>NC_142517.1:113819375-115261250 GCF_057876585.1 Rhinolophus sinicus | reverse complement strand
CTTGAAAAGTGCTGGAGACATATCTAGAGGAAGTAATTTGTCTGGTGTAAGGTGAGGTCTGCAGGGGCATCTTTCTCCCATGCAGAAGGGGTGGTAGAATCCAGGGTTTCTGTATTGATCCCTCCCCTCTCCCAGCTTGCAGACCAGGTGTCTGTCATATCTGAGACTCCATCAACCTGGCTAACACTGTTCCTCCACCCCACCCTGGAGATTCCGTGAGACCCCACCCCACCCTACCTTGCATGCATACCCAAACCATTTCCAGTGGCTTTTCCATACAAAAGGCCAGTTTTGGTTCATGCTGCAGAGTTTTCTAAAATCTGTCAAAGTGTCACATATCCCAAACAAGCAGCATCAGGCTTCAGCAGGTCCCATACCTCTTGCTGAGTAGTCCTAAGCCCAGCACTAGTTGCAGCTGTCTTTGGTTCGTGATTGTTCTCTCCAGGAAACTCTAAGGCCAATGCAGGTGGCTCCATTTATGGATTGCTTTGTGGCTCATGTCAGTAGGCCCTCACCAGGGCACCAGCTGTGGCTAAACTTGGCATGTAGCGTGACACCTCCCTGGAGGCCCCAGGCCTGGCATTACCAGTGGCTGCCTAGAGACCAAACCAGAGCATCACCAGATCTCTCCCAAGGATAACACACCCTAAGGGAATATTGGGCAGAGCCTTATTAATGTGAATCCTACTTCGTGGGATCATCCTCGAATAACAGCTTCTCCACTATACTCACTACCAGTTTTCACAATCAATCAGCCTGAAGTGAATCCCTCTCATTGATTTGAAAGAGCAACCAAGTCTCAACTACAACAGGAGGGCACACACAACCCACACCAGGGACACCTGGAGCACTCAGCTCAGGTGCCCCAGGAGACTGCACCACTGGAGCCACAGCACACCTACTACATAAGGCTAATCTGCTAAGACTGAAAGACAAACCAGCCCTACTTAATACATAGACACAAACACAGGGAGGCTGCCAAAATGGGGAGACAAGAAACATGTCCCAAATAAAAGAAGAGAACAAATCTCCAGAGAAAGAACTAAACAAAATGGAGACAAGCAATCTTCCTGACACAGAGTTCCAAACACTGATTATAAGGATGCTCAATGATTTCAGGAAGAACTTCAACAAAGAGATAGGAAACATAAAAATGATGAGTAAAAAAAAAAAAAAAAAAACATTAAAAAGAACCAGTCAGAAATGTAGACTACAATAGAGGGAATCAACAATAGATTACAGGAACCAGAGAATCAAATCAGTGATTTAGAAGATAAGGTAGCAAGAAACACCCAACCAGAACAGAAAAAAAAAAAAATATAAGGGGCCTCTGGGACTACATTTAGCATAACAACATTCATATCTTAGAAGTACAGGCAGGAGAACAGAGAGAGCAAAGCACTGAAATTTTATTTGAAACAATAATGATGGAAAACGCCCCTATACAGTGGACAAAATAGACATAAAAGCCCAGAAAGTGCAGAGAATCCCAAACAAAATGAAACCAAAAGATTCACACCAATACACACCATAATTCAAATGCCAAATGTTAAAGAGAAAGAAAGAATCTTAATAATAGCAGGAGAAAGACAACTAGTCACTTACAAGCGATCTCCCACAAGTCTGTCAGCTGATCTCAGCAGAAACATTGGAGACCAGATGGGGTTGGCACAACATATTCAAAGTGATGAAAATTAAGGACCTACAACCAAGGTCACTCTACCCAGCAGAACTGTCATTTAGAATTGAAGGAGAGCTAGAGCTTCCCAGAGAAGAAAAAGGTAAAGGAGTTCATCAAAACCAAGTCAGTATTACAAAGATTGTTAGAGGGACTTCTTTAAGATGGAAAAAAAAAAGGATTCGAAATATGAATAATAAAATTTATATATACGCATATATGTGTGTGTGTATATATATGTATATATATAATATATATGTGTATATATATATATTCAATTACTTTCAATGCAAATGAATTAAGTATTCCCATCAAAAGAGGGTGGTGGGGCCGGCCCGGTTCCTCAGGTGGTTAGAGCTCAATACTCCTAAATCCAAAAGCTGCTGGTTGGATTCCCACATGGGCCAGTGGGCTCTCAACCACAAGGTTGCAGGTTCAATTCCTCGAGTCCCGCAAGGGATGGTGGGCTCCGCCCCCTGCAACTAAGATTGAACATGACACCTTGAGCTGAGCTGCCTCCCGGAGGGTTCATTTGGTTGGAGCACAGGCTCTCAAACACAAGGTTGCCAGTTCGATTCCTCGACTCCCACAAGGGATGGTGGGCAGCGCCCCCTGCAACAAAGATTGAACACAACACGGGACCTTGAACTAAGCTGCTGCTGAGCTCCCAGATGGCTCAGTTGGTTGGAGCATGTCCTCTCAACCACAAGGTTGTCGGTTCGACTCCCACAAGGGATGGGGGGCTGTGCCCCCTGCAACCAGAAACGGCAACTGGACCTGGAGCTGAGCTGCGTCCTCCACAATTAAGACTGAAAGGACAACAACTTAAAGCTGAACGGCACCCTCCACAACTAAGATTAAAATGACAATAACTTGACTTGGGAAAAAAAGGCCTGGAAGTACACACTGTTCCCCAATAAAGTCCTGTTCCCCTTCCCCAGTAAAAACTCTAAAAAAAAAAAAAAGACAGGGTGGTGGCAGTTGCCGTCCTACTGCCTTGTCCACTATTTTGGGAGAGTACTCCTCATTTACTTTAATAAATCACCTGCTTACTTGGCTTTCTTTGCATGACCCATTTGGTATTTCCTGGAATTCCTTCCTGTGATGATACAAAAACCTTTCTTTTCTTGACTGGCCTCATCTGTAGCAACCAGGCAGGGATTATTCTTCCCTGATATCAAGACTGAACCTTTTGCCATACTAACAAAGCTGCAAGCCAATTTTCTCCTTTCCACTTTCTTTCTGAGGCTGTTCCCCCTGCCTCCATTCATTTTTACAACCGCTCTAGGAATTCCTTAGCTGCATTGCGGGCATGGGTCGGGCACTTAAAAGCCAGAAAGCTCCTGCTACTTGAAGTCTCCCATGACTGGATGAATAGGTCAGTTCAGGGTAGGGCACTCGGCATCCCTGCCGAGTGGAAGACAGTATCTGTGAACTGAGGTACACAGTTCCACACCATACAATAAACACACACACACACACACACACACACTGCAATTTCCAATGTTAAGGTTAGTATAGCCTCCCAGGAGCAGGTCCTCTCTCAACTTTATCTCCGCCTTCCCATATGTGAACAGGCACCATTCAGCTTCTTGCCTTGCCTTTGCAACTGAAAAATCACACTTACTTTGCTGATCTTTTCCCTTACTAGTGGGGCTCTGAATCTGTCTCACTTTTCCGCAGGCTCTCTGCAAGGACCTGCCCTTCATGCTGCCTATGGCTGGGACATAAGATGGGAAACTGTCCAGATTGACTGAGAGTTGTTCCAGGATTTGTGCCTGAGAAGCCAGGGGTGGCAGGGGTGGGGCACACTGGGTGGCTGAGTGCAAGACGGGGTTTATGAGACTTACTGACCCGGAAGACTCCAGCGGTGGGACACAGAGGAATCGAAGGGAGTTTCCTTGAGCCGCACCCAGCACTGGGGGACGCCTCTTCCTTTCAATAGCCACTGTGCTGGTCAGCTTGTATCAAGGCCAACTCACACACAGGGCCATGCTCCAGGGATGCATGCCCCTGTGGTGGCCTGGCGGGATGCTGTGGTGTCACCTGCTGTCACATGGACATTGAAGCATGGGAGACATGCCTGCGGGAAGGGGGGTGCACTGTCCCAGAGAGGGAAAGTCAGCTGGCAGGGCCTGTAGGCTGCTCTCAGTATGCAGCATAGGTGAAGGAAGGAGATGTTGACTGCCTGCCAGCTCATCTCCTGCTGGGCCACGAACCCCAAACCAAGGGAATCCAGACTATGGGCTTGTTTAATCCACCATTTAATTAACTGCCATGAGGTACACACCGGGACTGCCTGTAAGCAGAATGAGGTAAAGGATTTCCTCCACGAGGGGAGGAGGGAGCTCTCCTTTCCCCCGAAACCACATGGCCTGTTTGAAACTCATAGGCTCTGTTTTATCCAGGGGGGAATGGGACCTACAGAGGTCCTGGAACTCTAACAGTGCCAGGTCATAAAATCTGTCGAGTTGCTATGGAGTTCACTGAACCCTCGCCTCACCAATGAGGCAGCAAACCCAGCTTCCAGGGCTATAACCAACAGGTAGGGACTAAACTCCAGGGCACTGGAGCCGCTCAGGGTCACATGGCAACCGGCAATCACTCATAGCGGTGGTGAGGAAGGCCAACAGCAAGGGGCCTGGGAGGCTCAGGACACCTCCCACGTTTGTCAGACTCCCCAGGAGAGTCATACTCCCTGCAGGGCTCCACAGGGAGAGCCCCTAATCCCTTCTTTTCCTGTTTCTCTGGATTGCTCCTGAGGACCTGAAATGGGTAATAATCTCAGTTCCTAGAGACTCCCCTTTCGCTTGTGATCTTCATAACTGGACCACCTTAAAATACAGTATTACCGTGTTTCCCCGAAAATAAGACCTAGCCGGAAAATGAGCTCTAATGCGTCTTTTGGAGCAACAATTAACATAAGACCTGATTATATTATATTATATTATATTATATTATATTATATTATATTATACCCGGTCTTATATTATAGTAAAATAAGACCAGGTCTGTGGGGACAGAGCCCCAAAGAGCAGTTTCCAGACTCTGGGCCTCATATGGAGGGGTGCTGGTTCAGGTGGTAGATGGCCGTCAGCTGTAACCACTGAGCCATTGGCCACTAATATAACTGCTGTGGCTACGGAGGACAGTAGAGGAGCAGAGTCGAGGAGAGTGGAGGAGAGTTGAGGAGAGTAGATGAACAGAGTCGAGGAGAGTGGAGGAGAGTCGTCGGTTGGTTGGCAGAAAAGCGGACAGCAGGTCGCATGTCCTGTGAACCCAGCCTCCAGTGAGACCATAGCGGTATGACTTCCCTACTTATGGCTCCGTGGGTGTTCCTTTTGGGCCTGGCCACATCCTGTGTTCTTATGTGGGGAGCGGGAGCAAAGACCCCACAGGCCGCCCTGCACGACACCTGTGTTCTTGTGCAGGGAGCGGGGGCAGAGACCCCGCATGACTCCCCAAACGACAAATGGCGCAGCGAGCAGGGTCCCCTGCATGACAAGGTCTTATATTAATTTTTGCTCCAAAAGACGCATTAGAGCTCATTGTCTGGCTAGGTCTTATTTTTGAGGAAACACGATAGAAAGAAAAAGCTTATTTTCTTTTGTAACACTGCCTGGCACTAGTATAAACTAAAAGAGGGCATAGCTTGACCTATAAATAGAAGCCTAAATTATAAAACCATCTTACAGTTAGATCCCTTCTGTAGAGGACAGAAAAGGTGGTCAGAAGTCCCATGTGTCCAAGCATCTATATACTTAAGAGGGAAGTCCAGAGCCTGTGGCCCTGTGAGCTGGCTCACTGCCATGTAGACCTCAGTCCTCCACCCGCTTACGTCCTCTGTCTCACCTTCACTCGGGCCACCTTTGGGATGCCCAGACTACGCAGGAAATTTTGGACCCTATTAGGACAACTGAGTCTGTCAAGGGACCCATCTGGGGAGCGCCCGGGATTTAGGGTCCAGGTGTCTGTCACCTCGTCCTTAAAGTGTCACTGGTCAGCATCCCCACTGTGAGTCACCAGTTTTGCAGTCTAGACTTCCTGTTTTCCTCCTCCCCATTTCCTACAATACATGCTGTACATCGAGCCCCCTGCAGACTTTGTAAAGAGGGTCAAGGGTCATTGTTGTCTTTGTTCAGGCGCTGAGAGGAGCTGCCTCTTATCAGTTTCCCAGGACTCGGGACTCTCTGGTTCCCTGAGTCCCTGTCAGACTATCAGCCCATTTAGTGCATTCTCCATCATTGCCTGGGAAGACGCCAAAGGGACCTGATGTTTAGAGAAGATTTTGTCCTTTATCATTAGTACTCCACGGGTCAATTTTGCTCAAACTTTGCTCTCCACAGTTTTCATCTGACCATTTGGGAAGAGGCCCTTTGGTACCAGGGATGATTCAATAAATTTTGGTGCTAAAAAGGGGAGACCCAGCTATCTGCTTGTCCTTTTATGATTGGACACCAACTCTATGTTCAGAAATTTGGCAAAAGTAAAAGTCTTAAGATTTTTCTAACTCTCAGTAACTTTCAAGGTCTTACAGAAAACCAGAAATGTAGACACAGCCACAACTGCTTGAGGCTGAGGTCATTGGAAAAAAAGGGGGTGGGGCAATGAGGGAGGAATTTTTAAAAAGAAACATGCCTAATCTCACAAGCCAGACACCCACCCATTTTCTCCAGTCTACTGAAAACTGTCAAGGTCAAATGGGAAATCGTAAGTCCTCTCTACAATTATTGGTAGTTCTCTTTATGTATATGATCTCTGATATCTGAGTTCGTTTGTGTTTTATATGTGACATAGAGCCTCTGCCTCCAGATGGTATTGCTAATTGCTTACTTATTGGTTGTTAGGAGAAATTAAGGTTCTGAGGGTTATAAAGTCTAATTTATACAAAAGAAAATGATGGGTGTTTTCAGGAAAGGAAGATATAGGTATGGAAGTACATTTCTAAAGGAATTGAAAGAATACAGTTTGTCCTAAGGTTGGTTATTTCTGAATGAGTAAGAAGAGACAAACTAAGAGAGACTAGGAAAGTTGTAGAAGGTTAGTGAAGGAAAGTCTTGAGGAAAAATTTTACATATATTTAAACTAAAGATTAAATGCTGAGTAAAGATTAAATGTGTGCTTCTCAATGTCAGATATAAGCCAGTGTAAAGAACGATTGAACCATTTTTACCAAAAACCTGGATAAGTGTAGGGTTAAATTCATCAAGCTTTACCTGATGTTTTCCCTCACCTGGTAAGGTGTTTTAGTAATTCTGACCCATTGTTACATATCTGATGAGAAGGCTCCAGTCCTATGGCAAGTCAGGGAATAAAGACATTTCAACGTCTTTAACAACCGAGACAGGGAAAACAGAAAAAAGGAACAGTGAGACCAGAGATGAGACCAGAGACAGGTGAGACTTGTGGCCTCAGTTACATACAGATCAAGGACCAAACCCCCTCAGGGCCACCCCGGCAGCCCCCGAGGAGCAACACCAGGTAAGGGAGCCTGCTTTGCATGTGCAAGCCCAGACCACTGGGGTAAGGAGTGCCCTAATCCTCCAAAAGAGCCGTGTGCCCTGTGCAAACGAAAAGGGCGCTGGAAAAGTGGTTGTCCCATTCCGAAGAAAGTAGGGACCAACTCCTTCCCTGCAAATGACAGTAATAAACTGATGGGGCCCAAGGTTTCCAATGCCTCCCAAGATTACTCTCCCCAGCAAGGCTATCATTTAAAATTGAAGGAGAGATAAAGTGCTTCCCAAAAAAGAAGCTAAACGAATTCATAACCACAAAGCCAGGACTGAAAGAAATGTTAAAAGGGCATATTGTTGGAGAAGAAAGATGAAAACTGACAAAGGAAGACCAGAAATGCAAATAACAAAGTGGCAATAAATACGTATCTATCAATAGTCACTTTAAATGTGAATGGATTAAATGCTCCAATCAAAAGACATAGGGTGGCTAAGTGGATGAGAAAACAAGACCCGTGCATATACTGTTTACAAGAGATTCATCTCAGATCAAAAGACACACACAGACTGAAAGTAAAGGGATGGAATAAGATATTTCAAACAAATGGAAACAAGAAAAAAGTTGGGGTAGAAATACTTATATTGGACAAAATAGACTTTAAAATGAAGACTATAATAAAAGACAAAGAAGGACATTACATAATAATAAAGGGATCAATCCAACAGGAGGACACAACCCTAGTAAACATCTATACACTCAACATAGGAGCACCTAAATATATGAAACAAATATTGACAGACATAACGGCAGAGATCAGGAGAAAGATAATCATACTGTGTTTCCCCAAAAATAAGACCTAGCTGGACAATCAGCTCTAATGTGCCTTTTGGAGAAAAATTAGTATAAGACTCAGTCTTATTTTACTATAATATAAGACTGGGTGGTATAATACGATACGATACGATACGATACGATATAATATAATATAATATAATATAATATAATATAATATAATATAGCATAACATAGCATAGCATAGCATACCATAACATAACATAACATAATACCGGGTCTTATATTAATTTTTGCTACAAAAGACACATTAGAGCTGATTGTCCGGCTAGGTTTTATTTTCGGGGAAACACTGCTTTAGGGGATTTTAACAAACTGACACCAGCAGAAAGATCTTCCAGGGAAAAAAATCAACCCGGAAACACCCTAAATGTGTCTTAAATGACACAGTATACTAGAAGGATTTAATTGATATTTTTAGAGCATTTCACTCCAAAGCAGCAGAATATACATTCTCTTCAAGTACACATGGAACATTTTCCAAAATCGATCACATTTTAGCCCAAAAATTCTCAGTAAATTTAAGAAGATTGAAATCACATCAAGTGTCTTCTCTGACCACATTGCTATGAAAATAGAAATCAGTTACAAGAAAAAAACTGAAAAATACACAAACACATGGACACTGAATAACATGTTACTAAATAATGAATGGGTCAACAATGAGATCAAGGAAGAAATTGAATGATACCTAGAGACAAAGAAAAATGAAAACTCAATAACCTGAAATCTATGGGACACAGCGAAAGCAGTCCTAAGAAGGAAATTTATAGCAATGCAGGCAAACCTAAAGAAACAAGAAAAATATCAAATCAACAGTCTATCTTTACACCAAAGGGAACTGGAAAAAGAATAGCAAATAAGCCCAAAGAGAGTACAAGAAAGGACATATTAAAGATCAGAGTGGAAATAAATGAAATAGAGACCAAAAACAAAACAAAACAAAAACAAACAAACAAAAAACCCACAACCCCCCCCAACAATACAAAGGATCAATGAAACCAAGAACTGTTTTTTTGAAAAGATAAATTAAATTGACAAACCATTAACCAGACTCACCAAAAATAGAGAGAGGACCCAAATTAATAAAATCAGAAATGAAAGGGGAGTAGTGACTAAAGACACCACAGAAATACAAAAATTAAAAAAAAAAAAAATACTACAAGCAAATATACACCAACAAATTAGACAATCTGGAAGAAATGGATACATTTCTAGAAACATGCAATGTTCCAAGACTGAATCAAGAAGAAACAGAAAATCTGAACAGTCAGATTACTCTCAGTGAAATTGAATCAGTAATCAACAATCTCCCAACAAACAAAAGTTCTGGAACACATGGGTTCACAGATGAATTTTTCCAAACAGTCGAAGAAGAATTGACACCTATTTTCCTCAAACTATTTCCAAAAATCCAGGAGGGAAGCCTCCCAAACTCATTTTACGAGGCCACTATTACTGTGATCCCAAAACCAGACAAAGATATTACAAAAAAAGAAAATTGTAGATCGATATCCCTAATGAAAATACAAGTAACCCCCATATAACACGGTTGTTAGGTTCCTAAAAAAATGCCGCGTTATGTGAATCCGTGTTATACGAAACAAAGAACTAGTACCAAAAAGGGGGTTAGGTTCCAAAAATTTTAAAAATATACTATTATATTTTTATAATTAAGAGAAATGTCTTTATTAAAGCAATTTTCACCAAAAGTATAACATATTAATGTGTATTAAATAATGTTTTCTTCATCATCACTACTAAGCACCATTAACCGAGGGCATTTTCTTTCTGACAAGATATCTTCATCCTCTGAACTTAATACTCCATGAACAAAATGCATTTAAAATTCAAATATATTTTAAAATTCTGCAGTCACATCTGATATGACATCCATGCTCGAATGAAAAATTTCAAATAAGCTATCTTTTGCCCTTAAAACCTCTTATTACATTCCGTGTTCTTTGGGGATTTTCCTAATTTTGAATGAGATATTTTTTGCTCTTAAAAGCTCTTATTACGCTCCGTGTTTGGGGAGATTTCTCTAATTCTCAAACTATGTTAGAATGAAACCGTGTTCTAGGATGCCTTGTTGTTCGAGGGTTTTCCCCAATTCTCGAACTGTGTTAGAATGAACCCGTGTTATAGAAGTGCCATGTTATACGGGGGTTACATGTAGATGCAAAAATATTCAACAAAAATATTAGCAAACAGGGCGGCTGAATGGCTCAGTTGGTTAGAGCTTGAACTCTGAACAACAGGGTTGCTGGTTCGATTCCCACATGGGCCAGTGAGCTGCACCCTCCACAACTAGATTGAAGGACAACAACGTGGAGCTGATGGACCCTGGAGAAACACACTGATGTCCAATATTCCCCAATAAAATTAAAAATATATATATTAACAAACAGAATTCAGCAATACATTAAAAAGATCATACACTACAATCCAGTGCGATTCATTCCTGCTATGCAAGGTTGATTTAATATCCACAAATCAATTAATCTGATATGCCACATTAACAAAATGAAAAATAAAAATCACATGGCCATATCAATAGATGTAGAAAAAGCATTTGACAAAATCCAACAATCATTTATGATGAAAACTCTTAGCAAAATGGGAATAGAGGGATTGTATCTCAGCATAATAAAGGCCATATACAATAAACCCAGAGCTAACGTCATACTCAATGGGGAAAAGCTCAAAGCATTACCCTTAAAATCAGGAACAAGACAAAGTTTTCCCCCTTTCACTACTTGTATTCAATATAGTACTGGAAATTCTAGCCACAGCAATAGGCAAGAAAAAGAAATAAAAGGCATCCAAATTGAAAGAGCAAAGTAAAATTGTCATTATATGCAGATGACATGATACTATATATAGAGAACCCCAAAGATTTTACTAAAAAATTATTAGAACTAATAAATGAATTTAGTAAAGTAGCAGGATACAAAATTAACATTCAGAAATCAGTTGCCTTTGTATACACCTATAATGAACTTTCAGAAGGAGAAATTAAGAAAACAACCCCATTTACAATTGCCTCAAAAACAATAGAATACTTAGGAATAAATTTAACCAAGGAAATAAAAGACCTGTACTCAGAAAATTATAACACACTGAAGAGAGAAATTGAAGAAAACACAAATTAATAGAAATATATACCATGTTCATGGATGGGAAATAATTAATATAGTTGAAATATCCATACTAACTAAGGCAATATATAAATTCAATACAATCTCTATCAAATTACCAATGACATTTTTTTCACAGAACTAGAACAAATAATCCAAAAATTTATATGGAATCATTCAAGACCTCGAATAGCCATAGCAATCTTGAGAAACAAGAACAAAGTGGGAGGTATCATGCTACCTGACATCAAAACATATGACAAGGCTATAGTAGTCAAACAACATGGTATCGGTATAAAAACAGATACATACACCAGCAGAACAGAATAGAGAGCCCATGCCTATATGGTCATTTAATCTATGGCAACAGAAGCAACAATTTACATTGGGATAAAGGCAGTCTATTCAATAAATGATGCTGGGAAAACCGGACACATGTATGCAAAAAAATGAAACTGGACCACTTCCTCATGTCATTTACAAGAATAAATTCAAAATGGATTAAAGACGAGCAGGGCGCACTTTTTGAGTTCTCCGTCTGATCTTATCACAAACGGGAAGCTTATAACCCATCAAAGGACTCTCTGCTCATCACGCAGAACAGCGAAGAGACTCACGCAGGGATTACTTGCAGGTGGGGAAAATTGGGCGAGCAGGGGAAGAAGGAAGGGAGTGCAGTGGAGACGCACCGCACCTGCGGCGGTGGGGATGCGGGGTGGAATCGCGGTCCACACCTGTGCTGTGGGGACTTGGTGGCTGTAGAAATACAGCCCGCACCCTCGGGTTGTGGAAATCTGCCCAACACCTGTGCTTGAGAAAATCCAGCCCACACCCACGGCTACAGATACGCAGGAGATCCCAGGACGAAGGAGAGCGCGGAAGCCAGGAGATAGGCTCTTTGCCCTGCGTCCCACAGCGGACCTCTCCTGCTGTGGGGGCAGCATATCCAGCATTTGAGGCAATAACCTCAGCTGATACCTCCAGTTAAGCTTTAGGCCAGACAAAGGACACAAACTCAATACCTGGGCCCCTCTCCCCACTCTTCCGACCCTACCCCCGCCTTTCTAGAGACTTGATCTGGCCCCGGCACTAAGGAGCAGTGGCAGATTACAGAGGAGCCTTGGCGCTCGGGCTCTGAGAAGACTGGCGGGAGGCTCTGGCCCAGGGAGGAGGCTGAGAGGAGTGTGGTTTTTGCTGGCTAGGAGAGAGGGACTCCTCTGTCCCCAGCCACCACCATTTCTGGCCTGCGGGAAGGGTGTGACACAGCTGTGCTGAGAAAGAGAGGACCCTTCCTTCCGTCCCCAGCCCCCACCCTTTCTGGCCTGCCTAGGGCGGGGCAATTACATCCACGGAGGCACTCCCAGGGATCAGCAGTAAGCTGCAGACGCAGCTCCCAGCTTTCAGCAGCTGAGAAATCTCCCACCAGCCACACACACAAACAGGGAAGAGGTGCCCTAAGACTCAGGAGAATTGGACACAGGGCTGGTGATGCTACTCTCAGTGTGCATATGTGCAGGCAAGGGCAGAAACTGCACTGGCTTTGTAAAAACTACCGTCCAGAACCCTCAGCCCCACGCATCTAAAGCTGTAGTCCCAAAATCACTCTGGGCACCAGGTGACCGGCTCTACCTGCACAATACGCAGGGGACTCTGTGCTACAGCAGAGAACAACCTGGAGATTACTTGGTGGGCTTAAGCCACGACTGGCGCTGCTTTTTGTTCTGTTTTGAATTGTCTTTATATCTTTGACATCTTTGCCTGTGTTGAGTGGGGGTTGTCGGTTGTTTTTTACATGTGAATGTATTTGATTTTTTCTTTGTTGTTGTTGTTGTGCTTGGTGATGTGCTTTGTTCTGAAATTGCCCTACCAGGGCCCAGCTTAAGAGGCACGAGATTCAACATACCCAGAGGCCAACTCCAGACCAAACCAGAGTACTACCGGGTTTGACCTACCAGGGTGACACACCCAGGGGGGATTCTTTAAAGGCACAAGAGCCCATAGAGGCCAAAACACATCTAAACGGTCAACCCTCATGCAGCAGAACACCCTGCGGTGGGAAGAGCCAAGTCTCACAACTAGTCAGCCTAGGAGTTAACCCCATCTACTCACAAGCGAAAAGAAATTAAAGATCTTCTTTAACAGGGCAATATACACAACACAAGAGTCACTTTTGGAGCACACGCAGGGGAGAAGAACGAAGTAGTGCAAGTGAAATATAAAGGACACATATTACATACGAACCCAGCAAGAACTAAGAACTCCAGGGCATCTACCTAATACGTCGAAGCAAACATAGAGAGTCAGCCAGAATGAGGAAACAAAGAAACATATCCCAAATAAAAGAACAGAAGAAACCTCCAGAAATGGAACCAAATGAAGCAGAGGTAACCAAACTATCAGAGACAGAGTTCAGAACACTGATGATAAGAATATTTACAATAGTCAAGATATGGAAACAACCAAAATGATCATTGATAGAAAATTGGATTAAGAAACTAGTACATTTATACAATGAATTATTACTGGGGTATAAAAAAAGAATGAAATCTTACCATTAGCAACAATATGGATGGACATTGAGAATATTATGCTAAGTGAAATAAGTCAGACTGAGAAACACCAATGCCACATCATCTCACTTATATGTGGAATCTGAGGAACAGAATAAATGAGCAAACAAAACAGAAATAGACTCAGAGATATAGGAAAAAAACCTGTTGGCTGCTAGATGGAAGGGAGAGGGGATGGGATAGAACGTGAAAAGATTAGAAAATGCAAATTAGTAGACACAATATAGTCATGGGATATGAAATACAGAATGGGGAATCTAATCAACAATGCTGTAAAGATTATGTAAGGTGTCTGATGGGTACTGGACTTATCAAGGGAATCACTTCATAGACTGTGTAGATCCCTGACCAATGGACTCTACAACTGAAGCTGAAGTAGAATTATATTGTATGTTAACTATAAGAATATATATATATATATATATATATATATATATATATATATATACACATATATATGTGTATATATATATTCACAGGAGGTGGAGTGTAGAATGAGGAAGATAGTTAATGATATTTTAACAGTTATATAAGAGGTCAGAGGGTAGTAGCTTGGGGGAAGGGGTTTTCACTTTGTGAGAGGTGTAAATGTCTATTATGTTGCTTCATAAACCTGAAATAAATAAATAAATAAATAAATAAATAAATAAATAAATAAATAAATAGGAAACTCTGGTGTCCACAGGCAGGGACAATGCCCCTGTTTAGTAGGAAGCAGTTTCCAAAGACGGACCTTCATCCCAAATCCCTTGTAAGATTATAAAAACACAGATTTCTTGAGGGAAGAAGTTTACCATAGGCAGAAAGAACAGGGCAATGGGGAGATAGCAGGAGGAAAGGAAGATGTGAGGGGAAACACAGGAAAGAAAGGAGATGAGATCATTCTTAAGAAAAGGAATAGCTACAGCTAATTGTAAGGAATTATAATGCTATTACCATTGGGGGCAGGGAAAAATCTCTACCAGCTGTGTAGCCATGACAGTTCTCATGAGGGCCAAGTGAGGACAAGGTAATCCCACCACCCTATGGTAAGGCGTGGTCAGAGAGGACAGCGGGGACCTACCCCGGGAACACCTGGGACTCCACCCCTTAAGCTAGAGTATTTGGCGCTCTCATTTGAATAAAATCCTAAGACTTTGTTCTTCAGCACAGTCTCTCTTCTTCTGGGTCTGCTCACTCTCACGCTGTCCTGAGAGTGTACCTCACTCTTTTCTTTCTCTTAATAAATCTACTGCTTGTTCAGCTCTGTTTGCATTACTTGTTGTGTCCTGCACGACAAGAGCTGTGGGAAGCAAGAAGGGCAGCGAAGGGTTAAGAAAGACAGTAGCCAAGAATAAAGTGTAAAGGGGGGGGGGGGGGGCAAGGGACTCAAGCCTCAAGGGCTGAGCCCCAAATCAGGTCAACACATAGCTTTTTATTCCTTAAAAAATGAGGAAGTAAAGCTTGTTAATCTCAAGGTCTGTGAGTTCCGTGCCTGCTGGCTGTTTTCCCGAAAGTCCCCATTGTGCTCCAGCACATACTGTGCCTTCACACACACAGGCACAACCCCGGGGGATGGAGTCATTGTTCTGAAACCATCCATTGAAGGGGAGTGTGGGGACAGAGCCCCAGAAAGTAGTTTACAGGCTCTCGGCCTCACGTGGAAGGGGGCTGGCTCGGGTGGTAGATGGCCGTCGGCTGTGGCCGGTTAGCCAATTGGCCACTGGTATAACTGCTGCAGCTACGGAGGAGAGCCGAGGATTGCCGAGGAGCCGAGGAGAGCCGAGAAGAGAGGAAGAGAGTAGAGGAACAGAGCTGAGGAGAGTGGAGGAGAGTTGTCGGTCGGTGGGCGGAAAGGCAGACGGCATGTCACGCGTCCGGTGGGCCCAGCCTCCAGTGAGACCATAGTGGTATGACTCCCCTACCTATGGCTCCGTGGGTGTTCCTTTTTGGCCTCACCATATCCTGCGTTCTTGTGTGGGGAGCGGGAGCAGAGACCCTGCAGGCCGCCCGGCACGACAAATGGCTCAGCGAGCAGGGTCTCCCGCATGACAGGGAGTGACCAATATCATTCCACTGGGTCTCAGTTTGCTGAGACATCCCCTCAAGAAAACTTTACCAATATCTTTCCATCAGGCCTCAGGTTGCTGAGGCACTCCCTTGTGATATTCTGGGGCAGGTGCAGGAGAACAAAGGGTTCGGCAGCTGTAAGACAACAGTTACTTATTTGGTTTTGTCCTGAAATTCCTTCCTGCGGTGATATAAGAACCTTTTTCTTCAGTAAAAAACTCTTCTATTTCCTTGCAATTATCTTGTTGAAGATCCTTTGTTATTTTATTAAGAGGTAGAATAGCACAAGGCAAGCTCTCCGGAGTCTGGCTGCACACGAGGCCCCACCACCAGCCTTGTGGCTACTTTATCAAGTGAGTTAACCTCTCTCAGCACAGGGTACTGGTAGATGTTTAACAATCAGCTCTCTGGGGGGGAGGGGCTAAAATATAAGCCCTGATTTGTACACTTGTCAATTTCTGTGGTGTAAATATCCCCACCATAGCAGATTTCAAACTGCCAACCTAATACCATAAAATGGAGAGTTGGGGAAACAAGAATAGCAGCTCACTATAAGACAGTGTTTCTGCCATACAGATACGACAGACATCAATAACCTCTGAAGCACAGACGCTAATGAAATGCTTTTGATGATGAATTTTAAGTATTTATTACCTTTGTTTCTAATATAATTTATTTACTTATAATTTTGTGTAATCAAATTTTTAACAAGAGTCATGATTAACCACTAGGTTGCCGAATTCCTGGAAGTTTTACATTTAGCGCTGGCTCCTGCACACAGCAGTCTCTGAGTCTTACCTTTCTCACCTGTGAAATGGGAGGCATAAAAACAATAACGCTTAGTGGTGAGGATGAAAGAAGACCATACCTTGGAGCACACAGTAAAGATTCAGTGATGTACTTGGTCCAGTGAACATCAACTAAAGAGTTCCTCTCTCCCCCAGGCTGGGTAGAGAAAGCAGTGAATGGGGCCGGTATTGGATCTCTACATACAGGGGAAGCCAGTTTTAGAATTCCAGGGTAAGAAACAGTCAGAAGAGTATGAGCTCACCACCCCTAAGCCCAGGAATTGGAGGTGCTGTAATTAGTTTAACTCTTCCGTACTGATGGTCATTTAGGTTATTGCCAATATTTTGCAGGGAAAGTAAATGCTGCTATGAATAATTTTGTACACGTGTGCATATTTCTGTAGGATAAGTTTCTCAAACTAAAATTGCTAGAACAAAAGGCATGTTTATTTGTAGTTTTGAAATCTATTTTCAAATCACCCTCCTTGAGGAGCTATAACAATGTAAAGTTTGATAGTCATTACATTTAATGTTTTCAGAGTATTCCACTGAGTAGAAGAATCAGAATTGATTAACACATTCCCTTATTTTTGTAAGTTTAGGCTATCAATAGGGAAATCTCCTTCCAAAGTTCTATACACTGAGAACTTGATCCTCTGACTTATAAACCTTCTCAGCTCTCCATGGAACAACAGAAGCTCAAGCACCTAACTCTATGTACAACAATGTATTCCTTAAGCAAGTGTAAAACTAACATTTTTATAAATAAAATTGAACAACTAACAAAAGGATACAGCAGAGTTCAGTAGAAACAACTAAGATTTTAGGGTCAAAAGGCATAATTTTTCATCTTTCTCTTATAACCTGTGTGACTTTCAATAAGCCACTTAGACTTCCTGAGATATATTATAATTTAACCCTCTACAAATGTATCTATTAGTATATATTTTGACATGAGTGACAATGTATGAAAAATCCATTGAACTGAGTTGGTACCAGTTCAGGAACCATGTCTGAATACTGTTTCATCCCCCGTGTCCAGAGTAGTTCCTGGAATGCAGCATGTAATCAATACATAATGAATGAATGAACCATATTTCATCCTCTTGTCCAATGTCAGGTAATACACAACCAAGAAAACTTAAAGGTAGCTAAGGGAGAGCTCTTACAGGTACGTCAAACTCCCAGTCTGGAGTACTATCTCTCCATGTGATCAAAGATATCATGATTGTCCCCAGCTTTACTTTATTGCAAGTGAAGAGATGTTAGGAAGATGTCAGTCATCACCAGTGTGCAACAAACCACTCCTATCTAGTGGTGTAAACTAATGGGCGTGTTATTATGCTCATGGATGCTGTATATCAGCAATTGGGAGAGGGCACAGCAGGGATGGCTTGTCTCTGCTTCACAGCTGGGCCTCAGTTGGGACGACTTGAATATCTGGGGGTGACCCGAGGCAGGGGATGGGAATCATCTGGAAGTTTTTTTACTCTTATGTCAGACACCAGGCTTGGGCTCAGCTGGGACTATCAACTGGAGCATGTACATGTAGGATCCAACAAGGTATGTCCCAGGAAGGAACATTTCAAGAAAACTGGTGTTCCAAGAGAACCAGATGGAAGCTGCATGGCCTTTTGTGACCTCTCCATGGAGGTCCCGTAGCATCACTTCCAACATATTTTATTGATCAAAACTATCACTAGCACACTGAGAGTCAAGTGAGGGGCTTAGGACCTCCTACCTTCTTTCCCCCATGGGGAATGGCAAGATCACATTGCAGAAGAACACTTGGGATAGATTTGCAGCCATCTTGGAAAATACAATCTCCCAAGGAAGGGGTGGGGCATACAAAATTGCATGAACACGCAAACTAGTGGGAAAAAATGATAGATAAACAGATAATCACATAAAAATAAAATAAATCGCAAGGTAGTTATTTCTCTCTCTTTTAAATGCTTCCATAAGAATTATTTCCCCCCCTTTGATAACAGTCATCACATTTACATGTTTTCATTTATTTTCTGTCTTCTCACTAGACTGAAATCTCCATGCACCTAGTTCCCTGTGCCTAAAATATTACCAACTTCATAACAGGTACTTAATAAATACTTGTTGAATTTTTATCTTGATTAGATGTTGAATTGATAATATTTTGGAGATATTTGATTAAATAAATGTATTGGTAAAATTAAAAACATAATAATAAATATTCGTTGAAAGAGTGGATGAATAAAATGTTGTTCTCCAATAGTTGTGGAAAGGCTGTGGGAGTCCAGGCAGTAACAACTCAGTTTGAAAGAAATGACATTTAAGTGAGTCTTGAATGATTTAGAAGGATGAATAACAGTTTTCTGATGAAAAGGGTAGGGGATATATTTTTGTCCTTAAATCTCTTTCAGAGACTTCTGTTAGCTAAGTTTAAGTAGGCATAGCCTCATCGTAAGTCTATAGATGGCAGCAGTTATGATGTTTTGGGTTGCAAGTGACAGAAAACAGTGACTGAGCTGGCTTCAAAATAAGCATTGTATTGTATCACATCACAAGAAGTCTGGAGGGGGGCAGATCGGCCATCCTCAATGCCATCCTGCCTCAGTGTCAGCTCAGGTCTTTTATGGTTGCAGGATGGAACCCACAAGTAGTAAGCATCACATGCAGACAAACAATACCCAATTGAAACAACACTGTTTCTCCTTTTGAGTAAAAATGTTCCCATAAGCCCCTTGTCAGATTTACCTCACATTGGTGCACTCCGTTATTGGCTAGTTTCCAACGCACATGTGTAACCTAAATACTGATAAAAAAAAAAGGGAGCAACAGGATCAGGTGGGGCAGTCACAAGTTGCTTCTTGGGACTTGGACTGGAGCTCCTGCCTCGCCTGAAGCACATGGCTGTGCGGAAAATGGTTGATTCACAAACAAAACAAAACAAAAACCTGGGGTTCTGTTGGGAAGGAGAAAGGGGAGATGACTCTTGGGTAGGTAATCAACAGTGTTCACAGCATTAAGCTTTAAGAAGGTGATAGTTCTGTCTTCTTTGTAGATGACTTTCACCTAGCACTTTTGTCTATTTTCTTTTCTGTCTTTTGCTCATTTCCTTTCTCATTCTGCATTAGATTTATTCGTTGAATAAATCCCATGCTACATCAATGAAAAGGTGTGATGTATAGAGTACATGTATGAATCTAATTAATTAAAAGTACAGTGCTTAGATAGAGTTTAGTTTCAGGTAAAAACCTTGATCCAGATTCTTCTGTTACTCCCTGATCGCCTAGTCACACCCAGCTGTCTGTTACTCATACTGGGCTCTTAGGAGGTCTTGTGCTTCTACGTGTGCTGATGCCTCTGCCGCGAAAGACCTTCTTAGACTTCTCATCTGTAGTGGATACTGAATATTGCCTCTGCAGGCCTCTTTCCTTTATGAAGAGATTTGAAACCTCGAAACGACATTTCCCAGACTCCCTTGCAGTGAGGGTGTGGTTCTGAAATAAGTTCAGTCAAGCAGGCGTACTCCTTTGAGATTTGGCAGGCAGATGCAAGGAGAAGGCACCATTCTGCTGGGGTTGCTGCTGGAAAGCAAGATTTGAGAGGGAAGGTTAATAATAGCTGTTCAACGCTGCTGGCCTCAGTGTCCTGTTTCAGTGTCTAGTCATAAGTTTCATAGGTGTGAAGGGCAGTTGCAGCAGCAACACTATTCTGACTTTCGGAACATAGCTCCTGTAGTGGGCACTTGAACTCAGTATTCCCGGGGTAGGCCCCTCACTTCTGCCCCTCCAGACCTCCCATCAATTTTGTAAGATCCTGCTTCAGTTTCAGTATTAAATCATTCTCTGCTTGCAGACCACCCATGGTGGTTTCTGTTTCCTGTACTGAACCCTGAGTGACAGATCACCTAACTCGTATTCAGCCTTCCACGCACAGCTTGGGTCCTCCTTGAGCCACCAGGTTGGCCTAAGTGACTCCTCTGCACTCCGCTTGTGCCCTGCCTGTTAAGTCCACGCCTCATCATGTTTGCACCCCTGGTGCCAGTGCTTGGCTCACAGCATGTCCAGCATCAGTATTTATTGAACTGAAACGTCCTCTGCCAGGATACCAGGAAATCTAGCCTGAGGGGCATCCCAACTCAGATCAGGACTGCAAAGCCCAAAAACAAGTTGGCTCTACACTTATACTGGATTCTACATGAATTCAGAGCCCTCAGTTTTCACACACTTTATCCTACCCTGCACACACACAAGAGGCCACACAGAATTGAAGGTTTGACCTGGTCCTCAGGAAAGGGATGCTAAGGTACAAGGGAAGTTGTTCATCTCAAGGTTTACCATCTGGTGGTTCTCAGGGCCGTCTATTGCTGGGACTACAGTGGCCTATAATTGATGACAGCATACGGTTTGGAGTCAGAAAAATCCAGGTTGGAAGGTGTGTAATCTTGGCTCACAAGTTACCTAACTTATCTGAACCTCAGTTTCTTCATCTATAAAACAGGGAAGACAACATCAGTCTTACAAAACTCTTTGGGGTAAAAGAGAGTATATATGTAACATGCTAAGCACAGTACGTACACATTGGAAACGCTCCATGTCCATCACTTGCTGTTACAATGGTCGTCATTGTTGTTATCTATACCCACAATTCTGTAGCTTTACATAATTTTTCCTTCACCTCAGACTCCCATGGAATTAGACTAAAATACACTTCTCTAATACCTTCTCCCAAGGTGTTCCATTGTACATACTGATGTGATTAACGCTTTTTGCAGACGATCCAGCCAGGCCCAATCTGAGGCTGTACTGAGGAAATAACAAAACCAGCCGTGTCAGTGGTTGTCCACATGAGTTGAAAATCAGAATCTCCTGGAGAGTTAAAAACAAAACAGCACCAAAGCCATTATGGAAGGCAGTGTGGAGGTTCCTCAAAGAATTACGAATAGAATTGCCATATGACCCAGCAATCCCTCTCCTGGGTATCTACCCAAAAAATCTGAAAACATTTAGAGATAAATACACGTGTGCTCCAATGTTCATTGCAGCTTTGTTTACGGTGGCCAAGACATGGAAACAACCAAAATGTCCTTTGATAGATGAATGGATAAAGAAGTTGTGGTATAGATACACAATGGAATACTATTCGGCGGTAAGAAAAGATGATATAGGAACATTTGTGACAACATGGATGGATCTTGAGAGAGTAATGCTGAGCGAAATAAGTCAGACAGAAAAAGCAGAGAACCATGTGATTTCATTGATATGTGGTATATAAACCCAAAACAACAAAAGAACAAGACAAACAAATGAGAAATAGAAACTTATAGACACAGATAATAGTTTAGTGGTTGCCAGAGGGTAAGGGGGATGGGGGGTGGGGCGTGGGAGATGAGGGTAAGGGAGATCGAATATATGGTGATGGAAGGAGAACTGACTCTGGGTGATGAACACACAATGGGATTTATAGATGATGTAATATAGAATTGTACACCTGAAATCTATGTAATTTTACTAACAATTGTCACCCCAATAAATTTAATTTAAAAAATAAATAAATAAATAAATAAATAAATAAATAAATAAACAAAACAAAAAAAAAACAGCACCAAACACAAATGAAACCAAACAACAATGTCTGGGGTCCTCAACCAGAGACGCTGACTTAATGGGGCCCGAGCACCAGTGTTTCTTAAAGCTCCCTGGGTGACTGTGACGTGCAGCTGAGCGCCACTGCTCAGTGTGGGAAAGAGGAGTACTTCCATTATCTCTGGGGGAAAAGAAAGCAGCTTTCACTTTTCTATACTCTCCCCGTGGTGGGGGAGCACAGAGGACTAAAAGATTATAGTGGGATTATTCCACTTCTGATGTGAAGAAGACATTCTCATTATGAACCTGGACAAATGACTCATCATGTGAACCCTCTGGTTGGTATATTGATTTCTTGGCTAGAGGTGTCTGATCTGATGAGGAGTAATCAGAAATGCTCTAGGAGCCAGTCTGGAAATACTTGTGAGGGATTCACTCTGGGTCGTGTGTGTCTTTCCTGTGCCAGCACTGGGCATGCTCATGGGCTGGTTGCCCATGTCCCATGAATGCACTTTGATCCAAGGCAAGTGAAAGGATCCCTGTTTTGGCATCAAATTTAGCTAATAATTAAGTATGAGAGATAGCTGGCCACAACTGGAGGTTTGCTTAGACATGAAGTATATCTAAAAATGTAAGTTTTATTTTTCATCTTTAACGTGATATACAAAAGGCAATATACAAGATTGGGAAAACAGAAAAATAGAATGGACCCTAGTAGAAACTAGTAATAATAAGACTTATACAGACTTACCAGCTACTAGATGTGACTCTAAACCCTTTACCATAGAAATTCATTTACCCCTCACTACATCTCCATGTGGTAGAAAACTATTTGTAACTCCATCTTACAGACAAGGAAAGAGGACCTGGAGCAATTAGGCGATTTGCCTGAGGTGGCACAGCTGGCTAGTAAAGGCAGAGCCAAGATTTGGACTCTTGCTGCATTTAACAGGGTACAGTCTACTCACCTAGAGCTCATAAGGTAAGCTGTATTCAAGGATTCAATGCCAGTTGCTAAAGTTTTTAAAGCTCATCTCAGTTGTCATTCATTCATCCATTTATTTCACGACTATTTCCTGAAGGCATCATACTGTCAGGCTTGATTATCAAGATATGGAAGGGGATACAAAAGACTACAACCCATTCATTCCTATTCTAGTATTGAACTCTTAAGGGTCTCAACAGGATAATACAAGTATAATCAACACAAGTCTAGTGAGATTAAAAATGCTCTAACTATTCCCCGATGACAGACTCTAAAACCAATACTGTAAAACTTTTGGAAGGTCACACGCTTACTGATGGTTAGCATTATTGTCTGTCTTTTCATCAATTAACAAACACATCTTGGACAATAATTTCAGTTAAATTTCATGAATTTGGCTTTGTAGAAACATGTTTAATAGAGCAGTATTGTCTTCAATCAGACTTTTGGTGTTTATCGGATGGATGGATGAATGGATGGAAGGCTAGATGAGTAAATTCAAAGACTACAATGCACAGCAATGTTCTAGGTGCTTAAATACATCTTAAAAGAATTTAGTGTTTTCTAAAACTATTTCTTATTTATGAATAAGAAATTATGACTCAGGAGAAAATTTTGATTTCTATCCTTTCCAGTGACAAATAAGTAATTAAGTAAGCAAGTCATTATGGTGTCCGTTTTATCTGATTGTTGTGAGGATTACATGAACTAATGGAAATGAATTATCTAGCACCCTTAATACATGTTAAACAGTCAGCATATTTTCAACTGCCTTTAAACTGAAATAATATATGTAAAAAGGCAAAACTTCAAGTGACACAAAAAACTATACAATGCAAAATAAGTCTCTTGTAGCATTTTCTACTATTATTACTTCTATTATTAGAGCTCTCCAAGCACAAGTAACATTTCTCTATTGGCTAAGAAGACAGAGGTTTATAGTCCAGTAGATAACATTGAGTTAGAACCAAGTGAAATACTGATACCGTGCTAAGGTCTGGATGCATGCCGCCTAAAAAATTTAAAACTGAGAGACATGGTTGGTGGGGGAAAAAAGCAGGTTTATTCAGAGTGCCAGCATTCTGGGAGGATGGCAGACTCCTGCCCAAAGGCCTTTGTCGTGCGGGGCGGCCTGCGGGGTCTCTGCTCCCGCTCCCCACACAAGAACGCAGGATATGGTGAGGCCAAAGAGGAAAACCCACGGAGCCATAGATGGGGGAGTCATACCACTATATTCTCGCTGGCGGCATCCGCCTTTCTGCAATCCGCTCTTTCTAGCCCAGCCACCATCTTCTTGCTAGCCCCCATTCTTCTCTCTTTTTGCTAGCGTAGCCACAGCAGTTATATTAGTGGTCAATGGCTCACTGGTTACAGCTGACGGCCAACTAGCCACAGCTGATGGCCATCCCATCACAGTTGATGGCCATTTACTACCTGAGCCAGCACCTGTCTATGTGAGGCCGAGAGCCTGGAAACTACTTTCTGGGGCTCTGCCCCCACACTCCACCCCTACAGGCTCTCGCCTCACAATCTATGTGACAAGCGTCTTCCGCGAGGGGCCCTGTGCGAGGAGCCTGGAGGTGCATGCAATATCCTGGACACAGCCAGACTCTCTGGGCACAGCCAGGGTTTCTCAGGGCACCACCAGTACTTCTGGGCATGGCCAGACTTCCTGGACTTCTTAGGGTACCACTAGTTTTCCCGGACACAGCCAGAGTTTCTCAGGTCACCACCAGTACGTCTGGGCACGGCCAGACTTCCTGGGCTTCTTAGGGTACCACCTGTCTTCCCAGACACAGCCAGGGTTTCTCAGGGCACCACCAGTACTTCTGGGCACGACCAGACTTCCTGGACTTCTTAGGGTACCACTAGTTTTCCCGGACACAGCCAGGGTTTCTCAGGGCACCACCAGTGCTTCTGGGCACAGCCAGACTTCCTGGACTCAGCCAGGGCTCTCAGGCCACTGCCACTCTCTGTGGGCACAGCCACACTTCCTGGACACAGCCAGGGCTCTCAGGGCACTGCCACTCTGTGGGGACAGAGCCCCAGAAAGCAGTTTCCAGGCTCTCGGCCTCACATAGACAGGTGCTGGCTCAGGTAGTAAATGGCCATCAACTATGATTGCATGGCCATCAGCTGTGGCTAGTTGGCCGTCAGCTGTAACCAGTGAGCCATTGGCCACTAATATAACTGCTGTGGCTGTGCTAGCAGAGAAGAGAGAAAGAATGGGGGCTAGCAAGAAGATGGCGGCTGGGCTGGCAAGCGTGGATGGCGGTTTGCGGACGGTGTGGATCCAGCCTCCAGTGAGAGTATAGTGCCGCCAGAGAGAATATAGTGGTATGACTCCCCTACCTATGGCTCCGTGGGTGTTCCTTTTTGGCCTCACCATATCCTGCGTTCTTGTATGGGGAGCGGGAGCAGAGACCCCGCAGGCCACCCTGCATGACAAATGGCGCAGCGAGCAGGGTCTCCCGCATGACACACTCTCTGTGGGCACAGCCACACTTCCTGGACACAGCCAGGGCCTCTCAGGGCACTGTCACTCTCTCTGGGCCTCTCGGGGTACCCTGCTGGAACAATAGCGACTCACAATCAAGGTGCTTACATATTCTCAATGGCGGCCAGTCAAGACACAAAAGCAAATATCCTCCAGTTCCACTACATGGTGGTATGTTCCCAATTAAACAGTTAAGCTGTCCATTAAATTAGGGATGGAAGGCAATTCCCCATAGTCCATAGTCGTTCGCCAGGGCTGTCCTGGGGGTGAGGGATGACCTTGACCTCACCCTCATCTCCCACGGAGGACTCAGCAAGCGTTTCCTCCTGGGACTATAAGTCCTGCATCCGGGCTGCCTCAGCAAGCACTTCCCAGCCCACAGGGCCGCAAAGACCTTTGCTTTCTCCGGCCTGTGCTGGTTGGGGAACCATCCACATCTTTCCACCTCTCCACGGGGCTCCATCTCTCCAGCAGCTGCATGACTTTTCCTGTGCTGGTGGGAGAACCGTCCACGTCCTCCCACACCTCCACGGGGGTCCAGCTCTCCGGCAGCTGCTCCTCCTGGTCTTCCTGAGATGAGTGTTCATACACACAAACTGCTCCACCGTCCTTTGGAGAGCTTTGGCCGGCACCATACCCTGCTCGCTGCACCATTTGTCGTGCGGGGCGGCCTGCGGGGTCTCTGCTCCCGCTCCCCACACAAGAACGCAGGATATGGTGAGGCCAAAAAGGAACACCCATGGAGCCATAGATGGGGGAGTCATACGACTATATTCTCGCTGGCGGCATCCGCCTTTCTGCAATCCCCTCTTTCTAGCCCAGCCACCATCTTCTTGCTAGCCCCCATTCTTCTCTCTTTTTGCTAGCGTAGCCACAGCAGTTATATTAGTGGTCAATGGCTCACTGGTTACAGATGACAGCCAAATAGCCACAGCTGATGGCGATCCCATCACAGTTGATGGCCATTTACTACCTGAGCCAGTACCTGTCTATGTGAGGCCGAGAGCCTGGAAACTACTTTCTCGGGCTCTGCCCCCAGAGCCTCCCCTCCATTCCTAGACCTGTGTGGGGACAGAGGCAGGAGCGCAGTTTCCAGGCTCTCAGCCTCACATGGAAAGGTGCTCATTCAGCTAGTAAACAGCCGTCAACTGTGATTGCATGGCCATCAGCTGTGGCTAGTTGGCCGTCAACTGTAACCAGTGAGCCATTGGCCACTAATATAACAGCTGTGGCTACGCTAGCAGAAAATGGGGGCTAGCAAGAAGATGCTGGGTGAGCTAGCAAGTGCAGATTGCAGTTAGCAGGGCAGATTGCAACTAGCAAATGGGGAGTCGGTCGGTTGGCAGAAAAGCAGACAGCAGGTTGCATGTCATGTGAATCCAGCCTCCAGTGAGACTGTGGTGGTGTGATTCCCCTACCTATGGCTCCGTGGGTGTTCCTTTTTAGTCTCACCCTATCCTGTGTTCTTATGTGGGGAGCGGGCCCAGAGACCCCCCAGGCCGCCCCACATGATAGCCTGTCAGAAGGTTTTATTAATATACAAGAATAACAAAGGATAGGGAGTCGGTCAGGTCGTCTGAGGGCTGACATGGATTCCTGGGGTCTGGTTTGTTTTAAGATGATGTTATCTCTAAACTCGGGGCTGGGGGCTCAGCCACCGGGACTTGAGGCTTTATGTGTATTCTGGTGTCTGGGAGCTTGAGGATTAAGAATTTGCCCTTTCCGGGTGAGTATTGTCTTAATTAAATGGATTAACGAGGTATGAGTCCTTTGCGAAAGGGAACAAAACAGAGTTCTTCAGTTAATCAGTGAGGGGAGAAATTAAGAGGGAATATCAGGGCGGCTATAACTGCAAACTAAGTTTAAGTACCAGTAGCTAGATAGAGAGCTATTTGGTAAGACAAGCTGCAAACGAGCTAAGTCTAATTGCATTATTGATTTACCAAATTTCACCCTTAAAATAACAACTGTATTCTGGGTAAATTCCAGCAGGAGTGATTAACATTCTCCAAGTTCAAATCATTTTGTTATTAGTCAAAACTTGTTCCATCATCGATAATACAGAAGTTGCATAAAGGGCACAGAGTGAGACAGCCCTCTCCTGGTACATTCACAGTCTGCAGGTATTTTCCACAGAGCGTTTCCCTTCCTTTTTGACTGTTATTCCAGGGCTTTTGAACTCCCACTACTCTCAACCCTGGGAACTTTGCCGACGCAGAGTGGCAAGTATCTCCAAAAAACAGGAGATAAAATAGGAACACCTGTAGGATTTCAGGGAATGAAAGATGTAATGTATTTGTAAAACATATTGATTACTAGTTTTGATGTTTGTGAAGCCATTGATATTTATTTTCACTTTTAACTCTGAGGCTGGCATTAATGCAGATATTCTTCAGTATTTCCCACAAAGCCTGTTGATGAGGGGAAGGGAGAGGGCTATTCTGCCACTTAGCCTCCCCGTCTGTACAAATGCGATCCAGGACACAAAAGCGACGATACCGGCGGCCTATCTCACCCCTTTAGTCCAGTTCTGAGTCCTGCCGGTCCCCTGGCCCTTCAGCATCCTTTTCGCTTTCTTTCAGAAGGAACAGATGGGGAGCAGGAAACAATTCAACCCCTCTTTTGTAAGCCTGTGAATGAATTTCAAGTATGCTAAACACCTGTCTTCCAACCTTAATAGAACACGAAGAAAAGCGGCACTTTTAGGACATTTAAAACTTGCCGCATGAAAACCCACCTGGAGAGCGCCACGGGGTGTCGTGACAGTCGAAGCGTCCAGCAGGTGCTCCTGCCAGACTGCTAGCTAGGTGGCCCAGCAGGCACTCGGCGGTGTGCAGGGGCGAGGCTAAGCAGCCAGCAGCCCCAGGGGGCCGGCGCTCTGCTCCTTACAGAGCCCAAAGCTGAGCGTTGCTTCTCTCCGAGGGGAACTGCCATGGATTTTCAATCTCCACTGATAAAGAACTAACCTCTCTGGAGACTTCCAAAGAGAAAGAAAATCTTTCTTGTCACAACCATATGATTTTCTCAGGAAATGCAAAAGTAAAGGTTGAGGGCAGGGAGATACCTGTTGTATTATGGGGGCGTGCTTAAAATTTTGCATGCGCTGGCCCAACTACCTGGGTTCAAATCCAGGTTTTGTCATTTGAGCGCCTACTATGTGCCAGGCTCTCTGAATACCGCAGGGAACAAGATGGTTCAGGTTGCGGTTTTCTTGGGGAACTATCATACCCTCGGTTACCTTGGTCAAGTTTCTAAACGTGTTTCTTCACCTGTAAGGAGTACCTGCCTCATTGAACTGTTGCAAGGATCTGAGATCTTGTATTAAAATGTAAACGATTCACGCTGTGTCTGGCACACAGTGAGGGCTCCGTAAGCATTCGCTGTTCTCTCTGGTCTCTCGAGATGAGCTCCCCTGGAATGAGGACAGCACAGAGGGGAGACAGGTGCCACGGTTAAGAATGATTGAGCTGTTCTTTTAAAGAAGCGCGGGCCTTTGTAAGGATTCTTAGCTGCGGAGAGGAGAACTGGTAGGGGCCCTAAGAGCAAAGGTTCGGAAGCTAGTACGTTACAGGAAAGTGAGTCCCGCAACCAAGGGCGCCAACAGAGAACTCTTTGGGATGTCCAGCTAGCGCTTCCCGCCCCGGGTGTCAGGAAAGCGTGATTAGCATTCGCTCCACCCCCGGCGCTTCCCGGCCTGCGATTGGCCGGCATTCCTCGGCTCCACGCTGGGGCGGGGCTGTGGGAGACAGGCGGAGAGGTGAAGCCGAGGGTTCAGTGGGGTCCGACGCGCGGAGTGCCTAGTGTGGTAACCCACCAGCCCAGCCCCAGACCTGGAACACTGCGTGGGCCCATGTCTCATGGCGGGCTTTAGTTGCAGCTGAACCCACGAAGAAGGGGAGGGCAGTGGGCCGGTGGCCATCAGCTCGCCACTGCTGCCGCTGTCGCCACCGAGCGCCCTCAAATGCAGCAGGAGTTGGGCGACCGGGTGTGAGTTTGCGGGGGATGCCCGAGCCGGTCGCGTCCCAGGAGCGCCCCCTGCGCCCCCAGGAGTCCCCTGGAGCGAGGAGCCCCCTGCAGGGGAGGAGGAGAGCAGCGGGCGGGAGGCGGCCGGTGTGTACCTTGCAGTCCCCGAGCTGTGAAGTGGCGGGTACCCCGGCCTCCACACACCGCCTTCCTCTCCGCTAGCTGCTGCAGGCGCACTCGCCCTTGGTCTGGCTCCGGGACCCCGGTGGAACGCACGGCCGTCCCCTTAGGAACGTGCCGGGAGGTGGGTGCGGACAAGGAAAGGGCGAGCGTGTTCAGGGGGCGACCCCCTTTCTGAAACTCCCCCACCTGGTGCCATGCGCCGCCACCACGGATACCAACCCCGCTGTGGGGGCAGAGCCCCAGAAAGCAGTTTCCAGGCTCTCGGCCTCACATAGACAGGTGCTGGCTCAGGTAGTAAATGGCCAACTGTGATTGCATGGCCATCAGCTGTGGCTAGTTGGCCGTCAGCTGTAACCAGTGAGCCATTGGCCACTAATATAACTGCTGTGGCTACGCTAGCAGACAGAGAGAAGGAGAGAAGAATGGGGGCTAGTAAGAAGATGGCGGCTGGGCTGGCAAGTGTGGATGGCGGTTTGCGGACAGTGTGGATCCAGCCTCCAGTGAGAGTATAGTGCCGCCAGAGAGAATATAGTGGTATGACTCCCCCATCTATGGCTCCGTGGGTGTTCCTTTTTGACCTCACCATATCACCATATCCTGCGTTCTTGTATGGGGAGCGGGAGCAGAGACCCCGCAGGCCGCCCCGCACGACAAATGGCGCAGCGAGCAGGGTCTCCCGCATGACAAATGGCGCAGCGAGCACGGTGTGGTGCCGGCCAAAGCTCTCCTAAGGACGGTGGAGCAGTTTGTGTGTATGAACACTCAGTCTCAGGAAGACCAGGAGAAGCAGCTGCCGGAGAGCTGGACCCCCGTGGAGGTGTGGGAGGACGTGGACGGTTCTCCCACTAGCACAGGAAAAGCCATGCAGCTGCTGGAGAGATGGAGCCCCGTGGAGAGGAGGAAAGATGTGGACGGTTCCCCAACCAGCACAGGCCGGAGAAAGCAAAGGTCGTTGCAGCCCTGTGGGCCGGGGAAGTTCCTGCTCAGGCAGCCCGGATGCAGGACTTATAGTCCCAGGAGGAAACGCTTGCTGAGTCCTCCATGGGAGATGAGGGTAAGGTCAAGGTCATCCCTCACCCCCAGGACAGCCCTGGTGAATGACTATGGACTATGGGGAATTGCCTTCCATCCTTAATTTAATGGACCGCTTGACTGTTTATTTGGGAACTGTTGTTAGTGGAACTGGGGGATATTTGCTTTTGTCTCTTGACTGGCCGCCATTGAGAATATGTAAGCACCTTGATTGTGAGTCGCTGTTGTTCCAGCAGGGTACCCTGAGAGGCACAGAGAGAGTGGCAGTGCCCTGAGAGCCCTGGCTGTGTCCAGGAAGTGTGGCTGTGCCCACAGAAAGTGGCAGTGCCCTGAGAGCCCTGGCTGTGTCCAGGAAGTCTGGCTGTGCCCAGAAGTACTGGTGGTACCCTGAGAAACCCTGGCTGTGTCCGGGAAGACAGGTGGTACCCTAAGAAGTCCAGGAAGTCTAGCCGTGCCCAGAAGCACTGGTGGTGCCCTGAGAAACCCTGGGTGTGTCCGGGAAGACAGGTGGTACCCTAAGAAGTCCAGGAAGTCTGGCCGTGCCCAGAAGTACTGGTGGTGCCCTGAGAAACCCTGGCTGTGCCCAGAGAGCCTAATTGTGTCCAGGATATGGCATTCACCCCCAGACTCCTCGCACAGGTCCCCTCGCGGAAGACGCTTGTCGCGTAGATTGTGAGGCGAGAGCCTGTAGGGGTGGAGTGTGGGGGCAGAGCCCCAGAAAGCAGTTTCCAGGCTCTCGGCCTCACATAGACAGGTGCTGGCTCAGGTAGTAAATGGCCAACTGTGATTGCATGGCCATCAGCTGTGGCTAGTTGGCCGTCAGCTGTAACCAGTGAGCCATTGGCCACTAATATAACTGCTGTGGCTACGCTAGCAGACAGAGAGAAGGAGAGAAGAATGGGGGCTAGTAAGAAGATGGCGGCTGGGCTGGCAAGTGTGGATGGCGGTTTGCGGGCAGTGTGGATCCAGCCTCCAGTGAGAGTATAGTGCCGCCAGAGAGAATATAGTGGTATGACTCCCCTACCTATGGCTCCGTGGGTGTTCCTTTTTGGCCTCACCATATCCTGCGTTCTTGTATGGGGAGCAGGAGCAGAGACCCCGCAGGCCGCCCCGCACGACAAATGGCGCAGCGAGCAGGGTCTCCCGCATGACACCCGCCTATCGCCAAACTTTCCGGCGCCATCTTGGCTCTGAGTCTCCTTTTTGAGCAGAGTGTGCCAGGGACGGGGGAACCAGTCTGGCTGGGGACATCTGCCTCTCTCGGGATTCAGGGACGTGGGAGCCCCGCGCCTTCACTTCTCCGGGTTCTTCCAGGCTCTTTGCCCTTTTATGGGGGGGGGGGCTAGCGCTAAGACCCATGGTCCAGCCTTTTAGAGTTTTAGAAGTGGCGGGAGAGAAGGGAGAGAGGTTAATCTAGAGGTCTGGTGAACGCTTGCGGGGGGGGGGGGGGGGGGGGGGGGGGGGGGGAGTCAGCCGTGACTCCCCTCTGACTGAAAGTTGTTAGTTTTTCTTCTCCCCCTCACTTCTTTATAAAGAATAAGTTCCGTGCAGTCGGAATCCTCACGGCCCCTCCCGAGTCCTATCCTGCGAAATGCTGAGCGCTGCCTGCGAAGGGAGGCAGCGCCTTCAGAAACAGTTTATCTTTGAAGTGAGAAAGAAACCAACAAGTCGCCAGCCCCAGCGCCACAGGCAAGTCGGAGGAGAGGAAAACCCCACTTCGCTTTTCCCTTCTGGCCTCGGCCCAGTGCGGGCTGCAGGAGGCGAGGGGAGAGAGGGGGTCTTGGCTCCGCCTGACCCGTGGACGCCGGCCTTGCTGCTGCTGCTTCCCACGCAGCTGCATCCTCCATTGTGCCAGGAAATCTCGGTACCCATGTGCCGCTGCATCCGCTACGCCTGACAGACGCACATGCCCAACGAGTTTAACCACGACATGCGGGACAAGATGGGCCGGGAGGTGCACCAGTTCTGACCACAGGTGGAGATCCACTGCTCTCTGGGCTTGCTCTTTTTCCTTTGCTCAACGTACACGCCCATCTATCTGCCTGCCTGCCTCAAGCAAGGCCCTACCGTCCTGCCGCTGAGTGTGCCAGAGCGCCAAGGTGGGCTGCTCCCTGCTCTTGCCCCAGTAGAGCTTCGCGGACCACAGTTTAGGAGCGACCCCTCTCGGTGCTGGGCCGCTACACAGAGGGCCTGTGCATGGATTACAACTACAGCCAGGCCGCCGTTGCACCCCCAAGGGCCTTCCCTGCCAACCCATCCTCTCGGGTGCGCCAGCCCCAGGAGGAGAGGGGAGAAGGAGAGGGAGGAGGCAAGTGGGCCACGAGGACCCATCCATGTACAAGTGCCAAGAATCCTTCATACCCATCCTGAAGGAGTCGCACCCGCTGTACAACCAGTGCTACAAGCCAGATACCCAACTGCCAGGTTCCCTGCCACCAGCCCACCTGCTCCTCCCCGAGCGTGCCTTCACCACCTTCTGGATGGGCTTGTGGTCTGTGCTGTGCTTCATCTCCACCTCCACCACAGTAGTCACCTTTCTCATAGACATGGAATGCTTCTGCTACCCTGAGCGCCTCATCACCTTCCTTCCAGCCTTCTACTTTCTGGTGCTCCTGGTCGTGGGTCCTGCCAGTGTTTCCTGCAACTAGGAGCACAGCCATACTCACTAGGACGGTCCTGCGCTGTGCACTGTTGTCTTCCTTCTGGTCTACTTCTTGAGCATGGCCAGCTCCATGTGGTGGGTCACCTGTCGCTCACCTGGTTTTTGGCGGCTGGCATGAAGTGGGACGAGGCCATCATGGGGTATGTGCAGTACTTCCACTTGGCCGTGTGGCTCATCGCCAGGGTCAAATCCATCACCGCGCTGGCACTGAGCTCCGTGGATGGAGACCGGTGGCTGGCATCTGCTTCGTGGGCAACCAGAACCTGAACTCACTGCACGCCTTCGTGCTGGGCCCTCTGGTGCTCTAGCTGCAGGTGGGTGGGCACGCTCTTCCTCCTGGAGGGCTTTGAGTTGCTCTTCCACCTGCGCAGGGTCATCAAGCAGGGCTGCACTGAGACAGAACAGCTGGAGAAGCTCATGACCCGCATGGGCATCTTCACGCTGCTCTACACAGTCCCGCCAGCACAGTGGTGGCCTGCTCCCTGGAGGAGCGGCACTGTCGCAGAGCTGGGAGGCTGCACTCACCACCTGCGGGTCCAACACTGGCCCACCGCGCCCCAAGCTGGAGTACTGGGTACTCAAGTACTTCACGTGCCTCGTGGTCAGCATCATGTAGGGCGTCCGGCTTTGGTCCCACAAGATGGTAGAGTCCTGGCTATGCTCCAGTAGCTGCTGCTGCTGCGTGGTTCAACGGGCCACAAGAGCGGAGGTGGGAGGGTGGCCGGGGACTGTGCCGAAGCCAGAAGCCAGCGCAGTGCTCAGGGGCAGGATTGGGCCTCTGGACCCCCACCCCCACCCCCCTGCAACTACCTACCACAATCAGGTGTCCCCCATTGTCCCTGCATTAGGCAGCGGTGGAGGTATGGGCCTGGAGTGAGGTAGGGGTATTGTTTTGCTTAGTAGCTTTGCCTGCTGCACTTGTGTTTACCTTCCTGGTGCTGGTGCTTCCCCCAAACCCTCCCCCAACTTGGAGAGAGGGGAAAAGAGCCCTTTGAAGGGAGCAGCAGTCCCAGGACTTCTCAAGGGGACTCAGCTCATCTGTATTCTGTTTTGGGATTCTTGCTGCCTTTTTTAGGGGAAGGCTGTTTTTAATTTATGTGTATTTTTAAAAATTTTTGACTTTGTTGCGTTTTGGCAACAAAATTTACCTTTGCTTTGTGGTCTTCACAGTCTTTAGGTTGGCATTCTAATGAAGTTCCCCTTAGTTCAGGTTTCTTTGAACTGTGTGGTCTAAATTGGAAAAATGTATTTCCTATACTTGTCTCTTTAAAGAAGATGTAACCAGTGAAAATTTGGGTTGCTGTGACAGGGAAGTTGACAGCAGTGCTTCTTCAGCTTGTTTCTCCTTCCACTGCTTAAAGTGTCCAAGATGGTTTTTCCTGCTTATAGTCCTGCCTGAGGGGAAACTCCAAGTCACACCAAGTGGGGGGGGGGGGAGTATAATGGGGTAGGACCTCCGCATAGTGACAAGGTTAGGGCGTGTTGAGCGATTTTCTGTTTCTTCTTATTTCTTTAGCGAGCTTGGGTTTCTTTTCTGTGGTACTTGTAAGCACCCTCCTTCTTAATAGCACAAGCATTTGAATAAGTTAGAGGTGGCATCATACTGTCCGGTATCAACAGTTGGAGCAGTGAGGACCTATGGGGTGGCAATTGGTTAAGCTTGAATTCTAGATGGTTCAGATGGCAGTTCTGTGCCAGAGGAGTGAGTGGTACTTAATACTAGGTTTCAGTGATGCCAGTTTTTGTGTGTTTTTTTTTGTACAAAACAACTTGTGTTAGAATTTGGGTACACGTAAACCCAGTCCTGTTCTGGAAGTACTTAGTGATAGTTGCTAAAGGGAGCTGCTTTGTAGATTTAAGAACTATATGGCTATACTTCCAGTAATTATATAAATTTCCAACATTTATGGGCTCCACCCCTATCCCACCTCCTTTATCCTGTGAAACAGTCTTTTCCGCTTTTCTTATTCCGCCTCTCCTGGAGAGCTGTGATAAGAAACCTCCTCACCCTTGAATGAGGTGCTTGAAGTGGGGGAGGGAGGCTGGCTACCTGTGAGCAAACACAGGCAGCCATGAGCCAAAGTCCCTGGACTTTGGACTAGTAGTACAGCCAGATATTCAAAGGCAGCAAGACACTGTTCTGTGCAGTATCAGAAATGAGACCCGCAACTCATTTGCATAAGCTTTGGAAATTTGGATCAGTTAACTGCTATAGCAGGAGGAAAGCTGTTTCCCACACCACCACCTCAGTACATTTTTTCTCTCTTTTTCTGAGAAAGCTTATATATTGATGAGCGCCCGTGTACACACGCAAATGCACCCCCCACACATACACACTAACAAACACACTTCACTATTCAAAAATTCAGTTTGCTTTACTAATTTGTTTAACCACTCATTCATGAACAGTGTGAGGCCTTTACAGGGAAGGGGGTGACAGTGCTATGGCCACCAAAATGCCATTGACCAGGGTTGAGTGGTGACTAAATGTAGGAAGCTCAAATGGCAAAAGCAATTAAAATTTGAGAACGCCTCCTTAGGAAAACATCTAGGCATTTGTGCTTCATTTATACCAAAGTTAGAAAAGTAAGATTGAAGCCCAGGTCAATTTTTCCTTCATGGATATTAAGTAAACAAATACATAGTTCCCATAGTGAATTTAAACACTGCTGTGGAGAGAAGCTTGGTATTCTGGGTTTAAGGACGCTTAAAACCTGTTCACGGTTATAAAAATGTGCTGTTCTTACACTTATCTTCTGAATCAAAATGGACACTTCAGTGGACCCCACCAAATCTAGCACACATGGCCTAGAGAACTCTGCACATGATTCCTCTGTTACGGATACCAGGACCAGAAAGAACCCAAGCAGCACTCAGAGAGTTAGGAGAGTCAGCTTTATTACTCCTGCGGGCTCAGCGGGATCCTTCCCAAAGACTGAGCCCCTAGCAAGGTTTTGAGCAGGTTTTTATGGGTTGGGGACTTCCTGGAGTCCGGGAAGGGGTAGGTGTCATCTGGTGATTGGCTCGGGGTGTGGTTATGTGGAAGTGGGCAATGGCTTAGGCTGGGGACTTCTCTCTTTGCTCGGGCCACCATTTTAGGTCAGTTCCCCCATCATGTCCCCCCTGTTGACCAATCGTAAGTGGTAACAACTTGGAGATCATCACATTAGCTAAGAGGACGATAACCCCGCAGGGCAAGGATCCGGGCTGTAGCCCCACAGGTGACGGAGGTCTCTGTGAAACGTACGACAGCGTTAACTATGCATGGCCCGATGGTAGCAAGGAAGAGGATCGTGAGGAGTGGGCCGGCCAGGGGTAGGAGCCAAGAGGACCAGCAAAGGCTAGAAATCGTAGGAGTCCAATGACAGCGAAGACGGAGGCCGGGCAGACGACAGCGAGGCTCATCCGGGCTGTTTCTTGAGGGTCAGACGGAGTTGACGGGCCGGGTCAGGTTGGGCGATCCAGGTGTCCTCCTCCAGCTGGGCTCTTTTAACCCAAGTGTGATGGATCTACGGAGCAATGCCTGAAACTTTCAGAGCAGTGGGAGTAATAAGTATGACAGTGTGAGGACGTGTCCACCGGGGTCGGAGGGGCTCGTGCTTCCAATCTTTGACCCAGACTTGGTCTCCCAGGATGAAGGAGTGTACTGGGGCCCCGAGAGAAATGGGGACCCTTTCCAGAATGTAAGCACGTACATCTGTGAGGACCTTGCCTAGCGCGGGCATCTGGTTTTGGAGGCTGGAGAACCCCAGCTGGCGAATGTCGCCAGGGAGGCTGATTAGCAGGGGAGTGGGCCTCCCGAACCTAATCTCGAAGGGAGAGAATCCAGATTTGCCAAGAGTGCAGCGCGCCTGAAGGACGGCTAGTGGTAGGAGGTCCACCCACCCTAGGGAGGTCTGGTGGAGTTTAGCTAATGTCTCCTTGATGGTACAGTTTATGCATTCAGCTTTCCCTGAGCTTTGTGGTCGGTATGCTGTATGGAGTCTCCAGTTGAGGCCCATGGCTCTGGTTACCATCTGGAGGAGTTCTGCTATGAAAGCTGGCCCATTGTCACCGTGGATAGAAAGTGGAATCCCGTAGCGGGGGATAATCTCCCTGAGGAGGGCCTTGGCTACTTCGTGGCTCTTCTCAGTCCGAGTGGGGAAGGCTTTGACCCACCCGGAGTAGGTACAGACCAGGACCAGCAAGTAATAAGTACTGTGGCAGTTTGTCGAGGTCCTCAAAAGGTGCGGTACCGCTTCTCTGAATCCTGGGAATGGGACTAGGGCCAGATTTTGGATTGTTCTTTGCACAAGTGAGGCAGAGTTCTCCGATTGACTTGCAAAGAGCTGACAGCCGGCTAATGTTGAAGATTTTGGCTAGGAGGCCTTCGAAAGCAGTTATTCTTAAGTGGGTTAACTTGTGATATTCAGCGGTTACTTGAGGACCTAGCAGGGCTGGGATGAAGAGTCTTCCGTCGGGCAATTGCCACCACCCTTGTAGCAATCTGGTGGCCCCTTCTGACTTTGCCCATCTGAGTTCTTCTTCTGTGTACCGTGGGAGAGATGTGGTGGTAGTGTTAGTGATCAACAGTAGTTCACTAGGGCTTCCCACCGCCGCTGATTTAGCCGTGGTGTCAGCGAGCTGGTTCCCGACTGCTGAGGGCTCGTTGCCTCTCTGGTGGCCCCGACAATGGATAACTGCAACCTGCTGGGGAAGCCAAATGGCTTGTAGGAGCTTAAGGATTTCTTGTTTATTTTTAATAGTTTTTCCCTCCGTGGTCAGAAGGCCTCTTTCTTTGTATATAGCCCCATGGATATGAACGATTGCAAAGGCATACCGAGAGTCGGTGTAGATGTTGACTTTTCGGCCCTCGGATAGAGTGAGGGCTCTTATTAGAGCCCATTGTTCTGCCCGTTGGGCCGACCATCCCAATACAAGTGCCCCTTCCTCGAGTACCTCATCTGTGGTAGTTACTGCATACCCTGCGTGACGTTTGCCGTCCCTTAGGAAGCTGCTGCATCAATATACGGAGTAAAGTCCCGGTTAGGATGTGGGCTGTACCGGAGGTCGGGTCTGGTGGTGTAGACCCCGTTGATAACTATACAGTCATGTTCCGGATCCCCTTCCTTGGTTGGCAGGAAAGTGGCTGGGTTCAGGGTGCGCACAGTTTCTAATGAGATCCGAGGGTTTTCCAGGAGTAGCCCTTGATACTGAAGCAGCCGTGCATTCGACAGCCATCTGGGCCCTTGACTGTTCATTAAGGTAGTGACCAAGTAGGGTACCTTAACTATGAGTCTCTGGCCTAAGGTGAGCTTATCTGCCTCTTTGATGAGTATCACAGTGGCTGCTAGGGCCCACAGCCATGGTGGCCAACCTGCTGCTACCAGATCTAGTTTCTTTGAGAGGTAGGCAATGGGACGGAGCCATGGTCCAACTGTTTGGGCCAGCAGTCCTAAGGCTATTTTGTCTTTTTCATGGACGAATAAGTGGAATGACCTCTCAGCATCAGGTAGCCTGAGGGCTGGGGCCTGTCCAAGTGAGCTCTTGAGCTGCTGGAAGGTGTGTTCTTGATCTTCTGTCCATAGCATGGGGACCTTTTCTTGACCAACTAGAGCCTCATATAAGGGCCGGGCTATTGCCAAAAAGCCAGGAATCCAGATCTGGCAGAAGCCGGCTGCCCCGAGAAACTCACGGAGCGCTCTCTGGTTGGTGGGCTGAGGGAGGGAAGTGATGACTTTCTTCTGCTCGGTGCTGAGGGCCCACTGTCCTTTGGAACAAAGCCCAAGTATCTTACTTGTTTTCTGCAGAGCTGGACTTTCTTCCAGGAGATTCTATACCCCGTCTTGGCTAAGTTGGACAGGAGTGCCCATGTCACGGTTTGGCAGTCGGTCTTGGTGGCACAGGCTAAGAGCAGATCATCCACATATTGCAATAGAGTGCAGTGGTATTCTTCTCGAGGGAAGGTGGCTAAATCTGAGGCTAGTGCTTCCGCGAAGAGGGTTGGGGAGATTTTGAAGCCCTGTGGGAGCCAAGTCCATGTCAGCTGGAGCTGCTGACCGGTATCAGGTTTAGTCCACTCGAAGGCGAACAGTGATTGGCTCTGGGGCGCCAACTGAATGAAGAAGAATGCATCTTTCAGGTCCAGGCAGGTGAACCATCTGGCCTCCGGGGGCAGCTGACTGAGGAGAGTATACGGGTTTGGGACTACGGGGTGTAGGGAGCCTGTGGCTTGGTTAACCACTCTCAAATCTTGTACTGGCCGGTATTCTCCATTAGGCTTCCTTACCAGCAGGAGGGGCATATTCCATGGTTACTGGCACTCTACGAGTATCCCTGCTGCTCTGAGACGGGTGAGGTGTGTTTGAATCCCTGCCCGAGCTTCCCTGGAGATGGGGTATTGGCATAGCCGTTGGGATTGAAAAACTGGCGCCTTACATTTTGCTAGCCCAGGTGGGTTATCTTCAGCCCAAACCTCCGGGAAATCAGTAGCCTTCTGGGTTCTGTTCTACACTGCCGGTCCTGTAGAGCCTCCATTCTTCTTCCCTCGGGGTGGTGATAGACAGAATAAGTCCCTCTGATGGGGGCTGCAGTGACATGGTAGCTTGGCCTGATTGTTCAAAGGAGATTTGTGCCCCTAACTTGGTAAGGAGGTCCCGTCCCAGGAGCAGGATTGGGCAGTCTGGTAAGTAGAAGAACTCGTGCAACACGGTGTGTCCTCCTAATTTACAACTCCGAGCCTGGCAGAATGGTCGGCTCTTAGCTTGATCCCCGGCAGCTCCCGTTATGGTGACTGCGGTCCCCGAGCAGTGCCACCGGCGTGGTGACTACCGAGTGTTCTGCTCCAGTATCTACCGTAAAAGTCACTGTTTGGCCCCCTACATCTAAGTCAACCATGGGCTCTTGGGGCCTGAGTTCGAATGAGCCCGGTCTTCCTCAGTCTGACTCAACTCTCACTAATCCTATGAAGTCGGGCTCCGCGCTGGTTGGGTTGGGACCACAGGGAGGCCGAGGCTGGAAGCGGAGTGTCTGGAAGCGGTGGGGCTGCGCCAGCCGTTGGCTGTGGTGCATAGGGAGGTGGTGGCGGCTCTTCGTCGGGAGTCTCCCTGGTAAATGGTCTTAGTCATGTGTTTCTGGGCGTGGCCCCGTGGGTTCTGTGCAACGAGGACCCTGGACTGTCCCTTACTATTGGAACAGAACCGTACCCAAGGAGGAAGGGGTCGGGCTATTTCCAACCACGAGTCAATGTAAGGGAACTGGTCTGGATGTCCTGGGGTCCTGGTGACAACTATGTAGACTCGGCGAATCGTGGGGAGGTCAAGAGTGCCTTCTGACAGCCATCCCACGTCAAAACTTGGCCACTGTAGTTCACATTAGGTGCAGAGACGTCCGGGGGTCATTTTGACCCTGTAGTCACCTCCGAAACCTTTCCTGAAATTCTTTAACATGCAATCTAGAACCGTGGGCTTCCCCTGTTTCCCTCCCATGATGTTCGGTGTTGCATAGACAAGGGAAGGGTCTCAATTAGGTGCCCGCCTGTCCGTTTCCCTCGTGGGAACTTTGGCTACGTCTTGGCTAAGGTGTGCCCATATAAGCCCCGGGCTTGGTCGCACTCCGAGACTGCGAATCATCATTATGCCGTGGGACGCTACCACGGAAGCACAGGTTGGGGCTCACTCGAGCTCTGTAGCCGACAGGCCATGGATCCACACAGAGTCCCCTTCGGGACCAAGCACACACACACATTCATTCAGGGAGGAAAGACGCCCTCCCCCGGAATGGCCCTAACTGGAGTCCGAAGTGGGACTCAGCGGGAGGTGATCAGGCTCCCGTGGGTCGGGGCTCCAGGGTCTTACCGTGTCCAATGTCCTGGTTGACTGTCCGTCCTTTCTCTCTGCTGGGATCCAGCAGGGAGTCACGGGCTGGAGCCAGCGGGAGGTCACCAGTCCATGGCCTGCCGAAATCAGCAGGGTGCGTCTAGCCATGTCTCGGTTCTCCTGCCACCCTACGGCCCGCTCTCGCCCAAACCAGGGGCTCAAGGGGGCAGCGTGGTTGGGTTTCCCGGTCAGGGAACCAAGAATGTGACAGATACCGGGACTGGAAAGAACCCAAGCGGCACTCAGAGAGTTAGGAAAGTCAGCTTTATTACGCCGACGGGCTCAGTGGGATCCTTCCCAAAGACTGAGCCCCGAGCAAGGTTTTGAGCAGGTTTTTGTGGGTTGGGGACTTCCTGGAGTTGGGGAGGGGATAGGTGTCGTCTGGTGATTGACTTGGGGTGTGGCTTGGAGGGGGTTATGCGGAAGTGGGCTGGGGCTTAGGCTGGGGACCTCTCTCTTCGCTTGGGCCGCCATTTTAGGTCAGTTCCCCCATCACCTCTACTTATTCTGAAGCTTCTTCTCATATTCTTGAATAGTTCCCCTAAGGGCCAAATCCTCCTCTATTTTTCAAATGAGGAACTTTTCTGATCACTTTGGGGTCTTCCCTCATATACCCTGTTTCCCCGAAAATAAGACCTAGCCAGACAATCAGCTCTAATGCGTCTTTTGGAGCAAAAATTAATATAAGACCGGGTCTTATTTTCCTATCATATATCTTCCCAGAATGTACATAGATTGTTCTGCTGCCTTCAGTCACTGTGTCTAATCGGACTGTCCCCCTTCTGTCTTTCTCTTTGTGGTGGAATCTAGAAATGGTACACAGTGTATCTAAAAGTTGTAGAGTGAGTGGATGAAAGTGATTGAATTCTTCATTTAAAAAAATGATTTTTTCATTCTGGCAACATGGCAAAGCTAAAAACAACCACCAATTTACTTGAGAAAATAAGACAGTTTACACAGAGGATACTAAGCCAAGGACAGGCAATATAGGCCGTGCTTATTGGGGTCTACTATCAGAGCTGCCTCTTTGTTTGCAGTCTCTGTTCTCACCCTGCTATCCCTCTCCCTTCCCTGGAACATAAAGCCCACCTGTTTCCCTAATCTTACTAATATCCACTGCCCCACCCTTACCCAGAGGAGAGAAGCCAAAGCTATTCAATGTCATCCCCTATTTCCCCCTAGTTTGCATTTTTATTATGCAAACAATCCATACACTTGAAAATAATTATAAAATGAAAGATTGTGTAGTGCTTTGACTTCTCAGTGAATCAGTTGATGTGACCTTAGGAAGGCTTTTGAATTTATATTATTTCCCTCCTCACATTTTGAAGTTGTCTAAATTGGCTGAAAATCATTTTTCTTGGCGCCTTCTTGTTTATCCTTGCAATCCTTTGCTATATTTCCCCATGACGTGTGTGTGTGTGTGTGTGTGTGTGTGTGTGTGTGTGTGTGTAACTGTAACTGTGCATGTGGATGAGCTGAAATAATGTGCCCACAGCACTGTTTCCAAGTCAGTATTCATTAGGCTGTTTCCTCCTGGGTCAGGGCAGCACTAATCCTGCTACTTGCTGCCAGGAGCAAACCTCATGGATCCCACATGGAACCTTCATAACAGCATCTGTGATCTGAACTCTGTCCACTAAACACTGACATCAACTAGGCAGTTCGTTAGCAGAAGGATTTATTTGGGGAAAGAATAAAGGGCAAAGGTGCTGCCAGAATTAGAAACCGTGGCCCCTGGCGAGCCACATGCATATTTGACTGTGTGCCAAGATGGAGGATCTCTATATGGCAGTGAGCCAGGAAGTTAGAACCATAGAGTTTTATAAAGAGGAACTTAGGGCCTTAGAGTTTAAGGAGCCCAGCTCCGCCCACGGACCTCCCAGCCTGATCAGTTTCCTTCAGTCCCAGTTCATTCTTATCGCCTCTCAAGTGCACACTGGGAACCCCCGCTCCTCCCCCCAGCTAGGAAATGTAGTTATATGTTTTAATGAACTGCTCCCTCTGCTAAAGAGGCTTCTTCCACTTTTGTGCTCTACAGAACAACCAAGTGTTGTAGGAGGGACAAAGCTTTGAATAACTGCTTTCTAACACCGCCTGTGGCAAACAGGACAGAACACATGACAGATATGGGCAGGGCTGAGGGGCAGTGGCTGAGAATGGCCTGCTCCCTCCACAGGCCCTTGTCTCCAGACTCTTGTGGATGGAAAACGAGCCACATGTTAACCCTGACGAGCTCAGGAGACTGAAAATGACCACATAAGATGGCGTGAGTATAAAAAATTTCATAACTAAGTGGACGATAGCGGGAAGTCATATCTTCAGCCAAAAGTTTCCTTCATAAAGTTAATCTGTGCCTTTAAGTGGGCCTGTCTATTTTCTTTTTACACCTAAAATTACATCCTTGGAATGTCAGTAATCCCTTTTTCTGGACCAGAGCAGGAAAGTACAGAATCCCTGATTATTATTCTTTTCCTTTGATTAACATCTCTATGTGAACTATTAACTATCTTGTACCCACCAATGTAAAAGAAGTACCTGTCTCTCCAGTTTACTTTTATCTAATCCCAGAGATTTTCCCGCTTTGCTTTCTCCCACCCCCTTAATCAATCACCAATGGATTTCATGTAACCTTCCTCCTTTGATTCTATTGTATAAAATAAATTGCAAAATGGCTGTTTTCTGGAGCATTTTCTCAATCGTTGAGATTTTGCTTCCTGACAATCGTCAGTTTGGCTCAAATAAACTCTGAGAAGTTTTTCTTAGGCTGGATGTTTTTTGATGACATTACTTGGCGTAGTCAGGCAGGATTCCATCGGGCAGGATTCCAAAGAAGCCCACCTAGGGACACCTTGCGGACCCAGATTTGGTACTAGGTACCAGCAGGGGCCATTGTGCCCCATACGCTCTGTGCTTCACAGTGGGTGAACTTGGGTGAGTATTTCTTGGAATCCTGGACCTCCCTGATTTAAGGTCCTGACTTCATCTGAGCTTTTTTTTTTTTTTTTTTAATTCTCTAGGAGTCGTTAAAGATTAAAGGTAGAGATAATCCAGGTTAAGGACAAGAGTTAAGATAACTCAGAGACAGGAGAAAAAAAATGGGTGGCTGATTTTCATTTTGGCTTTTCAGTTTTGTTTACTGCGAATCTGAACAAAACTTTGCTGGATAAATGAGAGTCTGAACTTGTTCATCTATGAAGATAAGGGGCATTTGCTTCCTCCAGGTCAAATTTCAGGTATTCTCAGGTGACTAAGAATCTATGTGGAGGTGTTTGAGGGTATAGCAGCAAGAGGCTATGTTTTATGTGGCCACAGAATTTGGAGATTGTAATATTGGTCCTGATACAAGTGGGGTCTTAACAAAGCCATCAGTTAATTCCTCTATTATATCATGTAATTTAGCAACCCCTCCTTTCCCTGCTTTTGCTCTATTCTGGATATGCCATTTCCTTTTGATTACACTAGCTCCTTGTGCATGCCCTATTTTATGGGACACTGGGTCACTATTAACCCAGGTCATAATGGGAATACCGGGCCTTAACAGGATATCGTGTCCTATTGTGAGTTGTTCAGTTCCAGTTAGTGCCCAGTACACTGCTAAGAGCTTCTGTTCAAAGGGGGTGTAAGGTTGCCCGGCCTCTGGAAGCTTTCGTGACCAGAAACCGAGAGGCACCCTTTTCCCCGATTGCATCTGCCATAGGCTCCAGTTAGCGTATTGATCAGAGGCAGTTACATGCAACTCAATTGGTCCGTCTTGTGTGGGCCAAAGATCTGAAGCTGTTTGGATTGCCATTTTCACTTGTTCAAAAGACTTTCTTTTTCCCTGCATTCAAATTTGTATTTCTTCCTAGTAACTTTGTATAATGGCTATAAAATTATTCCCAGATGGGGAATGTGGGCTTGCTATTAGCCAAATAGCCCTATAAATTTCTGAGCTTCCTGTTTAGTCCTTGGGACTGGGAAATCTAAAAATTTCTGCCTAGCCTTTGGGAGGATTTCTCTATGTCCTTTGTTCCAATTAATTCCTAAAAATTTCACTTGTTCAGCTGGCCCTTGAATCTTGGCTGGATTAATTTCCCAGTCTTTGTTTCATATGCTGAATTAAATCTTCTAGAATGACCTGTATATGCTGTTCTAACATAACCTGTGTATGTCTATTAAAATACCATCAATGTAATGCGTGATCTGCACCTCTTCAGGCAGAGGAAACTCATCTAAATGTTCTGCAACAATCCGGTGACAGATCGTAGGGCTATGGAGATACTCTGCGGGAGACGAGTGAATGTATATTGTCTCCCATTCCATGTAAAGGCAAACTGAGGCCAAAACTTACTATCAATTGGAATAGTAAAGAATGCATTAGTCAAGTCAACAACAGCATACCAGTTGCCTGGGTATTTTTGGACACGTTCAATTAAAGTAATAGTATCGGGTACAGCAGCATATAAAGGCAGAGTGACTTTATTTACTCCCCTGTAATCTACAGTCATGCGCCAGGACCCATCTGTCTTTTTCACTGGCCAGACTGGACTATTCCAAGGAGAGGTGGTGGGCACCAAGACTCCACCTTTTACATAATTTTGTATTGTATCCTCAATTTCTTGTCCTCCAGGAATCCGATATTGTTTTAATGTCACAATTTTAATAGGTTCAGGTAATTCAACTGGAGTCATATGTAGGTGCCCCACAGTAACGGGCAGAACTTTAAGAGCCCTCACTGCAAATTAATATTTCCCATCTTCTAAATTTAGGGACATCCCTCTAAGCATGTCTATCCCAATTATGTATTCCTTAATGGGAACTATTACTACAGAATATTCTCTTTTGGGAAACTGCCCAATCTTCATGGTAAGAGTAACTTGTTTAGCTGTAATTTCGGCACCCCCAGTGCCAGTTATAGGCAAGGGGCGGTCTTTACATTTCTGTGGATTCCCATAGACTAAAGAGGCCTCCGCTCCGGTGTCAATCAAAGCTCTAGCTACAGTATGGGACCCATTTTTCCAATAATCAAATCAATGTGTGGGCGATAATCTCTCCTAGCAATGTTAATTGACACCAGAGTTTGGCCTGATCCCTATGGGGCAGCCTGGAGAAAAGGGTTCAAATCAGGGTATAAACCCTGACGTGGGGGTAGTGGAGCACTAGATTCCATAAGCTCCGGTTCTCTCTCGTGTTCTCGCTCTCTCTCTCTCTCTCTCTCTCTCTCTCTCCCCCCCCCCTTTCTGACGTCTGTCTTTCTTGCGTGCTTTACCTTTTTCTTATATAGCTTCCATATATCTGAAGTTGGAATCCCATCTATTTGCTCTCTTTTTGCTCCAGCCTTTAACAAGGCCTGAAACATGTCTCTTCTAGAGACCTTGCTGGGATTTGGGGGCTGCTCTTTGGAAGGCTGTGCGCTCTCTCTCCAATCCCCTGTATCCCCTAACTGGGTCATCCTATCAAGGACGGCTCCCAGTGTATTCCGTTTCACTTAGGAGAAAAGTTATCATCAAATTTCGGTTAGCAGGCGGAGCGGTGCGCACCAACACATTACGATGAGGGACCTCTCTCTCCCATGTGGGTCTCAAAGTATGCATCCCCGTCCAACCATTACAGCAGTTTTCATGCATTCTTCCTTTAATTCCATAATACCGTCTCGCAGCGTATACCACGGACGGTCACTAGAGGGCCATGAAGTGTCAGTTGGATATTGCCGATTACAACCCTGTGCTGCAAGGGCTAACAGATTAGTCTGTCCGCCCTGATCCTGAGCGGGATATTCCCTAAGAGCTGCCTGCACACGTGGGTTGGAGGTTACAGTTACAAATTTCAAGCAATCAGTGGAATCTAACATTATTCCTCCAGCCCCTTGATCCGCTATTCCAGGTGATTAAAGCTTCACCTGGTCTTTGGGTGAATCTAGATAATATGTCATTAATCTCTTGTTGGGTAAAATCTTCAACAGTTGTTTTCCCTGCTACGTGGCCTGTAACCATATCCCTCTCTTCCCACCAGCGCACAAAAGGACGTGCACCAAATGGAAGTTTTCCTTCGTCTCCCTGTTTAGCCTCTTCCTCCAGTTCATCCCAATCCTCTTGGTCATCATCTGTATCTTCCCAAATATCCCGATCCCAGGTATCAGGATGCCAACCTGCCTTAGCAGAGGCTATGACAGCATGTACCTTCTTAGAATTTACCTTTCCTCTCCTTCTTTTATATTTATATTTTGCAACCCTAACAGCTGCAGTCTCAGCAATGGTCTGGTAATTTCAAGCCTGATCAGCCAAAATATAATTCTGACATTGTAATGGACAAACGACTTTGTAAGTCACAAATTTCTTTTTCCATTTCCAATTTTTTCTTAAGCAGGCTTTCCTTGTTTTCTCGCGTCTTTTGGTAGGTAGTTAGAATTGCCTAACCGCAGTGACTTCTTATCTGTAGTGCTGACAGCCTGCAGGCACGGCAGCAGCTGCGGAGGCTCAGCATTAGCAACCCGTGTAACCCAGATTTCAGCGAGGCCAGAGCGCCGAGCCCATTCCTGGGCCAGCTGAGAATACGGGAGTTCTTCCCAATCTGGCACAAGGGGCACAGGAACCTCAGGATCTCCTTTCTTCCCAAATGGCATGGTGGTCGCGTATCCTGCTCACAGCGCCAAAATGTAGCAGCAAGGGGCTACGTTTTATAAAGCTACAGAATTTGGGTGTTGAATACGCATTCACCATGCACACTGAGACAGAGACGAGGCAGCAACACACTATTTATTAAGTGAGGCAATAAGTAAGATAGACAGAATAAAGCAATGTAAGAGAAAGAGCAACAACGAGTTCTCACCACCTGAAGAGTGTTTCCAAGGTGTTGGGGTACCGAGACAGCATCTTGGCTTCAGGTGTGTCTGGCGAGCATCCCGGTCGGAGAGTTATAACTAGGACTCCCCCGGGACACTAATTTTATAGGGTTTTTTCAAATAGATTACCAGTCTGGAAAGAATGCTAGGCCATAATGATTACTATCAGCAAACATGGGGACAATGAATCACAACTTTCAGGGTAATTATCTAGGGTAGAAGGCAGGGGATATAATTTCGGCAGTTTCACAATGTACATGAGGGTACTATGGCCACAGGGCAACCAACGTGATCCTTTTCATGTGTTCCACCTGTGGGTCAGCTATTGTTCATTCAGGAAGGCTGGTGAGGTCTTCCCGAGTTTACTCCTGTTGACTGGGGCGTCAGTGTCCGGGTGGCACCTGGACAGAGCGTTCCCCTGACACAACAATTGGAAGGCACAAAAGGGCACCTAACTAATTATATTTACTTTACAGAGGGTACTCCTCGAAACGTGCTGTGGTCCCACAGGGATTTCCAACACAACTGTGTTTACATAGTTGACTCGTCCGGGGATGCAAACATAAAGATTGGTTACCTAGCTCTCCAAATCTTCATGGTTGTACTAGATAGCTGGGGAGAGAAACCAAGGCACATAAGAGGGTTGAAGCGATTTGGGAGGTAACAGCCCCTTGGAGCTCAACCCATAAGCAGCATACTTCAACCCACTACACAATATCACTAGAAACTTGTTCCGACTGCAGATCTCAAAAGAAAACTAAAAATTAACATGGGAAATTGTGCCTTAAAGACCAAGAAGCTCCCAGACCCCAGCCCCATTCATACTCCTGCTGATGTACAATTAGATCCTAGGGGGTCTTTACTTGCAAGTACTTATAGACACGGAAAGATTTGTCTAGAAGTGATATCAACTTAAGATGGCCAAAATGGAGCTCTTTTGACATCTAAATTTTTTGTGTGCATGATTAGAAAAAGCCGGCTTAAAAATCTAACTAAACAATATGGGAGGCTTAACTCAATTGGCAAATAGAACCCTCTGAAATGGTACAAAGACATTCTCTCCAGAAGTTAATAAGAAAATTTTAGAGACTATCTCTGAACTGAAGAAGGTTTCTGCCGCTGCTCAATGCCAACACCCCACTTTTCCCTCCTCTCTGGCTGTCCCACCGTGTGCTTTACTTGTCTGGACTCGCTCTCCTTTCCTCTGTCTCTTCTGTAGCTCTGTTGCAGCTCCCTTTGGAGAGGAGCTGGTCTTGGGCGGAGGGGCATTAGGTTGTACGCAGGCAGGACTGAGGAGTCTACTAAAGATTCCCCCAACACTCTCCAGGACCCTGATGAGTTCGCAAAAAAAATTGAATTAACTGTTAGAACATACAATCCTGGCTTTCCTGATTTATTCCAATTAATGCATCTCCTGGTTTCTGAGAGCAAACCAAAAGATTAAAGGTTTGCTAGGGAAACTCCTGTAGAGGAATCTGCCTTTATTGTAAAAAGTCACCTTAAGGATTGTAGAAAACTAAAATAGGATTTAGAAAAAGAAAGGAAATAGAAGCAAGCATACGGCTGCTCCAAGGACTATGAGAGCATTTTCCCTTCTTACTAACACTGGGGCGACTTTATCTGTTAACACCACCCGGCTAAGTTGCCCTCTCCCTTGGAATAAAGCTTCTGTATAAATGGTAGGGACATCTAATCAACCAATGTCTGTTTAAATCAGAACCTATTCCTCTCCAGCTAGGAAATGTTAAGGGGCAACATCTATTTTTACTACTCAAATCTGCCTCAATTCACCTGATAGTGTAAGACTTTCTAACCAACGATGCTCACATATCCTCCCAGAAGGGTTAAATGTATTTAGGACTAAATGAATCAGATTGGGAAAATAATGATTTTAGAAGAGACAAACTAAGAGGAGCTGGGAAAGTTATAGAAGGTTTGTAAAAGAAAATCTTGAAGGATTTTTATGTTCGTTAAGCTAAATGGGATTAATTAAGTAAATTTATCAAAAGTAAGCTGGTGCAAAATTAGTTACATTTTCTCTCAGAAAAGATAAAGTTTTGTTACAAGACGGTTGGTCTGCTACTGATACTATGAAAAAGTTTTCTGCCTGAAAAGCAAAAATTATGTGTCATCAATATTTTCTGTGTTTTACATTGTCTTAATTAGGTCTTTAGTTACTCAAGAGACCTAAATCTAAAAACTAAGTTTTGCTAATAGTTATGTAAACTTCTGGATTTTAGGACTGCAGGAGTTCATGTGCCCTTGGTGTCAGTATAGGCCAGTGTAAGGGAGCTTAGCCTAATGGGTATTGCAATGGTTATGACCCACTGTTACATCCATGATAAAGAGGCTCGGATCCTAGAAAAGGCCAGAAAATTTGCTTAAATGTCTTTAACAACCTAGACAGGGAAAATGAGAAAAAAGGAACAGTGAGACTGGAGACAAGGCCAGAGACAGGCCAGAATTTTGGCTACTGTTAATAGACAGGCCAAGTCCAGGGCCACCTCAGGGTCACCCCACCAGCCCCAGAAGAGGAAACCAATCTTGATACTGATGGAATGTTTGTTACAGGATGTTCTAATACAATTTTAGGATTTTTCCAGTACAGATATTGATTGGCACTATTAGGTCAACCACTCCTATTAAAATAACTATTGATAATAATTTGCCTCTACCTAATATTTGCCAATATCCTTTGAGGCCTGATACACCAGCTGGAATTAGCTCATTGTACAAAATTACCTTTAAAAGGGGGACTTATAATTCTATGTATGAGCACCTGTAATTCTCCTATCCTTCCAATAAAGAAACCTAATGAGAAAGGATGGATATTTGCACAGGATCTCAGAGCTATAAATAGATATCCTGTGGTTCCAAATCCACATACCCTATTATCAGCTATTCCTGTGTGTACTGTCAGTATTTTTTCAGTGATAGATTTATGGAGTGCCTTTTTCAGCATTCCTCTAAACAAACAAACAAAAAAAGACAGGAAATACCTCTTTGCTTTTCCACCTGGGAAGATCAGAGTTTACTGGACAGTAATGTCCCAGAGAGTCCCACCTATTTCTCTCAGATACTAAAAGCGGATTTGAATAATGTTGAATTTCCCAGAAATTCTATTCTAATCCAGTATGTGGATGATTTATTCTTGGGCTACATGCAGTAACTTTCACGGTAAACATAAATTTAAATTTCTTATTTACCAGTACTTGAATAAGATCAGCCCAACAAGCTGAATTAATTGATATGACAGGAGATTGTAAATGAGTCAAAGATCAAATAGCTAGCCAATATTTACACTGATAGTTGCTATACCTTTGGTGTAGCTCACAATTTGTTGTGGAAGCAGTGAGACTTCTTAACTTCTTCAGGGCAGCCCATAAGAATGGAAAACAGGTTGCAGAATTTAAATTAGGTAACATATAGCAACCAAAACAATTGGTAATTATCAAAATTCCAGGACATTCTAAGGCTTCTGTCATAGAAGGAAAAGAAAATAATTTAGCTGATACTGCAGCTAGACCAACAGCAAGAAACAGCCAAATTATCCAGAATTGAGAATGTTTCTTCTCCCTATTAAATCAATAAAAGACTTTTACAGTTCCAGTGGGCAGCTGCAGAAGAAAAGAAAATATGGCAACAAAAGAAGGAACGTTGACCCTTAGCATGTATCTGAGCTAACTGCACTTGGGTCTTAGAAAGGTGGTTTCATGGAATAAAGAAAACTATTAGAAACCTCCTACTGTAGCTTATAAGGTATATAGCAGATGTTTTATCTGTCCAAAATATAACCCTGGAAAATCACTCCATGGGTCCCAAGGACATTTTCCATTTCCTTTAGGTCCATTTGAGGTATAATAATTGGATTTTATTATCATCTTAAGGATACAAATATGTATTAGTCATGATTTGTATGTTTTCTCACCAGGTTGAGGCATTCCCTTACAGGACAGCAACAGCCTTAATGGTAGGGAAGTTATTTATAATAACAACAATCCTCCAAGAATTTCCTGTGAGTTACATAGTAACTGAGGGACTCATTTTAGTGAGTCAATAATATAATCTATTTGTAATGTTTGGCTTATTTTACAGCAGTTTCATTGTGTTTATCACCCCAGTCCTCTGGATTGGTAGAGTGTACAAATGGTAAATTAAAACTCAACTAGGTAAATTTTCAGAAGCTCTTCTTAATCTCCCTTGGCCAAAAGCTCTCCTTATAGTGCTTCTCAACCTGAGATATATTCCTTTTGGTAAACACAGGCCTTCTCCTCATTAGTCATTGTTCACCCTATGTGAAGGGACATATGAACCAATCTTACTAAAAGGAGGCATCCTGGGGCAGCTGGATGGCTCAGTTGGTTAGAGCCCCAGCTCTGAACAACAGTGTTGCCGGTTTGATTCCCACATGGGATGGTGGGCTGCGCCCCCTGCAACTAAAGATTGAGAACAGCAACTGGACTTGGAGCTGAGCTGTGCCCTCCACAACTAGATTGAAGGACAACGACTTCGAGCTGATGGGCCCTGGAGAAACACACTGTTCCCCAATATTCCCCATTAAAATTTAAAAAATTAAAAAAGTAAAAGGAGGCATTCTACTTATTATCAAGGACATCAATTATCTTAAAGAAATTAATAAATTAGTAACTGATTCACTTCAGTGAGTTCCTGGGAGATGGAGATGAAGACTTCAAAGACCATGACTCACAACTAGGAAGTTTGTCCATTGGACAAGACATCAATTAAAGACTCCTATCTTGTTGGAAGGGACCTATCAGTGGATACCAAAGACTCCTCAAGGATGAGAAGCCTCCGACATCAGGGGTAGACAGCTACCCCAAGACATCGAGAAGGCCTGTACACCTGCATAATTGATATTGAACTTAAAATAAACATTTGTTTGATTGTCTTTACCTGTCTGCTAATAATGATAATTATACTTGTTCTTTAGGCTTTTCTTGAACTCTGTGCTTACATAGCTCAACTGTTAATAATTGCTAAAGGTATATAAGATAACTTCTTTATTATCCATAATATTTTTATGGTTTCGAAATTTAGAAGAAATATTATTACAGAAGGAAGAAAAGGGATGTGTGTGTATTTTTGAGAGAAGTTAAAAGGAAGTAGTTTGTCCTAGTAAGTTATTTCTGAATGAGGAAAAGGAGACAAACTGAGAAGGATGAGTGAAGTTGTAGGAAGGTTAGTGGAAAATAAACATTGAGAAAGGGATTTTATATATAACATTAGAACTCAATTATGCTTACTCCCTAACTCAACATAGACTACTATATTAATGCAGATAGAAACTGAAGTGAATGTATACTATTTTTTTTAAGTGGCCTTCTATAATGGCTGCTGAGACACAGAAAATTTATTTATGAAACTCTTACTGTTCTGGCCTCTAGAAACGTTTAGGTAGTAATTGTAACTTACACTATTATGTTCTTACGACCTTGGCCCCTATTAAACCTTACAGTTCCCAGTTATACAACTAGCAGAAATCAGATTAATGAATGACACTTGAGTGCTTCCAATGTAAACTAAATAGGCCATATTAAATCAAAAAGGTGAATGGTTAATGTCCCCAGTCTATATGGAATTTTGAATTCACCCAATCCTAGCCTGTCATATCCACCCCAACAAACAGTGATATATGGTATATGGGAAGGGGATGTTTTTTATTGGGAAGCGTTAGAAAAATTCTTCTGTCATACTGATTTCTACTGTAATGACACCAGGTTTACAGTAAATGCTATGGGAATATGGTGTAATACTGAAATCATAGGCAAATTAACTTTGCCTGAGGTGAATAAAACCCATGACAATATTGATACCGAAAATGCAATGTATTGGGAAATTGAACTTAATCCTCCCCATAAAGTCATTTCTATGGACGCTAATTGGCAAAAAGAAAAATTAGAGTTTCTAGATCATGAAATAATAGAAAATCTTCATTCATCTAGCCAAACTTATCATAAGGTACAAATAACAGTAAACAAGGGAGGAAAACATATTAACTTAATAAAAATTATGATAATGCATATAAAGGGTTCCTTGGTTGCCTAGGATGTTTGCTCCCCTCAGACTCATACTTGTCTAATATTAGACATTTTCTGCTCTTAATTGTGTTATTGGTCCTAGTTTGTACATGTTATACTAGATGAAAAAAACAAGAAAAAAACATAAAATCCCTCAGATCATGATAGCTCAAAGATGAGAAATGACCCAGAATATATTTTATTTAGACATATAGGATCTGACTGCCTCCCATTTGCTCACATTTTCTTTTAAATATAAATAAATAACTCTGCCTTGACTGCCATCTAAGGTTATGGTCTTGCCCCACCCCCAATGGTCCAACATTCAGCAAGACAAACACTGACACTAAGACTTCCTAGGTATGAGCCGTGGGACCACACTATCCAACCAAAAGGTTGGTCATCAATATATCCTTCATATTGATTTATGACCAAAAGGGGGAAATATGGATGGTAAGGGACCACATTTTAAACCTGACAAGCGGTTCCGGAAGAATGGCGGCGTGAGGTGAACCTCTGTAAAGCTCCCCTGGAATTTACAAAGAATCGAACAATAAAAACTCCACAAAGGACTCCCTGCACAGCAGGCAGGCAAGACGAACAAGCCCACTACTGACTGAAATCACCTACAGGTGGGAGATTCGCGCGAGTGGAGGGAGGAGGAAAGGGAGAAGTGCGCGGAGACGGAGCCGCGCGGGCACAGGACGCAGACCTAGCTCAGTGCTCCAACCTCGCTGCTTCCCGAAACTACCGCAGCTGCGGGAGAGGGAAGAACTCGGACTGCTAGGGCTCCACCTGGGCTCCACAGGGCTGAGGGGGCAGCATATAACACGGCAGAGACCTCGGAGAAAAGACTGAGGGAAAAAGGCTGAAAACGGTGGTTTAAGCCCTCACTGCCGAGCAGAGAACGGAGCCTTAGGCACTGAGACTAGCTGCCCCCTCCTTACCCTCCCAGAGCTCGCCCCGCCCCCACCTACCCGGTGCTAGAAGCGAAACAATAGCAGCGTCAGATCAAAACAACAGAAAATTTGCTGTTTTGAGAACTGTGGACCGCAGACACAAATTCACAGCCCAACTAGTTCCGGCAAAGGGGAGGGAGCTGTGGAAGCAGGACCGGCTGTGGTGGTGGTTGCTGCCATTGCTCTGGGCCACCTCTCACAGCTCACCCCGCCCCTGGCCCCCACCTATCTGGACGGATCCCTACAGGAGTAAACAGAACTGCTGAAACATACGGGCTCTGAATCAGGAGCTGGAAGAGCTTTGGAACATCAAAAGCTCTCCGCATACCCACCGGGACACTGCGCCCTGTGACCTAGACGAACTTTTAACAGAGGAGAAGCCCGTCTCCCAGGGAATCCCCCCAGTGTGTGAGAAGCTGGAATAGTGCAGAGAAAACATAGCACTACCTTGTGAGAGAGGAAAAAAAAAAAAAAGCCTGCAGTCGGAGAAAAAGTAAAACGTTCTACCAACAAGTACTGGAAAACAAAAGAAAGACCTCTTCCTATCAACTTGTTGCAGAAGTCACTCCTGTAGATGTCTAGGAAGAGAAATAGTAAACCAGTAATCGCCATGAATAACCAAGGCAACAAGATAGCTCATAAACAAAGTGAAAAATCTCCAGAAAAGACACTTAAAGATACAGAAATATGTGACTTAAATGACAGAGAATTCAAGACTGCAGTTCTGAAAAAACGCAATGAGATACAAGAAAACACAGATAGGCAGTTAAATGAACTCAGAAACTCAAAGAACAGCATGAGCATTTTACAAAAGAGATTGAAATTTTAAAAAAGAACCAAATAGAATTTCTGGAGATTAAGAACTCAATAGAAGAAATTAAGAATGAAATAACCAGCTTAGGTAGTAGAGTTGACCAGATGGAGCAAAGAATCAGTGACATCGAAGATAAAAACCTGGAAATGACACAGATAGAAGAAGAAAGAGACTTGAGACTTAAAAGAAATGAAAGAACTCTACAAGAACTTTCTGACTCCATCAGAAAGAGCAATATAAGAATAATGGGCATACCAGAAGGAGAAGAAAGAGAGAACGGAACAGAGAATATATTCAAACAAATTGTCGATGAGAACTTCCCAAATTTGTGGACAGAACTGGACCCTCGAATCCAAGAAGCAAATAGAACACCTAGTTACCTCAATCCCAACAGGCCTTCTCCAAGGCACATTGTATTGAAGCTGTCTAAAATCAACAACAAAGAAAGAATCCTCAAGGCAGCCAGGGAAAAGAAGACGGTAACTTACAAAGGAAAGCCCATTAGATTATCATCGGATTTTTCAGCAGAAACTCTACAAGCCAGGAGGGAGTGGAACCAAATATTCAAACTATTGAAAGAGAGAAATCATGAGCCAAGAATAATATATCCAGCAAAGATATCCTTTAGATATGAAGGAGGAATAAAGACCTTTCCAGACATACAGAAGCTGAGGGAATTTTCTAATACACGACCTGCACTACAAGAAATACTAAAGGAGGCTATTCGACCACCATCAACAGGGACAATTTGTGGCAACCAAAACTCAAAAAGGGGGAGAGTAAAGGCCTGAACCGGAATATGGGAATGGAGAAAGTAAGCGTGCTGAAGAAAATGGAATACTCTAAATATCAAACTTTCTTTTACATAAATTTAAGGGTAGCCACTCAAAATAAATCCAGAATTGAAATATATACTGAAATAAAAGAAGAAACAGAGGGAAACATCATAGGATACCACCACACAGAAATAATGGACAACAACAAAAAGGCAAAGAAACAATGGAGACACAGCCTTACCAGAAAACTAAAGATAGAATGACAGGAAATCCTCACATATCATTAATCACCCTAAATGTAAATGGACTGAACTCACCAATAAAAAGGCACAGAGTAGCAGATTGGATCAAAAAACTAAACCCAACCATATGCTGTCTCCAAGAGACACATCTCAGCTACAAGGACAAGCATAGACTCAAAGTGAAAGGGTGGAAATTGACACTCCAAGCAAATGGTACCCAGAGAAAATCAGGTGTAGCCATAATGATATCAGATGAAACAGACTTCAAGGTGAAAAAGATAACAAGAGACAAAGATGGACATTTCATAATGGTGAAGGGGACTGTACAACAAGAAGACATAACAGTCATCAATATTTATGCCCCCAATCAGGGAGCACTGAAATACACCAAGCAACTACTAACAGAACTAAAGGGAGAAATTGACCAAAACACAGTTATACTAGGGGACTTAAATACATCATTGACAGCTATGGATAGATCATCCAAACAGAAAATAAATAACGAAATAGTAGCCCTAAATGACACATTAGATGAAATGGATATAATTGACATTTATAGAGCACTTCATCCTAAAACATCAGACTATACATTCTTTTCTAGTGTACACGAAACATCCTCAAGGATAGACCATATATTGGGACATAAAATCAGTCTCAACAAATTTAAAAAGATTGAAATCATACCATGCATATTCTCTGATCACAAGGCTTTGAAATTGGATATCAACTGTAAAAAGAAAGTGGGAAAACACCACAAATATATGGAGATTAAACAACATACTTTTAAAGAAGGACTGGGTCAAAGAAGAGATTAGAGGAGAGATCAAAAGATACATAGAAACAAATGACAATGAAAATACATCCTACCAAAATTTTTGGGATGCAGCGAAAGCAGTTTTAAGAGGGAAATTTATCTCATTACAGGCCTATCTCAAGAAACAAGAAAACTCCCAAATAAACAACCTCATGTTACACCTTAAAGAACTAGAAAAAGAAGAACAAGTAAAACCCAAGGTCAGCAGAAGAAAGGAAATACAAAAATTAGAGCAGAACTAAATGAAATAGAGAACAAAAAGACAATAGAAAAAATTAATGTGACAAAGAGCTGGTTCTTTGAAAAGATTAACAAAATTGACAAACCCTTGGCTAGACTTACTAAGATAAAAAGAGAGAAGACACTGATTAACAAAATCAGAAACGTAAAAGGGGAAGTTATCACGGACACCACAGAAATACAAAGGATCATCCAAGAATACTATGAAGGACTATATGCCACCAAATTCAACAACCTAGAAGAAATGGACAAGTTCTTAGAAACATATAGCCTTCCAAGGCTGAACCATGAAGAACTGGAAAATCTAAACAGACCGATCACCAGTAATGAAATTGAATCAGTCATCCAAAACCTTCCCAAAAGCAAAAGTCCGGGACCAGATGGCTTCACTAGTGAATTCTACCAAACCTTCAAAGAGGATCTAATACCAATTCTGCACAAACTCTTCCAAAAAATTGAAGAAGAGACAGTACTCCCTAACTCATTTTACGAGGCCAACATTACCCTGATACCAAAACCTGGTAAGGACAGCACAAAAAAAGAAAACTACAGACCAATATCTCTAATGAATACCGATGCAAAAATCCTAAATAAAATTCTAGCAAATCGAATACAACAATGCATTAAAAAGATTATTCATCACGACAAAGTGGGGTTCATCCCCGCGGCACAAGGATGGTTCAACATCCGCAAATCCATCAATGTGATACATCATATAAACAAAATAAAGGACAAAAATCATACGATTATACCAATTGATGCAGAAAAAGCATTTGGCATGATACAACATCCATTTATGATTGAAACACGTAATAAAATAAGTGTAGAAAGAAAATACCTTAACATAATAAAGGCCATATATGACAAACCCTCATTAATCTCATAATTAATGGTGAAAAATTGAAACCCTTTATGTTCAGGAACACGACAGGGCTGTCCCCTATCACCTCTGCTTTTCAACATAGTGTTGGAAGTCCTTGCCAGAGCAATCAGGCAAGAGAAAGAAATAAGAGGCACCCAAATTGGGAATGAAAAAATTAAATTGTCACTCTTTGCAGATGACATAATACTATATATAGAAAACCCTAAAGACTCTACCAGAAAGCTATTAGAAATAATCAACGAATACAGTAAAGTTGCTGGCTACAAAATCAACGCACAAAAGTCCATTGCCTTCCTATATACTAACAATGAAAACTCAGAAAAAGAAATACAAAAAACAATTCCTTTTGCAATTGCAGCAAAAAGAATAAAATACCTAGGAATAAACTTAACCAAGGATGTGAAAGACCTATATGCTGAAAACTATAAGACATTTTTGAAAGAAATTGAAGAAGACACAAAGAAATGGAAAGACATTCCGTGCTCATGGATTGGAAGAATCAACATAGTTAAAATGGCCATATTACCCAAAGTAATATACAGATTCAATGCAATCCCCATCAAAATCCCAATGGCATATTTTAAAGAAATAGAACAATAGAACAAAAAATCATCAGATTTGTTTGGAACCACAAAAGACCCCGAATAGCCAAAGCAATCTTAAGAAAAAAGAACAATAATGGAGGTATCACACTTCCTGACTTTGGCTTGTACTACAGGGCTACAATCATCAAAACAGCATGGTACTGGCAGAAAAACAGACACATAGACAAATGGAATAGAATTGAGAACCCAGAAATAAAACCACATAAATATGGACAGATAATTTTTGACAAAGACGCTAAAAACATACAATGGAGCAAAGACAGCCTCTTCAATAAATGGTGCTGGGAGAATTGGATAGCCTCTCCCATGCAGTATTTTCACTGTCATGTCAAATCCAGAACTCACAAATCTGAGCCAGAGACGTTTTATATGTAGACAGCCAACTTGAATCTATAAGTTATCACTGGCAGGTGATTATAATTCTGAATGCATCCCACTAAGAAAGGAAAACCCAGAGTCGTGAGTTTTCTGGTTTTGCTCCTGAAAGTCACTGAAACAGCTGTGTGTGGTTATGTTAGTCTCTTGATCCTTAATTTGCTGACCTTACTATTTCAGAAAATTTTTGTCTGTATTATATTTGTGGAAAGGTAAAAATGGTGATTTGACATTTTTATCCAATTATGGAGAATAGTTATTTATGAAAAACAAAGAAATGTCTGTATTTGTTTCCTAATTAATGTAGATGAGTTTTAAAGTGCATTAAAACAATGGTAAAGAAAATAAAGAGATGCTGTACAAGTCTTTTGCTCCTCAGGCTTTTATGGAAACACACATGCATTTTCAGGGTACCTGAGGAGATCTGTGGATTCTAACTTCATAAACAGGTTTCTCACATGCATTTAAAATATAAATGGTAGGATTTTTATTAGTTAAAAAAAAATCAAGCCAATTCCAATCACTAGAAACAAAACTAATGAAAACTTGTCTTACTTGAATGTACTTAATAGGTTTCTCCTGCTTATCCCGTTATTGTTTCATGATTCACTTGAAGGAATGAAGGCAAATACACATGAGAACAGAGACATAGGCTGAGACCCTGTTCTGTTTCATCAACCCTCCGTCTATACTCTGTACCAAACCTATGTGAGTCCATGCTGGTGCTGTTCTGTGTCTGGTTGGGGAGCAGGAATTCCCCAAAATGTGTATCATTCACCAGTTAGATCCACAACTTGACAGTCAGCTGACAATACCAGCCAGAGAGCCCAGATAAGAGGATAGAGATTGATTTAGACTTGGTACCTCCCGGGTACTCTGGACAGAAGCTTAGGGAACCTGAGATACTATCATCAGAGCACTTTCTCACTGGCTGCTGCTTTGGCAAAATGCAGATGAGCTAGCAGTCTGCCAGCCAGCATCTCCTGTGAGCGCCTGGTGTGCCCGTGTTCTCCAGCAGTTCTGTGAGGCCTGAATATGTGGAAAAGGTAGGGGAGTAGGAGCTGACAGTGCTGCTTGGGGAGATGAGACCAATCTGATACTAGGTGCATTACAACATGACACTATGTCATTCAATGTCAGAGCTAGTGCAGGGAACATGATTAGGTGGGTTCCTAAGTTCGGGTAGCTGGGGGAACAGAGAACACAGTAGCAGGGCTGGTTCTGACAGAAGGGCATCTGTACCTCACCTGGACAGGACCCTCTAGTGGGCACACCTCCCAGGCTTTCTCATTGCTCATTTCCCCCCAGTGGGAGAGGAGGAAAGGACACAGTCACAAGCTGGAGCAAAGGGACGTAGAAGGTGGGAGAAAAGGGTGGGCCAGAGTATTATTGGTAATGATGCTTCCTTTAGTGACTTAATTACAGAGCTCTTCAGTGTGTCACACATGGAAACATGACTGAGAGACCGTAGGATGGTTATGAGCATAGACGTGGGAGTGAGACTGACTAGGGACCCAAAGCCCAGCTCCCCGATTTCAGGGCTGTGAGATCCTGTACATGTTACTTAACCTGTGCTTCCTTCCGTTTTCTCATCCGTGAAAGTGGGATCACACTACTCCTCATATATCAGGGTGCAGAGGATCTAAAGGATTACATCAGGCTGAGGCAAGGTCAAGGTAAATAAAGCATGGAGGAAGCAGCTGCTCAGGATTGGACTGGAAAGGGAAAGAAAAGACTAGATTTTTATATCTCAGTCTGAGGACCGTCCTGGGGCTATTAATGTCGATTCCTAGGCTTCAGCTCCAGGAAATGAGATTCTGAGATGTGGGGCTGAAGAAACTGCTTGCTATTGTGTTTGTTTGTTTGTTTGTTTGTTTGTTTTTTAATTTACAGAGAAGTTGTAAAGATAATTCAGGTTTCCTGTATACCCGACTTACCTATTCTTTCCAATGTTAACACATTGTCTTAGTACATTTGTCAAAACCAGCAAGTCAACATTGATACATTGCTATTAAGTCCAGACTGCATTTGGATGTCACCAGATTTTCCACTGCTGTTCTTTATCTGTTCCAGGATCCAATCCAGGATTCTGCATGACATGTAGAGAAGCTTCATTTTTCATGCGGACTTTCAGCTGATCAGAGGCAGGTAATCTGGGGATGTCTTGAGAAACACAAGGACAGGGAAAGGACTGAGCAAAGCCAAACTGCCCCATCCCCACATTAGGGCAATGAACGCAGTTCTGAGTCAGGAGGGAGTAAGTTGGTGGGGGGGGGGGGCACTGGATATCAGTGGATGACTTTAGAATTGGAAGGAATCCCGTCCATGAGATGAGAGGGGTTACTACTCCTAATGTTAGAGGGGAGGAGTTTTGGAATTTGCACTGTGGGGGTGCTGCTTAAACTGAGGAGACACATATAGGGTTGTGGGGAGCTCAGGGGCTTGTGATGTTACAGCCCCTCATTTCTCCCTTAAGAGATGATGGCACTGGAGCACTGAAAACCTCTGTGCTCAAAGACCTCAGAGCCGCTCTGCACAGTTCTGTTTAGTTGTTGTTGGTACATAACTTGGAAACGGCTTAGGAAAGGCAATCAAATACAACACAGGTACAATGAAAAGAAAAAACATAAGGTCCCAACTTTATAAAAAAGAACACATCCCTGATGAGCCACATGGCTGCCTGCTTCAGAGAGTTCACAGTTCCTGCTGCTTTTGGGGGGCTGAAGTCTACACTGCCAGGGTTTGGGGATGCTGCTTCCCGCTAATTCACTAAGGGAGATCCTCTGGGTCTCTGATGACATTGCCAGAGCAAAGGGAAACTGAGAATTATTTAAAAATTGGGTTCCCAAAGATGTGGGAGTCGTGTGACATGTGCCTCATAGCAATGCCATCTGTTACTGTACGCTTGCTCCTTAAACACGATGAACGTGCACTTGGGCGACATCAGTATTTACTCAGCGGTGCCAGCGCTATCCGCTCTCATTAGTTACTGGGTCCTCTGAGCACATTTGAATGAGGCAGGCGTGTGCTGGACTTATTGAAAGGTAGGAAGGAAAGGTCTAATGGCTGAAGCACCATAAGGAGCTATTTTACTTGCACATTCATTATGGTAGAAAACGTCTTATTCTAAAGTAATGCCAAGGGACCACAGCAAGTGTCCATGTGAAACGTGTCCACTTCAGTTGCGAATAATTTTGCTGTTTACTCAAGACTCGTAAGCCATAAATCTTACTTGGTCCCATGTATGTTACCTTTTTCATTAAAACCCCATGTCCCCTCTACACCCAGTATTTGAAACTCACATCACACGTTCTCAGTGTAGGGCTCTAAGGTGAGCCACTGATGCTTTTGTCTGATAAACTCCTGGGACTGAACTGTGATAGATACAGAAAACAGGGATCTACAAACTGAGTAAGACAGTTTAGAGTGGTAAGTTCATTATGTATGTAGAGATGATCAGTCATACAATTGTAAGAAATTATTCATGTATGATTATAAGGAAGGGTAGAGGTTCAGATGAAAAGCATTAACAGATTACATTTGATTGAAAATATTCTAAATTCTGGTCATAGAACAGATACCATAAAAGACACCGAGAATGGGACACAGAAAGGTGAATAAGCCGTTCAATGTGGTGATTTAAAAAGCTCTCCATTTTCCTAATCACTACATAACATGATTTACCCACAGATGTTGGCATTGGTGACTGACAGAAAACAGCACATGGTGATTCTACAGCCTTATCTGTAGGTTTTGAGCTGTCTTTACTAAGATGAGAGAATATTGAAACCATATCATTGTCACCTGCCAAGGAGCAAAGGCCAAATTAGTATTTGGCATAAACACTGGCAGGAACATTAATATTAAACTTACATAGCTCCAAAAAACACCTTTTCATCCCCATTGCTGAGGGAGGACACAACACAACCAATACAGAACAAGGTTAGTGAACTGGGTTTCTTCAAAAATATCATCCTGAGCTACTCGATGGCTCTCAATTTTGCTTTAAACAAATAAAGACGACCCAGCTGGATCAATGCAGTGATGTTCCCACAAGGCACAGCTTTTGGTGGTCCTTTCTGCATCCCAGCACGTTGAGCTTGGGACGAGTGAAGAGGTCATGGCCTCTGCTACCCTCGTGTTCTGACTCGGGGCTCGTTCTTCAGAATTCCAATGTGCAGCTGTGTGATTCAGGCTCCACGCTCACTCACCAGGCACCACACACAGTGATCAGATGACAGGAACGATGCACGCTGCGTATTAGCTCTGAAGACCGTGCAAACATTTTCACCCAGCAGATACCAGGAAGGGGCTTATTGAGGTAGAGATCCCTCAACAGAAGCAGTGGGCACATCCCCACGACAACCACTGGATCCATGGAGAACCATGGCTGTGTTCTCTGGGGGGACAATCTCTTGAGGCCACAATGATTCATCTAAAATAAATAAGCTTCATGGGCTAGGAAAGGGTACCCCTCCCCCTGTCCCAGGGCACAGGGCTGATGTCAAAGTCACCAAGCAAGTTTCAGTTCCCCTCATCTCAATGGGGTGAGTGTGGGGACAGAGCCCCAGAAAACAGTTTCCAGGCTCTCGGCCTCACATAGACAGGTACTGGCTCAGGTAGTAAATGGCCATCAACTGTGATTGCATGGCCATCATCAGCTGTGGCTAGTTGGCCATCAGCTGTAACCAGTGAGCCATTGACCACTAATATAACTGCTGAGGCTACGCTAGCAGACAAATTGGGGCTAGCAAGAAGATGGTGGCTGAGCTAGCAAGAGCGGATTACAGAGAGGCGGATGCCGCCAGCGAGACTATAGTGATATGACTCCCCTACTTATGGCTCCGTGGGTGTTCCTTTTTGGTCTCACTGTGTCCTGCGTTCTTATGTGGAGAGCGGGAGCTGAGACCCCGCTGGGTCTCCCGCACGACAGTGAGAAAGTGTCACCACAACAGGACAGTAGGCACTTTTTAAACCTTGGAAGACAAAACGATTAAAGATAGCTGTCTTGGCTGGACAAAACCTACGTTATGATGTGACCTCTGATAGAGCCCAGGACTCAAACAGTGTTTGTCCCGTGGTGGGACTATGACCCCGAGATGCTCAGCACCCACTGCCCCTCCCAGAACAGCCCAGGAACACACCCCCAGGGGGCGAGTTCAGCAAAGTGGGAAAGGAAGACCTGGGAGGTGTCCTTTGCTGTGTGACCACACTGCTGTCACCTACAAGTGTTTAAGTAGGTATTAAGTCAGCGTCAACCGTACCACGTGCACAGGAATCCCTTTAGAGAGTTAGTGTCATGCGGGGAGGCCTGCAGGGTCTCTGCTCCCGCTCCCCATACAAGAATGCAGGATATGGTGAGGCCAAAAAGGAACACCCACGGAGCCATAGATGGGGGAGTCATACCACTATATTCTCTCTGGCGGCACTATACTCTCACTGGAGGCTGGATCCACACTGACCGCAAACCGCCATCCACGCTTGCCAGCCCAGCCGCCATCCTCTCGCCAGCCTCCATTCTTTCTCTCTCCTCTTCTTTCCTCTTTCTTCCGTAGCCGCAGCAGTTATATTAGCGGCTAATTGGCTAACTGGCTACAGCTGACAGCCAATCAGCCACAGCTGACGGCCATCTACTACCCGAGCCAGCACTCCTCCACGTGAGGCCGAGAGCCTGTAAACTACTTTCTGGGGCTCTGCCCCCACACTCCACCCCTACAGGCTCTCGCCTCACAATCTACGCGACAAGCGTCTTCCGCGAGGGGACCTGTGCGAGGAGCCTGGGGGTGAATGCAATATCCTGGACATAGCCAGGCTCTCTAGGCACAGCCAGGGTTTCTCAGGGCACCACCAGTGCTTCTGGGCACGGCCAGACTTCCTGGACTTCTTAGGGTACCACCTGTCTTCCCGGACACAGCCAGGGTTTCTCAGGGCACCACCAGTGCTTCTGGGCACGGCCAGACTTCCTGGACTTCTTAGGGTACCACCTGTCTTCCCCGGGCACAGCTAGGATTTCTCAGGGCACTGCCACTCTCTGTGGGCACAGCCACACTTCCTGGACACAGCCAGGGCTCTCAGGGCACTGCCACTCTCTGTGGGCACAGCCACACTTCCTGGACACAGCCAGGGCTCTCAGGGCACTGCCACTCTCTCTGGGAACAGCCCAACTTCCTGGGCACAGCCAGGGTATCTTCAGGGCTCAGCCAGACTTCCTGGACTCAGCCAGGGCTCTCAGGGCACTGCCACTCTCTCTGGGAACAGCCCGACTTCCTGGGCACAGCCAGGGTATCTTCAGGGCTCAGCCAGACTTCCTGGACTCAGCCAGGGCTCTCAGGGCACTGCCACTCTCTGTGGGCACAGCTACACTTCCTGGACTCAGCCAGGGCTCTCAGGGCACTGCCACTCTCTCTGTGCCTCTCAGGGTACCCTGCTGGAACAACAGCGACTCACAATCAAGGTGCTTACATATTCTCAATGGCGGCCAGTCAAGACACAAAAGCAAATATCCCCCAGTTCCACTACATGGTGGTATGTTCCCAAACAAACAGTCAAGTTGTCCATTAAATTAGGGATGGAAGGCAATTCCCCATAGTCCATAGTCGTTCGCCAGGGCTGTCCTGGGGGTGAGGGATGACCTTGACCTCACCCTTATCTCCCACGGAGGACTCAGCAAGCGTTACCTCCTGGGACTATAAGTCCCGCATCCGGGCTGCCTGAGCAGGAACTTTCCCGGCCCACAGGGCTGCAACGACCTTCGCTTTCTCCGGCCTGTGCTGGTTGGGGAACCGTCCACATCTTTCCACCTCTCCATGGGGCTCCATCTCTCCAGCAGCTGCATGGCTTTTCCTGTGCTGGTGGGAGAACCGTCCACGTCCTCCCACCCCTCCACGGGGGTCCAGCTCTCCGGCAGCTGCTCCTCCTGGTCTTCCTCAGACTGGGTGTTCATACACACAAACTGCTCCACCACTCTTCGGAGAGCTTTGGCCGGCACCGTACCCTGCTCGCTGCGCCATTTGTCGTGCGGGAGACCCTGCTCGCTGCACCATTTGTCGTGCTGGGAGGCCTGCAGGGTCTCTGCTCCCGCTCCCCATACAAGAATGCAGGATATGGTGAGGCCAAAAAGGAACACCCACGGAGCCACAGGTAGGGGAGTCATACCACTATATTCTCTCTGGCGGCACTATACTCTCACTGGAGGCTGGATCCACACTGTCCGCAAACCGCCATCCACGCTTGCCAGCCCAGCCGCCATCCTCTCGCCAGCCTCCAGTCTTTCTCTCTCCTCTTCTTTCCTCTTTCTTCCGTAGCCGCAGCAGTTATATTAGCGGCTAATTGGCTAACTGGCTGCAGCTGACGGCCAATCAGCCACAGCTGACGGCCATCTACTACCCGAGCCAGCACTCCTCCACGTGAGGCCGAGAGCCTGGAAACTACTTTCTGGGGCTCTGCCCCCACAGTTAGTTACATAAAAATGATAAATACCTCCACAAACAAGAGATAGGCTTATTTTTAAAACACATTTGGTTTCTTAACTTTCAAGTATTAATATTTTATCCCTTGGCTAAGCCAACAAAGGCTTGATATTCTCCTGTATGGAGAACAATCTGAACATGAGCAGAGATGAGGTTTTCTCATTTGTTCAACTTTAAACCCAACTGAACCGCCTTCCAAAATTAACTTCCTGTTCATATGGCCATACCTCTATAGAAATACAAATCACATGTTTTGATAATTAGCTAATCAGGACTTAATTTTGTACAGAAATAAAATGTACTTTACCATCCCTATTATATTTTCTCCAGTTATACATTTTCATTGTATAGAAATACAGTACTTTGGAAGGTTACTATGTGTATTAATAGAGGTTTAGTCACTGAAGAAAAGCATTATGCCTCCACAATATGCATCTTCTGAGGGTTTGGTTTCTCAATGGCTCGATAGCTGAATAGCAGACCATTTACAGGCACAGCAAATTTTCTGAATAGCAGCTGCTCAGTTTAACTGATTCTTTTGATGGAAATGTGTTCTAAGAAGGCTCATAGACCGATACTGAAATGTTTTAAGGAAAAGGTGATAAATACCAATTGTTAAATTTGGACTTAAAGGTGAGATCATTACAAATAGTAGTCAACAGCAGGGGGAAACCAATGTACACTAAACACTGTCATAATGTCTTCCAATTTCCAAAGATCATAAACAAAAGCAGCCTATTATAAACGTCAGAGTTTTTGGTGTTTCTCTGTTCACACACAGACAACCAGGGTTTAGAGCTTGTCTTACTGTAGCTATGTTACCTTAGGCAGAAAGAACAGGGCCGGGGAGGCAGAGAAGGAGCATGTGATGGGGACAAGGAAGGAGGAGAAGAGGAAATCCTTAGGAAAAGGTGTAGCTACCAGACTGGCCAGAACTGGGTGCCGGGGGCCAATAGCAGATCCAGGACACCGTCTTGCCCCTCAGGTGACCTTCAGCTACTTCTAATGGAGTCTAATATTATTAGCATGGCAACCGAGAAAAATCTCCATCCCCTGCTGCCATGACAGTTCCCACAAGGGCCAAATATGGACAAAAATCCCTCCTCCCTATGGGAAGGAGTAGTCAGCAAGGACCCGTCCTGGGAATGCCTGTGATGCCACCCCTAAATCTTTAATATTTTGCGCCCTCATTTTAAAGGTGATAAAATCCAAATCTTCCTTGTTCTCTGGGGCAGTTGCTCTTCTTCTGGGCCTGCCCACTCTCACACCATCGTGTCCTGTGCTATTTCCTTTCTTTTCATAAACCCACTGCTTGCTCTGCTGTTTGTGTTGCTTATTCGGTTCATCCCCGAATTCCTTCCTGTGACGTTTACCAAGAATGCTTCCTCCCTGTGACAGTGAGACACAGCCACCAGTGCTCCTGGAGCTCACATCTATGAAAACCCACACATTTCCCTGTGTGTTCTCTGATGGTATAACTAGAACCAGAGCCCCAGCCAGCTTAGTTGCAGGTTTTGAGAATCTTTCAGCTGCAGCATGGCGGGGCTAGTGTTTGTGATTACAAATTTTCCCTCCTCAAAGAAACAGTTTGAAAACTGATGACAGTAATGATCAAAGTCACTTCAGCTCCCACAGCAAAAGTACTTTCGTTTGTTTTGAATTCATCATTTGCTGTCACACTGTGGTCTAAGATGGCTACAAGCAGCATGACCATGACCACTCACTTTACACTGTTACCAAAGTGGGCACTGTCACCAAAAGCCACTTCGACAGCACCTGACAAGAACTGGTCCCTTCCCTTAGTCACCAGTGTCCTCACTTCAGTTGTGAATATGCACGTGGGGAATTCTGAATGACAGTCTTGTCTAGAGTCACAGGCAAAGGTAACAAAAACACCTCTCGCTACCGCCTGCTGTGACCTTGATCTTCTGATGCTGTTCAATACCATCAAGAGCTGTTCTTTCCTGTTTTCCTAAAAGCCACCCACAAAGACATTTCCCCTGTCCACTGGGTATTTTTGCGTCTGCAGGAAATACCTCTTTAGCCATCCTGGCCACCGGCTGCAGGGCTCTTCCCAGCATCCAGGGAGGCCAGATCGAAAGCCCTCATTATGTTTGCTGTCTCACTCCCACGTGAGCGAGCTGAGGAGCAGCACCACATGGCTAACCTATGGCCCACAACTCACTGCTGAGGTTGCTGAGCGCCCCGGGGAACTCTCTAATGGGATGGGCCTTGGGTTGATGCCGAGTGATGCTTCTTGGACGGACTGACAGGCAGGAGCTTCTGAACTCATCAGACCTTATCTTTTAACAAATGTAATTCTATATTTTAATCCTATAATTTAACACATGTAATTAAAGGAGAGTAGAGAACACAGTGACCTGAACCTTTTATACATGGCTGTACTTTTTATCCTCGTTTCTGTAACAACAGAACTCGAGAGAAAAAGACAAGTAAAAGGCAATATACGATGTGTGACTTGGCATTAAGCTATATATAACCACTCAATTGTCTAGACACCCGATGACCTGAACAGTGATCAAACATTTATTTCAAAGGCCACGTGGATGTCCCTTAAAAACGGACTGCACCTGGGAGACGGCTTTAAGGAAGCCATGAAGGTATGTACCGCACTGCTGTTCTGGTCGTGAGCCTGTAAAATGTTTGCCCAAACCACAGAGAAAGACACTTCAAATTATCAAGGAGACGATTACAACAATAACACATCAAGACCTACCGATTAATGATGAGGAACATGAATTGTTACACCAAAGGGGAATAGAATAACATGTAATTTTATGCCTATTTCAGTTCTTGGCACAATTTCACCTCTAACAATACTTCTTGAAATGTAAACTTGATGGGGGAACATGAGGAAAATGGTTAGGAAAGTTCACCGAAACCTTACAAACTCATAATGTCCTTGAGGGTCTTGCAGCAGTCCACATTTCATAGAGCCTGACTGTCCCAAAGCTTGGAGGCAAGAATGGCTCCCAAAACTATTCTTTTCCAGTTAGTGGGACAAAGGGTGATCTCAGCACAAGTAAAAAGCCTTTCCAGGAAAATCTGAAAAAGTAGAGCCCTGGTCTTTGACTTTCACTCATTTTAAGTTCTGTGATAAATAAGAACTGGTAGGAGAGACAGACTTCATGTGTTTTTTACATGCCTTTTATTCCTAGGTGTTACAGAGACTTGCTTGGCCAGCCACAGGCCAGGTCACAACTGCAAGTCACACACATCTGCTGCCTACTCTGCCTTTGCCCTATTTCCAGCCCAGTTTTGGTCACAGGAATGAATGGACATCTTAGCAAAGGCATCCTAAAGTCACGCATTGTGTTCTCACCTGTCCACATAGAAAGGGCAGCACATACAGGTCCAGCGCAGAGTCAAGTTGTTCACTAAATTCTGGAGTGCCTACCATGCGCTGTGCATCACACCTGGCTGGGAGATCTCTGGTGCTTGTACATGATACTTGAATGTGTAAATCTCTGATGAAACTGAGCATTTACCTCTTTTTGGTGGTCACAAGTGCCTCCCTGCAGCTGAGGTGCAACAGGACAGGTGGTATAGACGGGTGTGCCTGAGCCCAGGCTTTCCAACTGTCCAGCATCCCTGCACTTAGTGCCTTTTTAAGAAATACACATGCACACAAAGTACAGTCCTTCTCACACCCCCGCATTCTCACACCTCCATTAGCATTTCGTGAACTTCATCTCTGTCTTACCTAATCTGAAGCTCAGTCACTCGTGGTTTCAAGGCGGGAACAGAGCTGCCAATCTCTGTACCTCTGGGACTCCTCTCAACTTGCCAGGCGGCTTGTGAGATGTCGTGATTTCTTTTCCATGTATTAAATGTCTATTCTACAAAGAACTGAGTGAAGTTCCCAGCTGAGTCAAGACTACAGAGGGAAGCTGTGATTTGGTGTTAGCTAAGGGTGCTCTGCAGAAGAGTATATATGTCATTTGACAAAAAGAAAAAAGTCCTGCTCTTCCTGCCATGTGAGGATGCAATAGGAAGTTGACAGTCTGTAACTCAGAAGAGGGTCCTTCCCAGACACTGAATCACTGGCACCTTCACCTTGGACTTCCCAGACTCCAGAACTGTGAGAAACAAATTTCTGCTGTTTATATGCCACAGGCCTGTTCTGTTATGGTACCATGAACTTATCAAGACAAATGCCCAGTTGCTATAGCAGCATTTGTTGAAAATACTGTCTTTACTCAATTGTTTTTGACATTTGTTAAGAAATTACCAGGGTATTTTTATGTAGACCTATTTCTGTGTTCTCAGTTCTGTTCCATTGGTTTGTGTGTCTATTTCTCCACCAATCCCACACTAGCTTGTTTACTGCATTCTTAAAATCAGATAATGTAAGTCCTCCAAATTCGTTATTCTTTTACTAATGTTTTGGCTATTTTAGTTACTTTAAATGGAGAGACTCAAAACTTTCTTCCTTTAAAATATTTAAGTAGTAAATATTTTGCAGGCCATATGCTTTCTGTTTCAACTATTCAACTCTGGTGTTGTATCACAGAAGCAGCCATAAACAATAAATAAATAAATAAATGAGCGTGGTTATGTTCTAATGAAAGTTTATTTTTGAACATTGAACAAAAAAAAAGAAAAAAGTCCTATTTAAAGAGCATGTTTACTGTCTGAAAGTTATCAGACTGACAGGTCAGATTGGCCAATGTTCTCCAAACTCAACTGCATTTTCAAAAACACATGTTTATTGACTATTTTCTGTTCTAAGTGAAATTTTGTCCCCATTCCCCCAAAACTCAGCTCTCTCAGGTATCTCAATGAACCTCCTTACATGGCTCAACTCTACGGGAATAATTAGAGCCGTGTAGACGACACTGGCAATCTCTCAACTTCCTGTCATCTCTACTGGCAAACCTGGTATGTGCCATTCCTCATTCACGGACACCAGTGGTCCCTGAGTAGGTGGGGTTGTGATTTCTCCATCTTCTCACTGAAGCTAACTCTTCTATCAGTGAAGTTGATCTCACCCCACTTCTGCAGAACACTGGGCCCCAAATTACCTTTTTGAAGAATTTCTCCCACTCTGCCATAGATTTTCCCCATTACTAACGTGTTTACGTTGTCCCATCCTAATGGCTCACAACCCCTAGAATGCTTCCTCTCATTTTCTTACAGTAAATGCCCTGATGCTGGCTTCTCATCTCCCATTCTCTCCTTAACCCACTTTAGTCTGCCCCCTACCCCTATCACTCCATGGAAAATAATCTTGCTGAGGTCATCAGTGCCTGTGTACATACAAACCAGAGTTCTCCATCCCACCTCTCCAGTCCCCAAGCCTCCTTAGTAACATAAAGGGCACTGCCGTTTGCCTGGTTGCTGGGGCAAAACCTTCCAATGGGGTTAGCCTACTCCAATCCATTAGCAATTCTTGTCATGTTTACCTCTCACTGCTTTATCTGGCCACTTGGTATTCTATTTGTCACACTCACTGCTATCTCTGTTATTGCCTCCTGACTTCTCTGCTTCCATCCACTCTGCCTCCCAACAGTCTACTCTCCCCAAAGCAGCCAGCAGAGCCTCTTTAATTAAGAACATTTCACTCCCCTGCCCAAAACCTGCAAAAAGTTTCCCATCAAACAAATACAAATTTAACTTCTTTCCGCGACCTGCAAGTGACGAAAATAAGACCTAGCCAGACAATCAGCTCTAATGCATCTTTTGAAGCAAAAATTAATATACGACACAGTATTATACATCATATTATATTACATTGTTATATTATATATTATATTATATAAGATCCACTCTTCTAGTAAAATAACACCAGGTATTATATTAATTTTAGCTCCAAAAGATGCATTCGAGTTGATTATCTGGCTATGTCTTATTTTCGGGTAAACACGGTATGAAGCCAGACATTAAAGAGATTTGCAAAAATGAGAAGAGTGACACACTTTTCTTTTTTTTTCAAAGCATGAGAATTTATCTTTGTTTTACAAAAGGTCTTGATGGGTGATTTCTTTTAAAAATTAAAGTTTATTGGGGTGACAATTGTTAGTAAAGTTACATAAATTTCAGGTATACAATTCTGTATTACATCCTCTATAAATTACATTGTGTGTTAACCACCCAGAGTCAGTTCTGCTTCCATCACCATATGTTAGATCCCCTTTACCCTCATCTACCACCCCCCTCCCCCCCTTATCCTCTGGTAACCACTAAACTATTGTCTATGTCTATGAGTTTTTGTTTCTCATTTGCTTGTCTTGTTCTTTTGTTGTTTTCAGTTTTATATACCACTTACCTGTGAAATCATATGGTTCTCTACTTTTTCTGTTTGACTTCTTTCGCTTAGCATTATAATCTCAAGATCCATCCATATTGTCACAAATGGTCCTATTTCATCTTTTTTACCGCCGAATAGTATTCCATTGTGTATATATACCACAACTTCTTTATCCATTCATCTATCGAAGGACATTTTGGTTGTTTCCATGTCTTGGCTACCATAAACAAAGCTGCAATGAACATTGGAGCACACGTATCTTTATGTATAAATGTTTTCAGATTTTTTGGGTATATACCCTGGAGAGGGATTGCTGGGTCATATGGCAATTCTATTCGTAATTTTTTGAGGAACCTACATACTACCTTCCATGGCGGCTGCGCCAATCTGCATTCCCACCAACAGTGTATGAGAGTTCCTTTTTCTACACAGCCTCTCCAACACTTGTTACTATTTGTCTTATTGATGATAGCCATTCTAACCGGGGTGAGGTGATATAGCTCATTGTGGCTTTTATTTGAATTTCTCTGATGGTTGGTGATGTTGAGCATTTTTTCATATGTCTATTTGCATTTGTATGTCCTCTTTGGAGAAATGTCTCTTTAGGTCCTCTGCCCATTTTTCAATTGGGTTGTTTTTTGTTGTTGTTGAGTTGCATGTGTTCCTTGTATATTCTGGATATTAGCCCCTTATTGGAGGCACTGTTTGCAAAAATCTCCCATTCAGTTGTTTGCCTCATTATTTTGTCGATGGTTTCTTTTGCTGTGCAGAAGCTTTCAAGTTTCATATAGTCTCATTCATTTTAGCGTTTACATCCTTTGCCTTTGGAATCAAATTCATGAAATGCTCTTTGAACCCAAGGTCCATAAGTTTAGGACCTATGTTTGCTTCTATGCAGTTTATTGTTTCTGGATTTATGTTTAGGTCTTTGGTACATTTTGCTTAATTTTGGTACATGGTGCAGACAGCAGTCCAGTTTCATTCTTTTGCATGTGGCTTTCCAATTCTGCCAGCACCATTTATTAAAGAGGCTGTCTTTTCTCCATTGTATGTTTTTTGCTTCTTTGTCAAAAACTATGTCCATATTTATGTGGTTTTACTTCTGTGTTCTCAATTCTATTCCATTGGTCTATGTGCCTGTTTTTCTGCCAATACCATGGTGTTTAGATTATTGTTGCCCTGTAGTACAAGCTAAAGTGAGGGAGTGTGATACCTCCAGCATTGTTCATTTTTCTTAAGATTACTTTGGCTATTCGGGGTCTTTTGTGGTTCCAAATAAATCTGATGATTTTTTTGTTCTATTTCTTTTAAAAATGCCATTGGGATTTTGATGGGGATTGCATTAAATCTGTATATTGCTTTGGGTAATATGGCCATTTTATGCTGATTCTTCCCATCCATAAACACGGAATGTCTTTCTATTTTTTTGTATCTTCTTCAATTTCTTTTAAAAATTTCTTATAGTTTTCAGCATATAGGTCTTTCACATCCTTGGTTAAGTTTATTCCTAGGTCTTTTATTCTTTTTGTTGCAGTTGCAAAAGGAATTTTTTTTTTTTTAATTTTTTCTGAGATTTCATTGTTAGTATATAGGAAGGCAATGGACTTTTGTGCGTTGATTTTGTAGCCAGCAACTTTACTGTATTCGTTGATTGTTTCTAGTAGCTTTTTGGTGGTCTTTAGGTTTTCTATATATAGCATCATGTCACCTGCAAAGAGTGATAATTTAACTTCTTCATTCCCAATTTGGATGCCTTTTATTTCTTTCTCTTGCCTGACTCCTCTGGCGAGGACTCCCAACACTATGTTGAAAAGCAGAGGTGATATGGGACAGCCCTGTCATATTCCTGAACACCGAGCAAAAGACTTCAGTTTTTCACTGTTAATTATGGTATTAAGTGAGGGTTTGTCATATATGGCCTTTATTATGTTAAGGTATTTTCCTTCTTTACCTATTTTATTAAGTGTTTTAATCATAAATGGATGTTGTATCTCTGCATCAATTGATATAATCTCATGGTTTTTGTCCTTTGTTTATGTAATGTATCACATTGATTCATTTGCATATGTTGAACCATCCTTGTGCCCTTTAGGATGAACCCCACTTAGTCATGATGTATAATCTTTTTTTTTCCTGTTCCTATTTATTTTTTTATTTTTTTAAATTTATTGGGGTGACAATTGTTAGTAAAATTACATAGATTTCAGGTGTACAATTCTGTATTACATCATCTATAAATCCCATTGTGTGTTCATCACCCAGAGTCAATTCTCCTTCCATCACCATATATTCGATCCCCCTTACCCTCATCTCCCACCCCCCACCCCCCGCCCCCCTTACCCTCTGGCAACCACTAAACTATTGTCTGTGTCTATGAGTTTCTGTTTCTCATTTGTTTGTCTTGTTCTTTTGTTGTTTTTGGTTCATATACCACATATCAGTGAAATCACATGGTTCTCTGCTTTTTTTTTTTTTTAAAGATTTTTTTATTGGGGAAGGGGAACAGGACTTTATTGGGGAACAGTGTGTACTTCCAGGCCTTTTTTTTTCCAAGTCAAGTTGTTGTCCTTTCAATCTTAGTTGTGGAGGGTGCCATTCAGCTTCAAGTTGTTGTCCTTTCAGTCTTAGTTGTGGAGGGTGCAGCTCAGCTCCAGGTCCAGTTGCTGTTTTCTAGTTGCAGGGGGCACAGCCCACCATCCCTTGCAGGAATCGAACCAGCAACCTTGTGATTGAGAGGACGCACTACAACCGAGCCATCCGGGAGCTCAGCAGCAGCTCAGCTCAAGGTGCCATGTTCAATCTTTTAGTTGCAGGGGGCGCTGCCCACCATCCCTTGCGGGAGTCAAGGAATTGAACTGGCAACCTTGTGGTTGAGAGGCTGCGCTCCAACCAACTGAGCCATTCGGGAAGCAGCTCAGCTCAAGGTGCCGTGTTCAATCTTTGTTGCAGGGGGCACTGCCCACCATCCCTTGCGGGACTCAAGGAACCGGCAACCTTGTGGTTGAGAGCCCACTGGCCCATGTGGGAATCGAACCGGCAGCCTTCGGAGTTAGGAGCATGGAGCTCTAACAGCCTGAGCCACAGGGCCGATCCCCAGATATACTTTTTTTTTTTTTTTCCCAGATATACTTTTAATTTCAAATGATTTCTTACTTAACTTTTCAACTGTTTACTTACATGGTTCAAATGCTTCCTTTCTATTTTCTTGCCCTAAGAATAAAAAAAAAATTTCATATGGATCAATTCTGATAGAAACGCCATAGAAAAATATAAACATTGGCTAATTAACTGACAGATTATCAACATACAAAATGAGACAAAATTCAGTTTTTCATTTCCTTGAAATTTCGAACAAAATTCGTCATTTAAATCACCTGGCAAGATGAATCCCATAAAGTAAAATGTAAAAACTTAGTTTTACTTTTGGACCTAACATTCTATACTGGGTACAAATGAAAGACTGTCCATGTGCAAAAGAAAAGGGCAAAGCAAATGAGGCTGGGGAGAAACTTAGCTGAGAAAATGGTTTACCTGTGGCCCATCTGAAGAACCTCACAGTATCTCTAATTTGCATTTCTTTCATTACACGTGTGACTATTTCCCACAGTAATCAGAGCTTTTCCCACTGTAATGAGTTACCTGTCATTTGCATGTATGGTCTGTATTGTACCCACTATGAAAGGGAGAGGGTGATGACCAAGAAATTATTGATAGAGGCAGCGTATTTCAGAAAAACATAATTTCAACATATTGATTTCCATCCATTCCAATTCTACAGAAATGTCAGCAATTTCTGGGTCAGCTGCTGGGCTCCTGTTTACTTAAGGCTTCCTGCATTTACTGAACTGCTCCATCATCCCAATCCTATACACTGTATTAGTTTTATGGCCTGTGACACAAACATTCAGAGCCTCGCAGCTACCACACACTAATGATGTTATCTCTACGTTCACACCCCACCCCCCCACCCCCCCCAGTCAGGTAATTTCTACCTGGTGGCCTTGAGCTGGCCTGTCTCACCACAGGGCACACAGCAGTGCCTGTCTCCCCCAGTCTACTGCTCCCTTGAGCCTTGCTTCTGCTCTCCTGGCCTCAGATAATCCTCCTCACCCAGGCTTCCAGTCCACTCCTGCAGCTGCCTCTACTCGGTTCTCAGTCTTGCCTTGTTTTAATCCTGAATCCATGTTTTAGTGACTGCGACTAACATGTGACATTTCATAGAGTGAAGCCCACCTTTCTTCTAGTATGTATTTCTAAACAGTACTTTACTCACTTTCTTGGACGTTTAAGAACATTTCTGCATTGCAATTTACCTCCATATAATTTCACATTATGCAGTGTTACTGTTTTATCCCTAAAACTTAATTGTTTTAACACACTAAAAATGGAGATGAGAAAAAAGGTAGTATCCCCAAAGCTGCTATTCACATCATGCATAATTCTGTAAGTTCTTTTCATATTACTAGATCAAACAGATACATCCCTATGCTACCTAACTCAAAACACTGTGAGGATCCAATGAAATGCAGGAGCACTCTATATAGTATATACAAAGCACCATAAATGACAAAACAGAGCTTTCCCCAATAAGTTCAAAGGCAAAAAGGGAACATTTAGCATTTCATTGGAAACTGTATGAAATGCCCCTCATTACCCACACCCAAATATCATGTTAAGGAAATATGTACTTTGGCTACCCACGAAAGGGAAGGAATAATAGTCTAATCATTAGCAAGACTTTCTCCTGGTGTTTTTTTTTTTTTTCTTTAACAAGCCAACGCACAGATCCCTGTTTCTGTCATATAGAACACTGTATGAGGTGTAAAAAAGTGCTACATACCTCATTACTGAATATCCCTACAGTCACCTTCGAAGTATTCCCTTTGGGAAGCTATGGACTGATGCCAGCGCTTAGTGCACCCTTCAAAGCAATTTTGGAATTTTTTTGGAATGGCCATCAGAGGTGTCGTCGTATTACCCTTGATGTCCTGAATGTGATCCAAATGTCTTCCTTTCAATATTTCTTTTATCTTCGGGTAAAGAAAGAAGTCATTGGGGGTCTGATCAGGTGAGTAGGGAGGGTGCTGCAATACAATTATTTTTTTCCTGCTAAAAACTCCCTCACAGACAGTGCTATTTTAGCTGGTGCATTGTCGTGATTCAACAGCTATGAACTGGAGAAAAGTTCAGGTTATTTTCATCTAACTTTTTCACACAGCCTTTTCAGCACTTTCAAATAGTAAATAAATGGCTGTTTGTCTAGTTGGTACAAATTCATAATGAATAATCCCTCTGATACCAAAAAAGGTTAGCAACATCTCTTTGACTCTTGATTTGGATTGACGGAACGTTTTTGGTCATGGAGAATTGGCTGAGTTCCATTGTGCACTTTGACGCATTGTTTCAGGGTCGTATTGGTACACCCATGTTTCATCATTAGTGATAACATGGCATAAAACATCGTCTTGCCTCTCCAAAAGTTCTTGGCAAACTTCAACTCTCCTTTGCTTTTATTTCTTGGTGAGCTCCATTGGGACCATTTTTGCACACATTTTCTCATGCCAAGATTTTCAGTTAAGATTATCCTGTTTCTCTATCTATATTTACTTGGTCTGCGATGCTTCTCACAGTTAGCCGACAATTTTGATGTACAATTCAATTAATTTTTGCAATTTTTTCTTCAGTTCTGCTCATTACTGTCTGCCCTGACCCCTCTTCATCAGTGACATGTTTTCTCCCCTCAGAAAACCATTTAATTCATTGGTAAACTGTCATTTTCTTCATGGCATTATCTCCATAAATTTGGACTAACATGTCCCTGATTTCACTTCAACTCTTACCAAATTTGACAAGCAATTTAATGTTTATTCATTGCTCTAATTCATGCTTAGACATTCTCGCGACAGCACACAAAAACACACAACAATAATGAACACCACTCACAGCAAGACACCACCACACATCAACACAAACACAGCATGAGACACTGACATACCAACGTTATAAAACCTTACTGAGCTGTTTATACGGAGTTACCAATGTATGCACACGGTGGCTAGTTCATGAACTTAATTGTCACACCTCTATGTCCTTTCCTGGACTTCTTTATTTAACTTATCCTGGAGGTCACTCCATAGCAGTAAACAGAGATCTTATTCTTTTGTACAGCTCCGAAGTTCTCTACTGCATGGATGCACCAGGTTATTTTACCAGTCCCTTACTGGACATGAGTTATTTCCAATATTTTTCTTCTGAAAATAATGCAACAAATCTTCGTGAATATGTGGATTCCTATTTGTGGGGTATGTCTTAGGGATAAATTCCTCAAAGTAGGATTTCTTGATTAATACATCTGCATTGTTGGGAGATTATGCCAATGTCCCCTTCATGGGGTCGAACCATTTTTCATTTTTATCAGCTATATACAAGGATAACCCTGTCTTCACAGCCTTACCAAACAATACAAGTGTCAAGTTTACTCATTTTCTTCCAATAGGAGAGAAACCACAATATACTTTTATTTTGCATTTCTCTTATGTGTGAAGACATGTTTAAATGTAATCTGCATTTCTTTTTCTGTGACTTATCCATGCATATCTTTGTTACTTCTTCTAGATTCACTTAATTGCTTTAAATCAGCGTATTTTAGGACTTTGTTTTTTTTTTTCCCCAAGCCACCGTTGGCTCTCACCTGAACTACTGCACCAGCCTTCTACCTGGTCTCCCTGCTCCCACCCTCACCTGCATGACAGTCTGTCTCACACAATAGCTTCTCTCTTTTTCACTTTCTTTCTCCCCTTCCTTCTTTCCTTCCATCCATTCTTCTTTCAAGAATTAATATTATTTCCCTGCATATGATCCTACAATGGTTTCTGTAGGAGCCTGACTCAGAGAAACTATGCTATCCGGCAGCACATGACCTAATTCCTGGAACCGTCAGTTTGCCCTTAAAAGGTCACGTCTCTGATAAGTAAAGCTCCTTCCTCATTCCGCTCTCTCCTTCCTCATTCACTCCCCGCCCAGTTTACCCTAACCCATATAAGCTTGTAGCTACAATAAAAATTTTGAGGCTTGATCAGAACTTTGTCTTGCCTCCATTTCTTCGCGCCTCCTATTTTCTCTTTTCAGGGTGTCTCCCTTCGGTCCCTGTTGAATGCCCCGCTGGTCGGGGCATTTCTGGCGCCCAACGTGGGGCTCGAAGATCCCAGACCCCTTGAAAAACTGTCTGCCTTAAGTCCGGCCGGACACATCGCTGAGTCTCCGCACGATTTTACCGCGCGAGCCTGACTCGTTTCCTGATCTCCGCGGATACAAGCCGATCCGTGAGCCTGATCTGATAGAGGTAAGCAGACATACGAAAATAGATGTTTTGGGATGATTTTAGATTTAATATTACCCCTCGGTCGAATGAATGTGTGAATGAGTGATAGTTCCACGACTTCTCGTCACGGAGCTTGCTTGGGCCCTAATCTGCGGTTCCGGTTCTGTCATACGGCATAACGGCGACTGGACTCCGGTCCACCAGTTCGGGGGTTTATACCGTAGCGCCTTAGCCAAGACAGATTTAGTCCCACAAGGGGCACGGCCAGATGGGCATCTGATTGTTTCGCTTGTTGATTGAAGGGCCGACAAGGGGACCATGGGTCAGACATTAAGTTCTCATGAACTGTTCATTTCTGGGTTAAAGAGTTCCCTCAAGGTGCGTGGAATTAAGGCTAGAAAAAAGGATCTCCGTGAATTTTTCGAGTTTCTGACAGATATTTGTCCCTGGTTCCCCCAAGAAGGAACGATTGATATTAGGATTTGGAAGCGCGTCGGTGATGCGTTCCAAGATTTTTATAAAGCCTTTGGGCCTGAAAAGGTCCCCGTTTCTACTTTTACTTACTGGAATCTTATAAATGACGTCCTCAGGGTTCACTCTCGTGACCCGGACGTTAGAGAGGTTATAAAAAAGGGGGAGAGCCTCTTAAAGGAATCGTCCCATCCCCCGTCTGAAAATGACTCCATGTCTATAGATATCCCTATTACTGACCCTAAGCCCAAGCCCTGTCTCGAGGAAGGCCCTACCCAAAATTCGGCTAAACCCCCTAGTCATCCCTCATTAAGACTTTATCCCTGCCTTAAAAACCTTCCCCAAGATTCGGACACAACCCTCCCTCCCGAGGACCAGGCTACCCTTGAGGATGCGGCCGCTCATTACCATCAGAAGGACCCCTCTGTATCGTCTCCTCCACCCTTCCGGCCACCTCCTTATATCATCCCTCAACACCCTCCATTCCTCGCTCCCATCGTCCACGGTCCCCCTTCTACTATTCCTCACTCCAATCCCCCTACTCAAACAGCCGCTTCCCTAACACAACAGATTGCCTCTCTTCGAGAGGCCCTCCAGGAAAAACGCCAACACATTAGTCTTCTCAAAAAATTCCGTGCCCTTGAGGCTGAACTCGCTGCACTCTCTGGGCTGCCCTTTTCCCCCCGTCTACCCCTAAAACGAGCTCCTAAACAAAAACCTGTCCTCGCTTTTCTGGTCACTCGCAGACAGGCTGCAGAGGTAGGTCCCGATACTCAGACCCCTGAGGACCCCCAAGAGGAGAATACCGCGGAGGAGTCCGATAATGAAGCTGAGGAACAGGATAACCCCCCCTCAGAGGAAGAGACAGGGCCCCTAAGAGACAGACAGCGCTACCGCCCTTTAAACATTAAGTATTTAAAAGACTTAAAGGCTGCGGTCCACGCTTATGGCCCTGTGGCTCCCTTCACGGTAGCCTTGCTGGAAAGCCTCACCGACCGTTGGCTAACGCCAAATGATTGGTTCACTTTAGCTCACGCCGCCCTGTCTGGCGGTGATTTTGTTTTATGGCGCACAGAGTATGCGGAAATCGCACGAAAAATGGCTGAACGAAATACTCAGAGCCAGTCCTCCCGCTCCTGGACTAGAGATCGCCTTCTCGGCCAACCACCCTATAACACCAATGAGACTCAGGCCACCTTCCCCCCAGGCTTATTAGCTCAAGTCCAAAATGCCGGCCTCAAGGCCTGGCGTAAACTCCCACCCAAAGGGCCCGCCAGCACCTCCTTGGCCAAAATCCATCAAGGGCCTGACGAATCCTATTGCGATTTCATCAGCCGCCTAACTGAGGCTGCCGAGCGTTTAATTGGAAAAGAAGAGTCAGATAGCACCTTTATTAAACATCTTGCATTTGAAAATGCCAATGCCACCTGCCAAGACGCCATCCGCCCCCATCGCAATGGCTCCCTCTCAGACTATATTAAACTTTGTTCTGGTGTCGGGGCGTCTCACGCCATTGGTCTAGCCATTGGAGCCACACTAAAAAGCTTCACACAGGACAATCAAAAATCCTGTTACAATTGTAAACAGCCTGGTCATTTTGTCCGGGAATGCCCTATAGACAAACAGCCCCGTCAGCCACCTTCCACTATCTGTCCTCGCTGTAAACGCGGCAAACATTGGGCTAGAGACTGTCACTCCAAGGTAGATGCTATGGGTAACCCAATTCCCCCCAGGTCGGGAAACCCCCAACGGGGCCAGCCCCTGGCCCCAAGTCCCCAGAACAAACCAGGGGCAATACGGTTTGTTCCTCAGTCCCAGTCTCCATTACCTCCCTTTGCAGAGCCACCCCAGGCAGTGCAGGATTGGACCTCTTGTCCCCCACCCCAACATTATTAACCCCTGATCAAGGCATACAACTCCTCCCTACCAATGCCCATGGGCCTCTACCACCCAATACCTTCGGGCTAGTCCTTGGGCGCGGTAGTTCAGCTCTAGCGGGGATTAATATTATCCCGGGAGTAATTGACCAAGATTACACGGGGATCATTACTCTCCTGGCCTCAGCGCCTAACGGGCCGGTTACTATTCAACAAGGCCAGAGAATAGCTCAACTTATTTTACTTCCCTTAGATTCCTCCACTAAGTCTAACCTCCCTCACCCCAGACTACACTCTACCTTTGGGGCCTCGGATACCTACTGATACAACAAATTACCCCTGACAGACCCCTACTCACCCTAAAATTAGACAATAAACCCTTTGAGGGACTCATTGACACTGGGGCTGACGCTACGGTCATCGCCTCTCACTTCTGGCCTGCCTCGTGGCCTACCACTGTTGCCTCCACCCATCTAAAGGGCATCGGTCAGTCTACTAACCCTAGACAGAGTACAAAACTTCTCACTTGGGCAGACAGTGAAGGTAATACCGGCCACGTCCAACCTTATATCATCCCAGGGCTGCCCGTTAACCTCTGGGGACGCGATATACTTTCCCAGTTAAAGCTTATCATGTGTAGCCCCAATGAAGTAGTCACACAACAAATGCTCAACCAAGGCTTTGTCCCAGGACAGGGGCTTGGAAAGTCGGGACAAGGCATCAAACATCCCATAACTGTTATAACCAACAATAATCGGACAGGTCTGGGACATCCCGACCAAAATTTCTCCTAGCAGCCATTGACTTCCCTGTACCCCATGCAGACAAAATAAGATGGAGATCGGATGAGCCTGTATGGGTAGACCAATGGCCACTTAATTCAGAAAAACTCACAGCCGCCACACAGTTAGTGCAGGAACAACTGGCGGCCGGCCACCTTGAGCCTACCACCTCCCCGTGGAACACTCCTATATTTGTTATTAAAAAAAGAGTGGAGCCTGGAGACTTCTCCAAGACCTCCGTGAAATTAATAAAACTATGTTTGCCATGGGGGCCCTTCAACCTGGCCTCCCTTCCCCTGTTGCCATACCAGCCAATCACGCCAAAATTATTATTGATCTAAAAGACTGCTTTTTCACCATTCCCCTCCATCCCCAAGACAGAGATTTGCCTTTAGTCTCCCAGTCATTAATTTCAAAGGACCCATGCCTCGCTATCAATGGAAGGTCCTTCCACAAGGCATGGCCAATAGCCCTACACTTTGCCAAAAATTTGTGGCCCAAGCAGTTGACCCTCTTCGCACTCGGTGGCCCTCTATTTACATCATCCATTACATGGATGACATCCTTTTGGCCGGGCCATCCTCCGAAAAGGTTCTCCAATGCTGCCTGGAACTTACTAAAAATCTTGCCCAATTTGGTCTCCAAATCGCTCCTAACAAGATTCAAATACAAGATCCCTACTATTATCTTGGCTTCGAGCTCAATTCCAATCTTATTACCACTCAAAAGATTGTGCTAAAAACATCCCATCTCCGTACGCTCAATGATTTTCAAAAATTCTTGGGAGGCATTGACTGGCTCCGGCCATATCTCAGGCTCACTACAGGACAGTTAAAACCATTATTTGATATCTTACAGGGAGATCCTAATCCTCTCTCTCCGCGTTCGCTTACTCCGGAAACTCACCGATCCCTTCAAATAATACAATTAGCCATTGAACAGCAACAGATTAAACACATATCTTACCACCAACCCTTTTCTCTTATCATATGTGCCACCCCTCACTCTCCAACGGCGGTACTATGGCAAGAGGCCCCCCTATTGTGGATTCATTTACCCTCCTTGCCTGCCAAGGTTCTTACTCCCTATCCCACATTAACAGCCAACATCATCCAAATAGGGAGAGAAAAAAGTCGACTATATTTTGGGAAGGACCCTAACCGGATTATCCTCCCTTATACTAAAAATCAAATTAATTGGCTCATGCAAAACGATGATAACTGGACAGTAGTACTTTCTTCCTTTCCGGGTACTATAGACAACAACTATCCTGCCAATAGGTTGCTCCAATTTACACGAGTTCACCCATTTATTTTTCCAAAAATTACCAGTGCCAAGCCCCTATTAGCGGCTGCCTTAGTCTTCACTGACGGCTCCTCCAACGGTCAGGCTGCCTATGTTATCAATGGCCACACTTTTACAGTCCCCTCACCCTATCAATCTGCACAGCTAGTTGAACTGTTTGCTATCCTACAGGTTTTTATCCAACTCCCAGATACTCCATTCAACCTATATACAGATAGTGCTTATATCGCCTTCTCCCTTCCCCTTCTAGAAACCGTGCCCTACATCAAACCCTCCAGTAATGCAGTCCCTCTTTTCTGCCACCTTCAACGGCTCATTACCTCAAGACATCACCCCTTCTTTGTTGGACATTTACGGGCCCACTCCGACCTTCTTGGCCCTTTAACTCAGGGCAACGCCCTTGCGGATGCCGGCACCCGACTCATCCTCTCCGTTCTCACCGACCCCCTAACCAAAGCTCAACAGTGTCACGCCCTCCATCATTTAAATGCCCGCACACTCCACCTCATGTTCAAAATCACTAGGGATCAGGCCAGAGAAATAGTCAAGAGCTGCCCTGGATGTGTTATTCTTCTCCCAACACCCCACTTAGGGGTCAACCCTCGGGGAATTCTCGCCAATGAAATCTGGCAAATGGATGTTACCCATATCCCAGAGTTCGGGTCCCTCAAATATGCTCATGTCACCATCGATACTTACAGTGGGTTTATCTTCTCCAGCCTCCATACAGGAGAAGCGACAAAAAATGTTATTGCCCATGTCCTCCAGTGTCTAACTGTGCTCGGAAAGCCCCAAAAGATAAAAACTGATAATGGCCCTGGGTACACTTCCCAGGCCTTTAAACAGTTTTGCGGCCAATTTCAGATTCAACATGTCACTGGTATCCCGTACAATCCCCAGGGACAAGGAATTGTTGAACGGGCTCATCAAACCTTAAAAAACACCTTAAATAAACTCAAAACATCCACTTCCTACCCCACTAAAGGTTCTCCTCGTAATATTCTAAATCACGCCCTGTTCGTCCTCAATTTTCTACAACTAGATGACCAGGGTAACTCCGCTGCAGACCGCCTTTGGCGTCAAAAAACAAAACATCAATACGCCAAGGTCATGTGGAGAGATCCCCTCACGGCAAAATGGAACGGGCCCGACCCAGTTCTCATCTGGGCGCGAGGATCTGCCTGCATATATGATACCCAATAAAACAATCCCCGTTGGCTACCCGCTCGTCTGGTTAAACCCATTAACCCCCCTATCACTAATCCATCACCACCAGGGACTTAATCCCTGAGAAAATTTCTTTTTCCCTTCTTCCACAGATGTTCCACCCAATCATTCTCGCTGGATATCTACTCCTGGTGACTTCTTGCGTTTTGGCTGGCTATTGTTAATTCCACTGCTCCTGCCTGCCCCGCTCCTAATCATGTTTTCATCTGCGGCAACGGCCTGGCCTTCACGGCCCTCCCCACCAATTGGACTGGCCTCTGTGCACTGGCTTTTCTCTTACCAGATATAGATATTCTACCCGGAGATCAGTCACTTCCTATACCAGCCCTTGATCTTTTCCCTGGACGACAAAAACGGGCCCTCGCGTTCATTCCCCTTATGGCAGGACTAGGTATAACCGCCGCTATGGCCACAGGTGCTGCCGGGGTAGGAGTGTCCGTAGACACTTATCAACGGCTCTCTCTCCAACTTATTGATGATGTTACCACACTATCAGATACTATTAATGACCTTCAAGACCAGGTCGATTCCTTAGCAGAAGTAGTACTCCAAAACAGACGAGGGCTTGATCTTCTAACGGCGGAACAAGGGGGGATCTGTTTAGCTTTATAGGAACGATGCTGCTTCTATGCCAACAAATCCGGCATAGTGTGAGACAAGGTCAAGAGACTCCAAGAAAATCTTCTTCAACGCAAAAAACAACTTCTTGACAACCCCTTTCTAACCAGTTTTAATGGTCTCTTGCCTGTCCTCCTCCCCATCCTTGGCCCCATTCTAGGATTACTCCTACTTGTCTCCCTCGGACCTTGTTCATTTAATAAACTAACAGGATTCATCAAACAACAAATAGACAACATTTTGGCCAAACCTATCCATATTCATTATCAACGTCTGTCCACAAATGACCATTCGGAAGGTAATCATACGGGCTCCAGCTATATAAACTTGTAGCAGACACGGTGGCTGAAAACGTGTCGGCCCGATCTAAAGGGCTTGAGCACCAGACGGCTGCAGCGACTGGGTACTGCAAGGGAGGGTCCCGATTGACCCAATTTCAGCTCTCCCTGAACTCATGTCCAGACTGCATAGGGGTTGGTGTCTAAGTCAAAACAATTGCCTCACCCCTGGTCCAAAATGGACACCAGAGGCTACGCCTTGCGCGTTATTCGGGCCGTCTGAGACCCCTGAGTTCCCGACTCGGTTAAGGCTCACTCTCTTAAAAAGATAAAGAGAGAGGAGATGTAGGAGCCTGACTCAGAGAAACTATGCTATCCGGCAGCACATGACCTAATTCCTGGAACCGTCAGTTTGCCCTTAAAAGGTCACGTCTCTGATAAGTAAAGCTCCTTCCTCATTCCGTTCTCTCCTTCCTCATTCACTCCCTGCCCAGTTTACCCTAACCCATATAAGCTTGTAGCTACAATAAAAATTTTGAGGCTTGATCAGAACTTTGTCTTGCCTCCATTTCTTCGTGCCTCCTATTTTCTCTTTTCAGGGTGTCTCCCTTCGGTCCCTGTTGAATGCCCCGCTGGTCGGGGCAGGTTTCCCATTACAACTAGACTACAGTCATATTTTTGACAAGGCCCACTAGGCAGGAAGCTTAACCCACCACATTCCTCCTGGCATTCCTCTCACTCTGCTGCAGCAATCCCCGTGTCTCTCTGTCCTTCACTGGCATCAGTGTATCCCATCTGAGGAACTCTGCGTAGAAGCCACTTCTCCCACATCCTCACAGGGCTCCCTCTCATTGTTAGGACTGCTCAGTGTCACATAAAGAGATTAGCTGTTACCAGCCATGTAAACTGCCCTCCTCCCCAGTCCATGACCCTCTGTGACTTTCTTCCCAGCAGGTCACCACCTGACTTTCTCGATGGTTCATGTGTTCTCTGCTCCTCTAGAACATAAAGACCTGAGTTAGGGTAGGGGCTTTGTCTTATACACCACTGTTTGTTCTGCATGTGGAATGGTGCCTAATAAACACCTGTTTCAGTGGACCCCAGACCAATTAAGTTTCTCCCCATTTTCCCATATCTCCCAAGATTTCATCAAATGCTGTCTTTTGACTTGTTGTCTAAGGCCAGTATTACTTTCTGATCGCTTAGTATAGAGTTTATTCAGAATTAAAGACACGGACAAGCTACTGAGAACCACAAAAACCTAAAAGAGGAGTCCTAGTGTCCTGGGAAAAACCAATGGTAATTTTAATTTGGGATAAGAACATTCAATGTTAAAATACCTTAACTAGAAAATAACATTCTAATTAGCTTACATGAAAGGATTCCGTCTGATCTACAAGGAGGTACAATGTGTTTGTTTTCATCTGTGCAGCCAGAATAAAGCATTAGAATGGGATTGTGTATGGTGTCCCTTTAAAAGATGCCCAACCATAAAGGGTGGGTAAATGAATGATGCTCCAACCATTTGCTGGGACACTATATAGTTATTAAAGGCATGCTGTAGGGTTCCAGACAGGTGCACCGAGACATAGCCTGGGGAACTCTCTAGGTGTCAAGCACAGTTCCAGGAGCTTTGTGTCATTACTTCTCTTTATAACAAAAATGTATAAAGCAGCACATAAAGAGTGACCTCATTTTCATAAAATATACAAAATGTGTTTATATGCATACAAAAGATTCAGGGAGAGTCAACACCAAAATACTAATTAAAATTCCGGATATTCTGAGCATTAATGACTTTTCTGTATTTTCTAAATCTTTTACATCAAATGCTTAATAATACTGTCACCCAAAAAAAATCACAAGTAAAAAAAGACAGAGGGGTTAAAACAACTGTAGAAAGAGGAAGGATCTGATGCTCAGAAGGTTTTCCACATAATATTGCCAATTCCCTGTCTACTCACTCTGGGGAGAAGGGGAGAAAAGGGTCACTTGACAGAGCACCTGTAGCCAGCAAATGAGTAAAGCTCATGAGGTCAGAACATAAAAGGCTGTATGAGAATTGATAGTTAAAAACAATATTGGATCACAGGACCTTAGTGTCTTTTTTTGTTACGGATACTATCATCAGGTATGTCAGTTATACTGCTGGATAAAGGTGAGATAGTAGAAAAATTCTTTAAGTCTATCTGAAATCTACACTAGGTACTTAGGAATACCTTTCTGAAATCAATTGAAGATACCACGTTCTTCTGTTTCAGAAGAACGAGGCAGAGAATCATTCACGGATGATTTTGTGGCAACAACCAAAATAATGCAGTTCTCCATTGTAGAAAAGCCAAAATGTTTCCCATGCAAGGAGGTCTTTCTTAGTTTGCAGGGAAACTAAAATAAACTTGTCTGAAACAAATACATTAAAAGCAAACTTTCAGTGTGCTTATACTTTATAGTCGGTGTTCTGATCTTGTTTCTATGGAAGCTGAGTAATAGGCAAATGCTGAAATTGAGGTTTCTTCAAAAGACAAATTGAAATGAAATTTTAAGTATCATATAAAACATAAAAAGGTAAATTCTGTCCTCTCAACCTCTGTTTTCAACTTTTCTGATTCAAACTCCTTCTCCCAGTCCTTTGCTTAGTCCTTCTTCCCTTACCTGCCTCTTTTCAGCTTCTCCCAACATCCCTGTGTCCAAGGCAGTGGGCTTCAATTTGAGGTCACCAGAACAAACTCTTTAAAATAGATCAACTCGTTTACCTGGTAAATGGATGCCATTTCATGACTTCTAGTTTTACTCTCATCCATCGTAATAAGTTTACAGACATAAAACAGAGAGGTAATGTTGCTTCTGAGTTGTGTACCTCACTTTGAATATAAGTAAGACTGGAGTAAATTAAGATAAGCCTAGTTTATGGATCAATGATAAAACATAAGTCATATTCTGAAGAGTTTTGTCAGCACCTCAGTAACTGAAATTGGCATGCCCATCACATCAGTCTCTTCTGTCCAGTAGGCAGCTGCATTACACAGTCATTTCAGATCTCTAAGTCTCGGCTTCTTCACTGGCAATAGATAGAGACAGTATACCGGCCTTATTTGTACTTAGAAGGGCCAAGTGAGATATATTGAAAATGTATTGTCAATCTTAAAAGAATTATATAAAGGTCCTATTTTGGTCTGTCATCCAATAGTACCCATTTGCTAACAGGTTTGTAAAATCGCTCAGAGGCTTACCTTACAAAAAGCAGAGCACAATTTTTCACAAATACTTGCTTTGGGTTTCATGCTACAATTAAACTTTGCATTTAAAGGTACAATTAATCAATTCACATAATCTGTTCTTTTTTTCACAATATTTTAATATGCTGAAAACTGTACTTCCCAGCTACAAAGCCATGTCCATCATCCGGGTGTCTTAATTATTATTAATACATAGGCTTATTATTATAACTTCTAAAGAAATTATGAGCTCAACTAAAGTTTAAATACATAAGAGCTACAAGATACTAATATTCCTTCTATAAGATAATGAAATAATCGCTGGCATTTAAATGAAACAAATGGACCAATGGGGCCTTAACAGCTTTATGACACAACGTTTCCTACTTCAGAAGACAATCTTCATGAGCCCGTTGTACCCAGAATTACTGGAAATCAAACATTTCCTCCCTTCCCCCCCACCCCCCCAGCCATTTACCTCAACAATCTTAAAGGAGAACAGGGTTCTATTAGCAGGAGGGGGAGTCACGGAGGCAAACATTCTAGTGCAGAATCTGGCATCTTAACTCCCAAAACTTTACATTACAAAGTAAACTCTAAAGGTATGTTTTCTTCTCTTTTGAAATTTTTGACCAAGTCTCAGGAACCACCCCACCTCTCCTTTAGAACAGGCAACGTAAAAGTGAAGTCACTGAAGTAAGATTCAAGACATTTTGTGGCAAAATGGTACTTTTCAAGGAATCGGAACTCCGTGGGTTCGTTCTCCTTTGGGTAAAAACTATCCTCCGCAGCGCTGGCAGTAACAGGTCATCGCTCAGTTATTTTAAGTTCCCTTTCCCACCATTTTCTTTCCTTCTGTGTTCAAATTATACTCGGAAGGAATAACGCGGCTTCTATCCAGGCAAATGGAAAGAGCTCAGTGAAGAACTCTATTGGACTCTCCTACGTCATCAATTTCTAGTTTGAATTTCAGTAACAAACCCTAAAATGTTTACGTTTGAATGGTCCCGCGGAGCAACTAACTACCTTAATGGGTGGGAGCAAGGGTCTTACCCGGATAGGTCAGCACAGAGAGATGGGATGGGAACTCCGAAGTAGGGGTGCTCAAGTTTTCGTTGATAAAAGGGAGAGAACACACCCCAAAGTCTTTATAAAGTCCCACGAAACGTTCCACAGAGCCATAAACAGCAAGGGCCGAGGCCAGGAGGGTCTCAGGCTGGGGTGGGGGTGGGAATGGGGCAAATAACTGGGCGTTCGGGTAGTGAGGAGGGAAAGAACCTAGCGGGACCGATGGGGAAAGAGAAGGGGAGGGGACGCCAGGCAGAGTGAGCCTTCGTCGCCGGTGCCCAACCCTGGGACAGCCGGCTCCGGGCAGGAAGGAGCCCGAGGCGGCGGCGCCCTTCCGAGACCCTGGGGGCGGCCGCAGCTAGAGGTCCGCCCGAGCGCGAACGGCGCCCGCCGCCTCCTCACCTTCGGGCATCTCCGGGTCGCTCCTGTGTCGCAGGCGGTGGCCATGGCGGCTCCGAACTCCGGGCTCGGCGGGCTCCAGCGCAGCAGGCGACGGCGCTACCACCGCGGTATCCCGGGTGTGCCTCTCGCAGACCTCGGACTCGTAGTCCGGCTCCGCCCACCCCAGCGCGGGCCGCGCTGCGGCGGGTATTAGGGCAGAAGCAACAGGTCACCAGGCGCTTCACTCCTCGGCCGCTGTTGGCGCCCTAGCTCGCCCCCCAGCTCCACCGCGCTCTGCGCTCCCCTCTCCCTCAACAAGGACGCGGTCGGCACCGGCAGCCCGAGGGTATCTATGCCGGGACTACCCAGTCCTCCGGGCCGCCCGCCCGGGCAGGGCCCCAGGCCCGGCCGAACGCCCGCCGCCCGCCGCTACCGCCTCCCACCAGCGGACTAGTATGAGGGCGGCGACCAGCCTGGGTTATTTCCAAAGGGTGGGGACGCGACACGCACGGACAACTACAGCCACCGCAGGGACAGAGCGCAGCCTGAGCCCCGCCTCCTTCTGCAGCCGCCTCTGGACTGACAGCCGTTCTCCCGACTGGCACCTGCCAACCAGAACGCGGAACGCGAGGGACCAATCACGCCCAGAGTTCCCTCCACATGCCCCGCCCCTGCCCCGCCCCGCGGGGCGCTCGGGCCTCTGGTTGCGGTTTACCGCGCGCGGCCCAGAGCTCTCAGGTCAGAAGAGAAGCGCTGAAGGCGTTTGTTAATGCGAGCGCTCCTCGGTCAGTGGGCTCCATACAAAGTCCTGTTAGTAAAGAACCGATTCCTTTAGCAACTCGGTTTCACCGGGTCTCACCGCTGCCCACAGAATTTGGTGACACCCCAGTTGTTGACCATTTTTGTAATGAAATGCTCCTCTCCTGTCTTCCAAAAAGTGCTAGTTTCGTCCGCAACTTGACCACAGGAACCCCCGGGCCCCAGTCCTACTCTCAATAAACAGCTGTGACTGTGAGTCTTGAGTGAGACTCGAGGACAGGTCGCCCCGCCCCTTTCTCGTGGGTAAAATTGGGACCCAACACGTCCCTCCTTCCCCTGAACTTGGAAACGCAGGGATCCACCAATTTGCTTTTCTCGCCTGTATCTCCCTTCCACCGCAGGTGTTTCCAGATTTTAATTTTTTCTCCAACAACGTGTAAAGCATGATTTTCTCATACAAAAAGGAGAACGACAAAGTAGAGGACCACGATCCTGACTTGATGAAGATGATGATAATGATAGTTAACATGCGGCAAGGCCTCACTCACTATGCGCAGGGGCGCATTCCAAGAGAGGTGTTCATTTCACCGTCCAAAACAATCCTCAGTTTACAGATTTTACCGGAAGAAGTTGAAACGCAGTAGTTACCTAAGTCCCCCAAGACTATTTTATTCCAGATGGTGTGGATTTCTCCACAGGCATCTTATTGTGATTATCAGAAAATAGAGGTGTTTGTCATAACTGGGAGGTAGTGACGTTGTGTCAAGATTTTTGTTAAGAAAGCACAATTTTTTTACATGGATTTAAAAATATTTTATCTTCATCCAACATTAAGTCTCTCCTATGTGCCAGGCACTGTATGTGTGAAACACTCCTGCCCTCAGTGAGCTCAGGCAGATGAGAAAACAAAGGCTCAGACAGTCCAACCCTGTGAGGTCACACTGTTGGAAAGCACTTAAACCTGGGATTCAAATCAAGATCTATCTGACCCCAAAGTAGATGTGGGGGTAAAGAGTGTGAATTTTATCCTGGAAACATAAACCAATGGAATGATGTGAAGCTGAGGAATCACTATCAGATGGTTTGGAGTGGAATCACTCTGGACAATAAGGCAGACTGAAGGAAGCTACAAGACTAATGAAGACATTTTACGTTCATCCAGGGGAGAAATGAGGGTTCAAACTAAAGGCAGTGACTGGAATGGAGGGAAAGGACTTGTGATCATTGGGGAGGTAGAAGAGAAGTACTTGGTGACTAGAGGGAGAAGTGAAGAGGGGAGTCAAGAATGGCGCCTACGGTTCTGGCTTGGGGACTGTTTAGATAGCAGTGACTTTCTCCTAGACAGAGAATGTAGAAAGAAGAATGGGTTTGCAAAGGAAGATAAGTTTTGGCTTTGCTAAGAGGAACATCAAAATGGAGCTCTCTTGTTCAAAGTTGGATATAAACCTCTTTTGGCTAAGCCTGTTTTTGTGATATTCCAACTTACGTTTTCAAAAACAGCATACACGTTAAATCGAACCACGTAAGTATTTGAGGAAATTCCCTAGAGTTGACACTAAGCATATCACTCTTTATTGTGATTACTTTCATACAGCAACTTGGAATCTATGGCTTTAGTAAATGAGACATCCTAAGTAAAATAATACTTTAAAACATTTAAAATTGTATTGTCACTAGAGTATATAGGAAGTGATTGAAGCCATGGGTACAGAAGTAATTGCTTTGAGAATATATGGATAATAAGAAAGAAAAGAAAAATGAAAAAGCAGGAGACTCAGAGAATAGATTTAAGTGGCATTGAAATGAAGTCTGCAAAGGTGAGCAGTGGAAGTCAAGAGACGTGAGCATTATCAGGAATGGCTGATCAGGTGAGTCCCATCAGGGTAGGATCACACCTGCCTTTCACTTCTGTTACTTCAGCACCTGCATCAGTGCGTGGCTGGTAGGAACTACATACATGATTCCCTAAACAGAGTCAAATATCCAGAGGGCAGCAAAGCTACAAATGCCACTAACTGTGGCACCTGGGTTATTAGGGATGTGTGCCAGCAGGATGGCAGGCAGTGAGTGAGTAAAGAAGTGATTGGAGGTGAGAAAGTGAAGACAGGAACTGAGGACTCTCTGCCCAAACATTTTGCTGAGAAGACAGATGTGGTGGTAGTCAGAGGGAGATACACTGTTAGGATTTTTTATTTTGAGATGGTAAAAAATGTCAGTATATTTCTGTGTTAAAGGGTGAGAACCAATAGAGAAAAATAAAAAAACAGTGTGAAGTCAGAGGAGAAGGTTGGAGGAACAGAGCAAGGTCCTTAAGAAGGCAGAAGGGGATGCTCTCCAGAGCAGATAGATGAGCTTCAGGCTAATGGAAGAGAAAGAAGGACAAAGGACCTGTGTGGCCACAGACACATTTCTGGAGGAGGAGAGATTGAGGAAAAGCTCATCTGGTGACCTCTATTTTTCTCAATTTTCATAGGCTTCTATTTGGAAAGCTACGCTGGGAAAGAGGGGGCCATGTGTAGAGAAGTGTACACTTCCAAAAAGCTCAATATGCCTAACAAAACCCAAATAATATAATCCATCAATGGAGGGCAAGTTGAAAAGAAGTTTGAGCAAAAACCAAGGAGCTCTGGTATGAATAAGTATGTCACCAAAGCATGAGATGAGGCTAATTATTTCCCCCAAATAGTTAAGAGAAATAGCAACGACTTCTGTGGAAGAGTAAAGAAAAAATTATGAAGGAAAGATATGTAATTTCAAAAAGTGTGAACACTTACAAATCCTTTAATCACATAAGATGCCAAGAAAAGGACCTGAGGGAATGTTCTCCTTTATTAAGAGGATAGCAGTAGGAAAAGATCACCTCAAGAATCAGAGAAGCAGGGATGATTAATATTTAATTTAATAGCTTAAAAGATACAAGTATGGTCAGGTGACAGAAATGGGCAATATATTAAAATGTGGGACACCACAGTAGAATGGAAAAGGATTTGATGAAGTTCAGTTTCAGTAAACAACAATGGGCTGGCCCAGTGGCTCAGGTGGTTGGAGCACCATGCTCCTAAGGGCCATGGCCAGGAGGAGGGCAACTACTGCTACTCTGTCTTTTGATTGGATGAGCACTTAATTCATTTACATTGAAAGTAATTGTTATAGATATATAGTTATTGTCATTTTATGATTTATATTTTGATGCTTTTTTTTTTTTTTTTCATCTTAGGGAATTCCCTCTAATATTCCTTGTAATACTGGTTTGGTGGTGATGAACTCCTTTACCTTTTTCTTCTCTGGGAAGCTGTGGTATCCCCTTCTATTCTAAATGACACCTTTGCTGGGTAGAGTAATCTTGGTTGTAGGTCCTTGCTTTTTATCACTTTGAGTATTTCCTGCCAGTCCCTTATGGCATGCAAAGTTTCTGTTCAGAAATCAGCTGACAGTGTTATGGCAGCTCCCTTGTAGGTAACTAGTTGTTTTTCTCTTGCTACTACTAAGATTTTTTTCTTTGTCTTTAACATTTGGCATTTGACTTATGATGTGTCTTGGTGTGAGCCTCTTGGGTTCATTTTGTTTGGGATTCTCTGCACTTCCTGGGCTTCTATGTCTATGATTTTGCCAAGATAGGGAAGTTTTGCATCATTATTTCTTCCAATAGGTTTTCAATTCCTTGCTCTCTCTCTTCTCCTTCTGGTACCCCTAAGATGTGAATGTTGTTATGCTTGTTGTTGTCCCAGAGCCCCCTTAAACTATCTTCTTTTTTCTTTTTCTTTTTTTAAAGTTATATTTGCTGTTATGAGTGGGTGTTTTCCGCTACCTTATCTTCTAAACTGCTGATGTGATCTTCTGCTTCTTCCAATCTACTGTTGATACTTTCTAATTCATTCTTCATTTTTGATATTGTATTATTTCTGACTGCTTCCTTTTTATGTTTTGTATTTCCATTTTTGTTTCCTGTGTCTATGTTGACATTCTCCCTCAAATCTTTGAGCATCCTTATAACCAATGTTTCGAACTCTGCGTCTTGCCTCTATTTTGTTTCGTTTTTTTTTTTAATCTGGAGGTTTGTTCTGTTCTTTTATTTGGGACATGTTTATTGTCTCCCCATTTTGGTAGCCTCCTTGTGTTTGTTAGTGTGTATTAGGTAGGTCTGGTAAGTCTTTTTGTCTTAGTAGAGTGGACTTTTGAGGTAGGTATGCTGTGGGGCCCAGTGGCACAGTCACCCTACTCAACTGAGCTGGGTGCTCCAGGTTTCACTTGTGTGGGTTGTGTGTGCCTTCCTGTTGTGTTTGAGTCTTGGTTGCTCTTTGCACATCAGTGGGAGGGATTGCCTTCAGGCTGATTGGTTGTGAGGACTGGCCCTGACTATAGAGGAGGAGCCATTCTGCAGGAGCTGACATAATGGAGTGGTATTCACATTAGTAGGGCTCTGGTGCCTACCCAATCTTTCCTTTGGGTGTGTCATCCTTGGAAGAGACAAGATGATGCTCTGGTTCAGTCTGAAGCTGGCCATTGGGAATGCCAGGCCTGGGGCCTCCTGGGAGGTGTCTCTCCACAGGTCAACTTCAGCCACAGCTTGTGTACTGCCTAGGGTCACCTGGCATGAGCCAGAAAACAATCCATAGATGGAGCCACCTGCACTGGGCTTAAGAGATTCCTGGAGAGGTCAAGCCACAAATCAAGGCCAGCTGCAACTAATGCCGGGCTTAAGGCTGCTCAGCAAGAGGTATGGGACATGATGAAGCTAGATGCTGATTGTTTGGGGTATGTGACCCTTTGAGAGATTTTAGCAAAGTCCGCCGCATGAGCCAAGACAGGCCTTTTGCATGGAAAAGCCACTGGAAGCAGTTTGGGTGGGCTTGAAAGTTGGCTGGGGTTGGGTCTCAGGGAATCACTAGGGCAGGTCAGAGGAACAGTGTTCGCCAGGTTGGTGGAGACTCAGATATGATAGCTTCCAGCATCTGCATGCTAGGAGTAGGGAGGGATCAATAAAGAAACAATGAATTCTACCACCACATCTTCCTGGAAGAAAGATGTCCCTCCAGACCTTGCCTTAAATCCAGACAACTAAGTTCCTACCCATATGTCTCTGGCACTTTTCAACTGCTGCCCCAGTGCTGGAGTTCAGAGGGAGTGAGTCTCTCAGCAAGTCAGTCTATGTGGACTCTTTATGAGTCTTCCCTGGAACTCTAGCTGCCCTCATCTCACCCAGCCACAATCACTGCTGGATTTCACAGCCAGAAGTAATGGGGACTTTCCTTCTTGGAACTGGAAACCTGGGATGTGGAGCCTGGTGAGGGGTGGAGACCCTTCCTCATCCAGGGGGGACACCCACAGCCGAGATATCCTTCCTGGTTTTTAAAAATCACAGGTGGGTGTGGGCCCAGCCTGTTCTGCGTTCTGTTCCTCCTACCAGTCGCAAGGTGGCATCTTCTGTATGTCCTTACAGGTGGGACTTCGGTTCAGCTAGACCTGAGACAATGTTCAATGATGGCTACTCTGTATTTTACTTCTAATATTGATGTGTTTGGGAGAGGAGGCAAGCACAGTGTTCCTCTGCCATGTTGATCATAAATCCCCCCATACCTGGTTTTTTAGAACAAGGTTCTTGTGGGAGTGGTGATATTGGGAGAAAAAGCAATCAAATAGAAAGAAAAATAATAATGTATTAGAAAAGTGTAAATGATAATACTTTAACAGCTATGTAAAATTATACTTGTATAAAAAATAAAATCAAACACACTAAAAATATATTCATACTTCCTGCTTTAATAATTAGGGAGTGCCACCTGACACATTAAAACACCATTTGCTCTTCAGAATATGCTTTTCCTTTGTTGGAGAGCATATGAACCTTGTATTGAAATGGTCATCCTTGTCCCTAGGTATTTGGAAATCACAGAAATAACATTTCCCTCTGAGATTTTCCCAATGATGAGAAAATTTACAGAAAATAATCCTAGGCCAATGTCGCCTGGCTGTAACCCTAGTAAAGTCACTGTACATGAAGAAAAGAAATACCATTCAAAAAAGGTTGGTCTCAAACTAATGATGTTAGTGCCCATTGAATCTGTGACTAGGGCACTGTGCACCCTGGCCCAGCATCCTTCAGGTGCCATTACAAGGTGCCATTTACACATTATAAATATTTGGCAAATATACCACATCATTGTTCCTCAAGATTTCTTTCAATTACAGCTTAGCTGCCATATTGCTATCTTAACAAAAAAGAATGCATGGACCAGAGTGTCATCTCTCTAGCCTTGTGGATCACATATTTTTTCATTGGAATAAATAACATTTCTTTTTTTTCAGACACTGTAAACTGGGTGTCAGATTGTCAGGGTTTAAATCCTAGCTATGTCACTTACTAGCTATGTGATCTTTGGGCAATTTTGTTAATCTGTGCCTCTTTTCCCTCATTTATAATACAGGAATGTATGAGTTTTGTTTGTAGTACTTTGTAAGAGTTAAGTTAGATAAATAAATGTTTACAATAGTATGTGGCACACAGAATGGGCCTTTAAATATTTGTTATTGTTGTTATTTTATACATCACTTGATATGGCATTATGGTAAATATGTCAGTCTCATGAGCTTTGTTGATGAGAAAATGACAAATAGGACTTCATCCAAATTATATAATTTTGCCCTGCAAAATACGTGTTTAAGAGGATGAAAATATAAGCTCTCAAATAGGAAACATATTTGCAAGCTATATATTTAACTAAGGACTTATATCTAGAATACATAAGAAAACTCTCAAAACTCAACAATAGGAAAACAACGCAATGAGAAAATGGACAATGAACATGAATATATTTCTCACTAAGGAAAATATATGGAAGGCAAATAAATGAATACATAAAAAGAGGTTCCATATCAGTAGCCATTAGTAAAATGCAAATTAGACCACAGTGAGCTATCATTACACACCGACAGGAACTACTAATAAAATAATATTTAGAGCACAGATAATGGTGGTGATGTACAGAGCCTGGGTCTCTTATACATTCCTGTTGGGAGTGTGAAATGGTACAGCTTCTCTAAAAAATTGTTTGACATATATTTACATATGAGTCAGCATTGCATTTCAGTCATTTATAATAGAAAAATTTAAATTTATATTCATACAAAAACATGTGCACAACAACTTTATTTGTATTTCCCCAAAACTGGAAAGGCCCTAAATGTCCTTCAATAGATGAATGTTGAAGCAAACTCGGGTATATGTGTACCATGTGTACTCGCCATAAACAAGCAAACTTTTGATACGTGCAACAACTTGGATGGATCTTGAAAGTGTAATGCTGAGTAAAGAGCCAGTCTCTGAAGACCACACATTGCATGTGTCCATTTATATAAAATTCTTGATAGCACAAAATTACAGTGATGGAAAACAAATTAGTGGTTTCCGGGAGTTACGTATTGTGGAGAAAAGAGATGGATAGCATGAGGGAGATCTTTAGGTGATGGAATGGTTCTGTGTTGAAATTGTGGTCATGGTTACACAAACCTGTGATGAAATAGCAGAAAGAATTACACACATATGTTCTGAACCCAATTTCCTAGCATTGATATTGCACTAAAGTTATATAAAATATAATCACTGGGGAAAAGCTGAAAACAATTTATAGAGAAGCAATTTTCTGCATTTAATGTAAACATAAGTATTTCATAAATATTTAATTGTCTATGGTAGATAACAAAGAAAAAGAGAGGAAAGAGAGAGAGAGAGAGAGAGAGAGTGAGAGGAGATAGATATGCTGTGTATTTTTTTATTTTTGTTCACTATCAACAGTTTGAAAAGAAGTATGCCATAATAAAGACATGGGATAGGCCTTACCTGGCTGTGATGCCCAAGGAGTCCCTCTGGAGGTCATTGATACACCCCAAGTCCTCTGCTGTACTAAGATGAAAGCCACTACCTTGTTGCCAGTGAAGATGAGCGTACATTGACATCCCCCCAGGAAAATTTTATATTAAGGGTCAGAGCTGTTTTCCTGACAGCCTGAATGAGTAGACAGAGACATTACAAGTTTGCATACTATGTCAGAAAGCTGCTTTCCTGTGTTTCTGGAAACCTGAGTATTGGTCTTTCGAAACCAAACACTGTGAGAAGACAACACCATTCATTGGAAACAATAAGAACAAAAGTTAGTATTTGTAGAATATAGAATAACATCTGGAGTGAGGAATATAGAAAGTTCTAAAGTGAAAGAAGTTAGAATGTATATGGATTTAAAATGGGAAATGAAATTACAAACCAGATGTATTTAGAACTTGTTTAGTGTATAAACTGAAAATGTACCATTGCTCTAAAAAGTATGTTAAATCTCCATGAGTGTGTATATGTGTGTTTGGGCATATTTCCACATAGATTGTTATAAAGATTGGACTGAGCCTTTGTAATGATGAGCTGGGAAAAGAAGGAGTAGGAACACACAGTAGGTTGGGGCTAATGAATTTATTTAGTAATATCTAATCAATTTATTTAGCAATATGTAATAGCAAAAGACAAGGGTAATTAATAGAATATGCTAATGACAAAAAGTAAAGGTGGTTAAGACTAAACTATATACATTGATAACAATGTCAGGTCAAAGGAATATACATATAAGTTTAAGAGATCTCAACATCTGTTTACTATTGATCAAAAATCACTTGGCTAAATACACAAATAACATGAGTAAGGAGTATCCAAAAGCAGTAATAAGCTCTATAGGATAGTAACTATTACAGTAGATGTCAAAAGCTCACCAAATTGGGGGAGAACAGTACTGGAAAAGTCATAAATCAAAACCTTTCCAGGTCTGCAACTGAGAGAAACTCGGGTGTCTCCCACACCACTGCTTGCTAGTTCCCAAGAATTTTGTTGTTGTTAGAAGTCAAGGCGTAAGCTGATGCTTCAAACTGCATATAAGTTTTCAAGGTGTTAACAATCTGAAAGATGTTGCTGTTGTTGTCATTGTTGTTGTTGTTGGAAGTTAAGATGTCTTCTGACACAGCAAGCTGCAAGCTGCATACAAGTTTTCTAGCTGGTAACAAGTTCTCAAGAAGGCTAACCCTGGGGAACAACATAGGAGAGGCCAGGAACCAGCCAGCCCTCACCAGGTTCGCAGCTGAAAGTCAGGACATCCCCTGGTCTTGTAAGCTACATGTTGCTGGAAGCCATCAAAATGTTAGAATGATGAGAAATCACCAATGAAAAAATGACCAAATGATGAAATAATAATTAATAACACTGTCAACTGAGGTCTGTCTGATATATTTTCTCAGATGTACCTTAGAGCCAAGTTTCTTGTTCCTGCCTCCCACTCTGGGAATGGCCAGTTCCGGGAGGGTCCGGCAGTTACTGATATGAATGTTGCCTGTCCGGCCAAAGGGCCAATTCATCCGGATAAGCAATATCTATTGTTCTTGCTTGGGACCATCAGCCAAGGTTTTCTAAAGCCTGGCAACGTGCCTGTCACGTCATCCTGATATAACTTAGCTACTTCTTTACTTCATCTGCTGATGTGGGCGAAACAGACAGAACAAAGAGGGAATTCTCTCAACCTCTGACAAAGAATTTTTTTAACCCTAAGTTAACCATTACCTCACAACACGGACAGAACAACAAACATCATCTCATATCTCCCCTACTCGAGAGAATGAGACCAAACAGAAAACCTCATCTCATGTCTCCCCTGCTTGGGAGAATGAGACCAAAGGTGGACAGGAAAGCAACCTCATCCTATATCTCCCCTGCTCGGGAGAATGAGACCAAAGGGGGAATTTACTCAACCCCTGATCACAGCACAGAAATCATCTCACATACAGGAACAGATAAAAGCTAATAGACAAAAGCTCACATAAACCAATGAAGGCAAATTTCCCTCAACATCTACCCTACAGCCTTCTAAGAAATTCACACTAACTTGTCTAATTTTTTTGTATAATGCAATTTTATCAAATATACTAAGAATTATTCTTTCACATTAATATCTTAACAACTCCTCAAAATAAAAGAACCCACCAGAATATTAGAACATAGCACATAGTGAAAAGAATGAAAAAAATTACAATTAAAAACAAACTTGTAAATAAAAATAAGTGGACATTTGATTATTTTTAAAACTGAAATTTAGTACATCGTAAGAGTTCTCACCACACAAACATAAAATGGTAACTATGTAAGGTCGTGGATGTGTTCACTAACCTTATTTTGGCAATAATTTCACAATATATATGTATATCAAATTGTCACCTTGTACGCTTTAAACTTACATAGTATTATATGCCAATTATACCTCAAAAAAACTGTACAAAATAATTTACAATTAAAAAAGGAAGTTAAATATTAAAGGTTCCATTGCAGTCATAAAATTAACATAAAATACAAAGTACTTTTTTCCTTTATTACCCTGAGCTTCTTAGGATGGTCAGTGATGGTACCAGAATTTTAAGCAACTATATTACTTTGACCCAAATCAGAAAGTATTAGTTCTAAAATTAGTCAAAAGTGGACATACAAAAGTATGCTAATGTGACATAGTAAGAGAAGAGTGCGTGGCTATTTTGGTTATTTTCTTACAATTCCTATAGGAACAGAAATATATGGGAAAGAAAAATCATGAAGAAATTGTGAAATAATTGGAAAATAGACATAGCAGTTATATTTTGCTGAGAAATGGGAATATTGGATGGTAGTTTAAGGCATTTTCTTGAGTTAAAAAAATCAAAAGAAAAGCAATAAAGAGATCCAGACCTTACACTTTCACAAATATGAACTCAAAATGGATCACAATCATCTTAAACATGAAACACAAAAGTATAAATCTTCTGGAAGATAACATAGAAGAAAACATAGGTGATCTTGAGTTTGGCAATGAGTTTTTAGATAACATCAAGAGCACAATCATGAATGAACAAGCTGATCAGTATGACTTCATTAAAATTATAAACTTTTGCTCTGTGGAAGAATGTCAGGAGATTGAAAAGAGAAGTCACAAACTGAGAGAAAATATTGGTTGAAGACTTATCTGATAAAGGAATTTCATCCCAAATGTACAAATAACTCTTAAACCTTAACAATAACAAAGTGAACAATCATATAAACAATGGGTGAAAAAGTTGAAGGGACACCTCAAAAAAGAAGGTATACTTATGGCAAATAGGCAATAAAAAGAAGCCCAGCATCGGATGTCATTACAGAATTGCAAATTAGGAGGTAACAGTACATACCTATTAGAATGGCCCAAACCCAAAACATTGGCAACACTTAATGCTAGAGAGGATATGGAGCAGAAGAACTCTCTTTCATTGCTGGTGAGAATGCAAAATGATACATTCACTTTTGGAAGACAGTGTGGCAGTTTCTTATAAAGTTATGCAAAAGAATGAAACTAGATTGCTATCTGTCACTATCTACCAAATTAACTCAAAATGGATTAAAGACCTAAACATAAGACCTGAAACAATAAACTGTATAGAAGAAAGCAAGGGTACTACACTTACGGACCTTGGGTTCAAAGAGGATTTTATGAATTTGATCCAAAGACAAGAGAAATAAAAGCTGAAATAAATTAATCAAACTAAAAGCTTCTGCATAACAAATGGAACCATCGACAAAATAAAGAGGCAACTAACCAAATGGAAGAAGGTATATGAAAACAACGCCTTTGATTAGGGGTTAATATCCAAAATATATAAGGAACTCATACAATTCAATGACAAAATAACAAAGAATCCAATTAAAATAAACAATCCAATTAAAAAATTGGAAGAGGACCTGAATAGACATTTCTCCAAAGAGGCCATACAGATGCCCAATAAACATATGAAAAGATGCTCAACATCGCTAATCATCAGAGAAATGCAAATCAAAACCACAATGAGATATCACCTCACCCCAGTCAGAATGGCTATCATCAACAAGACAAATAACAAGTGTTGGAGAGGCTGTGGAGAAAAAGGAACCCTCATACACTGTTGGTGGGAATGCAGACTGGTGCAGCCACTGTGGAAGGCAGTGTGGATGTTTCTCAAAAAATTAAGAATAGAATTACCATATGACCCAGCAATACTTCTATTATGTATATGAGTATACCCCCCAAAACTGAAAACATCCAAAAAGATATATGTGCTCCAATGTTCACTGGAGCTTTATTTATGGTGGCCAAGACATAGCAACAACCAAAATGTCTTTCAATAGATGATTGGATAAAGAAGATGTGGTATATATACACAATGGAATACTACTCCTCTATAAAAAAAGATGAAATAGTGCCATTTGCAATAAAATGGGTGGATCTTGAGATTATTATGCTAAGTGAAATAAGTCACACAGAAAAACTTGAGAACAATTTGATTTCAATGATATGTGAGATATAAAATAGAAGCAACAAAGGAACAAAACAAACAAACTCATAGACACAGACAATAGTTTAGTGGTTCCCACAGGGTATGGTGGGGAGAAGATGGTAGATGAGAATAATCGGGGTCAAATATATTGTAATGGAAGAACTGACTTTCGGTGGTGAACATACAATGTGATAGATATATAGATACTGAAACCTATGTAATTTTACTAACCATTGTCACCCCAATAAATCTTAATTAAAAAAAAGTTAAACCTAGTTTCTACTATACAATCTAGCAATTCACTCCTTTATATTTACTCAAGTGATTTGAAAACTTATGTTCCCACAAAAGCCTGCACAAAATGTTTATAGTTGTATTCACAGATGCAAACAGTTGGAAGCAACTAAGTGTCCTTCAATAGATGAGTGAATAAACAAATTGTGTACATCCATACAATAGAATATTATCCATTGATAAAAAATGATCTAGTATCAAGCTACAAAAAGACACGAAGAAAACTTAAATGCATATTTTAAGTGAAAGAAGCCAGTCTAAAAGGGCTACTTACTATATACCACTCTAACTATATGACATTACAGAAAAAGTAAAATTATTGAGACAGTAAAAAGATGAGTAACTAACAGGAGTTCAGGATGGGAAAGCAAGTGGGTAGTGGATGAACAGACAGAGCGTAGGAGATTGTTAGGGCATGAATCTACTCTGTATGATAATGGAATGCTGGACATTACATCATTTACCTATGTATTAGGTAAAACCCATACAACAGTACAGCACAAAGAGTGACTGCTAATTTAAACTAGTTTTGACTTTAATTAGTAATCTTAAAATTCCTTAATTATACAAAATATTCCACATTAAACTAAGATGGTAATAACAGCAGAAACTGTGTGTGGGGTGATGAGAGGGGCTATTGGGAACTCTTTATGTTTTCTGCTCAATTATTCTGTAAACTTAAAACTGCTCTAGGGCCGGCCTGCTGGCTCAGGCGGTTAGAGCTCCATGCTCCTAACTCCGAAAGCTGCCGGTTCGATTCCCACATGGGCCAGTGGGCTCTTAAACACAAGGTTGCCAGTTCAATTCCTCAAGTCCCGCAAGGGATGGTGGGCTGTGCCCCCTGCAACCAGCAATGGCAACTGGACCTGGAGCTGAGCTGCGCCCTCCACAATTAAGACTGAAAGGACAACAACTTGAAGCTGAACGGCACCCTCCACAACTAAGATTGAAAGGACAATAACTTGACTTGGGGGGGAAAAAAAGTCCTGGAAGTACACACTGTTCCCCAATAAAGTCTTAAAAAAAAAAAACTGCTCTAAAAATGTCTACTGGAAAGAAAAATTATGTTATTGTGTCCATATATCTCTAATTTGATGTGTGCACACATTAAGTTTCAAGGAAGGTTTACCTGTGGTAATGCAAAGTTGATACAATGATAATTTCCTTATTTGGGTTGTATATGTTTTCATGTATTACTTGTTATTTGACTATTGCCTCCCTACCACCACCCTGCTGGTCACAGATGTTAGTTACTCATTTATGTTGATGCTGGCTCCATTTTGTAGTATCTGTTGTATTACACAGGTGTGAAAGACATAGTGGAGTGTATCTTTACTTTTCTTGTCAGCTTGATTTTAAAAGTTACATTTCTGGAGGGTCATTAAACTCTCTAACCTCCCACCATCCCTCCACATTCTAAGTCATTTCCTGTGTATTAAAAAGAAATTCAAACATTCCGAATAATAGAAATAGTAAAATAAGCATCATACACACATATTACCTAGATTTAACGATTCTTAACCTGTTGTCATATTTGCTTTCCCTGTTTTTGCTTAATTTTTAAAAACTGAATTATAAACACATGATTTCATAATTGTAAAAATATCAGTATATCTCTTTAAAAAAAATAACAGTTTCCTACATCGTCCAAATATTATCGCACTTTCCAAGGGAATGGTTAATTTTCCTTAATATTTCTAGTATCTAGTCCATACTCATGCTTCCCCAACTGTCTCTTGCAGCTGTTGTTTTTCCAACAAGGATATGATCGAGGACCACGATTTACAACGTGTATTAGGTCCTAAAGTTAAAGTCTAGCCCCAAACCTCTGCAGATCCTGGAAAATTTTCCAGGGTTCAGGTCCAATTGTCACGACCTCCAACTGGCCAATGAATCGGAAACGCTTCGGAAGTTACTTCCTGCGGTCTCAACGTTTCATGGGAAATGTAGTCCTCAAAAATGTGGGTCCGCCGCGCAGCCCTCTGGGAATGGGTCTTCGGCTCTTGCTCTGCGCATGTGAGTTTCGTAACGCTTCCTCCCATCCGCTCTCTCGGCTTCGGAAACGGTCCGTCTCAGCGTCGCTGGGATTTTTCCAGGAGCCGAAGCTGCGAACCCGGGGGTGAGAGCACTGGGCCCCTGCGGTCAGGTCGGCTGGTGTCTGGGTCACGGGAGGGGCAATCCCGGGGACCTCCAGTGTGTCCTCCCCTCCCCCTGCCCCGTGTGCGTGCGGGGTGGGCCCGGGCGGACCCGGCGGCGCAGTGGGGCTGAGCCCCGGTCAGGAGAAGGTGCTCGGTGCGGCGGGTGTGGGGGCTGCAGACGGCGGGAGGGGAATGCACCTTTATGACGTTCACATTAAACTTGAGGCTACTAATAGGGCATCGCATTGTGACTCTGAGAATTAGATAAGGTGTGATGTGCAATAAATACATTTTGTCAAATGCTTGTAATCACTGTGTAAAGTGCTACCAAAAGACACTTTGTTCCCTTCGTTTGTTTCATTTAACCGTCACAACAAGCCTACTTGTCAGTATAAACATGCCGTTTCCCACAGTGAAAGGACTTTCATGGGGTGAAATGATGTACCCCGAGGGCACAAGCTGGTAGGTGAGAGAGGTAGGACCAAAATACAGATTTTAACTACCCATCTCTTGCTCTTCCTAATATCCTCCCTGCCCCAAACCCAGAGCTCCAACCTTTGGAGCACTTAGCAGAGTAGCCTGTCCTCAAATTCCCAGAGACATCATTGTGAAGTAAATGCGGACAGAATCTTGCCACGTGGTAAACATATCCTGGGATGTGTGGGTTTTCTCCAGAGCCCCTGGGTGGGACTGTGAGGCTCTCGTGCCTTCCTGCACTGTCCAGGCTGCCTCCATCCTCAGAGGCCCAGTCTGACAAACCAGTGCAGTGCTGGCCGGTAGCAAGGTAATGCAAATGTAATATAAAAATATAATTTAGAAATGTTCAGTAACAAACAGTACAAAGAAGAGATGAAGCTGATTTTACTGATTCACTTAATGCAGTGCATTCAAAGTACTATTTTGACTCGTGGCACTAGCCACACTTCCGGTGGAGCAGCTGCGTGCAGGGAATGGGTACAGTGCTGCACAGTCCAGTTTTCATGAATTCCAAAAGGGTCAGGTTTAGGTGTTAGATAAAGGTTTCAAATGAAGTGAATTTGTTTCTCAGGCTCAGGTCCCAGCCCCTCTGGAGCAAAGTAACTCTTAAGTCAGGAAGAGGGAGGTGCCCCAGGAATAACTGCCCCTTGGGGGAACAGCTGTGCTGACAGACTTCTCACCAGAGCTGTAGAGTAGAGGCAGAAGTGTCTAGAAGGAGTAGATCCTGATTTGCTCCACCAGAAGCAGTTCTTGATACCCGGGGAAGCCTGAGTGAGACTTGGGGTGTCACCACACCCAGAAGCCATCACAGACTGTGACGGTGGATACTGTGGACCAACTTGCAGAAGGTGGTACGTGGGGTTGAGAGGGATGGGTGTCTGCCAGGTGCACAGGAAAGGTCACCTGACTGGATGGCTGGTGAGGACTGATGTCCAGGGAAGGTGTAAGCAGCCAATGCTGACGAAATCCTAAACAGCACCTTATTTCCTTTGTTCTGTCCTCACGCTCTCTGAGCTGCTCTCACACCATGTCCGTCACCTCATGTGGTATCTAGAGTTATGCTGATGTTCCCTCTTTCCTGAACATGGACTTAACAGGATGAGACTAGAAGAAAGTTTTTCTGTTTTGGACATTTAGGGGAGCCCCAAAATATTCGGCTTGAAGTGAATGATTTTCGTAGTCACCCCGGGCAGAACCCAGCCAGCAGCACAGGGCTGTTTACTCTCACAGGTAAGTTCCATAAACATCTTACCAACAGATGTTTTTTAGAAACCGCAACCAATTTAGAACAAAAAAGTTAAGCAGTATACTTCTTGCATAAAGTATCCCACCTTATTTCAGTTTTCTGGGAGAAACTCTTAAGGTGTAAAGACAGTAAGAACTCGATGAACAATCCAGCCAGAGTCATGTTTTGACATTAGTTTTAATGAAGGAAGGGGGATCTCTGGCAGACCTGAATTTGTTTAACCAATTCTCTGTTTTACTTACATTTTCTTTTTTCAATTAGTCAGAAAGGGACATCAATTGTGAATTCCTTGACAAAAGGCAGTTGACCTCCCTCGGTGAAAATGCAAGGTGAAGCCCACGTGCTCATATCAGAGATGCACGTGAGCAGGTGGTGCTGCTTCTTCCTGTTCCTTCTCCAGAATGTCAGAGGGACGTGCTCCCGCACGGAGGCTTTTCCTCCAGGTGGTGTTAGGAGATTTGTAGGCAGGTGAATATAGGAGTTGTAAGGAAGACCATGTTTCTCATGACCCCATTTCTCTTTCCTCCTCCCCAGTGGAACCTTCAAGTATTTCACCTTTTCCAAGAGCAGCAAAAAATGAACATGGTTCAGGTGAGTTCAGTTCTTTTTTTTTTTTTTTTTTTAATTAAATTTATTGGGGTGACAATTGTTAGTAAAATTACATAGATTTCAGGTGTACAATTCTGTATTACATCATCTATAAATCCCATTGTATGTTCATCACCCAGAGTCAGTTCTTCCATCACCATATATTCGATCCCCCTTACCCTCACCTCCCCCCCCACCCCCCTTACCCTCTGGCCAGGTGAGTTCAGTTCTTAATACCCTTTTTATTTCACAATGCAAATTAAAAAGTTGCAAGTGTCTGTATGTTGACATGGAAAAGTAGAAATAGAAATGGATCATGTAGTCAGAGAATTTGTAGAAATAGAGATGAACAGCAAAGCAAAGTGGCATGTTGATAGATGCAGATTCTGTAATCCTACAAATTTACTAAATTGGAGCTCCAAATTTATTTGTGAGACTTTTCATGTCCATATCAATGTCAGAAAATACTTCTTTAAAGGCTGACATTGGTGAGAAGATAAAGGAAACTCTTTCCTTATGGAATGTATGGACAGTGGAAGATAAAAAATCTTTGTTGATTTCAAGTTGGTGATTTACTTAACAGCCTTCCAGTAATAACCCTAAAATTATGTAGAAATTTGCCTCTACTTGTTCTACAATAAAAATAGAAGACTTAATGATAAATATATACTCTGTCAATACTATTTTTCAGAAACCCAAACATAGGTTGAGTTAAGATATTTACCTCATGAATCAACTGCATATACTTGAAATTACCCTGCATAAATATTTCGAGTACATATGATATTCAGGTTGCTCGGCAGACAGTTTAAAATTCTGTTCTCTTTCAAATAGTTCATCATTTCCCGTTGATACTTCAAGTCTCTGCATGATGCCTTGGTTTCTCTCCCCACTTGCCTGTGATCTTGTGATCAGAGATTTGATTATAATCAAATCCATTGGACCTTGTCTAATCTTTTCCTTACCTGACTTCTCTGTATCACGTGCCTCTACTTCTCTTTTCCTTCTGGAAAGTTTCTCTGTTAGTGTCTGTGGCACCCTCCACTGGCACTGCCCTCCCCCTGCTGCTATGTTCATGGAGTCATCTTCTCTTCCTTTTCCTTTCACACGGCTCACCCCCGGTTTCCATCCTTGGCCCTTCAATCTTTTCTATTGTCCTGTATGGATTTCATTCTCTCATTTTTTTAAAACATCTTTATTGAGATTCAATCCACATACCTTGCTAGTCACCCATTTAAAATGTAAAATTCAATGATTTTTAAAAGTGTACCCACATATATGCACAAACATAACTACAGTTAATGTAGAGCATTTTCATCACCTTAAAACAACTGTAAATTTAACTGTACTTTCCCATCATCCCATTTCCCCTCCTAAGCCCCAAACAAAAACTAATTTACTTTCTGTCTCTATAGATTTGCTGAAGTACTGTCTATATTATTTCATGTAGGGCAGTTTTGCCTTTGACAAATTGTGTTTTTATTTCGGAAGTTTTTAATTTTTACATTTTTGCTGCGTATAGAATTCTTGGTTGACAAGAATTCTTGCTCTGTAGCAGTTGAAGTCTCCTTCAGCACTTTGAATAGGTCATCTCACTGCCTCCTGTCATCCATGGTTTCTGTTTAGACATCAGCTGTTACTGCTGTTATACATGATGAGTCACTATTTCTTGGTGCTTTTAAAATTGTTTGCCTTTTTGACAGGTACATTATGTTTGGAGATGTGGCTCTCTTACTTCAAGTTTATGTTACTTGAAGTTTCTTGTGTTTCTTGGATGTGTAGTTTAATGTTTTTCATCAAATTTGGAGACTTCTTTGCCATTATTTCTTTCCATAGTTTTTCAATCTACCAGGTGTGCCAAAAAAATTTATACATGTGACTTGTATTCATCTTTTGTTACTGGTACATATAGAGTTACAGTTTTAATACAGTTTCTTCCTTCTTAAAATGTGTATACATTTTTTTGGCACCCTCTGTTTTTCTCCTCTCTGTCTGGGATTGTCATTATGCATATATTTGTAAACTTGATGTTATCCTGTACTTATTTTCCATCATTGTTTTTTCTTTCTGTTTCCCACACTGCATAATTTCAATGGACATATTGTACAGTTTGTTCATTCTTTCACCTGCTCAAATACACCTCTAGTGAAAGTTTGTGTTTTTTTCCAGTTATTGTACTTTTCAACTCTTGAGTATTTAGTTCCTTTTTAAACTGTATATCTCTTTATTCATGCTCTCTATTTAGTGAAATATTATTCTCATATTTGCCTTTAGTCCTTTGATATTCTTTCCTCGAGATCTACTTCTTTCTCCATATTTAAAACAGCTGATTTAAAGTCATTGCCTAGTAAGTCCAACATCTTTCTCAGGAGCAGTTTGTATTGATAACACTTTTTCATGCATGTGGGTCTTGCTTTCTTGTTTTTTTCAACTTGCTTAGCCGCTTTTGTTGATAATTGGACATTTTAAATAAAATAACATGGCAACTTTAGACATCAGAATTTCTATTTTCCAAAGGGGTCACTCTTGAAATGTATTTATTTAGTGATGTTTCTGAACTAATTCCATGAGCCTCTATTTGTTGTGCTCTGTAGCAGTTGAAGTCTCTTCAGAAATTTCCCTCAATGCCTGGAATCAGTACGTGTCCCAGTCTTTGCTCTGTGCATGTCAGGCATTCCTTCAGCGGTCAGTCAGGCAGTTCACAAGTCTGCAGTAACCTTCACTTCCTTCTTATGCCAAAGCTCATGGTCACCTAGAGGTGACAGCTTAGGGCCATCGCTCGTGTTTCCTGAGCGTGGTCTGAGCCCTGGGTACATGCACAGCTCTATTCTTCTATGTAGCCTTCTAGATTCTCACAAATAGATCAGATCTTTATTAACATCATTCCCCAGCATTTCTTTTTAAGCTTCTTGATTATGCCATTGTTTGCCCCTGCTGTTACCAGCACCTCAGGTAGCTCCTAAGTTAAACAAATGCCTTTAAATGTTTTGACAAATGCTTCTGAGAGAAGTCTTTTCACACATACTAAGTAACACTCAGGTTACACACTCCAAGTTAGCTCAAATAACGACATCCTTGTTAAGTAGGATCTTTCAGAGAACCAGGAACAGGCGAAATTATGCCAGTTTTCTGGGAATGAGGCTGTGATGGAACCTGAACGCAGTGCTGCCCTGCCTGTAGTTGCCAGGCTGTTGGCTGCAGACCGTTGGTTCTCAAACTACCGCAGAGTTGAAGAGGGAGAGTGATGGGAACTGGGTAAATTAAAAGGATGTAGTATCACTGTTTGTAGTATGAGTCAGCCTTTTTCTTGCATATTTCCACAGATTGCCTATGTTAACTTCTATATATTTTTTCAGTTTTTTTCATTGTTTTTGTAGAGGAGAGAATTTTCTGGGACCCCTACTTCAGCATTTTCATCTCCATCACTTACTAGCTTAACTTCTTTTAATCCAGGTGATTTTTATTAAGCCAGATATAAAAGAAATTGGCAAAAATAAAAGAAGAATAATATTCCTTTTCTCACAGATTTTTAGTTTTGGAAAATATAGTTAAATTTTCTTTATTTTTTTTTGGATCAAAGTAAATTAGATGAGATGAGTTCCTGTTCTTTTGTTCATTTGTTTTAGTTCCCCGCTACTAGCACTGAGCTACAAAGAGAGAAGGTATTCACTCAGTAATACTGAAGACATTAATGAACATATAATTGGATACATAACACTAGAAAAAAGCACTTCTTTCTGTCCTCTTATTTCTTAATCTGCTTTTTATTTTTTTGTTGTGATAAGAACACTTGACTTGAGATCTGTTCTCTTACAAATTTTTACATGTCCAATTCACTATTGTTAACTAGTGGCACAAGATTGTACAGCATTTCTCTAGAAATTAATATTTTTCTCAAGTGAAAATTTATATCCATTGAACAGCAACTCCCCACATCTCCCTTCTCCAAGCTCCTTTGAAGTGTGTTGTGGAAAGTTTCCCTTTCTCAGTTTCCAAGACTCTGACCTCTCACGGTTCTGTTATGACCTTTTAGAAAAGTTCTTCTCTGGCTTTGTGAGCTGTACGTTTTCTGCCCGCCTCTTTAATATCCACAGTCCCTCCAACGCTGGTTTTGGTACTTTGCTTTCCGCCATCCCAGTGTGCTCAAGGTGCTGTCTGATGGCCTCTGATACCTTCAGTTACCACCCAAAGCGCTCCTAACTCCTTAATGCTTGTCTTCATCCTGGACCCCCCTCTGTGTTCTACACCCGTGTGTGTGCTAGTTTAAGGGACAGTTCCAGCTTCATGTTCCACAGACGTTCGGGAGCAACAAGACCAGATCTGTCTCACTGAAAATCTACTACTGTTTTTTCATTTTATGGCCCCATATCAGTCTTTGCCCCCAGCATTGAAGAAGCTGCTCGTGTTGCTTGACTGGGTAGCTGTATAAGAAAGTAGTTACCACATTGGGTGCTGCCTCTGCTCTGTGGTTCCATCCCTACCTTATATCCACTGCTGTTACTTCACTGTACACAGTTGTCTTATACAGGTTCTGTGATTCCAAGGCCTTGGTAAGTTGTGCTTTGCTCTTCATAAGCTCTAGATTTATATATCATACATTCATTTAGACAGAAGTTCAGGCAGGTATGTTATCTCTACAGCTTCCATGTGTCTCTTGGCTCTGATCATTGATGGCAGTGGTGTCCATGGAGGGATTGAATGTCCTAGAATTCTCTAGGACAGTCTCTTGAGATGTAGAAGAATTGCAGGACTTCTCTTTGTACTGAATTTTTTTTGTCTTAAAAATCTATAGTTCATAAATGTATATGTTAAGTATGTTACATTAAAAAGCTTTTTAGCTAATTGAGTAACTCCAAAGATCAAGACAAATTACGTCAAAAATCGACATTCTTTGTATGTATTGGTTTAGAGCCTTAAGTGTAAACAGGAAAATAGTAATTCTCAAAGGTATTTTCACTGTCATCTAAATTCTGACCTTTCAAACAAAATGTTATCACAGGGATCACTGTCATTCGAAGACGTGACTGTGGAATTCACCCAGGAGGAGTGGCCGTACCTGGGCCCTGCTCAGAGGGCCCTCTACAGAGATGTGATGCTGGAGAACTACAGCCACCTGGTCTCCGTGGGTGAGCAGACCTTACCCCCTGACTCCCTCTACAATACAATTCCTTTTTTAAAATTATCAATCACATTCACACTTTATGGAGAATAGTGTTATTCAGGCTTTTGAGTAACAGGCCCAGGTAACTGAAACCTTTAGAGAAACAAACATCGTTTGTATCATTACTTTCCCATTGAAGGCAGCAAATTGCTGCTTTTATTTTGCTGTTGCTGCTGCATCTTTCTCCATAGTCAGAAACTAGAAACCCACTGGATCTTGCCTAAATATATCCTCAATTGTTACGTTCACAGGGTATTGCATTACCAAACCCCAGGTGATCTTCAAGTTGGAGCAAGGGGAAGAGCTGTGGTCCTTAGAGGAAGAATTCCTAATCCAGAGGTACCCAGGTGAGTGACCACAGGCAGAAGGATTCTCCAGGGGTAGTTAGGCCTTAGAGGGAACACTTCTGACAGTTGTTTTTCTTTTTAAACAACTTTGACATGTAATTCATGTATCACACAATTCACCCATTTAAGGTGTACAGTTCACTGGCTTTTAATATATTCATAGATTATATGTAAATATCACTACAGTCAATTTTCTCCATCTCAGAGAAACCCCATACCCTTTAGCTGTCATCGCCCTATGTCCTGTCCCCTGCAGCCCTAGCAACCATTGATCTTTCTGTCTCTAGATTTGGCTACTCTGGACATTTCATATAAATGGAATTAGATGTGTTTTCTTTTGTGATTGGTTTCTTTTTACTTTTTACAAGGTTCATATTATAGGATGTATTAGTACTTCATCCTTTTAATTGCAAAATAATATTTCATTGTCTTGATAGACCACATTTGTTTGTCTATTTATCAGTTATTGGACCTTTGGGGTTTCACCTTTGAGTAATGCTGATATAATCATTCATTTACAATTTTTTGTATGGACATATGCTTTTGTTTCCCTTGAGTTCCTAGCTAGAAGTGGAATTGCTAGGTGTTAACTCTGGAATGCCAGACTGTTTTGCAGAGCTGTACCATTTTACATTTCTAATGACAGTGTATGAGGGTTCCGATTTGTCCACATCTTCACCAGCACTTACTATCTGACATTATGATTGTTGCCATGCTAGTGGATGTGAAGTGCTATATCATTGCTGTATTAGTCAGCTGGGCTGGCATAACACAATACCATACCCTGGGTGGCTTAAATAACAAATTTATTTTTCACAATTCCGGAGGCTGAAAGTCCAAGATCAAGGGGCCAGCATGGTTGCTCTCTGGTGAGACCTCTCCTCCTGGCTCACCATGTCCTCAGATGGCCTTTCCCCTGTGCACGCATGGACAGAGAAGGAGCTCTGATGTCTCTTCCTGTTTTTATAAGGACTCCGGTTCTGTGGAATTAGGGCCCTGCCTTTCTGACCCCATTTAGCCTTCATTGCTTCCCTAAAGGTCTCATCTCCAAATACAATTACATTGGGGGGTTAGGGCTCAAAAATAAGAGTTTGGGGAAGACACAGTTCCATAATAATTTTCCTGATAACTGATGAGGTGAAGCACTTTTTCATGTGCTTATTGGTCTTTGTCTAAATTAATAAAACAATTCCAGGAATTTCAAAAGTTAAAGTTTCAATGTAATTCCTCAAGCAGAAAATTAAAATCATCTCTAGTAAATGTTCTCACTGAAAGTTTTTGTTATGAAGCCATTTAAACAGGGTAACATAAAATATGACATAATTTAGATCAAGCATATTTCCAGGTCATTAAATGTAAATGATTGAATCATACTGATCGGCTAAAATATATCCACAAATAAGTATGTTAGAGAGATTGTAATAAAAGACTGCTAAAGTTATTAAGTCAACAGAAAAAAAAATTCTTTAAGATTTAGTGTTCTGTTATCGTTCAGGTTTGACAATAAATTCATTAGCTTAAAGAAGGCTCCTAGCGCAATGGCACAGGTTAACATGAACCTGTAAACATTTGAAAGACTGCACCAAACTATATGATGTCAGTGGTCATAAAACACAAAGTAATGGGTTTCTAAGAACTTAAAATTCACTTGAATTGGGAGATCCTATTTAATAGACCTTAAGTATCCCATTAACATTGTCGATAGGTTCTTGAAAACTAACTTTGAGCGAAATGACCTATAATGAACCCACCTGTATCGCAGGCTAATTAATATAAACAGTATTTAATTTCCTATAGCAAAAATCACTGAACATCTACATAAAGATCCAAAACAGTTCTAACATTAAACATTCATGTAAATGTGAGTTATACATATATTTAGGAAAAATTAATCATTATTTCCCAACCTGCTTATGCCAGTTCAGCATGGCAGGTGGCCAGAGCCTATCCCAGCAGCTCAGGGCTGAAAGTGGGGAACCACTGTGGACAGGACACCATTCCATTGTAGGGTACATAACGTACACCACACTCAGTCAGATTGGGGGCAGTGTACACACGGCACTTCACATAACATGCACATCTTGGGGTGTGATTGGAAACCAGAGTACCCAGAGAAACCCCACACAGACATGGGGAGAAGGTGCCAACTCAGCACAGACAGCGGCCCTGGCTGGGATTGGCTTTTTTGTTCTCACTAACATTGTCATGAAACAATGTTTAATGAAGGAAGTTATTTGAGTACCTGCTGTACCTCATCTGATGAGATAAATACTGTGGATATTAAATAGTATGTTTATAGTGGATACAAATTATATTTGTATTAAAGTTAAATATATATTTGTATATATGTGTATGCTGAACTCAAAGGACAAGACTTTCAAATTCCCATGGAATAATAAGATTGTAAAAATATAATTTTAGTCTAAAAAGAAAACAGTAAGTGCAACTAATTAGAATCACCACAAATAATATTCTCTCAATCTAGTTTGATAAATCTAGTAATCATAAAATGAGTAAAAAAAACCACTTTCAATATGGAAATGTAAAAAATTATCTCTTTTAAACAATGTATAGCAAAGGAAATCAATTCCAAAATTAGATGACATTTATAAAATAATAAGAATAAACATACATATTAGAAATTTTAGGATAAAGCTAAATTCGGGAATAGAGGTAAATGTGTAGTATACTCATAAGTAAGAACAATAACAAAAGTTACTAATGAGAGAAGAATTTAAAAGTGAAATTAATAAACTGAAAAACTGAGAAATTGTAGAATATTCTTAAAATAAAAAAATAATAAAATGGGTGAAACTTTAGTTAACCCTAACAAAGACAAAAGAAAGAACACTTTTTGTATAAAAAATTCAAGGGGGATAGATTTGTGAAGATTTAATGCATTAACAGACTAAATCCCATTCATAAAATAAAGTGAACTCGCTCTACCAGATATCAAGGATTTATGTAAAATTCTAAGTAGTTAAGTCACATGCAGCTGGGGGTGGGATAGTTTAATAAATTGGTGAAACAGAAAAGAAACCTCAAGAAAAAAACATGTGCTTTTATAGACAGTTGGTCTTTGGCACATGGCATTATCCCCACAGAGCAATGGGAAAAGAATGCTGAGGTAACCTTATGGATCAAAAACAAAAAATTGGATTCAGGTGCCTTAATGCTCTGGTTTTCAAAACAAAACTAGAAATATTCTGTATGATTATAAGGAAAACATATTCATGAGTGTGTTTACGGAAGGAATTCATAAGATATGAAAGGGCTTAACCAGGGAAAAGATGGAGTAAATATATTCCCTCCTACTTCCCCCACTAAGTTCAGTTAAATATGTACTTGTACATATAGTACATCTATGTGTGTGTGTGTGTGTGTGTGTATAAAGATTCTGAAATATGGAAAAGAGTGAAGATGAGCTACAGATGTTGACACCTGATAAAACACTGGGTGCCAATAGGAGGCCTGTGGGGGCCTGATCTCTTACCCCTGCCCAGTGTTAAAGTGGCATCTTCTCCAACTCCTGGGTGTCAACAGAGGTTTGGTGGGGAATCTGGACTTCTCTCCCGACTTGGCAGTAGTGAAGCTACACCCCACTTCTTCTGTTGGCGTGGTTTCAGAGGACGCTGGCTAAAACTGAACATCCACTTTCATAAAGTCCAATTCTTTAGTTTTCTCTTAAGGACCATGGTTGTTTTGTTGTGTCTAGAAATATCAGAACCAAAGGAACACAGATTATTCCTATGTTTTTTTAAGATATTTAAAAATTTTACATTTTATACTTTGTAATCTATTTCCTGTTAATTTTTGTAGAAAATGTGAGGTTTTGGCAAGTTTAAATTTTTGAAGAGGGGGTCCAGCTATTCTAGCATCATATGTTGAAGAGATAATCGTTTTTCCATTGAACAGCGTTTGCTAGACCTTAGAAAATGGGAGTATATTTGCATATTTCGGCATATGTATATATTTTACATATTTCTGTGTGTCTAAGATTGTATACTTCTGTGGCATTTTTTTTTTTATTCATCAACATATCCTTATGCCAGTAGCACATTAACTTTATTACACTAGCTTATTAATATTCGAGATCAAATAGTATGAGTTCACCAGCTTTCTTCTTTATCAATTTTAATATGAGCTTCTTGATATTTACAAAAAATGCATGACTTGACAATGACTTTCAATTGGGATTACATTGAATCTATAAGTGAAATTAAAGACAATTGATGTCTTAATAATTTATGGCTTTCAAATCCATAAATAACATATACCTTCCATTTATTTAGTATTTCTTTGATTTCTTTGGTTATGATTTCTTTCATCACAAGTTTTCAGCCTAGCGATACCAAGTGTATGTGTGTACATGCACACATGTGTGGTATGGTAAATTATGTTTATCGGATTTCAAATTCCAGTTTATCATTATTTGTATATTCACTTTTGTATATTGGCTTGGTATTTTGCTTTTGCTGAAAACACTTATTAGTTCAAAGAGCTTTTAAAGATCTTTTTGTGATTTTTCTATGTAGACTTATTTTGTATCTTTCATTTTTATTTTATTTTATTTTTATTTTTTATTTTTTATTTTTTTAATTAAATTTATTGGGGTGACAATTGTTAGTAAAATTACATAGATTTCAGGTGTACCATTCTGTATTACATCATCTATAAATCCCATTGTGTGTTCATCACCCAGAGTCAGTTCTACTTCCATCACCATATATTCGATCCCCCTTACCCTCATCTCCCACCCCCCACCCCCCGCCCCCCTTACCCTCTGGCAACCACTGAACTATTGTCTGTGTCTATGAGTTTCTGTTTCTCATTTGTTTGTCTTGTTCTTTTGTTGTTTTTGGTTTATATACCACATATCAGTGAAATCACATGGTTCTCTGCTTTTTCTGTCTGACTTGTTTCGCTCAGCATTACTCTCTCAAGATCCATCCATGTTGTCACAAATGTTCCTATATCATCTTTTCTTACTGCCGAATAGTATTCCATTGTGTATATATACCACAACTTCTTCATCCATTCATCTATCGAAGGACATTTTGGTTGTTTCCATGTCTTGGCCACAGTAAACAAAGCTGCAATGAACATTGGAGCACACGTGTCTTTATCTCTAAGTGTTTTCAGATTTTTTGGGTAGATACCCAGGAGAGGGATTGCTGGGTCATATGGCAATTCTATTCGTAATTCTTCGAGGAACCTCCACACTGCCTTCCATAACGGCTGCACCAGTCTGCATTCCCACCAACAGTGTATGAGGGTTCCTTTTCCTCCACAGCCTCTCCAACATTTGTTACTATTTGTCTTGTTGATGATAGCCATTCTGACTGGGGTGAGGTGATATCTCATTGTGGTTTTGATTTGCATTTCTCTGATGATTAGTGATGTTGAGCATTTTTTCATATATCTATTTGCCATTTGTATGTCCTCTTTGGAGAAATGTCTCTTCATGTCCTCTGCCCATTTTTCAATTGGGTTGTTTGTTTTTTTGTTGTTGAGTTGCATGAGTTCCTTGTATATTCTGGATACTAGCCCCTTATCGGAGGTACTGTTAGCAAAAATCTTCTCCCATTCAGTTGGTGGCCTCTTTATTTTGTCGATGGTTTCTTTTGCTGTGCAGAAGCTTTTAAGTTTCATATAGTCCCATTCGTTTATTTTAGCTTTTACTTCCATTGCCTTTGGAGTCAAGTTCATAAAATGCTCTTTGAACCCAAGGTCCATAAGTTTAGTACCTATGTTTTCTTCTATGCAGTTTATTGTGTCAGGTCTTATGCTTAAGTCTTTGATCCATTTTGAATTAACTTTGGTACATGGTGACAAATAGCAGTCCAGTTTCATTCTTTTGCACGTAGCTATCCAATTCTCCCAGCACCATTTATTGAAGAGGCTGTCTTTGCTCCATTGTATGTTTTTAGCTTCTTTGTCAAAAATTATCTGTCCATATTTATGTGGTTTTATTTCTGGGTTCTCAATTCTATTCCATTGGTCTATGTGTCTGTTTTTCTGCCAATACCATGCTGTTTTGATTATTGTAGCCCTGTAGTACAAGCCAAAGTCAGGAAGTGTGATACCTCCATTATTGTTCGTTTTTCTTAAGATTGCTTTGGCTATTCGGGGTCTTTTGTGGTTCCAAACAAATCTGATGATGTTTTGTTCTATTTCTTTAAAATATGCCCTTGGGATTTTGATGGGGATTGCATTGAATCTGTATATTGCTTTGGGTAATATGGCCATTTTAACTATGTTGATTCTTCCAATCCATGAGCATGGAATGGCTTTCCATTTCTTTGTATCTTCTTCAATTTCTTTCAAAAATGTCTTATAGTTTTCAGCATATAGGTCTTTCACATCCTTGGTTAAGTTTATTCCTAGGTATTTTATTCTTTTTGCTGCAATTGCAAAAGGAATTGTTTTTTGTATTTCTTTTTCTGAGATTTCATTGTTAGTATATAGGAAGGCAATGGACTTTTGTGCGTTGATTTTGTAGCCGGCAACTTTACTGTATTTGTTGATTGTTTCTAATAGCTTTTTGGTGGAGTCTTTAGGGTTTTCTATATATAGCATCATGTCATCTGCAAAGAGTGATAATTTAACTTCTTCATTCCCAATTTGGATGCCTTTTATTTCTTTCTCTTGCCTGATTGCTCTGGCAAGGACTTCCAACACTGTGTTGAAAAGCGGAGGTGATAGGGGACATCCCTGTCGTGTTCCTGAACGTAGAGCAAAGGGCTTCAGTTTTTCTCCATTAATTATGAGATTTGCAGAGGGCTTGTCATATATGGCCTTTATTATGTTAAGGTATTTTCCTTCAATACCCATTTTATTAAGTGTTTTAATCATAAATGGATGTTGTATTTTGTCAAATGCTTTTTCTGCCTCAATTGATATAATCATATGATTTTTGTCCTTTATTTTGTTTATGTGATGTATCACATTGATGGATTTGCGGATGTTGAACCATCCTTGTTCCCCGGGGATGAACCCCACTTGGTCGTGATGAATAATCTTTTTAATGCATTGTTGTATTCGATTTGCTAGAATTTTATTTAGGATTTTTGCATCGGTATTCATCAGAGATGTTGGTCTGTAGTTTTCTTTTTTTGTGCTGTCCTTACCAGGTTTTGGTATCAGAGTGATGTTGGCCTCATAGAATGAGTTAGGGAGTACATTCTCTTCTTCAATTTTTTGGAAGAGTTTGTGCAGGATTGGTATTAGATCCTCTTTGAAGGTTTGGTAGAATTCACTAGTGTAGCCATCTGGTCCCGGACTTTTGCTTTTGGGAAGGTTTTGGATGACTGGTTCAATTCGTTACTGGTGATCGGTCTGTTTAGATTTTCCACTTCTTCATGGTTCAGCCTTGGAAGGCTATATGTTTCTAAGAACTTGTCCATTTCTTCTAGGTTGTTGAATTTGGTGGCATATAGTCCTTCATAGTATTCTTGGATGATCCTTTGTATTTCTGTGGTGTCCGTAATGACTTCCCCTTTTACGTTTCTGATTTTATTAATCAGTGTCTTCTCTCTTTTTATCTTAGTAAGTCTAGCCAAGGGTTTGTCAATTTTGTTAATCTTTTCAAAGAACCAGCTCTTTGTCACATTAATTTTTTGTATTGTCTTTTTGTTCTCTATTTCATTTAGTTCTGCTCTAATTTTTGTTATTTCCTTTCTTCTGCTGACCTTGGGTTTTACTAGTTCTTCTTTTTCTAGTTCTTTAAGGTGTAATGTGAGGTTATTTTTTGTGATTTTTCTTGTTTCTTGAGATAGGCCTGTAATGATATAAATTTCCCTCTTAAAACTGCTTTTGCTGCATCCCAAAATTTTTTGTAGGATGTATTTTCATTCTCATTTTTTGTATGTATCTTTTGATCTCTCCTCTTAATTCTTCTCTGACCTGGTCGTTCTTTAAAAGTATGTTGTTTAATCTCCATGTGTTTGTGGTTTCTCTTGCTCTCTTTTTGTAGTTGCTATTCAATTTCAAAGCCTTGTAATCAGAGAATATGCTTGACATGATTTCAGTCTTCTTAAATTTGCTGAGACTGATTTTATGTCCCAATATATGGTCTATCCTTGAGAATGTTCCGTGTACACTAGAAAGAATGTGTAGTCTGATGTTTTAGGATGAAGTGCTCTATAAATGTCAATTATGTCCATTTCATCTAATGTGTCATTTAGGGCTACTATTTCATTATTTTCTGTTTGGATGATCTATCCATAGCTGTCAATGGTGTATTTAAGTCCCCTAGTATAATTGTGTTTTGGTCAATTTCTCCCTTTAGTTCTCTTAGTAGTTGCTTGGTGTATTTCGGTGCTCCCTGATTGGGGGCATAAATATTGATGACTGTTATGTCTTCTTGTTGTACAGTCCCCTTCACCATTATGAAATGTCCATCTTTGTCTCTTGTTATCTTTTTCACCTTGAAGTCTGTTTCATCTGATATCATTATGGCTACACCTGATTTTCTCTGGGTACCATTTGCTTGGAGTGTCAATTTCCACCCTTTCACTTTGAGTCTATGCTTGTCCTTGTAGCTGAGATGTGTCTCTTGAAGACAGCATATGGTTGGCTTTAGGTTTTGATCCAATCTGCTACTCTGTGCCTTTTTATTGGTGAGTTCAATCCATTTACATTTAGGGAGATTATTGATATGTGAGGATTTCCTGTCATTCTATCTTTAGTTTTCTGGTAAGGCTGTGTCTCCATTGTTTCTTTGCCTTTTTGTTGTTGTCTATTATTTCTGTGTGGTGGTATTCTATGATGTTTCCCTCTGTTTCTTCTTTTATTTCAGTATATATTTCAGTTCTGGGTTTTTTTTTGAGTGGTTACCCTTAAGTTTATGTAAAAGAAAGTTTGATAATTAGAGTATTCCATTTTCTTCAGCACGCTTACTTTCTCCATTCCCATATTGCGGTTCAGGCCTTTACTCTCCCCCTTTTTGAGTTTTGGTTGCCACAAGTTGACCCTGTTGATGGTGGTCGAATAGCCTCCTTTAGTATTTCTTGTAGTGCAGGTCGTGTATTAGAAAATTCCCTCAGCTTCTGTATGTCTGGAAAGGTCTTTATTCCTCCTTCATATCTAAAGGATATCTTTGCTGGATATATTATTCTTGGCTCATGATTTCTCTCTTTCAATAGTTTGAATATTTGGTTCCACTCCCTTCTGGCTTGTAGAGTTTCTGCTGAAAAATCTGACGATAATCTAATGGGCTTTCCTTTGTAAGTTACCATCTTCTTTTCCCTGGCTGCCTTGAGGATTCTTTCTTTGTCGTTGATTTTAGACAGCTTCAAAACAATGTGCCTTAGAGAAGGCCTGTTGCGATTGAGGTAACTAGGTGTTCTATTTGCTTCTTGGATTCGAGGGTCCAGTTCTGTCCACAAATTTGGGAAGTTCTCATCGACAATTTGTTTGAATATATTCTCTGTTCCCTTCTCTCTTTCTTCTCCTTCTGGTATGCCCATTATTCTTATATTGCTCTTTCTGATGGAGTCTGAAAGTTCTTGTAGAGTTCTTTCATTTCTTTTAAGTCTCAAGTCTCTTTCTTCTTCTATCTGTGTCATTTCCAGGTTTTTATCTTCGATGTCACTGATTCTTTCCTCCATCTGGTCAACTCTACTACCTAAACTGGTTATTTCATTCTTAATTTCTTCTATTGAGTTCTTAATCTCCAGAAATTCTATTTGGTTCTTTTTTAAGATTTCAATCTCTTTCGTAAAATGCTCATGCTGTTCTTTGATTGAGTGTCTGAGTTCATTTAACTGCCTATCTGTGTTTTCTTGTATCTCGTTGAGTTTTTTCAGAACTGCAATCTTGAATTCTCTGTCATTTAAGTCACATATTTCTGTATCTTTAAGTGCCTTTTCTGGAGATTGTTCACTTTCTTTCTGAGCTATCTTGATGCCTTGGTTATTCATGGCGATTACCGGTTTACTATTTCTCTTCCTAGACATCTACAGGAGTGACTTCTGGAACAGGTTGATAGGAAGTGGTCTTTCTTTTGTTTGCCAGTACTTGTTGGTAGAATGTTTTATTATTTCTCCAACTGCAACTTATTTTTCTTCTCCCACACGGTAGTGCTATGTTTTCTCTGCACTATTCCAACTTCTCACACAATGGGGGGATTCCCTGGGAGACGGGCTTCTCCTCTGTTAATAGTTCGTCTAGGTCACAGGGCGTCGTGTTCCGGTGGGTATGCGGAGAGCTTTTGATGTTCCAAAGCTCTTCCAGCTCCTGATTCAGAGCCCGTATGTTTCAGCAGTTCTGTTTACTCCTGCAGGGATCCGCCCAGATAGGTGGGGTCAGGGGCGGGGTGAGTTGTGAGAGGTGGCCCAGAGCAATGGCGGCGACCACTACCACCGCCGGTCCTGCTTCCACAGCTCCCTCCCCTTTGCTGGAACTAGTTGGGCTGCGAACCCGTGTCTGTGGTCCACAATTCTCAAAATAGCAAATTCTCTGTTGTTTTAATCTGATACCGCCCCTGTTTCGCTTCCTGCACCGGGCAGGTGGGGGCGGGGCGCACTCTGGGAGGGGAGGGAGGGGGCGGCTAGTCTCAGTGCCTAAGGCTCCGTTCTCTGCTCGGCAGTGCGGGCTTAAACCACCGTTTTCAGCCTTTTTCCCTCAGTCTTTACTCCGAGGTCTCTGCTGTGAGCGTTGGGTTCAGCTGTGTTATATGCTGTCCCCTCAGCCCTGTGGAGCCCTGGCGGAGCCCTAGCAATCCGAGTTCTTCCCTCTTCCGCAGCTGCGGTAGTTCCGGGAAGCAGCGAGCTCGGTGCACTGAGCGAGGTCTGCGTCCTGCGCCCGCGCGGTTCCGTCTCCGGGCATTTCTCCCTTCCCTCCTCCCCCCACTCGCGTGAATCTCCCACCTGTAGGTGATTTCAGTCGGTAGTGGGCATCTTCGTCTTGCCTGTCTGCTGTGCAGGGAGTCCTTTGTGGAGTTTTTGTTGTTCGATTCTTTGTAAATTCCAGGGGAGCTTTACAGAGGCTCACCTCACTCCGCCATTTTTCCGGAAGCCATTTTTATTTTTGTCGTATTGCATTGGTTGGAACTTCCATTACACTGTTATGTAGAAATGGTGAGAGTAAACACCCTTGTCTTTTTTCCCAATCTTAGGATTAAGGATTTCATTCAGTCTGTCACTCTTTTTTTTTTTTATTTTTATTATTAGTTTCAGGTGCACAAGACAAAGCAAAACTTAGACGTTTATCATTTATATCCCTCACACTGTGTGAACCCCCCCTCTCCCCATCCACTATCCCTCTGTATGTTCCCCAAATTAATTTTCAAAACCCCATGACCATCTTGTGGTTACCGACTATATTCTAAACCTCTCACCTTCCCCTTATCCCCACCCCCCCCACCCCATTAGCAACCCTCAGTTTTTCCTCCATGTTTCCAAAACTGTCTCTGATTAGTTCATTCACTTATTCTTTTCTTTAGATTCCGCATATAAGTGAGATCATATGGTATTTGTCTTTCTCTGTCTGACTTACTTCACTTAACATAATGTTCTCTAGGTCCATCCATGTTGTTGCAAATGGTAGCATTTCTTTCTTCTTTATGGCTGTGTAATACTCCATTGTATAAATGTACCACAGTTTCTTAATCCAGTCATCTACCGATGGGCATTTCGGTTGTTTCCAGGTCTTGGCTATTGTGTATAGTGCTGCAATAAACATAGGAGTGCATAAAGATTTTTGAATTGGAGTTTTGGATTTCTCCGGATAGATACCTAGGAGTGGGATTGCTGGATCATAAGGTAGTTCCATTTTCAGATTTTTGCGATACCTCCAAACTATTTTCCATAGTGGCTGCACCAATCTCCATTCCCACCAACAGTGCACCAGCGTTCCCTGTTCTCGACATCCACGCCAGCACTTGTTGTTTGTTGATTTATTGATGATAGCCATCTTGACTGGGGTGAGGTGGTATCTCATTGTGGTTTTTATTTGCATTTCTCTGATGGTTAGAGAGGTTGAACATTTCTTCATATGTCTGTTTGCCATCTGTTTGTCCATTTTAGAAAAATGTCTCTTCATGTCCTCTGCCCATTTTTCAATTGGGTTGTTTGTTTTTTTGTTGTTGAGTTGCATGAATATACAAGGAACTCATGCAACTCAACACCAAAAAAACAAACAACCCAATTGAAAAATGGGCAGAGGACTTGAAGAGACATTTCTCCAAAGAGGACATACAAATGGCAAATAGACATATAAAAAAATGCTCAACATCACTAATCATCAGAGAAATGCAAATCAAAACCACAATGAGATATCACCTCACCCCAGTCAGAATGGCTATCATCAACAAGACAAATAGTAACAAATGTTGGAGAGGCTGTGGAGAAAAAGGAACCCTCATACACTGTTGGTGGGAATGCAGACTGGTGCAGCCGTTATGGAAGGCAGTGTGGAGGTTCCTCGAAGAATTACGAATAGAATTGCCATATGACCCAGCAATCCCTCTCCTGGGTATCTACCCAAAAAATCTGAAAACATTTAGAGATAAAGACACGTGTGCTCCAATGTTCATTGCAGCTTTGTTTACTGTGGCCAAGACATGGAAACAACCAAAATGTCCTTCGATAGATGAATGGATGAAGAAGTTGTGGTATATATACACAATGGAATGCTATTCGGCAGTAAGAAAAGATGATATAGGAACATTTGTGACAACATGGATGGATCTTGAGAGAGTAATGCTGAGCGAAACAAGTCAGACAGAAAAAGCAGAGAACCATGTGATTTCACTGATATGTGGTATATAAACCAAAAACAACAAAAGAACAAGACAAACAAATGAGAAACAGAAACTCATAGACACAGACAATAGTTCAGTGGTTGCCAGAGGGTAAGGGGGGCGGGGGGTGGGGGGTGGGAGATGAGGGTAAGGGGGATCGAATATATGGTGATGGAAGTAGAACTGACTCTGGGTGATGAACACACAATGGGATTTATAGATGATGTAATACAGAATGGTACACCTGAAATCTATGTAATTTTACTAACAATTGTCACCCCAATAAATTTAATTAAAAAAAAAAGAAAAAGAAAAATGTCTCTTCATGTCCTCTGCCCATTTTTTAATTGGGTTGTTTGTTTTTTTGGAGTTGAGTGAGTTTTTTATAAATTTGTGATATTAACCCCTTATCAGATATATCATTGGCAAATATCTTTTCCCATTCAGTAGGATCCCTTTTTGTTTTATTGATGGTTTCCTTTGCTGTGAAAAAGCTTTTTAGTTTGATGTAATCCCACATGTTTATTTTTTCTCTTACTTCCCTCGCGGGAGGGGATATATCAGTAAAAATCTTACTCCGGGTAATGTCTGTGAAGTTTCTTCCTATATTTTCTTCTAGGAATTTTATAGTTTCAGATCTTACATTTAAATCTTTAAGCCATTTTGAGTTTATTTTTGTATGTGGTGTAAGGAGGTGATCCAGTTTCATCTTTTTGCATGTGTCTGTCCAGGTTTCCCAGCACCATTTATTGAACAGACTGTCTTTACCCCACCGTACATTCTTGCTTCCATTGTCATAGATTACATGGCCATATAGGCATGGATTTATTTCTGGACTCTCTATTCTGTTCCATTGATCTATGGGTCTGTTTTTATGCCAGTACCATGCTGTTTTGATTACTGTAGCCTTGTAGTATAATTTGAAGTCAGGTATTGTTATACCTCCCACTTTGTTCTTAATTCTCAAGATTGCTGAGGATATCCGGGATCTTTTGTTGTCCCATATAAATTTTAGGATTATATGTTCTATTTCTGTGAAAAATGTCGTTGGTAGTTTGATAGGAATTGCGTTGAACCTGTATATTGCCTTAGGCAGTATGGACATTTTAACTATATTAATTCTTCCTATCCATGAACATGGTATGTGGTTCCATCTATTTGTATCTTCTTTCATTTCTCTCTTCACTGTCTTATAATTTTCTGAGTACAGATCTTTTACTTCTTTGGTTAAATTTATTCCCAGGTATTTTATAGTCTTTGGAGCAATTGTAAATGGCATTGCTTTTTTAATTTCTCCTTCTGATGTTTTATTATTGGTTTATACAAATGCAACTGATTTCTGAATATTAATTTTGTATCCTGCTACTTTACTAAATTCATCTATCAGCTCTAATAGTTTCTTCGTGGAGTCTTTAGGGTTCTCTAAATATAGTATCATAGCATCTGCATATAATGACAGTTTTACTTCCTCCTTACTGATTTGGATGCCTTTTATTTCTTTTTCTTGTCTGATTGCTGTGGCTAGAATTTCCAGCACTATGTTGAATAGAAGTGGAGAAAGTGGGCAACCTTGCCTTGTTCCTGATCTTAAGGGGAATGGTTTTAGCTTTTCCCCATTGAGTATGATGTTAGCTGTGGTTTATCATATATGGCCTTTATTGTGTTGAGATATGATCCCTCTATTCTCACTTTCTTAAGGGTTTTTATCATGAATGGCTGCTGGATTTTATCAAATGCTTTTTCTGCGTCTATTGATCATGTGATTTTTATTTTTCATTTTGTTAATGTGGTGTATCACATTAATTGATTTGCGGATGTTGAACCACTCTTGCATACCAGGAATAATTCCACTTGATCATGGTGTATGATCTTTTTAATGTATTGCTGAATTCTGTTCGCTAGTATTTTGTTCAGGATTTTTTCATCTATGTTCATTAGCGATACCGGCCTGTAGTTTTCTTTTTTTGAGGTGTCTTTGTCTGATTTTGGGATCAGGGTGATAGTGGCTTCGTTAAAAGTGTTTGGGAGTCTTCCCTCCCTCTGGATTTTTTGGAAGAGTTTGAGGAGAATAGGTGATAATTCTTTTTTGAATGTTCTGTAAAATTCACCTGTAAATCCATCTGGTCCAGGGCTTTTGTTTGTTGGGAGATTGTTAATTACTGATTCAATTTCCTTGGTGGTAATCAGTCTATTCAGGTTTTCTGTCTCTTCTTGAGTTAGCCTTGGAAGGTTGTATGCATCTAGGAAATTGTCCATTTCTTCCAGGTTGTCAAATTTGTTGGCATACAGTTGCTCATAGTAATTTCTTAAAATTTTTTGTATCTCTGCGGTGTCTGTTGTCACTTCTCCTCTTTCATTACTGATTTTATTAATTTGGGTCCTCTCTCTCTTTTTTTTAATGAGTCTGGCTAAAGGTTTGTCAATTTTGTTTATCTTCTCTAAGAACCAACTCTTGGATTCATTGATCTTTTGTATTGTTTTTCTGGTTTCTATTTCATTTAATTCCGCTCTGATCTTTATTATCTCCTTCCTTGTATTCCCTTTGGGCTTATTTTGTTGTTCTTTTTCCAGATCCCTTAAGTGTGATGATGAACTGTTGATTAGTGATGTTTCTTGTTTCTTTAGGTAGGCCTGCAGTGCTATGAACTTCCCTCTTAGGACTGCTTTCGCGGCATCCCATAGATTTTGGGTCGTTGTATTTTCATTTTCGTTTGTCTCGAGATATCTTTTGATTTCTTCCTTGATCTCCTACTTGACCTGTTCATTATTTAGTAACATATTATTCAGCCTCCATGAATGTGTGTGTCTTCAGTTTTTTTCCTGTAGTTCATTTCTAATTTCATAGCACTGTGGTCAGAGAAGACAATTGGTATGATTTCAATTTTCTTAAATTTATCAAGACTTGCTTTGTGGCCTAACATATGGTCTATCTTGGAGAATGTTCCATGTGCGCTTGAGAAGAACGTGTATTCTGCAGCATTGGGGTGGAATGCTCTGAATATATCGATTAAATCCAAGTGGTCCAATGTGTCATTTAAGGCTGTTGTTTCCGTATTGATTTTCTGTCTGGAAGACCTGTCCCTTGTTGTCAGAGGTGTGTTGAAGTCCCCTACTATGATAGTGTTACTGTTGATCTCTGTCTTTATGTCAGCCAATATCTGTTTTATATAGTTAGGTGCTCCTATGTTGGGTGCATAAATGTTTACTAGGGTTATGTCCTCTTGTCCAATTGATCCCTTTATTATTATATAGTGACCATCTTTGTCTTTTAATATTTTCTTCATTTTAAAGTCTATTTTGTCAGAAATAAGTATTGCAACTCCAGCTTTTTTCTCATTTCCATCTGCATGGAATATCTTACTCCAACCCTTCACTTTCAGCCTGTGTGTGTCTTTTGATCTGAGGTGAGTCTCCTGTATACAGCATATACAAGGGTCTTGCTTTCTTATCCACTCAGCCACCCTGTGTCTCTTGATTGGAGCATTTAAACCATTTACATTTAAAGTGATTATTGATAAGTACATAGTTATTGCCATTTTTAAATTTGTGGTTAGATTGTTTTCATCTTTCTTGTATTTACAGAAGTCCTTTTAGTATTTCTTGCAATGCTGGCCTGGTGGTAATGAATTCCTTTAGCTTATTATTTTCTGGGAAGCTCTTTATCTCCCCGTCAGTTTTAAATGATAGCCTTGCTGGATAAAGTAACCTAGGGTGTAGGCCTTTGTTTTCCATCACTTTGAGTATCTCCTGCCACTCCCTCCTGGCCTTCAATGTTTCTGCAGAAAAGTCATTTGATAGTCTTATGGGAGTTCCCTTGTATGTAACCCTCTGTCTTTCTCTTGCTGCTTTTAGGATTCTCTCTTTGTCTTTAATCTTTGCCATTTTAACTATAATGTGTCTTGGAGTGGACCTGTTGGGTTTATCCTGGTTGGAACTCTCTACACTTCCTGGACTTGTATGTTGGTTTCCTTCATCAGGTTAGGGAAATTTTCAGACATTATTACTTCAAATATGTTCTCAATCCCTTGTTTCTTCTCTTCACCTTCTGGTATTCCTATGATGCGCATGTTGTTGTGCTTGATGTTATCCCAGAGGTCTCTTAAACCATCTTCATTGTTTTTTATTCTTTTTTCTTTCTGTTGTTCTGTTTCGGTGATCTCTGCTAACTTGTCTTCTAAGTCGCTGATTCGATCCTCTGCTTCATCTAACTTCCTGTTAATTCCTTCAAGTGAGTTCTTTATTTCGGTAATTGTGTTCTTTAATTCTAACTGGTTGTTCATTATGATTTCTACAATCTTCTTGATGTCCTCTCTAAGCTCCTTAAACATTCTTATCATCAGTATTCTGAACTCTGTCTCTGATAGTTTGGTTACCTCTGCTTCATTTAGTTCCATTTCTGGAGGTTTCTTCTGTTGTTTTATTTGGGATATGTTTCTTTGTTTCCTCATTCTGGCTGACTCTGTGTTTGCTTCGATGTATTAGGTAGATCCCCTGGAGTTCTTAGTTCTTACTGGATTAGTATGTATTAAATGTCCTTTATATTTCACTTGCACTACTTCGTTCTTCTCCCCTGCGTGTGCTCCAAAAGTGACTCTTGTGTTGTGTATATTGTCCTGTTAAAGAAGATCTTTAATTGCTTTTCGCTTGTGAGTAGGTGGGGTTAACTCCTAGGCTGACTAGTTGTGAGACTTGGCTCTGCTCACGCAGGGTGTTCTGCTGCGTGAGGGTTGACCGCTTAGATGTGGTTTGGCCTCTATGTGCCTGTAAAGAATCCCCTGTGGGTGTGTCACTTGTAGGTCAAACCCCGTAGTACTCTGGTTTGGTCTGGAGTTGGCCTCTGTGTATGCTGAATCTTGTGCCTCTTAAGCTGGGCCCTGGTAGGGCAATTTCAGAACAAAGCACATCACCAAGCACAACAACAACAACAAGGAAAAAATCAAATACATTCACATGTAAAAAACAATCGACAAACCCCACTCGACACACGCAAAGATGTCAAAGATATAAAGACAAATCAAAACAGAACAAAAAACAGCACCAGTCGTGGCTTAAGCCCACCAAGTAATCTCCAGGTTGTTCTCTGCTGTAGCACAGAGTCCCCTGCGTATTGTGCAGGTAGAGCCGGTCACCTGGTGCCCAGAGTGATGTTGGGGCTGCAGCTTTAGATGCGTGGGGCTGAGGGGTCTGGACAGTAGTTTTTACAAAGCCAGTGCAGTTTCTGCCCTTGTCTCCACATATGCACACTGAGAGTAGCACCACCAGCCCTGTGTCCAATTCTCCTGAGTCTTAGGGCACCTCTTCCCTGTGTGTGTGTGTGTGGCGGGCGGGAGATTTCTCAGCTGCTGAAAGCTGAGAGCTGCGTCTGCCACTTACTGCTGATCCCTGGGAGTGCCTCCGCCAATGTAATTGCCCTGCCCTAGGCAGGCCAGAAAGGGTGGGGGCTGGTGACGGAAGGAGGGTTCCTCTCTTTCCCAGCCCAGCTGTGTCACAGCCTTCCCGCAGGCCAGAAAAGGTGGTGGCTGGCGACGGAGGAATCCCCCCTCTTCTAGGCCAGCAAAAACCACACTCCTCTCAGCCTCCTCCCTGGGCCAGAGCCGTCCGCCAGTCTTCTCAGAGCCCGAGCGGCAAGGCCCCTCTTAATCTGACACTACTCCTCAGATCAGGGGCCAGATCGAGTCTCTGGAAGGGTGGGGGTAGGATTGGAAGAGTGGGGGAAGGGACCTAGGTATGGAGTTTGTGTCCTTTGTCCGGACTAAGGCTTAACTGGAGGTATCAGCTGAGGTTATTGCCTCAAATGCTAGATATGCTGCCTCTGCGGTGGGAGAGGTCCGCTGTGGGACGCAGGGTAATGAGTCCGCCACCTGGCTTTTGTGTTCTCTCTTTTGTCCTGGGAACCCCTGCGTCTCTGCAGCTGCGTATGTGGTTGCCCCGCCCTAGGCCGGCCAGAAAGGGTGGGGGCTGGGGATGGAAAGAGGGGTCTTCTCTTTCCCAGCCCAGCTGTGTCACACCCCACCCGCAGGCCAGAAACTGTGGTGGCTGGGGACGGAGGAGTCTCCTGTCTCCTAGGCCAGCGCAAACCACACTCTCTTCAGCCTCCTCCCTGGGCCAGAGCCACCTGCCTGTCTTCCTGGAGCCCAGCTCCTTAGTGCAGGGGCCAGATCAAGTCTCTAGAAAGGCGGGGGTAGGGTCGGAAGAGCAGGGGGAAGGGCCCAGGTATGGAGTTTGTGTCCTTTGTCTGGCCTAAGGCTTAATTGGAGGTATCAGGTGAAGTTATTGCCTCAAATGCTGGATATGCTGCCCCTGCGGCGGGAGAGGTCTGCTGTGGGACGCAGGGCAAAGCTCCCACCCCCTGGCTTCCGCGCTCTCCTCTGTCCTGGGATCTCCTGCGTATCTGTAGCCGTGGGTGTGGGCTGGATTTTCACAGGCACAGGTGCGGAGCAGATTTCCACAACCCGAGGGTGGGGGCCGAATTTCTACAGCCACAGGTGTGGACCGCGATTCCAACCCGCGTCCCCACCGCCACCGCAGGTGCGGCGTGTCTCCGCTCCTCTCCCTTCCTTGTTCCCCTGCTCGCCCAATTTTTCCCACCTGCAAGTAATCACTGCGCGAGTCTGTTCGCTGTTCTGCGTGATGAGCAGAGAGTCCTTTGATGGGTTATAAGCTTCCTCTTTCTGGTAAGATTGGACGGAGAACTCAAAAAGTGCGTCCCGCTGCCACCATTCCTATGACGTCACTCCTATAGGCTCTTTGTAGATTACTTTTATTAGGTTAATAAGTAGATTTTGAATTTCATTAAATATTTTTTACCTTAATTTATGTGGTTTTGTGTGGTTTTAATTCTTTAGATAATTAATATGATGGATTACATTTTTGATTTTTAATGTTTGAACAGCTTGCATTGTGGAGTAAATTCCATTTGACCCTGATTTATTATTTTTTTTATATATTGCTGTCATCTTTCAGCTACTATTCATTATTTTTACATTTATGTCATGAGGGATATTGATCTGTAGGGTTTGTTATTTTTTCCTTGAATTGTTTCTACGTTTTGCTGTGAGGATAACAGAGGCCTTATAAAATGATTTACGAACGATTCCAACATTTTCATCTTGTATTTTCTCAAAGAGATTATGTAAAACTCATATTAATTCTTCTTTAAATGTGTAGTAGAATTCACTAGTTAATACCACCAATTCCTGGAGCTTCTTTTTGAACTATGTATTTTTGACCACATATTCAGTTTTTTTAAATAGATTTCTTTGGGTTATTCTTACTACATGAGTGAGTTTGTTAGTTTTTTGTTTTCAAGAAATGTGTGTCCATTACATGTAAACTGTCAAATTTATGGGCATAGAGTTTCTCTTAATATTCTTTATTCTCTTTAATGTCTGTTGTATCAGTAGTTATATCCCCTCTTGCTTCTTTTTCTGATATTGATAATGTGTCTTCTCATTTTTTTTCTGTGTTGGTTTATATCTATTTAAAAAAAAAAATCTTATCGGGCGACCGGTTGGCTCAGTTGGTTAGAACACAGTGCTCCTAACACCAAGGTCTCCGGTTAATTCCCATATGGGCCTGTGAGCTTCTCCCTTCACAGCTAGATTGAAAAACAATGACTTGACTTGGGTCCTGGGAAAAAAACACTGTTCCCCAATATTCCCCAATAAAAATTAAAATAAAATAAAAAATCTCTTCAAAGAAGTAAGCTTTGGCTTCATTGATTTTCTTCTGTTTTCAAGTTCATTGTATTCTCTAATCCTTATTATTTTTCTTTCTTTTGCTTTCTTTAGATTTATCTTCTCTTTGTATAATTTCTTAAAGTGGAAGGTAGGTAACTAGTGGAGGTCTTTTTTTCTTTTTTTCCTAATGTGAATAATTTACCCTATAAATTTATTTCTAAGTACTCTTTTAGCTGCATGCCACAAATTTGAACAGTTTTTGTTTTCATTTACTTCAAAATATCTTAATGTTCTGTGAGACGTCATCTTGTAACCATGGTTTAATTGGAACTGTATGAATTTAGAATTATTTTGTGTTTTTCCAGATAACTTGGTGTTACTGATTTCTAGTATAATTTCTCCGTGGCTTGAGATCACACTTTATATGGTTTCTCTTCTTTATAATTGTAAAGATTTGTCTTACAGCCCAGAATGTGGTTTGTCTTGATGAATACTTCATGTGCATTTGAGGATAATGTGAATTCAAGTGCTATTTAATGTATGTTTGGATTTTGAGGGTATGATTTTTACAAGTGCTATTTCATCCTAGCTGTACTATTTGGCCTACTGTTACCTTCCTGCTTCTTTTTCTTTCCTCTGTTTTTATGTTTTCCTTCTTTTTTTCATTTTGTGTGCTATGAGTTGGCCACAAGTGCCCTAAAAGAATAGATTTGTTGCCGTTGCCCATGCAGATTATGTTCATAGAGTAGATAGGAATATGTTTCCAGGTGGAATTTGGGCAGTGGCCGCTGTGACCATTTCCCAGAATATCTTGTGCATGGAAATTTCTCAGGATTCTTCAGATCTTTCCTATGAGTTCTTGGTTTGGCTTAAGGAAAATATTGCAAGTGTGTATTAACCCTGTATATCTGTGGTAGAACTGCAGAGAAGAATGTTTCTTTTTTTTTTTAATCTTTCTTCTTTTTGGTGGGGGTGGCTTGAGTATGAGGGATATTGTCTAAAAGATTTTCTATTCTGTTAGAGCACCTTTTTCTCACATCTTTGTCTAAAAGAAACAGGATTTTTTTGGGGCTGTTTTACCTCTCCGTGTTGGCTTTGGATTGCAATCTTCTCCAGCACTTGAGCACCCCATATAAGATATATGGGAAGCAGAAAGAAAATCTTGGGATTCTCTTGTCATTTTTTTAAGTCCAAGAGTCCACCTTCTTTCCATTTTGTAGCATCTTTATTTCTTTGTTAATTATTTTTCCAGGGGTTTCCAATTGTAAGGCGGAGGACCTGGGAAGAATGGCCTGCTCCATCTTGGCTAGCAGTGGAAATAACATTTATGGTCTTTTTGTTGTTCTTTAAAGAACAAACAAACAAACAAACAAACATAGATGAATGAGAGAAAGAGAGAGACTATCTCTGTCTTTCTGTCTGTGCATGAATTATTAATTTTGGAAACATGACCCCAAACTATAAAATGCCAAAACATGGCTGTGAGCTCCTCTCAATTATAAATATAAGATTCATACGATGTTTTCAATTTTTTTCATTTTAGGATATTACCAAGTTGATGTGCACATTGAGGAGAACCAGGAAAAACAAGAGAAACCTCTGTGGCATGTAATATTCAGTGACAAGAAAACATTGAGTAAAGAAGGGCAGAAAGTTTTAGAAAAACCAATTAATCTGGATATAACTCCTAATTTTTCAGGAAAAGTGCCCTATAAAGGTGATTCATGTAGAATCAATTTGCCACTTGTTTCTGAATTGATTGTTAGTGGTAGATACTGTTCAAGAAAGAAGGCTGATAACATAAATGTATGTGAAAAGTTGCAGCTTGATATTGAACATGAGAAAAGTCATACTGGAGAGTGGTCTTACAAATATAATAAAAATGTGAAAGCTCTCAGTTATAAGAAAGATCATCAGATATTTCAAACTCCGAAACAGCCTTTCAAATGTAATGAACTTGGAAGAGTTTTACATGATAGGACTATTGTCTGTGTTACAGCTCAGAGTTGTCTAACAGGAGAGGAATCCTGTCAGGATGATGAATTTAGGAAAAACTGTGATAAAGCAGTTGTATTTAACCAAATGAGAGCTGGCACAAGAGAGAAATGCTTTGATATTAATGAATGTGTGAGATCCTGTGACAAAACTAACACTGTAGAATACCATAAAGTTCACAGGGCTATGACAAACTGTGAATGTCATGAAAGTGGAAATAACTTCAGCAAGAATTCACCTCGCACTCAACCTCAGCGAACTGTCACAAGACAGGGTGCTTTTGAAAGCAGTAAATGTGAAGAAAACTTGAGCCAGAGCTCAGCCTATCTAGTGCATCAGAAGACACAAACTGGAGATAATTTCTCTGTTTTTAATGGATGTACAGATGTCTACTGCCAGGAATTAGACCTAACAATACATCAGAGAACTCAAGCAGAGGAGAAATTCTATGAGTGTACTAAATATGGGGAATGCTTGTATCAAAACTCACTTCTCAATGTACATCAGGAAAGTGACACAGGAGACAAGTCATTTGAAAGTAATGAATGCAGCAAATCCTTTTACCAGAAAACACACCTCATTCAGCATCAGAAGACCCGCTCAGGGGAGAAAACACATGAATGTGAAGAAAGCAGGAAATCCTTTTGTTCAAATTCACTCACTATTCATTATCCTGCTACTCATACGGGGGTCAATATCTGTGAATGTAATGAATGTAGGAAAACTGTCTGTCAGACGTCAAACCTCAGTGAACATCTGACAGTTCACACAAAGAAGAACCCTTATGATAACAATGGATATGGCAAGTCATACAAGAAACCCGCCCTCTTAGTACAGCATAGAATACACACAGAGATGAAACCTTATGAAAGTAATAAATATGAGAAATCATTCTCCAGTATAACACAGAACAAAGAACATCAGAGAATTCACACAGCAGAGAAACCCTATGAATGTACTGAATGTGGGAAACCTTTTGCCCACAATTCAACTCTCAGAGTACACCAGAGAATTCACACAGGTGTAAAATCCTATGAATGTAATGAATGTGGGAAAACTTTCTCCCAAAAGTCACACCTTACTGCACACCAGAGAATTCACACAGGGCAGAAACCTTATGTGTGTAATGAATGTGGGAAAACTTTTGCCCAAAATTCAACTCTCAGAGTACACCAGAGAATTCACACAGGGGAGAAACCCTATGAATGTAGTATATGTGGGAAACCATTTGCCCGCAACTCAAACCTCAGAGCACATCAGAGGATTCACACAGGGGAGAAACGCTATGAATGCACTGAATGTGGGAAAACTTTCTCCCAAAGGACACACCTGTGTGCACATCAGAGAATTCACACAGGGGAGAAACCTTATGGATGTACCGAATGCGGGAAAACTTATGTCCGTAAGGCAGCCCTTAGAGTACATCACAACAGAAGGCACAACAGAGAGAAAACCCTTGTATGTAATGAATCTGGGATGCCCTAAAGGAACTCCTATAACAATGGAGAAGCTCATGGCACATAGACTTGCAGATTGTTTCCTTCAACTGTTTAGTTCTGTGCTAGGCACATAAATTGTCTAAATTCCAGTCCACATGGGTCTGGTCATAGAATATGATGTTACTACATTTAAGCTAAGTCTGGCCTTAAAAAGTCACCTTATATTGTTCCTGTCTGTGTTATACTGGAATGGGGAAATTTCCATGGCAGATTTGGCTGCTGTGTATTGAATATAGAACACCAGGTTAAAGAAGCTAGAGTCTGAATAATTCGTTGAAACAGATTGCGCCACTAACCGATCTTCAGTTTTGTTGTTTTAAGCAACAATTAAGGTTTTACTCTGTTGAGCTCATACAGATTTGGTCTTTTGGTTAAATGCATATAGTTTAAGCAGCTCTCTGTTAGACTGGGATGAAATACTATAAATATAATAAGTGTCAGAAGACCTACCAGAATTCAGCCTATCATTGTACATCAGAGACTTCACGTAAGGAAGAAAACTTCTGTCAATGTCCCTGAATAATCAGACTTCATTAAAAATCAGAAGTCTGGGCTGGCCGGGTGGCTCAGGCGGTTAGAGCTCCATACTCCTAACTCCGAAGGCTGCCGGTTCGATTCCCACATGGGCCAGTGGGCTCTCAAACACAAGGTTGCCAGTTCAATTCCTCGACTCCCGCAAGGGATGGTGGGCAGCGCCCCCTGCAACTAAGATTGAACACGGCACCTTGAGATGAGCTGCCGCTGAGCTCCCAGATGGCTCAGTTGGTTGAAGTGTGTCCTCTCAACCACAAGGTTGCCGTTCGACTCCCGCAAGGGATGGTGGGCTGTGCCCCCTGCAACTAGCAACGACAACTGGACCTGGAGCTGAGCTGCGCCCTCCACAACTAAGACTGAAAGAACAACAACTTGAAGCTGAACGGCACCCTCCACAACTAAGATTGAAAGGACAACAACTTGACTTGGAAAAAAGGCCTGGAAATACACACTGTTCCCCAATAAAGTCCTGTGACCCTTCCCCAATAAAATCTTTAAAAAAAAAAAAAATTCCTAAACCTCTTAATCTGCATTTAAAAAAAAATTAAAAATCACAAGTCTTAGGGAAAAAAACACAAAAGCCTTTACCACCAAGTGAACTTTACTAAACATGAAATAATTAAGATTATGTTAAAATCTTGTATTTTGATAACTAATGTTTGAACATATACTGAGTTCCATCAAATAATTTTTTCTGAGTTAATGTATCAGTTTTGAAATTGAAGGTAAATTCTTCACCTAGAACTGATGCACCAAAACCTGTGATTTATATGTAATATTAAGTTTTACAGCAACTATAGAGGAAAATATTTACCTATGCACAAACACTGTGGAATGTGAAGTTTTAAAGATGGAAGAATAACGTGAACTCTGTGGACAACAATAAATGTTTGTGATAGTGTGTGAGCTATGTGGTACATCTGTATGAAGATGTAACAGATTTCATTACTGCTTCTAGTAGGAGGCAGTAGCCAAACTTGCTCTCGACCTGGTCACTTTCCTTTTCTGAGTGACAGTCTGTGTGCTGTTTTTGTTTCTTCTCTCAGCTTATGCTGTTAGATGCTGTTAGACTTTGGCCTGCGTGCCAAGTCTGAATATTGGTCTGGCCCCATTTTTCTAGGACCTTGTTGATCCATGAGATTTCTCAAGGGTTCTGGTGTGTGTACCTCTGTGTGCACCTCTGTGTGCGTGTTTCTGTTTGTGTAGTGAATGGTGATTCTTACATGCTCTTCAGCCTTCATTTTATGCCAGCTAGTGGTTCATTTTGTGCTGAGTAATTAAAAAGCAAGTCTTTGGGGTGAAGGGGTTATCACTTTGTGAGGGGTGTCTAACTATTACATTGTTTTGTACACCTGCAACTAATAAATAAAAAGCAAGTCTTCTTAGCCCTCTTGTATGCATTTAGCCTGAGCATCCTGTCTATGATATTTTCCCAATCCCATGGTGTTTGCTCGTACTGCAGCATTGCAAACCACTTAATTTCTTCCCTTCTTATATAGCAGGTTTTAAAATTGGAATAAAATTAGGGCTACTTTAATGTCACAAACACCACATTGGTATTGAAAAAGACTCACATTTGGGGAAACAATATAGTGTAGTGTAGTCTTTAGCAAGGAAATATCTGGTCAGTCATTTCAGGCTACATGGTTTGGTCAGCACAGAGAAAGAAGTAACTGAAATTCTCATTTTTAAAACCTGGACCACTAAAAACTCTCAGCCATGGACATGTTGTTTTCTGCAAGTATGATCTGATAGATTCAGAATGTGGAAAATAGTCAGGTCAGTTGATTCCCTGAGTAAGTTTTCTATTTCCTATCTTATATTGATACGGTGTGAGGGAAAATGATGGTATAACTTTAGCACTAAGTGGAGAACAGGTATTTCTTTGACAGTGGCTTATCAGCACTTAACTAAGTGGCATCCCTGCCAAAGGAAAGAGCCAGGAGTAAGAGCCCAGCGCTGAATGAAGTCTGTATCGTAGAACCTCTGGAGCTGGCACGCACACCACAGACTGGATCAGCACTCCTTCTGGCTGGACAGTTCCAGCAGCTAAGAGAATATATTTGCCTCTCAGTTTCTTCAAACCTTGATACAACATAAGCTTATTGCACAACCAAAAGGGAAATGAAAGTCAAAAGGCATCTTTGATTCCCCCTCCACTCAGTAACAATCTCACATGACCCCCATTTACATTAATTTTAAAATCAACCTTTTCTCTTGAAGTCAGTGATCATGATGGTAGCAAGATGAAATCACCAGGGCTTCCTTTTGGGGCCATTTCCAGTCACATAGAGTTGGGTTGGATAAGTACAGAGAAATATGGCTATCCCATCCACTAGGCAACAAAACATTTGCATAGTCAGGCTCAAGTTGGAAAAATACAGAGAGATTAGCCATCCAATGAATCCTTTTGGCACTGTTGGCATTCGTCAAAGTAATAGACATAGACTCTGGTTTTGGAATGTTTCCAGATTTTAAACCTTAATTTGAGTCCCATTTTAGGGCTTCCAGAGCTGGTCTTGAAAAAGAAAACAGGGATGTGTTCTTTCTGAATTCCTTTTTCATCCCCTGTGCTATATAGACTGAATGTGTCACTCCAAATTCATATTTTGAAGACTGACTCCCCATTGTGAATGTATTTGAAGTGTGGGACCTTTGAATATTTATAATAATGAGCATTTATTAAACACACAGATAGGAGACATTATACAAAGTACTGGGAATATGCCCTGCCCATGTGGATCTTATAACCTACCTGGGAAAACAGTATCAATTTAGTACTGGCTGCCACTGTAAAAGAGATACTGCTCTGAAATTAGTAAGATTTGTTATATTTCAGACCAACAACAGTGGAATTAAATTAGAAGCCAATGACAGAAAGATCTCTCGAATTTCCTCACATACTTGAAACCAATTAAAACATGTATATGTAACTCAAGAGTTAAGATAGAGCCAAATGATTAAAAAGTATTTTGAGCTGAGTGAAAATGAAAAAAATATTTCAAGATTATTGGGATCTCCCCCGTTGAGTACTTAGCATAAAGCTTAATGATTATATTAGAAAAGATTTCAAATCAACATCAGCTTCCTTAAAAAGAAGAGCGAAGAATACTAAAAGTATACAGAATAAAGGAAATAAAAAATATCAGTGTGGAAATTAACAAATTGAAAACAAGCAAGAAAATTACCCCGAAAAAAATCTGTTTTTTGAGAACTGCATATTATTTATAAACATCTATTCAGGCTGATGAGAAAATAAAAGAGGACATAAAAACCAGCATATCAGGAATAAGAGAAGTAACATAACAGCTTCTACAGATATTTAAAAAAGAAACTTATGAACACACTATTCCAACAGATTTGATAACCAAAGTGAAATGGACAAATTCCTCAAAAGACTACCTAATTTCACTAAATAGCAAACAGAATAGTCCTGCATTTATTAAAGAAATTGAATTTCTAGTTTAAAACATTCCCTCAAAGAAAACTATGTCTAGATGTCTTCACTGGTGAATTCTACCAAATATTGGAGAAGAAATTATGCCAATTCTCTGTAAATAAAGAGAAACTTGGAAAAGATGGGACTACTTCTTGGCTTATATTATGAGGCCAACATTACCCAGATTCTAAAACCAAAGACATTTTTAAAAAGCTGCAGACCAGCACCCCTCATTACTATAAGTGGGGAAATTCTTAACACAAATTTAGCAAATCAAATCCACCAATATCTAAAAAGTCTAGAACATGCACAAGTGGTGTTCATCCTAGGAATACCAGGTTGGTTTAATCTTTAAAAATCAATCAATATAATTAGACTTATAGATTAAATGAAAAAAAAAATCTGAGCAAATACACAAAAATCATTTGCCGGGGCCGGCCCGGTGGCTCAGGCGGTTGGAATTCCGTGCTCCTAACACCAAGGGCTGCCAGTTCGATTCCAACATGGGCCAGTGAGCTCACAACCACAAGGTTGCTGGTTCCATTCCTCGACTCCCGCAAGGGATGATGGGCTGCGTACGCCCCCTGCAACTAACAATGGCAACTGGACCTAGAGCTGAGCTGCGCCCTCCACAACTAAGACTGAAAGGACAACAACTTGACTTGGAAAAAAGTCCTGGAAGTACACACTGTTCCCCAATAAAGTCCTGTTCCCCTTCTCCAATAAAATCTTTTTAAAAAAAGTCATTTGCCAAAACCCCATGTCTATTTCTAATAAAAACCTTTAGTAAATTGATTGGATATGGTAAGAATACAAGACCTTGGCTGTTCTTTCCCCAGGCATTTCTCAGGGTTGTAGGTGCAGCAGCAAGTCCTGTGTGACTAGCTCTCAGCTGAATGACAAAGTGATCTTAGAACCCGTGAAGGAGAAACAGCATGGCCAAAAACAGAGCCATCCATGAGTGGACATGTCCTTAGGACCGAACTGCCCTCCCCAAAAAAGGAGAAAGCCGTATTGGTATCCTGGGGGGGGCTGCTGTCCGGTTCTAAGGCTTGGGCTGGAGCAGGTCCAGGGGTGCACATGGGAATCCTGGTCGATGGGATTCTGGCATGGCCCTGCCTGGACATGCAGGGCCCCAGGCCGAGGGCCACCAAGACCTTGTGCTCTCCGAGATGCGGAGAGGCTGCTGTGCTAGGGCTGACTCCACTGGCATGACCTAGGCCCTGCCAGAGCCCTGGCCTAGGCAAAACTCCTAACCCCCCAACCCTGCCCTGGCCCACCACAGCCCCATCTGCACCCTGGACACTCCACCCACCACCCAGAGCCACGCTGAACAAGCTCTGTGGCTGCTGAGCAGATGTGCCCTGGTACCAGGAGCCAGGAGCCCCATGGGAGAACCTCTGCCACAGCTCCCTGACGAAGCTGGGCTTCATGAGGAACAGCACACAATTTGGGGATCAGCTGACCTCCATGCTGAAACAGACAGCAAATACCTTCGGCTCTCCAGACCTCTCCAACTCACAGTCAGAGGCTCCATCTCAAGGAATCCAGAAAGTAATATTGGTCTTCCCCCCAACCCAGCGTCTCCTCCAAGGTTGCACCTCCAAATCTGCTGCAGACAGATGGGCAGATCCTGTGGCCTCCTCCATCCAAGAATCAGCACTCAAGGCTGTGAGGTGAGGGGTCTGTGGCTCAGGGAAATGACCCCTGCAAGTGGCTCAATTTTTCAAAAGACTAATACAAATACAACTTCGATTATCAAAATCACGCAAATAAACAAAAACATGCTATTCCGTCAATCACATTGTTTTTCATAAAATAAATGGATATTAAATATTGAAATAGTAAAACAATTATAGCCCAGACACTAAGATGTAAATAAAAACGGAGTCCAGTCCAGTGGTGTTTAAAACACATGAGAGGGTCATATTTATGAACTGCAAGTCCAGCTGTGTTCTATAGGAATTTAGGCAAATACATGAAAGACAGGTTATGAGTAAAGCATTACCACCAAACTGAGGGTGTGGGTTCCTCAGTCTAACACTTTGAGCAAACGAATACACTGCAACCACATCTGCTTTCAAAACTCATATTTGCTCCACCTACAAAAGGCAGGTCTTGGACAAAAGAAGCCATCTTTCCCTTCTGTCCTTCATTCATACTGAAGGTCCCATTTCTTAGTCTTTTTATCTTATTTAAAAAAAATCTCAAACTCAAATGCCAAACTATTCTGCTTTTATGCATGCTAGTGTTTCCTTAATTTATTGTCTAGCCAGCCTGATTTTTTAAAACATTTTCTTGTTATATAATTAGTTTCATATTCCTCATTCATCTGATATTTCCATCAGGTACTGTTTCCATGCTCCTAATGTATGTTCTCCCATACTTTAATGCACGTACATATGCTTTATAAATATTTTAAAAATCAATTTTTAAAGTAATTTATTCAGTGCAATTCCACCCTCAGCTTTTTGTTGGAGTCGTGGTGGGGAGAGAAAAAGGGAGAAAGAAAAGACACTGCCTTTGCTCTCAGAAGAGCTCACAACCTTCTCAGACTTCTTCATCAAAAGGAATCCTGTTTCGTTCCCAATATGTTTCCTATTGACCTCACATCTAGCAGACTTTAGAGTTATTTCCTATTTCGGTTTGTGTACTGTGTTCTGACTGTTCCCCACACTAGGTGAGCACTGTGAAAGCGGGAGCCATTTTTGTCTTGGTCAGGGTCATATCCTTAACACAGAACTAGCAGAAGCACTACAACGATTTGTGAAAAAGTAAACGAATGCATAAGTCAGTGGATCAATTGGTGTAAAGAATTTGACATAAGAACATAAAAATCGAGAACGGAGGAAGAAACTTTCATTTCTATTGTTACAGGGAATGTCTTCTGTGTTTTCAAATTATTGCAAATATAATTAATAATGTTTATGTAGCTGTATTCAAAATGATGTTTCTAGGAAAGGTAATGAAAGGAAAACCAAGAGAAAGATACGAATATTTAGTATTGCAGATGTTGGCTAAAGTGGCAAGTTGAACACTAAGAACGTATTTCATTCCATTATGAAGAAATGTTATGTAATATACGTAAACACATATTTATGTCATACATAATATAAATTTTTCAAATCTACTGTATTAGGGTATCATTTACATACGTGATCTAACAATTAAGTTCGTGAACTTGTTTTAACGATGTTGCTAACCTTTTTTCATATCAGGGATTATTCATTATGAATTTCTACCAACTGGACAAGCAGTTAACGAAGTTTACTATTTGGAAGTGCTGAAAAGGCTGCGTGAAAAAGTTACACGACTTGAACTTTTTGCCAACAATTCATGGCTCTTGCATCACCACAATGCACCAGCTCACACCGCACTGTCTGTGAGGGAGTTTTTAGCAAGGGAACAAATAACTGTATTGGAACACCATCTCTACCCACCTGATTTGACCCCCACTGACTTCTTTCTTTACCCAAAGATAAAGGAAATATTGAAAAGAAGACATTTTGGACATCAAGGATAATACGACAACAGCTCTGATGGCCATTCCAGATAAAGATTCCAAAATTGCTTTGAAGGTTGGACTAGGCACTGGCATCAGTGCATAGCTTCCTAAGGGGAGTACTTTGAAGGTGACCATAGTGATATTCAGCAATGAGGTGTGTAGCACTTTTTCTAAAATGAGTTCACGAACTTAATTGTCTTACAGTTAAAGGCACTCGTTTTAAGTGTACAGAATAGTTAGGTGAATATTGACACGTGTACAGTTCTGTAATCACACCACAACCAAGATATAAAATTTTTATTACTCAGGAGGCTCCCTCAGGCCCCTTTGTGATCTATCTCAAGTACTATATTTAGTAATGTTTCTTTTCTATTGTTTCACATCTTGAAAATGTACCAGCATTATGATGTTACACAAAGGAGGCACTAAATAAAAGTGTGTTCTTTGAAGCATTGGGACTCTAAGTTGTAAGTGACACAAGGCACATTTTCATAGTCTCTTTCTCCAGCATCCAGCCCAATGGTGGTGTGGTGGTGGGATGATAATGACGATGAGACAAGTCACTGCTGACACAGGGACCCAGCTTCTCTCTAAGCTGTTTCACTTAATCCCCAGAAGGTGAGAATTTCCCTAAAGAAGTTAGTGTTTTTACATTATACTGTAGTCTCGAGAAGATACCAAATTACATTAAATTAAAAATGCTTATAGCTTTTGAAAAAAAGTTTCCACAAATAAAGATCAGATGCACCTTATTAGTAAGGAGAAAAACCATCATATTGTGACCCAAAATTGCTGGATCTTCTTTGATAACCTTGATTAAAAATAGCGTGTTGAGTTAGTATTCATTGTGGATATACTTAGTGTATATATTTTTTGAATTTCCCATCTTGCTTAATGAGTTTCTGATCTTTTTCAAATGGGTTTCTGAAAGGTTTTGGAATTTCTTCAGAATGCAAAGCAAAACAAAACAAAGTACTGAAACTCAAACAGGTGTAGAGAATATTATGACACATATGTCCATCTTGCATATCATAAACACTCTGGCAATGTCTAGCCTAAATGAAAAAGAATAAAACACTAACTTTTGCTTTGCTTACCCTAAAGTTTGCCACAGAATTTTTTGACAAAACTGTATTCTTTACCACCCACTTTACTCTACAAAATCATGCCACAGCCTCATTAAATTACTGTGACCTATTAACTGGAAGAAGGTCATAAAATGGAAGATTCACAGTAGGGTAAAGAAAATAAATAAAAATATAAGAATGTTTACTTTTTGGACTGTACACAGTTTTCAGATTGTTAGTTTTAAATAAGCAAGTCAACCTTGCTTTCAAAAAATGATTCTGCTTTGAATCCACTTTTGGTGAGACAGTTATTAACATGAGAACAATGCAGTGAAAATTTGTTACACTGGGGTTTAAGACATTAGTGTTTCATGTCTCCCTCAGAGTGTAGGAGGTTATTTTAAATCCCATGTTTCTACATGGGATGAGTCAAATTTCTGAGTAGCAATCTCTGTGCCTCACCAAACCTCAGGGTCGTTGCTTCTTATTGTGATGCATTAGGTACCAGCTGCCACTACTTAGTTCTTAGGTCACTCAGACCTCTAGTCAAGTCTCTTCAACAGACTCAGTTCACTATAAAACTAACTTAGACCAGGAGGAAGGTCCAAGATGGCAGATTAGGTAAATGCTATGCCAGCTGTGTCCCAGGTTCACATCAAAACTACAATTAAATTTCAGCAAAATCAACATCCAGAATCACCTGAAAACTAGCTGAAGAGAATCCCTATAATGAAGGATATAAAGAAGAGGCCACATTGAGACTGGTAGGATGGGCAGAGATGCATGACGGGTTGACCCCAAACCCACAGGTTGTGGGTGAACATTGGGAGGACTCCTCAGTGATGGACATCCCCCTTGAAGTGGTAGGAATCCAAGTCCCACACCAAGCTCCCCAAACCAGAGGTCCTGTCTCAGGAAGAGGAGTCCTCAGAACATGTGGCACTGAAAATCAGCGAGGACTCTGTCTGTCCATACTGGTGAGACAGAGGTGGCTAGAAACTCTGATGTCCTCTTAAAGGGTTTGTACACACACACACTCGCTTGCAAACACTCAACTGGGCTCTGCTGGAGGGGCACCAATTCAAGAGTTGCTGGAGATATACGGGGTGAGAGCTGCAGGGACAGCAGCCATTGTCCCTGTTTGGAGCACACCTCTGTATAGGCTCCCTCTTTTCTATGTTGAACCCTCCCCCAAAGAGCCAAATCTGAGACCCCATTGATGTTGAAAAATCCATGCCTGCACACCATCTTGGTGATGCCCTGGGACGCTGCCCCACCAGCTAGTGCTGCAGCACTGGGGGCACTCTGGGTGCCTGGGCGGGCAGCTGCCCCATAGTCTGAGGAACTCTTTTACAGCATCAGATGGCCCATGGCAGCCAGGAAAGTTTCGGTGGTAGGCAGTCATGCACAACTTTCACTACATATTTTTGGGTAGCTCTGGGGATCTGTGGGCCTTAAGAGTGGAAGCTGGCCTTGGTGTTCTCTGAGTGTTTTCTGAAGTCATCACAGGCTCACAACTGGTGCAAGGAATGAATCTGCGTTAACTCTGTAGAAACCACTAGCTATGCCTCAAACTTCCTAAGACCCTGCCCCACCCAGCTAGTATGAAATCTCTGGGGACCTTCTCATCATTGGGTCAAACAGCCCTGCCTGTGCACCTAAGGAGGCTCTTTCAAGGAGGCTGAGCCTTATGGGAAACCAGCAGGTGGCAACAGGCTTAGGTGACCCCTGAACCTTTTCCTAAGCTGCCCCAGCTCAATACTGGGGCAGCTGGCCTCTATTCACAGCAAGGCCACCCCTACATGCCTCCAGGTCCTGCACAGGCAGCAACAGACCCCATATAGCTTTGTAGCTCCTACCAGGTAGCCCTGGGCCAGTTACAGGCAAGGATGAAACTGGTCTGCATGGAAGCCCTCCCAAGAGATACCAGAAACAACACACCCAGAGGCCAGCTTCAGACCACACCAGAGCACTACCCCATTAGTCCCACAAGTGGCACAACCAAAGGGTGCCCACAATAGGCACAAGAGCCCTCTGGGGTGACTCCCCCTCTAAGGGATCAGCCCACACACAGCATCTCATACACTGAGGGCATAGCCAACCCTCACAGCCTGTCATGATGGGAGTCAATCACACCCACTGATGCATCAAAAGCAATCAAGAATCAGCTACAACAGGAGAATACACACAACACACACAAGGGACACTCTTGAAACACATGCAGCGGTGATCAGGGAGAATGCACACAAGATACATACTACATAAGGCCACCCAGAAAAGACTGAGAAACATAATAGGTCTACCTATTATATAGACATTAACATAGGGAGCCAACCAAAATGAGAAAACAAAGAAACATGTCCCAAAAAAAAGAACAGGAAAAACCTCCAGAGAAACAACATACCAAAAAGAGTTTAAAACAATGGCTGTAAGAATGCTTAAGGACCTTAATTAGAACTTCAACAAAGAGATAGCAAGCATAAAGAAGGATATATAGACCATCAAAAGGACCAGTCATAAATAAATACAATAACTGAAATGAAGAATACACTAGAAGGAATCGACAGCAGATTAGATGAAGCAGAGGACTGAATACATAATTTAGAACACAAGGTAGCAGAAAGCACTCAAGTAGAACGATAAAAATAGAAAAGAATAAAAAACAAGAAAATTTAAAGGACCTTTGGAACAACATCAAACATAACATTTATATTATAGTTGTAGCAGACGGATAGAAAGGGAGCAAGACATTGAGAACCTATTTGAAGAAATAATGACTAAAAACCTCTGTAACCTGATGAAGGAAATAGACATACAAGCCCAGGAAGTAGAGAGAGTCCCAAGGAAAATGAACCTAAACAGGTCCACACCAAGACACATTATAATTAAAATGGCAAAGGTTAAAAACAAAGAGAATCCTAAAAGCAGCAAGAAAAAGACAACTAGTTACTTACAAGGGGGCTCCCATAAGACTATCAGCTGATTTTTCAACAGAAACTTTGCAGGCCAGAATGTGGAGAGCTTCTGAAGTCTCAAAGCTCTTTCTGTAACCAGAGTCAGAGCTTGTGTGTCTCAGCAGCTCTGTTTACCCCTGCATGGATCCACCCAGATAAGTGGAGGTGGGGGCATGTTAGATTGTAAGAGGTGTCTCTGAGCAATTGCGACTACCAGTCCACAGTTATCTTGCCCCTACAGTTCCTTCCCTTTCACCGGAATTAGTTGCAGTGTGAGTCTGTGGCTGTGGGGACTGAAGATCTCTGAGCTGTAAATATTCTCTTCTTTTGATCTGAGACTGCTACTGTTTCTTCTGGAGTCTGTTTCTAGCACTGGGAGTGTGGGGAGGGGTTCGCCAGGCACTGTGCCTATATCTTCCATCTTCTGCTTGGCAGTGAGGGATTAAGCCACCAATCTCACCCTTTTTCCCTCAGTCTTTGCTCTGAGGTCTAGGCCGTGATTGTTGAGTTCAGCCATGTTATATGCTGATCCCTCAGGCTGGACTATAGGCCATAAGGGGAGCACTAGCAGTCTGAATTTTTCCTTCTACCATGACTGTGGTAGCTCTGGACTACAGGGAACTCTGAGCTCCGGTCTGCATCCTGCAGCCCAAGACCCACGTCTTCACACTTCCACCTTCCCTCCCCCACTCACCCAATTTCCCAGCCTTTACATGATTTCAATTGCAGGTCTCAGGCATTCCTGTGTTCCGTGTAGGGAGTCCTTTGTTGAATCATAGCTGTTCAATTTGTTGTAGGTGCCAGGGGAGATTTCAAGAAGTTCTCCCCACACCACCATTTCTGTGATGTCACCACTTTGAATATTTCTGTCCACTGGTGTGCCCAATATAAGAACTCACTCTTGTAGATGCCTAGGAAGAGAAATAATAATTAATTAATTGCCATGAATAACCAAGGTAACAAGACAGCTCACACACACATAAAAAGAGTCTCTAGAAAATGAACTGAAAGACATAAAAAATGTGACTTAAATGACAGAGAATTCAAGACTGCAGTTCTGAAAAAACTCAACAAGATATAAGAAAACAAAGACAGGAAGTTTAATGAACTCAGAAACACATTCAAAGAACAAAATGAACATTCTCCCAAAGAGATGGAAATAGAACTGACTCTGGGTGGTGAACACACCGTGTGAATTGTACACCTGAAACCTATGTAACTTTACTAACAATTGTCACCCCAATAACTTTAATTTAAAAAAAGAACCAAATAGAAATTTGGAGATTCAGAACTCAATAAAAACAATGAAGAATGAAATAGCCAGCTTAGGTAATAGAGCTGACCAGATGGAGACAAGAATCAGTGACATCAAAGATAGAAATCTGGAAATGACACAGATGGAAGAAGAGAGATTTGAGAGTTAAAAGAAATGAAAAAACTCCATCAGAAAGAGCAACATAAGAATAATGGGCATACCAGAAGGAGAAGAAAGGGAGAAGGGAACAGAGAGTATATTCAAACAAACAGTTGATGAAAATTTGAGAATTTGTGGAAAGAACTGCATTGCCGAATACAAGTAGCAAATAGAACACCTAATTACCTCAATCTCAACAGGAAGCTTCTCCAAGGCACATTGTATTGAAGCTGTCAAAAAATAACAGCAAAGAAAGAATCCTCAAGGAAGCCAGGGAAAAGAAGATGGTAACCCACAAAGGAAAGCCCATTAGATTCTCATCCAATTTTTCAGCAGAAACTCTACTTGCCAGAAAGGAGTGGAATCAAATATTCAAATATTGAAAGAGAGAAATTATGACCCAAGAATAATATATCCAGTAAAGATATCCTTTAGATATGAAGGAAGAATAAAGACATTTCCCGACATACAGAAGCTATGGAAATTTTCTAACATAACCTGCAGTACAAGATATATTGAAGGAGGCGATTTGACCTGAAACAAAAAAGGAAAAGAATACAAAATCATGAGTGGGACTACGAACAGACAGACAGAAGCAGGAAATGGCAACACCTACACCAAATAAGACACTATACACTTAAACATAACATACAGGGTAAAGAAGTAAAAAAATTTTAAAAAATTTAAAAAACCAAAAAAAACACAAAAATACTACTTGCTAATGCAGAAATCAACTCCCAGCATAAATAGGGATAATTTGTGACAACAGAAACATAAAAGGGGAGAGACTAAAGGCCTGAATTGGCAAGAGAATGGAAAAGGAGGCATAATGAAGAAAATGGAATACTCTAAATATGAAACTTTCTTTTACATAAACTTAATGGTAACCACTCAAAAAATTCAGAACTAAAATATGTAACATAAAAAAAGAGGAAACACGGGGAGAAATCATAGAATATCACCACACTGAAATAACAAAGAGCAACAAAAAAATCAAAGAAACAATGGAGACTCCATCCAAACAGAAAACAAAAGATAGAATGATAAGAAATCCTCATATATCAATAATCACCCTAAACGTAAATGGAATGAACTCACCAATAAAGGCACAGAGTAGACGATTGGATCAAAACACTAAACCCAACCATATGCTGCCTCCATGTGACATATCTCAGCTACAAAGACAAATATAGACTCAAAGTGAAAGAGTGGAAATTGATACTCCAACCGAATGGTATTCAGAGAAAAGCAGGTGTATTCATACTGATAACAGATGAAACACTTCAGGTTAAAAAAGGTAACGAGAGAGAAAGATGGACATTTCATAATGATAAAGGGGACTATACAACAAAAAGACACAACAGTCATCAATATTTATGCCTCCAATCAGGGAGCACCAAAATATAACAAACAACTACTAACAGAACTAAAGGGAGAAATTGAACAAAACACAATTATAGTAGGGGATCTAAACAAATCATTGAGAGCTATGGTTAGGTCATTCAAATAGAAAATAAATGAAGAAATATCAGCCCTAAATGACACATTAGATAAAATGGACATACTTGACATTTATAGAGCATTTAATCCTCGAACATCAGACTACACATTCATTTCTAGTGTACACGGAACAGTCTCAAGGATAGACCACATATTGGGACATAAAACTAAGCTCAGCAAATTTAAGAAGACTGAAATCATACCAAGCATATTCTCTGATCACAAGGCTTTCAAATTGAATATCAACTGCAAAAAGAAAGCATGAATAACCACAAATATGTGTAGATTAAACTACATGCTTTTAAGGAACAACTGGGTCAAAGAAGACATAAGACGAGAGATCAAAAGATACATAGAAGCAAATGAGAATGAAAATCCCACCAAAATTATTTGGATGCAGCAAAAGCAGTAATAGAAGGGAAATTTATATCATTACAGTCTTATCTGAAGAAAGAAGATAAATCCCAGATAATCTCACATTACACCTCAAAGAACTGGAAAAAAGCAGAACCAAAGTCAGCAGAAGTAAGGAAATAATAAAAATCAGAGTAGAACTAAATGAAACAGAGAACTAAAAGATAATAGAAAATATTCATGCAACAAAGAACTCGTTCTTTGAAAAGATTAATAAAAGTGGCTAGCCTCCGTAAGATTAAAGGAGAAAAGACACAAATAAAGAAAATCATAAATGAAAGAGGGGTGGTTATCACAGATACCACAGAAATACAAAGGATCACCCAAGAATACTATGAAGGACTATATACCACCAAATTCAATAACCTAGAAGAAATGGACAAGTTCTTAGATTCTGCCTTCCCAGGCTGAATCACAAAGAACTGGAAAATCTAAATAGACCAATCAACAGTAAGAAAATTCAATCAGTCATCCAAAACCTTCCCAAAAGCAAAAGTCCAGGACCAGATAGCTTCACTAGTGAATTCTACCAAACATTCAAAGAGGATCTAATAGCTGTTGTCCTCAAACTCTTCTAAAAAGTTGAAGAAGAGACAATACTCCCTAACTCACGCTATGAAGCCAACATCACCCTGATATCAAAGCCTGGCAAGGATAAACCCCACAAAATAAAATTACAGATCAGTATCTCTGATGAATACAGATGTAAAGATCCTAAACAAAATTCTAGCAAACCGAATACAACAATGCATTAAAAAGATTACACATCACGACCAAGTGGGCTTTATCTCAGGGGCACAAGGATGGTTCAACATATGTAAATTGATCAATGTGATACATCACATGAAAAAAATAAAGGACAAAAATCATATGATTATACCAAGAGATGCTTGACAAGATACAACGTCCATTTATGATTAAAATACTTAATAAAATGGGTACAGAAAGAAAATACTGTAACATAACAAAGGCCATAAATGACAAACCCTCAGTTAATATCATAACTAATAGTGAAAAACTGAAGCCCTTTGCTCTATGTTCAGGAAAAAGAGAGGGTTGTCCCCTATCACCACTGTTATTCAACATAGTGTTGGAAGTCCTAGCCAGAGAAATCAGGTAAGAAAAAGAAATAAAAGGTATCCGAATTTGGAATGAAGAAGTTAAATTGTCACTTTTTGCAGATGACATGAAACTATATGTAGAACACCCTAAAGACTACACCAAAAAGCTATTAGAAACAATAAACAAATACAGTAAATTTGCTGGCTCCAAAATCAACATACAAAAATCCACTGCAGGCTCACCTGGCTGGCCTACGTACAGTGTGTGTCATGTTCAGGGGCTCCAGTGCCACCATCATGTCCATGGCCATGAACTTTGGTTCCAAGAGCTTCCAGCTGTGGTCCCCGAACAAGGGCAGCTTCCTGCTGGACCACTTCAGTGAATGTAAGAAAATTCATTAAGTGTCTCCATGAAAATAATTCTGAAAATGCTTTGTGCAGAAACAAATAAAAATATTTAGAACACAGAATGGAGAGGCAACTGATGGCACAAGGACCACTGAAAAAACTGGATTTGGAGATTTGATAGATGGAAAATCAGAGACAAAAAAAACTAAATTTTGATGGGAAGGACACTGCTGGGCTATGTCTGGGATCGTCTAGCATAAAGTGGTGGCCTAACCTTGTCACCTTGATGGTTTACTTACGAGATGGTGTGACTGACAAAGGGGTGCCCAGAGTGCCCTCGAAGTGTCTCATGAAATCAGAAGACACACCTCCTTGGTGGGCAGGGCTCATAGCTGGCGGCGTGACTCATGCTCTGAAAACCCCAGCTTAGTTCGAAAACTTATCCTTCTTTTTAGATTCTCATTTCCTCCAGAGCATTAAGCTTTATTTTTAAATCCATGTATGTGATGGAGTCTCTGAGAGGCCCATTACAGATGGGGGAGAATGCTGAGGAAGGTCCCATTAGTGAGTGGACAACTAAGCTCTCCTGTGAACTGTGGCTTTATACTATCATACTCTGAACATATTTTCAGTACCAGCGTGCTAAATGTTCATACATTTCAGCCTGTTATGTAGACAGATGCTGTCAGAAAACTATTCCCTAGCAAAATGGTTTCCTTTTGCTTGTTTCGTTTGTTTAACAAAATAAAAGACAAAGTAGGAAGTGAGGAATGGTGTGGCTTTTGTCAGGTTTGACTTCTCGAGCTTCATCTAAGGATGCCTGAACACTATGTATCTTTCTAATCACAAGGTCATTTTCTGACTTGTATCAGACTGTATTTATAAAACTACATGTTTAATTTCAGTAACTCATTTGCTGTAACTCTGAAGAACAGAATGCCAGTACATTTGTAGTTGGACTTACACAGTGCCTTGCAGGTTTCCCCCCCAAGAACACCCACACTTAGATGCCCACCAGCATTCTCTCCTGGGTCCTCTGAGCAAGTTAGAGTAGCAGTACCACAGCAGCCCAGCTGGTACCAGAATTGCCTGTGGGGCATTTAAAGGAAAAGAATCCTGACCCAAGATTTCTGGGGGAATTTGGTATGTGACCAGGATTCAGAATAAGAAGCAGAATGCTGAGTTCATGTGGATCTGGGCCTGCCTGCCCTGGGACCTGTCCCCCATCTCTGGTACTGTCTTCCTTCCCTGACTCCTGGTCAGCTGGCTTTTCTCCCAGTGTGGCCAGTGGAAGATGGTGATGGGATAATCTGGGACTTGTCCCTCTCGGACAGCAGCCCTGGAGGTGGCTGCATCTTCTCCAGGCTCCTGCAGATGAGGACAGCTGACCTTGACGAGCCTGGGCTCCAGGAAATTACTGCCCTCCACTCCTCAGCCATGGGTGTTAAGGCATGTCTCTCCCGTGCCCAGTTCTGTGTATTAACACCCTGCTTTCAGTCCTGCAGTGATGGACGTCTCTTGGTGAGACCTTCCCTGAATCAAGTCCCTCCCATGCTGGCTCCATTCCCACGGTGCCGACTCAGTACCATCTGCCTTGTTGATGGGGTGGGACCAACTACTACTATCTGCAGCTGGTCACTGTTCATTCTTTAGTCTCTATCGAAAGCCTTTGATGGTATGCTTCAGATTTTTTGCATATTGTCTAGTCTATGAAGTCTTGGTTTTCATCACCAATTCAAACTGAGCCATCAACTATTTTGTATTTTCTAACAGCACAAAATTACATATGCAGATATTTATTGCAGCATTTTTTGTAGTGATAAACCATGACGTGCCCCAAATGCCCATCCATATGAGTGCTTGAGTAAACAAGCTCATACACGCCGCATGTCATGTGCAGCACAGAAAGGAATGGGGACAGTGGGGCGTCTGTCAGCTGACATGGAGTGACTTTGAACTACGAACATACTGTCAAGTATAGAAAGCAGAATCCAAAAGTATATCTGCAGTATGTTAAAATGAGAAATGTGGGGTGGCCAGTTGGCTCAGTTGGTTAGAGCGCAGTGCTCATAACACCACGGTCACCAGTTTGATTCCCCATGGGCCAGTGAGCTGCACCCTCCACAACTAGATCGAAAACAGCGACTTGACTTGGAGCTGATGGGTCCTGGAAAAACACAGTTCCCCAATATTCCCCAATTTTTAAAAAATGCAAAATGAGGATTCTGATTAAAAAAACAAGATGTAGAAGAAACTTTAGAAATACCTGTATAGTTTTACAAAAAATAAACTCAAAGACAAGCCAGAAACTGGTGAGAAGGATCACTGCCATTCATGTCCAACATTTTCGAAAAATAAGCCAGGGAATGGGAACCAAAATGGAACACCCACATCATGTTACAAATGTGACCTTTGACCACATGAGGGTAGAGGTGAGACAACAGCTGAGTGACTTTGGAAGCTGGATTTTCACTAAACCTAGAATAAAAAGACAAGATTTTGTGCCCTAGTTAGTAAGTTTCTTTCTCACATGGGTGACAGCTCTGGTACTGTATCCTCAGACTGAAAAGCTAGACGTATGCTGTGGGTAAGAGCTGGGTGTGATGAACTGGTTTGCTGACATAGGACAGCAGCTACACACAGCAATAGACAGGCATGCACATGCGACTTCATACAATGCTTCCAGCTCAGCACTGCGGCCTGGAAGCAGAGAGACCCAGTGGCAAGGTGCACACCCAGCGCCCAGATCCTGGGTTCCAACATTATCTCCAGCAAAAGGACAGGGCTCCTTGAAATGGCTGACTCCAGGGCCAAGGCCAGGAAAGTACAAGGTGAGCCTGGACCATCTCGTGTCTGAACCAAGGAATTGCTAAAAAGCAGATGGTGCTTGTTGAAAGCGAGTAGGCCAACAGAGGTGCTCCCAATGGCCAAATCTGGGACACTGAGCAATGATAGTATGAAGATGGTAATGAGTTATCGTCCTCAGAATAAATTACTACCCACATCGCTGAATGACTCAAGTTGACAGGGGGGGGGGGGGGAAGGGGAGGGAACAGCTCCTGAGAGGACGAGCCACCGTTGGTAAATACCGTAGTAACAAGGGTTGCAGAAAGACACTTCAGTGGGGTTAGTGGGCAGTGTGTGATATGGTCAGGGTGTTGGCCTTGCCCTGAGGACCTGCGCTCAGTCGTTTAGTGATTACTAAGGGGACAAGAGATGTACAGTGTTGTCACCATAACCAGCTGGTCACACTGGGAGAGGGGCCTCTCCACAGCTGGTGCCCCCACCTGCTGCCCCAACTAGGCACAGTATCACTTCTGAGGTTTTATTGCCAAGAATGCATAACCTCAATCTACTGAGGGACCTACTACAGATGAGGACCAGCACTCTTCAGAAGTGTCACGGCCCTAAGACACACACTGAGGGGCTGTCCCCGATGTGAGGTTGCGGGAAGGAGCTGTGGGCAGTGGGCAGGACCCCAGCTCTACAGATCGGTCCTGGGCTCTTGGATGCTTACTCTGTGATTACATGAGATGTTATTTGGAGAAGTGGGCACACGAACTTTGTCCTACTTTTGCAATTTTTTAAAAGTCTGAAATGACTGAAAAGGGTACACATTTTGTAGCAAACCTTTGCAGTGGAACTTTCTATATGCGATTGAATAAGCTCTCATTTTCACAGACATCCAGCCAATTCCAAGTAGGGCAATGAAGGTGTAAATGGTCTGGGAGGACAGAAGACAGGAGGAAGAGGAGCAGTCTGAACATAGTGGTGGTGGGGGGAGCAGCTGCCTTTCTCACAAAGGAGCCGCAGCTTCCTGAGCTGCCTATGACATTTGGAGCCAGACGTCCTATCTGCTGCTGTCAAAGCGGACACCAGATGTTTTTGATATTCCAACACTTGGTCAACAAAAAACGTGTTTTCTTTCTCATGTACACTCATCAGGATATACAACACTTATTAAAAGGTGCCCAGAGACAATTTCCAGGATGTTTTCCAAGGACTCTCCCGAGGCAAGAGACGTCAGAGGTCAGGCAGCCAGGCTCCGGCCGGGGCCCTCCTTAGTCTGGCTTGCTCCAGCCCGGGCCTCATCCACACAATTCTTATCGAGGAGCTCGGGTGCAGGGCTGCATCCCCCTACTGCCAGCGATGTCCCAGCCTTCAGGAGCAAGCCAGATCTTCCCCTCCTGAAGAGTTCTGTATGACCTTCCTGCCCCAGCTCTAACCACTCACCATAAACTCGGTGGTTTAAATACAACTTCATCAAGTTACAGTCTGGAGTGTGGAGTCTGAAATGTGCCCAGAAGCTCTGGGGAGAATGTTTCCTGTCTTTTCCAGCGTCGAGAGGCACCCGTGTGCCTTGCATGTGTTCCTGTCCCTCCTCCTCCCTGGCCTCTGCCTCGTCATCTTCTCTCTGACTCTGGTCTCCCATAAGGACACAGTGACGCCCTTGTCCACCCTGATTGTGCAGGACCACCTCTCATCTCCACATCCTTAGTCACCCCTGCAGGCAGACTCAGGCTGCAGGGCTAAGGCTGTTACTGTGCCCAGCGCACTGCCCCAGACAGAAGGCCACTGGCCATGACCAGGGAGCAACCCTGAGCTGCTCAATGTGTATTGGTGCCCACATCACAGCTGATCCCAGCCCCTGGGACTCATGCTCTGGGGCAGCTGTGGGGTTTGTCCTGATTCTCACAACAACCCAGTCATGGATGGCACCCCTACAGGGCTGAGTGTAAATATATGTTCTGAAATTTCTGGCACTTACTGGGCTGGTAAATGACAGAGGGGGTGGATCTACACTTCTAATAAACAGGCTCAGAAAGTCAGAAAAAGCCAGTACTTGTGTGAATGGCCCAATTCTTGTACGGAGTCTGTTCATGACACCTGTTCCCCAGATGGCATAGCTTACATCACATAACTTTCCTTACATATTTTATAACAAACATGTCATATTTTTATATAAACAATAAAACCATTAGTTTAAAGAAAAAAAGTCCATTGCATTCCTATATACTACAGTGACATCTCAGAAAAAAAATTAAAAAAAAAAAAAAACAATTCCTTTTGCAATTGCAGCAAAAAGAATAACTAGGAATAAACTTAACCAAAGATGTGAAAGACCTATGAATTGAAAACTATAAGACATTTTTGAAAGAAATTGAAGCAGACTCAAAGAAATGGAAAGACATTACACGTTCAAGGATTGAAACAATCAACATAGTTAAAATGGCCATATCACCCAAAGCAATACACAGATTTAATGCAATCCCCATCAAAATCCCAATGACTTTTTTTTAAACAAATAGAACAGAAAGTCATCAGATTTGCATGGAACCACAAAAGACCCCGAATAGCCAAAACAATCCTAAGAAAAAAAGAGTAATGCTAGAAGTATAACACTCCCTGCCTTCAACTTGTAGAGCAACTAATCCAAACAGCATGGAATTGGCAGAAAAACAGACACACAGACCAATGGAATAGAATTGAAAACCCAAAAATAAACCCACATAAACATGGACAGATAATTTTTGAGAAAGAAGACAAAAACATACAATGGAGAAAAGACAGCTTCTTCAAAAATGGTGCTGGAAGAACTGGAAAGAAGCATGCAAAAGAATGAAACTAGATTGCTATGTGTCACTATGTACCAAAATTAACTCAAAGTGGATCAAAGACCTAAATATAAGGCCTGAAACAATAAACTGCACAGTAAAATAACGTAGGTACTAATCTTATGGACCTTGGGTTCAAAGAGGATTTTATGAATTTGTCCTCCAAGGCAAGGAAATTAAAAACTAAAATAAATGAATGGGACTATTATCAAACTAAAAAGCTTCTGCACAGCAAAAGAAACCACTGACAAAACTAATAGGTAACCAACCAAATGGGAGAAGATATTTGCAAACAATGCCTCCAATAAGGGGCTATATCCAAAAATATAAGGAACTCATAAAACTCAACAAAAAAGACCAAAAAAAAAAAAAAAAAAAAAAAAGACAAAACAATCCAATTTAAAAAATGGGCAAGGGCCTGAATAGACATTTTCCCAGAGGACAAACAGATGGCCAATAGACATGAAAAGATGCTCAATATCACTAATCAACAGAGAAATGCAAATAAAAACCACAATGAGACATCACTTCACACCAGTCAGAATGGCTATCATTGACAAGACAAATAACAAGTGTTGGAGAGGCTGTGGAGAAAAAGGAACCCTCATACACTGTTGGTGGGAATGCAGATTGGTGCAGCTGCTATGGAAGGCAGTGTGGAGGTTCCTCAAAACATTAAGAAGAGAATTACAATATGACCCAGCAATCCCTCTCCTGGGTATATACTCAAAAAATCTGACATTTATCCATAAAGATGTATGTGCTCTGATGTTCACTACACCTTTATTTACAGAAGCCAACACATGGAAACAACCCAAGTGTCCTTCGATAGATGACTGGAGAAAGAAGTGGTATATGCACACAATGTAATACTATTCTGCCATAAGATGACATAGTGCCATTTGCGACAACATGCATAGATCTTGAGATTATTATGCTAAGCGATATAAGTGAGACAGAAAAAGTCAAGAACCATATGATTTCACTGGTATTTGGGATATGAAACTGAAAGCAACCAAGGTACAAGACAGACAAATAAATAAAAACGCACCGACTCAGACAATAGTTTAGCGATTTCCAGAGGGTGAAGGGGGAGGAGGTGGTAGATGAGGGTAAACAGAATCAAATACATGGTGATACAAAGAGATCTGACTTGGGGTAGTGAACACACAATGTGATATATAGGTGATGTATTAACAGAAATGTACACTTGAAACCTATGAAACTTTACTAACCCAATAAACTTGAATTAAAGAAAAATAAAACACGGCCAGTGCAGTAGCTCAGGTGGTTGTAGCGCAGTGCTCCTAACAGAGGTCGCCGGTTAGATTCCCACATGGGTCAGTGAGCTTTGCCGTCTACAGCTAAGACTGTGAACAATGGCTCTCCCTGGATCTGGGCTTCCTTGAGCAGCCGGAGGTCATCGGCGTGAGCTCCCGCAGGCTGCTGTGTGCTGCTCTGTACTGCTGCGGGCTACTGTGCGCTGCCAAGAGTAGTCGGTGGCCAGTGTGAGTGGCCGGGGCACCTTATGTTGCCATGAGTGTGAGAGCTGCCTTGAGTTGCTGTAAGCGAGCTGCTATGAGCTGCTGTAATTGGCCAACCCATGACCGGAGACCGACTGCCTCAGCCGAGGGGAACAAAAGGCTCATAATACCATCATGGGCCAAGGAGCTGTGTCCTACACAACTAGACTGAGAAACAATGGCTTGAACTGGAGGGGGGATGGAGGGAGGTGGAAGAAGGGGAAAAAACAACAAACAAAACAAAAAAAACATGAATGACAGAAGTAAATAAAAAAAAATGTGGACTATGAACTGGATGCACTTAAAGTGACTTTTTTGTTTTAATGTTTCTGACAAATCTTTACACTCTTCCGAGTGAACATCAGGTAAAAGATCAGACCCTCTCAAGCTGGAGAAAAGATGTGTTATCACTCTGCTTTTGTAGTGCTTGCCTTCATGTATTAAAACTGTATCTCAATTTAAAAAGTAGCATTAAAAAAAGTTTAAGTGATTTTTAAATACTGGGTGTTCTAGTTTTTAACCAATTTATATTGTTTCCCACATTAAAATCAGAATCATATAAAAAGGATTCTGATCTTAGTTTGTGCAAAACTTCGTACAACTAATGATTTATAAAAGAAATCTTTACCAAGTGCCAAGCCTGGTGCTTGCTATACATGCTTTCAAGTTGAGGGTCACTAACTAGAAACCAGGTGACCACGCTTAGCAGCGTCAGTGATCATTCATGTTGACAGCATGTACTACTGATAGGATGAGAAATGTTGTTTTGTTTGTTTTTACCTATGTGGTCTTCCTACCATAGAAACTGTAATTCCAGTGCAATCATTTAAAAAAAAAAAAATCAAACACCAAAATGAGAGATATTCTACAAAATACTTGACAAGTATTCATCAACTGTCAAGGTATTAAAAAACACGGAAGACATGAACAAATGTCACAGACCAGTGGAAGTTAAGGAGATATGACAATTAAGTGTAATATGGAATAGTGGATGAAATCTTGGAATACTAAAACACTAGAGAAAAACTAGAAAACCCCCCAAAAATGTGTTTAGTTAATAATGTATCAATGTTAGTTAAGACAAATGTACTAGTGCAATAAAAAACATTAACAAGGGAAACTGTGTGACAAATTAATTGCAATTACTGCTGTAACTTCTTTAAATCTGCATCTATTCCAAACAAAAGCAAAACTTTAAAAAAATGTACTCCAGTTTAGATCATTTCCTTTAGTTTCCTATAAATTAAGAATTTTCTAAAAACTCAAGCACGTACAGATACCTTTTGACTTTCACTTCCCTTTTGGTTGTGCAATAAGCTCATGAGTACGAAGGTGTCAAGAAACTGAGGAGAGGCAAAAATATTCTCTTAGCTGCTAGAACTCTCCAGCCGGAAGGCGTGCTGGCTCAGTCCCTGCTTCACCAGCTCTGGAGATCTCATGATACAGCCTTCATGCGGCTTTGGGCTCTTACTCCTGGCTTTCTTTGGCAGGGAAGTCACTAAGTTAATTGCCAGTATAAAAGAAATAATTGTCCTCCACTTAGCGCTAAAATTATACCATCATTTTCCCTCACACAATGTCAACACAAGATGGGGAGCAGAAAACTTACTCAAGGAATCAAGTGATTTGAGTATTTTCGACATGCTCGATCTATCAGATCATACTTGCAGAAAGCAACATGCTTAGGGTTCAGAGAAGTTTATAGTGGTCCAAGTTTTAAAAATGACAATTTCAGTTACTTCTTTCTTTGTGCTGACCAAATGATATAGCCTGAAAGGATGACAGATTGACCAAATATTTCCTTGGGTAAGGAAATAGTTTGCCCAAAATGTGAGCATTTTCTAATACCAATTTAGTGCTTCTGACACAAAAGTAGCCCTGATTTTGTTCCAATTCTAAACGCTGCTATTCAAGAAGGGTAGAAATTAATTCATTTGCAATGCTGTAGTGCGAGCAAGCACCATGGGTTTGGGAAAAGATCCCAGACGGGATGCTCAGGCTACATGCAAACAAGAGGGCTAAGAAGACTTGCTTTTTAATTACTCAGCGCAAAATGAACCATAAATGGCATAAAATGAAGGTCAAAAGAGCATGTAAGAATCAATCCACTACAAAAATGAACGCATGCATGTGCACACACACACACACACACACACACACACACACACACAAAGAAACCTTGGCAAATCTCATAAATCGACAAGGACCCAGAAATTCGGCACCAGAACAATATTCAAAAATAGCAGGCTGTCCAAAGTCAAACAGCATCAAGCTGACAGAAGCCAACAGAAGCAGCATATGGACTGTCACTCAGAAAAGGAAACAGAACAGGTCCAGAGCAGTTTCAGCTACTGCCTCGTACTATAAGCAGTAATGAAAGCTCCATTACATACTCATACAGATGTACCACATAGCTCAGTCACATTTATTGGTGTTCTCCAGAGTTGACGTTATTCTTCCATCTTTAAAACTTCACATTCCAGTGTTTGTATATAGGTGAATATTCTCTTCTATATTGTCTATAAATTTAATATTACATATAAATCACAAGTCTCGGTACATCACTTCTCGGTGAAGAATTTATCAAGTTTGAAACATGCATTTACCCAGGAAAAAATCTCATGCAATTTCAGTACACATTCAAAAATTATCACAGTATAAGATTTTATTTCATGTTTAATGAAATTCAATTGATGGTAAAGGCTTTTATGGTTTTCCTTCAGATATCTGATTTTTAATGAAGTCGTCTGATTATTCAGGACATTTGACAGAAGTCCTCTTCTTCATGTGTAGTCTCTGATGTACAATGATAGGTTGAGTTCTGACAGGTCTTCTGAGATTTTATTATATTTACAGCATTTCATCGCACTCTAACAGAGTTGCCTAAACTATATGCATCTGACCAACAGACACAAATCTGTAACAGCTCTACACAGTACAAACTTAATTCTTGCTTAAACAAACAAAAAACTGGTGAAGATCTGTTAGTGGGCAATTCTCTTTCACCCAATTATTCAGGTTCTAGCTTCCTTAAACTTGGGTGCTATGCTGAATACACAGGATCCAAGTTTGCCATGGAAATTTCTCCCTTCAAGTATAACACAGACAGCAGAAACATAAAGTGAGATTTTAAGGACAGTTTTAAATCAATAGCATCATATTCCATGAACAGACCCACATGGACTGGGAAATTTACACAAGCTAGGTACCTAGCACAAAAAGAAATAGCTAAAGGAAAAAAAATTGCCAGTCTATGTGTCATAAGCTTCTTCAGTGTCTCAGTGTCATGATTTCCTTTGGGATACTCGACATTCTCTGCTGTGCATTCTGTTGTGATATACTTTAAGAGCTGTCTTAGCGACAAAAGTTTTCCCACATTCACTCAATCATATGGTTTCTCCCATGTGTAAATTCTCTGGTGTACGTTGAGGGTTGAATTATCAGCAAAAGTTTTCCTACATTCATGACATCCTTAAGGTTTCTGCCGTCTGTGTATTCTCTGATGTTGTCTGAGGCTTGAATCTCGGGCAAAAGATTTCCCACATTCATTACATTCATAGGGTTTCTCCCCTGTGTGAATCCTCTGATGTACACATAACTGTGTCTTTCGGGAGAAAGTTTTCCCACATTCTTTACATTCATAGGGTTTCTCACCTGTGTGAATTCGCTGATGTGCACACAGCTGTGTCCTACGGGAGAAACTTTTCCCACATTCATTACATTCATAGGGTTTCTCACCTGTGTGAATTCTCTGATGTTCACACAGGTATGTCCTACGGGAGAAACTTTTCCCACAGTCACTACATTCATAGGGTTTCTCCCCTGTGTGAAGTTTCTGATGTAGACTAAGGCCTGAATGGTGGGCAAAACTTTTCCCACATTTACTACATTCATAGGGTTTCTCCCCTGTGTGAATTCTCTGATGTACACACAGGTTTCTCCTTTGGGAGAAAGATTTCCCACATTCCTTACATTCATAGGGCTTCTCCGTGTGAATTCTCTGGTGAATTCTCTGGTGTACCCTGAGGTTTGAATAGTCAGCATAACTTTTCCCACATTCATGACATTTGTAAGGTTTCTCCCCTATGTGATTTCTCTGATGCAATTTAAGGCTTGAACTATGGGCAAAAGTTTTCCCACATTCATTACATTCATAGGGTTTCTGCCCTGTGTGAATTCTCTGATGTACACGCAACTGTGTCCTTCGGGAGAAAGTTTTTCCACATTGTTTACATTCATAGGGTTTCTCCCCTGTGTGAATTTTCTGATGTGCACACAGGATTGTCTTTCGGGAGAAATTTTTCCCACATTCATTACATTCATAGGGTTTCTCACCCGTGTGAATTGTCCGGTGTTCACACAGGTGTGTCTTTCGGGAGAAACATTTCCCACATTCACTACATTCATAGCGTTTCTCCCCTGTGTGAATTCTCTGATGTTCATACAGGAATCTCTTTTGGGAGAAAGCTTTCCCACATTCATTACATTCATAGGGTTTCTCCCCTGTGTGAATTCTCTGGTGTATCCTGAGGGTTGAATTGTTAGCACAACTTTTCCCACATTCATTACATCTGTAAGGTTTCTCCCCTGTGTGAATTCTCTGATGTACACACAGGTTTCTCCTTTGGGTAAAAGTTTTCCCACATTCATTACATGCATAAGGTTTCTCCCCTGTGTGAATTCTCTGGTGTACCCTATGGGCTGAAGAATCAGCAAAAGTTTTTCCACATTCATTACATCTGTAAGGTTTCTCCCCTGTGTGAATTCTCTGATGTACACACAGCTGTTCCTTTCGGAAGAAAGTTTTCCCACATTCCTTACATTCATAGGGTTTCTCCCCTGTGTGAATTCTCTGATGCACATATAGCTGTGCCCTTCGGGAAAAAGTTTTCCCACATTCATTACAATCATAGGGTTTCTCCCCTGTGTGAATTCTCTGATGTAATTTAAGGGCTGAATTATGGGCAAAAGTTTTATCACATTCTTTACATTCATAGGGTTTCTCCCCTGTGTGAATCCTCTGATGTACTCTAAGGACTGAATTTTGGGGAAAAGTTTTACCACATTCTTTACATTCATAGGGTTTCTCCCCTGTGTGAATTCTCTGATGTAATTTAAGGGCTGAATTTTGGGCAAAAGTTTTATCACATTCTTTACATTCATAGGGTTTCTCCCCTGTGTGAATTCTCTGATGTACAGACAGGTTTGTCCTTCGGGAGAAAGTTTTCCCACATTCATTACATTCATAGGGTTTCTCCCCTGTGTGAATTCTCTGATGTAATTTAAGGGCTGAATTTTGGGCAAAAGTTTTATCACATTCTTTACATTCATAGGGTTTCTCCCCTGTGTGAATTCTCTGATGTACATACAGGTTTGTCCTTTGGGAGAAAGTTTTCCCACATTCATTACATTCATAGGATTTATCCCCAGTGTGAATCCTCTGATGTTTTCTAAGGACTGAATTTTGGGCAAAAGTTTTCCCACATTCATTACTTTCATTAGGTTCCTCTCCGGTGTGAATTCTCTGATGTTCTTTCAGCTGTTTCATCTTGGAGAATGACTTCCCACATTTTTTACTTTGATAGCGTTTCACCTCAGTGAGTGTTCTCTGGTGTACTAAAAGGACAGATTTCTTGAAAGATTTCCCAAATGCATTGTTGTTATCGTAAGGTTTTTTCCTTGTGTGAACTGTGAGATGTTCACTGAGGTTTGACGGCTGACAGGAAGTTTTCCTACATTCATTACATTCACAGAGATTGACTGCCATATGAGTAGTAGGACAATGAATAGTGTTTAAATTTAAACAAAAGGATTTCCTCCTTTCCTGACATTCATGCATTTTCTCCCCTGAGCGGGTCCTTTGATGCCGAATGTGTGCTTTCTTATAAAAGGATTTGTTGCATTCATTATTTTCAAATGACATCTCTCCCGTGTCACTCTCCTGATGTACACTGAGAAGTGAGTTTTCACATGAGTATTCCTCATATTTACCACAATGGTAGAATTTCTCTACTGTTTGAGTTCTCTGATGTATTGTAAAGTCAAATTCCTGGCAGAAGGTATTTGTACGTCCATTAGAAACACAGAACTTCTCTCCAGTTTGTATCTTCTGATGTACTAGATGGAATGAGCTCTGGCTCATATTTTCTTCACATTTACTCCATTCAAAATCACCCTGTCTTATGACAGTTTGCTGAGGTTGAGTGCAGAGTGAATTCTTGTTGAAGTTACTTCCAGTTTCATTACATTCATAGTTTATCATAGCCCTGCAATCTTTACTGAATTCCACAATGGTATTTTTGTCACAGGACCTCTCACATTCATTAATATCAAAGCATTCGTCTCTCGTGCCAGCTCTCTTTTGGTTAAACACAGTTGATTTATCACCGTTTTTCCTAAATTCATCACACTGACAGGACTCCTCTCCTGTTAGACAACTCTGTGTTGTAACACAGACAACAGTCTCATCATGTAAAACTTTTCCAAGTTCATTACATTCAAAAGGCTGCTCCAGACTTTGAAATTTCTGATGATATTCCTTATGACTGACTACGTTCACATTTTTATTATATTTGTACGACCGCTCTCCAGTATGAGTTGTCTCATGTTTAATATCAAGCTGCAACTTTTCACATACATTCATGTAATCAGTCTTCTTTCTTGAACAGTTTCTACCATTAACAATTAATTCGGAAACTTGTGGCAAATTCATTCTACGTGAGTCACATTTGCATGGCGTTTTTCCTGAAAATTCTGGTGTTATATCCAGATTAATTGGTTTTTCTATAACTTTCTGACCTTGTTTACTCAATGTTTTGTTGAATGCTACTTGCCACAGAGGTTTGTCTTGTTCTTCCTGGTTCCCTGCAATGTGGACATCAACTCTGTAATGTCCTAAAATGACAAAAATGGAAAACATCGTATGAATCTTACATTTCTTACCTAGAGGAGCTTATAGCCATGTTTTATCATGTATTGTATGGTTTCTGGTCATGCTTCCAAAATTAATAATTCATGCACACAGAGAGAAAAACAGGTACAGTCAGTATCCCTCTCTCTCTCCCCCTTCATCCATGTTGCTTAAAACAAACAAACACACAAACATAGGTGTGTGTTTAGTTCCACTCCTGGCCAAGATGGAGCGGCCCCATTCTACCCAGGTCCTTCCCCTTTCAAATGGAAATCCCTGGAAAAAATTAACAAACAAATAAAGATGCTACAAAATGGAAAGATGGTGAACTCTTGGACTTAAGAAATGACATCGAAGAGAATTCCAAGATTTTCTTTCTACTTCCCATATACCTTATATGGGGGTACTCAAGTGCTGGAGAAGCCTGTAATCCAAGCCAAGAAGAGGCAAACACAAAAGAGCTCCACGAAAATACTGTATCTTCTAGACAAAGATATCAGAAAAAGGTGATCTAACAGAACAGAAATACTTTTTCACAATACTCATCACACTCAAACCCCTTTCCCCACAACCACCCCAAAAAATACAAAAAAAAAAAAAGAAAGAAAGAAACTCTTCCCAGTGGTTCTACTACAGATATAAAGAATTTCTACCCACTTGCAAAATTTTCCTTGGGCCAAACCAAGACCTCATACGAAAGATTATGAAGAATCCTGAGAAATTTCCATTCATAAGATATTCTGGGAGTTGGTCATAGCAGCTACTGACAAAATTCCACCTGGAAACATATTCCTAAGTACTCTATGAAATCTGCATGGGAAGAACAAATCTGTTCATTTACGGCACTCGTGCACAACTCATAGGAGAACAAAAGAAGGAAAGAAAGAAGCCCAGAAAAAAGAAAACAGGCAGGAAGACACGGTAGGCCCCACACTACAGTTAGAAGAGATAAAGTAGCACTTGTGAAAACCATACCTTCAAAAGCCAAAGACACAATATATTAAAAAATGAGCTGAATTCAAATTATATTAAAATGTACATACATTGTTCATCAGGACAGACCACATTCTGGGCTGTTAAGAAAACATTTTACAATTATAAACAACAAAAATCATATAGTGTAACCTCAAGCCATAGAGAAAGCATACTAAAAATCAGCAACACTAAGTTATCTGGAAAAATGCAAGATAATTCTATATTTATACAATTCCACTTAAACCATTAGTCAAAGGGGACGTCTCACAGAAGAACCTTAAGATATATTGAGGGGCATTACCTCAAAGAAATGGCAGCGTGAGGAGTGCTTCCTGAAATCTCCCCCGGAAGATACAACAAATTGAACAGCAATAATTCAACAAAAGATTCCCTGTGCAGCACACAGGCACATCTGAGAGATCCACAAATCAAATCACCTGAAGGAGGGCAAATGTGTGAGCAGGGGAGAAGGGAAGGAGGAAGTGCTACTAGGATGTGGGTCGCAGGTCACACAATGCAGACCAGAGCTTGCTGCGGGTTTCAGGAGAGAAAAGAATTTGGCCTGCAAGTGCACCCACTATGGCCCACAGTCCTGATTAAGGGAGCAGCATATAACACAGCTGAACCCAGCACTTGCAGCAGAGACCTCAGAACAAAGACTGACTACTCATACAGAAGGGTGAGAAAGGTGGTTTAAGCCCTCAGTACCAGGCAGAAAACAGAAAACAAAGACCCAGAGCCTGGCTTCCTCCTGCCAACCCTCCCAGAGCTTGCCATTCCCCCACCCTCCCAGTATTAGAAGCTCCAGAAGAAACAGTAGAAGTCTCAGATTAAAGAACAGAATATCTACAATCCTGAGAACTGCAGCACCGCAGGTACAGGCTCACAGCACAACTAATCCTGGTGAAAGGGAAGGAACTATAGGGGCAAGATAATTGTGGGCTGGTAGTCACCATTGTTCAAAGCCACAAAGGAACTAGCCACCTCTCACAGCCCACCCCACCTCCACCTTTCTAGGAGGATTACAGGTGGGGCAACCAGAGCCACAGAGACACACAGGCTCTGCATCGGGCTGCAGGGGGAGCACTGGGACTCCAGAAGCTCAGCATGCTATTATCTTTCACATTCCGCCATGGAGGCAGTGCCCTGAGATCCAGGCGACCCATTCACAGAAAAGCGCACCTTCCAGGGAACCCCCCATCATATGAGAAGCGAGAACAGTGCAAGAGAAAATATAATGCCACAGCATGAGAGAAAATAAGAGGCTGCAATCAGAGAGAAAATAAAACATTCTGCCAACACCTACTGGAGGCAAAAGAAAGACCTCCTTATATCAACTGCAGATGCCCAGGAAGTGTAATAATAATTCATTAATTGCCACGAACAACCAAGGTACCAAGGCAGCTCAGAAAGACAATGAAGTCTCCAGAAAGTGAACTCAAAGACAGGGAAATATGTGACTTAAATAACAGTGAATTCAAGATTGCAGTTCTGAAAAAACGAGATGCAGGAGAACACAGACAGGCTAATGAACTCAGAAACACAATCAAAGAACAAAATGAACTTCATCACAAAAGACTGAAAATTTATAAAAGAACCAAACAGAAATTCTGGAGATGAAAAACTGAAGAAAAGAAATGAAGAATGAAATAGCCAGCTTAGGTAATAAGAGCTCACCAGATGGAGGAAAAAAATTAGTGACACCGAAAATAGAAATCTGTAAATGACACAGATGGAAGAAGACAGAGACTTGAATTTAAAAATAATGAAAGACCTCTACAAGAACGTTCTGACTCTATCAGAAAGAGCAGCAGAAGAATAATGGGCATACCAGAAGGAGAAGAAAGGGAGAAGGGAACAGAGAGTATATTCAAACAAACAGTTGACATGAACTTCCCAAACTTGTGGAAAGATCTGGATCCTTGAATGCAAGAAACAAATAGAACACCTAATTACCTCAACCCAAACAGGCCTTCTCCAAGGTTCATTGTGTTGAAGTTGTCAAAAATTGATGGCAAAGAAAGAATTCTCAAGGCAGCCAGGGAAAAGAGGACAGTAACCTACACAAGAAAGCCCGTGAGAGTTTCTCAGCAGAAACTCTACAGGCCAGGAGGGAGTGGAATCAAATATTCAAACTATTGAAAGAAAGAAATTATGACCCAAGAATAATATATCCAGCAAAGACATCCTTTAGATATAAAGGAGGAATAAAGACATTTTGTGACATACAGAAGCTGTGGAAATTTCCAATACACGACCTACATTACAGGAAATACTGAAAGAGACAATTTGTCCTGAAACGAACAAACAAAAAAAGAATACCAAACAATGAGTTGTATTATGAACAGACAGACAGAAGTAGGAAATGGTAACCACTGCACAAAACAGGGCACTATACACTTAGATATAACATAAATGGTAAAAAAGAAACATATATTAAAAAGGCAATAAGAATAAAAGACAACTTGCTACTGCAACTCAGAAATCAACTAACAGTATTAAGTAGGGATAACTTGCAACAACAAAAACATAAAAGGGGACAGTGTAAAGCTCTGAACCTACAAAGGGGAATGGAGATAAGACACATGATGCAGAAAAAAGACTACTGTAAGTATGAAACTTGCTAATACGTAAATTTAATAGTAAACACTCAAAAAAATAAAAATCCAGAACTGAAATATGTAACATAAAAAAAGAGGGAAAAAGCATAGAATATCACCACACTGAAATACCAAGACAGTAACGAAAAGGCAACGAAACCATGGAGAGACACAGTCTTACCAGAAAATCAAAGACAGAATGATAGGAAATCCTCATATATCAATCATCACCCTACACGTAAATGGAATGAACTCACCAAGAAATAAGCAGAGTAGCAGACTGGATCAAAAAACAAAACCTATCCATATGTTGCCTCCAAGAGACACATCTCAGCTACAAGGACAAATACAGACTCAAAGTGAAAGGGTGGAAATTGACAGTCCAAGCAAATGGTAACCAGACAAAAGCATGTGCACCCATACTGATATCAGATGAAACAGACTTCAGGGTGAAAAGGTAACAAGAGACAAAGATGGACATTTCATAATGATAAAGGGGACAATACAACAAGAAGACATAACAGTCATCAATCTTTATGCCCCCAATGAGGGAGCACTAAAATATACAAGGCAACTATTAACAGAACTGAAGAGAGAAATTGACCAAAACACAATTATACTAGGGGACCTAAATACATCCTTGACAGCTATGGATAAATCAATAAAATAGAAAATAAAGAAATATCAGCCCTAAACAACACACTAGATGAAATGGACATAATTAACATGTATAGAGCACTTCATCCTAGAACACCAGACTGTCTAGTGTACCTAGAACATCTAGTGTACGCAGAACATTCTCAAGGATAGACCATCTATTGGGACATAAAACCAGCCTCAGCACATTTAAGAACACTGAAATCATACTGAGAATATTCTCTGATCACAAGGTTTTGAAATTGGACATCAACTGCAAAAAGATAGCAGGAGAAACCCCAAACGTATGGAGATTAAACAACATGCTTTTAGAGAACAACTGGGTCAAAGAAGAAATAAGAGGAGAGATCAAAAGATACATAGTAACAAATGAGAATGAAAACACATCCTATCAAATTTATTGGGATGCAGCTTTTCCAGGAGGGACACACCTTAGTGAAGTTGAGGAAAGAGTTTTAAGAAGAGTCCATCAGAGAATGGTTACGGCCACAGCGGCCTCTTTGGAATAAGACTTACTTGTAGCATTCTTATTCTTTTGGTGTCAGATTTTATTAGTGTAGTATTGGGGCAGGGGAGGGGGACATCAGGAGAAAAGGACAGCCCCTGACCCTGTGGAGTTGGTATTACATAAGCAGTCCTAGTAGTGCCATGCTTTGGAAAAGCGATCAGATGTTTCTGCGTAAACTAGAGTAAAAGGATGTGCTGGACCTGGAAATTCCCCTTGAGAAGGAGACCAGCTGACGCCGTAACAGACCAGCTGAATTGCATTCCCTTGAAATGCAACCAAGTTGGGTTTCTAAACGAGGTTCAGAAATTACTGATAATGGCCTCATGTTCAGACCTGGCTTTTGTTGTTGTTGTTGTTGTTGTTACGTAGTAGTAGCGTTAGTCAATAATCATGCCTCTCCTCCGCACAAACTCACTTAACCTAAGGCATGGAGACTGTAATTTGGGAGATGAAGACTCCAGCTTAAGGCAACCGTGGATACATATGAGTCGAGCTTTTGTTCTATCTGCCGAGGTGATCATAGCCTTTGGGCAGAGCGAGTCGGGATGTCTGTGAGGTTGTTGGTTGGGACCAACAGAGGCACGATTCCTTGTGTGCTGCTGCCCGGGGAGGCTTGCCCGCCCTAAGGCACGCCGCCGGCTGCAGGGAGATCCATGCTGTGGTGGGCCCACAGCAAAACAGAAAGAGACATGGCTTCTGGAAGGTCCCGGGGGACCTCAGGGTGGCCAGAAGGGTTATTTTACTTAAAGTTCCCAAAGAAGCCTATCTCAGGGTACTCCAGTCACAACGTTCGTAGAGTAGATGGGGGAAACTGACAAGCTCTCACCTCATTCTGGAGGCAGGTCCCATGGGTGTCTCGTGTTTTTAAGTTTGAAAATCAACTGAAGCCTGTTTATGCGACTCAGGGGGACCTGCACCAGGGACCGCTGACTTTGCTCCGAAGCTGAGCAGGGAACACCCAGCTAACGTGGAGCTTTACTGCTTAAACTCCCAATGTGTCTGTCAGGAAGCGGCCTCTATGTGCTGGGTCCTACGGAGCTAGTGCATCCGAGGGTCCTGGCAGAGGGCCATGGGTACGCCGGCTTTGGACCAAATCTTACCAGGTGCTGCCAGAAGGAGAGAAGGAGGGAGGCCAAGAGTCTGAAAGGCAAAGGAGTGGGCTGCTCAGGTTTGCACCCCCATCTTCCCACTAGAATTTTTGTAATAGAAGGCAAAATATGCCCAGAGAGCCTGCACTTTCATTTAAGAACAAAACTCTAGCAAAGACTTGGAAATACTTCAGTAATGTGCATTGTTACTTCAAAACATTTTGACCGATGCTGGGTGAGTTTGTTAAAATGGCATAAATTAAATTCAGCTGTATATTTCCCATTACTCAATAGGCTTATTTAAGTAGTTAAAAACAATCCTTTAGTAGCTCAAATGCTGACTTATTGAGCAATAAGTGGCAATTTACAACTTAAAGAAATGAGCTCTAATTGCTGCAAGTTTATGAAAGAGCTGCTAACTCCATTAATATGAAGCATTTTCTTTCAAATTGTCATCTGAACAAACACTGGGCTTCTTAAATCCGGCTGTAATTAGCTTTTAAGTATCCTATTAAACCTCTTCACCTTTCAGGCCATCAATTCAAAAAGCCCCCTTTTAAAAATATATATGTGAGTTGCTTTTTAAATTGAGGTTATTAAAGTAATCAAGTGTCTTTTCCCTCCACCCCCAAAACAAGTTGGGGATGCAGCGAAAGCAGCAATAAGAAGGAAATTCATATCACTACAGGCCTACCTCAAGAAAGAAGAAAAATCCCAGATACACAACCTCATGTTACACCTGAAAGAACTAGAAAAAGAAGAACAAATGAAACCCAAAGTCAGAAGGAAATATTAAAAATCAGAGCAGAACTAAATGAAATAGAGAAAAGACAAAAAAATTTAATGATTTTTTGAAAAGATAAATAAAATTCATCAAAAATGATTCTTTGAAAAGATTAATAAAATTGACAAACCCTTGGTTACACTCACTAAGATAAATAGAGAAAAGACACAAAGAAAATCAGAAATGAAAGAGGAGAAGTTACCATGGATGTAACAGAAATACAAAGGATCATCCAAGAATACTATGAAGGACTATATGCCGTCAAATTCAAAATTAATAGAAGAAATAGACAAGTTCTTAGAAACACGTAGCCTCCTTAGACTGAATCAGGAAGAATTGTAAAATCTAAGTAGACTGATCAACAGTAAGGAAATTGAATCAGTTATCTAAAACCTTCCCAAAAGTAAAAGTCCAGGAACAGACGGCTTCACTAGTGAATTCCACCAAACATTCAGAGGATTTACACCTGTCCTCAAACTCTTCCCCAAAAATGAAGATGAGGCAATACCTCCTAATTCATTTTGAGGCAAACATTACCCTGATACCAAAACCCAGTAAAGATAAAACTAGAAATGTAAATTACATATCAATCGATATCTCTGACGACTACAGATGCAAAAATACTAAACAAAACTCTAGCAAATCGAATACAACAATGCATTAAAAACAATATACATCATGATCAAGTGGGTGGGGAGCACAAGGATGGTTCAACATACAGAAATTGATCAATGTAATACACCACAAAAACAAAATAAAAGATAAAAATCATATGATTAAATCCATAGATGCAGAAAAATCATTTGACGAGAGACAACATCAATTTACATTTGAAACAATAAAATTGGTATAGAGGAAAAATATCTTAACATAATACAGGCCATATACGACAAACCCTCGGCTGATATCATAATTTATGGTATACAACTGAGGCCCTTCACTCTACATTCAGGAACAGACAGGGTTGTCACATATCACCACTGTTATTCAACATAGTATTGGAAATCTCAGCCAGAGCAATCAGGCAAGAGAAAGAAATAAAAGGCATCCAAATTGGGAATGAAGAAGTTTAACTGTCAATTTTTTCAGATGACATGATGCTTTATGTGAAAAACCATAAAGACTCCTGGAAAATCTATTAGAACAACAAATGAATACAATAAACTTGCTGGCTATAAAATCAACATGCAAAAATCCATTGCATTCTTATATATTAAGAGTGAAATCTCAGAAAAAGAAATTTAAAGAAAAACAAAAACAAAAACAATTCCCTTTGCAATTGCAACAAAAAGAATAATACACCACAGAATAAGAATAATACACCACAGAATAAACTTAACAAATGACGTAAAGGATCTACACACTGAAAATTATAAGACATGTTTAAAGAAACTGAAGAAGATGGAAAGAAATGGAAAGACATTCCGTGTTCATGGATTGCAAGAATCAACATAGTTAAACTGGCCTTATTCCCCAAAGCAATATGTAGATTTAATGGAATCCCCATCAAAATCCCAATGGCGTTTTTTAAACAAATAGAACAAAAAAATCATCAGATTTGTATGGAATCACAAAAGACCCTCAACAGCCAAAACAATCCGAAGAAAAAATAATGCTGAAGGTATCATACTCCCTGACTTCACCTTGTACTACAGGGCAACAATAATCAAAACAGCATGGTATTGGCAGAAAAATGGACACACAGACCAATGGAATAGAATTGAGAACCCAGAAATAAGCCCACATAAACATGGACAGATAACTTTTGACAAAGGAGCCAAAAACTTACAATGGAGAAAAGACAGCGTCTTTAATAAATGGTGTTGGGAAAACTGCGAAGCCACATGCAAAAGAATGAAACTGGACTGCTATCTGTCACCGTGTACCAAAATTACCTCAAAATGGATCAAAGATCTAAACATCAGACCTGAAACAATAAACTGCACAGAAAAGAGCACAGGTACTAAACTTATGGACCTTGGGTTCAAAAAGGATTTTATGAATTTACCTCAAAAGCAAGGGAAGCAGAGATTATTATGCTATGCGAAATAAGTCAGACAGAAAAAGTCAGGAATCATATGACTTCACATGTATGTGGGCTATAAATCTGAAGGCAACAAGGGAACACGACAAACAAATAAAGAAACAAAAACTCAGATACACAGAATAGTTTAGTGGTAGGAAGATGGGGGAGAAAGAAGAGGGTAAAGTGGGTCAAATATATGGTGTTGGAAGGAGAACTGACTCTGGGTGGTAAACACACATTGTGATACATACACACATACACACACACACATATATATATGTATATACGTATATATATATATGTAGTATATATATGTATTACAGAATTGTACACTTGAAACATATGTAATTTTACTAACCATTGTCACCCCAATGAATTTTAATTAAAAAAAGATATTTTGAAGTAAATGAAAATAAAAACCGTTCAAAACATAGAAATCTGCAGCATGCAGCTGAAATATCACTCCAAGATAAATTTATAGCTCAGATATTTCCCATTAGAAATAAAAGACCTCTGACTAGTTCCATAAGCTTCTACTTTAAGAAAATATACAGAGAGGGTAAATCTAAAATAAAAGGAAGGAAATAATAAGGATTAGAGAATGAAATTGAAAACAGAGAAAAATTGAGCAAACCAAAGCTTACTCCTTTGAATAGATTTATTTTTAAATGATAAAAACCAACGCAGAAAAAAATGAGAAAACATATGATCAATATCAGAAATAAAAGCAAGACGGGATATAACTGCTGACACAACTGACATTAAAGAGATAATAAAGAATATTAAGAGAAACTCTTATGCCCATAAATTTGACTATTTACATGAAATGGACACATTTCCTAAAAACAAAAACCTACCAAAATATCTCAGGCAGAAAGAAACAACCCAAAGAGATCTATTAAAGAAATTGAATATGTGCTCAAAATTATGTAGTTCAAAAAGCAGCTCCAGGAGTACATGGTGTCAACTAGTGAATTCTACCAAATATTTAAATCAGAAACAATGCCACTTTTACCTAATTTCTTTGAGAACATTCAAGATGTGGGAATGTTTCCTAAATCATTTTATAAGCCCTAAATTACCCTCATAGCAAAACCAAATAAACACAATTCAAGAAAAAAAGAAAAAGAAAACCCTACAGACCAATACAATATCCTTCATGATATAAACGTAAAAATACTGAAAAACAGTAGCCTAAAGAACACAACAATATATAAAAATAAAGAAATCAGTATGAAGTGGGATTTAGCCCAAGAATGCAAACTGTTGCAATATTCAAAAGTTAATCCATGTAATCCATCATATAAATAACTGAAAGAATTAAAACCATACAATTATATACATTAAGATAACAAAAATATAGCACTAAATTCAAAATCCATTCATTGACCTAATAAAAGGAATCTACAAAAAGCCTATTGCTAACATCATACTTAAGAGTGAGACTGACTGCCTCAACCCTAAGACTGGGAAAAAAGACAAGGATGTTCACTCTCAGCATTTCTAGTTAAGAGGGAAATGGAAGTTCTACCAATGCAACATGACAAGAACAAAAATGAAAGATACAAAGTAAGTCTACAAAGAAAAATCACAAAAGATCTTTAAAAAAAGCTCCTTGAACTGATAAGTGTTTTCAGCAAAAGCAAAATACAAAGCCAACATACAGAAGCCAACACAATACAAATATGATCCACTGCAATCTGAAATCGAATAAACATAATTTACCATACATACAACATGTGCGCACGTGAATACACACACACACACACACACACACACACACACACACACACACGGTATCTCTATGCTGAAAACTACTGACGAAAATAAATCATAAAGAAATCAAGGAAATCCTAAATAAATGGAGAGGTATATGTTATTTATGGATTGGAAGGCTAAGATGTCAATTCTCTTTAATTTGATCTATAGATTCAATGCAATCCCAAATGAAAGGCCAGCATGCTTTTTTTGTAAATATCAAGAAGCTCATTTTAAGATTGTACAGATGAAAGTTGGTGGACTCACATTACCTTTTCAAGAATTAATAAGCTACTGTAATGTAGGTAATGTGCTCTTGGCATAAGGATATGTAGATGAATAAAAAAGAATAGAGATTCCATAGAAATGTACAATCTAAGACACAGAATTATATAAAATATATACATAGGCAGAAATATACAAACATTCCCATCTGTTTTCTAAGATCTTGCAAATGCTGTTCAATGAAAAAATGATAATCTTTTCAACACATGAGGGTACAATAACTGGATTCCCTCCTCAAAAATTTAAACTAGACATATACCTCACATTTTCTATAAAACTGAATACCAAATAGATCACAAAGGATAAAATGTGAAATTTAAAAATTTCTGGGCAAAATGTAGGAATAATCTGTATTCCTTTGAGTTCCATTGTTTCTAGACGGAACAACAAAACCATGGTCCTTAGAGAAAATTGAAGAATTGAGCTTTATGAAAATTGATGTTCAGTTTTAGCCAGCTTCCTCATACCACCCCAACAGAAGTGGGGTGCAGCTTCACTACTGCCAAGTCGGGAGACAAGTCCAGGTTCCCCACTAAACGTCTGTTGACACCCAGGAGTTGGAGAAGATGCCACTTGAACACAGGGCAGGGGTGAGAGAGATCAGGCCCCCACAGGCCTCCTATTGGCACCCAGTGTTTCATCAGGTGCCAAAGTCCCTTGCTCATCTTCACTCTTCTTTCCATCTTTCAGAATCTTCCCATATATATTAGGTGGGTACAAAAGTAACTGCAAAAACTGCAATTACTTTTGCAACAACGTAATATATACACACAAACATGTATAGATGTACTATGAGTACAACATGATTAACTGAATTTAGTGGGTTAAGTAGGAAGGAATATATTTACTCCATCTTTTCCCTGGTTAAGCCTCTTTTATATCCTATTAATTCCTTCCCTAAGCACAGTTATGAGCATGGTTTCTTTATCATCATATAGACTATTTCCAGTTTTGCTTTGAAAATCCGGTCATTAAGCCACCTGAATCCAATATTTTAGTTCTCATCCATAAGGTTACCTCACAATTCTTTCTCCACTGCTCTGTGGGGCTAGTGCCATGTGTTGAAGACCAATTGTCTATGAAACACGTTTTTTCCTCAGCTTTCTTTTCTGTTTAGCTAATTTATTACACTATTCCACCACGAGCTGCACACTACTTAACTACTCAGAGCTTTACATAAATCCTTGATATCTGCCAGAGTAAGTTCACTCTATTTTATGATGGGATTTAGTTTGACATTACGTTAAATCTTCACAAATACATACCCAGTTGAGTTTTTTATATAAAAAGGGCTTCTTTTGTTAAGGTTACCTAAGTTTCACCCATTTTATTCTTTTTTATTCTAAGAACACTCTACAATTTCTATGTTTTCCAGTTTATTATTAATTTCACTTTTATATTCTTCTGCTTTTATTTAGTATACTTTTGTTATTGTTCTCACTTAATCTATTAATATAAATACGACACTACAAATTTATCTCTATTCACTTATTTAGCTATATCTTAAGGTTTCTAATACACATTTATTTTTATTTTATAAATGCCATGCAATTTTGGAATTGATTTCCTTTGCTATACATTGTTTAAGAGATAATTCTTTACATTTCCATATTGAAAGTTTTCCGTTTCTTCATTTTATCATTAGTTACTAGATTTATCAAACTAAGTTGAGAGAATATTTGTGGTGATTCTAATTTGCTGGGGTTGGTTACTGTTTTCTTTTTAGACTAAAACTATATTCATACAATCTTATTATTCCGTGGGAATTTAAATGGCTTGTGCTTTGATTTCAGCATACACATGCACAATACATTTCACTGTAATACAAATAGCGTTCATAGCCTCTATAGACATACATGTTTAATATCCACAGTATTTCTTCCTTTATCAGATGAGGTACAGCAGGACCTCAAGTAACTTCCTTTCATTAAACATCATTTCGTGACAACACTGATGACAACAAAAAAACTGATTCCCAGCCAGGGCCAGTGTCGGCGCTGAGTGGCCCCTTCTCCCCATGTCTGTGTGGGGTTTCTCTGGGTACTCTCGCTTCCTCTCACATCCCAAGATGTGTATCTTATGTGAAGTGGCGTGTTTACGCTACCCCCAGTCTGACTGAGAATGGTGTGTGTGATGCTCCCTACAATGGAATGGCGTCCTGTCCACGGTGGGTTCCAACCTTCAGCCCCCAGCTGCCGGGATAGGATCCGGCCACCTTTCCAAGCAGGTTGGAAAATAATCATTAATCTTTCTTAAATCTATGTATAGCTCTCACTTACATGAATGTTTAATGTTAGAAGTGCTTTGGATCTTTATGTAGAAGTTTGCTGATGTGTTTGATCTAGGAATTTAACCATTGTTTATATCCATTAGCCTATGATACAGGTGGTTTCACTATAGGTCATTTCACTTAAATTCAGTTTTCAAGAATGTATCGACATCCTTAATGGAAGACTTACTATCTATTAGAATCTCCTAGTTAAGTGAATTCTAAGTTCTTAGAAATCCATTACATTGTGTTTTTGTGTTTTATGATCATTGATATCACACAGTTCGGTGCAGTCTTTCAAATGTTTACAGGCTCCCGTTAACCTGTGCTATTGCACTAGAGGGCCCTCTTTAAGTTAATGAATATATTGCCGAAATTCAAACCTGAGCGATAACAGAACAGTAAACCCTAAGTTGTTTTATTTTTAGTGACTTAATAACTCTACCACTCTTTTATTACAATCTTTCTAAGATACTTGTTTGGGGATATCCTTTTTAGCCAATAAGCATGAACCAATCATTTCTGTTTAGTGACTGTGAAATATGCTTCATCTAACTTATGTCAGTCTTTCTTACCCTGTTTAACACTGGCTGCACAACAAAGTTTCAGTAAGAACACTTATTTAAGATGATTTTACTTTTTGTTTGAGGAATTACATTGAAAACAAAACTTCTGAAATTCCTCGAATTGTTTTAGTAGCTGAGACAAAGGCCAATAAGCACAAGAAAAGATGTGTAACATCATTAGTGATCAGGAAAATTGTTATGGACTAAACTGTGTCTTCCCCAAACTCTTATTTTGAAGCCCTAGCCCCCAATGGAACTGTATTTGGAGATGAGACATTTAGGGAGGTAATGAAGGCTATGTGAGGTAATACAAATGGGTCCCCAATTCTATAGAACCGGAGTCCTTATAAAAATAGGAAGAGTCACCAGAGCTCTTTCTCTGTCCATGCGTGCACAGGGGAAAGGCCATCTGAGGACATGGTGAGACAGGACGAGAGACCTCACCAGAGATCAATCATGCTGGTCCCCTGATCTTGGACTTTCAGCCTCCAGAGCTGTGAGAAATAAATTTCTGTTATTTAAGCCACCCAGGCTATGGTATTGTGTTATGCCAGCCCAGCTGACTAACACAGAAATGCAAATCAACACCTCAGTGATACAGCCTCTCACATCCACTACTACGGCTAAAATCGAAATGTAAGATAATAAGTGCTGCCGAAGATGTGGAGGAATCGGAACCCTCACAGGCTGTCGTAGGAACGTAAAATGGTACAGGTGAGGAAAACAGTCTGGCAATTCCACAGTTAACACAGAACCCAGCAATTCCAGTCCTAGCGAGGAACTCAAGGGAAACAAAAGCATATGGCCACGCAAAAAGTATGTAAATGAATCATATCAGCTTTACTCAATAATAGCCAAAAGGTGGAATCCCAAGTGTCCAATGACTGATGAATAAACAAACAAATGTGGTATATCCACATAATTAAATATTATTTTGTAATTAAAGAATGAAGTACTAATACACCTAACAATATGAACCTTGTGATGGAAACTGAAAGAATCCAATCACAAAAGAACATATAATGTGTAATTCCATTTGTATGAAATGTCCAGAATAGCCAAATCTATAGACACAGAAAGATCGATGGTTGCTAGGGCTGGAGGGGACAGGACATAGGGAGGTGACAGCTAACGGTGAAGAAAACTGACTGTAGTGATGTTTACATATATCTATCAATATATTAAAAGCCAGTGAACTGTACACCTTAAATGCATGAATTGTGTGATATGTGACTTACATCTTAATAAAGCTGTTTCAAAAGAAAAACAAATGTCTGAAGTGCTTCCCTCTAAGGTCTAACTACCCCTGGAGATTCCTTCTGTCCGCGCTCACTCACCTGGGTACCTCTGGTTTAGGAATTCTTCCTCTAAGGACCACAGCTCTTCCCCTTGCTCCAACTTGAAGATCACCTGGGGTTTGGTAATGCAATACCCTGTGAACGCAACAATTGAGGGGATATGTAGACCCGATCCAAGGGCTTTCTAGTTTCTGACTGTGGAGAAAGATGCAGCAGCAACAGCAAAATGAAAGCACCGTTTGCTGCTTTCAATGGGAAAGTAATGACACAAGCGTTGCTTGTTTCTCTAAAGGTTTTAGTTACCTAGGCCATGTAATCAAAAGCTTGAATAACACTAATCTCTATAGAAGGTTCATGTGCTTTGATGTTAAAAAAAGGAATTGTATTGCAGAGGGAGTCAGATGGTAAGGTCTGCTCACCTACGGAGACCAGGTGGCTGTAGTTCTCCAGCATCACATCTCTGTAGAGGGCCCTCTGAGCGGGGCCCAGGTACGGCCACTCCTCCTGGGTGAACTCCACAGTTACGTCTTCGAATGACAGGGATCCCTGTGGTAACACATTTTGTTCAAAAGGTCAGAATTAATTAACTGACACAGCACATACCTTTGAAAACTAGTATTCTGCTGTTTACGCTAAAGGCTCTAAAAAAAATATGTATAAAGAATGTTGATTTTTTAATCTAATTTGTCTTTAACTTTGGAGTTACTCAATTAGTTGAAAAGCTTTTTAATATAACATACTTAACGTACACATTTATGAATTATAGATTTTTAAGACAAAAAAAATTCAGTACAAAGAGAAGTCCTGCAATTCTTCTACATCTCAAGAGACTGTCCTAGAGAATTCTAGGACATTCAATCCCTCCATGGACACCACTGCCATCAATGATCAGAGTCAAGAGACACATGGAAGCTGTAGAGATAACATACCTGCCTGAACTTCTGTCTAAATGAATGTATGATATATAAATCTAGAGCTTATGAAGAGCAAAGCACAACTTACCAAGGCCTTGGAATCACAGAACCTGTATAAGACAACTGTGTACAGTGAAGTAACAGCAGTGGATATAAGGTAGGGATGAAATCACAGAGCAGAGGCAGCACCCAATGTGGTAACTACTTTCTTATACAGCTACCCAGTCAAGCAACAAGAGCAGCTTCTTCAATGCTGGGGGCAAATACTGATATGGGGCCATAAAATGAAAAAACAGTGGTAGATTTTCAGTGAGACAGATCTGGTCTTGTTGCTCCCGAACGTCTGTGGAACATGAAGCTGGAACTGTCCCTTAAACTAGCACACAAATGGGTGTAGAACACAGAGGGGGGTCCAGGATGAAGACAAGCATTAAGGAGTTAGGAGCGCTTTGGGTGGTAACTGAAGGTTTCAGAGGCCATCAGACAGCACCTTGAGCACACTGGAATGGCGGAAAGCAAAGTACCAAAACCAGCCGTGGAGGGACCGTGGATATTAAAGAGCCAGGAAGAAAATGTATAGGTCAGAAAGTCAGAGAAGAACTTTTCTATAAGGTCAGAACAGACCCGTGAGAGGGCAGAGTCTTGGAAACTGAGAAAGGGAAAGTTTCCATACCAACAGACTTCAAAGGGGCTGGGAGAAGGGAGAAGTGGGGAGCTGCCATTCAATGGGTATAAAGTTTCACTTGAGCAAAATATTAATTTCTAGAGAAATGCTGTACAATCTTGTGCCGCTAATTAACAATATTGAATTGAACACATAAAAATTTGTAAGAGAACAGATCTCATGTCAAGTGTTCTTATCACAAGGAAATAAAATAAAGGTAAATTAAGAGATAAGAAGAGAGAAACTAGTTTTTTTTCCAGTGTTATGTATCCAAGTATGTGTTCATTTACGTTTTCAGTATCATTGAGTGAATACCTTCTCTCTGTGCAGCTTGGTGCTAGAAGTGAGGAACTAAAACAAATAAATAATACAACAAGAACACATCTTACTCAATTTATTTTGATCTAAAAAAGTAAGAATATTTGTCGTGCGGGGAAGCCTGCGGGGTCTCTGCTCCCGCACCCCATACAAGAACGCAGGATATGGTGAGGCCAAAAAGGAACACCCACGGAGCCATAGGTAGGGGAGTCATACCACTACGGTCTCACTGGAGGCTGGGTTCACTGGACGTGCGACCTGCTGTCCCTTTTGTCTGCAACCCACCGACGACTCTCTTTCACTCTCCTCCACTCTCCTCCGTAGCCGCAGCAGTTATATTAGCAGCTAATTGGCTAACTGGCTACAGCTGACGGCCAATCAGCCACAGCTGATGGCCATCTACTACCCGAGCCAGCACTCCTCCACGTGAGGCCGAGAGCCTGTAAACTACTTTCTGGGGCTCTGTCCCCACACTCCACCCCTACAGGTTCTCGCCTCACAATCTAGGTGACAAGCGTCTTCCGCGAGGGTCCCTGTGCCATATTAGCCTACTGACACCTACGGACGAAAAGAAACGGTAGTCTTCGGAACCAACAATGGCAAATCCCTTCCATCTGGGAGGATACATGCCAGCTTCTTGTCCTGGGAAAGGAGGGTTGCTGCCACTGGCACCTTTCCCGGTTTGTGGTACCAGACCTTTATGGCAGTGCTTGGGGTCCCTTGCATAGTTTCAACATGTAACAGAACAGGGGACCCCATAATAGGCCATAGTGAGAGCACATAGTTCCCTCGCAAAATCATCCCGGTATCGGGACCTCTGTATACTACAGTCATTGTGGTGGCCACTCAGCCACCACCCCTGGCGTCACTTGCAAATCATGAGTCAAACCGGCATCCCATGGGGCTATCAGACACCACCACCGACAGTGGGGGCTTTTGACCTGCCAGGGCCAAGTCCATTGCTGCCGTTCCCCTGCTTTCAAGCATGTGGGTGCTGACAGCAAAATGTTCCCATTTCTACCGTAGCCTGGCTTTAACAGTCTCATTGGTGGTAACTTGTAATTGAATGGGAGCGGCCGTTCGATGTAGCAGAGCTTCTACTGGTGCGGGCCCTCCCTTCCGTGGTCTCTCATTCAGGACTCTCAGGACGTCCCATAGACGCGAGGCCCAGTCACGCATCGTGGGAGGGTGTTTTGACACCCGGAGACCTTGCTTCAAAAGACCATTATAACGTTCAATCATGCCAGCTGCTTGCGGATTGTACGGGGTGTGAAACAACCATTGCACATCCATCCTGGCAGCCCAGTGCTGCACTTCTTGCCCCGTAAAATGGGTACCCCTGTCACTTTCAATGACTTGGGGGCGCCCATAGAGGGCGCACAGTCGTGTAAGGGCGACCACTGTATGCCGCTGATCTGTAGCCAGACAGGGCCAAGCAAACATCAACCCCGTAGCAGTGTCCACTGCTGTAAATGCATATATCGCATTGCGGGCCTTAGGCAGGGGTCCAATGTAATCCACTTGCCAGCGAGTGAGGGGCACCCTCCCTCGCGTAATCTGCTGTGTCTCCCAGGGGAGCCTCCGCCTTTGGGGGATGTCCTGGGCACAGACGGCACAGTCATAGCAGGCATCTGCTATCTCCTGCCATTTCAAAGGCAGGCCCCAGCGTCTGCTCACCTGCCACATGGTTCGGCTTCCAGCGTGCTGTAATTTCCTATGCAGCCAATGGGCCACATCAGTGGCAGGAGCCCGCTCTAACCATCGTACCCGTGCTAAGGCGTCTGCTTCATCATTACCTGGGGACACTAAGGGGGAGTGACCTGTGACATGCATTAAGGTCACCTCCTTTCTCTGCCCTAGGTCCCAGAGGTCCTGCCACATGGCTTGACCCCACAGTGGACGGTGTCCCACCAACCAGTTTTGGTGTTTCCATGTAGGCAGCCACAGCGTTAGGCCCCGGAACACCGCCCAGCTGTCAGTGCAAATAACTAGGGGCCCAGGCTCGTGGCTGATCACCATCGACACAGTCCGTAATTCAGCCCACTGGCTACTCTGGACCATTCCAGTATCAAACCAAATGGTATCTGTTTTGGGCTGCACACCAATAGCCGTCCAAACAGCTGCAGCCCCTCGGCTAGAACCATCGGTAAACCAGGCATCCTCAGGTACTGGGGACTGTCCTTCTTTGTAGGGCGAGGGCTCCAAGTCCTCCCCTCTAGGCAGAGCACTTGGCTCAGCCTGGGCTATAAGCTCCACAGGCCCCAGGACCTGTTGTAGCTCTGTGCTCAAAGGGCTTGAACTAAGGGTGCTATGTTGCTCCAAGTAGGCACCCCACTTGGCGAGGGTGGTGGTCTGTGCCACCCCCGTTTTGGGTCCCTGGGTCTACGTACGGACCCACCCCTGGACAGGATACGTTGTTCTTACCAACACGCGTGCCGTTCCTGTGATGGCTTCTGTGGCCACTAGGGCTGCATACACAGCAGCCAGCTGTTTCTCTATTAGAGAGTAGCGGACCTCCGCTCCTTTCCATAATTGGGACCAAAATCCCACTGGCAACCGGAGACGCTCCTGCCGTTGCCAGAGGCCCCATCCGTACCCCTCTTGGGTTACGTGAACATCAAGTTCAAATGGGCGGCCTGGGTCCACTACTTGCAGAGCCTGTGCCTGCTGCACTGCCCGTTTCGTGGCAACGAAGGCTTGCTCTATAGCCTCAGTCCAATCCCATGAGGCCCCCTTTTTTATCATATTGTACAAGGGCCTTGCCATTTGTGCTAAATGGGGTACAAACGCCCGCCAATATCCTAGCAGACCCAAATACGTCTGCAGTTGGGAGACCTTGGTTGGCCGGGGAAAGGCCTGTATTTTGTCAATGATTGCCTCAGGTATAACCTTTGTCTTACCCGACCACACAACACCCAAAAACTTGACGGATAAGCCAGGGCCTTGGACCTTTTCCTCATTCACCGCCCAGCCGCGTGACTTCAGGTGGCGGAGAAGAGAGGGAGCTGCTTGCTCTAAATCAGAAAGAGAATCTGAGGTTAACAGAATGTCATCAACATAATGAAACAAGGCCACAGAGGATGGATGATCCCACTGTGCCAAATCCTGGGCCACAAGCCCGTGGCAGATAGTGGGGCTGTGCAAGTATCCTTACGGAAGGACTTGAAAAGTCCACTGACGCCCATCCCACGTAAAAGCAAACTGCTCTTGACACTCGGGTGCAATGTCAATGGAGAAAAAAGCATTGGCCAAGTCCACTACATAGTGATATGTCCCCAGGCGGACAGTCAGACGATCCATTAAATCATGAATTGAAGGCACTGCAGAGTGCAAGGGTGGCGTCACCTTTTTTAACTCCCTATAGTCCACAGTCATTCGCCAGGTCCCATCTGGCTTCTTGACAGGCCATACTGGGGAGTTAAAGGGACTGTGCGTTGGCCTCACAATATGTGCCTTCTCCAATTCCAATATTGTATGACCGATCTCCTCCTGTCCTCCTGGCAGGCGGTATTGTCGCACTGTAACCACGCGCCAGGGCTGTGGCAACGCTTGAGGAGGGTGGTGAGCATGTCCGCGTGTCATCGCTTTCACCACCCGTATCCGGAGACGGAACTCTCCTACCGACGTCTGTAAGCTGAGGCCATGTAGCACGTCCACCCCTAGAATATATTCCGGAACGGGGGAGACATAAACCTTGTAGGTACGAGGAGGAAACCTTCCTATACCCAGTGGTAAGGAAACGGCTTTCACAGTCAGTTTTTCCCCCGTAGCCATCAATGCAGATTGCTGGTCCAGGGAACAGTTCTGGGTTCCCGTAAACGAGACTGCAGTCAGCACCAGTGTCAACTAGAGCCAAAAACCTCTGTACATTCGAAGGGGACCAATGTATGGACAGTTCCACGTGGGGCCTCCGGTCCTTGCTCGTCCCCTCTGACCGGGTACCTTGGCCCCACCCCTAATCAAGCTGAAAGGAGTCGGCCTCAAGCGGCTGCATGAAGTCCTGGAGGGACACGGGTCGCACTTTCCCAGACTCCTCCTTTATGCTTCTCCGGAATTGTTCTTCCGGACGCAACTGTTTCCAAAGTTCAAGCAGGAGTGCATTGGGTTGCTGGTCTATTTTTTCCTGATCAACCCCTGCTGCCACGAGATCACGCCACATCTGTGCGCGTGTTACTCTCTGAGGCCCGCGACTTCGCCCCTTTACCTTTGGTTTGGGCTTCCAGGTCTCAACTGTGCGGGCCTCCTGTCTTAACTTCCTTCGCCTCTGGCTTTCAACATCCCCTAGGGTGGCCATGGCAGTTGTAACTTCATGGATCCGTCGCCCTACATATGGTGTAAGAATAGCAACCAAGGATCCAAAAGCACTCGCAGGTGCAGTATCCAAAACCAGATCTCTCATGCTGGCAGTAAAAAGCTCATCATCTGGGCCCTGCATGTTGAGGTTAAAAATAGCATGTCTCATACCCATTTCACGGATTATTTGCGTAAGTTCTGTATATGACTGCCACTGACTCACAGTGTCTGGCAGCTCGCCAGCCTGTCCCCATACGGTGCGTACCACAGCAGTGAGCCACGCCATTAGAGAATGGTTGCCCTGGTTGTTGGCCAATCTATGGCAGTTTTGTAACCTTTGTCGCAGGGACGGATGCACTGTCACGAAGGCTAGCTTTTCCATCTCGCCTGGGGAGCAGAGAATGCTGTCTGCTCCCTCATCCCATAAACGTAATAGCCAAGCTGAGACTGGCTCTCCAGGGCGCTGTCTGTACCGCCTCCCCAGCTCCTGCAACTCAGTGGGAGTGTATGGGGTGTAGGTAGTGAACTCAGTCACAGCTGGGTTGCCGGCAGCAACGCACACAGGGCCCAAAGGTTGCTCATGTTTTACCCTTTGCTTCAAGATTGGCCGGGCTTGGGGGTTGGGAGCTACATTGTCTCCACTTGCTTCCTCCGCCTCTGCCTCAGAGTCTCCACTGTGGGGCCCCTGTTCTAACAGGCGCACCCGGGCTTCCAGCGCTTCCAACCAGGACACCTGGTCAGGCACCTGGGCCCTTGCATTAAGCACATTTTCCGTGTTGAGACTCAAGGCCTTGAGGAACATCCAGCCCACACGGCCGGCTGTAGCCTTCTTCTCCTCTGGCAACCGCTCAGCCAGAGCCTGCAGGGCCTCTCCACGCTGGCCAGAGAGCCGTCCATGTCCTCCCACCCCTCCTTGGGGGTCCAACCCTTGAGAACAGTGGCCACCGAACACCATATACTGTGTGGGGGCCATACATCCTCCTGCCCAGAGTCAGACTCCATTCCTACCTGGTCGGAATCTTGCTCACCGTGCCAGGTGTCTGAGTGGGTGGAAGCCTCCGTGTATAATGTCCACAATCCTCGGACCCAACAGCCAAAGCACATCAAGAAAAGGAGGACAACGCCCTCCATGGCCAAGAGGGAGGTGTGCCATCTGGAGGCTCGAGTCTCCCAGGCAGACCGTGCCTCCCGCTCCCGGCGTAGCTCTTTGCGGGGCTCCCGAAGCTCGACTTTTGTATGCATAAACTGCTCAACCATCCTTCGGTGAGTTTCGGCCGGTACCATACCCTGCTCGCTGCGCCATTTGTCGTGCGGGGAAGCCTGCGGGGTCTCTGCTCCCGCACCCCATACAAGAACGCAGGACATGGTGAGGCCAAAAAGGAACACCCACGGAGCCATAGGTAGGGGAGTCATACCACTATGGTCTCACTGGAGGCTGGGTTCACTGGACGTGCGACCTGCTGTCCCTTTTGTCTGCAACCCACCGACGACTCTCTTTCACTCTCCTCCACTCTCCTCCGTAGCCGCAGCAGTTATATTAGCGGCTAATTGGCTAACTGGCTACAGCTGACGGCCAATCAGCCACAGCTGACGGCCATCTACTACCCGAGCCAGCACTCCTCCACGTGAGGCCGAGAGCCTGTAAACTACTTTCTGGGGCTCTGTCCCCACAATATTTAACTATATTTTCCAAAAGTAAAAATTAGTGAGGAAAGGACCATTATTCTTTTTTTTATTTTTGCCAATCTCTTTTGAACATGGCTTAATAAAAATCAGCTGCATTAAAAGCAGTTAACATGAGACGGAGGTGAAAATGTTGAAATAGTGATCCTGGAAAATTCTCTCCTCTTCAAAAACAATGAAAAAATTATAAAAGTTAACAAAGGCGATCTGTGAAAATATGTTTGGAAAATGGCTGAATCACAGTAGAAGCAGTGATACTGTATCTTTTTAATTTACCCAGTTCCCATCACTCTCCCTCTTCAACTCTGCGGTAGTTTGAGAACCAACGGTCTGCAGCCAACAGCCTGGCAACTACAGGTGGGGAAGAGCTGGGTTCAGGTTCCATCACAGCCTCATTCCCAGAAAAGTGGCATCATTTCATCTGTTGGTGGTTCTCTGAAGGATCCTACTTACAAGATATCTTTATTTGAGCTAACTTGGGGTGTTAACCTGAGTGTTACACAGTATGTATGAAAAGACTTCTCTCAGAAGCATTTGTCGAAACATTTAAAGGCATTTGTTTAACTTAGTGGCTAGCTGAGGTGCTGGATAACACCAGTGGTAAACAATGGCGTGATCAAGAAGCTTAAAAAGAAATGCTGGGGAATGAGATGTTAATAAAGATCTGATCTATTTGTGAAAATCTAGAAGGCTACATAGAAGAATAGAGCTGTGCATGTACCCAGGGCTTAGACCACGCTCAGGAAACACGTGAGATGGCCCTAAGCTGTCACCTCTAGGTGACCATGAGCTTTGGCATAAGAAGGAAGTGAAGGTTACTGCAGACTTGTGAACTGCCTGACTGACCGCTGAAGGAATGCGCTGACACGCACAGAGCAAAGACTGGGAGACTTAGCGATTCTAGGTATTGAAGGAAATTTCTGAAGAGAATTCAACTACTACCGAGCACAACAAATACAGACAGATTAGTTGTTGCTTGGGGCTTGGAGTGGAAATGGGATGATGGGATGGTCATTAAGTTTAGAGTTGCTGTCTAAGGTGATGAAAATGCTCTACATTGACTGTGGTTATGTTTGTGCATACATGTGGGAACACTTTAAAAATCATTGAATTTTACACTTTAAGTGGGTGACTGGCATGGTACATGCATTGAATATCAATAAGCTGTTTTTAAAAAATGAGAGGATGAAATCCTTACAGGACAACAGAGCAGACCGAAAGGCCAAGGATGGAAACTGGGGGTGATCCCTGTGAAAGGACAAAGGAGAGAGGAGGACTCCATGAAGACGGCAGTAGAACGAGGGCAGTGCCAGTGGAGGGTGCCACAGACACTAACAGATAAACTTTCTAGAAGGAAAAGAGAAATAGAGGCAAGTGATACAGAAAAGTCAAGTAAGGAAAGGATTAGACAAGTCCCAATGGATTTGATTATAATCAAGTCTCTGATCACAAGATCACAGGCAAGTGGGGAGAGAAACCAAGGCATCATGCAGAGGTTTGAAATATGAATGAAAAGTATTGAAATATGTGAAAGAGAACCGAATTTTAAACCATCTGCTGAGCAACTTGAATATCATAGGTACTTGAAATATTTATGCAGGGTAATTTCAAGGATATCCAGTTGATTCATCAGAAAAATGTGTTTGTTCAACCCGTGTTTCAGTTTCTGAAAAATAGTATTTACTGAGTATATATTAAGCATTAAGTCTTCTATTTTTATTGCAGAACAAGTAGAAGTAAATTTCTATATTATTTTAGGGTTATGCCTGGAAAGTTGTCAACTAAATCACCTACCTGAAATCAACAAAGATTTTTTTTTTAATCTTCCAGTGTCTTTACATTCTACAAGGAGAGTTTGCTTTTCTCTTCTCAGCAATGTCAGCCTTTCAAGAATATTTTCTGACACTGGCATGGTCATCAATTATCTCAGAAATAAATATGAAGCTCTAATTCGGTAAATTCATAAGATTACAGACTCTGCATATATCCACATGCCACCTGCGCTCTGCAGTTCATCTCTATTTCTACAAATTCTCTCAATGCATCTGATCCATCTCTATGTCTGCTTTTCCATGTTAACACAGAGACACTTAAGCCTTTATAATTTCCACAGTAAAATAAACTAGGTATTAAGAACTGAACTCACCTGAGCCATGTTCATTTTCTGCTGCTCCTGGAAGAAGATGAAAAACTGAAGTTTCCACTGGTGAGGAGGAAAGTGGAATGGGGTCATGAGAAACATGGTCTTCCTTACAACTCCTATATTCACCTGCCTACAAATCTCCTAACACCACCTGGAGGAAAAGCCTCCCTGTGAGAGCACTTCCCTCTGACATTCTGGAGAAGGAACAGGAAGAAGCAGCACCACCTGCTCACGTGTGTCTCTGATATGAGCACGTGGGCTTCACCTTGCATTTTCACTGAGGGAGGTCAACTGCCTTTTGTCAAGGAATTCACAATTCTGACTAGTCAATACAAAACAACAACAACAACAACAACAACAAATAGAAGCATGTAAGTAAAACAGAGGACTAATTAAACAAATTCAGGTCCACCAGAGGTCCCCCTTCCTTCATTAAAACTAATGTCAAAACATGACTCTGCCTGGATTGTTCATCAAGTTCTTGTTGTCTTTACACCTTCAGTTAAGAGTTTCCACAGAAACTGAAATAAAGATGGGATACTTTATGCAAGAATTGTACTGTTTAACTTTTTGTTCTAAACTGGTTGCAGTTCCTAAAGAACATCTGTTGATAAGATGTTTATAGAACTTACCTGTGAGAGTAAACAGCCATGTGCTGCTTTCCTCAGTTCTGTCTGGTGTGACTACAAAAATCATTCATTTCGGGTCCAATATTTTGGGGCTTCCCTAAGTGTCCAATACAGAAAACCTTTCGTCTACTCTCATTCTATTAACTCCACGTTCAGGAAAGTGGGAGCATAGGCTTAACTCTAGATACCACATGAGGTGAGGGATATGGTGTGAGAGCAGCTCAGAATCTGGAGAGTGAGGGCAGAACAAAGGAAACAAGGTGCTGTTTAGGATTTCGTCAGCTCTGTCTGCTTACACCTTCCTGGGACATCAGTCCTCACCAGCCATCCAATCAGGTGCCTTTTCCTGTGCAGCCTAACAGGTACCCATCCCTCTCAACCCCACATACCACCTTCTGCAAGTTGGTCCACAGTATCCACTGTCACAGTCTGTGATGGCTTCTGGGTGTGGTGACACCCCGAGTCTCACTCAGGCTTCCCCCGGGGATCAAGCACTGCTTCTGGTGGAGCAAATCAGGACCTACTCCTTCTAGACACTTCTGCCTCTACTCTACAGCTCTGGTGAGAAGTCTGTCAGCACAGCTGTTCCCCCAAGGGGCAGTTATTCCTGGGGCACCTCCCTCTTCCAGACTTAAAAGAGTTACTTTGCTCCCAGGGGCTGGGACCTGAGCCTGAGAAACAAACTCACTTCATTTGAAACCTTCATCTAACACCTAAACCTGACCATTTTGGAATTCGCGAAAACTGGACTGTGCAGCACTGTACCCATTCCCTGCACGCAGCTGCTCCACCGGAAGTGTGGCTAGTGCCACGAGACAAAATAGGATTTTGAATGCACTGCATTAAGTGAATCAGTAAAATGAACTTCACCTCCTTTTCTTTTTACTGCTGTTTGAACATTTTTCAATTATGTTTTACATTATATTTGCATTACCTCCCTACTGGCCAGCACTGCATTAGTTTGTCAGACTGGGCCTCTGAGGATGGAGGCAGCCTGGACAGTGCAGGAAGGCACGAGAGCCTCACAGTCCCACCCAGGGGCTCTGGGGAAAACCCACACATCCCAGGATATGTTTACCACGTGGTAAGATTCTGTCCGCATTTACTTCACAATGATGTCTCTGGGAATTTGAGGACAGGCTACTCTGCTAAGTGCCCCAAAGGTTGCAACTCTGGGTTTGGGGCAGGGAGGACATTAGGAAGAGCAAGAGATGGGAGGGAAAATCTATATCTGCGTCCTACCTCTCACACCGCCCAGGTAGAGCCTGTGAGGTATTTCACTCCATCACACGAAATGGCATGTCTATACTGTGGATGGAAAAGGGGCCACATACTAAACTGGAAAAGCTCAGATGTCCGCATGGCAGGCCCTACCAACTGAGAGACCAAAATTAACCACACAGGACAGTCTGAACATAAAAATTCCTAACTGAAAGTGGTCCTGGTCCATAGTCCTGTCCTTGGCCTGTAGATTCCTTGACAAAGGTCAATCTTTTACCTTAAACAATCCTACTTACTGTCTTTTCTGCTTCTAAGATAACATGCCCTTGGGATGTCACCATAATCCCTTTTACTGGACCCCCCCAGGGCACAACCTGCCTCACCAGAGCAGGAAACTGCAGAACCCCTTGTTCCGCTGATCCCTTGATTACCATCTCTATGTGCTGTAAAGTGCTATTAACTATCCAGTCCCCACCAATGTAAAAGAAGTATCTGTCTCTCCAATTCACTTTCTATCCAGTCCCAGAGATTTCCCTGCTTTGCCCTCTCCCACCCCTTTAATCCATGACCAATCGATTTCAGGTAACCCTCCTGCTTCGATTCTACTGTATAAAATAAGTTGCAAAACCTCCATTTTCCAGAGCATTACTCAATCTGTTGAGATTTTGTTTCCAGACAATTGTCGTCAGTTTAGCTCAAATAAACTCTTGTAAGTTTTCTCTTAGGCTTGATGTTTTTTCATGGGTAATACCGACAAGTAGGCTTATTGAGATGGTCAAATGAAATAAATGAAGGCAACAAAGTGTTTTTTGATAGCAGCTTACACAGTGGTTACAAGCATTTGGCAAAATGTTTTGCAGAGCACACCTTACCTAATTCTGAGTAACTATGCGAACTACGATTAGTAGCCTCAAGTTTACAGTGCACGTCACAAAGGTGCATTCCCCTCCCGCCGCCCGCAGCCGCCCTGCATCCCGCCGCACAGAGCAGCACCTCCTCCTGATCGAGACTCACCCACCTGCGCAGCGGGGTCCGCGGGGCCGACTCCGCACGCACGCGGGACTGGGGAAGGGGAGAGCCGCCGGGAGGTCCCGGGGATTGCCCGCCTCGTGGCCCAGACACCAGCCGACCTGACCGCAGGGGCCCAGCGCAGCCTCTGCTCCCGCAAAAAACACGAGCGACAAAGAGATCGTATCCCTCCTACTCTGGAGCGGACCCCACGGGAGGAGGCGGGACTACTCTGCACATGCGCAGACTGAGACACACTCCCAGAGGGCTCCGCGGTAAGCCCACACTTTGAAGACTACATTTCCCATGAAACCTTGAGACCCCAGGAAGTAATATTTGAAGGGTGTCCGTTTAATTAGCCATTTGGCAGACGTGACACCTATACCTGACTCCTGGGGACTTCAACTGGGTCCCCAGAGCTTTGGGGTTAGACTTTAACTCGAAGATCTCACAACATATTGCAAATCGTCGTTCTCCATCGGATCCTGGTTGGAAAAACAACAGCTGCAAGAGACAACAGTTGGGGAATCATGAATATGAGCTAGATATTAGAAATATTAAGGGAAATTAACCATTCCCTGGGAAAGTGCGATAATATTTGGATGATGTAGGAAATTGTTATTTTTTAAAGATGTATACTAATATGTTTATAATTATGAAATCATGTTTTTGTAATTTACTTTTTTAAATTAAGCAAAACAATTAGACAAGCAAATATGGTAACTGGTTAAGAATCATGAAATCTATATAATATGTGTATGATCCTTATTTTACTATTTCTGTTCTATCTGGAGTGTTTGGATTTCTTTTTAACACACAGGGAAAGACTTGGGATACGGCGGGATGGAGGGAGGTTAGGGAGTGCAATGCCCCTTCAGACGTGTCCCTTTAAAATCAAGCTGCCAAGAGAAGTAAAGGTTCACACACACAACTGTGGCTTTCACAGCTGTGTAATACAACAGATACTACAAAATGGAGCCAGCATCAACATAAAAGAGTAACTAACATCTGTGACCAGCAGGGTGGTGGTGGGGAGGCAATAGTCTAGCTGTTCAAATGGCAAGTAATACAGGAAAACACATACAATCCCAAATAAGGAAATTATTATTGTGTCAATTTTGCATGTCCATAGGTAAACCTGCCTTGAAACTTAATGTGTGCACACATCAAATCAGAGATATATGGAAACAATAACATAATTTTTCTATCTAGCAGACTTTTTTAGAACAATTTCAACTTTACGGAATAACTGAGCAGAAACTACGAAGAGTTCCCATATAACTCCTCTCATCACACCACACAGTTTCTGTTATTATCATGTTACTTTAGCGTGGTGTATTTTGTACAATTAAGGAATGACACATTATTACTAGCTGAAGTCCAAACTAGTTTACATTAGCAGTCACTCTTTGTGTTGTAGAGTTGTATGGGTTTTACCTAATGCATAATGGAATGTCCAGCATTCCATTACGTACAGAGTAGTTTCACTGCCATAAAAATCTCCTGTATTCTGTCTGCTCAACCTCTGCCCTCTTGCTTTCCCATTCTGAACTCCTGGTAGCCACTCAACTTTTTACTGTCTAAATAATTTTACCATTTCCAGAATGTCATATAGTTAGAATGATATAGTAAGTAGCCTTTTCAGTCGGGTTTCTTTCACTTAAAATATGCATTTAAGATATCCTCATGACTTTTAGTGGCTTGACGGCTCATTTTTAAATAGATGGACAATATTCCATTGCATGGATATACACAGTCTGTTTATTCACTCATCTATTCTCATCTATTGAAGGACACTTGGTTGCTTCCAAGTGTTTGCAACTGTGAATAAAACTATAAACGTTTCGTGCAGGCTTTTGTGCGAATATAAGTTTTCAAATCAATTGAGAAAATACCAAGGAGTACAATATCTCGATTGTATAGTAGAGACTAGTTTTAACTTTATTAGAAACTGCCACACTGTCTTCCAAAAGTGAATGCATAATTTTGCATTCTGACCAGCAATGAAAGAGAGTTCTTCTGCTCCATATCCTCTCCAGCGTTAAGTGTTGCCAATGTTTTGGGTTGAGATTCAGGCCTCAGACAACATCAGAGAATACACAGATGGCAGAAACCTTAAGGATGTCATGAATGTAGGAAAACTTTTGCTGATAATTCAACCCTCAACGTACACCAGAGAATTTATACATGGGAGAAACCATATGATTGAGTGAATGTGGGAAAACTTTTGTCTCTAAGACAGCTCTTAAAGTATATCACAACAGAATGCACAGCAGAGAATGTCGAGTATCCCAAAGGAAATCATGACACTGAGACACTGAAGAAGCTTATGACACATAGACTGGCAATTTTTTTTCCTTTAGCTATTTCTTTTTGTGCTAGGTACCTAGCTTGTGTAAATTTCCCAGTCCATGTGGGTCTGTTCATGGAATATGATGCTATTGATTTAAAACTGTCCTTAAAATCTCACTTTATGTTTCTGCTGTCTGTGTTATACTTGAAGGGAGAAATTTCCATGGCAAACTTGGATCCTGTGTATTCAGCATAGCACCCAAGTTTAAGGAAGCTAGAACCTGAATAATTGGGTGAAAGAGAATTGCCCACTAACAGATCTTCACCAGTTTTTTGTTTGTTTAAGCAAGAATTAAGTTTGTACTGTGTAGAGCTGTTACAGATTTGTGTCTGTTGGTCAGATGCATATAGTTTAGGCAACTCTGTTAGAGTGCGATGAAATGCTGTAAATATAATAAAATCTCAGAAGACCTGTCAGAACTCAACCTATCATTGTACATCAGAGACTACACATGAAGAAGAGGACTTCTGTCAAATGTCCTGAATAATCAGACGACTTCATTAAAAATCAGATATCTGAAGGAAAACCATAAAAGCCTTTACCATCAATTGAATTTCATTAAACATGAAATAAAATCTTATACTGTGATAATTTTTGAATGTGTACTGAAATTGCATGAGATTTTTTCCTGGGTAAATGCATGTTTCAAACTTGATAAATTCTTCACCGAGAAGTGATGTACCGAGACTTGTGATTTATATGTAATATTAAATTTATAGACAATATAGAAGAGAATATTCACCTATATACAAACACTGGAATGTGAAGTTTTAAAGATGGAAGAATAACGTCAACTCTGGAGAACACCAATAAATGTGACTGAGCTATGTGGTACATCTGTATGAGTATGTAATGGAGCTTTCATTACTGCTTATAGTACGAGGCAGTAGCTGAAACTGCTCTGGACCTGTTCTGTTTCCTTTTCTGAGTGACAGTCCATATGCTGCTTCTGTTGGCTTCTGTCAGCTTGATGCTGTTTGACTTTGGACAGCCTGCTATTTTTGAATATTGTTCTGGTGCCGAATTTCTGGGTCCTTGTCGATTTATGAGATTTGCCAAGGTTTCTTTGTGTGTGTGTGTGTGTGTGTGTGTGTGTGTGCACATGCATGCGTTCATTTTTGTAGTGGATTGATTCTTACATGCTCTTTTGACCTTCATTTTATGCCATTTATGGTTCATTTTGCGCTGAGTAATTAAAAAGCAAGTCTTCTTAGCCCTCTTGTTTGCATGTAGCCTGAGCATCCCGTCTGGGATCTTTTCCCAAACCCATGGTGCTTGCTCGCACTACAGCATTGCAAATGAATTAATTTCTACCCTTCTTGAATAGCAGCGTTTAGAATTGGAACAAAATCAGGGCTACTTTTGTGTCAGAAGCACTAAATTGGTATTAGAAAATGCTCACATTTTGGGCAAACTATTTCCTTACCCAAGGAAATATTTGGTCAATCTGTCATCCTTTCAGGCTATATCATTTGGTCAGCACAAAGAAAGAAGTAACTGAAATTGTCATTTTTAAAACTTAGACCACTATAAACTTCTCTGAACCCTAAGCATGTTGCTTTCTGCAAGTATGATCTGATAGATCGAGCATGTCGAAAATACTCAAATCACTTGATTCCTTGAGTAAGTTTTCTGCTCCCCATCTTGTGTTGACATTGTGTGAGGGAAAATGATGGTATAATTTTAGCGCTAAGTGGAGGACAATTATTTCTTTTATACTGGCAATTAACTTAGTGACTTCCCTGCCAAAGAAAGCCAGGAGTAAGAGCCCAAAGCCGCATGAAGGCTGTATCATGAGATCTCCAGAGCTGGTGAAGCAGGGACTGAGCCAGCACGCCTTCCGGCTGGAGAGTTCTAGCAGCTAAGAGAATATTTTTGCCTCTCCTCAGTTTCTTGACACCTTCGTACTCATGAGCTTATTGCACAACCAAAAGGGAAGTGAAAGTCAAAAGGTATCTGTACGTGCTTGAGTTTTTAGAAAATTCTTAATTTATAGGAAACTAAAGGAAATGATCTAAACTGGAGTACATTTTTTTAAAGTTTTGCTTTTGTTTGGAATAGATGCAGATTTAAAGAAGTTACAGCAGTAATTGCAATTAATTTGTCACACAGTTTCCCTTGTTAATGTTTTTTATTGCACTAGTACATTTGTCTTAACTAACATTGATACATTATTAACTAAACACATTTTTGGGGGGTTTTCTAGTTTTTCTCTAGTGTTTTAGTATTCCAAGATTTCATCCACTATTCCATATTACACTTAATTGTCATATCTCCTTAACTTCCACTGGTCTGTGACATTTGTTCATGTCTTCCGTGTTTTTTAATACCTTGACAGTTGATGAATACTTGTCAAGTATTTTGTAGAATATCTCTCATTTTGGTGTTTGATTTTTTTTTTTTAAATGATTGCACTGGAATTACAGTTTCTATGGTAGGAAGACCACATAGGTAAAAACAAACAAAACAACATTTCTCATCCTATCAGTAGTACATGCTGTCAACATGAATGATCACTGACGCTGCTAAGCGTGGTCACCTGGTTTCTAGTTAGTGACCCTCAACTTGAAAGCATGTATAGCAAGCACCAGGCTTGGCACTTGGTAAAGATTTCTTTTATAAATCATTAGTTGTACGAAGTTTTGCACAAACTAAGATCAGAATCCTTTTTATATGATTCTGATTTTAATGTGGGAAACAATATAAATTGGTTAAAAACTAGAACACCCAGTATTTAAAAATCACTTAAACTTTTTTTAATGCTACTTTTTAAATTGAGATACAGTTTTAATACATGAAGGCAAGCACTACAAAAGCAGAGTGATAACACATCTTTTCTCCAGCTTGAGAGGGTCTGATCTTTTACCTGATGTTCACTCGGAAGAGTGTAAAGATTTGTCAGAAACATTAAAACAAAAAAGTCACTTTAAGTGCATCCAGTTCATAGTCCACATTTTTTTTTATTTACTTCTGTCATTCATGTTTTTTTTGTTTTGTTTGTTGTTTTTTCCCCTTCTTCCACCTCCCTCCATCCCCCCTCCAGTTCAAGCCATTGTTTCTCAGTCTAGTTGTGTAGGACACAGCTCCTTGGCCCATGATGGTATTATGAGCCTTTTGTTCCCCTCGGCTGAGGCAGTCGGTCTCCGGTCATGGGTTGGCCAATTACAGCAGCTCACAGCAGCTCGCTTACAGCAACTCAAGGCAGCTCTCACACTCATGGCAACATAAGGTGCCCCGGCCACTCACACTGGCCACCGACTACTCTTGGCAGCGCACAGTAGCCCGCAGCAGTACAGAGCAGCACACAGCAGCCTGCGGGAGCTCACGCCGATGACCTCCGGCTGCTCAAGGAAGCCCAGATCCAGGGAGAGCCATTGTTCACAGTCTTAGCTGTAGACGGCAAAGCTCACTGACCCATGTGGGAATCTAACCGGCGACCTCTGTTAGGAGCACTGCGCTACAACCACCTGAGCTACTGCACTGGCCGTGTTTTATTTTTCTTTAATTCAAGTTTATTGGGTTAGTAAAGTTTCATAGGTTTCAAGTGTACATTTCTGTTAATACATCACCTATATATCACATTGTGTGTTCACTACCCCAAGTCAGATCTCTTTGTATCACCATGTATTTGATTCTGTTTACCCTCATCTACCACCTCCTCCCCCTTCACCCTCTGGAAATCGCTAAACTATTGTCTGAGTCGGTGCGTTTTTATTTATTTGTCTGTCTTGTACCTTGGTTGCTTTCAGTTTCATATCCCAAATACCAGTGAAATCATATGGTTCTTGACTTTTTCTGTCTCACTTATATCGCTTAGCATAATAATCTCAAGATCTATGCATGTTGTCGCAAATGGCACTATGTCATCTTATGGCAGAATAGTATTACATTGTGTGCATATACCACTTCTTTCTCCAGTCATCTATCGAAGGACACTTGGGTTGTTTCCATGTGTTGGCTTCTGTAAATAAAGGTGTAGTGAACATCAGAGCACATACATCTTTATGGATAAATGTCAGATTTTTTGAGTATATACCCAGGAGAGGGATTGCTGGGTCATATTGTAATTCTCTTCTTAATGTTTTGAGGAACCTCCACACTGCCTTCCATAGCAGCTGCACCAATCTGCATTCCCACCAACAGTGTATGAGGGTTCCTTTTTCTCCACAGCCTCTCCAACACTTGTTATTTGTCTTGTCAATGATAGCCATTCTGACTGGTGTGAAGTGATGTCTCATTGTGGTTTTTATTTGCATTTCTCTGTTGATTAGTGATATTGAGCATCTTTTCATGTCTATTGGCCATCTGTTTGTCCTCTGGGAAAATGTCTATTCAGGCCCTTGCCCATTTTTTAAATTGGATTGTTTTGTCTTTTTTTTTTTTTTTTTTTTTTTGGTCTTTTTTGTTGAGTTTTATGAGTTCCTTATATTTTTGGATATAGCCCCTTATTGGAGGCATTGTTTGCAAATATCTTCTCCCATTTGGTTGGTTACCTATTAGTTTTGTCAGTGGTTTCTTTTGCTGTGCAGAAGCTTTTTAGTTTGATAATAGTCCCATTCATTTATTTTAGTTTTTAATTTCCTTGCCTTGGAGGACAAATTCATAAAATCCTCTTTGAACCCAAGGTCCATAAGATTAGTACCTACGTTATTTTACTGTGCAGTTTATTGTTTCAGGCCTTATATTTAGGTCTTTGATCCACTTTGAGTTAATTTTGGTACATAGTGACACATAGCAATCTAGTTTCATTCTTTTGCATGCTTCTTTCCAGTTCTTCCAGCACCATTTTTGAAGAAGCTGTCTTTTCTCCATTGTATGTTTTTGTCTTCTTTCTCAAAAATTATCTGTCCATGTTTATGTGGGTTTATTTTTGGGTTTTCAATTCTATTCCATTGGTCTGTGTGTCTGTTTTTCTGCCAATTCCATGCTGTTTGGATTAGTTGCTCTACAAGTTGAAGGCAGGGAGTGTTATACTTCTAGCATTACTCTTTTTTCTTAGGATTGTTTTGGCTATTCGGGGTCTTTTGTGGTTCCATGCAAATCTGATGACTTTCTGTTCTATTTGTTTAAAAAAAAAGTCATTGGGATTTTGATGGGGATTGCATTAAATCTGTGTATTGCTTTGGGTGATATGGCCATTTTAACTATGTTGATTGTTTCAATCCTTGAACGTGTAATGTCTTTCCATTTCTTTGAGTCTGCTTCAATTTCTTTCAAAAATGTCTTATAGTTTTCAATTCATAGGTCTTTCACATCTTTGGTTAAGTTTATTCCTAGTTATTCTTTTTGCTGCAATTGCAAAAGGAATTGTTTTTTTTTTTTTTTAATTTTTTTTCTGAGATGTCACTGTAGTATATAGGAATGCAATGGACTTTTTTTCTTTAAACTAATGGTTTTATTGTTTATATAAAAATATGACATGTTTGTTATAAAATATGTAAGGAAAGTTATGTGATGTAAGCTATGCCATCTGGGGAACAAGTGTCATGAACAGACTCCGTACAAGAATTGGGCCATTCACACAAGTACTGGCTTTTTCTGACTTTCTGAGCCTGTTTATTAGAAGTGTAGATCCACCCCCTCTGTCATTTACCAGCCCAGTAAGTGCCAGAAATTTCAGAACATATATTTACACTCAGCCCTGTAGGGGTGCCATCCATGACTGGGTTGCTGTGAGAATCAGGACAAACCCCACAGCTGCCCCAGAGCATGAGTCCCAGGGGCTGGGATCAGCTGTGATGTGGGCACCAATACACATTGAGCAGCTCAGGGTTGCTCCCTGGTCATGGCCAGTGGCCTTCTGTCTGGGGCAGTGCGCTGGGCACAGTAACAGCCTTAGCCCTGCAGCCTGAGTCTGCCTGCAGGGGTGACTAAGGATGTGGAGATGAGAGGTGGTCCTGCACAATCAGGGTGGACAAGGGCGTCACTGTGTCCTTATGGGAGACCAGAGTCAGAGAGAAGATGACGAGGCAGAGGCCAGGGAGGAGGAGGGACAGGAACACATGCAAGGCACACGGGTGCCTCTCGACGCTGGAAAAGACAGGAAACATTCTCCCCAGAGCTTCTGGGCACATTTCAGACTCCACACTCCAGACTGTAACTTGATGAAGTTGTATTTAAACCACCGAGTTTATGGTGAGTGGTTAGAGCTGGGGCAGGAAGGTCATACAGAACTCTTCAGGAGGGGAAGATCTGGCTTGCTCCTGAAGGCTGGGACATCGCTGGCAGTAGGGGGATGCAGCCCTGCACCCGAGCTCCTCGATAAGAATTGTGTGGATGAGGCCCGGGCTGGAGCAAGCCAGACTAAGGAGGGCCCCGGCCGGAGCCTGGCTGCCTGACCTCTGACGTCTCTTGCCTCGGGAGAGTCCTTGGAAAACATCCTGGAAATTGTCTCTGGGCACCTTTTAATAAGTGTTGTATATCCTGATGAGTGTACATGAGAAAGAAAACACGTTTTTTGTTGACCAAGTGTTGGAATATCAAAAACATCTGGTGTCCGCTTTGACAGCAGCAGATAGGACGTCTGGCTCCAAATGTCATAGGCAGCTCAGGAAGCTGCGGCTCCTTTGTGAGAAAGGCAGCTGCTCCCCCCACCACCACTATGTTCAGACTGCTCCTCTTCCTCCTGTCTTCTGTCCTCCCAGACCATTTACACCTTCATTGCCCTACTTGGAATTGGCTGGATGTCTGTGAAAATGAGAGCTTATTCAATCGCATATAGAAAGTTCCACTGCAAAGGTTTGCTACAAAATGTGTACCCTTTTCAGTCATTTCAGACTTTTAAAAAATTGCAAAAGTAGGACAAAGTTCGTGTGCCCACTTCTCCAAATAACATCTCATGTAATCACAGAGTAAGCATCCAAGAGCCCAGGACCGATCTGTAGAGCTGGGGTCCTGCCCACTGCCCACAGCTCCTTCCCGCAACCTCACATCGGGGACAGCCCCTCAGTGTGTGTCTTAGGGCCGTGACACTTCTGAAGAGTGCTGGTCCTCATCTGTAGTAGGTCCCTCAGTAGATTGAGGTTATGCATTCTTGGCAATAAAACCTCAGAAGTGATACTGTGCCTAGTTGGGGCAGCAGGTGGGGGCACCAGCTGTGGAGAGGCCCCTCTCCCAGTGTGACCAGCTGGTTATGGTGACAACACTGTACATCTCTTGTCCCCTTAGTAATCACTAAACGACTGAGCGCAGGTCCTCAGGGCAAGGCCAACACCCTGACCATATCACACACTGCCCACTAACCCCACTGAAGTGTCTTTCTGCAACCCTTGTTACTACGGTATTTACCAACGGTGGCTCGTCCTCTCAGGAGCTGTTCCCTCCCCTTCCCCCCCCCCCCCTGTCAACTTGAGTCATTCAGCGATGTGGGTAGTAATTTATTCTGAGGACGATAACTCATTACCATCTTCATACTATCATTGCTCAGTGTCCCAGATTTGGCCATTGGGAGCACCTCTGTTGGCCTACTCGCTTTCAACAAGCACCATCTGCTTTTTAGCAATTCCTTGGTTCAGACACGAGATGGTCCAGGCTCACCTTGTACTTTCCTGGCCTTGGCCCTGGAGTCAGCCATTTCAAGGAGCCCTGTCCTTTTGCTGGAGATAATGTTGGAACCCAGGATCTGGGCGCTGGGTGTGCACCTTGCCACTGGGTCTCTCTGCTTCCAGGCCGCAGTGCTGAGCTGGAAGCATTGTATGAAGTCGCATGTGCATGCCTGTCTATTGCTGTGTGTAGCTGCTGTCCTATGTCAGCAAACCAGTTCATCACACCCAGCTCTTACCCACAGCATACGTCTAGCTTTTCAGTCTGAGGATACAGTACCAGAGCTGTCACCCATGTGAGAAAGAAACTTACTAACTAGGGCACAAAATCTTGTCTTTTTATTCTAGGTTTAGTGAAAATCCAGCTTCCAAAGTCACTCAGCTGTTGTCTCACCTCTACCCTCATGTGGTCAAAGGTCACATTTGTAACATGATGTGGGTGTTCCATTTTGGTTCCCATTCCCTGGCTTATTTTTCGAAAATGTTGGACATGAATGGCAGTGATCCTTCTCACCAGTTTCTGGCTTGTCTTTGAGTTTATTTTTTGTAAAACTATACAGGTATTTCTAAAGTTTCTTCTACATCTTGTTTTTTTAATCAGAATCCTCATTTTGCATTTTTTAAAAATTGGGGAATATTGGGGAACTGTGTTTTTCCAGGACCCATCAGCTCCAAGTCAAGTCGCTGTTTTCGATCTAGTTGTGGAGGGTGCAGCTCACTGGCCCATGGGGAATCAAACTGGTGACCGTGGTGTTATGAGCACTGCGCTCTAACCAACTGAGCCAACTGGCCACCCCACATTTCTCATTTTAACATACTGCAGATATACTTTTGGATTCTGCTTTCTATACTTGACAGTATGTTCGTAGTTCAAAGTCACTCCATGTCAGCTGACAGACGCCCCACTGTCCCCATTCCTTTCTGTGCTGCACATGACATGCGGCGTGTATGAGCTTGTTTACTCAAGCACTCATATGGATGGGCATTTGGGGCACGTCATGGTTTATCACTACAAAAAATGCTGCAATAAATATCTGCATATGTAATTTTGTGCTGTTAGAAAATACAAAATAGTTGATGGCTCAGTTTGGATTGGTGATGAAAACCAAGACTTCATAGACTAGACAATATGCAAAAAATCTGAAGCATACCATCAAAGGCTTTCGATAGAGACTAAAGAATGAACAGTGACCAGCTGCAGATAGTAGTAGTTGGTCCCACCCCATCAACAAGGCAGATGGTACTGAGTCGGCACCGTGGGAATGGAGCCAGCATGGGAGGGACTTGATTCAGGGAAGGTCTCACCAAGAGACGTCCATCACTGCAGGACTGAAAGCAGGGTGTTAATACACAGAACTGGGCACGGGAGAGACATGCCTTAACACCCATGGCTGAGGAGTGGAGGGCAGTAATTTCCTGGAGCCCAGGCTCGTCAAGGTCAGCTGTCCTCATCTGCAGGAGCCTGGAGAAGATGCAGCCACCTCCAGGGCTGCTGTCCGAGAGGGACAAGTCCCAGATTATCCCATCACCATCTTCCACTGGCCACACTGGGAGAAAAGCCAGCTGACCAGGAGTCAGGGAAGGAAGACAGTACCAGAGATGGGGGACAGGTCCCAGGGCAGGCAGGCCCAGATCCACATGAACTCAGCATTCTGCTTCTTATTCTGAATCCTGGTCACATACCAAATTCCCCCAGAAATCTTGGGTCAGGATTCTTTTCCTTTAAATGCCCCACAGGCAATTCTGGTACCAGCTGGGCTGCTGTGGTACTGCTACTCTAACTTGCTCAGAGGACCCAGGAGAGAATGCTGGTGGGCATCTAAGTGTGGGTGTTCTTGGGGGGGAAACCTGCAAGGCACTGTGTAAGTCCAACTACAAATGTACTGGCATTCTGTTCTTCAGAGTTACAGCAAATGAGTTACTGAAATTAAACATGTAGTTTTATAAATACAGTCTGATACAAGTCAGAAAATGACCTTGTGATTAGAAAGATACATAGTGTTCAGGCATCCTTAGATGAAGCTCGAGAAGTCAAACCTGACAAAAGCCACACCATTCCTCACTTCCTACTTTGTCTTTTATTTTGTTAAACAAACGAAACAAGCAAAAGGAAACCATTTTGCTAGGGAATAGTTTTCTGACAGCATCTGTCTACATAACAGGCTGAAATGTATGAACATTTAGCACGCTGGTACTGAAAATATGTTCAGAGTATGATAGTATAAAGCCACAGTTCACAGGAGAGCTTAGTTGTCCACTCACTAATGGGACCTTCCTCAGCATTCTCCCCCATCTGTAATGGGCCTCTCAGAGACTCCATCACATACATGGATTTAAAAATAAAGCTTAATGCTCTGGAGGAAATGAGAATCTAAAAAGAAGGATAAGTTTTCGAACTAAGCTGGGGTTTTCAGAGCATGAGTCACGCCGCCAGCTATGAGCCCTGCCCACCAAGGAGGTGTGTCTTCTGATTTCATGAGACACTTCGAGGGCACTCTGGGCACCCCTTTGTCAGTCACACCATCTCGTAAGTAAACCATCAAGGTGACAAGGTTAGGCCACCACTTTATGCTAGACGATCCCAGACATAGCCCAGCAGTGTCTTTCCCATCAAAATTTAGTTTTTTTTGTCTCTGATTTTCCATCTATCAAATCTCCAAATCCAGTTTTTTCAGTGGTCCTTGTGCCATCAGTTGCCTCTCCATTCTGTGTTCTAAATATTTTTATTTGTTTCTGCACAAAGCATTTTCAGAATTATTTTCATGGAGACACTTAATGAATTTTCTTACATTCACTGAAGTGGTCCAGCAGGAAGCTGCCCTTGTTCGGGGACCACAGCTGGAAGCTCTTGGAAACAAAGTTCATGGCCATGGACATGATGGTGGCACTGGAGCCCCTGAACATGACACACACTGTACGTAGGCCAGCCAGGTGAGCCTGCAGTGGATTTTTGTATGTTGATTTTGGAGCCAGCAAATTTACTGTATTTGTTTATTGTTTCTAATAGCTTTTTGGTGTAGTCTTTAGGGTGTTCTACATATAGTTTCATGTCATCTGCAAAAAGTGACAATTTAACTTCTTCATTCCAAATTCGGATACCTTTTATTTCTTTTTCTTACCTGATTTCTCTGGCTAGGACTTCCAACACTATGTTGAATAACAGTGGTGATAGGGGACAACCCTCTCTTTTTCCTGAACATAGAGCAAAGGGCTTCAGTTTTTCACTATTAGTTATGATATTAACTGAGGGTTTGTCATTTATGGCCTTTGTTATGTTACAGTATTTTCTTTCTGTACCCATTTTATTAAGTATTTTAATCATAAATGGACGTTGTATCTTGTCAAGCATCTCTTGGTATAATCATATGATTTTTGTCCTTTATTTTTTTCATGTGATGTATCACATTGATCAATTTACATATGTTGAACCATCCTTGTGCCCCTGAGATAAAGCCCACTTGGTCGTGATGTGTAATCTTTTTAATGCATTGTTGTATTCGGTTTGCTAGAATTTTGTTTAGGATCTTTACATCTGTATTCATCAGAGATACTGATCTGTAATTTTATTTTGTGGGGTTTATCCTTGCCAGGCTTTGATATCAGGGTGATGTTGGCTTCATAGCGTGAGTTAGGGAGTATTGTCTCTTCTTCAACTTTTTAGAAGAGTTTGAGGACAACAGCTATTAGATCCTCTTTGAATGTTTGGTAGAATTCACTAGTGAAGCTATCTGGTCCTGGACTTTTGCTTTTGGGAAGGTTTTGGATGACTGATTGAATTTTCTTACTGTTGATTGGTCTATTTAGATTTTCCAGTTCTTTGTGATTCAGCCTGGGAAGGCAGAATCTAAGAACTTGTCCATTTCTTCTAGGTTATTGAATTTGGTGGTATATAGTCCTTCATAGTATTCTTGGGTGATCCTTTGTATTTCTGTGGTATCTGTGATAACCACCCCTCTTTCATTTATGATTTTCTTTATTTGTGTCTTTTCTCCTTTAATCTTACGGAGGCTAGCCACTTTTATTAATCTTTTCAAAGAACGAGTTCTTTGTTGCATGAATATTTTCTATTATCTTTTAGTTCTCTGTTTCATTTAGTTCTACTCTGATTTTTATTATTTCCTTACTTCTGCTGACTTTGGTTCTGCTTTTTTCCAGTTCTTTGAGGTGTAATGTGAGATTATCTGGGATTTATCTTCTTTCTTCAGATAAGACTGTAATGATATAAATTTCCCTTCTATTACTGCTTTTGCTGCATCCAAATAATTTTGGTGGGATTTTCATTCTCATTTGCTTCTATGTATCTTTTGATCTCTCGTCTTATGTCTTCTTTGACCCAGTTGTTCCTTAAAAGCATGTAGTTTAATCTACACATATTTGTGGTTATTCATGCTTTCTTTTTGCAGTTGATATTCAATTTGAAAGCCTTGTGATCAGAGAATATGCTTGGTATGATTTCAGTCTTCTTAAATTTGCTGAGCTTAGTTTTATGTCCCAATATGTGGTCTATCCTTGAGACTGTTCCGTGTACACTAGAAATGAATGTGTAGTCTGATGTTCGAGGATTAAGTGCTCTATAAATGTCAAGTATGTCCATTTTATCTAATGTGTCATTTAGGGCTGATATTTCTTCATTTATTTTCTATTTGAATGACCTAACCATAGCTCTCAATGATTTGTTTAGATCCCCTACTATAATTGTGTTTTGTTCAATTTCTCCCTTTAGTTCTGTTAGTAGTTGTTTGTTATATTTTGGTGCTCCCTGATTGGAGGCATAAATATTGATGACTGTTGTGTCTTTTTGTTGTATAGTCCCCTTTATCATTATGAAATGTCCATCTTTCTCTCTCGTTACCTTTTTTAACCTGAAGTGTTTCATCTGTTATCAGTATGAATACACCTGCTTTTCTCTGAATACCATTCGGTTGGAGTATCAATTTCCACTCTTTCACTTTGAGTCTATATTTGTCTTTGTAGCTGAGATATGTCACATGGAGGCAGCATATGGTTGGGTTTAGTGTTTTGATCCAATCGTCTACTCTGTGCCTTTATTGGTGAGTTCATTCCATTTACGTTTAGGGTGATTATTGATATATGAGGATTTCTTATCATTCTATCTTTTGTTTTCTGTTTGGATGGAGTCTCCATTGTTTCTTTGATTTTTTTGTTGCTCTTTGTTATTTCAGTGTGGTGATATTCTATGATTTCTCCCCGTGTTTCCTCTTTTTTTATGTTACATATTTTAGTTCTGAATTTTTTGAGTGGTTACCATTAAGTTTATGTAAAAGAAAGTTTCATATTTAGAGTATTCCATTTTCTTCATTATGCCTCCTTTTCCATTCTCTTGCCAATTCAGGCCTTTAGTCTCTCCCCTTTTATGTTTCTGTTGTCACAAATTATCCCTATTTATGCTGGGAGTTGATTTCTGCATTAGCAAGTAGTATTTTTGTGTGTTTTTTGGTTTTTTAAATTTTTTAAAATTTTTTTACTTCTTTACCCTGTATGTTATGTTTAAGTGTATAGTGTCTTATTTGGTGTAGGTGTTGCCATTTCCTGCTTCTGTCTGTCTGTTCGTAGTCCCACTCATGATTTTGTATTCTTTTCCTTTTTTGTTTCAGGTCAAATCGCCTCCTTCAATATATCTTGTACTGCAGGTTATGTTAGAAAATTTCCATAGCTTCTGTATGTCGGGAAATGTCTTTATTCTTCCTTCATATCTAAAGGATATCTTTACTGGATATATTATTCTTGGGTCATAATTTCTCTCTTTCAATATTTGAATATTTGATTCCACTCCTTTCTGGCAAGTAGAGTTTCTGCTGAAAAATTGGATGAGAATCTAATGGGCTTTCCTTTGTGGGTTACCATCTTCTTTTCCCTGGCTTCCTTGAGGATTCTTTCTTTGCTGTTATTTTTTGACAGCTTCAATACAATGTGCCTTGGAGAAGCTTCCTGTTGAGATTGAGGTAATTAGGTGTTCTATTTGCTACTTGTATTCGGCAATGCAGTTCTTTCCACAAATTCTCAAATTTTCATCAACTGTTTGTTTGAATATACTCTCTGTTCCCTTCTCCCTTTCTTCTCCTTCTGGTATGCCCATTATTCTTATGTTGCTCTTTCTGATGGAGTTTTTTCATTTCTTTTAACTCTCAAATCTCTCTTCTTCCATCTGTGTCATTTCCAGATTTCTATCTTTGATGTCACTGATTCTTGTCTCCATCTGGTCAGCTCTATTACCTAAGCTGGCTATTTCATTCTTCATTGTTTTTATTGAGTTCTGAATCTCCAAATTTCTATTTGGTTCTTTTTTTAAATTAAAGTTATTGGGGTGACAATTGTTAGTAAAGTTACATAGGTTTCAGGTGTACAATTCACACGGTGTGTTCACCACCCAGAGTCAGTTCTATTTCCATCTCTTTGGGAGAATGTTCATTTTGTTCTTTGAATGTGTTTCTGAGTTCATTAAACTTCCTGTCTTTGTTTTCTTATATCTTGTTGAGTTTTTTCAGAACTGCAGTCTTGAATTCTCTGTCATTTAAGTCACATTTTTTATGTCTTTCAGTTCATTTTCTAGAGACTCTTTTTATGTGTGTGTGAGCTGTCTTGTTACCTTGGTTATTCATGGCAATTAATTAATTATTATTTCTCTTCCTAGGCATCTACAAGAGTGAGTTCTTATATTGGGCACACCAGTGGACAGAAATATTCAAAGTGGTGACATCACAGAAATGGTGGTGTGGGGAGAACTTCTTGAAATCTCCCCTGGCACCTACAACAAATTGAACAGCTATGATTCAACAAAGGACTCCCTACACGGAACACAGGAATGCCTGAGACCTGCAATTGAAATCATGTAAAGGCTGGGAAATTGGGTGAGTGGGGGAGGGAAGGTGGAAGTGTGAAGACGTGGGTCTTGGGCTGCAGGATGCAGACCGGAGCTCAGAGTTCCCTGTAGTCCAGAGCTACCACAGTCATGGTAGAAGGAAAAATTCAGACTGCTAGTGCTCCCCTTATGGCCTATAGTCCAGCCTGAGGGATCAGCATATAACATGGCTGAACTCAACAATCACGGCCTAGACCTCAGAGCAAAGACTGAGGGAAAAAGGGTGAGATTGGTGGCTTAATCCCTCACTGCCAAGCAGAAGATGGAAGATATAGGCACAGTGCCTGGCGAACCCCTCCCCACCCTCCCAGTGCTAGAAACAGACTCCAGAAGAAACAGTAGCAGTCTCAGATCAAAAGAAGAGAATATTTACAGCTCAGAGATCTTCAGTCCCCACAGCCACAGACTCACACTGCAACTAATTCCGGTGAAAGGGAAGGAACTGTAGGGGCAAGATAACTGTGGACTGGTAGTCGCAATTGCTCAGAGACACCTCTTACAATCTAACATGCCCCCACCTCCACTTATCTGGGTGGATCCATGCAGGGGTAAACAGAGCTGCTGAGACACACAAGCTCTGACTCTGGTTACAGAAAGAGCTTTGAGACTTCAGAAGCTCTCCACATTCTGGCCTGCAAAGTTTCTGTTGAAAAATCAGCTGATAGTCTTATGGGAGCCCCCTTGTAAGTAACTAGTTGTCTTTTTCTTGCTGCTTTTAGGATTCTCTTTGTTTTTAACCTTTGCCATTTTAATTATAATGTGTCTTGGTGTGGACCTGTTTAGGTTCATTTTCCTTGGGACTCTCTCTACTTCCTGGGCTTGTATGTCTATTTCCTTCATCAGGTTACAGAGGTTTTTAGTCATTATTTCTTCAAATAGGTTCTCAATGTCTTGCTCCCTTTCTATCCGTCTGCTACAACTATAATATAAATGTTATGTTTGATGTTGTTCCAAAGGTCCTTTAAATTTTCTTGTTTTTTATTCTTTTCTATTTTTATCGTTCTACTTGAGTGCTTTCTGCTACCTTGTGTTCTAAATTATGTATTCAGTCCTCTGCTTCATCTAATCTGCTGTCGATTCCTTCTAGTGTATTCTTCATTTCAGTTATTGTATTTATTTATGACTGGTCCTTTTGATGGTCTATATATCCTTCTTTATGCTTGCTATCTCTTTGTTGAAGTTCTAATTAAGGTCCTTAAGCATTCTTACAGCCATTGTTTTAAACTCTTTTTGGTATGTTGTTTCTCTGGAGGTTTTTCCTGTTCTTTTTTTTGGGACATGTTTCTTTGTTTTCTCATTTTGGTTGGCTCCCTATGTTAATGTCTATATAATAGGTAGACCTATTATGTTTCTCAGTCTTTTCTGGGTGGCCTTATGTAGTATGTATCTTGTGTGCATTCTCCCTGATCACCGCTGCATGTGTTTCAAGAGTGTCCCTTGTGTGTGTTGTGTGTATTCTCCTGTTGTAGCTGATTCTTGATTGCTTTTGATGCATCAGTGGGTGTGATTGACTCCCATCATGACAGGCTGTGAGGGTTGGCTATGCCCTCAGTGTATGAGATGCTGTGTGTGGGCTGATCCCTTAGAGGGGGAGTCACCCCAGAGGGCTCTTGTGCCTATTGTGGGCACCCTTTGGTTGTGCCACTTGTGGGACTAATGGGGTAGTGCTCTGGTGTGGTCTGAAGCTGGCCTCTGGGTGTGTTGTTTCTGGTATCTCTTGGGAGGGCTTCCATGCAGACCAGTTTCATCCTTGCCTGTAACTGGCCCAGGGCTACCTGGTAGGAGCTACAAAGCTATATGGGGTCTGTTGCTGCCTGTGCAGGACCTGGAGGCATGTAGGGGTGGCCTTGCTGTGAATAGAGGCCAGCTGCCCCAGTATTGAGCTGGGGCAGCTTAGGAAAAGGTTCAGGGGTCACCTAAGCCTGTTGCCACCTGCTGGTTTCCCATAAGGCTCAGCCTCCTTGAAAGAGCCTCCTTAGGTGCACAGGCAGGGCTGTTTGACCCAATGATGAGAAGGTCCCCAGAGATTTCATACTAGCTGGGTGGGGCAGGGTCTTAGGAAGTTTGAGGCATAGCTAGTGGTTTCTACAGAGTTAACGCAGATTCATTCCTTGCACCAGTTGTGAGCCTGTGATGACTTCAGAAAACACTCAGAGAACACCAAGGCCAGCTTCCACTCTTAAGGCCCACAGATCCCCAGAGCTACCCAAAAATATGTAGTGAAAGTTGTGCATGACTGCCTACCACCGAAACTTTCCTGGCTGCCATGGGCCATCTGATGCTGTAAAAGAGTTCCTCAGACTATGGGGCAGCTGCCCGCCCAGGCACCCAGAGTGCCCCCAGTGCTGCAGCACTAGCTGGTGGGGCAGCGTCCCAGGGCATCACCAAGATGGTGTGCAGGCATGGATTTTTCAACATCAATGGGGTCTCAGATTTGGCTCTTTGGGGGAGGGTTCAACATAGAAAAGAGGGAGCCTATACAGAGGTGTGCTCCAAACAGGGACAATGGCTGCTGTCCCTGCAGCTCTCACCCCGTATATCTCCAGCAACTCTTGAATTGGTGCCCCTCCAGCAGAGCCCAGTTGAGTGTTTGCAAGCGAGTGTGTGTGTGTACAAACCCTTTAAGAGGACATCAGAGTTTCTAGCCACCTCTGTCTCACCAGTATGGACAGACAGAGTCCTCGCTGATTTTCAGTGCCACATGTTCTGAGGACTCCTCTTCCTGAGACAGGACCTCTGGTTTGGGGAGCTTGGTGTGGGACTTGGATTCCTACCACTTCAAGGGGGATGTCCATCACTGAGGAGTCCTCCCAATGTTCACCCACAACCTGTGGGTTTGGGGTCAACCCGTCATGCATCTCTGCCCATCCTACCAGTCTCAATGTGGCCTCTTCTTTATATCCTTCATTATAGGGATTCTCTTCAGCTAGTTTTCAGGTGATTCTGGATGTTGATTTTGCTGAAATTTAATTGTAGTTTTGATGTGAACCTGGGACACAGCTGGCATAGCATTTACCTAATCTGCCATCTTGGACCTTCCTCCTGGTCTAAGTTAGTTTTATAGTGAACTGAGTCTGTTGAAGAGACTTGACTAGAGGTCTGAGTGACCTAAGAACTAAGTAGTGGCAGCTGGTACCTAATGCATCACAATAAGAAGCAACGACCCTGAGGTTTGGTGAGGCACAGAGATTGCTACTCAGAAATTTGACTCATCCCATGTAGAAACATGGGATTTAAAATAACCTCCTACACTCTGAGGGAGACATGAAACACTAATGTCTTAAACCCCAGTGTAACAAATTTTCACTGCATTGTTCTCATGTTAATAACTGTCTCACCAAAAGTGGATTCAAAGCAGAATCATTTTTTGAAAGCAAGGTTGACTTGCTTATTTAAAACTAACAATCTGAAAACTGTGTACAGTCCAAAAAGTAAACATTCTTATATTTTTATTTATTTTCTTTACCCTACTGTGAATCTTCCATTTTATGACCTTCTTCCAGTTAATAGGTCACAGTAATTTAATGAGGCTGTGGCATGATTTTGTAGAGTAAAGTGGGTGGTAAAGAATACAGTTTTGTCAAAAAATTCTGTGGCAAACTTTAGGGTAAGCAAAGCAAAAGTTAGTGTTTTATTCTTTTTCATTTAGGCTAGACATTGCCAGAGTGTTTATGATATGCAAGATGGACATATGTGTCATAATATTCTCTACACCTGTTTGAGTTTCAGTACTTTGTTTTGTTTTGCTTTGCATTCTAGAGAAATTCCAAAAACTTTGGAAAACCCAGTTGAGAGAGATCAGAAGTTCATTAAGCAAGATGGCAAATTCCAAAAATATATACACTAAGTAAAGCGGTACCTCGGTTTTCAAACGTAATCTGTTCCGGAAGACCATTCAAGTTCTGAAATGTTCGAAAACAGTTGAAAGCTAGGCCTCAGGATCTTGCATTCAGCGGAACATGTTCGACTTCCAAGTTGTGTTAGAAAACCAAAGCATTTACTTCCTGGTTTACGATGTTTGTAAACCGAAATGTTCATCAACGGAGACGTTTGAAAACGAGGTACTACTGTATATCCACAATGAATACTAAATCAACATGCTATTTTTAATGAGTGTTATTAAAAGAGAACTAGCAATATTGGGTGGCAATATGATGGTTTTTCTCCTCAGTGTCAAGATCCATCTGATCTTTATTCATGGAAACTTTTTTTTAAAAGTTATAAGGATTTTTAACTTAATGTAATTTGGTGTCTTCTCGAAACTACAGTATAATGTAAAAAACACAAACTTCTTTAGGGAAATGCTAAGTCAAATAGCTTAGGGAGAAGCTGGGTCCCTGTGTCAGCAGTGACCTGTCCCATGGTCATTATCATCCTATCACCACAATGCCATTGGGCTGGATGTTGGAGAAACACTATGAAAACGTGCCTTTTGTCTCTCACAGCTTATAGTCCCAATGCTTCAAAGAACACACTTTTATTTAGTGCCTCCTCTCTCTAAGAAGGTAATGCTGGTACATTTTCAAGATATGCAAACAATAGGAAAGAAACATTACTAAATATAGTACTTGAGTGGTTGTGAGACATTTAAATTGCTTCTAGGAAACAATTCTTGCTTTTATGGTTCTAAGGAGAAAATATGTAGAGCATTTTGGATATGATGAAAAAAATTCATGGTGATAAATATACCTTGAGAAAGTAGAAAAGAACATTGTGCACAGGCTGTAGGCATTCTATTCTCAGAAAACACTGCGCAGTTTCTTTGGAGTATGCACCTGTCCCCCCGCCCCCATGTCTGCCTCTCCCCCTCTCTCCTGCCCCACTCCTCTCTACCTCACACTCACACACACACACCACACACACAGGCTCGCATGCACACCCACATTCTCAAAGAAAAAACACATTAAAGAAATTCAGGCACTATGCTACAACTGGGGATGGTGCATTAAAAGAGAAGTCATTTTCCAACTCTCATGAAGATTATAGCCCAAGATGAAGAAAGCACACACTAGTCAAAGAGCCACACAAACAACCATAATAGTGCAACCAACTAACAACTGTAACCACTGGGTTAAGCTAAGCGAACCACCATTGTCAGCCCTCCCTCAACTCTCAGTAAAGTGTATTCCAAGTAAAGGCCTTGAGTGAGCCCTCTTCTGTTGAGAAGATCAAGGAAATCACTCAGTGCCCCACATTTGAAATTATGTAGTTTGGACTATCAGGAACAAAAGTAGGGTCAGACCATTCAGACCTGCAACTAACCAGTCTCCTCTCCTCTCTCTCTCTCTCCCCCCACACCCCCGACTGCTGCAATAATGCTCTAGCATATCCAGTGTTCACTGTAGTTCCCCTGGTCTATTCCCAGAGCTAACAAAGTGGTCCCTTAAATGTAACCCTTGTTTGCCACTCCCTACTCAAAATCATCCATGGGCATCTCACCTTATTATTAACCCAAAGTCTTACCCGTGCCTCAAGGTCCTGCCCAATCTCCTCCCCTCTCCATGCCTCTCTTGCTTCATCATTCTCCCTCCTTGGTTGCTGTAATCTGGCAAAACCTGTTTTCCCGCCTAGATTTTCCTCAAACACTACAGGTAAATAAGGAACTCTGACAAATTAATAGACAAACAATTCTATTAAACTGGGTAAAAGATTTAGCAAGACATTTCACCAAAGAACATCATGAATAATGAGTAACCACATGAAAAAATGCTCTGCTTTATTCATCATCAAAGAAAAATTAAAACCCCAATGAGAATAACTTCACACCCACTAGAATGACTCAAATTAAAGAAATTAATTACACTAAAAAATGTTAAGGATGTGGAACAAGTAGAACTCTCATCCATTGCTGATGAAAATGTAAAATGATGTACTACTTTTGAAAACAGTTGGCATTGATTTATCATACAGCCCCAAATCTCACTCCTAGGAATTTACACAATACAAACCTATGTCCCTACAAAATGTGTACATTAGTGTTCATAGTAACAACTTTACTCATAAATGGGCCAAACTGGAAACCCAAATGTCCACCAATAGGTGAATGAGTAAATACATTGAGATTGAGAGAGAGAGAGATCTGTTTGGAAGAGAAATATTGGCAAAGGGAATTTTGCCAGGGCAGAGCCCAATAGGCACAGCTGCACCAATGAGCAGTAGTTCTGGGGTTTTATGTTTTTCTGTGCAGGATGTAGGGTGCTTGTTTGCTTTCAGGGGGGCTGCTACTACAATTGTCTTCTCCTGGGAACTGTCCTGTTCCCTTCTATGATGGATGTCAGCTTGCAGGGTGTTACTGTTGTAATTGCAAACTGTTCTCTTCCCATCTATGTTGGGTGTTGGTTAGTTTGCAGGGTTTGCCATTGCAATTAGGAACTGTTCTGTTCCCCCACCTATGGTGGATGTAAGGTGCTTGTCAGCTTGCAGGCGCAGTGCTAGCCAGAGGTTTTAGAATCAACTGGTTATATTTTAAGCTCGTTCCTTCTAGCTCACAAGCCCGCTCCTGTTAACTCTTTACTTGTCTCATCAGTTTTTATTAGAAATTGACATGGGGTTTTGCCAAACATTTGCAATCATTCATTATATTCCAACAAACACTAAAAACCAAAAATCTGGACTGTGAACTGGATCTGCTTAAAGCGATTTAAAAATACTGGATGTTCTAGTTTTTAACTTGTTTATGATGTTTCCAACATTAAAGTCAGAATGGTATATGAAGGATTCTGATCTTATTTTATGTACAACTTGAAAAACTAGTAATTCATGAAACAAATCTTTACCAAGTTGCAAGCCTGGTGCTTGCTATAAATGCTTTCAAGTTGAGGGTCACTAACTAGAAACCAGGTGACCACGCTTAGCAGTGTCTGTGATCATTCATGTTGACAGCACATACTACTGGTAGGATGAGAAATGGTGTTTTTTTAACTATGTGGTCTTTTTACAAAAAACACTTAATTCCAATGCAATCATAAAAAAAAAAAAAGATATCAAAAACCCAAACTAAGAGATATTCTACAAAATACTTGACTAGTACTCATGAACTGTCAAGGTAATAAAAAACATGGAAGGCACGAGTAATTGTCACAGACCAGTGGAAGCTACGGTGACAGGACAATTAAGTGTAATGTAGTATTCTGGATGACATCTTCGGATACAAAAACACCATAGAGAAAAACTGAAAAATAATGTGTTTATTTAATACTCTATCAATGATAGTTATGACAAATGTACCAGAGTAATGAAAAATATTAAAAAGGGGAAATGTGTGAGGAATATATACGAATTAGTTTTGTAACTTTTCTTCAAATCGACAACTATTCTAACCTCAAGTGAATTTAAATTTTTTTTTTTAAAGTACTCCAGGTTAGATAATTTCCTTTATTTTTCTGTAAATCAACAGTTTTCTGAAAAATCAAGCGTGTAGACGGAGATGGCTTCTGACTTTCATTTCCCTTTTGGTTGTGCAATAAACTTTTGTGAATCAACATGTCAAGACACTGAAGAGAGGCAAACACACTCTCTTAGCTGCTGAAACTGTCTAGCCAGGAGAGCTGATCCAGTGTAAGGTGTGCTAGCTCTGGAGGTCCCATGACAGAGCCTTCATCCAGCGATGGGCTCTTACTACTGGCTCTTTTCTTTGGCAGGGATGCTGCTAAATTAAGTGCTGATAAGTCAGTGTAAAAGAAATACCTGTTCTCCACTTAGTGTTAACAATTATACCATCGTTTTCCCTCACACCATATCAACACAAGATGGGGAATAGAAAACTTAGAGAATCAACTGACCTGAATATTTTCCACATACTCTATCAGATCATACTTGCAGAAAGCAACGTGTCCAGGGTTGATATGTTTTCAGTGGTCCAGGTTTTAAAAATTAGTATTTCAGTTACTTATTTCTCTGTGCTGACCAAACCATGTTTCCTGAAATGATGACAGACTGACCAAACATTTCCTTGGTTAAGACTATATAGTTTCCCAAAATGTGAATGTTTTTCAATACCAATATGGTGCTTCTGACACAAAAGTAGCCCTGATTTTAATTCCAATTATAAAGCCTGCTATTCAAGAAGGGTAGAAATTAACTCGTTTGCAATGCTGCAGTGCGAGCAAGCACCATGGTTTTGGGAAAAGATCCTAGACAGGATGCTCAGGCTACATGCAAACAAGAGGGCTAAGAAGACTTGCTTTTTAAATACTCAGCGTAAAATGAACCATAAATGGCATAAAATGAAGGTCAAAAGAGCATGTAAGAATCAATCCACTACACACATGCATGCACACACATACACACACATTCACACAAGAGTCCTTTTCTCATGGATAGACAAGCTCCTAGAAAAACGGGGCCAGACCAATATTCAGACACAGCAGGCAGGCCAAAGTCTAACAGCATCAAGCTGAGGGAAGAAACAGAAGAGCACATAGACTGTCACTCAAAAAAGGAAAGTGAACTTGACCAGAGCAAGTTTGACTACTGCCTCCTACTAGAAGAAGTAATGAAATCTGTTACATACCCATACAGATGCGTCCCATAGCTCAGACAATACTCACAAACATTTATTGGTGTTCTCCAGAGTTCACGTTATTCTTCAATGTTTAAAACTTCACATACCACAGTGTTTGTGCATAGGGAAATATTTCCTTCTGTATTTGCTATAAAACTTAGTATTACATATAAAGCACAAGTTTTGGTACATCAATTCTAGGTGAAGAATGTACTTTTTTTTATTAGTTAATTGGGGTGACAATTGTTAGTAAAGTTACATAGGTTTCAAGTGCACAATTCCGTAATACGTCATCTATATATAATGTTGTGTGTTCACCACCCAGAGTCAGTTCCTCCATCACCATATATTTGATCCCTTCAACGCTCACCTACCACCTCCTTCCCCTCTTCCCCTCTGGTAACCAATGAACTATTGTCTGTGTCTATGAGTTTTTGTTTCTTCATTTGTTTGTCTTGTTCTTTCGTTGTTGTTTTTAGTTTTATATACCACAAGTGAAATCATAGTTCTCAGCTTTTTCTGACTTATTTTGCTTAGCCTAAAAATCATAAGTTCCATCCATGTTGTTGCAAATGGCACTATTTCATCTTTTCTTATGGCAGAATAGTATTCCATTGTGTATATGTATCACATCTTCTTTATTCAATTATCTATTGAAGGACACTTGTTTCGATGTCTTGGCCATTGCATAAATAAAGCTGCAATGAACATTAGAGCACATGTATCTTTACAGATAAATGTTTTCAGGTTTTTTGGGTATGTACCCAGGAGAGGGATTGCTGGGTCATATGGTAATTCTATTCTTAAGTTTTTGAGGAAACTCCACACTGCTTTCCATCGTGCTGCACCAATCTGCATTCCCACCAACAGTGTATGAGGGTACCCTTTCTCCACAGCTGCTCCAAAACTTATTGTTTGTCTTATTGGTGATAGCCATTCTAACCGGTATGAGGTCAGATCTCATTGTGATTTTTATTTGCACTTCTCTTAGGATTAGTGAGGGTGAGCATTTTTTTCATAGCTCTATTGGCCATCTGTATGTCCTCTTTAGAGAAATATCTATTCAGGTCTTCTTTCTGCCCATTTTTTAATTGGGTTGTTTTTTTTGTTGCTGAGTTGTATGAGTTCCTTATATATTTTGGATATTAGCCCCTTATTGGAGGCGTTGTTTGCAAAAATCTTCTCCCATTGGGTTGGCTGACTTTTTGTTGATGGTTTCTTTTGCTGTGCAGAAGCTTTTTAGTTTCATATGGTTCCACTCATTTTAGCTTTTACTTACCTTGTCTTTGAAGTCAAATTCATACAATCATCCTTGAACTCAACGTCCAGAAGTTTAGTTCCTATGCTTTTTCTATGCAGTTTATTGTTTCAGGTATTATAGTTTAGGTATTTGACCCATATTGAGTTAATTTTAGTATATGGTAACAGAGAGCAGTCATTTCATTCCTTTGCACGTGGCTTTCCAATTCTCCTAGAATCATTTATTGAAGAGACTGTCTTTTCTCCATTGTGTTTTTGGATTCTTTGTCGAAAATTATCTGTTCATATTTATGTGGGTTTATTTCTGGGTTTTCAATTCTATTCCATTGGTCCGTGTGTCTGTTTTTCTGCCAAGAATTTATCTTCAATTTTGAAAGTGATACATTTCCTCAGAAAAAATTATCTGATGCAAACTCAGTATGTGTTCAAAAATTAGTTATCAAAATTCAAGATTTTAGTCTAATCTTAATTATTTCATGTTTAATGAAGTTCAGTTGGTGGTAAAGGCATTTGTGTTGTTCCCTAAGATTTCTATGATTTTTAATGAAGTCTTCTGATTATTCAGGACATAGACAGAAGTTTTCTTCCTCATGTGAAATCTCTGATGTAGAATGATAGGTTGAACTCTGATAGGTCTTCTTACATTTATTGTATTTACAGCATTTCATCCCACTCTAACAGTGAGTTGCCTAAACTATATACATTTAACCAAGAGACCGAAATCTGTAAAAGCTCAACAGAGTACAAATTTAATTCTGGCTTAAAAAAAGCCAGAGAGGAATTAAAAAATTAGGAGGGAATTGATTCACCCAATTATTCAGACTCTAGCTTCTTTAACCTTATATTCTATGTCCAATACACAGCACACAAGTCTTCCATGGAAATTTCTCCATTCCAGTATAACACAGACAGGGAACAATATAAGGAGACTTTTTAAGGCCACACTTAGCTTAAATGTAATAGTATCATATTTCACGACTGTACTGCGAAATTCAGACAAGCTATGTGCCTAGAACAAAAACAGTTAAAGGAAACAATTTGCCAGTCTGTCATGAGATTCTCCACTGTGTTGTATGAGTTCTTAGAGGACATTCCAGATTCATTACACGCAAGGATTTTCTGTCTTCTGTGCATTCTGTTGTGATGTACTTTAAGGGCTGCCTTAGGGACAAAAAATTTCCTGCATTCATTATATGCACAGGGTTTCTCCCCTGTGAATTATCTGATGTGCCCTGAGGGATGAACTGTCTGCAAAAGTTTTCCCACAGTCGTCATCTTCATAGGGTTTCTCTTTTGTGTGAATTCTTTGATGGACTATGAGGGCTGCTTTGTAGACAATGGTTTTCCCACATTCATTACATTCATAGGGGTTTTCTCTCCGCTATGCATTCTGTTGTGGTGTACTCTAAGTGCTGTCTTACGGACAAAAGTTTTCCCACATTCATTACATCCATAGGGTTTCTCTCCTGTGTGAATTCTCTGATGTGCAGTGGCATTTGACTTCCGGGAGAAAGTTTTCCCACATTCAGTACATTCATAGGGTTTCTCTCCTGTGTGAATTCTCTGATGTATTCTGAGTTTTGATTTAAGGGCAAAAGGTTTCCCACATATAGTACATTCATAGGGTCTCTCTCCTGTGTGAGTCCTCGTATGTGCTCTAAGGTGTGATATCATGTAAAACGTTTTCCCACAGTCACTACATTCATAGGGTTTCTCCCCTGTGTGAATTCTCTGGTGTACCCTGAAGGCTGAATTGGAGGCAAAAGTTCTCCCACAGTCATTACACTCATAAGGTTTCTCCCCTGTATGAATTCTCTGATGTGCACTGACATATGACTTCCGGGAGAAAGTTTTCCCACATTCACTACATTCATAGGGTTTTTCTCCTGTGTGAATTCTTTGATGGACTATGAGGGCTGCTTTAAAGACAAAGGTTTTGCCACATTCATTACATTCATAAGGTTTTTCCCCTTTGTGAATTCTCTCATGTCCACTGAGGTTTGATTTCTGAGAAAAGGTTTTCCCACATTCACTACATTCATAGGGTTTTTCACCTGTATGAATTCTCTGATGTGCACTGAGGTGTGACTTTTGGGAAAAAGTTTTCCCACATTCATTACATTGATAGAGTTTCTCCCCAGTGTGAGTTTTCTGATGTGCTCTGAGGGCTGAATTATACGCAAAAGTCTTCTTACAGTCATGACATTCATATGATTTCTCCCCTGTAGGAATTCTAAGGGTTGAATTACAGGCACAAGATCTCCCACAGTCATTACACATATAAGGTTTCTGCCCTTTGTGAATTCTCTGCTGTGCAGTAAAGTTTGACTTTTTGGAGAAAGTTTTCCCACACTCATTATATACATTGGATTTTACACCTGTGTGAAATCTCTGGTGTACTCTGAGAGTTGAATTGTGAGGAAAAGGTTTCCCACATTCATTATAGTCATAGGGTTTATTTCCTGTGTGAATTCTCTGATGTTCTTTGAGCTGTGCCATCTTGAAGAATGATTTCCCATATTTATTACTCTGATAGGGTTTCAGTTCTGTGTCTGTCTGGTGTACTAAGAGGGAAGGTTTCTTGCATGATTTCCCAGATTCATTGTTATCATAAAGCTTCTTCTTTCTGTGAATTGTCAGATGTTCATTAGCATCTGATGTCTGATAGAAAGTTTTACTATATTCATTACATTCACAGAGACTGACCCCCATATGAGTAGCAGGATAGTGAATAGTGAGTGAATTTGAACAAAAGGATTTCTTGCTTTCCTCACATTCACACGTTTTCTCCCCTGAGCAGGTCCTCTGATGCTGAATGAGGTGTGCTTTCTCGTAAAAGGATTTCCTGCATTCATTACTTTCTAATGACTTCTCTCTTGTGTCACTTTCCTGATGTACACAGAAAAGTGAGTTTTGATACAAGCATTCTCCATATTTACCACTCTTGTAGACTTCCTCTTTTGTCTGAGTTATCTGATGCATTGTAAGGTGTAATTCCTGGGAGAAGTCATTTGCACCTCTATTAAAAACACAGAACTTATCTCCACTTTGTATCTTCTGACGTACTAGATGGGATAAGTTTTGGCTCAAGTTTTCTTCACATTTACTCCTTTCAAAAGCTTGCTGTTTTGTAATTGCTTGCTGAGGTGGAGTGCAGGGTGAATTGCTGTTGAAGTTATTTTCATTTTCATTACATTCATAGTTTGTTGTAATGCTGCAAACTTTATTGAATTCCACAATGGTGGTTTTGTGACACGATCTCTCACATTCATTAATATCAAAGCATTTCTCTCTTGTGCCAGCTCTCATTTGGTTAAACACAGTTGCTTTATCACAGTTTTTCCTAAATTCATCATTCTGACAGAATTCCTCTCCTGTTTGACAACTCTGAGCTGTAACAGAGACAATAGCCTCATTATGTAAAACTTTTCCAAGTTCTCTACATTCAAAGGACTTCTCCATAGTTTCAAATATCTGATGATTTTTCTTACGACTGAGAGCTTTCACGTTTTTATTATATTTGTAAGACTGCTCTCCAGTATAAGTTTTCTCATGTTTAATATCAAGCTGCAACTTTTCACATACATTCATGTAATCAGCCTTCTTTCTTGAATAGTTTCTATCACTAACAATTAATTCAGAAACAAGTGGCAAATTCATTCTACATGAGTCACACTTACAGGGCATTTTTTGTGGAAATTCTGGAGTTATATCCAGATTAATTGGTTTTGCTATAACTTTCTGCTCTTCTCTACTCAATGTTTTGTTGTCACTGAATATTACTTGCCACAAAGGTTTCTCTTGTTTTTCCTGGTTCCTCGTAATGTGGATGTCAACTTTGTAATATCCTAAAATGACAAAAATGGAAAACATCATTTGAATCTTACATTTCTTATTGAGAGGTGCTTATAGCCATATATTTTTGTCATGTATTGTCTATAGTCTCTGGTTATATTTCCAAAATTAAAAATTCATGCACTCAGAAAGACACAGTCAGCCTCTCTCTCTCTCTCTCTCTACCCCATCCATGATGTCACTTAAAAACAAAAACAAAAACTGATGTGTCCAGTGCTGGCCAAGATGAAGCAACCCCAGCCCTCCCTCTTTCAAATACAAATCCCTGGGGAAAAAAATTTGAAAAACAAATGAAGATGCTACAAAATGGAAAGAAAGTGGACTCTTGGACATAAGAAATGACATGGATCACAGTTTCAAGATTTTCTTTTTGCTTCCCAGATATCTTATATGGGGTGCTCAAGTGGTGGAGAAACCTGCAATCCAAAGCCAACAATAGGGAGAGACAAAAGAGCTCCGAGGGGCCGGCCCGGTGGCTCAGGTGGTTAGAGCTCCATGCTCCTAACTCCGAAGGCTGCCAGTTTGATTCCCATATGGGCCAGTGGGCTCTCACCACAAGGTTGCCGGTTCAATTCCTCAAGTCCCGCAAGGGATGGTGGGCTCCGCCCCTGCAACTAAGGTTGAACAGGACACCTTGAGCTGAGCTGCCTCCCGGATGGCTCAGTTGGTTGGAGCGCGGGCTCTCAACCACAAGGTTGCCAGTTCAATTCCTCGAGTCCCGCAAGGGATGGTGGGCTGTGCCCCCTGCAACTAGCAACAGCAACTGGACCTGGAGCTGAGCTGTGCCCTCCACAACTAAGACTGAAAGAACAACAACTTGAAGCTGAACAGCACCCTCCACAACTGAGATTGAAAGGACAACAACTTGACTTGGAAAAAAGGCCTGGAAGTACACATTGTTCCCCAATAAAGTCCTATTCCCCTTCCCCAATAAAATCTTAAAAAAAAAAAAAAAAGAGCTCTGAGAAAAGCCGGTTTCTTCTAGCCAAAGATCTGAGAAAAAGCTGGTCTAACATAATAGAAAATCTTTTTGACAATATCCACCACACTCAAGCCCCCATGCATCCCAAAAAGAAGGAGGGAAAAAAAAATAAACACTGTTCTATGCAGTTCTTCCACAGACATAAAGGATTTGTACACACTAGCAAAATTTTCCTTGAGCCAAACCAAGAATTCATAGGAAAGATCATGAAGAATCCTGAGAAATTTCCATTCACAAGACATTCTGGGAAATGGTCACAGCAGCCACTGCCAAAAGATTTACCTGGAAACATATTCCTATCTACTCAATGAAATCTGCATGGGCAAGAGAAACAAGTCTGTTTGTTTAGGGCACTTGTGGCCATCTCATACCACACTGGAGAATAAAAGCAGGAAAACAAAACACAGAAAAAGAAAAGAGACAGGAAGATATCACACTATTACACTATTACAGCTAGAAGAGATGAAGCAGCATTTGTAAAAACCATATCCTCAAAACCCAGAAACAATAGATTAAAAAGGAGCTAAATTCACATTATTCTCAAATGCACATGAAGCATTCATCAAGATAGACTACATTCTGCGCTGTAAGACAAATCTTAACAACTATAAAGAAATCATATAAAGTGTGATCTCAACCCATAGAGAGAAATTATACTAGAAATCAGTAACACCAAGTTATATGGAAAAATACAAAATAATTCTAAATTCATACACTTTCAATTAAACCATGGGTCAAAGAGGACATCTAATAGAACATTAAGATATTTTGAAGTAAATAAAAACAAGACTGTTCAAAACATAGAATTTAGCAGCATGCAGCTAAAATAGTACTCAGAGATAAGTTTATATCTTAAAATTTTCACATTAGAAAAGACCTCCAAATAGTTTTCTAAGCTTCCACTTTAAGAAACTACAAACAGAATGTAAAGCTAAAGATAACAAAAGGAAGAAAATGATAAGGACTAAAAAATAAAATTGAAAACAGAGAAAAATCAATGAAGCCAAAGGTTACATATTTGTAAAGACTTAAAAAAAAAAGATAAAAATCAACACAGAAAAAATGAGAAAACACATGATCAATATCAGAAATAAAAACAAGAAGGGATGTATCTACTGACACGACATATTAAAGAGATAATAAAGAGTATTATGAAAAACTCTATGCCTATAAATTTGACAATTCATATGAAATGGACACATTTCCTAAAAATAAAAACTACCAAACTCATTCATGTAGAAAGAAATATCCTAAATAGATCTATTTAAGAATTTGTATATGTTGTCAAAAATATGTAGTTCAAAAAGCAGCTCCAGGACTATATGAGCTAACTAGTGCATTCGACCAAATGTTTAAAGACGAAATAATATCAATTTTACATATGAGGTCTGACAATTAAGTTTGCAAACTCATCATAGAAAAAGTACTACCTCATTGCTGAATATCACCACAATCACCATCAAAGTACTCTCCTTGGGGAGCTATACACCGACACTAGTGCCTAGTCCACCCTTCAAAGCAATTTTCGAACTCTTTCTGGAATGGTCATCAGAGTTGTCATCGTATTACCCTTGATGTCCTGAATGTCATCAAAATATCTTCCTTTTAATATTTCTTTTATCTTTCGGTAAAGAAAGAAGTCATTGGGAGCCAAATCAGGTGAGTAGGGAGGGTGATCCAGTACAGGTATTTGTCTGATGGCTAAAAACTCCCTCACAGACAGTGCCGTGTGAGCTGGTGCACTGTCATGATGCAAGAGCCATGAATTGTTGGCGAAAAGTTCAGGTCGTCTAACTTTTTAATGCAGCACTTCCATAAAGTAAACTTGGTTAAATGTTTGTTCAGTTGGTACAAATTCATAATGGATAATCCCTCTGACATCAAAAAAGGTTAGCAACATCGTTGCAACAAGTTAACGAACTGAACTGTCAGACCTTGTAATCTCTTTCAGAACATACAAGATATAAGACTATTTCCTAAATCATTTTATAAGGTGTGTATTATCCTTATAGCAAAACCTAAGAAAATTCAGAAAAGAAAAACGTAGGTGCCAATATCCCCCATGACATAAATGTAAAAATACTGAAAAACAGTAGCTAAAAGAACAAAGCAATATATAAAAAATAATAAATCTGGATCAAGTGGGATTCATCACAAGAATGCAAACTGTTCCAATATTCAAAAGTTAATCAATATAATCCATCATATAAACAGTCTAAAGAATTCAAACCACACACTCCTATAAATTAAGGTAGGAAAATATTTCAATAAATTCAAAATCCATTCATTGACCTAAATAAAAGGAATCTACAAAAAGCCTGTATCTAACATCATACTTAAGAATGAGAGACTGAATGTCTTAACCCTAAGATTGGGAAAAAAAGACAAGGGTGTTTACTCTCAGGACTTCTACTTAAGAGTGTAATGGAGTTCAAACGAATACAATATGACAATAAAAATGAAAGATACAGAGTAAGTCTACACAGAAAAATCACAAAAAGATCTTTTAAAAAATTCCTTAACTAGTAACTGTTTTCAGCAAAGGCAAAATACAAAGTCAATATACAGAAGCCAATAATATACAAATATGATCAATGGGAATTTGAAATCAGATAAACATCATAATTTACCACAACACACAACATGTGCGCACGTGCGCACGCGCGCGCGCACACACACACACACACACACACGGTATCTCTATTCTGAAAACTACTGATGAAAAAAATCATAATGAAAGAAATAAAAGAAATCCTGAATAAATGGAGAGGTATATGTTATTTATCGATTAGAAAGCCATATATTAAGATGTCAATTGTCTTTAATTTGATCTACAGATTCCATGCAATCCCAGCTGAAAGGCCAGCATGCTTTTTTGTAAATATCAAGAAGCTCATTTAGAACTGATATAGACGGAAGTTGGTGGATTCACACTACCTGATTTCAAGAATTAATTAACAAGCTAGTGTCATAATGTTAATGTGCTATTGTCATAAGGATATGTCGATGAACAAAAAAGAATAGCGATGCCACAGAAATAAACAATCTTACACATACAGAATTTAAAATGTATACATATGCAGAAATATGCAAATATTCCCATCTGTTTTCGAAGATCTTGCAAATGCTGTTTAATGAAAAAATGATATTCTTTTCAACATATAGTGCTAGAATAACTGGATTCCCTCTTCAAAAATTTAAACCAAACATACACCTCACACTTTCTATAAAAATGAATATGAAATAGATCACAATGTATAAAACGTAAAATTTAAAAATATCTAGGAAAAAAACATAGGAATAATCTGTGTTCCTTTGAGTTCCAATGTTTCTACACAGGACAACAAAACCATGGTCCTTAGAGACAATTGAAGAACTGGACTTTATGAAAGTGGATGTTCAGTTTTAGCCAGCCTCCTCTGAAACCACGCCAATAGAAGAAGTGGGGTGCAACTTCACTACTGCCAAGTCGGGAGAGAAGTCCAGGTTTCCCACTAAACCTCTACTGACACCCGGGAGTTGGAGAAGATGCTACTCAAACACTGGGCAGAGGTGAGAGATCAGGCCTCCAGAGGCCTCCTACTGGCACCCAGTGTTTCATCAGGTGCCAACGTCCCTAACTCATCTTCACTCCTTTCCGTCTTTCAGAATCTTAATACACATACACACACACACACACACACACGTATAGATGTACTATATGTACATATGTGCAAGTACACATTTAACTGAACTTAGTGGGTGAAGTAGGAGGGAATACATTTTATCCATCTTTCCCTTGCTTAAGCCTTTTTATATCCTATTAATTCCTTCCCTAAGCACACTCATGAACACGTTTTCCTTGTCATCATATAGAATATTTCTACTTTTGCTTTGAAAACTAGGTCATCAAGCCACCTGAATCCAATTTTTTGGTTCTGATCCATAAGGTTCCCTCAGAATTCTTTCCCCACTGCTCTGTGGAGATAGTGCCATGTGTCAAAGACCAATTGCCTATAAAGCACATGTTTTATCTTAAGCTTTCTTTTCTGTTTCACTAATTCATTAAAATATCCCACCTCCAGCTGCATACTACTTAACTACTCAGAGCTTTACATAAATCCTTGATATGTGGTAGGGCAAGTTCACTCTATTTTATGAATGGGATTTGACATTGCATTAAATCTTTACAAATCTATCCCCACTTGAATTTCTTATATAAAAAGTGTTTCTTTTCTTTTGTTTTTGTTAGGGTTACCAAAGTTTCACCCATTTTATTATTTTTTATTGTAAGAATATTCTGCAATTTCTATGTTTTCCAGTTTATTATTAATTTCACTTTTAAATTCTTCTGCTTTCATTAGTATACTTTTGTTACTGTTCTTCCATTATTAATATAAATACGATATTACAAATTTACCTCTATTCACTAATTTAGCTATATCCTATGGTTTCTAATGCACATATTTATTTTTATTATATTATAAATGTCATGCAATTTTGGAATTGATTTCCTTTGTCATACATTGTTTAAAAGATAATTTTTTTACATTTCCATATGGAAAGAGTTTTTTGTTTACTCATTTTATCATTAATTACTACATTTATCAAACTGTTGAGACAATACTTGTGGTGATTCTAATTTGCTGGGTTTATTGTTTTCTTTTTAGACTAAAACTATATTTTCACAATCATATTCCATGAAATTTTAAAAGCTTGTTCTTTGATTTCAGCATACACATATACAAATATGTTTCACTTTAATACAAATACTGAGATGGGTTAGTCAGCATGAGTTCAGGCAGTCAGGAATTCCCTGGTAGAACGGACAAGCACAGTCATATCTTCAAGGCTGTAGCCCTGGGAAACATCATTAGCACAGGACAGCTGGTTCATTTCAAAAAGTCCTGGTTTGTTTCAAAAAGCATTTTCAAAGGCCTCCTCAAGGCTGAGAATTTGATAAAAATGTACCAGTAGGTGTCAGCTTTTCTCCTGAGATACAGAAAAAAAAGTATAAAAACAAAAGCCTTTGCTTTAGCTGTGGGAATCCCATTTTCGGGTACCCCCTCCCACTTGGGAGCTGTAACTCTGCTTTAACAAACTGTCCTGTTCCGCAATGCCTCTCTGGTCTGTGCTTCCATTCTTTGGTTTCTTGAGACTACGATCCCAGAGTACACACACAGAAATATCGTACAACATTTGGGAGCTCCTCCGGGATACGAAGGAGAGGTGAGCACACTGTTTCTGCTACTGCGTGCCTGGTTTCAGGCTCCTATTTACTGATTCTATCTCTCAACAAAATTGGGCCTCCATCAGCCACTTAAAAGCGAATAGCGCGGCTGCCAATATATAAGACACGGAGGACAGGCTTGCAGAAGGGCGCTGGTCAACCCCTTCCGGTGCTGAGCTGGAGGGACGTTGGCCTTAGTCCAACTGCCTTTTCTCTTGCCTTTTCTTGTAAAGCAGGGGGCGAAGACAGCACGAGGTTGGGGTGAATGACCCCTGGCAGTAATTGAAGAGCTCTTGCCATGGTTACTCTGCAGTGCATCCCAAAGACTCCCTGGGTCTTCTCCCAGCCTGACTGCCCGGTAAGGTGCCATTTGGAGGCTCTCCCACCCCTCCTCTGCTACATTCTCCTATTCCTCTGCTGCAGTTTTTCCTTTCTGCGAGGAGGCTGAATACTGGCACGTGGCCAGGATTGTGGGCCTTTGCAGACAACTGAGGGGCTCTGGCCACAGCTACTCTGAGGTGGGTCCAAAGGTCTCCTAGGTCTCTTCCCAGCCCAACCACCCGTAAAGGTGCCAGTTGAATGACTCCTCCCATCTATATTGTTCTTTTCATTCTGTCACTATCTCTCCTCAGCTCTTGAAACACTGGTCCAGGGCCTCTTCCCTGTGAAACCTCCTCAACACTCTCCACCAGCCTCAAGACATCTTAAGGTAAAAACATGGACCTCTGTCGCTATAGGACATCCCTTGTTACTCAGGACAAAATTTACTGGCATCTGGCATACCCTTTCATAGCATCCTACTGGGATCTCCTCCAAGTTTTTTAAGTGCAAATGGAGGTGTTCTGACATTCACACCCAACATCTGTTGTTTCTGTGACTTTCTCACCCGTTGCCCATTGTCCAATAATTGTTTAGCAGCCCGAGTCCATCGAGGACACCACCCTGGGGTCCCGAATGTCTCACCATGTTCATTTTGTACCTTGATTTTTGCCAACCATCAGGCAAACTCCTTGGGGAAAACCGACATATTCTGGAGTCGCTTTTCCTTAAGGAAGCTGCCCTATCCGAAGCCTTTTGGGGCTTCTGATACCTCTTTCTGTCCCCCTCACATATTGGACAACATGGCCTCCCTCTACACCCTTTCATTCAAGCAACGTATCTTCTTTACAGAAAGTCCTAGATGGACTTGAGCATATACTCCCTCCTTAACCACTTCTATTTGGAAGGCCCCCAGTACATTGATTGTGCCATCAATTTTCGAGATGCCCAGAGTCAGGCCATACACCCCTCTACTTTGAAACACTGCATTGTCGGCCACTACCTTATTTGGTCTGTGGGCAGACGACACCAGACATTCAGGCAGGGATATTCCCAGATTTGGGCAGGCGCTCACTGGGGACACAGGTTGGGCAGCCTCGTTAAGCATGACTAACCCTGGTGTGCCGTGTCTCCTCACATGCCTTGGAACCAGTCAGTGGTTTCCTTGACCCAGGCTCTATAGGATCCTCTAGATAGGTTGTTGTGAGACAAATTGCAATGAGACGCCTTTCTGTTCTTCCTCCCTTCCAGATGGGCAATCAGCCCTCATGCACCTTCACCCCCCTGAATTGCATCTTGAAACACTGGGACAAATTTCACCCTCAGACTCTGAAGAAGCGGTACCTGGTCTTTTGTTCTGAGGTTTGGCCTTAATATAAATTAGAAGATGGGGAGACTTGGCCTTCAGAGGGAAGTACTAACTATAATACTATCATGCAGCTAGATATGTTTTACAGACAGGAAGACAAATGATCTGAAGTTCCATATGTTCAGGCTCTTTTGCTCTAAGGGACAACCCAGACCTCTGCCAAAAGTATACGTTTGATCCAGCTCTTTTGGCTGTGATTTCTTGTTCCCCTCCTCTAAAGGAGACCCATTCAAAGGAAATTCCAACCGGACCCTCCTCTCCAGAGGAGGTCCCCTCAGTAGACACCAAGGCAGAGGACTGTCCCAAGACTCTATACCTTGCCCTTCGTCCTGAGCCGGCTCCTGCCCCAGCTCCCTCTCATTGCCCTCCTATATAGGACTTCCTATACAAAAGCACCCCTAGCTGGGAATAAATCTACTTCCTTTACAGGAGATGCCAGGAGAATTTGGGCCTGTCAGGGTTCAAGTTCCTTTCAGTCTACAGGATCTCAGACAAATAAAGGGAGATCTAGGGAAGTTTTCAGATGACCCTGATAAATATATACAAGTTTTCTAAAACTTAATCCAGGTCTTTGACCTCCCTTGGAAAGATGCCATGTTACTCTTAAATCAAACTCTCACCAGTTCTGAGAAACAAGCAGCCCAACAAGCTGCCAAAAAGTTTGGAGATGATCAGTTCCTAGCATATCATGATCAACAGGCAGAAGGGGACCCCATTCGGGAGCCCTTTCCTACAGGGAAGCAAGCAGTACCCACTAACAATCCACACTGGGATCCTGATACAGCCATGGGAAATTGGCAGAAAAAAACATTTTCTGGCATGCGTTTTAGAGGGACTAAGGAGAATAAGGACCAAACCAATCAATTATTCAAAGCTGTCTATTATTAGCCAGAATTCGGAAGAAAATCCCTCAGCCTTTTTAGAAATACTCAGAGAGGCCTTAATTAAATACACTCCTATAAGGCCAGACTCCTTCGAAGAGGAAATTCTTCCAAAAGACAAATTTATAACTCAGGCTGCCCCAGATATCCGCAGAAAATTACAAAGATTGCCTATTGGCCCCAAAGGCACCTTGGACCAAGTACTCAAGGTAGCCAACACTGTCTTTTATGATCAGGACCAGGAAAAAGCCTAGGATGTGGAGAGGAAAATAAGAAAAAAGGCAGAAGTATTGGTGGCTACCTTATAGGCTACAGCCCAACAGGGGACCCAGGGGAAATCCCGCTGCTACTGCTGCGGGAAGTCTGGACACTGGAGAAAGGAATGTCCATAGCAACTGGAACTGACCCGGAGACCTCCATGGCCCTGTCCCATCTGTAAAGGGGGTCACTGGAAGTCACACTGTCCCCAGAGGCCCCCACCCCCGAGGCCAGCCTCGGCCAGTCAGACTCCCACACGGGACTGAGGGGGCCTGGGCCTTCTAACGAAGGCTCCTTCATCCCACCTAATCATTGGGACTCACGAGCCCTGGGTAACCCTAGAAATAGAAGGAAAATCTATTGATTTCCTTCTAGACACAGGAGCCATTTTCTCCATCCTCCTCTCCAACCCAGGGACCCTCTCTAATCGACATGTTACTGTTCTCAGAGTAATGGGCAAGCCAATTACTAAATAGTTTTCCCAGCCCTTAGGCTGCATATGGGGTGATCTAATGTTCTCCCATTCTTTCTTAATCAGGCCAGAAAGCCGTACCCAACTGTTAGGAAGAGACATCATGACTGAGATGGGCACTGTTGTCCTCCTGGCCCCTGGAAGTCCTCCTAGCTGCCTCCCAGTTGTAGAAGCCGACATCAGCCCTGAAGTTTGGGCCACACAGGGGATAAGCAATCGTGCCTTAATGGCCACCCCAGTCCATATTCATCTTAAGGACCCCACTCTATTTCCTTGCCAGAAACAATACCCTCTAAAACCTGAGGCAAAGAAAGGACTAATATCAATCATTAACAATCTCAAACAACAAGGCCTTCTTAAAGAATGCAGTAGTCTTTGCAATACGCCCATCTTAGGAATTCCCAAACCAAATGGGAAGTGGAAACCAGTCCAAGACCTGTGGGCCATCAACGAGGCAGTTATTCCTGTACACCCTGTAGTTCCAAATCCTTACACTCTCTTAGCCCAAATACCTGAGACTGCCAGATGATTCACAGTTTTAGATCTAAAGGATGCCTTTTTCTGCATACCAGTACATCCTGACTCACAATATCTCTTTGCCTTTGAGGACCATGGAAGCCAGACTTTACAGCTCACCTGGACAGTACTGCCCCAAGGGTTTAGAGATAGTCCCCACCTATTTGGACAGGCTCTCTCTAAGGAACTGTCAGAATTTTCTTATAACAGTTACACACTCTTACAATATGTTGATGATCTCCTATTGTGTGCTCCATCTGAGGACCTCATCAGCTGAGGCACTACAGCCCTTCTACATTTTTTAGCCTCCAAGGGCTACAAGATTTCCAAGGCCAAGGCCAAATGTGTCAAACTTCTGTCAAACACCTGGACTAATTATCTCCGAAGGGACTAGGGTCCTGGGACAGGACAGGATCCGTCCCATCTCCACTTATCCCCTACCTAAGACCCTTAAACAACTAAGGGGTTTCCTAGGTATCACCAGCTACTGCTGCCTATGGATCCTGGGATAGGGAACATGGAGAAATTGCCCATCCTCTCAATCAGTTAATCAGAGATACTCAGGCTGCAAATACCCACCTATTACTTTGGAGCCCAGAGGCAAAACAGATTTTCAGCCTTTCAAAACAGGCATTATTAAGTGTGCTGACCTTAAGCATTCCCACAGGAAAATCCTTTCACCTATAGATAACAGAGAGGAAAGGAATGGCTTTAGGAGTCCTGATGCAACCCAAGGGAACTAGATCTTGCAGCACTTGTTTCCAGCCGTAGTGGCGGCTGCTCTCCTAGTTCACGAAACCATCAAGTTCCCAATGAGACAAGACTTAACTGTTTGTGCCCCACACCACATCCAATGGCTGTTAAATGCTGATAATAGTCACCAGTTCACAGATAGCCACCTCTGGCAGTATCAAGCTCTCTTATTAGAGGGTCCTGCAATCCAAATATGGATCTGCTCCACCCTTAATCTAGCCAAACTCTTCCCTGAGACAGAGGAAGAATTAACTGATAACTGCCAACAAGTTTTAATGCAAACCTATGCTGCTAGAGCAGATTTACAAGAAACACCTCTAGACAACCCAGACGACGCTCTTCACTATGAGAGCTCTTTTATAGAAAATGCCATACGAAAGGCTGCATATGCTGTGGTTACTCTACATGGTACCTTAGAAAATACAAGCCTTCCCTCCAGGGCCAGCGCACAATTTGCTGCGCTAATAGCTCTCACCCGAGCACTGGAGCTAAGTAAAGGAAAGAGAGCCAATACTGCTTCAAAATATGCCTTTTTAGTATTAAATGCCCATGGAAACATTTGGAAAGAAAGACGCTGCCTAACAGCCACCGGGTCACCCGTCAGATATCACCAGGAGACCAACCGATTACTACAGGCAGCACATTCTCCTTGAGAAATAGCAATCATGCATTGCAAGGGACACCAAAAAAGAAGTGATGAGATTTCTGAAGGCAAGAGATTAGCAGACCAAACAGCTAAAAATGCTGCCAAAGTGGGTCTTAATCTATACAAGCTCCTCTAGTTTGGGATGGATCCATAACTCAAATTAAGCCCCAATATACTCAAAAGGAACAAGATTGGGCCAAAACAAGGGGCTACACTGCCCAACCCATGGGTTGGATACAAGGGGAGGATGGTCGTTTATACCCCCCAGCAGCCAATCAACGGAAAAATTCTTAACACCCTCCACCAAACCTTCTACCTGGGAAAATTTTCCAAAGGCCCAAAGATTACTCACAGGAAAAGATCTTCAAAACACTATACAACATATTCTTACATCTTGTGAAGTCTGCCATAAAAATAACCCTCGAACACATCCTCAGGCACCCATAGGGGTGCAAAGACAAGGCAAATGCCCAGGGGAAGATTGGCAGTTAGACTTCACCCAAATGCCCAAAGCCAAGGGGTATAAATATCTCCTAGTATGGGTAGACACCTTCACACACTGGGTTGAAGCCTTTCCTTGTAGGACAGAAAAGGCGATGAAGTAGTCAAGGTCTTAATCTTGGAAATTATACCTAGATTTGGCCTCCCAGGTCTCTCCCAAGTAACAATGGAGCTTCTTTCAAGTCTTCAGTCACCGAGGGTGTTTCCAAAGCCCTTGGGATATACTATCACCTCTACCGTTGTGGATTGGAGGCCACAATCCTCAGGCAAGGTAGAAAAGACCAATGACATCATCAAAAACCATTCTATCACAAAAAACTAGTCAACATTGGATAGCTTTACTTCCTACAGCTGTTCTTCACATTCGAAATACCCCAATTAAATGTGGTCTAAGCCCTTTTGAAATGTTATATGGAAGACCTTTTTTAACCAATGACCTCCTAATCGATCGTGAGACTATAGAATTAACCCAACATATAACCTCTCTAGCACAATTTCAACAGGCCATCCAACAATTGTCAAAAGCCCAATCCCGAGCAGGTCAAAAACCCCTATTTAACTCTGGGGATGAAGTTCTTATTAAATCTCTCCCTTCTTTGTCTTCAACACTAGATCCAGTGTGGAAGAGACCCTACACCGTGATTCTCTCTAGCCTCACAACAATAAAAGTCCCAGAATCTGACTCTTGGATCCACCACTCTTGAGTCAAGCCCTGGACAAACACACCCCCATAAAAGAAAAGACAAAAGTCCTAAATATTCCAGCCAACCCCTAGAGGACCTAAAACTTCTTCTATGTCGTACAGGTAAGTACTCAGATGATAAAATTTAACTAAAAAGAACACACTAGGGGGATTCAGTTTTCTAGTTAGTTGTGCTGTGCTAGATCCGCCCCCCCTTCATGTCATTATCTATCCTGGGCAGGTCTAGGATCAGGAGTAGCCTGCATTTTCTTCGGAGGCTACATTCTAATCAGCCTCTGGAAATTCCCTGAAGATTACTGTACTAGCACCTCCTATAGGCTTAAAATATACGAACTACTCAACAGAGCCATTCAGTTGGAATGTATTATTAAGTTTTGCTCTTTTTAATAGTCTTGCAAAAGGGAGTTCAAGCTAGTCCCATGCCCTTCCAAAAAAAATGAAAACATGGGTTTACTTAGCCAAACATATAATAAACGTATCAGACTTTTGTCTTACTGCAGGAACCTATATAGAACAAACTTTCACTTCCTGTCTGGTGGGGTATCTTTCAGTTTATTGATAAGCCCATATCCTATTCTGATATCTATAATTGGAGTCCCATCAGTACCCAAAAGGATATGAGCATGTTTTCCCTCCAGGTAAGAGCTGTAACTCTGGCTGATCAATGTGTTAATTTCACCGGCTGCTCCGACCAGTGCTTTATTCTTTCAGGTGGTAACAGTTTGAACTGTAGCTTTACCACTTCTATGAGTTATGATAATGCACATGTCAAATTACTGGCTGGATGGTTTCTCATTTGTGGGAAGATAGCCTACTCTTACGTCGCAGCTTATAGCACTGGGTGACCCTGCTGTCTCGGAAGATTAACTGTCTTTTTACCTCAAAAGCCTCATCAGGTTAGACCTCGCAGAGAACTTACTTTGGACTCTAGCTGTAACAGCGATATACATTTATTCAGCCCTTGTCTCTTTTTGTAGTACCCACTATGACCATTGCCTTAAATGTGGAGATTAGTCACATAGCTCGCTCAATGGCAAAGGCCCTCAATGCTACCTGGCAGGCTATCCACGCCATGGGACAAGTGTTAGGACAGGTCAGAGAAGCACTTCTCGAAAACAGAGCTGCCATAGATTGCCTACTCCTCAAACACAATAAAGGATGTGAAAATTTTACAGGGTTATGCTGTTTCAATCTCTGATAATTCAGTTAATTGAAAATAAAGTTCAACAAATTCATGACATAGTTTCCAATATTAAACAAAAAACAGGATTCTTTGGCTTAGATTTTTTCTTCCTTACTTCCTGGCTTCCTAGTTTAGTGGGATTTAAAGAAACTTTTCTCATTTTTCTTTTATTCATTATTATAGGGATTACTGTATGCTGTTGCCTACAATGAGTCTCAGCTTGCAGACTACCCACTGGTTGGCTACGATGGCCCATAAGATAATATCCTCACCTGGACTCATTCATCTACAGGGGACCCTTAGATAGACCTCTGGACAAGCCCTAGCTGCCAGTCTCTCTACGCCCCTCCTCTGCCTGAAGTAGCCAGAGCGGTTGTCGCCATTATTCCTAATGGCAGTTAGGGTTTCATCTTCACAGGGGGGATTGATGCAGGTTAGTTCGTATGATGTCAGGCAGTCAGGAATTCCCTGGTAGAACGGACAAGCACAGTCGTATCTTCAAGGCCGTAGCCCTGAGAAACATCATTAGAACAGGACAGCTGGTTTGTTTCAAAAAGTCCTGTTCAAAAAATACTGGTTTCAAAAAGCCTTCTCAAAAGCCTCCTCAAGGCTGAGAATTTGATAAAAATGTACCAGTAGGCATCAGCTTTTCTCCTTAGATACAGGAAAAAAAAAGTGCAAAAACAAAAGACTTTGCTTAAGCTGTGGGCATCCCAGTTTCAGGTACCCCCTCCCATTTGGGAGCTCTAATTCTTTTCTTTAATAAACTATCCTGTTCTGCATTGCCTCTCTGGCCTGTGCTTCTGTTCTTCGGTTCCGCAAGACCACGATCCCAGAGTACACATACACACAGAAATATTCTACATCAATATCATTCATATCCTCTATGAATATACTTATTTAACATCCACTGCACTTCTTCTTTCATCAGATGAGGCACAGCAGGTACTGAAATAACTTCATTAAACATTGTTTCGTGACAACGTGGATGAGAACAAAAAAATCAATTCCCAGACAGGGTCATTGTCTTCTGAGTTGGCATGTTCTCCCCATCTCTGTGTGGGGTTTTTCCGGGTACACTGGTTTCATCTCACACCCCAAGATGTGCATTTTTCATGAACTGGCGTGTCTCCACTGCCCCCAGTCTGACTGAGTGTGGTATGTATGATGCACCCTATGATGGAATGGTGTCCTGTCCACGGTGGGTCCCCACTTTCAGCCCTGAGCTGCTGGGATAGGCTCCGGCCACCTACCAAGGTAAACTCGCATAAGCAGGTAGGAAAATAAAATCAGTTTTCAAGAACCTATCGGCGTTAATGGAAGACTTACTGCCTATTAAGATCTCCTAATTCAAGTGAACTTTATGTTCTTAGAAATCCATTACTTTGTGTTTTATGAATGTTAACATCACATTGTTTGGTGCAGTCTTTCAACTTCTTATGGGTTCACGTTAACCTGTGCTACTCTGCTAGCAGCCTTCTTTAAGTTAATGAATACATTGCCAAAATTCAAACCTGAACAATAACAGAACACTAAATCCTAAATTGTTTTATTTTTAGTGACTTAATAACTCTATCATTCTTTTATTACAGTCTTTCTAAGATACTTGTTTGGGGATATCCTTTTTAGCTAATAAGTATGAACCAATCATTTATATTTAGTGACTGTGAAATATGTTTCATCTAACTTATGTCAATCTTTGTTACCCTGTTTAAATGGTTTCACAACAAAAAGTTTCAATGAGAATACTTATTTAAGATGATTTTACTTTTTGCTTGAGGCATTATACTGAAACTATAAATTCCTGGAATTGTTTTATTAGGTTAGACAAAGGCCAATAAGCACATGAAAAGATGTGTGACTTCATCAGTGATCAGGAAAATTGTTATGGACTAAACTGTGTCTTCTGCAAACTTTTATTTTGAAGCCCTAACCCCCAACGGAACTGTATTTGGAGATAGACCTTTGGGGAGGTAATGAAGGTTAAATGAGGTAATAAAGGTGGGGCCCTAATTCTATACAACTGGAGTCCTTATAAAAACAGAAAGAGACATCACAACTCTTGCTCTCTCCGTGTGTGCGCAGAGGAAAGGCCATCTGAGGACGTGGTGAGCCAGGAAAAGAGGCCTCACCAGAGATCAACCAGTCTGGTCCCTTGATCGTGGCCTCCAGAACTGTGAGAAATAAATTTCTGTTATTTATGCCAACCAGGGTACGGCACTGTGTTATGCCAGCCCAGCTGACTAATACAGAAAAGCAAATCAAAACCTCAGTGATATAGCACTTCACATCCACTCACATGGCTATAATCAAAATGTCAGAGGGCAGCTGGATGGCTCAGTTGGTTAGACCGTGAGCTCTGAACAAGGTTGCTAGTTCGATTCCCACATGGGCCAGTGAGCTGCGCCCTCCACAACTAGATTGAAGACAATGGAGCTGTCGAGTTACCGCTGAGCTTCCGGAGGGGCGGCCTGATGGCTCAGCTGGTTAAAGCACGAGCTCTCAACAACAAGATTGCCAGTTCAATTCCCACATGGAGTGGTGGGCTGCGTCGCCTGCAACTAAAGATTGAAAACTGAACTGGACTTGGAGCTAAGCTGCGCTCTCAACAGTTAGATTGAAGGACAACGACTTGGAGCTGATGGGCCCTGGAGAAATACACTATTTCCCAAAATTCCCAAAAGAAAATTTAAAAACAACAACAACAACAAAACTGTCAGATAATAAGTGCTGGTGAAGAGTGGAGGAATTGGAACCCTCGTGTCCTGTCATTAGGAATGTGAAATGGTACAGCTCAGGAAAACAGAGTGCCACAGAGTTACCATAGAAACGAGTAATTCCACTTCTAGCTGGGACCTCAAGGGAAACAAAAGCAAAGCCATGGAAAAACTTGTAAATGAATGATTATATCAGCGTTACTCAACAATAGCCAAAAGGTAGAATCCCAAAGGTCCAATAACTGATGAATGGACATACAAATGATGTATATCCAGAAAATGATGTATATCCAGACAATGAAATATTATTTTGCAATTAAAACGATGGAGTAAGTACTAACGCATCCTATAATATGAACTTTGTGATGCAAAGTGAAAGAAACCAATCACAAAAGAACACATAGTGTGTAATCCCACTTATATGTAATGTACAGAATTGCCAAATCTATAGAGACAGAAAAATCAACGGTTGCTAGGGCTGGAGGGGACAGGACACAGCTAAAGGGTATGGGGTTTCTCTCTGAGGTGAAGAAAACTGACTGTAGTGATGTTTACATATATCTTTGAATATATTAAAAGCCAGTGAACTGTATACCTTAAATGGGTGAATTGTGTAATATGCGAATTACATCTCAATAAAGCTGTTTAAAAAGAAAATCACTGTCAGAAGAGTTTCCCTTTAAGGTCTAGACCTGGAGATTCCTTCTGTCCGTGCTCACTCACCTGGGTACCTCTGGTTTAGGAATTCTTCGTCTAAGGACCAGGGTTCTTCCCCTTGCTCCAACTTGAAGATCACCTGGGGTTTGGTAATGCAATACCCTGTGAACGCAATAATTGAGGGGATATGTAGACCCGATCCATGGGTTTTGTAGTTTCTGATTATGGAGAAAGATGCAGCAGCAACTGGAAAATGAAAGCACCATTTGCTCCTTTCAATGGGAAAGTAATGACACAGACGTTGTTTCTGTGTCTATAGAGGTTTCAGTTACCTAGGCCTCTTAATCAAAAGCCTAAATAACACTAATCTCTAGGTGCATGTGATTTGATAATTTTTAAAAAAGGAATTGTATTGCAGAGGGAGTCAGGTGGTAAGGTCTGCTCACCCATGGAGACCAGGTGGCTGTAGTTCTCCAGCATCACATCTCTGTAGAGGGCCCTCTGAGCGGGGCCCAGGTACGGCCACTCCTCCTGGGTGAACTCTATAGTCACGTCTTCGAATGACAGGGATCTCTGTGGTAACACATTTTGTTCAAAAGTTCAGAATTAGGTGACAGAGCAAATAACTTTGAGAACTACTATTTTCCTGTTTACACTTAGGCTCCAAAACAAATACATATAAAAGCATGTCTATTTTTTAATTAATTTGTCTTAAACTTGGGAGTTTCTCAATTAGTTAAAAAGCTTTTTTTTTAATTTTTTATTTTTATTAAAGCTTATTGGGGTGACAATTGTTAGTAAAGTTACATAGATTTCAGGTGTACAATTCTGTATTACATCCTCTATAAATCCCATTGTGTGTTCACTACCCAGAGTCAGTTCTCCCTCCATCACCATATATTTGATCCCCTTTACCCTCTTCTACGACACCCCTCCCCCCTTCCCTCTGGTAACCACTAAACTATTGTCTGTGTCTGTGAGCTTTTGTTTCTCATTTGTTTGTCTTGTTCTTTTGTTGTTTTTGGTTTACATACCACATATCGGTGAAATCATATGGTTCTCTGCTTTTTCTGTCTGACTTATTTCGCTTAGCATTATAATCTCAAGATACATCCATGTTGTCACAAATGGTCCTATTTCATCTTTTCTTACCACCGAACAGTATTCCATTGTGTATATATACCACAATTTCTTTATCCATTCATCTATCGAAGGACATTTTGGTTGTGTGTATGTCTTGGCCACTGTGAACAAAGCTGCAATGAACATTGGAGCACACGTGTCTTTATATATAAATGTTTTCAGATTTTTTGGGTAGATACCCAGGAGAGGGATTGCTGGGTCATATGGTAATTCTATTCGTAATATTTTGAGGAAACTCCACACTGCCTTCCATAGCGGCTGCACCAGTCTGCATTCCCCCCAACAGTAATTAGAAAGTTTTTTAATGTAACATACTTAATTTATATATATTTATGAATTGTAAATTTTTAAAACAAAGAAAAAAATTTCATTGTACAGAGAGTTCCTACAATTCTTCTTCTACATCCCAAGGGACGACCCTAGAGAATTCCAGCACTTTCAATCCCTCCATGGAAACCACTACCAACAATGATGGGAGCCATGGAAGGGGTACATGGAAGCTCAGGAGATAACATACACGACTGAACTTCTGTCTAAATGAACATACAATATATAAATCTAGAGCTTATGAAGAGCAAAGCACAACTTACCAAGGCCTTGGAATCACAGAACTTGTATAAGACAACTGTATACAGTGAAGTAACAGCAGTGGATATAAGGTAGGGATGGAACCACAGAGCAGAGGCAGCACCCAATGTGGTAACTACTTTCTTATACAGCTACCCAGTCAAGCAACATGAGCAGCTTCTTCAATGCTGGGGGCAAAGACTGATATGGGGACATAAAATGAAAAAACAGTGGTAGAATTTTTAGTGAGACAGATCTGGTCTTGATGCTTCCGAATGTCTGTGGAACAGGAAGCTGGAACTGTCCCTTAAACTAGCACACACACGGGTGTAGAACACAGAGGGGGGTCCAGGATGAAGACAAGCATTAAGGAGTTAGGAGCGATTTGGGTGGTAACTGAAGGTATCAGAGGCCATCAGACAGCACCTTGAGTACACTGGGATGGCGGAAAGCAAAGTACCAAAACCAGCGTTGGAGGGACTGTGGATATTAAAGAGGTGGGCAGAAAACGTACAGCTCACAAAGCCAGAGAAGAACTTTTCTAAAAGGTCATAACAGAACCGTGAGAGGTCAGAGTCTTGGAAACTGAGAAAGGGAAAGTTTCCAAACCAACAGACTTCAAAGGGGCTGGGAGAAGGGAGAAGTGGGGAGCTTCCATTCAATAAATATAAAGTTTCACTTGAGCAAAATATTAATTTCTAGAGAAATGCTGTACAACCTTGATCCGCTAGTTAACAATACTGAATTGGACATGTAAAAATTTGTAAGAGAATAGATCTCATGTCAAGTGTTCTTATCACAATGAAATAAAATAAAATAAAGCTAGATGAAGAGATAAGAGAAACAAGTTTTTTTCCAGTGTTATGTATCCAATTATATGTTCATTTACATCTTCAGAATTACTGAGTGAATACCTTCTATCTGTGCAGCTCAGTGCTAATAAGTGGGGAACTAAAACAAATGAGTAAAAAAACAGAAACACATCTCATTAAATTTACTTTGATCTAAAACAATAAAGAAAATTGAACTATATTTTCCAAAAGACCAAAAAATTAATGAAAGAATAAAAGGTTTGCTTTTTAAAATTTCTGCCAATCTCTTTAATATCTGGTATAATAAAAATCAGTTGGATGAAGAGAAATTATGCTGATAAGTGATGGATGTGAAAATGATGAACTAGGGATACCAGAAACTCTCTCCTCCACAAAAACAATGAAAAAAAAAACCTGAAAAATACTTATAAAAGTTAACAAAGGTAACCTGTGGAAACATGCAAGAAAAATGGCCAAATCACAATAAAAACAATGATACTGTATCTTTTTAATTCACCCTGTTCCAATCACTCCCCCTCTTCAACTTTGAGGTAGTTTGAGAACCAACGGTCTGCAGCCATCAGCCTGGCAACTACAGGAGGGGCAGAGCTGGGTTTGAGTTCCATCAAAGCCTCACTCCCAGAAAACTGGCATCACTTCGCCTGTTGACAGTTCTCTGAAAGATCCCTCTTACAAGGATGTCTTTATAATATTTGAGCTAAGTTGGTATATGTAACCTGAGCTAAGTTGGTGTGTGTAACATAGTATGTGTAAAAAGCCTTCTTCTCACAAGCATTTGTCAAAACATTTAAAGTCATTTGTTTAACTTAGTGGCTACCTGAGATGCTGGATAATAGCAGGAGGAATCAATGTCATGATCAATAAGCTTAAAAGGAACTACTGGGGAATGGGATGTTAAAGATTTTGAAAAGCTCTCATATATTTGTGGGTATCTACAAAGCTACACACATGCATAGAGCTGTGCATACCCAGGGCCGAGACCATGCTCAGGAAACATGTGAGATGGCCCTAAGCTGTCACCTTTAGGGACCATGAGCTTTGGCATAAGAAGAAAGTGAAGGCTACTGCAGACTTAAAAAGTGCCTGACTGACCGTTGAAGGAATGCGCTGACATGCAGAGAGCAAAGACTGGGAAACTTACTGATTCCAGGCATTGAAGAAAATTTCTGAAGAGACTTCAACTGCTACAGAGCACAACAAATAGAGGCTCATGGAATTAGTTCAGAAAAGTCACTAAAGAAATTTCAAGAATGACCCCTATGGAGAGGAGTAATTCTGATTTCGAAAGTTGCCACGTTATTTTATTTAAAATCTTAAAAACAGCAAGAAAAAGTGACTCATCATGTATAAAAGCAGTAACAAGTGAAGACTAGTCAGAAATCATGGAGGACAGGAGGCAGTGAGATGACATATTCGAAGTACTGAAAGGGATGTCAACTTTAACAGAGGAAGAATTCTCCTCAACCAAGAATTCTATACCCAGCAAAAATGTAAAAATTAAAACCTTGCACAATAAACACAAACACAATGAATGTGTCTAAGGTAAAACTTCCCTACACGAAATAATATAGAAAGTAGTTCAGCAAATCTATGGTTGCTTGGGAGGGGCAAACGTGATGATGAGGCAGTATAGTTAAGTTTACAAAGTTACTTTTTAAGGTGATAAAAATGCTTTACATTGACTGTGGCGATGTTTGCACATATTTGTGGGTATACACTTAAAAAATCATTGTATTTTACACTTTAAATGGGTGGACGGCATGGTACATGAATAGAATCTTAATAAAGCTGTTTTTGTTTTGTTTTTCTGTTTGTTTGTTTTTTAAAGAGGGAGAATGAAGTTATTACAGGGCAATAGAGAAGATTAAGGGGCCAAGGATGGTAACTGGGGATGAGCCGTGTGAAAGGATAAGGGAGAGAAGATGACTCCATGAACATAGCAGCAGGGGGAGGGCAGAACAAGAGGAAGGTGTCACAGACACTAACAGAGAAACCTTCCAGATGGACAAGAATGAGAAGTAGAGGCAAGTGATACAGAAAAGTCAAGTAAGGAAAAGGATTAGACAAGGCCCGATGGATTTGATTATAATCAACTCTGATCACAAGATCACAGGCAAGTGGGGAGAGAAAACAAGGCACAATGCACAGGTTTGAAGTATGAATGGGAAGTGTTGAAATATTTGAAAGAGAATAGAGTTTTAAACTGTCTATTGAGCAACCTGACTACCACAGGTACTTGAAATATTTACACAGACTAATTTAAAAACTATTCAGTTGATTCATCAAAAAAATATCTTAGCTTGAGAGTTAAAAGAAATGAAAGAACTCTACAAGAACTTTCTGATTCCATCAGAAAGAGCAACATAAGAATAATGGGTGTACCAGAAGGAGAAGAGAGGGAGAAGGGAACAGAGTACATTAAAAAAAATAGTTGACAAGAACTTTCCAAATCTGTGGAAAGAACTGGATCCTGAAATCCAAGAGGCAAATAGAATACCTAATTACCTCAATCCCAACAGGCCTTCTCGAAGGCACATTGTATTGAAGCTATAAAACTTAACGACAAAGAAAGAATTCTCAAGGCAACCAGGGAAGAAAAGACAGTTACCTACAAAGGAAATCCATTAGATTATCATCACATTTTTCAGCAGAAACTCTACAAGGCAGGAGGGAGTGGAATCAAATATTCAAACTATTGAAAGAGAGAAATTATGAGCCAAGAATAATATATCCAGCAAAGATATCCTTTAGCTATGAAGGAGGAATAAAGACCTTTCCAGACATAGAAAATCTGAGGGAGTTTTCTAACACACAACTTGCATTACAGAAAATACAGAAGGAGCTATTTGATCTGAAACAAAAATCAAAGGAATACAAAACCATGAGCAGTATTATGAACTGACAGACAGAAGCAGGAAATGGTAATGCCTATACAAAATAGGGCACTACACACTTAAACATAACATAAATGTAAAGAAGAAAAAAATCATTTAAAAAAAGCAAACAGAAGAAAGTCAACTTGCTACTACAACTCACAAATCAACTCACAGCATAAGTAGGGATAACTTATGACAACAAAAACATGTAAGGGGAGAGAGTAAAGGTCTGAATCTGCAAAGGGGATTGGAGACAAGAAGTATGCTGAAGAAAAAAGACATATATATATATATATATATATATATATATATATATATATATATACACACACACACATATATATAAAAACTTTATGTTACTTAAAACTAATGGTAACCAATCAAAAATAAATAAATAAATAAATCTGGACCTCAGATATATAACATACAAAAAGAAGAAACAGAGGGAAAATCACAGAATTTATCACCACACTAAAATAACAGACAGCAACAAAAAGGCAAAGAAACAATGGAGACACCGACCTACCAGAAAACAAAAGACAGAATCGTAGGAAATATTCATATATCAATAATCACTCTAAATGTAAATGGATTGAATTCACCAATAAAAAGGCACAGAGTAGCAGACTGGATCAAAAACTTAACCCAACCATATGCTGCCTCCAAGACACCCATCTCAGCTATAAGGACAAATATAGACTGAAAGTGAAAGAGCGGAAATTGATACTCCAAGCAAATGGAATTCAGAGAAAATCAGGTGTAGTCATACTTATGTCATATGAAACAGACCTCATGATAAAAAAGGTAACAAGAGACAACGATGGACAGACATTTCATAATGAAAAAGGGGACAATACAACAGGAAGATATAACACTCATCAATATATATGCCCCCAATCAGGGAGATACAAAGCAACTAGTATCAGGACTAAAGGGAGAAATTTACCAAAAGAAAATTAGAGTAGGGGATCTAAAAAAATTATTGACAGTTATGAATAGATCATCCAAACAGAAAATAAATAAGGAAATATCAGCCCTAAATGACACATTAAACAAAATGGACAGAACTGACACATATAGAGTACTTTATCCCACAATACCATACTATACACTCTTCTCCAGTGTACACAGAACATTCTAAAAGATAGACATATATTTGGACATAAAACTAGCCCCAGCAAATTTAAGAAGATTGAAATCATACCAAGCATATTCTCTAATCACAAGGCTTTGAAATTGGATATCAACTGCAAAAAGAAAGCAGGAAAAACCATAAATATGTGGAGATTAAACAACATACTTTTAAAGAACTGGGTCAAAAAGAAACAAGAGGAGATCAAAAGATACATAGAAACAAATAAGAATGAAAATATATCCTACAAAAATTTTTAGGATGCAGGGAAAGCAGTTTCAAGAAGGAAATTTATATCATTACTCATGTTATACCTTAAAGAACTAGAAAAAGAAGAACAAATGAAACCCAAAGTCAGCAGAAGGAAGGAAATAATAAAAATCAGAGCAGAACTAAATAAAATAGGGAACAAAAAGACAATAGAAAACATAAATGCAACAAAGAGTTGGTCGTTTGAAAAGATTAATAAAATTGACAAACCCCTGGTTAGACTCACTAAGATAAAAAGAGAAAAGACACAAATAAACAAAATCAGAAATGAAAAAGGGGTTACCACGGATGCCACAGAAATACAGAGGATCATCCAAGACTACAATGAAGGACTATATACTACCAAATTCAATAACCTAGAAGAAATGGACAAGTTGTTAGAAATATACAGCCTTCTCAGCCTGAATCATGGAGAAGTGGAAAACCTAAATAGACCGATAAAGAGTAAGGATTTTGAATAAGTCATCCAAAACCTTCCCCAAACCAAAAGTCTGGGACCAGATGGCTTCATTAGTGAATTCTACCAAACATTCAAAGAGGTCTAATACCTGTCCTACTTAAACTCTTCCAAAAAACTGAAAAAGATAATACTCCCTAACTCATTTTATGAGGCCAACATTACCCTGATTAGGGTTTTCGAGCAGGAATTCCCGCCTAATCTCGGGAATTGTTTTGCTTTTCCATTCCCGAATCCCAAGAAAACTTTGTCGGGAAAGCGGGAAAATCAGCTCCTTGAACCCAGGTGGCTGGTAGTATCAGCCATCACTTTGTGGAAAAGATTCATTATGGAGAACAGAAAACAGGTTATATCTCGGGATTTGGGAACAGGAAAGCAAAAAAAATTCCTGAGAATGGGCGGGAATTCCTGCCCATAAACCCTAACCCTGACACCTAAACCTGGTAAGGATAACACACACACAAAAAAACTACAAACCAGTATCTCTGATGAATACAGATGCAAAAATCCTAACAAAATTCTAGTAAGTCAAATACAATGATGCATTAAAAAGATTATACATCACGATCAAGTGGGGTTTATCTCAGGGGCACTAGGACGGTTCAATATATGAAAATCGATCAATGTGACACACCACATAAATAAAAGATAAAAATCATATGATTATAATCAGTAGATGCAGAAAAACCATTTGACAAGATACAACATCCATTTATGATTAAAACACTTAATAAAATGGGTATAGAAGGAAAATACCTTAACGTAATAAAGGCAATATATGACAAACCCTCAGCTAACATCACAATTAATGGTGAAAAACTGAAGTTCTTAATTCTATGTTCAAGAACAAGACAGAATTGTCTCCTTTCACCACTGCTTTTCAACATAATATTGGAAGTCCTACCAAGAGTCATCAGGCTAGAGAAAGAAATAAAATGCATCTGAATTGGGAATGAAAAAGCTAAAGTGTTACTTTTTGCAGATCTCATAATTGTTCATATAGAAAACCCTAAAGATTCCACCAAAAAGCTATTAGAAACAACAAATAAATAAAGTTGCTGACTACAAAATCAATGTACAAAAATCCACCGCATTCCTATATACTAACAATAAAATCTCAGAAAAAAAATAAAAACAAAATTTCTTTTGCAATTGCAGCAAAAAGAATAAAATACCTATGTCACGTCCAGTGCAACACGGGCAGTGAGAGAACAAGAAGGGGCGGCGAAGGGTTAAGAAAGAAGCAGAAGTCAAGAGATTTATGCACTAGAGGCCAAGGGTCTCACAGCCTCAAAGGACTGAGAGCCCCGAATCGGGCGACCATCTGGCTTTTATTGATGTACACACAAGGAAGTAACATTGTTTTCTCCATGGTCTGTAAATTTCATACATTATACTAGGAAACTGATTCAAACCAATCACCATTGTCTGCAAGCAGCTGGAACCGAAAGTCACAGGATGTCTTAGTAATTGTATGTACCTCCCTAAGAGACAAAACCTTTATGTTGCAACTTACTGATATGAATAGATGGAGAACTCATGGTATCACATCATTGAATATCTCCCCAAGCAGGTTGTGGGAAGGAATACAGCCACAGAGACAGAAGCTCTCCTTAGCCGGGGGAAGGTGGGGATCTATGCCCACCGTAAGTTCTCCTGATGGCCCCTATGTACTGTGCCTGGCTTAGATTGTTCCTTCCTTGAGGAATCTTACCCATCATTGACTAACCAGCCATCCTTTGGGGCCAAACAGGGAGACGTAAGGTGTAAGCACAAAGGTGAAGCAAAGTCCCTGAAAGGATCAGTTCACAAACTCTCCTTTCTTTAGGAGTAGGTATGAGGGGACAGACGGGTAGGCTGCTGTGTGACAACATACCTAGGAATATACTTTAAAAAGGATGTGAAAGACCTATACACTAAAAACTGTAAGACATTTTTAAAAGAAATTGAAGAAGACACAAAGAAATGGAAACACATTACGTGTTCGTGGATTGCAAGAATAGTTAAAATGGCCATATTACCCAAAGCAATATAGAGATTTAATGCAATCCCCATCAAAATCCCCATGGCATTTTTTTAAAGCAATAGAACACAAAATCATCAGATTTGTATGGAACCACAAAAGACCCTGAATAGCCAAAGCCCTCCTAAGCAAAAAGAAAAATGCTGAAGGCATATCACTCCCTGACTTGAGCTTGTACCACAGAACAACACTAATCAAAACACTATGGTATTGGCAGAAGAACTGACACACAGACCAATGGAATAGAATTGAAAACCCAGACATAAACCCACAAAATTTGGACAGATAATTTTTGACAAAGGAACCAAAACATACAATGGAGAAAAGACATCCTCTTCAATAAATAAATGGTGCTGGAAGAATTGGAAAGCCACATGCAAAAGTGAAACTAGACTGCTATCTGTCACCATATACCAAAATTCACTCAAAATGGACCAAAGACTTAAACATAAGACATGAAACAATAAACTGCATAGAAGAAAGCATAGGTACTAAACTTATGGACCTTGGGTTCAAAGAGGATTTTATGAATTTTACCTCAAAGGTAAAGGAAGTAAAAGCTAAAACAAATGAATGGCACTATATCAAACTAAAAAGCTTCTGCACAGCAAAAGAAACCATCAACAAAACAAAGAGGGAACCAGCCGAATGGGAGGAGATATTTACAAACAATGCCTCCAGTAAGAGGCTAATATCCAAAATATACTTGTTTAAGGAACTCATATAACTCAACACCAAAAAGACAAACAATCCAATTAAAAAATGGGCAGAGGACATGAACAGAAACTTCTGCTAAGACATAGAAATGGTCAACAGATATATGAAAAAATGCTAAACTTAGCTAGCTATTAGGAAAATTCAAATTAAAATCATGGTGAGACTCACCTCACACCAGTTAGAATGGCTATCACCAATAAGACTAATAAAAACAAGTGATGGAAGGCTGTGGAGGAAAAGGAACCCTCATACACTGTTGGTGGGAATATAAATTGGTACAGCCACTATAGAAGGCAATGTGGAGGTTCCTCAAAAAATTAAGAATACAATTATCACATGACCCAGCAATCCCTCTCCTGGGTATATACCCAAAAAATCTGAAAACATTATCCTTAAAGATATACAAGTATATCCCTCGATGTTCACTGTAACTTTATTTACGGAGACCAAGACATGGAAACAACCAAAGTGTCCTTCGATAGGTGACTGGATAAAAAAGATGTGGTACATATACACAATGGAACACTGCTCTGCCATGAGAAAAGATGAAATAGTGCCATTTGTGACAACGTGGATGGATCTAGAGATTATCATGCTAAGCAAAATAAGTCAGACAGAAAAGTTGAGAACCATATGATTTCACTCGTGTGGGATATAACTGAAAGAAACAAAGGAATACGACAAATAAATAAAAACTCAGACACAGAGAACAGTTCAGTGGTTACCAGAATGTAAGGGAGGAGGGGAAATGGTAGAAGAGGGAAAGGAGGTCAAATATATGGTGATGGAAGGAGAACTGACTGTGGGTGGTGAACACATAATGCACTATATAGATGATGTAATACAGAATTGTACACTTGAAACCTACGTAGTTTTTTTGACTACTGTTACCGCAAGAAATTTTAATTTAAAAAATGTCTTAATTCAACCTCTGTGTTTGAGTTTCTGAAAAATAGTGTTGACTGAGTATATACTATTTAGTACTAAGTCTTCTATTTTTATTGCAGAACAAGTAGAGACAAATTTCTGTATTATTTTAGGGTTATTACTAGAAATTTGTTAACTGAATCACCTACTTGAAATCTACAAAGATATTTTTTATCTTTTATTGTCTTTACATTCTACAATGAGAGAGTTGCTTTTATCTTCTCACCAATGTCAGCATTTAAAGAAGTATTTTCTGACACTGGCACAGACATGAAACATGAAATCTCAGAAATAAATTTGGAGCTCCAATTTGGTAAATTTGTAGGATCACAGCATCTGCATACATCCACATGCCCCCTTTGCTCTGCTGTTCATCTCTTTTTCTACAAATTCTCTGAATGCATCTCACCCATCTCTATTTCTACTTTTCCATGTTAACATAGAGACACTTAAGCCTTTATAATTTCCACTAATAAACAGGGTATTAAGAACTGAACTCACCTGAACCATGTTCATTTTCTGCTGCTCCTGGAAGATGAAAAACTGAAGGTTCCACTGGTGAGGGGGAAAGTGAAATGGGGTCATGAGAAACCTGATCTTCCTTATAACTCCTATATTCACCTGACTACAAATCTACTAACAACAATTGGAGGAAAAGCCTCCCTGTGGGAGCACATCCCGCAGATATTCTGGAGAAGGAACAGGAAGAAGCAGCACCACCTGCTCACGTGCATCTCTGATATGAGCACGTGGGCTTCACCTTGCATTTTCACCGAGGGAGGTCAACTGCTTTTTATCAAAGAATTCACAATTTATGCCCCCTTCTGACTAATTAAACCAAATAAACAAACAAAAATTAAATATGTAAGTAAAACAGCATCGGTTAAACAAATTCAGGTCCACCGCAGGTCCCCCTACCTTCATTAAAACTGATGTCAAAACACAACTCTGGCTGGATTGTTCATCAAGTTCTTAACGTCTTTACACTTTGAGTTAGACTTTCCCCAGAAAACTGAAATAAGGTGGGATACTTTATGCCAAGAATTATATTCTTTAACTCTTTGTTCTAAATTGGTTGCGGTTTCTAAAAAACATCTGTTGATATGTCTGGAACTTACCTGTGAGAATAAACAGGCCGGTGCTGATTGTTGGGTTCAGCCTGGGGTGACTACAAAAATCATTCATTTCAGGCCCAATATTTTGGGGCTTCCCTATGTGCCCAACACAGAAAACCCTTCTTCTACTGTCATCCTGTTAACTCTATGTTCAGGAAAGAGGGAGCATAAGTGTAACTCTAGATACAACATGAGGTGATGGACATGGTGTGAGACCAGCTCAGAGAGCGTGAGGGCAGAACAAAGGAAACAAGGTGCTGTTTAGGATTTCGTCAGCATTGGCTGCTTACACCTTCCCTGGACATCAGTCCTCACCAGCCATCCAATCAGGTGCCTTTTCCTGTGCAGCCTGACAGGTACTCATCCCTCTCAACCCCACATACCACCTTCTGCAAGTTGGTCCACAGTATCCACCGTCACAGTCTGTGATGGCTTCTGGGTGTGGTGACACCCCGAGTCTGACTCAGGCTTCCCTCGGGGATCAAGCACTGCTTCTGGTGGAGCAAATCAGGACCTACTCCTTCTAGACACTTCTGCCTCTACTCTACAGCTCTGGTGAGAAGTCTGTCAGCACAGCTGTTCCCCCAAGGGGCAGTTATTCCTGGGGCACCTCCCTCTTCCTGACTTAAAAGAGTTACTTTGCTCCCAGGGGCAGGGACCTGAGCCTGAGAAACAAACTCACTTCATTTAAAACCTTCATCTAACACCTAAACCTGACCCTTTTGGAATTCGCGAAAACTGGACTGTGCAGCACTGTACCCATTCCCTGCACGCAGCTGCTCCACCGGAAGTGTGGCTAGTGCCACGAGTCAAAATAGTACTTTGAATGCACTGCATTAAGTGAATCAGTAAAATCAGCTTCATCTCTTCTTTGTACTGTTTGTTACTGAACATTTCTAAATTATATTTTTATATTACATTTGCATTACCTTGCTACCGGCCAGCACTGCATTGGTTTGTCAGACTGGGCCTCTGAGGATGGAGGCAGCCTGGACAGTGCAGGAAGGCACGAGAGCCTCACAGTCCCACCCAGGGGCTCTGGAGAAAACCCACACATCCCAGGATATGTTTACCACGTGGCAAGATTCTATCCGCATTTACTTCACAATGATGTCTCTGGGAATTTGAGGACAGGCTACTCTGCTAAGTGCCCCAAAGGTTGGAGCTCTGGGTTTGGGGCAGGGAGGATATTAGGAAGAGCAAGAGATGGGTAGTTAAAATCTGTATTTTGGTCCTACCTCTCTCACCTACCAGCTTGTGCCCTCGGGGTACATCATTTCACCCCATGAAAGTCCTTTCACTGTGGGAAACGGCATGTTTATACTGACAAGTAGGCTTGTTGTGACGGTTAAATGAAACAAACGAAGGGAACAAAGTGTCTTTTGGTAGCACTTTACACAGTGATTACAAGCATTTGACAAAATGTATTTATTGCACATCACACCTTATCTAATTCTCAGAGTCACAATGCGATGCCCTATTAGTAGCCTCAAGTTTAATGTGAACGTCATAAAGGTGCATTCCCCTCCCGCCGTCTGCAGCCCCCACACCCGCCGCACCGAGCACCTTCTCCTGACCGGGGCTCAGCCCCACTGCGCCGCCGGGTCCGCCCGGGCCCACCCCGCACGCACACGGGGCAGGGGGAGGGGAGGACACACTGGAGGTCCCCGGGATTGCCCCTCCCGTGACCCAGACACCAGCCGACCTGACCGCAGGGGCCCAGTGCACTCACCCCGGTTCCGCGGCCGCCGCTCCTGCAAACACCAAACCATTAGGAGACTCTGTGTCTCCCTCTGTAGAGGCCGACGGGAGGAGGCGGGACTAGCGCGCTCATGCGCAGAGTGAGACCCGTTCCCAGAGGGCTGAACGGTAAGCACACACTTTGAAGACTACGTTTCCCATGGAACCTTGAGACCAGGAAGTAATATTTGAAGCGTTTCCGTTTCGTTGGCGAGCGGCGGACTTGACAATTGGACCTGACCTTTGGAGACTTTAAGTAGGTCCCCAGAGGTTTGGAGTTGGATTTTAACTTGAGTGCCTAACAACACATTTGCAAAGGTGGTTCTCGATCGGATCCTGGTTGGAAAAACTACAGCAGCAAGAGACAATTGGGGAAACATGAATATGGACTAGATACTAGAAATATTAAGGAAAATTAACCATTCCCTTGGAAAGTGCGATAATATTTGGATGATGTAGGAAATTGTTATTTTTTTAAAGATGTATACTAATATGTTTATAATTATGAAATCATGTTTTTGTAATTTACTTTTTTAAATTAAGCAAAACAATTAGACAAGCAAATATGGTAACTGGTTAAGAATCATGAAATCTATATAATATGTGTATGATCCTTATTTTACTATTTCTGTTCTATCTGGAGTGTTTGGATTTCTTTTTAACACACAGGGAAAGACTTGGGATACGGCGGGATGGAGGGAGGTTAGGGAGTGCAATGCCCCTTCAGACGTGTCCCTTTAAAATCAAGCTGCCAAGAGAAGTAAAGGTTCACACACACAACTGTGGCTTTCACAGCTGTGTAATATAACAGATACTACAAAATGGAGCCAGCATCAACATAAAAGAGTAACTAACATCTGTGACCAGCAGGGTGGTGGTGGGGAGACAATAGTCTAGCTGTTCAAATAACACAAGTAATACATGAAAACACATACAATCCCAAATAAGGAAATTATTATTGTATCCATTTTGCATTTCTATAGGTAAACCTGCCTTGAAACTTAATGTGTGCACACATCAAATTAGAGATATATGGACACAGTAACGTAATTTTTCTTTCTAGTAGACTTCTTAGAGCAGATATAATTTCAGAATAATTGAGCAGAAAGTCGAAAGAGTTCCCATATAACCCCTCTCATCATCCCACACACTGTTTCTGCTGTTATGTTACTTTAGCGTGGTATATTTTGCACTATTAAAGAATGATACATTACTACTAGCTAACGTCCAAACTAGTTTACATTAGCCGTCATTCTTTGTGCTGTACAGCTCTATGGGTTTTACCTAATGCATAATGTCATCTTGTGTAATGTCTAGCCTTCCATTATCATACAGAGTAGTTTCACTGCCCTAAAAATCTCCTATGCTCTGTCTGTTCAACCTCTGCCCTCTTGCTTTCCTATCCTGAACTCCAGGTAGCCACTCATCTTTTTACTGACAATAATTTTACCTTTTCCAGAAAGATAGGTAGAATGATATAGTAAGTAGCCTTTTTAGACTGGCTTCTTTCACTTAAAATATGCATTTAAGTTGTTTTCATGCCTTTTTATGGCTTGATAGCTCATTTTAAAAATTTAAAAATCCAGGATAATATTGCATTGTATGGATGTAAACAGTTTATTCACTCATCTTTTGAAGGACACTTGGTTACTTCCAAGTGTTTGCAAATATGAATGCTACTATAAACATCTTGTGCAGGCTTTGTGTGAACATAAGTTTTCGAATCAATTGAGTAAATACCAAGGAATGCAATCGCTAGATTGTATAGTAGAGACTAGGTTTAACTTTATTAGAAACTGCCACACTCTGTTCCAAAAGTGAATGTACAATTTTGCATTCTCACCAGGAATGAAAGACAATTCCTCAGCTCCATATCCTCTCCAGCATTAAGTGTTGCCAATGTTTTGGGTTTCGGGCATTCTAATAGGTATGTAATGGTATCTCATAATTTACAATTCTGTAATGACATTGATGCTGGGCTTCTTTTTATGTGCTTATTTGTCATAAGTATATCTTCATTTGTGAGGTGTCTGTTCAACTCTTTCACCCATTGTTCATTGGGTTTTTCATTTGTTTACTGAGTTTGAAGAGTTATTTTTGTATATTTTGGATAAAATTCCTTTATCAGATATGTCTTTTATCAATCTTTTCTATCAGTCTGTGACTTCCCTTTTCATTCTCCTGACATTCTTCCACAGAGCAAAAGTTTATAATTTTAATGAAGTCAGTCTGATCAGTTTGTTCATTCATGTGTTACACTTTTGATGTTATCTAAAAACTGATTGTCCAACTCAAGGTCACATAAGTTTTCTTCTGTGTTATCTTCCAGAAGATTTATACTTTTGTGTTTCACTTCTAAGACGATTATGATCCATTTTGAGTTAATATTTGTGAAAGTGTAAGGTCTGTGTCTCTGTTTATTGTTTTTCTTTAATATTTTTAACTTAAGTAAATGCTTTCAACTACCATCAAATATTCCCATTTCTCAGCAAAATATAACTACTATGTCTATTTTGCAAATGTTTCACAACTATTTCATGCTTTTTATTCCCATATATTTATATTTATATTGGAATTGTAATAAAATATCCAAAATAGCCACACACTCTTTGCTTACTATGTCATATGAAAATATATTTGTATATCCACTTTTAACTGATACAATTTTAGAACTAATATTTTCTGATTTGGGTCAAAGTAACATAATGGCTTAAAATTCTGATATGATAACTGACCATCCTAAGAAGCTCAGGGTAATAAAGGAAAAGTACTTTTTATTTCATGTTACTTTGATAGCTGCCATGGAACATTTAAAATTTAACTTTCTTGTTTAACTGTCAATTCTTGTTTACAGTTTTATTGAGATATAATGGCATATAATACTATGTAAGTTTAACGTGTACAATGTGATAATTTGATACACATATATATTGTGAAATTATTACCACAATAAGGTTAGTGAACACATCCATGACCTCACATAGTTACCATATCTTGTTTGTGTGGTGAGAACATTTACAATCTACTAAATTTCAATATTGAAAAAAAATCAAAAGTCCATTTATTTTTACTCACAGAGTAATCTTTAATAGTAATTTTTTTTTTTATTCTTTTCATCATGTGCTATGTTCTCATACTCTGGGTTCTTTTACTTTGAGGAGTTGTTAAGATAGTAATGTCAACGGATAATTCTTAGTATGATATTTGATAAAATTGCTTTATACAAAAAATTATTAGTCAAGTTTGTGTGAATTTCCCATAGAAAACTCAGTTTAATTGTTATAACAGTCTATGTGGAATGTGGAAATATGCCCAAACACACATATACACATTCACGGAGATTTAATATACTTTTTAGAGCAATGAGAATATGTCCTGCAGGGTGTCATGGGGGGGCTCTGGTCCTGCTTCCCCCATAAGAACACAGGATATGGTAAGGCCAAAAAGGAACACCCACGGAGCCATGAATTAGGGGAGTTATACGACTATATTCTTGCTGGTGGCCAGGTGAGACACATGCAGTAGGATCCACACGATCCACAGTCTGCCGTCTAGTTCTTCTGCCGGCCAAACAACCAACCAATCAACGCTGTCCCAGCAGTTACATGAGTAGCCAATTGGCTAACTGGTTACAGCTTACGGCCAACCAATCACAGCCGATGGCCATTCACCGCCTGAGGCAGGACCTCCCCACGTGAAGCCGAGAGCCTGGAAACTACTCTCTGGGACTCTGTCCCCACACTCCACCCCTCCAGGGTCTCGCCTCACAATCTACATATGACAAGCGTCTTCTGTGAGGGGCCCTGTGCTGTATACCTATGGGCAGAAAGAAATAGCAGTCTTAGGAACCAACAATGGCAAATCCCTTCCATCTGGGAGGATACATGCTAGCTTTTTGTCCTGGGAAAGGAGGGTTGCTGCCACTGGCACCTTTCCTGGTTTGTGGTACCAGACCTTTATGGCAGTGCTTGGGGTCCCTTGTATAGTTTCAACATGTAACAGAACAGGGGACCCCATAATAGGCCATAGTGAGAGCACATAGGTTCCCTGCAAAATTGTCCTGACATCAGGACCTCCGTATACTAGAGTTACTTGCGGTGGCCACTCGGCCACCACCCCTGGTATCACTTGCAAATCATGAATCAAATCAGCCTCCGATGGGGCTATCAGGCGCAACCACCGACAGTGAGGGTTTTTATCCTGCCAGAGCCAAGTCCATTGCTGCTGTTCCCCTGCTTTCAAGTATGTGGGTGCTGGCAGCAAAATGTTTCCATTTCTGCCATAGCCTGGCTTTAACAGAGTCTCACTTGTGGTAACTTGTAATTGACTGGGAGTGGCCATTCCATGTAGCAGAGCTTCTACTGGTGCGGGCCCTCCCTTCCGTGGTCTCTCATTCAGGACTCTCAGGACGTCCCACAGATGCGAGGCCCAGTTGTGTATCATGGGAGGGTGTTTTGACTCCCGGAGGCCTTGCTTCAAAAGGCCATTGTAGCGTTCAATCATGCCAGCTGCTTGTGGGTTATACGGAGCATGAAACAACCATTGCACGTCCATCCTGGCAGCCCAGCGCTGCACTTCTCGCCCCGTAAAATGGGTACCCCTGTCACTTTCAATGACTTGGGGGCACCCATAGAGGGTGCACAGCCGTGTAAGGGCGGCCACTGTATGCCGCTGATCTGCAGCTAGAGTCGGCCAAGCACACATCAACCCCGTAGCCGTGTCCACTGCTGTGAACGCATACATCGCATTGTGGGCCTTAGGCAGAGGGCAAATGTAATCCACTTGCCAGAGAGTGAGGGGCACCCTTCCTCATGTAATTTGTTGTATCTCCCAGGGGAGCCTCTGCCTTTGGGGGCTGACCTGGGCACAGACGGCACAGTCATAACAGACATCTGCTATCTCCTGCTATTTCAAAGGCAGGCCCCAGCATCTGCTCACCTGCCACGTGGTTCAGCTTCCAGCGTGCTGCAATTTCCTATGCAGCCAATGGGCCACATCAGTAGCAGGGGCCTGTTCTAACCATCGGACCTGTGCTAGGGCATCTGCTTCATCATTACCTGGGGACACTAAGGGGGAGTGAACTGTGACATGCATTAGGGTCACCTCCTTTCTCTGCCCTAGGTCTCAGAAGTCCTGCCACATGGCTTGACTCCACAGTGGACGGTGTCCTACCAACCAGTTTTGGTGTTTCCATGTAGGGAGCCACGTTAGGCCCTGGAACACTGCCCAGCTGTCAGTGCAAATAACTAGGGGCCTGGGCTCGTGGCTGGTTATCATCCACACAGCCCGTAGCTCAGCCCACTGGCTACTCTGGCCCATTCCAGTATCAAACCAAATGGTGTCTGTTTTGGGCTGCACACCAATAGAGGTCCAAATGGCTGCAGCTCCTCAGCTAGAATCATCAGTAAACCAGGCATTCTCAGATACTAGGGGCTGTCATTCTTTATAGGGCAAGGGCTCGAAGTCCTCCCCTCTAGGCAGAGCACTTGGCTCAGCCTGGGCTATAAGCTCCACAGGCCCCAGGACCTGTTGTAGCTCTGTGCTCAAAGGGCTTGAACTAAGGGTGCTACGTTGCTCCAAGTAGGCACCCCACTTGGCAAGGGTGGTGGTCTGTGCCACCCCCATTTTGGGTCCCTAGGTCCACATACGGACTCACTCCTGGACAGGATAGTTTGTTTGAACCAACACCCGTGCCGTTCCTATGATGGCTTCTGTGGCCACTACGGCTGCGTACACAGCAGCCAGTTGTTTCTCTATTAGAGAGTAGTGGACTTCCGCTCCTTTCCACAATTGGGACCAAAATCCCACTGGCAACCGGAGACACTCCTGCCATTGCCAGAGGCCCCATCCATACCCCTCTTGGGTTACGTGAACATCAAGTTCAAATGGGCGGCTGGGGTCCACTACTTGCAGAGCCTGTGCCTGCTGCACTGCCCGTTTCATGGCAATGAAGGCTTGCTCTATAGCCTCTGTCCAATCCCATGAGTCCCCCTTTTTTATCATGTTCTCAAGGGCCTTGCCATTTGTGCTAAATGGGGTACAAATGCCCGCCAATACCCCAACAGACCCAAATACGTCTGCAGTTGAGAGACCTTGATCGGCCGGGGAAAGGCTTGTATTTTGTCAATAATCACCTCAGGTATGACCTTTGTCTTACCCGACCACAGAACACCCAAAAACTTGATGGATAAGCCAGGGCCTTGGAACTTTTCCTCATTCACCATCCAGCCACGTGACTTCAGGTGGTGGAGAAGAGAGGGAGCTCCTTGCTCTAAATCTGAAAGGGAATCAGATGTTAGTAAAATATAATCAACATAATGAAACAAGGCCACAGAGGACGGGTGATCCCACTGTGCCAAATCCTGGGCCACAAGCCCGTGGCAGATAGTGGGGCTGTGCAAGTATCCTTGCGGAAGGACTTGAAAAGTCCACTGACACCCATCCCAAGTAAAAGCAAACTGCTCTTGACGCTCGGGTGCAATGTCTATGGAGAAAAAAGCATTTGCCAAGTCCACTACATAGTGATACGTTCCCAGGCGGGCAGTCAGACGATCCATCAAATCGTGAATTGAAGGCACTGCAGCGTGCAAGGGTGGCGTCACCTTATTTAACTCCCTATAGTCCACAGTCATTTGCTGGGTCCCATCTGGCTTCTTGACAGGCCATACTGGGGAGTTAAAGGGACTGTGCGTTGGCCTCACAATATGTTCCTTCTCCAATTCCAATATTGTACGACCAATCTCCTCCTGCCCTCCTGGCAGGCGGTACTGTTGCACTGTAACCATGCGCCAGGGCTGTGGCAACTCTTGTGGAGGGTGGTGAGCATGCCCGCGTGTCACCGCTTTCACCACCCGGATCCGGAGACAGAACTCTCCTACCAAGGTCTGTAAGCTGAGGCCGTGTAGCATGTCTACCCCTAGAATATAGTCCTGAAAGGGGGAGACATAAACCTTGTAGGTATGGGGCAGAAGCCTTTCTATACCCAGTGGTAAGGAAACAGCTTTCACAGTCACAGTCTTTCCCCCGTAGCCATCGATGGGTAGCCATCAATGCAGATTGCTGGTCCGGGGAACAGTTCTGGGTTCCCATAAACAAGACTGCAGTCTGCGCCAGTGTCAACTAGGGCTGCTCATTAGAAGGGGACCGATGTATGAACAGTTCCACGTGGGGCCTCCAGTCCCTGCTCATCCCCTCTGACCGTGTACCTTGGCCCCACCCCTAATCAAGCTGAAAGGAGTCGGCCTCAAGCGGGCCACATGAAATCCTGCAGGGACAGGCTTTCCGGGACTTCTCCTTTAGGCTTCGCCGGAGTTGCTGTTCGGGACGCAACTGTTTCCAAGGTTCCAACAAGATTGCATTGGGTTGTCAGTCTATTTTTTCCCATCAACCCCTGCTGCCACGAGATCACCCCACACCTGCGTGCATGTTACTCTCTGAGGTCCACGACCTCGCCCCCTTACTTTTGACTTGGGCTTTCAGGTCTCGACTGCTCGGACCTCCTGTCTTAACTTCCTTTGCCACCGGCTTTCAACATTCCCTAGGGTGGCCATGGAAATTGTAACTTCATGGATCCGCTGCCCCACATGGGGAATAAGGAAGGAAGGAAGGGAGGGAGGAAAGAAGGAAGGAAGAGAGGGAGGGAGGGCGCAAGGAGGGAGGGCGGAGGAAGGAAGGGAGTGAGGGGGATAGAAGAGAAGGAGGGAAGAAAGGTAGGAGGGACGGAGGGAGGGCGGGAGGAAGGGAGCGAAAGGAAGGAAGGAAGGGAGGGATGGAGGGAAGGAGGGAAAGAGGAAGGAAGAAGGAAGGAAGGGAGGGAGAGGGAGGGGGAAAAGAAGGAAGGGGGAAGGAAGGGATGGAGGGAAGGGGGAGGGAAGAAGGGAGGAAGAGAAGGAGGGAGGGAAGAAGGAAAGGAGGTAGGAAGGAAGGAGGAGGAAGGAAGGGAGGGAGGGAGGGAGGGAGGGAGGGAGGGAATAGAAGGGAGGGAGGGAAGAAAGGGAAGGAAAACAACGCAGTTTAGTTTAGGACAGGGACTAGGACATCAGGGGTTGTAAGTTTTCACTTTATAAAATGCAGTCAGTAAGCAAGGATAGCACATAGCAAGTATGTTGTCAAGAGTGTGTGTCATAGGTCATTATAATGCAATGCCTCCTGTGTGATATGTAGATAATGAAAGTGGGGTATGGTGGGGCAGATGGTAGAATTTGGGGATGTGGTCTGAGCATACATCGTAGGTTGTGGGTGTTGTAAGGAGCACCCTCCACAGTCTGGGAGATGTGATCTATAGAAAAGGTGTAGTCTTCAAAAAGCAATTATTGACCAAGATTTTGAAAGATTTTTCCAGGTGGAAAAGAAGAAGAAAGACATTAGACAGAAGATATTTGTTCAAACAATCCCATGGCAATAACTAGACTACTATGTCCTACACAGGATATTTTGACTGAGCTAGAGCAGAAAGGGAGGACAGAAATGCTGGACTTCTCATTACAGGTGCCAGGTTTTACCTGAGGTCACTGTTGAGCCTAGGCAGCTGGGTTCAGAAGGCTTTTGTTGACATGCAGAGGCGTGACCAGGTGGGGTGAGAAGCAGAGTTTTCCATTGGCGCCCATTGCAATGCCAGCCTGGAAGAGTTGGTCTTTGAGTGTGCTGGCCACTAGAACCTCCTGATAGAACAGGGCCCTAGAAAGGTAGGGTCAGATCTGGCAGAGAGGCCCAGTGTGCCACCCAGGGTACCAGGGGGTGCTTTTAATCACACGTGGGAAGGAGTAGAGAAGCGGTAGCAGAAAACTCTTCAGGTAAAAGCGTCCTCCAGGACCATATAATTTGGGGATGGTCAGCCAATTCTGTGTCCACAGGCAGACCGCCCACTGTGTAGTTACTTCCTTAGTGAGGTGCTTATGGCCAGCACAGAGAGAATTGGTGTTAACCTCAGAATACCAGTTTCTCTATCAAGTTCATGATTATCCAAAATGAATCATCGTGGGAACTAAAGATGGGTACATGTTCTGACCTGCTCCTAGAAGGGACAGAAATCTTCACATAACCTTTAGAACTACTAGATGGCTGCAAGGGGATGGCTCCTAATTGCATTAAAAGATAAGAATATATATCTATATAATGTCTTCAAACATGCAGGCTTAAACATGCTGTAAATGAAATTCATTTTATACTTTAAAATGAATTAATGCTTTTACGTAGAAACTGATTTTTTTTTGGCAAAAATGGAGTTCCCTATAAAGTTCTTGTGGGATGATTCCCAGAAGAGGATTAGAAGCCCTTTTGTATAATGAAGATCTGGAAGGAATTCCTTTAAAATCCTGAGGTGGTCTTTCCTTTGTCCAAAAGATTTTATGAAACACCATTTTGGATTCCTGCGAGATCTGTAAAAAGGAATCACCTAATTCCAGCTTCAAATTAATCTTTGGTCTGAGACCCTTTGTAATTTGAAAATTGTCCCCTGGAGAGGCTGAAAATAAGAAACAATTTATTATTTTCAAACTTAGCAAGTTCTAATTCATTTGAATTTAACAGTTTAATTTTTAGGTCATCTGTATCCTAGGTATTTTATCATAAGTAGGGATAAGAAACTGGGTAGAACTTTTAATTTTCTGCATAGAAATCTTCATAGTCAGATGATTGGAGTTGTTAAATATATTTCCTATTTTCTACATTTTCACAAACAACTATGTTGTCAAAATTTCTGCTACCACATAGCAAGGATTCCATTTATTTCAGCTTCAATTATACTTATTGTATGTTGCTCTAAGCCCTCATTGTTGGCATCTTTGAGGCTGCTTAGGTTTATATGAATGGTCTCCTCAATTCCCTTCCAGCTTGCACTCCCATCCAGTCCCTAAATCAATGCAACATTTTAGATTTATTTTGATTTTAGTACTTTATTTTGGGATAACAGAATCTATATCAGTTACTTTTGCTTTGTAACAAAACACCTGAAAACTCAGTGGCTTTTTTTTCAATTTTAAAAACACTTTATTTAATAAAGTTAAACACACAAAAACTTAAATGAACATATCCTAAAAATCACCATCTTCTATTAATTTCTATGCATATATTTGGCTTAAACTCAGCTCAGGATAACTGTGATGTTCATTTATACTAACAAATGCTTACAACTCCATCTAGTTAACAAAAATTACAAACTCAGCTACATGAACGTAAATATACAGGGAAATTACGGTCAGATTAATGCACAAGAAATACAGTAAATTTTTAATGATGAAACATTCAGTACTCTTGTTCATTAATTTAGCCTTGGTTTTTATTTTTTATAAAAATACTATCTACACTGTATACAGAGTAGATACATCAGCTTTTGTTTGCTCATATAAACATTACACATCCAAAAAATGGTACTACTACCATAAGTGAAAAATTAACACAGGAAAAACGCAAATTAAAAAAAAAAATCCCAAAACAACAATAACAAAAAATTAGAAAAGGTAGCTGATCCTAAACATGGTTTCTCGCATAAAACTAAAACTTGCATAAAACTAAATGAAAAGAATAAAAGAGCTGGATCAGTTTTAGAAATGGCCTAATAGGCTCAGGAAACAAGTTATTGAAGGAAAAACCTCAAAACAAACTTTGCCATTTACAATAAAGCCTATTTTTAGGCTTTATTGGGCAACAGCTAGGTTTAAGTTGAAGATAATAAAAAAGAAAAAATCGCTGTACCAGATTGGTATTTTGCTTTGATGTTCCAGTGAATCGCTAGAATATGTGGCAAGTTCAAAGGTTCTGAAAGTTACAGGTTAGGAGTTTGCAAAAAGTATATGCCATCCATTAAGTGGGGGCCTGGTAGTAGGACGATCAAGAATTCATCTAAGTGCTTTATTTAAGCAGCATCTACCTAGAAAAGTTGCTTCATCCAGCAAACTTTGAGGAAATTGTGGTAGTAGTAATGAAGAAAGTTAAATGAATAGCAGTTATCAAATGCAATTTCAAGTTTCATTCTCTTGAAGTCAAACAATGACAACAAGAATGTCTTCCTTACTCATCTAACAAATAGTTTACCTTTAAAAAATATAAGGATGGAAAGGTAATGAAAGGAGATGAAATACAACAGTTTTGCTGATTATTGATGCAGCAAATGCCCGACATCATATTTAGAGGTATCTCGATACTGTGTCAGAGGTTTATCAGCAATCCCACGAATTCCTACTCCAACTGTGCCCGTTTCATTCTCAGGTAAAGCAACAATATCCCCCTTTACCTGGCCTTCTTTGTTTTTAGAATAGGCTCTGTTGTTGACCTGTTGCTATTTCGCCTTTTGGTTCTCTCTCTCCTGCTCAAGTTCTTTCATTCTCCGTGCTTTTTTCAAATTTTTCTTCTTTTTATATTCACGCTGCTGGGCACTCATTTCTTTTTTGACGTAGGTTTGTTGCCACCACGCTCCTTTGCCAGCCTGCCTTCTACAGGCTGAGGTTCCGGGGTGGGGTCACTCCAGCACTGCCACAGCCATCAGAGGTGACTGCAGCGGTGCCGCCTCCTTCATCTGTCTCCTCAATCTCTGCCTCAGGACACTGTCCGTCTTCACTCCAGACTGCCATACACTTGTCTCCTACTTTTCACGAATGAGTGGGCTGAGTAAAAGAAAAACTGTCGGAATTTGCAAGAGTTTCAGAAAGTTGAGTTGACAGAAGGTCTTTGGTTAGTTCTATAACTTCTTGTAAATTTTTCTTTAATTTTAGCAAACCTTTATTTTTCTCCATTTCCAGATAACATAGCTTCAACTTGCTGGAGTTGAGCTTTCTCAGCTGTTTGGCAGGATCCTCTGGTTGGGAGCCAGGCGGCAGGAAAGGCTGGGGCAAATGAGCCCATGGGTGGCAGAGAAATTTGAAAAAAGTGTGGAGAAAGAACTTGAGCAGGAGAGGGAGAACCAGAAGGTGAAATGGCAACAGGTCAACAACAGAGCCTATTCTAAAAACAAGCCCATGGGTAGCAGCAACAGCGGGAGTAGCAGCAAAAAAGTCTCGGTGCAAGAAGGTGATTCAGTCTGAAAAAGCAAAACTCAGTGGCTTTAAAAAGCAATTGTTTATTGTGTTTATGTATCCACAGTTCGGGAAAGTGTTGCCACGCAGCAGCCTGCCCGTCTGTCCCCTGTACCTGCCCCTAAAGAAAGGAGAGTCTGTGAACCGGATCCTTTCAGGGACTTTGCTTCACCTTTGTGCTTACACCTCATGTCTCCCTGTTTGGCCCCAGAAAGATGGCTGGTCAGCCAATGATGAGTAAGATTCCGGGGGTTGGGGTGGGGCACAACTCAAGCCAGGTGCAGTCAAGTGGGAACCAACAGGAGAACCCACAGGGTTCATAGAGGTAGGCACAGCCCCCCACCTTCTCCAGGCTAAGGAGAGCCTCTGCCTCTGTGGCTGCGTTCCTTCCCAAAACCTGCAAGGGAAGTGATTCAGTGATGTGCTCTCCATCTATTCATATGCATAAAGGTTTTGTCCCTTGGGAGAAGTATAAACATCCTGAGACTTGTGGTTCAGCTGCCTGCAGGCAAGGGTGGTTGGCTTGAATTGGTTTTCTATTATGATGTGTGGGATTCACAGATCTTGAGATTGACAAGCTTTATCTCCTTTACTTCCCCCATCTAATTAATAAAAGCTAATGCATACGCCCAATTTGGGGCATTCAGTCCTTGAGACTGGGGGTCCCTTGGCCCTGCTTATGATCTATTCATGGCTACTGTCTTTTCTTAACCCTGTTCCGTCCTCCTCGCTCCCCACAACTCTTGTCGAGTGGGACGCAACAGGAAAGCTTGTTGGAGACAGCTTAGCTCTGGTCAATGTTGTGTCAACCTGAAGTGGCTGAACTGGGACTGGAGGATCCACTCTCAAGGTCGCTCACTTCTAGGGCTGGCAGGTGGGTGCTGGCTGTCAGTTCCTGTCTGCATGGGCCTTAACCTGGAGCGGCCTGAGCATCTTCGCAGCATGGTGCCTGGGTTCCAAGAGTGAACATCTCATGATAAAAGGAAATGGAAGCTGTCAGTCCTATCTTCCTTCCTCCTTTCTTCCCTTCCTTAATCCCTCCCTTCCTCCCTCACTTCCTTCCTTCCTTCCTTTCTTCCTTTTTAAAACATTTATTGAGGAGACTCTGGCTTTCTCAGTGTCTGCTTTGGCGTGATGGAACTAAAAGTTTTGAGGGTGGGATGTAGGGTAGGGGAGTATGCAGACACATCATTCAAAGATTGAAGGGTTTCACGGGTCATTCTGGAGGTTGATCACAGACCCAGCAACAAACTGCTTTTTGTGGAGCTGTGACCTGCTTAGATTGTGTCACCTTACAGATCATCTTCCTGTCTCCTCTCCCCTCCTTCACTATTAATTTGCTGGAGTTACTTCCTTTCTTGGGAGTCTCCCTTAAAAACCCTTCTTTGTTGTATTTATTTTTTATGCAAAAAATATTTCTTGAATAGTTACTATGTCAGGATGCAGTTCTTTGTAGGGTATAATAATAGGTTTGATTTGAAGACTATTTATTTTCCTTTTAACAGGAAGTGATAGACTTAGTAAGGGTTTTAAAAAGTCCCTCTCTCTGCTGCAGGGATAATGGACTGTTGATGGGCAGGTTTGGAAACAAGGAGAGCACTTAAGAGGGTACTGCCCTGAAGCCATCCATGGGGGCCTGAACAAGGGGTGGTATTGGTCAGCACGGGGAATTTACGATATGATTTGGAGATAGAAAATACAATGTTTGGCAATGGAGAATAGGAGAGGAATAAGAAAAAGGGAAAATTAACAATGATTACTTGGTATGTGACATGAAGAAATGGGTAAGCAATTTACTGAAATAAGGAAGAAGGCAAACCAAGAGGCTCATGGGAAGATGACCAGATTCGTAGGGTAAATAGGAACCTTTCAAACCTTTCATGGACTTGGAGAAGCATCACTAATTCATCTCTTAAAAATTCCCTTTTCAGTCAAACACTCTACTTAATAAGACATGCTTGTTTTTTTTAATGTTCATATTGATTCACAGTTGATAATTGTGTAAAAACTATCATTTTTAAAAAGTCTCTCCTTTAATTATGTGACTGCCGACATTGCTTCCTTACCCATTAAGGAATTCTGTGCTCAATAGTCTAACTATTACATTGCTGAGACTAATAATAAAAAAAAACTAATTAGTACACCTGAAACTAATAAAACACACACAAATAAATAAAAATAAAATAAATAAAATAACAGTATGTCTTCAGCTCATTCAATTTTTATTTTACTGAGAATTGACATATGTCACTACGTTAGTTTCAGGTGTACAAAATAATTATTCAATATTTGTATGTTGTGAAATAATCACCACAATAAGTCTAGTTAACATCCATTACCATACACAAATACAATATTTTTCTTGTGATGAAACTTTTAAGATTTACTCTCTTAGCAACTTTCAAATATGCAATACAGTATTGACAACTGTAGTTCCCATGCTGTACATTATATCTCCAGGGCTTATTTATTTTACAACTGGAAGTTTGTACTTTTTGATCACCTTCACTCATTTTGCCCATCTTCCCATTCCTCTACCTCTGGCAACCACCATTCTGTTCTCTGTATCTATGAGTTTGTTTTTGTTTTAGTTTTGTTTGTTTATTTTGTTTTTAAGATCCACATATAATGAAATCACATGGTATTTGCTTTCACTGTCTGACTTATTTCACTTAGCATAATGACCTCAAGGTTCATCTACTTCGTTTGCTATCCAATTGTATGCCACATTTTCTTTATCCATTCACCCATTAATGGACACAGGCTATTATACATAATGCTGTAATAACATGGGGATGAGGATAAGTTTTTGGTTAGTGTTTTCCTTTCCTTCAGGTAAATAACCAGAAATTGAACTGCTGGATTGTATGATAGTCCTACTTTTAATTTTTTTCAGGAACTTTCATATTGTTTTCCATAATTGTTGAACAAATTTACAGTTCTACCAACAGTGCACAAGTTTCCCTTTTTTTCCACATTGTCACCAAAACTTGTTATTTCTTGTCTTTTTATAATAGCCATTTTAACAGGTGAAAGCAATGTCTTATTTTGGTTTTGAGCTGCATTTCCCTGATGATTAGTGATATTGAACATCTTTTCACGTACCTGTTGGCAATCTGTATGCCTTCTTTGGAAAATGTCTATTTAGATTTTAAAATTAGGTATTTTTTTTTTTCTTTTGGCTATTGAGTGCTATGATTTCTTTGTACTTTTTGGATATTAAACCCTTATTAGATATATGCTTTACAAATATTTTCTCCCAATCTGTAGATTGCTTTTTTATTTTGTTAATTATTTCCTTCACTGTGCAGAAACTCTTTAGTTTGATTTAGTCCCACTTGTTTATTTTTACTTTTGTTGCTGGTGCTTTTGGTGTCAGATTAAGAAAAAAATCATTGCTAAGACTGATGTTAAAGAGTTACCACCCATGTTTTGTTCTAGGAGTTTTATGGTTTCAGGTCCTACGTTCAAGTCCTTAACCAAATTTGAATTAACTTTCATGTATGGTGTAAGATAGTAACTTCATTATTTTGTATTTGGCTGTCCAGTTTCCCAACACCATTTATTGAAAAAACTGTCCTTTCCCTATGGTATTGTCTTGGCTCCTTTGTCGTAAATTAACTTCCCCTATGTATATGGGTTTACTTCTTGTCTCTTTATTTTGTTTCTTTGTTATATGTGTCTGATTTTATGCCAATGAGACAGATTAGTTAGTATGATTACTAGGTAGATAGGGAGGTCCCTGATGGAATAAACAAAAAGCAGCCATATCCAGAAACTCCAGGTCCTGGAATGTCTCCTTCACTCCAGGACACAGACATGAGAGTACGCCTTAAGGTTAATAGATAATCTCAAATCCCTTCTGGCCGGACAAAGGAGCAGATCTGATATATAGGAATGGTTTGGTTCGTTAATCTCCTCAGGATGAGCAAACAGGACAAACCTGATAGATGAATCCAATTAGAAGTTTCCAGCCCCTTTCCCCAAGCAGGCAAGGGAAGGTATAAAAGTAAGAGCTTTTGCCTCAGTCATGGGACACCCCCATTCAGGACCCCCTCCCGCTTGGGAGCTGCAACCTCTTCTCCTGCCTCTAATAAACTATCCTCTTTTTAAAACTTTTTGCCTCTCCCTGGTCCGTGTTTCCATTCTTAGGCTTCATGAGACACGATCCCGGCCCACACTTAGAAACTGCTGGCAGATCCAACATCACCTACATCATTTGGGGAGTCATGGGAAAATATCCCCACATCATTAATACCATATTGTTTTGATTATTATAGCTATGTAATATAGTTTGAAATCAGAAAGTGTGGTTCCTTCAGCTTTGTTCTTCTTTCTCAAGATTGCTGTGGCAATTGGGGTTTTTTGTGGTTCCATATAAATTTCAGGATTTTTATTATTATTTTATTTCTGTTTAGAAATCCCCTTATTGTTTTTACATTATTAATGTTCAAGAAGTGGTTGAAGGGAAAATGTGTGTTATACAAGACAATTTAATAGCTTTGATTAAATTGATTATTTGATAAATATACATCTTATATTTATTCTGAGGGTTTTACTTGTGGGTCTCAGAATTACTACATTTAGAAAAGCCTTGGAATTTAGGAGAAATACTGAGCATCCTGTTGTGGATGAAAAAGGGACCATATACAAAACCTGACAAGCTCAGGGGAGGCCTGCATGGCAGTCCCTACAAACTCAGAGACTGAAATTAACTACACAGGATGGTCTGAACATACAAATTCTTAACTAAAAGTGGGTTATGATCGGCAGTCTGGTCCTAGGTCTGTAGCTTCCTTGACAAAGGTCAATCTTTACCTTAAATAAGCCTGTCTATTGTCTTTTTTGCATCTAAGATAACAGGACCTTGGAATGTCAGTTATCCCTTTTTCTGGACCCCTCAGGATACAACCTCCCACCACAGCAGGAGGCCACAGAACCCCTCATTGTTACCTTGTTCCCCAACACCATCTCTATGTGCTGTAAATGTTAATATTAACAATCCTGTACCCACCAATGCAAAAGAAATATGAGCCTCTCCATTTTATTTCTTATCCAATCTCAGAGATTTCCCTGCTTTGCTTTCTCCCCCCCACCCACCCATTTACCATCAATGGATTTTATGTAAATCTCCTTATGTCTCCTCCTTTGATTCTGATGTATAAAATAAGCTGCAAACTGCCATTCTCCAGAGCCTTTTCTCAATCCATTGAGATTTTGCTTCCTGGTAATTATCGTCAGTTTGCCTCAAATAAACTCATTAAAATCCTCTGCAGGTTTGTCCGTTCCTTACATCAGCACTGTGTCCAACTGCTTTACCATGAGCTGCATCTGTACTCCCACCTTTGGAGCAACTTGCAAAATTAAACAGTAAGACCAGGATAAAATCCATCCTTCACTTCTATATAAGTAGTGGAGTGACCCTTTGGAGTGACCAGACGCAGGACACCCACAGATGCTATGTGATCACTCATTGTTGCCAGCAGCTCCACAGGGAATCTAACTCCAATATACCTGTGTCATTAGTACCTGATGACTTACTTAAAATCATAATTACTTGAGATGCTCTGGGATGATGTATTCAAAATGAAAGTCATATATTTCAGTGGCACCAGACCAGATAAATAAATGATTACTAATCCACTTGCTTATGTATGGCATAAAACAGACAGGTAATGATGATGACAGAACTACTGCAAAGGGGGCAGAGGACAGGCCAAAATATTGGGAAATTCTATGTATTCCTGAATTCTTATATTTGTTGCTGGTTTTCACCTGGCTCCACCTTTAGAATATTTTGTGGATGTAATCAATATGCATGGAGATGTATTTATTTAAATAAACATTTTACTTTTGAATAGTTTTAGATTTACGGAAAAGTTTCAAAAGTTCATGTATACCCTGCACTCAGCTTCTCTTACTATTAACATCTCATATTAGTATGGTACAGTTGCCATAGTTAATGAACCAAATTGATATATTATTAATTGAAGTACATAATTTATTCATATTTCATTTTACAATTTATTCATATTTCCTTAGCATTTACCTAATGTTTTTCTCTGTTCAGAATCTCATCCAGGACATAGCATTTAGTTGTCATATCTTCTTGACTCCTTTTGGCAGTGAAAATTTGTCATGTTTTCCTTGTTTTTTATCATTTTGACAGTTTTTCTTTTTTTCAGTATTTACTTTTCTGCAGTTCCACTTCATATTCAGTGTTATTTTATATTAGTTTCAGGAATACAGCATAGCTATTAGCATTTATATAATTTATGCAGTGATCCCTGTAATTAGTACAGTACCCACCGAGCACTATACGTAGTTATTGCAACACTATTGCCCACATTCTCCATGCTGTACTTTACATATCATTGACTATTTTGTAACTACCAATTTGTATTCTTAATACTTTGCCTTTATAATCCATCTCCCCATCCCCCCTCTCCTCTGGCAACCATCAGTTTGTTCTCTGCATCTGTGAGTCTGTTATTGTTTTGTTTGTTCATTTATTTTGTCCTCAAATGTTTTTTTCAAATATAATTTTTTATGTTAGTTTCAGGTGTACAAAGCAATGTAATAGTTAGACATTTAAACCCCTCATAAAGTGATAACCCACCCCTCAAGATACTACCCCTCTGACATCTTATATAGCTGTTACAATACCATTGAATATCTTCCCTATGTTGTACTCCGTATCCTGTGACTACATATATCTATATATTTAGTTATTGTTAACATTCAATATTATTCTACTTCAGTTCTTCAGGTGTACAGTGCATTGGTCAGGCATCTACACAGTCTAGGATGTGATCCTCCTGATAAGTCCAGTGCCCATCTGGCACCTCACATGATCTTTACAACATTGTTGATTATATACCACATACTGTATTAACTATCAACTTACATTTCTTAATACCTTCACCTTTTTCACCCTGACCCCAACCCCATTCCCATCTATCACCCTGATAGATCTAATACCTATCTGGAACCATACCTAGTTATTACAATACTGTTAACCGTATTCCTTATGCTATACCCTACATCCCCATGACTACTGTATAACAACTAATTTGTTTTTCTTAATCCCTTCCCCTTTAACCAGTTATTAACCCCCTCCCGTCTTAAAGAAGTCCCTCTAAGAGTCCTTGTAATACTGGTTTGGTGATGATGAACTCCTTCAGCTTTTTCTCGTCTGGGAAGCTCCTTATCTGTCCTTCAATTCTAAATGACAACTTTGCTGGGTAGAGCAATCTTGGTTGTATGTTGTTGCTTTTCATCACTTGGAATATTTTCTGCCACTCCCTTCTTGCCTGCAAAGTTTCTGTTGAGAAATCATCTGATAGGCTTATGGGGGCTCCCTTGTAGGTAACTAACTGCTTTTCTCTTGCTGCTTTTAAGTTTCTCTCTTTGTCTTTAACCTTTGTCATTTTCATTATGATGTAGCTTGCTGTTGGCCTCTTTGGGTTTATCTTGTTTGAGATTCTCTGTGCTTCCTGGGCTCATATGTCCATTTCCATCACCAGATCAGGGAAGTTTTCGATCATTATTTTTTCGAATAGGTTTTCAATTCCTTGCTCTCTCTCTTCTTCTGGTACCTCTATAATGCAAATGTTGGTATGCTTGATATTGTCCCAGAGGCCCCTTAAACTCTCCTCAATTGTCTGGATTCTTTTTTGGTTTTGCTGTTCTGGTTGGTTATATTCTGCTGCCTGATCTTCTACATTGCTGGTTGGATCCTCTGCTTCATCTACTCTACTGTTGATTTCCTGTAATATATTCTTCGTTTCCATTATTGTATCCTTTATTTCTGTCTGTTTCTTTTTCATGGTTTTCATCTCCATTTTTATGAGATCATTGAACATTCTTATAACCAGTGTTTGGAACGCTGCATCTGATAGATTCCTTATCTCTATTTCACTTAATTCTTTTTATGGAGCTTTGTTATGTTCTTTTATTTGTGACATGTTTCTTTGTTTCCCCATTTTGGCTGCCTCCCGGTGTTTGTTTCTATGTATTAGGTAGGGATGCTATGTCTTCCAGTCTTAGTAGAGTGGCATTATGTAGTAGGTGTGCTGTCAGTTTCAGTGGCACAGTCTTTCTGTTCACCTGAGCCACGTACTCCAAGAGCATCCTTTCTGTGGGTTGTGTGTGCCCTCCTCTTGTAGTTGAGCCTTGGTTGATAATTGCACATCAATGGGAGGGACTGACCCTTGGGCTCGCTGGTTGTGAGGACTGGCCTTGTCTACAGTGGAAGGGTTGTTGTGCAGGGGCTGATCCTACAGAGCAAGATCTGCCTCATAGGACTCTGGTGCCTGCCCAATACGCCCCTTGGGTGTATCATGGCTAGGTGATGCTCCAGCTTGTTCTGAAGCTGGCCAATGGGGGTGCCAGCCCCAGGAACACATTGGAGGAGATCCACTTTAGGTCTACTTCAGCCACATCCCGTGCCCCACCCAGGACCACCTAAAGGAGCCAGAAAGAAATCCGCAGATGTCTGCCACCTGTGCTGTGCTTAGAAGTGCCTTTGAGAGGCCAAGCCATGAAGCAAGCCTGGCTGCCACTAGTGCTGGCTTATAGCTGCACAGCCAGAGGTATAGGACAAGCTCAAGCCAGATGCTGCTTAGCTGGGTTCTGCAAACTTTGAGAGACTCCAGGAAAGTGCAGCTTGAGCCAAGGCTGGTGGTCTGCATGAGAAAGCCACTGAAAGCCGCCTGTGTGTGCCCAAATGTTGGGTTGGGCCAGGTCTCAAATCACTGGTGCAGGGCAAATAAACAGCAGAGACTCAGAAATAGTGGCCACCTGTGTTCGCGTGCTGGGAAGAGGGAGGGCTCAACAAAGAAAAAATGGCCTCTGCCAGCTCCTCCGTCGAGGAGAAAGCCACCTGTCCAGCCTCTGTCCCAAGCCAGACAACTCAGTTCCTCACCATATGTTCCTGCCACCTTTCTAGCTGCTGCCCCAGTGCTGGAGCTCAGAGCAAGTGATTCCACTGGTGGGTAAGTCCATGAGCGGTCCCTTTAAGAAGAGCACATGTGAATGCAACTGCACTCAGTCTTACTCAGTCACAATCTCCACTGTTTTTTACAACCAAAACTTATGGGGACTTTTCTCCCCGGCAGTGGAGCCCTGGGCTGGATTGAGGCTGGGATCTCTCATTCCTTTAGGAGATGGGGGAACCCCACAGCTGAAATAACCCTCCTGATTGTTAATGGTCACATGTGGGTGTGGGGCCAGCCCGTTCCATGTCTCTGACCTTCCTACCAGTCTGGAGATGGCTTCTTCTGTATGTCCTTAGTTGAAAGGCTTCAGTTCAGCTTGATTTTAGGCAATTCTCAATAATGATTGCTTTGCAGATTACTTGTAATTTTGATGTGGCTGTGGGAAAAGGTAAGCAGCATTTACCTACTGCATCATCTTGGTTGTCTCTTATTTTGTTCTTTAAATTCCACATGTAAGTGAGATCATATATGTCTTTCTCTGTCTGACATATTTCACTTAGCATGATATCCTCTACATCCATCCATGTAGTCACAAATGGTAACATTTCTTTTTTTTCTTTTTCTTTTTTCTTTTTTTTTTTTTTGTGTGGCTGACTAATATTACTTTGTGTGTATGTACCACATCATTTTTTTTTTTTTTTTAAGATTTTATTGGGGAAGAGGAACAGGACTTTATTGGACAACAGTGTGTACTTCCAGGCCTTTTTTCCCAGTCAAGTTGTTGTCCTTTCAGTCTTAGTTGTGAGGGGCACAGCTCAGCTCCAGGTCCAGTTGCCGTTGCTAGTTGCATGGGGCACAGCCCACCATCCCTTGCGGGAGTCAAACCGGTAACCTTATGGTTGAGAGGACGCATTCCAACCAACTGAGCCATTCAGGAGCTCAGCGGCAGCTCAGCTGAAGGTGCCGTGTTCAACCTTAGTTGCAGGGGGCGGAGCCCATCATCCCTTGCAGGACTCGAGGAGTTGAACCGGCAACCTTGTGGTTAAGAGCCCATTGGCCCATGTGGGAATTGAACCGGTAGCCTTCGAAGTTAGGAGCATAGAGCTCTAACCGCCTGAGCCACCGGGCTGGCCCCACATCTTTATTCAGTTGTCTATTGATGGGCACTTAAGTTGCTTCCATATCTTGGCTATCTTAAATAGTGCTGCAGTGAACATAGGGATGCATATAGCACTTCAAATTTATTTTGGATTTCTTCAGATAAATACCCATGAGTGGAATTGCTGGATCATAGTCTAGTTTTAATTTTTGAGGAAACTCCAAATCATTTTCCATTGTGGCTGCCCCAATTAACAATCTCACCAATAGTTTGCAAGGGTTTCCTTTTCTCTGCATCCTCAGTAAAACTTATCCTTTGTTGATTTATTGATGATAGTCATTCTGACAGGTGTGAGGTGGTATCTCATTGTGGTTTTGATTTGCTTTTCTCTGATGATTAGTGACACTTAGTGACATTTTCTCATATGAATATTGGCTATATGTATGTCCTTATTTTGGAAAAATGTCTATTCAGGTCCTCTGCCCATTTTTTAATTTTATTGTTTGTGTTTTTGGGGGTGTTGAGTTATATGATTTCAATATAAATTTTGGATATTAATCACTTATCAGATGTGTCATTCACCAATGTCTTCTCTCATTCTGTAGGTAGTCTTTTCATTTTGTTGATGGTTTTCTTTGCTGTGCAAAAACATTTTAGTTTGATGATGTGCCATTTGTTTATTTCTTCTTTTCTTCCCTTGCCTGAAAAGATAGATCAGCAAACACATTACAGAACAATGTCAAGAGATTTTACAGCTTATGTTTTCTTCAAGGAGTTTTACGGTTTCTGGTCTTATGTTTAAATCTTTAATCGATCAAAATGGCGGCATTAGGTGAGCCTTTGGAAACCTCCCTGGAATTTACAACAAATTGAACAACTATAACTCCACAAAGGACTCCCTGCACAGCAGACTGGCAGGACGAAGAGGCTCACTACTGAATTCACCTAAAGGGATGAAGCACCCTATGACCCAGAAAACTGTAAACTGAGGAGAAGCCCACCGTCCAGGAAATCCCCCCATTGTGAGAGAAGCTGGAATAGTGCAGAGCAAACACAACACTAGAGTGTGTGAGAGAGAAAAAACGCTGCAGTCAGAGAGAAAATAAAACATTCTACCAACAAGTACTGGAAAACAAAAGAAAGACCTCTTCCTATCAACCTGTTGCAGAACCCACTCCTGTAGATGTCTAGGAAGAGAAATAATAAGTCATTAATTGCCATGAATAACCAAGGCAACAGGACAGCTCAGAAATAAAGTGAAAAGTCTTAAAGATATGGAAATATGTGACTTAAATGACAGAGAATTCAAAATTGCAGTTCTGAAAAAACTCAATGAGATGCAAGAAAACACAGAAAGAAAGTGTAATGAACTCAGAAACACAATCAAACAACAACACAAACATTTTACTAAAGAGATTGAAATTTAAAAAAAAAGAACCAAATAGAATTTATGGAGATTAAGAACTCAGTAGAAGAAATGAAGAATGAAATAGCCAGCTTACGTAGTAGAGTTGACCAGATGGAGGAAAGAATCAGTGACATCAAAGATAGAAACCTGGAAATGACACAGATGGAAGAAGAAAGAGACTTGAGACTCAAAGGAAATCAAAGAACTCTACAAGAACTTTCTGATTCCATCAGAAAGAGCAATATAAGAATAACGGGCATACCTGAAGGAGAAGAGAGACGGGAACAGAGAGTATATTCAAACAAATAGTCAATGAGAACTTCCCAAACTTGTGGAAAGAACTAGATCCTTGAATCGAAGAAGCAAATACAACACCTAATTACCTCAACCCCAACAGGCCTTCTCCAAGGCACATTATATTGAAGCTGTCAAAAATCAACGACAAAGAAAGAATCCTCGAGGCAGCCAGGGAAAAGAAGACGGTAACCTACAAAGGAAAGTTCATTAGATTATCATCAGATTTCTCAGCAGAAACTCTACAAGCCAGGAAAGAATGGGACCAAATATTCAAACTATTGAAAGAGAAATTATGAGCCAAGAATAACATACCCAGCAAAGCTATCCTTTAGATATGAAGGAGGAATAAAGACCTTTCCAGACATACAGAAGCTGAGGGAATTTTGTAATACACGACCTGCACTACAAGAAATATTAAGGAGGCTATTCGACCAACATCAACAGGGACAATTTTTGGCAAACACATCATAAAAAGGGGGAGACTAAAGGCCTGAACTGGAATATGGGAATGGAGAAAGTAAGCATGCTGAAGAAAATGGAATACTCGAGACTTCCGGAAAAATGGCGGCGTGAGGTGAGCCTCTGTAAAGCTCCCCTGGAATTTACAAAGAATCGAACAACAAAAACTCCACAAAGGACTCCCTGCACAGCAGACAGGCAAGACGAAGAGGCCCACTACCGACTGAAATCACCTACAGGTGGGAGATTCGCGTGAATAGAGGGAGGAGGGAAGGTAGAAGTGCGCGGAGACGGAGCCACGCGGGCGCAGGACGCAGACCTAGCTCAGTGTGCCGAGCTCGCTGCTTCCCGGAACTACCGCAGCTGCGGGAGAGGGAAGAGCTCGGACTGCTAGGGCTCCGCCAGGGCTCCACGGGCTAAGGGGGCAGCATATAACACGGCTGAACCCAACGCTCACGGCAGAGACCTCGGAGAAAAGACTGAGGGAAGAAGACTGAAAACGGTGGTTTAAGCCCGCACTGCCGTGCAGAGAACGGAGCCTTAGGCACTGAGACTAGCCGCCCCCTCCCGCCCCTCCCAGAGCTCGCCCCGCCCCCACCTGCTCGGTGCTAGAAGCGAAACACTAGCAGTGTCAGATCAAAACAACAGAAAATTTGCTGTTTTGAGAACTGTGGACCGCAGACACAAACTCACAGCCCAAGTAGTTCCGGCAAAGGGGAGAGAGTTGTGGAAGCAGGACCGGCTGTGGTGGTGGTCGCCGCCATTGCTCTGGGCCACCTCTCACAACTCACCCCGCCCCTGACCACACCTATTTGGGCGGATCCCTGCAGGAGTAAACAGAACTGCTGAAATATACGGGCTCTGAATCAGGAGCTGGAAGAGCTTTGGAACATCAAAAGCTCTCCGCATACCCACCGGGACACTGCGCCCTGTGACCTAGACGAACTATTAACAGAGGAGAAGCCCGTCTCCCAGGGAATCCCCCCATTGTGTGAGAGGTTGGAATAGTGCAGAGAAAACATAGCACTACCGTGTGGGAGAAGAAAAATAAGTTGCAGTTGGAGAAATAATAAAATGTCCCACCAACAAGTACTGGCAAACAAAAGAAAGACCGCTTTCTATCAACCTGTTGCAGAAGTCACTCCTGTAGATGTCTAGGAAGAGAAATAGTAAACCAGTAATCGCCATGAATAACCAAGGCAACAAGATAGCTCAGAAAGAAAGTGAAAAATCTCCAGAGAAGGCACTTAAAGATACAGAAATATGTGACTTAAATGACAGAGAATTCAAGATTGCAGTTCTGAAAAAACTCAACGAGATACAAGAAAACACAGATAGGCAGTTAAAGGAACTCAGAAACTCAATCAAAGAACAGCATGAGCATTTTACAAAAGAGATTGAAATCTTAAAAAAGAATCAAATAGAATTTCTGGAGATTAAGAACTCAATAGAAGAAATTAAGAATGAAATAACCAGCTTAGGTAGTAGAGTTGACCAGATGGAGCAAAGAATCAGTGACATCGAAGATAGAAACCTGGAAATGACACAGATAGAAGAAGAAAGAGACTTGAGACTTAAAAGAAATGAAAGAACTCTAAAAGAACTTGGGAATCCATCAGAAAGAGCAATATAAGAATACTGGGCATGCCAGAACGGGAAGAAAGGGAGAAGGGAACAGAGAATATATTCAAACAAATTGTCGATGAGAACTTCCCAAATTTGTGGACAGAACTGGACCCTCGAATCCAAGAAGCAAATAGAACACCTAGTTACCTCAATCCCAACAGGACTTCTCCAAGGCACATTGTATTGAAGCTGTCTAAAATCAACGACAAAGAAAGAATCCTCAAGGCAGACAGGGAAAAGAAGACGGTAACCTACAAAGAAAAGCCCATATGATTATCATCAGATTTTTCAGCAGAAACTCTATACAAGCCAAGAGGGAGTGGAACCAAATATTCAAACTATTGAGAGAAACCATGAGCCAAGAATAATATATCCAGCAAAGATATCCTTTAGATATGAAGGAGGAATAAAGACCTTTCCAGACATACAGAAGCTGAGGGAATTTTCTAATACACGACCTGCACTACAAGAAATACTAAAGGAGGCTATTCGACCACCATCAACAGGGACAATTTGTGGCAACCAAAACTCAAAAAGGGGGAGAGTAAAGGCCTGAACCGGAATATGGGAATGGAGAAAGTAAGCGTGCTGAAGAAAATGGAATACTCTAATTATCAAACTTTCTTTTACATAAACTTAAGGGTAACCACTCAAAAAAAAAAATCCAAAACTGAAATATATACTGAAATAACAGAAGAAACAGAGGGAAACATCATAGAATACCACCACACAGAAATAATAGACAACAACAAAAAGGCAAAGAAACAATGGAGACACAGCCTTACCAGAAAACTAAAGATAGAATGACAGGAAATCCTCACATATCAATAATCTCCCTAAATGTAAATGGGCTGAACTCACCAATAAAAAGGCACAGAGTAGCAGATTGGATCAAAAAACTAAACCCAATCATATGCTATCTCCAAGAGACAAATCTGAGCTACAAGGACAAGCACAGACTCAAAATGAAAGGGTGGAAATTGACACTCCAAGCAAATGGTACCCAGAGAAAATCAGGTGTAGCCATAATGATATCAGATGAAACAGACTTCAAGGTGAAAAAGATAACAAGAGACAAAGATGGACATTTCATAATGGTGAAGGGGACTGTACAACAAGAAGACATAACAGTCATCAATATTTATGCCCCCAATCAGGGAGCACCGAAATACACCAAGCAACTACTAACAGAACTAAAGGGAGAAATTGACCAAAACACAATTAGACTAGGGGACTTAAATACATCATTGACAGCTAACTCATGCAACTCAACAACAAAAAAACAAACAACCCAATTGAAAAACGGGCAGAGGACCTGAAGAGACATTTCTCCAAAGAGGACATACAAATGGCAAATAGACATATGAAAAAATGCTCAACATCACTAATCATCAGAGAAATGCAAATCAAAACCACAATGAGATATCACCTCACCCCAGTCAGAATGGCTATCATCAACAAGACAAATAGTAACAAATGTTGGAGAGGCTGTGGAGAAAAAGGAACCCTCATACACTGTTGGTGGGAATGCAGACTGGTGCAGCCGTTATGGAAGGCAGTGTGGAGGTTCCTCAAAAAATTACGAATAGAATTGCCATATGACCCAGCAATCCCTCTCCTGGGTATCTACCCAAAAAATCTGAAAACATTTAGAGATAAGGACACATGTGCTCCAATGTTCATTGCAGCTTTGTTTACGGTGGCCAAGACATGGAAACAACCAAAATGTCCTTCGATAGATGAATGGATAAAGAAGTTGTGGTATATATACACAATGAATACTCTTCGGCGGTAAGAAAAGATGATATAGGAACATTTGTGACAACATGGATGGATCTTGAGAGAGTAATGCTGAGCGAAACAAGTTAGACAGAAAAAGCAGAGAACCATGTGATTTCACTGATATGTGGTATATAAACCAAAAACAACAAAAGAACAAGACAAACAAATGAGAAACAGAAACTCATAGACACAGACAATAGTTTAGTGGTTGCCAGAGGGTAAGGGGGGCGGGGGGTGGAGGGTGGGAGATGAGGGTAAGGGGGATCAAATATATGGTGATGGAAGGAGAACTGACTCTGGGTGATGAACATACAATGGGATTTATAAATGATGTAATACAGAATTGTACACCTGAAATCTATGTAATTTTACTAACAATTGTCACCCCAATAAATTTAATAAAATAAAATTAAAAAAAAAAGAAAAAAGAAAGAAAATGGAATACTCTAATTATCAAACCTTCTTTTACAAAAGCTTAAGGGTAACCACTCAAAAAAAATCCAGAACTCTAATATATACTGTAATAAAAGAAGAAAAAGAGGGAAACATCATAGAATACCACCACACAGAAATAATAGACAACAGCAAAAAGGCAAAGAAACAATGGAAACACAGTCTTACCAGAAAACTGAAGGTAGAATGATAGGAAATCCTCACATATCAATAATCACCCTAAAAGTAAATGAACTGAACTCACCAATAAAAAGGCACAGAGTAGCAGATTGGATCAAAAAACTAAACCCAACCATATGCTGTCTCCAAGAGACACATCTCAGCTACAAGGCAAGCATAGACTCAAAGTGAAAGGGTGGAAATTGACACTCCAAGCAAATGGTCTCCAGAGAAAATCAGGTGTAGCTATAATGATATCAGATGAAACAGACTTCAGGGTTAAAAAGGTAACAAGAGACAAAGATGGACGTTTCATAATGGTACGGGGAAGTATACAACAATAAGACATAACAGTCATAATATTTAAGCCCCCAATCAGGCAGCACCGAAATATACCAAGGAACTACTAACAGAACTAAAGGGAGAAATTGACCAAAACACAATTATACTGGAGGACCTAAATACATCATTGACAGCTATGGATAGATCATCCAAACAGAAAATAAATAATGAAATAGCAGCCCTAAATGACACATTATGTGAAATGGACATAATTGACATTTATAGAGCACTTCATCCTAAAACATCAGACTATATATTTTTTTCTAGTGTACATGGAACATTCTGAAGGATAGACTGTACATTGGGACATAAAACTACCTTCAGCAAATTTAAGAAGATTGAAATTATACCAAGCACATTCTCTGATCACAAGGCTTTGAAATTGGATGTCAACTGCAAAAAGAAAGCAGGAAAAACCACAAATACATGGAGATTAAACAACATACTTCTAAAGAACAACCGGGTCAAAGAAGAAATTAGAGATCAAAAGATACATAGAAACAAATGAGAATGAAAATATATCCTACCAAAATTTTTGGGATGCAGCGAAAACAGTTTCAAGAGTTAAATTTATATAATTACAGGCCTATCTCAAGAAACAAGAAAAATCCCAAATAAATAACCTCACGTTACATCTTAAAGAACTAGAAAAAGAACAAATGAAACCCAAGGTCAGCAGAAGAAAGGAAATAATAAAAATTAGAGCAGAACTAAATGAAATAGAGAACAAAGAGGCAATAAAAAAATTAATGTGACAAAGAGCTGGTTCTTTGAAAAGATTAACAAAATTGACAAACCCTTGGCTAGACTCACTAAGACAAAAAGAGAGGAGACACTAATAAACAAAACCAGAAATGAAAAAGGGAAAGTTATCACGGACACCACAGAAATACAAAGGATCATCCAAGAATACTATGAAGGACTATATGCCATCAAATTCAATAACCTAGAAGAAATGGACAAGTTCTTAGAAACATATAGCCTTCCTAGGCTGAACCATGAAGAAGTGGAAAATCTAAACAAACCGATCACCAGTAACAAAATTGAATCAGTCTTCCAAAACCTTCCCAAAAACAAAAGTCCAGGACCAGATGGCTTCATGAGTGATTTCTACCAAACCTTCAAAGACGATCTAATACCAATCCTGCTCAACCGCTTCCAAAAAGTTGAAGAAGAGACAGTACTCCCTATCTCATTTGATGAGGCCAACATTACCCTGATACCAAAACCTGGTAAGGACAACACAAAAAAAGAAAACTGCAGACCAGTATCTCTGATGAATACAGATGCAGAAATCCTAAACAAAATTCTAGCAAATCGAATGCAACAATGCATTAAAAGGATTACTCATCACGACCAAGTGGGGTTCATCCCCGGGGCACAAGGATGGTTCAACATCCGCAAATCCATCAATGTGATACATCACATAAACAAAATAAAGGCCAAAAATCATGTTTATATCAATTGATACAGAAGAAGCATTTGACAAGATACAACATCCATTTATGATTAAAACACTTAATAAAATAGGTATAGAAGGAAAATACCTTAACATAATAAAGGCCATATATGACAAACCCTCAGCTAATCTCATAATTAACGATGAAAAACTGAAGCCTTTTGCTGTATGTTCAGGAACACGACAGGGCTGTCCCCTGTCACCTCTGCTTTTCAACATAGTGTTGGAAGTCCTCGCCAGTTCAATCAAGCAAGAGAAAGACATAAAAGGCATCCAAATTGGGAATGAAGAAGTTAAACAGTCACTCTTTGCAGATGACCTGATGCTATATATAGAAAACCCTAAAGACTCCATCAAAAGGCTATTAGAAACAATCAACAAATACAGTAAATTTGCCAGTTACAAAATCAGTGTACAAAAGTCCATTGCATTCCTATACACTAACAATTAAATCTCAGAAAAAGAAAAAAAATTCCTTTTGCAATTGCAGCAAAAGAATAAAACACCTAGGAATAAGCTTAATCAAGGATGTGAAAGACCTATATGATCTAAAATATAAGACATTTTAAAAAGAGATTGAAGAAGACACAAAGAAATGGAAAGATATTCCGTGCTCATGGATTGGAAGAATCAGCATAGTTAAAATGGCCATTATTACCTAAAGCAATATACAGATTTAATGCAATCCCCATCAAAATCCCAATGGCATTTTTAAAGAAATAGAACAAAAAATCATCAGATTTGTTTGGAACCACAAAAGACCCCGAATAGCCAAAGCAATATTAAGAAAAGAGAACAATTCTGGAGGTATCACACTCCCTGACTTTAGCTTGTACTACAGGGCAACGATAATGAAAACAACATGATACTGGCAGAAAAACAGACACATTGACCAATGGAATAGAATTGAGAACACAGAAATAAAACCACATAAATGTGGAGAATTTTTGACAAAGAAGCAAAAAACATACAATGGAGAAAAGACCCCCTCTTCAATAAATCGTCCTGGCAGAATTGGAAGGCCATGTGCAAAAGAATGAAACTGGACTGCTGTCTGTCACCATGTACCAAAATTAATTCAAAATGGATCAGAGACTTAAGCATAAGACCTGAAACAATAAACTGCATAGAAGAAAACATAGGTACTAAACTTATAAACCTTGGGTTCAACAAGCATTTTATGAATTTGACTCCAAAGGCAATGGAAGTAAAAGCTAAAATAAATGAATGGGAGTATATCAAACGTAAAAGCTTCTGCTCAGCAAAAGAAACTATTGATAAAATAAAGAGGCAACCAACTGAATGGGAGAAGATTTTTGCAAACAGTGCCTCTGATAAGGGGCTAATATCCAAAATATACAAGGAACTCATGCAACTCAACAACAAAAAGCAAACAACCAAATTGAAAAATGGGCAGCGGACCGGAAGAGACATTTCTCCAAAGAGGACAATCAAATGGCAAGTAGACATGGAAAAATGCTCAACATCACTAATCATCAGAGAAATGCAAATAAAAACCACAATGAGATATCACCTCACCCCAGTCAGAATGGCTATCATCAACAAGACAAATAGTAACAAGTGTTAGAGAGGCTATGGACAAAAAGGAACCCTCATACACTGTTGGTGGGAATGCAGACTGGTTCAGCTGCTATGGAAGACAGTGTGGAGGTTCCTCAAAAAATTATGAATAGAATTACCGTATGACCCAGCAATCCCTCTCCTGGGTATCTACCCCAAAAATCTGAAAACATTTATACATAAAGACAAGTGTGCCCCAATGTTCATTGCAGCTTTATTTATGGTGGCCAAGACATGGAAACAACCAAAATGTCCTTCGATAGATGAATGAATAAAGAAATTGTGGTATATATACACAATGGAATACTATTCGGCGGTAAGAAAAGATGAAATAGGACCATTTGTGACAACATGGATGGATCTTGAGATTATAATGCTAAGCGAAATAAGTTAGACAGAAAAAGCAGAGAACCATATGATTTTACTGATGTGTGGTATATAAACCAAAAACAACAAAAGAACAAGACAAACAAATGAGAAACAAAAACTCATAGACTCAGACAATAGTTTAGTGGTTACCAGAGGGTAAAGGGGGAGGGGGCTGGTAGATGAGGGCAAAGCGGATCAAATATATGGTTATGGATGGAGAACTGACTCTACGTGGTGAATGCACAATAGGATTTATAGATATTGCAATACGGAATTGTACACCTGCAATCTATGTAGCTTTACTAACAATTGTCACCCCAATAAACTTTAATTTAAAAAAGTCTTAAAAAATGAAAAAAAATCTTTAATTCATTTTCAGTTTATTCTTTTACATGGTGTAAGAAAGTTGTCCAGTTTTACTTTTTTGCATGTATTTGTGAAATTTTTCCTAATATCATTTATTGAATAGGCTGAATAGACTGTCTTTCCTTCAATGTGTATTCTTCCTTCCTTTGTTGTAGATTAAATAACCTTATAGACATAGATTTATTTCTGGACTGTCTACTCTATTCCCTTGATCTATGTGTCTTTTTTTATGTCAATACTATTCTGTTTTGATTACTATAGCCTTGTAGTTTACTTTGATATGAGGTAGCATGATACCTTTAATTTTGTTGTTTCTGCTCAAGATTGCCATGGTTACTCGGGATCTTTATCGTTTCATATAAATTTTAAGATTTTGTTCTAGTGAACAAAATGCCATTGGTATTTTGATAGACATTGCATCAAATCTATTGATTGCTGGGGTAGTATGGACACTTTAAGGATGTTAATTCTTCCTACCCATGAGCATGGTATATTCTTCCATTTATTTGTACGTTCTCCAGTTTCTTTCTTCAGTGTCATATAGTTTTCCAAGTACAAGTCTTTTACCTCCTTGGTTAAATTTATTCCTAGGTATTTTATTTTTTTGATGCAATTGTAAATTGGATTGTTTTCTTTATTTCTCTTTCTGACAGTTCATTATTGATGTATAAAAATGCAACTGATTTCTGAATATAAATTTTGTGTGTTGCTATTTTAGTGAATTTATTTATTGGTTCTAATAGTTTTTTGTTAGAATATTTAGGTTTCTCTCTATACAGTATCATGTCATCTGCAAATAATGAGTTTTATTTCTTCATTTCCTATTTGGATACCTTTTATTTCTTTTCCTTATCTGATTGCTGTGGCTAGGACTGTGTTGAATGATAGTGGTGAAAATGGACATCCCTGTCTTTTTCCTGATCTTAAGGAGGATCCTTTTAGCTTTTCCCTGTTGACTATGATATCAGCTGTGGGTTTGTTGTATATGGCCTTTATTATGTTGAGATATGTTACCTGTATTGCCACTTTAATGAGAGTTTTTATCGTAAATGGATGCTAGATTTTGCCAAACACTTTTTCTACATCTATTAATATGATGATGCAAGTATGATTTTTATCTTTCCCTTTGTTTATGTGGTGTATCATTTTAATTGGTTTGCGGATATTGAACTAACCATGTATTTCAGGAATAAATCCTACTTGATCATGGTGTATGATCTTTTTAATATACTGCTGAATTTGGTTTGCTAATATTTTTAAAAATTTTTAAAATTAGTTTCAGGTGCACAAAACAATGTAATAGTTAGACATTTATCACTTATATCCCTCACAGAGTGACAACCCCCCTCCCCTATACCACCCTGAATGCACCCGATCTCTTCTGCTAATATTTTGTTGAGGATTTTTGTGTCTATGTTCATTAGGAATATCAACTTATCATTCTTTTTTTTTTCCTAATGTCTTTCTCTGGTTTTGGAATCAGGGTAATGATTCCAAAGGAGCTTGGGAGCCTTCTCTTCTCTTGAATTTTTTGGAATAGTTTAAGAAGACTATGTATGAGTTATTTTTTGAATGCTTGTTAAAATTCACCTGCAAAGTCATCTGGTCCAGGACTTTGGTTTGTTGGGAGCTCATTGATTACTGATTCAATTCCATTAATAGTAATTTGTCATTTCAGATTTTCTGTTTCTTCTTGATTCAGCCTTGTAAGATTATATGCTTCTAGGAATTTATCCATTTCTTCCAGATTGTCCAAATTGTTGGCATATAATTGCTCCTAGTATTTTCTTAAAATTTTTTTGTCTCTGGTGTCTATTGTCACTTTTCCTCTTTCATTTCTGATTTTCTTTATTTGGGTCCTTTCTCTTCTTTATTGATGAGTCTGGTTAAAAGTTTGACAATTTTGTTTATCTATTCAAAGAACGAGCGCTTAGCTTCATTGATCTTTTTTACTGTTTTGTTAACCTCTTTTAATTTTTCTGCAGCAATCTTTATTATTTCCTTGCTTCTACTCATTTTGGGCTTGGTTTTCTGTTCTTTTTCCAATTTCCGTTAGTGTAACATTTCATTGTTTATTTGAGGTTTTTCTTGTTTCTTGGGGTAGGCTTGTATTTCTGTGAATTTCCCTCTTAGGACTGCTTTCACTCTGTCCCATAGATTTTGGGCTGTGTTTTCATTTTCATTTGTCTCAAGGTATCTTGATTTTTTCCTTGATCTCATTTTTGACCCATTCATTATTTAATAGTGTGTTATTTAGCTTCCATGTGTTTGTGTGTTCTTCAGTCTTTCTTGTAATTGATTTCTAATTTCATACCATTGTGGTCAGAGAAGATGCTTGATATGATCTTAATCTTCTTAAATTTATTGAGATTTGCTTTGTGGCCTAACGTGTGGTTTATCTTGGAAAATGTCCCACGTGCATTTGAAAAGAATGCATATTTTGCTGCTTTGCTGTGGAATGTTCCAAAAATATCAGTTAGCTCCATCTAGTCTAGTGTGTCATTTAAGACCACTGTTTCTTTGTTGAATTTCTGTCTGGAAGATACATCCAGTGGTGTCAATGGGGTGTTAACATCCCCTACTATAATTACATTACTGTCAATCTTTCCCTTTACATCAGTTAATATTTGCTTTATACATTTAGGTGCTTCTATGTTGGGTGCATACATTTTTGCAAGGTTTATATCTTCTTGTTGGATTGATCCCTGTACATTATGTAATGTCCCTCTTTGTCTCTTATCATAGTCTGTTTTAAAGTCTATTTTGTGTGATATGAGTATTGCTACCCCAGATTTTTTTTCATTTCCATTTGCATAAAATATCTTTTCCATCCCTTTATATTCAATCTGTGTGTGTCTTTCGATCTGCAGTTGGATTTCTTATAGATAGCATATGTGTGGATCTTGTTTTCGTATCCATTCAACCACACTACATCTTTTGATTGGAGCATTAATCCATTTACAGCTAAGTGATTATTGATCGGTACATAGTTGTTGCCATTTTATTATTCATATTTTTATTTTCATTTATTTGTTTGTTTTCCCCTTTATTTTTCTTAAAGAAGTCCTTTTAACATTTCTTGGAATACTGGCTTGGTGGTAATGAATTCCTTTAGCTTTTTCTTGCCTGGGAAGCCTTTTATCTTGCTTTCAATTTTCTATGATAGCCTTGCTGGGTAGAGTAGTTTGGTTGTAAGCCCTTGTTTTTATCACTGTGAATATTTCCTGCCACTTCCTTCTGGCCTGCAAAGTTTCTGTTGAGAAATCAGCTGATAGTCTCATGGGAGCTCCCTTGTAAGTGACTAGTTGTCTTTCTCTTGCTGCTTTTAGGATTCTCTCTTGTCTTTAACCTTTGCCATTCTAATTATAATGTGTTTTGGTGTGGGCCTGTTTGGGACTCTGTACTTCCTGGGCTTGTATGTCTATTTCCTTTCACAGGTTAGGAAGATTTTCAGTCATTATTTCTTCAAATACATTCTTAAATTTTATTCTTTCTATTCTTCTAGTAGCTATATGATGCAAATGTTGTTACACTTGATGTTTTCCCAGAGTTCTCGTAAACTATCCTCATTTTAAAATTATTTTTGCTGTTCTGATTGGGTGTTTTCTCCTCCTTTTCTTTCAAATTGTTTATCCTCGGCTTCATTTAGTCTGCTGATGATTCCTTCTGATGCATCATTTATTTTGGTGATTGTATTATTAACCTATGAATGGTTCTTTTTTTGTGATTTCTATGTCCTTTTTTTATGCTTGCTAGCTCTTTGTTCAAGTTCTCACTAAGTTCCTTGAGCATCCTTATAACCATTGTTTTGAACTCTGTATCTAGTAGGTTGCTTGCCTCCATTTCATTTAGTTCTTTTTCTGGAGTTTTCTTCTGTTCTTTATTTGGGACATATTTGTTTGCTTCCTAATTTGGCTGTTTCCCTATGTTTGTTTATATGTAGTAGGTGGAGATGCTATGTCTCCCTGTCTTTGTAGAACAGCCTTATGTAGTAAGTGCCCTGTGGAGGCCAGTGGTGCAGTCTCCCCTTTCCCCTGTCCTGGGTTCTTCAGGAGTGTCCCTTGTGTGGGTTGTGTGTCATCCTGTTGTAGCTCCTCCTTGATTGCTATTGGTATGTCAGTTGGTGGGACTGACCCTCAGGCTGACTGGCTGTGGGGTTTGGCCTCATCCGCAGCTTACAGGCTGCTGTGTGGGGGCATTACCCCATGGAGTGGGAGTCACCCCAGCAGGCTCAGGTGCCTGCTAAGACTGCCCTTTTGGTGTGTTGCTCGTGGGGCTATTTGGGTGGTGCTCTGTAGTGGGCTGAAGCCAGGCTCCAGGTATGTTGGTTCTGGGGCCTCTTGGGAGTGGCTTGGTGTAGCCTCAAGTCAGCCACAGCCTGTAACTGGCCAGGGACTACCTGGTAGGAGCTACAAAGCAATCCTTGTTTGATCACTGCCTGTGCTAAACCCTGATGTGCCGCCACACTGCAAACTGGGGATGACTGCTTCCATTGTGGGGGTAGCTCTGCAAAAATCCCATGCTGCTGCCTGCCAGCTCCTATAAGGCTCAGCCACTGATAAAACCTCATATGGTACATGAGTTGAGTAAGGTAGGGTCTCAGGGAGACACCAGGGTGTGACAAGAGGTTTTTTTTTTTTACTAGGGTAATGTAGATTCTGTTTTGGTGGCAATGCTGAGTACAGAGATAATCAGCAAAAGTCTCAGAGCACACGGGGGCCGGCCACTACCCTCCTGGTGCCCACAGACCCCCGAGAGTTGTCCAAGGAGAGCAGCACCTGCCTGGCTCCTGGCCACAAGAGTGCCTCCATCATTGCATGAGATGTGTGGGACAGGGTCCCAGGGAGTCATCATGGTGGAGTGAGTGGAGTTCATCAAGCCCATTCAGATTCAAATTTGGCCATGTGAGGGTGGGCTCAACACAGGAAAGATGATGCCGCCTGCAGGTGCACATGAGGAGGATTCTATACAGGGAAAATGGCCACTATCTCTCCAGTACTCTCCTTGAAGCCACACAATTCAGTCTCTCCCTGCATGTCTCTGATGATTCCTGCATCACTGTCCCTTCACTGGATCCCAGGATGAGTGCCTGTGAGTCTGTATGTTGGACCTTTAGGAGATGTCTACATTTCCCACAGCCTCTGTTTCGCCAAGACGGTTGAAAGACCCACTGCTTTTCACAGCCAAATATTGTGGGGCCTCCTATTCCTGGCACTAGAACTCCAGGCTGGGGAACCCAGTGTGAGGCTGGGGTCCCTTGCTACTCTGGGAGTGACCTCTGAAACCGAAATATCTCTCCCGATTTTCAACCACCACATGCTGTGTGGGGCTGGCCTGTTTTCATCTTCACCCCTCCTATCAGTCTGGATGTGGCTTCTTTATATCCTTAGTTATAAGTCTTATATTTGGCTAGACTTTAGAGGTTCTGCAGGATGATTGTTCTATAATTTAGTTGTATTTTAATGTCACAGGAGGAGCAAGCATAGCACGTATCTACTCTGCCATCTTTGGGTTCCCCCAAAATGAATTCTCTGTCATTTAAATCACAGTCGTCTATGTCTCTATTATTTTCTGGAGATTTTTCATTTTATTTCTGAATTCTCTTATTACCTTAATTATTCATTATGGTGGATGAATTATTTTTCTCTGGATATTTGTGGGAATGAAAACTTTTAAAAAAGTATTTGACCCTTCAGTGTTTAACAAGTTTACATGCAGAGATCTTTCTTTGTTTTCCAGGAGATGGTGCCAAAGCACAAGTTTTTATTTTCTCTTATCTGCACTGCTGTGGCTTCTGGTATCTCTCTGGGGCCGTGAAAAATGCCTCATATTCCTCAAAGCTGTGGGAATCCCCTTTATAATTTGGTCTGAGGGCACGACTGCCATAGATTGAAAACGGTGTACTATGGGTCTCCTAGAGTCTGTGTTCCTGATGCTGCCTTCCTCTAGCCAGAAGCCGTGGCAGAACTGCTCTGTCTGAGTTGACCCAGCTGCCTTTACCAAGCTGTGCCGTAATGAGTCAGGGAGGGGCAGGAGCACAGAAAGTGGGTTTATACATCTGCAGTTCTGCTTTTCTCATGGGTTTAGCTGCAATGACCACTTAGGCTGCAAAGTGTTTTTCAGCCCTTTTGTGATCGATTTGTCAAGTGAGGATTTTACTTCTGGACTGGTCACAGGGGATGGAGTTGGTGGGTTCCTGCATCTACAGAACCCTTTGTCCAGTGCTGGTGGTCTGTGAAGCACTGTGATTTTTTGCACCACTTCTCTGCCACTCACTGTAGGCCCAGCCTCAATGTATGCCAGTCACCCAGTCCCAGTTGCTCTCTCTGCCCCTCTGTTTTGCCCAATTTGCACCCAAAATTTTCACTGCTATTATGTCTGTTGGGGCCACAGTGAGCACTGGACTTGCACATAGTTTCTGTCTCTGTCCTTACCCCATCCTGTCACTGCTGTTTGTTCAGATAAGCCCACCTTCAGATGCCTCAATGTGTGGATTTGTCACATGTTTTTGTATTAAGCAGGGAATTTTTTGTTGAATTATAGATTTCCTACTCTTCAAAGGGAGAATCTGGAGGCTTCTCATGAGACCATGATGCTGACCAATATTTTTCAATTTTAATGAAGCTAAATTTCTTTCTGTCTTTCTTTTTTTCGGTTACTTGTGTATTTATTGTAATATCTAAGAAACTGCTATATAAGACAAGATCATGAAGATTTATATGTGGTTTTAAGTGAACGGTTTTATAGTTTTAGCTTTTACCTCTAAGTCTTTGGTCCATCTTGCGTTAATTTTTGTTTGTTGTGTGAGTTTAGGGTTTAAGTTCATTTTTTAGCATGTGAATATTCAGTTATACTAGCACTATTTGATGAAAAGAGTATTCTATCCCTTTGAATAGTTTCGGCATGCTTGTTGATATCAATTGAGCATAGATGTATAGATTTATTTGTGGATCCTTAGCAACTTTATATTAATCGATATTTCCATCCTTTTGCCAGGACAATATTTTCTATATTATTGTAGCTTTATAGTAGGTTTTGAATAAGTCCTCCAACTTTGTTTTTCTTTCTCAAGATTGTTTTGGCTATTTCCTTGCTATTCCCTATCCATTTGGGTGTTCCCTTACAATTCTACATGTATTTTAGGGTCAGCTTGCCAATTTTTTATAAAAATGGTAGTTGAAATTTTGATAAGTGTTGTATCAAATCTCTAGATCAGTTTGAGGCTATTGTAATCTTAACATATTAAGTTTTCTAATGCATTACACAAGAAATGGTTGCATTTTTAAGATCTTGTTTAATTTACTTTAGCAATGACTTGCAGTTTTTGGTGTGCAAATCTTGCATTTCTTTTGTTTAATTGGTTCCTAATTGTGTTGTTCTTTTTTTAGCTATTGTATATGGACATATTTTTCTTAATTCAATTTATGGATTTTTCACTGTTGGTAAATGGAAATGCAAATGACTTTGTATATTGATCTTGTGTCCTGCAATCATGTTGAATTCACTCATTAGCTTTAATATTTTGGGCTGATTTTAAAGGATTTTCTCTAAAAATTCATGTCATTGCAAATACAAATGGCTTTGCTTTTTTTTTTCCTCCTTATATTCTGAATAACTTTTATTTTATTTTCTTGTCCAATATGCCTGGCTAGCTTATTTCCCACACAATGCTGAATAGAAGTGACCAGAGTGGACATCATTTACTTTTTCTTAAACTTAGGGGAAATTTTTCAGTCCCTCACCATTAAGTAGTATTAGCTGTGTTTTCTTCATAGATGCCCCTTTTCAGATTGAGAAACTTCCCTTGTACTTTCTTTTTTTTTTAAGTATTTTTATTATGAAAGGCTTCTGGGTTTTCTCAAATATTTTCTCTGTGTTTATTGAGATGAGCATTTCCCCCTTTATTAATGTGGTGTACAACATTGATTTTTTTGTATGTTAAGCAAACCTTATATTTTGGGGGTAAATCCCAATTGGTCAAGGTGCATCAACTTTTTTATATACTGCTAGATTCAGTTTAAGAATATTCTGTTAGGGATTTTTGCATATATATATATATATATATATATATATATATACACACACACACATATATATATACATATATTTTTTTAACATTTTATTGGGGAAGGGGAACAGGACTTTGTTGGGGAACAGTGTGTACTTCCAGGACTTTTTTTTTTTTTTTTCCAAGTCAAGTTGTTGTCCTTTCAGTCTTAGTTGTGGAGGGCACCACTCAGCTCCAGGTCCAGTTGCCGTTACTAGTTGGAAGGGGTGCAGCCCACCATCCCTTGCGGGAATCGAACCGGCAACCTTGTGGTTGAGAGGACATGCTCCAACCAACTGAGCTATCTGGGAGCTCAGCAGCAGCTCAGCTCAAGGTGCCGTGTTCAATCTTAGTTGCAGGGGGCTCTGCCCACCATCCCTTGCAGCACTTGAGGAATTGAACTGGCAATCTTGTGGTTGAGAGCCCAGTGGCCCATGTGGGAATCGAGCCGGCAGCCTTTGGAGTTAGGAGCACGAGCTCTAACCACCTGAGCCACCGGGCCAGTCCGTGCATCTATATTTATAAGGCTATTGGTCCTATAAATATAGTTGTATTTTCTAGTGGTATCTTTGGCTAATTAATACCATCATCATAAAATGCATTAGGAATTGTTTATTTCCCTTCTCTTTTTGGAAGAATTTATGAAGAGTTGGTGTTAATCCCTTTTTAAATGTTTGTTAGGATTCTCCAGTGAAGTTTTTCTTGTCCTGGGCTTTCCCTTGTGGAAAAACTTTTTGTTACTAATTTAATTTATGTATCTGTTATAAATCTATTTAGATTTTGTTATGTTTTCTTGAACCATATTTGGTATTATGTGTTTTTCTCAGAAGCTGTCTATTTCATCTCAGTTATCTAAGTTGTCATACAATTGTTCATAGTATTCCCTTGTAATTCTTATTTTTGTAAGATTGATAGGAATGATTTCTCTTTTATTTTTTATTTTAGTAATTTGATTCTTCTTTTCATTTTCTTTATTATTGTAAATAAAGGTTTATCAATTTTTTTATCTTTTAAAATATAGGTTTTTTTTGTTGTATTCAGTCTTTCTATTGTTTTCTATTTTTATTTTTTTTTGTATTTCTACTCTAATCTTTATTATTTCCTTTCCTTGCATTTGGGTTAGTTTGCTTTTCATTTTCTAGATCTTAAGGTGCAAGGTTAGGCTGTTGATTTGAGATATATTTTCATCCTCTTTCATTTCTGAAAAATATTTTTGAGGGCATAAAATTCAGAGTAGACAATAATTTGTGCTAGGAACTTGCAAAATGTTATGTCACTTTATTTTGGCCTCCATGGTTTCAGATAAGGAATCCCCTGCCATTCAAATTAGTGTTTCCTCATTACAGATCATTTAATCCTTGTTGCTCTCGTATTTCTTTACATTTTTCTTTAGTTCTCAAAATTTTAATTATGATATATGTCTTGACATAGATTTTTGTTATTGTTATCTGATTTGGGATCTGCTCAGGTAGGGTTGTGGTAAAGGTTTTAAGGGTTTTGCATATTTTAAAACTCCCACAGGCAAAAAAGGAGGGAGTCACTTGGGATTTCTGATCAGTTTTCCCAGATATGGTGAAGATTAGGAAGAAAGAGGGATGAGTCTTACAAGATGTTAAGAAGCAAACATCAAATATTTTATTCAGACTCTTTATTATAGTTAAGTTGTGTTTATAACTTTGAATGTGATCTGTGGTGCGTGTTCCATGTGTGCATGAGAAATGTGTGTTCTGCTATTGTTGAATGGAATAGTCGATACATTTTGATTATATCAAGCTGACTAATATCGTTGTTAAGGACAACTATATCCTCACTGATTTTCTGCCTGTTTGTGCTAAAATAAGGTTGTTGAAATCTCCAGCAATAATAGTGAATTTGCCTTTCTCCTTGCAGTTTTATCAGAGTTTGCCTCATACATTCTGATACTCTGTTTTTGTGTTTACATGGTAAGAATTAGTTGATCTTCCTGGATAATTGACCGCTTTATTATGTAATGCCCCACTTTACAGCTAATAATGTTTTTTGTTCTGCTTTATCTTAAATAACTTTATCTTTCTACTTTATCTTTCTTTCATTAGTGTTAGTGTGGCATGTATTTCTCCACTCCTTTACTTTTAACTTATCTATGTCTTTATATTCAAAGTCAACTTTTGTACACAATATATATTTGGTTTTTAAAATTTTCTCTGACTTTCAATTTTTATCTTTCAATTTGTATATTTAGACTATTCATATTTAAAGTAGTTATTGATGTAGTTGGACTAGTATCTACTATGTTTGTAACCACTTTCTCTTTGTTTTTCTTCTCTTTTTCTTCCTTCTCTAGTTTTAATCAAGTGTTTCATATGATTTTCTCTCTTCTCTTAACATATACATTATATCTCTTTTACAAATTATTATAGAGGTTGCCTTAGAATTTGTAATACATCTATTTAAAGGGAATCTAAGTCCACATTCTATAACATACTGTTTCATGGGTAGTATAGGTAATCTAAAAGCAGAGTATTTTCCATTCTTCCATCCTGTCCCTTACAACATTGCTATTATTCAACTCATGTATTTATATGTAATGTTTTGGGTTGAATTATGACCCCCCCGCAAAAGATATGTTGAAGTCCTAACCCCTAATACCTCACAAGGTGGCCTTATTTGTAAATAAAATTGTTGCAGATTTAATAAGATAACATGAGGCCATACTGGGTCATGGTGCTCTGAATCCAATATGACTGATGTCCACATAGAATATGGCCTTATGAACACAGAGACACACAGGGAGACGGTCATGTGATGATAGAGACAGAGATTGGAGTGAGGGAGCTGCCAGCAAAATAATGCCAAAGATTCTGGCAAATCACCTGAAGTGAAGAAGAGACATGCAAGTATTTCTCTATAAGGTTTATAGGAAACATAGCCTACTGGTATGTTGATTTTGGATTTCTAGACTCCAGAACTGTGAAAGAATAAAATGTAGTTGTTTTTAAGCCACAAAATTTGTGGCATTTTGTTACAGCATCACTAGGACACTAATACACAGGATAATTACATAATACATTGTTATTATTATTGTTTTGAAGAGACAGTTATCTCCTAAATTAATTAAATATAAGAAAAATAAAATATTATATTTTTTACCTTTCATTGTTTTCTCTCTGATGATTTTTCTTTTCTTATGTAGATCTGAGTTTATGACCAAGTAAATGTCCTTTTCTGAACTTCTGGATCTGTGCTTTGGTTCCAGCTATTGATTCAAAAAGTTTTGGGCCCTTTTTATATCAAATATTTCTTCTGCCTCATCCTCTCTTCTCTGGTATTCCACATATGAGTATATTTTATCTTTTGACATTGTCTCACAGTTCTTGTATACTCTATTATTTTTTTCTTTAAACTTCAGTTTGGGACTTTCCTATTGACATTTTAACATCTCTTTAAACTCACGGAATTTTTGGTTCCCTCTGCTTAGTCCATCCTATCAATGAGCACATCAATGGCATTATGTTTTCTTATTATTTTTTCTTACAATTCTATCTTTCTCCTTACATTTCCAATCTATTCTTTCATGTTATCTACTTTTTCCTTTACAGCCCTTAGCATATTAATCATAGTTCTTTTTAATTCCCTGTCTAATCATTCCAAAGTCTGTGACATATCTGAGTCTATTTCCGTTGCTTGAATTGTTTCTTCAGACTATTATTTTTAATGTTGAAAATTTAAATTCATTGTAATTCTTTGTTGAGAGGTAGACATGCCATGTAGGATAATAGAATTTGAGGTAAATAGGTCTTTAGTGTGAGGTTTTATGTGAATCTGAGTAGGAGTTGAGCTGTTCTCAATGTTTGTTGTAGTGGTAGGGCCAGGGGCTTTAAACTACTCTAGTGCCTTTGTTCTTATCTTTCCTGTTGTCTTTAGGTTTTCCTAAGAATGCTTTCTTACATATGATTTGAGCCTCTAGTTCATCTGTAAGCCACTGGTATTATGCTGGAACCTTACTAATGTAGTAGTAAAAATGGGAGTGTAAAAGTGTTCTATAATCTTATGATTACTCATAAATCTCAGTCTTCTAGTAGGCCTGTGTTCCTGGATTGACACCTACATAAGTGTTCCTTTATTTTATTTTTCTTTAGTTAGTTTATTTTTCTTTCTTCTTTAGGTTAGTCAGTGTCATGCAGGGACTCAGCTCCTGCTCCCGGCAGGTGAACGCAGTATATATTGAGGCTAAAAAGGAACACCAATGGAGCCATAGATAGGGAAGTCATACCACTGTATTCTCAATGGTGGCTGGTTGGGACACGAAAGCAAACATCCACCAGTACCCCAACAAGGGGTCTTCCTGAACCCCCATCTCCCTTGCAGCCGGGCGAGACACAGGAAATAGGGTCAACACGATCGGCAATCCACATCTTCTTGCTAGCCGCACTTGGTAGCCGCAATCCACAGTCTGCTTCTCTGCCAGCCAACCCACCAACCAACCCATGTAGCCATGACAGTTATATTAGTGGCTAATGACTAACTGGTTACAGCTGATGGCCAACTAGTCACAGCTGATGGACATCTAATACCAGCACCTTTCCACGTGAGGTCAAGAGCCTGGAAACTGCTCTCTGGGACTCTGTCCCCAGTCAGGAAGGTTAGAAGGGGCTCAGGTTGTATAAATACCCTTCTTCCTACAAGGAATCAGATTACTGTTAAGTCTTTCTCAGTAAAGAGTAGGGTTTTGTTCCTGGATATATATAAAAATGGTTGCTCTTCTCTTCCCATTGCCAGAGACACAAGTGGTTTCCCGACTCTTCACATTGATAACCTGATGGACTTCCTAGAGGTGAATCCTGTGAAAGTGTGGTCCCCTCCCTAGGACATTACACTCTAATGTTAGTCCACACTCAGCCGCCAGAAATTTGTCAAAATACATGGCGGTGGAAAGAAAACTGACTCTCGGTGGTGAACACATAATGTGATATATAGATGATGTGTTACAAAATTGTACACCTGAAATCTATGTAACTTTACTAATAATTGTCACCCCAATAAACTTTTATTTAAAAAAAAGATATAAATTTGTCAAAATTATCATATTTGTGTTTCTACAAGTTTAGGACTCCAGCAGAGTAAGCTGATCTCAACTCTGAATCTCTGCATTCATCTGTCTCTCCAAATTTGGGGATTTGGTTTCCTCTTTGACCTTGATTCTCTTATGGGTCCAAGAAAATTTACTGATGTCGTGCGGGAGACCCTGCTCGCTGCGCCGTTTGTCGTGCCGGGAGGCCTGCGGGGTCTCTGCTCCCGCTCCCCATACAAGAACGCAGGATATGGTGAGGCCAAAAAGGAACACCCACGGAGCCATAGGTAGGGGAGTCATACCACTACGGTCTCACTGGAGGCTGGGTTCACTGGACGTGCGACCTGCTGTCCGTTTTGTCTGCAACCCACCGACGACTCTCTTTCACTCTCCTCCACTCTCCTCCACTCTCCTCCGTAGCCGCAGCAGTTATATTGGCGGCTAATTGGCTAACTGGTTACAGCTGACGGCCAATCAGCCACAGCTGACGGCCATCTACTACCCGAGCCAGCACTCCTCCACGTGAGGCCGAGAGCCTGGAAACTACTTTCTGGGGCTCTGCCCCCACACTGATTTTCAGTTTGTCCCATTTTTTTCTCCTGTTGTAAGAATGGGAGTGATAACTTCCAAGCTGTTTTCATATCCGATCTGAAACTGGAATATTTGGTATATTTTCACCCCAATGATGTAAATTTCATCTCAGAAAGTTTGATTTTGTTTTTAATTATATCTTCTAAGTCTCAATTTGTCCTTTTGAACATGTGCAGCACAGTTACAACTGTTTTTATGTCCTTGTAAACTAATATACGTGTCAGTTTTAGGTTGATTTCAGTTAATTGATTTTTATCTTCATCTGCAGGTTTTGATTAAATATTAAATATTGAGAATTTAAATTTTTAGTTCCTGAATATTTTTATATTCCTATTAGTCTTATTGAATTGTGTTCAGGGATACAGTTACATAATTTGAAACAGTTTTATTGTTTCAAGTTTTTCTTTTAATATATTTGAGGTGAGTCCAAAGCAGTGTTCAGCCTAGGGTTTATCATTGCTCATTACTGAGATAAGACTCTTTTAAGAATTCTATCCAGTGATCCATGCATTCTGGATATTCTTGATTCTGTGTCTGTGTTACTTCCTTCTAATCCTTTAAGGTTGTTCTTTTCTATCCTCAGATAGTTTCCTATCTATATGTGCTGATCAGTATTTTGCTGAAAATATTTTGGGGACCCTCTGCAGATCTCTGGGATTCTCTCTTTATGCAGCTGTCTCCTTTCCAGTGCTACATTCTTCAAAATCTTTCTACCTTGGTCTCCACATATTCCCAGCTCCATCTCAGCTCAGGGAGTCTGTTGGGTTCCACTAGGGTTCTTCCTTCCTGTGCCATGACCTGGAAACTCAATATAGTAAGTTAGAGCAGTTAATAGGGTCCATTTGTTTCCCATCTCTCAAGAATCTTGCATTTTGTTGCAGTGTCTTGAAAAACATTGTTTTATATATTTGGTCCAGTTTAGTGGTTGTTTCAGCTTGAAAAGTAAATTTAGTCTCTGTTACTCCATCTTGATTGGAAATATAAATCCTGGGATAACATTTTTTATATAAGTATTTCTGAAATATTTGGTAGAATTTCCTTCTAAAAGTACCTGAACCTGATGCATGTTGTTAATATTTGTTAAGTAGATATAAGACTATGGACTAAGTAATACAATTTCTTTCAAGGTCAGAAATTTATTCAGATATTTCCATTTATTTCTTGCTTTATTTATAAGGTTCATTTTTTATGATGAATTGTCCATATTTATAGTTTTTAAATTAAGTAATATAAAATAGTTTGTATATCCTATAATTTAAAAATCTCTCTCTATTTATAGTTATAGCCCCTATTTGATTCCTAGCATTTTTTAAATTTATTTTTATAGTCAGTCCATGCTTAGTCTTTTTTATAGTATAAAGTTGTGTTTTTTTAACCTGTGTTATTGTTTTATTTTCTACTTCATTAATTTTCACCCATCTCAATTTTGTTCCATGGTTCCACATTGTAAGTTTTGTCTTTTGTTCTTTTCTAATCTCTTGATTAGATATACAACTACACCAGTACTCAGTACTTAGATTTGGCTTGTTAATATTTAGGAAAATATATGTATATATTTTTTTCTTACTAATTTTTAATCTTCATTAAGATTTCTTCTTTGAGCAGTAAATTGATTTGATGCATCTTTTTCGTATTTTCAAAGAAATATAAAGGTAATTTTTTGCTGCTTTTTGCTATTGATTTTTAATTTCTATATTATAACTAGAAAAAATATTATGTAAATGTTTTGACATCTGTTTATATTTTATATGTGGTCTATTTTTGAAAATGTAGCATTCTAAAATAATTATTGTTTGCAATATTCTGTCTGTTTATTATATCACTCATTACATTGTTCAGTTTTTTTTTTACTGATTTTATTTTTATGCATCTAATTTCTTTGATTCTGAGAGGTCTTATAAATACTCACACCTTTATATTTAGATTCCTCAATTTCTCTTTGTAATTAAGTTAGTTTTACTTTTATGTATTTTAAAACTGTCTTAGGTACTGAAAAGCTCTGAATTGCTATAGTTGTCTGGTGAAATCGTTTTTTAAATCATGTTTAAGGATATTTTTTCTCAATTATAATTGACTTTTGTTTTAAAATGGATTTTTAAATGATTTTCTTTTAGTTAATATTTTTCCCGATCTTTTTCTATCCCTTTACTTTCTTTTTCATAACTTAATATTTAATATTTGCAAGTTATACTCAACATCTTTTTTTTTTTTTTTTTTTTAATTTATTGGGAAACAGCCATGGTCATTGGTTACATATTGCTTCCATGCTACAATGGTATAGTTGACTCTTTTAAGGAGGGCACAGCTCACAGTGGCCCACACAGGGATCGAACCGGCAACCATGGTGCTATTAGCACCATGCTCTAACCAACTGAGTTAAGCGGCCACCCCTACTTGAACATTTTTAAAAGTTAAAATAGTCATAAATGAGTGAAATAATGAACTTCTGGCATGCTTACCCCAGAATCATTATGGTGATCATACCTCGTCTCATCCCTTCGACCAGCATGTTTCAGAAATTATTGTACATAGGAAAACTCATAGATATTATCTATCTATCTATCTATCTATCTATCTATCTATCTATCTATCTATTTTTATTATATTAGTTTCAGGTGTGCAAAACAGCATAATGATTAGAGTGGAACATTGAAGAAACTACCATAATCTTGCCAAAACTTGTATTTCAATTTTGAATTTTTTGTCTACTAATTATTTCAATCAGTTTTTGATACAAAAACAAGAATCTTTGACACTATGCTAGATATCTGAGTGTAATTAGTCTAGGTTGACAATATCTCGACAGAGCTGACTGCTTGATTCTCTGTATACCTATAGTCAAGTAGGACTACTCTTCTTCCCTTCATATCTCTTGAATTAGTCTTTCTGCTATTTTGCCATCACCCTAACTTTCCAACTGCCTATTTCTTTGAATGCTGAACTGAAATCTCCCAAAGTAACCCTGTAATTAATGTCTTATCACACCGTTGATGAAAAACATCCAGCCTAAGAGAAAGCTTATAAGAGTGTATTTGAGCCAAACTGATGAAAATTGCTGGGGAGCAAAATCTCAACGAATTAAGAAAATGCTCTGCAAAATGGCAGTTTGCAGCTTATTTTATACATAGAGTCAAAGGAAGAGTGTTACATGAAATCCATTTGTGGTAGATTAAGGGGGTGGGAGAAAGCAAAGCGGGGAAATCTCTAGGATTGGATAAAAGTAAATTGGAGAGAAGACACTTCTTTTACATAGGTGGGTACAGGACGGTTAATAGTTCACATAGAGATGTTAATCAAGGGACAAGAATAATATCGAAGGATTCTGTAGTTTCCTGCTCTGTTCTGGAAAAAGGGATTACCGATATTCCAAGGATGTCATCTTAGGTGTAAAAAGACAGACAGGCTCACTTAAGGTGAACATTGACTATGAAGGAAGCTTCAGGCTAAAGATGTGACTTCCCACCAAGGCCCATCTTAGTTATGAATTCTTTTTATGTTCACGCCATCTTATGTGGTTATTTTCAGTCTCCTGGCCTTGTCAGGTTTAGCCTGTGGCTACTTTTCTGTCCTTACGCAGATGGGTAAGTGGAGACTCTAGCAGGGAAAGAGAATGGCTGGTACTGATCACTGCCAGACTCAGTTTCCACCTTGCCATTATGTATTCTTTCTCCCCAAGCCTGGCACCCCCTCCAGACCTCCCTGTTGTTCTGTGTCTAACCTAGCCTGCTCTTCACTCTACTGTAGCTTAGGTTCTATGTCCTTAACAAAGTTTTTCTATTGCCATGATTTAAAACATTTGTTAGGTCCTCTTGTCTCATCTAGTGACCACCACCTGTAGTACACTCACTATGCTTTTTTCATTGTCCTGTGGCACTAGCAAGCTTTATTGCATAATTGTGGTGAGTTTGTGAAATGTTTTCCAGGGGTATCATGAACTGCTGCAGATAAATAATCTTCTCACTTCCCCGTGGTCACCAGTGTACTGTAGACACTTAGATCACTATTTACCTTTTCACAGGTTTCTGCCTTGTCTTCTGCTTCCCACAGTGGGCTCCTGGGGCCTGGGTGAAGGCAGAGCCTTGGGCCTGATTTTATTTTCCCAGATCCCAGCTTAGCAGCTTGCACCCAGGAGCAGTGACTACAATAGATAGTTGATTTGAAGAGCTAGTGCAATCCATTTCCTCTCCATCTCCTTCACTTTTGCATATGAACCGCTCTCTTTTCCCACGGTGCCCTGCCTTCATCATGACTGTAGTATTTCACAGAGGTGTGGCTCTCTGCACACCAAAATGGCACAAAACTTAGGGAAATGACTTCAGTTCATTCCTGAGTCATTTTCAGTGACACTGAGTCATTTCCAATGACACATACCCAATGACACTTAAAAATTGCTGTCCCAAATGTTTTTTAAAATGTTCCAAATTATTAATCAAGATTTGTAATTTTTGATTCTCTTTCAATCCCCCACATAAATTTTATCGTTTCCTTGGTTGCTATCGAAGAAATCTTCCCTGGTTCATTTGTAAATATGACATGTTCTGAATATAAAATTATAGATTACGTTTTTTAATAGTAGTCAAGATTAGAGATGTGTTCTCCATTTTCTCCTCCCATCCCTCTCAGCTTGAATTGCTTTTCCTTTACCGCCAGCTCTGGCACCACACAAGCCTCTCTGAGTGTAGCATTTGAATTATTAATGCTGCTCAGGCCATCAACATGCACAGCTCAATCTGAAAGATGCTGGCTGCCCATTATAAACCTGGAACCACATCTGTCTAGAGACATGAATTTACGAAATTATTTCCCTACTGCTAGTTTTCAGATTATTTCAAGCTTGGTTCAATTGAATTTATATTAACATATGTTTGTTAACCACACACATTGTCCCAGAAGACTTAGTCAGGACTTCCGTTTTCAGTAGACTTCATAAATTAGTGAGGAAGGCACACACACAAAAGACAAGGCAAGTGGGGAAACAAGGGGTATTAAATACAGAGGTGGGGTCACTCCCTCAGGATACAGGTAAAGAAGACTGTTTGGAGGAGAAGGGATTGTATTCGGTCCCTGAAAGATGAGAACCTAGAAAATGGTGGGCAAGGGTTGAGCTAGAAGGCATTGTAAATGAAGGGAAGGGCATAAACAACAGAGGACATGTGAGGGAAAGTGAGGAACATTAAAAACGAAGCTCAAAGTTGCTAGGAAAAGGGGGATGTTTAAAGACTTGATAATATAGATGGGTTTTGTTATCCTTCTTTCCACTAGAGGGGGCTTCTCAGCCTAGACGCACAAAGGCTTTGTTTCGCTTCATTTTGTTTTAAGTATAAAGACTGACTCTGGGTGGTGAACACACAATGGAATTTATAGATGACGTAATACAGAATTGTACACCTGAAATCTATGTAACTTTACTAACAATTGTCACCCCAATAAACTTTAAACAAACAAAAAAAATGACCAGGGTGAATACCTGCTTGTTATTATGAATGACTTAAACTGCATGCAGAAGTGGGAAAACTCAGGAAAGGAAACAGGGGAACAAGTCAGGCCTGAGCCCTCTTGAGGGCACAAACACCCAGTTGTGGGGCTTCCCTTCTCTGGGAGTGACAGATGATGGACAAAAGTCATTCTCATTTCTACAAGAGTCTGAGAAGTCAAACCTTGGCAACACTACACATTCAATAATTCCTCTAAACTTAGATCAAATTTATGACAGGGACAGTGTATATTTTTAATTGAAATCTTAGTAGAACTATGTAAAATGGAAATGAAAATTCAACGCAGAGCTGTGGGGACCAGCAGAACCTGGTGATGCAAGAGGGAGAAAAATGGGAGCGGGTTCAGACAGAGATTCTTCCCTTAGATACACCTGGCTGAGGACTTGCTCCAGTTTTCCCTGAGCTGTGACAGGAAGTGTTTGTTAGAACACACTCTGTGTCTTTGTCTTTCAAAGTTTCTGTTTCAGAAAATCCCACTCAAATTTGATTTGTTACCGGAGAGGGGGCCCCTTCTGGGGAGAATTCCTGGCTTTGCTCTCACACCAGGGGTCGAACTCAGCGAAGTCCAGCTAGCTTCCCACACTGGGTGTTGAACCTGGGCCTCGGGACTAGGGAGGAGAATTGGGAATCCTAGCCGCTGCAGTCCTGGGGGTTGAGCCCTCCTTGGCGCAGTGACCACATTCTTGGCATCTCGAGCAAAGAATTGAATGAGACACAGAGGTAAAGTGGTGGAAAATTTATTAGAAGAAATAGTACACTCCAAAGAATTAGGAGCAGGCCGAGCACTAAGAAAAGCTGCTCAAGGCTCAGGGCTCAAGGTGGCAGTATTAGGAGAAAAAATATACTCCAAAGGGTTTGGAGCAGGCCCTGAGCAAAAGCAAGGCTCAAGAGGGGGCTTAAGGCTCAATGCTCAAGAGTCAGCAGCTTGCAGGAGACTGAGGGTTTTATCTTTTTTTCTCTGGGATGGGATGTTGCTCTCCAGGCACGGGACCACTTGATTGACACCTGTGATTGATGAGTGGCTATTACCTCATCCTTTTAGACTGCGCATATCCCTTCCCAGAGTTCAGTCTATTATAATGATATTAATGAACTTCTGGGCATATGTATGACATTACAATGATGGTATAATGAGGCTAGGGTGAGATGGAGGTTGTGGTGGCCCCTACCAGTGATTAATGCTTAGGGCAAATAAGGGAAGAATTTGGGAGGTCTCCAGGTGGTGCTCCCCATAGATTGTGTTGGCTGTGGAGGAATATAGAGATCCCATTACCTGTCTAACTGCCTGCCTTGTTTCCCCTGAGAGACATGGTCCCCATAAATCTCTGTGGGGAGTTGAAGGATGAGGGTCTCCTTCAGTATTTGCTTCAAGCTGAGAAGGGGGTCCCTACCTAATAGAGATTCACAAAACCCTCACCCTTTCTGATCTTAAATAAAAAGAGAGGTCTCATATATGCCTTGGTTGGGGTGCACTGGAAGCCTCGCTGAGCCATAATTTGTATCCTGACAGCCCTTAGATTAGGAGAGACAGATGTTAATCAATAAATTAAAGCACTGGCTCCAAAAATAGGACTCGAAGCCCAATTATCTTAACTTTACCCAGGGGTTAGGTATGGACTGGCCTGGAGGAGTGCTAAAACCCATTTGGTCTCTGGGATAGTGGTTATTTGTCCAAGAGTTAGGTCTGTAATGGCTTGGGGAATGTTGGGCTACAATGATTATAGCTCACAGGCTTTTAAGTAGTTATTAAGCAGGGGTGAGAGACATTCTGTGATTTAGGCTAGGAGCAATCTTTAGTTTAGGATTTAGAAACTGATTAGAAGAGTGATTAAAACCAGGGACTAAGGAGCTAAAAAACTAGGGAAAAGGAGACTTAAAATTTCTATAGTGAGGGGGCTCTCCCATATCAGATTGACGCTGTTGGAATAACTGAGTAGTCTGAGGTCCAGGCCTCCTTTGTTGTGTCTGGATCAGGCTCCAGGATGGGTCAGGTGGTGTTCCCTTGGTCTCCTATGTGCCAGTCTCACTCTCTTGAAGACACCTTCAGGACTCCAGGTTGACATCTTCCCTTGCACATGTCTAGGAGAAAGGGGGAGTCTCTATTTCCCTGGCCCTGACTGGGACTTCTGTCCGATCCGGGACCAATCATGATGGTGAATAGGATGGACTGATGAGATAAAAGGGGGTGCCTAAGAGAAATCAGGGAGGAAGATGAGTGCTGGATGTTCATGGACTCATTCAAGCAATGTATATTTACCAAGTGGCATTTTAAGACCCAACTCAAAGGTCATTTCTTCTGGGAGACCCTCTCTGACTTTAGTGTCTGCTTGTCCTATAGTATTTACCTCTCTATTTGTCACAGTCCTATTTCCACAGCCAAAGAATGTGTACATCCCACTTCTACAGGGCACTACACCCAGGACAGGGTGTGCTAAGGCACAAGTGTAAAACATTGGGTATACACGTACATACTACATGTGCCAGAGGCATGCACTTATTGGTGGAATTGCTGCATTGAATATTATGTTTTATTTATTTTTATTTTTTAGGTATAATTGACATTTTATTAGTTTCAGGTATACAATATTTGTATATGCATCTGTTCTTTTGGGGTAAAGATATGAGCACTTCCATATTTCTTACCAATACTTGTAATATAACCATCATTAATTGCAGGTAGTATCATTTAATAAAGCAGTTCTTGTCACATGAGTACTCAATAAATTGTTTTTGGGTGAATGAATGAATGGATGAGTGCAGGCCCCACACAATGATGTTAATTATGACAATAGCTAACATGTACTTGCTATTTATCACTGTCAGGACTATGGTAATATTGAAGTATTGGAATAATATTGAAGTATTGACTATTGGAATATTTTTCTATGAGCCCCCAAATGATGTAAATGATGTTGGACCTGTGGGCTGGGATCCTGTCTCGTGAAGCCGAAGAATGGACACACGGACCAGGGAGAGGCAAGGAGTTGTAGAAGAAGATAATTTATTAGAGGCAGGAGAAGAGGTTGCAGCTCCTGAGCGGGAGGGGGTCCTGAATGAGGGTACCCAGTGAATGAAGAAAAAGCTCTTACTTTTATACCTTCATGTTTGGGGACAGGAGCTGGAGCCCTCTAATTGAATTCGTCTATCAGATTTGTCCTGTTTGCTCATCCTGAAGGGATTAACGAAATAACCCATTCCTATCTATCAGATCTGCTCCTTTGTCCGGCCAGAAGGGATTTGAGATTATCTATTAACCTTAAGGCGTATTCTCATGTCCCTGTCCTGGAGTGAAGGAGACATTCCAGGACCTCGAGTTTCAGGATATGGCTGCTTTTTTGTTTATTCCACCAGGGACCTTCCTATCTACCTAATGACATGCTAACTAACCTGTCTCATCTGCTCACTCGCCAGCCATGAAAGAATTCACGAGTCAGGTAGAAATAGAGAAGGAAGATTTATTAAAGTAAGAGAAGGGTTGGCTGGGCAGAGTCTGCTGGAAATTACTGCAAACTACTGCATCCAGTCTTTGTTTGGTCTCAAGCTTTATTTTCTAACCCGTATGTAAATTGTTTCAGTCTGTAGTTGGGGTTGGGGAAGGTGCAGTTAAACTGGTTATCGAAACCTTTGCCTATGTTGTGTAGATTTAAGTTGAAGCCAGAAGAGTGGATCCTATACAGATGCTAAACCTCTCCCAAGTTACAAGGCCTGCAATGGCCTGAATTAAACAGAAACATTGTAACTGGTATGCATACCGTGTTTCCCCAAAAATAAGACCTAGCTGGACAATCAGCTCTAATGCATCTTTTGGAGCAAAAATTAATATAAGACCCAGTCTTATTTTAATATAAGACCAGGTATAATATAATATAATAATATAATACCTTGTCCTATTTTACTATAAGAACCGGTCTATAATATAATACAATATAATATAACACAAAATAATATAATACTGGGTCTTATATTAATTTTTGCTCCAAAAGACTCATTAGAGCTGATTGGCTGGCTAAGTCTTATTTTTGGGTAAACATGGTAATAAACGTATAGCAGGCAGAGCCAAAGAAAGCTTTCAAGAAGTCCCAAGCTAAATTATACTTATTAAATCAAATTATACCAGAGATCCAAATCGCAAAATAGAAGATTTAGTGCCACCATTACAATTCCCCTTTCTTTGTGTCCAATTGTTGTTTCTTCTTAAGTGCAAGGTAATTGTATTTCCAATTTCCTGATTTTTTTTTTTTACACTATCTGCAAATATCTGAAGGTAAATAAAAAGGGCCTGAGTGGACTTTGATTTTTGTTCTAATTTCTGCCCTTCTGTGTTATTAAGGGTGTCTTATTGGCTAGTTATTATACCAATATGAGAGCTCTCTAAAATTTTTCATTGTAAAAGGTTTCTCAATCAAGACATCCATTGTCTGGCCCGGGACAGTAGGATTTCAATAGCAACTCAAACCAATAAGCCTTTTAAGGTCTCACTAAGAACACGAATAACTTCCATAAAGAGTTCAAAGGATGCATCCCCATAGATCCGAAAGTTCATTCACATAGTTAGCCCAAGAAAAATGAGAAGCTCTGTCTTTAAACATCTATTCCAAAATATAGGGACTCATGCGCTCTCCCCTGCCCCCCAACAGAATTAAGTTTAAGACTCCCTAAGCTTGGATACACATCCTGTTCAGCTGTCCAGCATATGTGTGTGCATCCTCCAGCTGGGGGAGACAGTAACCATTTCTAGAAGGAACAGGATCAATGCAAGAATAATTGAATCAAGTTTTTATCAGAGTCACATTTGTCCATGAATCTAGTTTCACAAATATTTTCTCCTTCCAATCTAAATTTAGTAGAGAAAAGAAGAGTCTCACCTCTTCTCACTTCCATCAAATCCCACAGATAAGAGACCAGAGAGACTGATAGAGTAAAATGCTTTCTCTTAGCTGCCACAGTCCAAGAAGCTAGCAGTGTTCCAGGCAGTGAATTCTGGCTGGCTCACCAGAACTGTGGGGGATATATATATATATATATATACTTTTCCTCCCACCTCTGAGTTCTTCTAGCTGGGCCAATAATCAAATTAACAGAGCAATTAACAGGAGAAAAAAATTTCATACATGCACATGGGGAATTCACATAAGCATGAAAATTCCAAAGTAAATGAGGCAACATTGGGTATATATGACAAATTTGGATAAAGAAGAAAAGGGGAGTGGAAGGGGCATTAGATTTCAGAAGAGAATGGGTGATTTACAGGAGGTGAGGAAGAGCTGAACGCACATGGCAGGAAAATTCTTGCTGAGTGCATCAGAAACAATGGGACCCAGGGGGGATCTAGCTAACAGGCCCAGCCTGAAGGCCTCCTATTTACCACACTTAAGTCAAATTAGGCTAAGGCAACATCCTGAGATTTTCTTCTTGGAGCGGGCCTTACCATCTTAATCTCTTAAACAGGAAAGGGGGAGGGTCAAAAGTTCTTTTTGTCTTTTGTTCCTAAATAAACAGTTTAAAATCAATATCCCAAAAAGGTAGCTTCCGGGTGGCAAAACTGATTCCCTTCATCTTCAATGAAAATGTTAAAGAATTCTGAAATTAAGTGTTGATCCAGGCCTTAGCTGCAGACATCAGAATTCATAGATTAAAATGTAGGGCATCTATTAAGAGATAAGTTCATAGAATTCTTGGGAAGGTTGGAGGCTGGTCAGCATCCTGCACCACACAGCAAAGCCGGCCACCGCAGGAGCTGTGGCCCCACCATGATAATAAACGGGTCCAGGACACCTCACCAGTCACTGGCTCCAGAACCATGAATGCCCCGTGCCTACCTCTGTCCCAAGGTAACTCCCATCCAAGGAAGTTTCACATGAATTCAGAACATAGGCAGAATTTCAATCACATGTCTGCTCCCTAGTAGGCTGAAAATAGAAATTTGCATTGGAAAAGTACAGTTGGCACTTGGGAGAAATATGTGAGTGTTCATAAGACTCAAACGGTCAGGGGGACAGATGATCACTACAAAAGACTTGCAAAGAAGTAAATTAATAAGAATTTAGAATTAAAATCTCATATTAATACAACAGAATCTGGTAGGTCAATGGAAGTTGGGGGACAAAAACTCTGAAATTACCTTGCACAGAAATGATTCTATATAAAGTAGTCATTTTTGATGTGTCTGTAGGTTAAAATGTGCTAAATTTTTGAAGGCTACTTTTAATGAGATAAAAATCCTTCGTTTGTCTAATTCAAATATCATTGTATATTGCATCATTGATAAATAAAAACAGCTTTTCATAAACAACAAAAACATGTCAAGTAAGAAGAAAAGGCATAATATTACCTTGAATGCACTCATGTGTTTTTTCCCCCTGACATAAATTGCATAACACTTTCTTTCATCCTAAGAATCCACCTCAGAGTTTGAGTCTGAAGTACTTCATACTCTGAGGTCCAAGATTTTTCTGCATCGTGTTGTGGGAATGGCTCTTAATCTGTGCTAAAGGCTGGGACCTTCTAAGCACCATGGTGCCTGTCATATAGCTTGGAGGAATATGAAAGGATACTAGAGATTAATGTACATTTTCTACTTTGTGAACCTTATGATTTTATTTTCCCCAATTATTTATTCAACTAATAGCATCTAATGTTTATTGTGGTAGGCATTATTCTATGTGTTAGGGCTGCAATTGTGAATAAAAGTTAAACATTCCCTCTAAGACCTTACACTCTACTAGGGTGAGGAAGGGGAAAGAGTGTTAGTGGGAGGTAGAAAACAGTATAAAAAAAACTGAAAAATAAAAATAGACTATAATGCAGCCAGGTGGTCAATATTCACATCTACTGAGGTAAGTCATCTTAATAATAATCCCTTTGATGTGACATGATGAAAATGTCATTTTGCCTCTGTGATCTTCCTCTTCAAAACCCATAGCCCCAGTCTAATCATAAAGAAATCATCAGACAAAAGCAAATTGAGGAATATTTTACAAAATATCTGATCAGTACTCCTCCAAACTGTCAAGATGATAAAAACCAAGAAAAGCCTGAAACTCTCACATACCATAGGAATTGAAGGAGACGTTATGACTAAATGTGATGTTTTATGGTGGGTGAGAGCCTGGTGCACAGAAAGGACACTAGGTTAAAGCTACATTAATCTGAGTAAAGTGTGGACATTTGTTAATAATAGTGAATCAATATTGATTCATTAATTTTAATAAATGTTCCATACTAATGTAAGATGTTAATAATATGGGAAAATTGAGTGTGGGGCATATGGGAACTCTGAATTATCTTTGTGACTTTTGGAAATCTAAAACTGTATATATATACATACATATATATCTGAAATACTCATCAATGATTAATGAAAGTATACAAATGTTAAAAAAAAAACAAATATAATGAATTTCAGGTTCAATGAAGCAAAGAAAGAGAAAAAGTGAGAAGGAGAGTATGTTATTTTAGATGGTGTGGTCAGTGGAGGCCTCTGATTAGGTTACAGTTGAGTAGATAATGACACGTAGGGGAAGCAATCTAGATGGCTTTATGAAGGACAAGTGTTCAGAGGGAGAATACAGCAAATGCAGAGTCTGAGATAGAAGTGTTCTTGGTATGTTTGTGGAATGGCAAGATCAGCCTAGTCACTGATGAGTTTGGAGAAGTTAGTGGGAAGGAGGTTACTGAATGTAACTGTCGTCTTACAAACTGTTCTCAGTGTTTCACGTTTTGTGATAAGAGTAATGATAAATCATTGATGTGACATGTTTATAGGTTAAAACCCTTGCTCTAGCTTTTTCACAGAACAGACTGTACATGGACAAGAGCGAGCTCACAGACCCCAAGGAGCAGGCTGTTACTTACCAGGAGAAAGGTGAGGGTGGGGTATATGAGAGTAGTGATAAGAGGCGGTCAAAGTTGGGACATGTTAGAAGGCTAGTTTCAGGTAGAGAAAGGCAGACGGCAGTAGTAAAATTGCCAATGAGTGGCCCCAATAAGGGATAGTGAGGGAGGAAGGTAGCAAGAAAGGAAAAGAAGCAGGGATGTACATTAGTGCTATTTATTTACTTCAAAGATCTGAGAAATTGCAGAGAGGAGTGAGAGATGGTGTTCTAGAATTTGCCATGTGGAGCAAGGATAACCAACTGCACCTTTATGCTGAATGGGCATGGTATATGTGTAGGAGGAGAAAAACCACCACTAGAAGAATAAGTGTCTTCAGGGGAAAGCCACATTTGTTCAGAACAAGAAAATGAAGGGATTTTATAGAGAAGAAATTTACTACATGGAGAATTTTGCTAAAGAGAGTTCATATTCCATGGGGCAGAGTAGAAGGGCTTGGGTAATGAGGTTATGCTGAGAGATTGGGTAAGATTAAGTGAAGGAGAGAATTCAATGAAAGTCTGAATGAAGACTCCCTTGGGCTTCCTGTTATGACAATCTAAAGAGAGACATAGGCTTGACAAAATTATTCCTAACCATCTTTTATGAGGAAGAGAAAATCAGTTTCAATGATCCTCCTTTTCTAGAACCAGTGTCTTAGTTTGTTTAATAATGGTGAGGCATAATTGAATTATATGTCCTTCAGAATTAAATTGCATCCTTTGCAAGTTACTTGGAAACTTGTGACAGATGAATGTTCATTCCCTGACACTTAGCCAGTCATTTATAATAAAAGAAAATATTGTCAAACCAATTTGGTGGCTCTGAAATTCCAGCTATCTATTTCAAGAGATCTGGAATGATAATATAATTCTCATCTTTGTTGTTCTTTACTTGATGTTTCCTGTTATATATATGACTTTAAGGTGTCCTTGGTTTTCAGTAGTTTCCTTGTTTTCCCCCAAGGATAGCAAATCTTTCATTTATACCCTTATACCAGAAATAGTGTATATTTCCCCAGGCCCTCGGGGTAGGGTATTTTTTCTGTTTCTTCCCCTGTAACCTAATGCTTTCGCTTTGCCTAAGTGGAGAGTCTGGGGCAGCAGTCAGTGTGTCATGGTTATCTCCCAGCAGCAGCCAATCATTTATCATCTCCGTGCATGCTCCACCACACAGTGCTTTCTTTGATCTTTTGTCCCACTCTGAACCTTTTCTGTGAGTCTGGTGGAGGGTCAGTGATTGGAAGCTTTCTTTATGTCTGAGATACTAAGTATTTCAACTGATATGTTAATACAGAGTTAGAATTTTTAAATGTGATAAGATTTTTAGCTGATTTTTTTTCTGACCCATTTTATGGTGGCCACATTTTCCTACTTTGCTTTGCCAAAGAGTTCATGTGTCTTGCCTATTCTTAGAGGAGATTTTCAGTCCTTGAAATTCCGTTCATTTTGTTGCCTTGTGTTCTCAGCCCACTTATGGGTTTAAGAAAATTTATAATTTTATGGATTATTCAAGTTTATCAAGTTATTAAGATTAGGGTGGCATTATTTTGCATGCTTCTGTATTTTAAATAGAAGCAGGAACATGTTAAATGACAGTTAGGTTAGACTAAAATATACAGAATAAAGTATAAATTAGAAATACATGGAAAGCACAAAAGAAAGGGTGAGGACATTGGAAATACGACGTGGATGTACAAATGTAATGAAAATTGCACTAGGAGAGGTGAAAGACAAGGTGAAAGACACAAAATTTGTAGATTATGGCTGAGAACATTTTGATAACTAGCAAACAATGTCAAGTCAAAAAGTCAAAATCTCATATATCATAAGCAGGATTTGAAAAAATTAAGTTGCTAAAAGCAAAATCTACTAGGAATGAATATTGTCTCAAAAGAGGGACAATTAGATTGTCAGTTGATTTCTCAACAACAAAAACAAAAACGAATCCGAAAGACAGTGTAACAATAGTTTCAAAGTGCTGATATATGTTGACGTAAGAAACATCCAAACCTGTAGAGAATTTTAATGAGTTTATCTGAGCCAAACTGAGGACAACTACTGGGAAGCAAAATCTCAAAGGATTGAGAAAATGCTCTGGAGAATGGCACTTTTGCAGCTTATTTTACACACTAGAATCAAGAGGCCACATAAGGAGGTTTATATGAAATCCACTGGTGGCAGATTAATGGGGTGGGAGAAATCAAAGTAGGGAAATCTCTGGGATTGCATGAAAAGCAAAATGGAGAGACATATTTCATTTACATTGATGGGTACAGGATACTTAATAATGAACATTTACAGCACATAGAGATGGTATGTGGGCAACAAGATAACAATGAGGGGTTCTGTGGTCTCATGTTCTGGTGCCAGCAGTTGTGCCCTGATGGATTTGGAAAAGGGGATCACTCTGACCATTCAAAGGTATGTTATCTTAGGTGCACGGAGACAATAGACAGGCTCACTTAAAGATTGACTTTTGTCAAGGAAGCTACAGGCCAATGATGCACCTACCCACCATGACCCACATTAGTTAGGGATTTGTATGTTCACACCATCCTATGTGGTTAATTTTGGTCTCTGAGTTTGTAGGGCCTGCCATGCTGGCTTCCCCTGAGCTTGTCAGGTTTAGTAGGTGGCCCCTTTTTCATCCACAAATAAAATTCCTTTTAAAATACAAAAACAGAGTGAAAATACTCTGAAAAATAAAGGTGAGGTAAACTTCCAGAGGGGGCAAGCTCATGATAAACAGCAGATTTTTTGAATACTGAAAAAAAAAAAAAAATCTGTTTTCCAAACAAACATGATGCCAGTGAGAATGGAGAAATAAATACTTCCAAAAATTTACTCCTCCATAAAAGACATTTTTAAATGACATAAAAGTCACAATCACTTACAAATAACTCTAGAAACTTACCTATTGCTTCCGATGGACTTTTTCTTTAAGAAAAAAAGCTATCAGTCAGAACAGCAAACTTTGTGGTATTTTAACTTGCCTTAATCCCATCTCTTTTTCTCTATCTCAGGGATACTCTTGAAAAATAATAGCCCACATTTCTGTGGAAGCTTTACAGACACTAGAGGAAGCAGAATGGTATTAAAAGTTTCAAGACTTCATTTCTAAAGAATTGTCATTATTTGACCTCTCTAATGGTTTCCACAAAGACCTGATTTACAAAGGTGAATCAGAGATCACCTGGTGTGAATAGCCCTCTCCCTGGGTGACTTTTGTTAAAGGAAATTACAGGTCAGTGTTTTCATTTGCGAGCTATAAGAGGTGAGAAATAAGAGTTTGGGAAAGCAATAGAATGACCAGAAAACACATTAGAAAAATTTGAAAGATGAGCTGTCCATAGGGTCTTTGAAAGCTCTAACATATTCCTGAGACTCTATTAGGTCACATACATGGGTAGGGCTACTTTCATGCTGAGGAAAGACCTAAGAATGCCGTAAACACATGTTTCTAGCTTATCTTGAGACTACACAGGCGGGACATGAAGGCTAAGATGAAATTGTAAATTGTTTAACTGAGTGTTAAATGCACACATAGAATGCCTAAGCAAAAACTAGGAGACATTGGTTCTGTTACCATAGGCAGAAAGAACAGGGACATGGGGAAAGAGGGAGGAAGGGAAAGAGCAAGAGTGGAAAACAAAGGAAGGAGGAGATGAGAACATTCTTAAGAAAAGATGCAGATACAGCTAATTGTAATGGATTATAACACTATTAGCATTGCAGGGAAAAAAATCTCCACCCCATTTTTGCTATGACAGTTCTGATGTGGGCCAAGTAAGAACAAGGGAATCCTACCTCCCGATGGGAAGGAATGATTATCAAGGACAGTGAGGGCCCACCTTGGGAATGCCTATAACACAACCCCTAAAACTTGAATTTTTGCACCCTCATTCTAATGAAATCCTAAACTTCTTTGTTCTTATGGGAAGTTTCCCTTCTCCTGGCCTTCCCTCTACCATTATTTTGAAAGTATATTCTATTTTTTTTTTAAACTTTAATAAATCCACTGCTTCTTTGGCTTTGTTCGTGTTGTTACGGATACTAGGACTGGAAAGAACCCAAAAGGAACTCAGAGAGTTAGGAGAGTCAGCTTTATTATGCCGGCGGGCTCAATGGGATCCTTCCCAAAAGACTGAGGCCCTAGCAAGGTTTTGAGCAGATTGGGGATTTCCTTGAGTTGGGGACTTCCTGGAGTCCGGGAAGGGGTAAGTGTCCTCTGGTGATTGGCTCAGGGTGTGGCTTGGAGGGGGGGGTTATGCGGAAGCGGGCTGGGGCTTAGGCTGGGGACTTCTCTCTTTGCTCGGGCCACCATCTTAGGTCAGTTCCATGTGGCAGGGAACCATTTTAGTCAGTTCCCCCATCATGTCCCCCCTGTTGACCAATCGTAAGTGGTAACAACTTGGAGATCATCACATTAGCTAAGAGGACGATAACCCCGCAGGGCAAGGATCCGGGCTGTAGCCCCACAGGTGACGGAGGTCTCTGTGAAACGTACGACAGCGTTAACTATGCATGGCCCGATGGTAGCAAGGAAGAGGATCGTGAGGAGTGGGCCGGCCAGGGGTAGGAGCCAAGAGGACCAGCAAAGGCTAGAAATCGTAGGAGTCCAATGACAGCGAAGACGGAGGCCGGGCAGACGACAGCGAGGCTCATCCGGGCTGTTTCTTGAGGGTCAGACGGAGTTGACGGGCCGGGTCAGGTTGGGCGATCCAGGTGTCCTCCTCCAGCTGGGCTCTTTTAACCCAAGTGTGATGGATCTACGGAGCAATGCCTGAAACTTTCAGAGCAGTGGGAGTAATAAGTATGACAGTGTGAGGACGTGTCCACCGGGGTCGGAGGGGCTCGTGCTTCCAATCTTTGACCCAGACTTGGTCTCCCAGGATGAAGGAGTGTACTGGGGCCCCGAGAGAAATGGGGACCCTTTCCAGAATGTAAGCACGTACATCTGTGAGGACCTTGCCTAGCGCGGGCATCTGGTTTTGGAGGCTGGCGAACCCCAGCTGGCGAATGTCGCCAGGGAGGCTGATTAGCAGGGGAGTGGGCCTCCCGAACCTAATCTCGAAGGGAGAGAATCCAGATTTGCCAAGAGTGCAGCGCGCCTGAAGGACGGCTAGTGGTAGGAGGTCCACCTACCCTAGGGAGGTCTGGTGGAGTTTAGCCAATGTCTCCTTGAGGGTATGGTTCATGCATGCAGCTTTCCCTGAGCTTTGTGGTCGGTATGCTGTATGGAGTCTCCAGTTGAGGCCCATGGCTCTGGTTACCGTCTGGAGGAGTTCTGCTATGAAAGCTGGCCCATTGTCACCGTGGATAGAAAGTGGAGTCCCGTAGCGGGGAATAATCTCCCTGAGGAGGACCTTGGCTACTTCGTGGCTCTTCTCAGTCCGAGTGGGGAAGGCTTTGACCCACCCGGAGTAGGTACACACCAGGACCAGCAAGTATTTAGTACCATGGCAGTTTGTCATGTCAGTAACGTAGACTTCGAGGTCCTCAAAAGGTGAGGTACTGCTTCTCTGAATCCCGGGGATAGGGCTAGGGCTGGACTTTGGATTGTTCTTTGCACAAGTGAGGCAGCGTTCTCCGATTGACTTGCAAAGAGCTGACAGCCTGCTAATGTAGAAGTTTTTGGGTAGGAGGCCTTCGAAAACAGTTATTCCTAAGTGGGTTAACTTGTGATATTCAGCGGTTACTTGAAGATTTAGCAGGGCTGGGATGAAGAGTCTTCTATCTGGCAGTTGCCATCACTTGTGGCAATCTGGTGGTCCCTTCTGACTTTGCCCATCTGAGTTCAGTTCCATGTGGCAGGGAACAATTTTAGGTCAATTTCTCCATCAGTCCTATTTACTAAAAAAATTTAATTTAGTAGAAAAGTTCAAACTGTTATCTGACAATTATGGAATAGTCTGTCTTAATTGGAAGTCTTCATTGATAGTTGGTCTTAACTCCTCAATCATTGATCTAGGAATATATTTCAACCAGAGACATGCTTTCTGGCATTCAGGCTTATTGTATATTATAAGTAATATTCTGGAACCTAGAAATTCAATACATTGGATGCTTTAGAGCATCTACCTTAGCCTAGATACTGAAAAAAAATGTCTATCTGTTAAGCCATATTCAGGCCAGGAGCAGAAACCTTATCTTAAAAGCCATCTTGTCTTGATCCTGTCTTGCTTTATCTCCTAGGGGCCTGTGACCAGTGGGCCTGGGTAGTCTGGACAGTGATCTGGAGCCAGGGTGTGGAGCTGCAGGGCTTGGCTATGCTCTGAAACCTTTTGTCATTGAAGGAGGCACAGCCTCGTTTAACCCCTCCTATAAAACTCCATACCCCTCTGTCATGCGGGGGACCCTGCCCGCTGTGCCATTTGTTGTGCGGGCGGCCTGCGGGGTCTCAGCTCCCACTCCCCACGTAAGAACACAGGACACGGTGAGGCCAAAAAGGAACACCCACGGAGCCACAGATAGGGGAGTCATACCACTATATTCTCTATGGCAGCTGGGTTGGAGACACAGGAAGCAGGATCCACAATGATCTGCAACCTGCCGTCTGCTTTTCTCTGCCAGCCAACCAACCTCACTCACTAGCTGCAATCCGTCATGCTAACTGCAATCCGCCCTTGCTAGCTCAGCCACCATCTTCTTGCTAGCCCCCATTTGCTGCTAGCATAGCCACAGCAGTTACATTTGACTCCTGAAATTACAAGAGGTTCTCAAAGTGGTTACCGTCAGTGTAATTTTAACACAGGTTTTTCCTTTCTCAAAATGTGTATAGATTGTTTTGGCACCCTCTGTATATTTGTATAAAGGATTTTATGTAGCCATTAGTCAACTCACATGCACTAGGATGGCAAAAAGAAAAAGAAAAAAGGCAGACAATGGCAAGTTTTGGCAAGGATGTGGAAAAATTGGAACACCCATGCATTACTTTTATAAATATAAAATGGTATATCTATTTTGGAAAATAATTTGTTAGTTCTTCAAAAAGGAGTGTCATGGACTCTTGCAAATGTATAACTATTTATTTGTAGCTTTATAGTTGTAGGTAAGTTTGACTAAATATGACTCTTTGGTCATGTTTTCATTCCTTGAGAATCTTTGATATTTATAATGATTTTGAACATAGTGCTTTGTACATCTTTTAGTGATTGCTTTAGATACTACCATAAGCAGGTATATAAATTAGTTCTTCCTAAGGAATCAAGAGAATGAGATTTAAATAACCAAGAAGTGATAGGAGAGGCATAGGCATAAAGTCTGGTGTTGAGTATTACATATATTTAATTTTAGAGCTAAAGCTCAATTATAGTGATAAAAGTGATGGAATTATATGTATATAATACATGTACGAAATACATATCCATTTCCATAGAATATAGTACATAAAAATATCAAAGATAACAAAATGTGAAGAGGGTGAATGTATGGAAAATATAAAAAAAAATAAATGCTGGTACCATCGACAAATATTAATGGGGAGTAAAGGTATCACTTTATAATAACAGAGAAGAGGAAAACAATGTGTGTGTGTGTGTGTGTGTGTGTGTGTGTGTGTGTAGGGGTTATACATAATTTCGTTATTTCTTTTTGATTTGTTTGTTTTTTAATTAAATATATTGGGGTAACATTGGTTAATAACATTATATAAATTTCAGGTGTACAATATTATAATTCGACATCTGTACACTCTGTTGCACACTCACTACCCAAAGTCCAGTTTCCTTTCCTAACCATATATTTGAACTTCTTTACCAATTTCATCCTCCCCCCACTCCTTTTTTCTCTGATAACTACTGTTCTGTTGCCTATATCTATGAGTTTCTATGTTTCTTTTGTTTATATCCTACATATGAGTGAAATCATATGGTTCTTGTTCTTTTCCATCTGACTTATTTCATCTAACATAATACTTCCAAAATCCATCTATCTTGTCACAAATGGCAATATTTCATCTTTTTTATGGAAGAACAGTAATCCATTGTATATATGTGCCACATCTTTATCCAATCATCCATCAGTAGACACTTAGGAAGTTTCAGTGTTTTGGCTATCATAAATAATGCTGCAATGAACAGAGGGGTGCATATATCTTTACAAATGTTTTCTAATTTTCAAGGTAAATATCCAGAAGAGGGATGGCTAGGTCATACTATAGTTCTATTTGTAACTTTCTGAGGAACCTTCATAATGTTTTCCATAGTGGCTGCATAAATTTACATTCCCACCAACAATGTATGAGGGTTCCCTTTTCTCCATATGTGTTCCAACACTTGTTATTCTAATAGGTGTGAGGTAATATCTCACTGTGGTTTTGACTTGCATTCCCCTAATAACTAGTCATGTTAAACATATTTTCATATATGTTTTGGCCATCTGTATGTCTTTCTTGGAAAAATGTCTATTTAGGTCATCTGCCCATTTTTAAATCAGGTATTTTTTCTTGTTGAGTTATATGAGTCACATATATATTATATATGTGTGTGTGTGTATATATGTATATATATGTATGTATACGTATGTGTATATATATATATATATATATATATATATATATACACACACACACACATATATATAAAAGGTAGCTCCTTACCAGAACTTTCATTTGCAAATAACTTCTTCCATTTGGTTTTTGGCCTCATTGTTTCGTTGATGATTTCTTTTGCTGTGCAGAAGTTTTATAGTTTGATGTAGTCCCGTTCATTGGTTTTGCTTTTGTTTCCTTGCCTTTGGAGTCAAGTTCACATTGAGAACAATTTTCATAAGCCTATTTTTTCTTCTATGTGTTTTATTGTTTCTTGTCTTACATTTAAGTTTTAATATGTTGAGCTAATTTTTTTGTATGGTAGTGGTACAGTCTAGTTTTAGTTTTATTCTATTGCACATGGCTATCCACTTTTCCCATCACCATTTATTGATGATATTTTCCTTTCTCCAATGTGTGTTCTTGGCATCTTTGTCTAAAAGTAGCTGCCCATGTACATGTGTGTTTATTTCTGGGCCCTCAATTCTGTTCCATTGGTCTGTGTGCCTATTTTCTGCTTGCCAATACCATGCTGCTTTCTGCCAATACCATAGCTTTGTAGTATAGCTTTGTAAGTATAGTTTTTTTTTATTTTATTAAATTTATTGGAGTGACAATTGTTAGTAAAATTACATAGATTTCAGGTGTACAATTCTGTATTACATCATCTATAAATCCCATTGTGTGTTCATCACCCAGAGTCAGTTCTCCTTCCATCACCATATATTCGATCTCCCTTACCCTCATCTCCCACCCCGCACCCCCCACCCCCCTTACCCTCTGGCAACCACTAAACTATTATCTGTGTCTATGAGTTTCTGTTTCTCATTTGTTTGTCTTGTTCTTTTGTTGTTTTTGGTTTATATACCACATATCAGTGAAATCACATGGTTCTCTGCTTTTTCTGTCTGACTTGTTTCGCTTAGCATTACTCTCTCAAGATCCATCCATGTTGTCACAAATGTTCCTATATCATCTTTTCTTACCGCCGAATAGTATTCCATTGTGTATATATACCACAACTTCTTTATCCATTCATCTATTGAAGGACATTTTGGTTGTTTCCATGTCTTGGCCACCGTAAACAAAGCTGCAATGAACATTGGAGCACACGTGTCTTTATCTCTAAATGTTTTCAGATATTTTGGGTAGATACCCAGGAGAGGGATTGCTGGGTCATATGGCAATTCTATTCGTAATTTTTTGAGGAACCTCCACACTGCCTTCCATGACGGCTGCACCAGTCTGCATTCCCACCAACAGTGTATGAGGGTTCCTTTTTCTCCACAACCTCTCCAACATTTGTTACTATTTGTCTTGTTGATGATAGCCATTCTGACTGGGGTGAGGTGATATCTCATTGTGGTTTTGATTTGCATTTCTCTGATGATTAGTGATGTTGAGCATTTTTTCATGTGTCTATTTGCCATTTGTATGTCCTCTTTGGAAAAATGTCTCTTCAAGTCCTCTGCCCATTTTTCAATTGGGTTGTTTGTTTTTTTGTTGTTGAGTTGCATGAGTTCCTTGTATATTCTGGATACTAGCCTCTTAACGGAGGCACTGTTTGCAAAAATCTTCTCCCATTCAGTTGGTGGCCTCTTTATTTTGTCGATGATTTCTTTTGCTGTGCAGAAGCTTTTAAGTTTCATATAGTCCCATTCGTTTATTTTAGCTTTTACTTCCATTGCCTTTGGAGTCAAGTTCATAAAATGCTCTTTGAACCCAAGGTCCATAAGTTTAGTACCTATGTTTTCTTCTATGCAGTTTATTGTGTCAGGTCTTATGCTTAAGTCTTTGATCCATTTTGAATTAACTTTGGTACATGGTGACAAATAGCAGTCCAGTTTCATTCTTTTGCACGTGGCTATCCAATTCTCCCAGCACCATTTATTGAAGAGGCTGTCTTTGCTCCATTGTATGTTTTTAGCTTCTTTGTCAAAAATTATCTGTCCATATTTATGTGGTTTTATTTCTGGGTTCTCAATTCTATTCCATTGGTCTATGTGTCTGTTTTTCTGCCAATACCATGCTGTTTGATGATTGTAGCCCTGTAGTACAAGCCAAAGTCATGAAGTGTGATACCTCCATTATTGTTCTTTTTTCTTAAGATTGCTTTGGCTATTCGGGGTCTTTTGTGGTTCCAAACAAATCTGATGATTTTTTGTTCTATTTCTTTAAAATATGCCATTGGGATTTTGATGGGGATTGCATTGAATCTGTATATTGCTTTGGGTAATATGGCCATTTTGACTATGTTGATTCTTCCAATCCATGAGCACGGAATGTCTTTCCATTTCTTTGTGTCTTCTTCAATTTCTTTCAAAAATGTCTTATAGTTTTCAGCATACAGGTCTTTCACATCCTTGATTAAGTTTATTCCTAGGTATTTTATTCTTTTTGCTGCAATTGCAAAAGGAATTGTTTTTTGTATTTCTTTTTCTGAGATTTCATTGTTAGTATATAGGAAGGCAATGGACTTCTGTGCGTTGATTTTGTAGCCAGCAACTTTACTGTATTCGTTGATTGTTTCTAATAGCTTTTTGGTGGAGTCTTTAGGATTTTCTATATATAGCATCATGTCATCTGCAAAGAGTGATAATTTAATTTCTTCATTCCCAATTTGGATGCCTTTTATTTCTTTCTCTTGCCTGATTGCTCTGGCAAGGACTTCCAACACTATGTTGAAAAGCAGAGGTGATAGGGGACATCCCTGTCGTGTTCCTGAACGTAGAGCAAAGGGCTTCAGTTTTTCTTCATTAATTATGAGATTAGCAGAGGGCTTGTCATATATGGCCTTTATTGTGTTAAGGTATTTTCCTTCTAAACCTATTTTATTAAGTGTTTTAATCATAAATGGATGTTGTATCTTGTCAAATGCTTTTTCTGCATCAATTGATATAATCATATGATTTTTGTCCTTTATTTTGTTTATGTGATGTATCACATTGATGGATTTGCGTATGTTGAACCATCCTTGTGCCCCGGGGATGAACCCCACTTGGTCGTGATGAATAATCTTTTTAATGCATTGTTGTATTCGATTTGCTAGAATTTTATTTAGGATTTTTGCATCGGTATTCATTAGAGATATTGGTCTGTAGTTTTGTAAGTATAGTTTGAAGTTGGGGATACCTCTGTCTATGTAAAAGATACCAAGAGATTTTCAAAAACAATTTGAAAAACTCCTAGAATAAATAAGTGAGTTCAGTTAGGTCATTAGATACAAACACACAAAATCAATTGTATTTCTATATATTGATAATAAACAAGTGGGAACCCTTATGAAATGTAATACTTTTTAAAACATGAAATACTGAGGTATAAATATGATAAAATATTTACAGCGTCTATATGATGAAAATTACAAAATGCTAATGAAAAAAATCAAAGAAGATCTAACTGCTTCATGAAACATAATGTTCCAGAATTGGAAGACTTAACAGGGTAAAGAAGTCAATTCTCACTAAATTGATATGTAGTTTTAACAAAATTACTATCAAAATTTCAACAAGGCCTTTTGTAGATGTAGATGACTATATTCTAAAATTTATAGGAAAGGGAAACACTCTAGAATAGCAAGAAGAATGTTGAAGTGTATTAAGTGGGATAAACACTTTTCTATGGTAAGACTTGCTATGTACATGTCTGTGTCCAGTAATCTAGACATTGTAGTATTGGCAGAGGGATAGTTATGGATCAATAGAAAACCCAGAAATAGATCCATACCAATATGCCCCTTTAATCTTTAACAAAGGAGAAAGGCAACCTGATTAAAGAAGAGTAACCTTTCAATAAATGTTGCTGGAACAATGGGATATTCATAGGCATTAAACCTGAATATTGACGTAAACCTTACACTTAATAAATAACTCAAAATGGATTATCATTCTTAAAAGTAAAATATAAGACCATAAAACTTTTGGAGTAAAGCATAGGAAAAAATATTAGATTTTAAAATAATTGCTCTATACATACAAAGGCAAGTTGATACATTGAACTTCAGCAAAATTAAAAACTTTCGCTCTGTGAAAGACTGCAAAGAGGATGAGAATACAAATTACAGACTGAAAGAATATATATACCAATTATGTATGTAACAAAGGACTCATATCTAGAATACATAAAAAACTCAAAACTCAGCAGTAAAGCACACGTAATTAAAAAGAAAATGGGCAAAAAAGGCACAGACAATTCACTGAAGAAGTTATATTATGTAGATGTCATATAATCACATGAAAATATGTTCAACGGGGTGGTAGATGAGGATAAATGAGATAAAATATATGGCGATGGAAGGAGAACTGACTCTGGATAGTGAGTGAACACACAATGTGATATAGAGATGATATATTACAGAATTATACACCTGAAACCTATGTAACTTTACTAACAATTGTCACCCCAGTAAACTTTAATTTTGAAAAAAGAAAGAAAAGAAAAGATATTCAACACCATTAGCCATTAGATAAATGCAAATTAAAATCACAGTGAATGGCTAAAATTAAAGAAAATTTATAATTGATACTAATAAATGCTAGTGAAGATACCACCAGAAATTGGATCTCTCGTACATTGTTGGTGGGGATGTAAAATAGTACAAGCTTTCTGGAAAATATTTTGACAGTTCCTTTCAAAAGTGAAAATAGACTTTCCATACATCCCAGCAATTGCCCGCCTGGGCAAATATCCTAGAGAAATGAAAAGTTATTTAGAGGCAGTAAACAAATATTCATAGAAATTTTATTTGTAAATAGCCCTGAACTGGAAACCACCTAAATATCCTTCAGTAGATAAATGGTGAACAAACCATGGTGCATCCATATCATGGAATACTGCACAATGATAAAAAGGAACATGACACCGATACACAAAACTACACGGATAAATCCCACAGACATCTTATGTTGGGTGAAAAAAAAGCCAATCTCAAATTAATACACATTGCAGGATTCTTTATATAAGATATTCATGAAATACCAAAATTGCAGGTATGAACAACAGAGTAATGGAAGTCAGGGGGTAGGGCTAGAGGGGGCTGGGTTGGTGTGGCTATAGCAGGAGCATGAGGGAGTATTGTGGTGATTGGACATATTGATTGTAGTGGTGATTACACAAAGCTACACATGTGAAAAAAATTACATTGAGCTACACACACACACATACACACACAATGAGTATAACTGGTGAAATAAACTCTGTGGATTATATCAATGTCAATTTCCTGGTTTGATGTAGTACAAGTTTTTCAAGATGTTAACATTGGAGAGACTGAGTGGAGACTGAATAAGATCTCTCTGGACATTCCTTTGCACTTCCTTGTAAAATTTTTATTTCAAAATAAAAAGTGTTTTAAAAATGCAAAAAAGTAATAGTTGTGAATAGTTACTAATAACTTTGTAATTCAAATAGACCTATTATGATTCAAACAGTGTCATACTAGAGGAAATTGTGATTTTATTTGAAAGAGAAGGCTCTGTGCATTTTGTCTTTGTTGGAATGGATGAAAACACGAGAAGAGCCAGGCTCCAACAGTGATCTACTGTCGGATCATACCTATGCAGAAGAATGGATTAAATGAGATCATGTATGTAAAACATTCGGTATCATGCTCAGAAAATAGTGCCACGCATGCTCAAATGCATATAAATTCAGTCATGTCATCTTTCTTTTAATAATCAATATTATTTGAGTAAAGTTAACATCTGTAGAAATGGAGGGAATAAAATAGAAAAATCGATATGGGGTAGAATCTTTTAAACAATAAATTAGTAAATTTGAACTTTATCATATAGAAAATGGAGGACTATTGTGAACAAGAGAGGGATCAAAAAAGTCCATAACTAGAAGACAATGGGCGTGACTTCTGTTTGTTGAAGATCTACTCAATGCCAGGTATATTATTTTAGCAATCACAATGCAAAGAGATGAGCCTGTGTGTGTGTGTGTGTGTGTGTGTGTGTGTGTGTGTGTGTACTCAGGAGCTCAGAGATGTCACATGATTTGCTCAAATTCTCAGTTAGTGTATCATTGTCTATTATTGTGTAATGAACCAATAATAGAACCCAAACTCGATTCAGTCATCTCTCTTTTGTGTATCTACCCCAAAAATTTGGAGCACTTATTCATAAAGATATATGTACTCCTATGTTCATTGCACCATTATTCCAATAGCCAAGACATGGAAACAACCTAAGTGTTCTTCAGTGGATGACTGGATAAAGAAGGTATGGTATATATACACAACGGAATAGTACTCAGCCATCAGAAAGATGAAATACTGCTATTTGCAACAACATGGATAGATCTTGAGAATGTTTTCCTAAGTGAAATAAGTTATAAGGAAAAGGACAAGAACCAAATAATTTCACTCATATGTGGGATATAAAACAAAAAGTAACAAATTAACAAACAAAACAAAACAAACAAACAACAGATCCAGACAACAGAATGGTGGTTACCAGAATGGAAAGAGATGGGGAGAGGACATATGAGTATAAAGGGGATCAAATAAATGGTGACAGGAGACTAAGTTTTGGGTGGTGAGCACATAATAATCAGATGTTATATTATAAAGTTGTACACCTGAAATTTATATAATGTTATTGACCAATGTTACCCCAATAAAATTTTTAAAAATAATAAATTTTTCATATGCCTCATTAGTCTACAAGTTGGCTGGGTGTTTCTTTTGGTCTGTTATGTCTGTGCTCAGTTGCATGTTGGGTAGACACTGCTTTTGGCTGGGCTCTCTCACGTATCTTCAGGCTGGTGTAGAATGGCTTCCGCTGGGTCAAACGGGGTTTGTCCACGAGCTTCTCACGCGTACACATCTCTCATTTGACTTCAGTAGCCCAGACTGGGCACGTTCTCAGACTACACTGGGTGAGATGTTTTGTTTGTTTGTTTGTTTGTTTTTAATACCAATGACAGAAGCCAGAGAGAAGTGAAATACAGAAACACTGTCAAAATTTGTCTTGTCACAATCTTGCCACTAATCCTTTTGTCACATGGCCATGCCCATAATCACAGAGCCAGAGGACTATGAGGTTACATGAACAAACATGCAGATACCAAGGAGCCTTTAACATGTTCGATCAACCATAATTTTTAGGAGGAGAAACTGAAAACTGCTGGATCCCCAAATCTAGTGTTAGTACTTTAGACAATATAGTTTCTCGAGAAATTATGCTTTAAATACATCCTGGAATGGATGGCTGTATGCTGACAAAACAAAGTAATTGATGGCCAGTGAAATTCCAACCAGAACCCAGACTTCTTGGGACTGAATCCAAGACCTTCCTACCGCAGTGTGGAGGGATTAGAAATGTGACCCCAACAGGATGACAAGTCAAGGACCACTTCCCTCACCTCCCCCTTGAGTCTTGATACTGCCACACAACTGTAGAAACCTGGCTTTGATTGAGTTTATTTTCTTACTTCCCTGAGACATGTTACAACAGTCTCATGTGTCTAAAACCCCCATCTTAAAGACTATCTGAGCAATCTGAAAGACAACTCAGAATAAAGCCTACTCTTGGAAGTCACAGGAGAGAAGCTGAGAAGCAAATGGCATTGACTGTATTTCTTTAGACATGTCCGAAGAAATTGTGTCTCTCAGGTAAATAAAAATTAATGAGACTAAAAATTAATCCAGAATGCTTTCATTTAATTTAATCTATGTAGAAATTGTGGGATCTTTCTGGGGACTAAAGTTACGTTTGATTATTAAACATTGTAGAAGATTGCACATTGCATCTATTTAATTCCACAGCCATGAAATGTCAGCTATTTGATGTCTTTGAATATTAGCTTCAACTGCCTTTGAAAATTTGGAAGATCTTGCTTCATTTTCTCCAGTGTTTAACTTTCCAACCAATGAGTGACAATCAAATAAGGACCCATGGTAATACAAGCCAGGTCTGATGTAGAAGCAGGTCTTTTCTGAATCCTCTGAGCCTAACTTTCGGGCAGCCTTTTCCCATACCAGTTTGATTTGCATGGGGGATTTTCATTCCTAAAATTTATGTTTCTTCCTGAAAGTGACTTAAGACTTTCCAGAAGGTCTGTTCCTCAGTGAGAATGGAAAGTTATCTGGTTTTCAACTCATAGTCAAGAAACATTTATGAAGCTCAGAATCTGAAGCAGACATTTTGGCAAAGCTAGGATTGGAAGACAAATAGGGTAAGTCCCCACTAGGGCTCTTCACGCAGTGCAGGCTGCAGATGGGCTCACCAGTATCTGCCACAGAAACGAGAGACAGTGGGGCAGGTGGTGGGAGGTCCAGCTCTAACCTCCTCCTTACCACATCTCTTTAAAAAAAAATGAGCATCCCTGATGCCCCATGCACAGGAAGAGGTCAGAGGAGTCCATGAGCCAATGACTCCTGGGATGCAATAGAACTAATTTACCAAGCTTATCACAGAGCTACTGGGAACCAGGTAAGATTCCCAGCACGTCTTACTTGTGCCTCTGCACCTTTTGAAGCTGGTCTTTCTGCTAGAAATGGCCTTCCCTGTCTTCTACGCACTTTATAATTTCCCACTCTATTTTTCCCCCCTGATTTTAGAAACAATATTTTATTAACAGAACTGAAGAACACTTTGTGTTTTTCAGGGACCAAATCATACTCCAAATTTATACAAAGCCCATGGTTACCTTTAAATTAATTAAGTTTTTTTCAGCTGTGTTCTTGCTGAGTTATGTCCCTCCCCCATCATGTACTTGCACAAAAGGTTACATTTATCTCTGTCAGATTTTATTGTCTTAGATTCAGCATTTACTCCAAACTATTGAGATATTTTGGATCATGACTTGATGTTCAACACTTAGAATATTTGAAGTGCACAGGCATATACTCCTAGGAACTTTTCAGTTCTTAGTAACATTTCCCCAGGATTGTCTTTTCAGTAGTCAAGGTACATTTTGACACTAGTGCTTGAGAAAACACGTGATTTTTATTTTATTTTATTAGTTTCCAGTGCACAAAACAGTGTAATAGTTAGACATTTATCATTTATATCCCTCACACTGTGTCAATCCCCCTCCCCCCATCCACTGTCCCTCTAACATCACACACAGCCATTACATTTCCACTGTCTCTATTCCTAATGCTGTACTCCGCTTCTTGTAACTACACACACACACACACACACACACACACACACACACACACACACACACGCACACAAAAGCTTGTAGTTGACATTCATTATTGTTCAGCTTCAGTTTCAGGTGTACAGTGCAGTGATCAGGCATCTACATCTTCCCTGAGGTGGTCTCCCTAATGAGACAAGTGTCCAACAGATACTGTATAAAATCTTTACAGGATTATTGATTACATTCCAAAAATAAGATCCCATGGCAATCTTATTCCCACACTATTTTTAAGATCTGGTGCGGGTGTCAGCTCCCTTGACAGGCTGAACACACGGCCCTCCTCCCAGGGTTGACAGCTCCCTTCCCAAGTTCTGCAAGCTTTAGGACCCCCCCTCACCATAATCTCCAGCACACAGCCAGGCTGTACTGAAAAGGCAGCCACCGGGTCCTTCTCATGATTGTAGCCAAGGGCCTGGTATAAAACTTGTCACTGGTGATGAAAAGCATCTGTAAAATTCAATCACACTGCAATTGTTTGTTTTTACTTCCATCTCCCTTACTACACACCACACAGAGACCACATCTGACCTCTCATTTTATCCTCATTTCGAATACAGAACCCAGCCCAGTACAGAGGTCCGATGAGTGCAAATAAAGAAATTAATGAAAATATATTCCCCATAATTATATTTTTGGAATAGCTCCCTTTTGCCATGTCAAAGACCCCTTTCCTCTAATGAGAGCTGCAGAATTTACAAAACACCTTCAGAATCTCTGTCAGGTACGTAGATGAGACCATCTCCAGCCATAAATTAAGCCTTTCTGAGCTCCCCTAGCAGCTTGGAGCTCTGGGGTCCACACCTTCTTCTCTCTTTCTGAAATCAGCACTTAGGGTTGTCCCTTTCTGTGTGTGGGCTGTGTCCTCTGTAGGCAGACAGCTCTCGGGGGCAGGCAGAGTAGACACATCTTGGCAACTGGCCCCCATTTGGACTCCATGCTATGCTCCTCAGTGAGCTCTGGACCAGACCTGACAACTCAGACATGGAGCCAGCAGGCTGTCTGTGAAAGTGGGGAGGCTCCAAGCATCAGTGGTGAGCATCCATTCCCTTCTTTCCTCCTGTGTGCACAAACCCAGTGCTGGGAGGTTTAAGACATCCTAGTACTTAAAAAGTTCATTTCTCTGAGATAGAAATAGCATTGAGAACCAAACCTCCCTTCTACAGCCTCTGCCACCTCACGACTTTTGTCAAACTGAAAATTAGAACAGGGACCAGAACCACAGTGTGGCATCACAATCCTCACCAGGAGCTCTGCCTGTAGGGGGTGGGGGTGGCCAATTTAATCTGCTGGTGCTCATCCTAGTCACACCGGTGGTTACAGTGGTTGGTGCATAGTGTGAGCTGGCCCAAGTCTCTGCCCGTGGAGGTATGATAACTGATTGTGGCCTGGGAGAATATTCTCAAATCCAATTTGTCCACAAACCCACAGCCCAGAGAAGGTGCTCCAAGAGAGTGGCAGGTGTGAATGGACCCACCGCTGGCAGTCTCCCGTCCTCACGCATCGCACCCCGCCCGTCACCCACTGTACCTTGAGGGGTCTGAGTTAACAGCAATGGGTGGGTAAGTGGGTACACCGAAGACAAAATCAAGAGATGAGTGCCTCGGGGGGGAAGCATAATCGAATTAGCTTCAGAACCGCATGGGAATAGACTCCGCCATCCATGTGGTTGAACACAGATGTTAGCATCGGTCATGGCCGTGTGGTGGCCAAAGCAGGGCCTCCTTCTCCACACAAAGGCCTGCACCCACCTTGGGTTCCCCCGATTGCCCCGGCACAGAGCCACTATTAAACATAACCCGAGTCTCCATTTATGCTGAGGAAACAGTGCCACCCTCCTGGGTGAAGCCTTCGCAGCCCCAGCACGAAGCAGACACACCCCTGGCAGCCTGGGCAGTACTGCACGCCCTCCAGGTGCAGACACCTGAGGTATGTGCTGGGCCCCGGAGGTCATGTGCCTTCAAGAAGTGTGTGTGCTGGTGCCTAAACAGTATCTGTGGGGCATGGGGTTCACTGCTTGGGGCTAAGGCTGTAACACACTTCTAATTGTCATAGCAACCCCACAGGGCAGGTGATTCTAGTTCTATTTTAGAAGTGAAGAAGCTGAGATTTAGAAATACTAAATGACTTGCCTAAGGTCAGACAGCTAATAAAAGGCTAGACTAAAGTGGGAGAAGGGCCTGCTTCTCTTTGAAGCCCCTGGGTGTAACTCTACCTGCCTGCTTAAGGAAAGGCAGGGTATCCAGCCGAAGGCTAGAACATGGCCTAGGAGAGTGTGAGGGGATGGCATGTTTTCACTACACTCTCAGCATTGTACACACACATTTTTTGTTAAGCAGAGACAAGGTTTTTTCCTAGCAGACTGGAAAATACTTCAGAAAAGTAAGTTTTGCTCAACTTGTAGATCAAAGGATCGAAGATGGCACCATGGTTTTTAAAAGCAGGTGCAGAGGAACAAAATAATAGAGTAAAAAGGAAAATCCCCACAAGTTCAGTGAAGTCCCAGTAACTATATGCACACAAATCTTTGCATCTTACAGGAGAATAGACACACAGAAGTCTGGCAGACTGTCACCAAATCAGTGTCATTAAAGCCAGCCAATGCCAGTATTGCCAAGAAGGACATGCTACAGAACACTCCCCCAGTTCCAGTTTCCTTGTAACTCCACGATGGATGTTGGAAGCAAGAGACCATGTGCCCCCTACCTCATGTCTGACCCAGTTCCTCGCAGAGCAATGGGCACACTGTGTGTGCCATGTGAAAATGAAATAGGGGTCCGGTCTCCCCTCTGCCCTGACTCCAGCCCCTCTCTAGCCACTGACGTTGTTTCTGTTGATCCATCACCCGTTTAATGACGCTTTCTCTCCTTTGGACATGAAGCTTTGTACTATATCCTCAGATGCAATGGTTTTTTAATGAGATAAATTATTGCTAATTATCAATGATATGATTGTTACTTTCACTTATGAGAGGCAATGCACACTGTGCTCTGCCATATAATATTAGTCAGCTCAGGTTGCTGTAACAAAATACCGTATTTATTTCTCACAGTTCTGAAGGCTGGAAGTCCAAGATCAAAGTGCCAACAAACTTGGTTTCCGGTGAGGGGTCTCTTTTTGGCTTGCAGATGGCTGTCTTCTTCTGCGTCCTTACACAATGGGGCGAGAGGGAGGGAGGGAGGGGTGGAGGAAATGAGAGAGAGAGAAACTCTGGTATCTCCTTTTATAAAGACACTAATCCTAACAGATTAGGGCCCCACCTTTCTGATCTTATTTGACCTTAATTACTTCCTTAAAGGCCCCAGCTCAAAATATAGCCACACTGGGCGGTAGGGCTTCAGTATATGAATTCCGGGGTGGGGGGACACAAACATTTAGTCTATAACACACTCTTAGGCACACACAATGAGGCGCTCCATGGTTTGGTCCAAATCCCACCTCTGCCTCTCGAAGCTGGGTAACCCTGGGCAAGTCACTTACCTTCTGCAGGCCTCCATTTCTTATGTCTAAGACAGGGATACTAGTCTTCCTCCTTCTCGGAATGTTATGTGAAGTGTTTGGAATGGACCTGGTATATGTGTTGGCTATTGCTACTACTCTTTATAACCGCATGTTATACAATGTTATAACTTTATTAACATTGCATTTGCTCATCTATTATAGAACATTAATTACTACTGCTTATTGTCTCAGATGCCTGTCCCCAGGGCCGGCGTGACGGTGCATTGCTGTGTCCCCCATGCAGATTTACCACACTTACTTGGCACACCTCCCTAGATCCTAGTCTTAACTTTGATAGATGTAACAGCTGCAAACAGAGAAGGCCAGTTACTCTCTGAAAATCACCTCAAAAGGGGAAGATTCTTGATAAAATTCCCCGAATACCCGGCTTTTTATTGTTACACTATGCAACATAATATAAGATTTGTTTTTCTACAAATAAGTTATTTTCAGTTCCGTAGTGAAAATCACATCTGGGTTGCAGCTACTCCAAGTCTCTGTGCTGTACTGTGGACATGCTGAGGCCAGGAGCAGCACAGAGAGACCAGCGAGAACCTCAGAATTACAAAGGGCCTCAAGTTCCAGGAAGTGCACCCCTTAGGGGTGCAGAGAATGTGGGAGGCTGTGTGGGGAAACTCAGACTAAGTGAGCCACAAACATTCTTTTGACCAGGAGAGCTTGGAGAGGCATTTAGGGAAGAAACCATAAAGCCAATGATTTAGATGCATTACACGTGCTTCCCATTGCACTGAATTCAGCCTAACAAACACTTTAGGGCTCCTGCCACAGGCCATGCTCAATGTCAATGGTAAAATACAGAATTGAGAGGACGGCTGTCCACACAACCTACAGGGAGGCATGGTCCAGTGGGTAAAGTGGACAGATGGATGTAATTAAAATACAAGATGGGCATGAACTGGACAGGTCCCCAGGCCAGTCTGAAGGTGACCATGGGCTTCCCAGAGACTTTGTGCCTAGCTGATTGTGGAGAAGAGAATAGGATAAAGATGAGGAGGGTACAAGGTGAGCATTCCAAGGAGGGAAGAGCTGATGTGAGGCCAGAGATGGCTCAGTGTTGAGTGTATGGGAAAATCTGTGAATTTTTGTGAGGTATCATAATATGGAGGATAAGAAGACCTGGGGATTGGCCAGAGATGGGGGTGGTACACCTTGCCTCTGATTTTCAGTTTTGGTGGGTGAGAGGACACCAGGAAGGCCAGCTTGTTGGAGACAAGGAAAGTCAATTGCAGACAGATTGTGACGGATACCTTAGGCGTGTAAAAATCTGGGGCTACAGAAATTATTTCAGAGTGGAAGGAGAGCTTGTATTCAGGTTGCCTGTCCATTTTCTTGCTCTGCTGATAACCCCGTGGCATTGGTATAGCAGAGCGGGCACTGATGGTTTAGGTTCCACCCTCTGCTCCTGACTTCCATGAAAGCTGACATTTTATAACATGGTGCCCCGCCCCCACTTGCTGTAGCCCGTTGCTCCAGACATAGGTATGTGACCACAGAGCCCTGTCCTGGCATTTTGGACTTGGGAACTTAAGAGCCAATCAGACTTCCCCTGAAGTGTAGGTTGTAAGATATAAAACATAGGTGCTACTGGCAACTCTGTTTTTATAGTCTTCGCCATGTGAAGAAAGGCGATCTAAACTGAGTGAAAATTAGAATGGTATCCAGAGATAGAAAAGATGAAAATCCAAACTGTGATGTAGAAATGCTGGCCCTAATACTGAAGCCTGGGGACCTGTCATCTCCCAGTAGAGAGCCCTCCCTGGTCTTTTCATGGTGTTTTTTGATGATGCTTCTTTGGATTTGGTGAGTCAATGACTTCCCTTTACAGCCAAATCTAATGAAAAGTTTGTGGGCTTTGTTACTGTTGTTGTTCACTTGTACATTACATTCACAAATACATATAATCCCAGTTATGTAGGTTCATAGGTGGTAAACAGATTATCCAGAATCTAAGGTAACATGGCGGAGACTAGATTCCAATTCAGATCAATCCAACCATGTATACACCAGGTTTGTATTCATAGCTGCTGTAACTAGCAGCCTGAAAATCTTAGAAAGTTTCATTCTCACTCATGAAAAGTACCCCCAACATGCCTGCTGCTAGACAGACAGCCCTGTCCCAAGTGGTCAGTCATTCATCAATCCAGGCCTCCTTCCATTGAAGCCTTACCATGTGTGACTTTTTGCTTCCTTAGTATCATCCACCTGAAGCAAGATGGGATGGAGACTGTCACCCAATACGGGACAACCTCAGCTTGAGAATCATTCACATCACTTACACTGGAATTGCATCAGCAAGAACCAGCAAAGTGATCCCACCTCAGTGCAAAGAGAGCTGGAAGGACAGAGCTTAGCCAGGCAGCTCCGTCCTAGCCACAGTTACTCACCATGGAAGGGGACTCTCAGTTCTTGGGATCTTTCCTGTCTCTTCCACAGATCTCAAGGCCCAGGCCCTCTCCACTCTGCCAATGCTTGGGTTTTCTGGAAAGAGAAAGGGGCTGAGCTCTACAGAGCTCCTTGTTTGACCTGAGGTTCAAGTCTGGTCATCATGTTGAGAAGGAATAACTGAACCGTGGTATATGATGAACATCTGGCCATGGACATGGATGCTCTTTTCTACACATATAACCTGGTGTTTATGGCACTAGGTAGCAAGAACTATGCAGGGGCCAGTGCATACCTCTGAGAACAGCCTAACCCCATGGTTGGTTCCCCCTATTGAGTAAGGGAAAAAAGCAGTAATAAGTAAATGTGGAAAGAAATCAGTCACATAAAATCATAGAACAGGGAGCCAGTGATGGAATATAAACCCTGCCCTCCAAACCAGGGAGTGGAAATGACAGGCCAAGTGTTGTTCTCTTATCCTCTGGTTTGTTGGCCCCCTGTGCTATCACAATAAAGATGCATGGCTTTTTACCAGTGAGAAGCCTGTTGTGTCTCATTTTTGGGATCTTAGAAGTTCTGTGGGAGCCCAGGGTGTCCTTGTGGGCTCTGCCATGAGCTTTCTGGGGGGACGGGATGAAAGGGACCCACATAGCCTTCAGAAGAAACTCCCAAGCATGGCAGCTGCCCCCGACACACACACACACACACACAGCTCTCTGCTTTGGATCTCTGTAGATGGAAATGCTCTGTATCTTAGTGCTGCAAGCACATTACACACCAATGTTGTCACACAGCAGCCTAGCCGCCTGTCCCTACCATCCTTTCCTTAGGGAAAGAGGGTTGCGGGTTGTCCCTCTTAGGGGTTGAGTTTTATAGGTCTCCTCTCTTGGTCCCAGTATGCTGGGTCTGCGGTCAAAGACGAGTAAGTTTCCTCAAGGGAGGGACGACTTAAGCCAGACGGGACCCCAGGGACCCCCATGAGTTAGCCTTTGAAACTAGGAGGGATGCCCCTCCTCCAATGTTTCCTGGGAGCTGCTGACTCCTGCTTCAAGTGACCAGCACTCTATTGTGCTAAGGAATGATTAATTGAGTGAAACCATCTCACTCCCCGCTTGGCTCATGGGATGATTGCCATGAGAGACCTGCTCCCCCAGGGATTGTATACACCGCACCTTGTTCACATGGGGACAGCATGCACAGGTTGCTTTGGGACAATATGATTGGATATTGGGAACATGCTGATTGTATTAGTGGTGTAAGAGTTTTACAGACCCTGCCCAGAATCATGTGATGCCTATTGTAAAAAAGCAATAAATACCCACGACGACCCGATTCGGGGCTCCAGTCTCTTGAGGCTGTGAGTCCCTTGGTCCTCTGTGGTTTCTCTGCATTCAGTGTCTCTGGTCTCTTTATTTCTATAATAGAATTTAGCCCCTGCCGCCTCCCTCGCTTTCCCACTGCTTGTGTTGTGCAGGACGCAACACACCAAAATACATGTGAACAGGAAATTAGTTTACAGGGCCTTCCCAGAAATGCTTGTTTTGCTTTTTTTTTTTTTTTTTTTTCTGACTTAGACAGTCGGGTTTATTTCTGGGCCCTCAATACAATTCCATTGATCTCTATGTATAGCTCTATGCCAGTGTCACCATGTTTTCCTTACTGTGGCTTTGTACTAATAACAAATTACGTTTGGGAAGGGTGAGCCTCCAACTTGATTTGTTTTTTTTTTTTTTTTTTAATTTAGAAAATTTTAAATTTAATCTACATTTATATCTGATATACTTAAATATACACACTGGTTTTTTTTTTTTTCATCCTGATAACTTCTTTTTTTTTTTTTATTAGTTTCAGGTGCACAAAACAAATCAAAACTTAGACGTTTATCATTTACATCCCTCACACTGTGTGAACCCCCCTCCCCCATCCACCATCCCCCCGTACGTTCCCAAAACCTCTCACCTTCCCCTTATCCCCACCCCCCCGCCCCTCTAGCAACCCTCTGTTTTTCCTCCATGTTTCCAAAACTGTCTAGATTCCGCATATAAGTGAGATCATATGGTATTTGTCTTTCTCTTTCTGACTTATTTCACTTAACATAATGTTCTCTAGGTCCATCCATGTTGTTGCAAATGGTAAGATTTCTTTCTTCTTTATGGCTGCGTAATACTCCATTGTATAAATATACCACAGTTTCTTAATCCAGTCATCTACTGATGGGCATTTCGGTTGTTTCCAGGTCTTGGCTATTGTGTATAGTGCTGCAATAAACATAGGAGTGCATAAAGATTTTTGAATTGGAGATTTGGATTTCTCCGGATAGATACCTAGGAGTGGGATTGCTGGATCATAAGGTAGTTCCATTTTCAGATTTTTGAGATACCTCCAAACTGTTTTCCATAGTGGCTGCACCAATCTGCATTCCCACCAACAGTGCACCAGCGTTCCCTTTTCTCCGCATCCACGCCAGCACTTGTTTGTTGATTTATTGATGATAGCTATCCTGACTGGGGTGAGGTGGTATCTCGTTGTGGTTTTTATTTGCATTTCTCTAATGGTTAGTGAGGTTGAACATTTCTTCATATGTCTGTTTGCCATCTGTGTGTCCTTTTTAGAAAAATGTCTCTTCATGTCCTCTGCCCATTTTTTAATTGGGTTGTTTGTTTTTTTGGAGTTGAGTTGAGTGAGTTTTTTATAAATTTGTGATATTAACCCCTTATCAGATATATCATTGGCAAATATCTTTTCCCAATCAGTAGGATCCCTTTTTGTTTTATTGATGGTTTCCTTGGCTGTGAAAAAGCTTTTTAGTTTGATGTAGTCCCACATGTTTATTTTTTCTCTTACTTCCCTCGCATGAGGGGATATATCAGTAAAAATCTTACTCCGGGTAATGTCTGTGAAGTTTCTTCCTATATTTTCTTCTAGGAATTTTATGGTTTCAGATCTTACATTTAAATCTTTAAGCCATTTTGAATTTATTTTTGTATGTGGTGTAAGGAGGTGATCCAGCTTCATCTTTTTGCATGTGTCTGTCCAAGTTTCCCAGCACCATTTATTGAATAGACTGTCTTTACCCCACCGTACATTCTTGCTTCCATTGTCATAGATTAAATGGCCATATAGGCATGGATTTATTTCTGGACTCTCTATTCTGTTCCATTGATCTATGGGTCTGTTTTTATGCCAGTACCATGCTGTTTTGATTACTGTAGCCTTGTAGTATAATTTGAAGTCAGGTATTGTTATACCTCCCACTTTGTTCTTATTTCTCAAGATTGTTGAAGATATCCGGGGTCTTTTGTTATCCCATATAAATTTTAGGATTATATGTTCTATTTCTGTGAAAAATGTCGTTGGTAGTTTGATAGGAATTGCGTTGAATATATATATTGCCTTAGGCAGTATGGACATTTTAACTATATTAATTCTTCCTATCCATGAACATGGTATGTGTTTCCATCTATTTGTATCTTCTTTCATTTCTTTCTTCAGTGTCTTATAATTTTCTGAGTACAGATCTTTTACTTCTTTGGTTAAATTTATTCCCAGGTATTTTATAGTTTTTGGAGCAATTGTAAATGGAATTGCTTTTTAAATTTCTCCTTCTGATGTTTTATTATTGGTATATACAAATGCAACTGAGTTCTGAATATTAATTTTGTATCCTGCTACTTTACTAAATTCATCTATCAGATCTAATAGTTTCTTGGTGGAGTCTTTAGGGTTCTCTAAATATAGTATCATATCATTTGCATATAATGACAGTTTTACTTCCTCCTTACCGATTTGGATGCCCTTTATTTCTTTTTCTTGTCTGATTGCTGTGGCTAGAACTTCCAGCACTATGTTGAATAGAAGTGGAGAAAGTGGGCAGCCTTGCCTTGTTCCTGATTTTAAGGGGAATGGTTTTAGTTTTTCCCCATTGAGTATGATGTTAGCTGTGGGTCTATCATATATGGCCTTTATTATGTTGAGATATGATCCCTCTATTCCCACTTTCTTAAGGGTTTTTATTATGAATGGCTGCTGAATTTTATCAAATGCTTTTTCTGCGTCAATTGATATGATCATATGATTTTTATTTTTCATTTTGTTAATGTGGTGTATCACATTAATTGATTTGCGGATGTTGAACCACCCTTGCATACCAGGGATGAATCCCACTTGATCATGGTGTATAATCTTTTTAATATATTGCTGAATTCTGTTTGCTAGTATTTTGTTGAGGATTTTTGCATCTATGTTCATTAGCGATATCGGCCTGTAGTTTTCTTTTTTTGTGGTGTCTTTGTCTGATTTTGGGATCAGGGTGATAGTGGCTTCGTAAAAAGTGTTTGGGAGTCTTCCCTCCCTCTGGATTTTTTGGAAGAGTTTGAGGAGAATAGGTGACAATTCTTTTTTGAACGTTCTGTAAAATTCACCTGTAAAGCCATCTGGTCCAGGGCTTTTGTTTTTTGGGAGATTGTTGATTACTGATTCAATTTCCTTGGTGGTAATCAGTCTATTCAGGTTTTCTGTCTCCTCTTGAGTTAGCCTTGGAAGGTTGTATGCATCTAGGAAATTGTCCATTTCTTCCAGGTTGTCAAATTTGTTGGCATACAGTTGCTCATAGTAGTTTCTTAGGATTTTTTGTATCTCTGCGGTGTCTGTTGTCACTTCTCCTCTTTCATTACTGATTTTATTAATTTGGGTCCTCTCTCTCTTTTTTTTAATGAGTCTGGCTAAAGGTTTGTCAATTTTGTTTATCTTCTCTAAGAACCAACTCTTGGATTCATTGATCTTTTGTATTGTTTTTCTGGTTTCTATTTCGTTTATTTCCGCTCTGCTCTTTATTATCTCCTTCCTTGTACTCCCTTTGGGCTTATTTTTTTGTTCTTTTTCCAGATCCCTTAAGTGTGAAGATAAACTGTTGATTAGTGATGTTTCTTGTTTCTTTAGGTAGGCCTGCAGTGCTATGAACTTCCCTCTTAGGACTGCTTTCGCGGCATCCCATAGATTTTGGGTCGTTGTATTTTCATTTTCGTTTGTCTCGAGATATCTTTTGATTTCTTCCTTGATTTCCTGTTTGACCCGTTCATTATTTAGTAACATATTATTCAGCCTCCATGAATTTGTGTGTCTTCCAGTCTTTTTCCTGTAGTTCATTTCTAATTTCATAGCACTGTGGTCAGAGAAGACAATTGGTATGATTCCAATTTTCTTAAATTTATCCAGACTTGCTTTGTGGCCTAACATATGGTCTATCTTGGAAAATGTTCCATGTGCGCTTGAGAAGAACGTGTATTCTGCAGCATTGGGGTGGAATGCTCTGAAAATATCGGTTAAATCCAAGTGGTCCAATGTGTCATTTAAGGCTGTTGTTTCCGTATTGATTTTCTGTCTGGAAGACCTGTCCCTTGTTGTCAGAGGTGTGTTGAAGTCCCCTACTATGATAGTGTTACTGTTGATCTCCGTCTTTATGTCAGTCAATATCTGTTTTATATATTTAGGTGCTCCTATGTTGGGTGCATAGATGTTTACTAGGGTTATATCCTCTTGTCGAATTGATCCCTTTATTATTATATAGTGTCCATCTTTGTCTTTTAATATTTTCTTCATTTTAAAGTCTATTTTGTCAGAGATAAGTATTGCAACTCCAGCTTTTTTCTCATTTCCATTTGCATGGAATATCTTACTCCAACCCTTCACTTTTAGCCTGTGTGTGTTTTGATCTGAGGTGAGTCTCCTGTATACAGCATATACAAGGGTCTTGCTTTCTTATCCATTCAGCCACCCTATGTCTCTTGATTGGAGCATTTAAACCATTTACATTTAAAGTGATTATTGATAAGTACATAGTTATTGCCATTTTTAAATTTGTGGTTAGATTGTTTTCATCTTTCTTCTATTTACAGAAGTCCTTTTAGTATTTCTTGCAATGCTGGCCTGGTGGTAATGAATTCCTTTAGCTTATTCTTTTCTGGGAAGCTCTTTATCTCCCCGTCAATTTTAAATGATAGCCTTGCTGGATAAAGCAACCTAGGTTGTAGGCCTTTGTTTTCCATCACTTTGAGTATCTCCTGCCACTCCCTCCTGGCCTTCAATGTTTCTGCAGAAAAGTCATTTGATAGTCTTATGGGAGTTCCCTTGTATGTAACCCTCTGTCTTTCTCTTGCTGCTTTTAGGATTCTCTCTGTCTTTAATCTTTGCCATTTTAACTATAATGTGTCTTGGAGTGGACCTGTTTGGTTTTATCCTGGTTGGAACTCTCTGCACTTCCTGGACTTGTATGTTGGTTTCCTTCATCAGGCTAGGGAAATTTTCAGACATTATTACTTCAAATATGTTCTCAATCCCTTGTTTCTTCTCTTCACCTTCTGGTATTTCTATGATGCGCATGTTGTTGCGCTTGATGTTATCCCATAGTTCTCTTAAACCATCTTCATTGTTTTTTATTCTTTTTTCTTTCTGTTGTTCTGTTTGGGTGATCTCTGCTAACTTGTCTTCTAAGTCGCTGATTCGATCCTCTGCTTCATCTAACCTGCTGTTAATTCCTTCAAGTGAGTTCTTTATTTCGGTAACTGTGTTCTTTAGTTCTAACTGGTTGTTCGTTATGATTTCTACATCCTTCTTGATGTCCTCTCTAAGTTCCTTAAACATTCTTATCATCAGTATTCTGAACTCTGTCTCTGACAGTTTGGTTACCTCTGCTTCATTTAGTTCCATTTCTGAAGGTTTCTTCTGTTGTTTTATTTGGGATATGTTTCTTTGTTTCCTCATTCTGGCTGACTCTCTGTGTTTGCTTCGATGTATTAGGTAGATGCCCTGGAGTTCTTAGTTCTTGCTGGATTAGTATATAATAAATGTCCTTTATATTTGACTTGCACTACTTCGTTCTTCTCCCCTGCGTGTGCTCTAAAAGTGACTCTTATGTTGTGTATATTGTCCTGTTAAAGAAGATCCTTAATTGCTTTTCGCTTGTGAGTAGGTGGAGTTAACTCCTAGGCTGACTAGTTGTGAGACTTGGCTTTGCCCACGTAGGGTATTCTGCTGTGTGAGGGTTGACCACTTAGATGTGGTTTGCCCTTTGGCCTCTATGTGCCCGTAAAGAATCCCCTCTGGGTGTGTCACTTGTAGGTCAAACCCGGTAGTACTCTGGCTTGGTCTGGAGTTGGCCGCTGGGTATGTTGAATCTTGTGCCTCTTAAGCTGGGCACTGGTAGGGCAATTACAGAACAAAGCAAATCACCAAGCACAATAATAACAACAAGGAAAAAGTCAAATACATTCACATGTAAAAAAACAATCGACAACCCCCACTCGACACAGGCAAAGATGTCAAAAATATAAAGACAAATCAAAACAGAACAAACAAAAAAAAAAGACAGTGCCAGTTGTGGCTTAAGCCCACCAAGTAATCTCCAGGTTGTTCTCTGCTGTAGCACAGAGTCCCCTGCGTATTGTGCAGGTAGAGCTGGTCACCTGGTGCCCAGAGTGACGCTGAGGCTGCAGCTTTAGATGTGTGGGGCTGAGGGGTCTGGACAGTAGGTTTTACAAAGCCAGCGCAGTTCTGCCCTTGCCGGCACATATGCACACCGAGAATAGCACCACCAGCCCTGTGTCCAGCTCTCCTGAGTCTTAGGGCACCTCTTCCCTGTGTGTATGTGTGGCGGGCTGGGGGTTCCTCAGCTGCTAAAAGCTGAGTGCTGCATCTGCCACTTACTGCTGATCCCTGGGAGTGCCTCCGCTGATGTAATTGCCCCGCCCTAGGCAGGCCAGAAAGGGTGGGGGCTGGGGATGGAAAGAGGGGTCTTCTCTTTCCCAGCCCAGCTGTGTCACACCCCACCCACAGGCCAGAAACAGTGGTATCTGAGGATGGATGAGTCTCCTGTCTCCTAGGCCAGGGCAAACCACACTCTTCTCAGCCTCTTCCATGGGCCAGAGCCAGCGGCCAGTCTTCCCATAGCCCAAACCCCAAGGCTCCTCTGTAATCTGACACTGCTCTTCAGATCAGGAGCCAGTTCAAGTCTCTGGAAGGGTGGGGGTAGGATTGGAAGAGCGGGGGGAGGGGCCCAGGTATGGAGTTAATTGCCTCAAATCCTGCCTCTGCGGGGCGGGGGGGGGGGGGAGAGGTCTGCTGTGGGACGCAAAGTAGAGTCCGCCACCTGGCTTTTGTGTTCTCTCTTTTGTCCTGGGAACCCCTGCTTCTCTGCAGCTGGGGATGTGGTTGACCCGCTCTAGGCTGGCTAGAAAGGGTGGGGGCTGGGGATGGAAGGAGGGGTCTTCTCTTTCCCAGCCCCGCTGTCTTAACACTCTTCCCGCAGGCCAGAAAAGGTGGTGGCTGGGGGCGGAAGATTCCCAGCTCCTAGCCTCCTCCCTGGGCCAGAACCGCCCGCCTGTCTTCCCGGAGCCCGGGCTCCAAGGCCTCTGTAATCTGCTGCTGCTCCTTAGTGCAGGGGCCAGATCAAGTCTCTAGAAAGGCGGGGGGAGGGTCGGAAGAGTGGGGGGAGGGGCCCAGGTATGGAGTTTGTCCGTTGTCCGGCCTAAGACTTATTGAAGATAGCTGGAGTTATTGCCTTAAATGCTGGATATGCTGCCTCTGAAGCGGGGTGGTCCGCTGTGGGACGCAGGGCAAAACGCCCACCTCCTGGCTTCCAGGCTCTCCTCCGTCCTGGGATATCCTGCGTATCTGTAGCCGTGGGTGTGGGCTGGAATTTCACAGGCACAGGTGCGGAGCAGATTTCCACAACCCAAGGGTGGGGGCTGAATTTCTATCGCCACAGGTGTGGACCGCGATCCCAACCCGCGTCCCCACCGCCGCCGCAGGTGCGGCGTGTCTCCGCTCTGCTCCCTTCCTTCTTCCCCTGCTCACCCAATTTTTCCCCACCTGCAAGAAATCCCTGCGCGAGTCTCTTCGCTGTTCTGCGTGATGAGCAGAGAGTCCTTTGATGGGTTATAAGCTTCCCGTTTCTGATAAGATCGGACGGAGAACTCAAAAAGTGCGCCCCGCTGCTGCCATTCCTATGACGTCTTGTTTTGCTTTTTCATGTGCAGTTACTCATGGAATTACTATTAATGGAATGCTCTGATTATCTCTGAACAGGTCCTTTACTTTAAAATAACATTAGAATCACTACTTTCTGAGACTGTTGGAGTTTATTTACAATATAATTAGCATAGTAATCAAAGGCAGTCAATGAAACATAAAAAACAATTACTTGTGGCTTTAAACTGTCATTAAACAATAAAACTTTAGAAATAATGACAAATCATGTTTTTCTAGTGAAATTTCACATACACTATCTTTTGTGAGGCTTTGAAGTAAGAAAAAAAATAATCCATCTCTAAGGTCTGAGACTTTAGCTTATAAGCATCTCCTGATGGTGAAAAGTTAAGACCACTATAACAAGGTTTCCATGAAAGCAAAGGCATTTTTCATGCTATTCCCAAGGAAGGCAGGTTGATTTATTTATTTTGGGGGTAAAGTTATATGGGAGTTATATATACCTTCCTGCCAGATCAGATTTTGGCTTCTGAACTATTCATAAAAGTAATTGGCAACACTCAGTTGAGAGTTGGAGTGGGCTCCATCCTTCCATAGGTGCCTGCTCTGGAGTCAGGTGTGGGCTTGTGGACCAATGAGGAGACACAGGTGAGTGTGCAGGACAGAGCTTCCCTGACCCCAAGGCTTCCACCACAATGGGGCCGACTGGTCGGTGCACACATCTGGAGCTGCTCCCATGCAGGGTCATGAAGGAGCAAGCAGGTGTTTAAGGGGCTTCCATGCAGAAATAAAGTGGGGTGAGTGCATGTGTGGCCACTGAGCTCTGCAGGTAAGGACAATGCCACTGTCTGAAGCCTTGCTCCAGCGAGAGAATTCACTTTTAGTTCTCATATGAGGAGACGTGCTCAGAGTGGTGAAGGTGCTTGCCAGTGTCCCTGGAACGTAAGGTACTGACTCCACGTACCATGCTCTTTCCACAACACTAAGCACCCGCTGTGATCTGAGATAGTTACCTTCTGCAGGGCACAGACTGTCAATAACACATCTCCATAGTCAGCATCCAGAGCAAGAATGATATAACTCAAATGTCTATCTGTCATTATGTTAGCCATCAAAAGGTGTATTCATCATCTCCTAATTTTAAGTTCGGTTTATCGACATTACTGCTTATTGGAATCTCCACTCACGTTCCCCAGAGTTTTGTACCTCCCTTTGCAATACTATAGGTAGAAGCTTGACTCCTAGTTAAGCTGCTCATACCACTCTGCATTTTCTGTTTATCTCATTGCTCCACCTAGAATGCAACATCTTTACTACTCTAAGCATATCATAATTACATCAATACCTGCCACTCACTACTTGGCACTCATTTTGTAAATGGGATGCTGTAGATAGGTAATCCAGATTTCCTGCCACACCTGTTATCAGAAAGACCAATCACCTTATACCAGCCCATCTAGATTGATTGCGCTAACATATTTCAGAGCTCACATTTGCATTAATTTTAATTTACAAATTTAAGCATGCTATGTATATTAAACCATGGTGAACCAGTGCTGGCTGTCCATCTCTCACAAACAGAACTCACTCTGGAAAATTAAAGCAAATTAAAATAGAAATTTCAACAATATGAGAAACTTCATTTTACCTAAATTGACAAATGGTTTTATTTTAGAGTGAAATTATTATCCTCAAGATGCAGAAAATAGGCAGACCACTTTTCTATCATTAAAAAAATAAAAAGCAAAAAACTTCTGCCTTGAAATAAAAAAAACCTACAACTTGATATCCTTCATGAACATAGTAAAAAATTCTAACCAAAATTTTTATGAAGTGCAAGCAAACAATATAGTACAAGGTTCTATTCCTCACATTACATATAACGTTTAACTCAAAGTGGGTCATAGACCTAGATTATAAAACTTCTAGAAGACAACAAATGAGAAAAAAATTGTGACTTTGGATTAGGCAAATATTTTTTTAGTAATGACACCAAAAGTAAAATTTATCAGGGAAATGCAAATTTAAAAATGCAGACTAAACCCCCAATATGTCACTATAGACCTATTATTATGGCTACATTAGAAAGTCTGACTATATCAAATGATGGTGGGGATGTAGAGAAAATGGAACTCTAATATACTGCTGGAGGAAATGTCAGGAAAAAAACAAATAAAAAGGAAGGATGGAAGGAAGGAAGGTAGAAAGGAAAGAAGGAGTAAAGGAGGAAGAAAATAGTCTAACCATTTTGGCAAACAGTTTGGGAATTTCTTTAAAAGTTAAACATGCATCTACTATGTGATCCAGGTTTCATTGCTAGATGTTCGATATCTTGAAGGTTACTGTTTCATATATTTTGTCAGTTTTTTTGTTTGTTTGTTATCTTTTTCATGCTGTAGGGTAAACCCAGTTCCTTTTATTTCATTCTGATTAGAAATGTAAGTCTATAAGCAGTGTAAAGAGACAGCATTCTTTGTAGGGCGTGCACATGTCTATCAATCAAACTGCCACCAGTGGCTTCACATTGGTTCCCAAAGCCACCCTCGTTCCTTCTTCTGGCTCACTCTGTTTACTTTTCTCTTGTCTTCAATGTCTGAGGTCATTTCCAGTTGCCTATAATAGGTGTAATCATGGCCCTTGAATTTCATATTGGTGACATCACTTCAGTTTGATAAAAATGTCGTGAGCTCATGCTCGACACCAGGCTCTATGCAACATACTGGAACATAGAGAGAAATCCATCACAGTCCTCAACATAGAAAAGAAACGTCGATCAGACATATCAGGTCCATCTGGAGGACATAGTAATAGAAGTGTAACCAGGACATTGAAGATCAGGGATACATCTATGCTGAGGAAAGGGGCTCTGTCAAGCCTTGGCGGTGGAGGGGTCATCTTCACAATTTGTGCTTAGCCCTAGGTAAACAATATTGGTAACACACATCCAAGCCCAACCCATTTGCACTGGATTTGAAATCCTATAATATTGATATTGGAGCAGAAGGCCATCTCATTTCTCTCAACAACAACCTATAAGTAAGTATTATTACCCACATTTTACATAAAGAGAAATTAATGCTCAGAAAATTTAAACGTATTTTCAGTGTCAGTCTTCTAAGTATTGGTGGACATTTACGTGAACAATGAGGTATTTTCATGCTCTATAAAATCTGTGTTTTCCTATCACATATTATATATAGGTCCAAAGCACAAAACATATGTCCTAGAACACAGCAGATTCTTGATCAATGTAAGTTATACTAATACCATTAGTGAATTCAGTTGGATAGAAAAAAATGTAATTATACCCATAAGTCTCACTCTTATGGTCTTGCTAACTTGACCTTCCCAAATTGATTTTAAAAATGTAAATAATGCTGCAATGAACATATGGATGCACGTGTCCCTGAAGCAGTGTTTTGGGTTTCTTCAGATAAATACCCAGAAGTGAGATAACTGGGGCCTTCTTTGTTTCTTGGTATAGGCTTTTATAAAACACTATTTTGTCTGTTACCACAGCTGGGTTTTTTTTTCGTTTTTTTTTCATTTTCTTGAAATATCTTTTTCAATCCATTTACTTTTAATCTGTGCATGTATTTCAATCTGAAGTTACTCTTTTGGTAGACAGCATACATAAGGGTTTTGTTTTCTTATCTATTCAGCTACCCTATCTATTAATTGGAACATTTAATCCATATTCATTTAAAATAATTGTTGATAGATATGTAGCTATTGTCATTTTATTATTCATATTTTAATTTTTTTCTTCTTCTTCTTCTTCTTAAAGAAGTCTAACATTTCTTGTAATACTTGTTTGATGGTTATGGACTCCTTTAGCTTTTTCTTGTCTGGGAAGCTCTCTATCGCTCCTTCAAAGTTAAATAATAGCTTTGCTGGTTAGAATAATCTTGGTTGTAGGTCCTTGCTTTCCATCACTTTGAATATATCATGTAAATCCCTCTGGCCTGCAAAGTTTCTGTTGAGAAATCAGCTCACAGTCTTATGGAACTCCCTTGTAAGTAAGTGACTGAGTTTCTCTTGCTGCTTTTCAGATTCTGTCTTTGTCTTTAAACTTTGACATTTTAATTATGATGTGTCTTGGCGTTGGCCTCTTTAGGTTCATCTTTTCTGAGACTCTCTGGGCTTCCTGGACTTGTATGTCTATTTTTTTTTTTTTTTTTTTTTACCATGTTAGGAAGGTTTTCTGTTATTATTTCTCCAAATAGGTTTTCAATTCCGTGCTCTCTCTCTCTCTCCTCCTTCTGGTATCCTTATTATGAGAAAGTTGGTATGCTTGAGGCTGTCTCGAAAGCCCTTAAACTATTTTTTTCAGATTCTTTTTTCTTTTCGCTGTTTTGATTGGTGTTTTCTGTTACCTTATCATCTAAACTGCTCCTTTGATCCTCTGCTTCATTTAATCTACTGTTGATTCCCTCTAATGTATTCTTTATTTTAGTTATGGTATTCTTCATTTCTCACTGGTTCTTTTTATGTTTCCTACCTCCTTGTTGAAGTTCTCACTGAGATCATTGAGCATTCTTATAACCAGTGTTTTGGATTATGCATCTGGTAGATTGCTTCTTTCAATTTTGCTTAGCTCTTTTTCTGGAGCTTAGTTCTGATCTTTCCTTTGGGTCATGTTTGTTTTTCTTCTAATTTTGGCTGCCTCCCTGTGTTTATTTCTATGTATTAGATAAAGGTCCTATGTCTTCCATTCTTGGTAGAGTGGCCTATGGAGTATACATCCTGTGAGGTCCAGTTGTACAGTCTCCCTGGTCACCTAAGCCATGTGCTCCAGGTGTGTTCCTTGTGTAGGTTGTGTGTGCTCTCCTGTTGTAGTTGAAGCTCGATTGCTGTTGGCACATCACTTAGATAAATTGATCCACTGGCTGGTTGGTTGTGAGGATTGACCATGACTACAGTGGAGGAGCTATTGTGCAGGGGTCAACCCTATAGAGCAGGGTTCACTTTAGCAGGTCTCTGGTGCGTACCGAGTCTGCTTTTTGGGTATGTCATTTGTAGAGGTGGTTGGGTGGTGTCCTGGTTTGGTCTGAAGCTGAACACCAGATATGTTGGTTCTAGGGCCTCTTGTGAGGGGTCTGGTGCAGACCAAGGTCAGCTGATGCCTCTCTGTGCCCAGGACCACTTGGTATGAACTACAAAATGATCTGCAGATGGTTGCTGTACTCAGAGGTGCCTGGGAGGGGCTAAGCTGAGAACTGAGGCTGGCTGCCACTAGTGCCAGGCTTCAGGCTGCTTATTAAGAGGTACGGGACATGCCAAGACCAGATGCTGCTTATTTGTGGAGTTTGAAACTTTGAGAGACTTTAGGAAAGTCTGCAGCATTAGCCAAGTCAGGCTGTTTGTTTGGCAAAGCCACTGGAAGCAGCTGGGGTGGGATCAGAGGTTGGGTAGGGTGGGGTCTCAGGGAATCACCAGGGCTGGGTGAATGGTGTTAGCTTGGTTGATGAGACTTATATGGTGCCCACCTGTGCATGCAGACTGGCTGTGGGGTAGGGCTCAGAAAAGGAACAATGGCTTCTGCCAGCACTTCTGTCTGGGAGAAAGCTGCCCCTCCAGCCCTTGCTTGAAGTCAGACAATTCAGTTCCTCCCCATATGTTTTTGGTGCCTTTTTAGCTGCTGACCCAGCACTAAAGCTCAGCATGAATGAGTCTGTCAGTGAGTAAGTCTGTGTGTGGACCCTTTAAGGGGAACGTCTACAACTCCAGAAGCCCTCCACCTCACTCAGTCACAATCTCCGCTGGTTTTTACAGGTAGAAGTTATGGGGACTTCTCTTCCTCGCACTGGAATCCTGGGCTGGAGATCCTTCACTCCTCTGGGGAGAATATCTGCAGTTGAGATATCCCTTCCAATTTTTAACTGTCACACACAGGTATGGGACCAGCCCGTTCCACATCTCTGCCCCTCCTTCCAGTCTCGAGGTGGCTTCTTCTCTATGTCCCTAGTTAAGACTTTGGTTCAGCTAGACTTCAAGTAATTCTCAATGATGGTTTTCCTGTAGTTTAGTTGTAATTTTCATTTGGTCATGAGACAAGCCAAGTACAGCATTTACCTTCTCTGCCATCTTTTCACTTTTTAAACGGTGTATTTGTCAGGTAAAATTTTTAATTTTGTTGAACTTTGTTTTATTTTTTCTTCTTATTTCATTAATCCTTTTTGTTACTTTCCCAAGAAATGTTTGCCTACTCCAAGACCATGAAGACATTTATCTATGTCTTATGTAACTATAATTTTAAGTCCTGTCACAATGTACTTTTCTTTTCTTTTCTTTAATTAAATTTTATTATGGTGACAATTTTAGCAAAGTTACATAGATTTCAGGTGTACAATTTTGTAAGACATCATCTATATATCACATTGTGTGTTCACCACCCAGAGTCAGTTCTCTTTCAATCACCATATATTTGATCCCCTTTACCCTCATCTACCACCCCCCTGTCCTCTTATTTTTATTTTCTATATCAAATTCATTGCTGAGTGTGACCAAACTATCAAAATTAAAGCTTTTTTTTCCCCACATGGGTATCTAGAAACATGAGCAGCTGCCCCTTTGACCAAGTTGGAACCCTGGGCTTGGCCAAAACATAAAGAGGATTAGAGGAAGGGTAGAAGTGCATTAGGAATACTAGATCTCAGGTTCAATAAGAAGATCCACTTAAATGTAGTCAAATAGTTAATCAGCTTATTTATAAATCTAGTGGCAGAGTATTTGTGCCCTATCAGGAACCGTGTGAAGCAGGAGCAGCATGTGGGCACACCTATATGTTCTAACTCTTGATCACTTATAACGCTTCCACTGCCGAATCAGGGTGCACATGCGGCTGCAGCACACACCCTCTATCCCATCTACCCCTCTAGATTACTTTGGTGGCCTTTCTAGTTTGGATTTGATAGATGCAAGTGATAGGAATCTAATGTGAAACAGTGGGCACAGATAAATACAGGAATTTGGGGGAGGACGTTACTAATATAGATGTGTGTGTGTGTGTGTGTGTGTGCGTGTCTGTGTATTTCAGCATGTGTGTGCATGCATGCATGTGGCTATATGTACATATGTGCATGTGTGTACACCTGTGTAAGTGCATTTGTGTTTTGTGTGCGTGCATATATGTGTGAATGCATGTGGGCTGTGTGTTCATGTGCGCATGCATTCTACAAAACGTGGATTGGGGCACTTAGTAGGGTATACTCTTCCATAACTTCAGAACCTACTGTACAACCTCAAAATGGACCTTTTTTAAAAAAAGTATTTTATATCTGTGTTATTTGTTCCATATTCTGTTCACTTTTCTTCATTTTATCTTTCAACTGTTTTTTTTTTTTTTTTTTTTTTTTTGAGGATAGAATATTGCATTTAAAAAAAATTCTAAGAGCTTCTTCCCTCTTTCCCTCCTTCCTTCTTTCCTTCCTCCCTCCCTCCCTCCCTCCCTCCCTCCCTCCTTCCCTCCCTCCCTCCCTCCCTCCCTCCTTTCCTTCCTTCTTTCCTTCCATCTTTCTATCTTTTTTCTTTAGGTAACATGTTTCTGTTTTATGGAGGAAATATAATTTTAAACTTCACCAAGGACACGAGGCTTTCTTATATGTCAATATATTTCCTATTTCCTGAATTACCTGTTTCCTCCACTGTAAGCTTTTGTTACTTTTTCCTCTGTTAATCATTCATTCAGCAAAGGTTCAGTGAATATTTTCTATGTGCAACCACAGCTCTAGCTCTTTGAGTACATTGGTCGTCTTACCTTAAATGTCTGGTTTCCTTGGTTGTCATGCTTAATTTCATATTTAAGAGTGACACAATCATAAGCCTTGCTGGGAGCATGTGCACATGCATAGGGGCTGTCCACTGGAAGCCTTTACTTTGAAATGATCAGTTTAGGTATGAGCCAGCCTTATTGGGTGAAGGAGAGGGCAGGGTCAGAGCTTGCATGGTTTCCTCTGGTCTTCCAGAGACAGGCAATCTGTTTTCCCCCCTGATGGTTCAAATTCTTTGTAATGTCCCACCTTTCTGCCTAGAGATATCAGGTCTAGCTAATGAGAGTCCTGTGTTTTTGTGTGGGTGATGGTGTGGTGATAAGAATCCGTTATTCCATATATAGAACTTATGTAACTCTTGACTTTTCCAACAATCAATCCTTCCATCACATCTATTGCTTTGAAATCCAAGGCCCTTGAGGGTTGATCAAGGCAGGTTGGCACCGTTTAGTGGTCCTGTAACTTTCCTAACCTTCTGTGCTGCACCTTCTCAACTCGATCTGTGAACACTCTGCTATCTTCTTTCTCTCTGTCTTCCTGAGCTTAATTAATGTCTCTCTTCTGCCAGTGCCTTCTTCTTGCATTTTCTTATCACTTTGCTATCATTTAAGTGAAATTTTGAGAGGGAGAAGATATAAATGTATGGACTCCACTATTTAGAGCTAAAAATCCAACTGGGACTTTTTAAATGTGTATATTAAAGTAGAGAAGAACCAATATCTTTACAATATGGTGCTTTCTCAGTCAGAAGTATAGGATGTATTTCTGTTTGTTCAGAAAACTTTTACCTTTGGTACACTTTTTCTTTAATTGTCTTGATATATTTGTGAGTTTTGGATTTTCACATAGCTTGTCTTTTTGCTAGTGATTGACATTTTTTCCCCCTACGAAAAATTTATTATTTGTTCCTGCTGCTGCATAGGAAATTTCATTATTAGTTTTTGCTAATTTTGATTTAATCTCTTTAACTGAACTTATGTTAGTTTAAAAAAAAAATTTTAAATTAAGGTTTATTGGGGTGACAATTGTTAGTAAAGCTACATAGATTTCAGGTATACAGTTCTGTATTACATCATCTATAAATCCCATTGTGTGTTCACCACCCAGAGTCAATTCTCCTTCCATAACCATATATTTTATCCCCTTTACCCTCATCTACTACCCCTCTCCCCCCTTACCCTTTGGTAACCACCAAACTCTTTCCTGTGTCTATGAGTTTTTGTTTCTCATTTATTTGTCTTGTTCTTTTGTTGTTTTTGGTTCATATGCCACATATCAGTGAAATCATATGGTTCTCTGCTTTTTCTGTCTGACTTATTTCACTTAGCATTATATTCTCAAGATCCATCCATGTTGTCACAAATGGTTCCATTTCATCTTTTCTTACTGCCGAATAGTATTCCATTGTGTACATATGCTACAACTTCTTTATCCATTCATCTATAGAAGGACATTTTGGTTGTTTCCATGTCTTGGCCACCGTAAATAAAGCTGCAATGAACACGTGTCTTTATGGATAAATGTTTTCATATTTTTTGGGTAGATACCCAGGAGAGGGATTGCTAGGTCATATGATAATTCTATTTGTAATTTTTTGAGGAACCTCCACACTGCCTTCCATAATGGCTGCACCAGTCTGCATTCCCACCAACAGTGTATGAGGGTTCCTTTTTCTCCACAGCCTCTTCAACACTTGTTACTATTTGTCTTGTTGATGATAGCCATTCTGACTGGGGTGAGGTGATATCTCATTGTGGTTTTGATTTGCATTTCTCTGATGATTAGTGATGTTGAGCATTTTTTCATATGTCTATTTGCCATTTGTATGTCCTCTTTGGAGAAATGTCTCTTCAGGTCCTCTGCCCATTTGTCAATTGAGTTGTTTGGTTTTTTTGTTGTTGAGTTGCATGAGTTCTTTGTGTATTTTGGATATTAACCCCTTATCGTCAGCACTGTTTGCAAAAATCTTTTCCCATTCAGTTGGTTGACTCTTTATTTTGTCGATGGTTTCATTTGCTGTGCAGAAGCTTTTAAGTTTGATATAGTCCCATTCATTTATTTTAGCTTTTACTTCCCTTGCCTTTAGAGTCAAATTCATAAAATGTTTTTTGAACCCAAGATCCATAAGTTTAGTACCTATGTTTTCTTCTATGCAGTTTATTGTTTCAGGTGTTATGCTTAAGTCTGTGATCCATTTTGAATTAATTTTGGTACATGGTGACAGATAGCAGTCCAGTTTCATTCTTTTGCACGTGGCTTTCCAATTTTGCCAGCACCATTTATTGAAGAGGTTGTCTTTTCTCCATTGTATGTTTTTAGCTTCTTTGTCAAAAATTATCTGTCCATATTTATGGGGGTTTATTTCTGGGTTCTCAATTCTATTCCATTGATCTATGTATCTGTTTCTCTGCCAATACCATGCTGTTTGATTATTGTTGCTCTGTAGTACAAGCTAATGTCAGGGAGTGTGTTCCCTCCAGCATTGTTCTTTTTTCTTAAGATTGCTTTGGCTATTCGGGGTCTTTTGTGGTTCCAAACAAATCTGATGATTGTTTGTTCTTTTCTTTAAAAAATGCCATTGGGATTTTGATGGGGATTGCATTAAATCTGTATATTGTTTTGGGTAATATGGCCATTTTAACTATGTTGATTCTTCCAATCCATGAGCATGGAATGTTTTTCCATTTCTTTGTGTCTTCTTCAATTTCTTTTAAAAATTTCTTGTAGTTTTCAGCATATAGGTCTTTCACATCCTTGGTTAAGTTTATTCCTAGGTATTTTATTCTTTTTCCTGCGATTGCAAAAGGAATTGTGTTTTTTTAAATTTCTTTTTCTGATATTTCATTGTTAGTATATAGGAATGCAATGGACTTTTGTACGTTGATTTTGTAGCTGGCCACATTACTGTAGTCGTTGATTGTTTCTAATAGCTTTTTGGTGGAGTCTTTAGGGAGTTTAAATAATTTTTTCAATTGATTATCTTGTATTTTCAAAGCAAACTATCCACTGTTTACAAAAGAAGGATTTTTCATCTTTCCATTCTAATGTTAAATCTTGTTTGGTTGGTTGGTTTGATTTAATATATTAACAAGAACTGTTGGCAGAATAATGAATAGTGGCAGTAATTGAGGTTATTCTTATCTTAAAACTGTCTCATGTGGGTGTTGCTAGTATTTTGCCACTAATTATAATGTTTTCTTAGATTTCATAGAGAAAATGCTTATCCGATTAAGGATATTAAGGATATTTCCTTCTATTCCTGGTTTATCTTGAGTTTTAAATTTGTTCTTTTCAGAAAGGTGGGTTGAATTTCACTAGATATTTTCCACCTTCTAGCTTATGAATATTTCTAATTAATTTGCTGAAGTGCACTAATAGACTTAACTGTCTTTACATATCTTCAAAAGTTAATCAGTCTCGGGCCGGCCCGGTGTCTCAGGCGTTTGGAACTCCGTGCTCCTAACTCCGAGGGCTGCCGGTTTGATTCCCACATGGGCCAATGGGCTCTCAACCACAACGTTGCCGGTTCAACTCCTCGAGTCCTGTAAGGGATGGTGGGCTCCGCCCCCTGCAACTAAGATTGAACGCGACACCTTGAGCTGAGCTGCTGCTGAGCTCCTGAATGGCTCAGTTGGTTGGAGCACAAGGTTGCCAGTTGGACTCCCTCAAGGGATGCTGGGCTTCGCCCCCTGTAACTAGCAACGGCAACTGGACCTGGAGCTGAGTGGTGCCCTCCACAACTAAGACTGAAAGGACACCAACTTGACTTGGAAAAAAGTCCTGGAAGTACACACTGTTCCCCAATAAAGTCCTGTTCCCCTTCCCCAAAAAAAATCTTTCAAAAAAAAGTTAATCAGTCTCTTCAAGTTTTCTAGTTCTCTTTGAGTTGGTTTTAATCACTTATTTTCTCTAAGAAGAACATCCATTTTGTGTAGATTTTCAAGTTTATAAATAAAGCCATACACAGTAAGTTGTACTTTCCATATTTTATTTCCTATATTTATATTCTTTGTTCTCTTTCTCAATCTCAGTTTTTAATTTAGTCTTTCTGCTCAATTTTTATTGGGTCACATTCATCAATTTTATTTTATTGGTCACAGGACTAGATTTTTGTTTTACTGATCAAATACTATTGTTTTTCTATTATTGATTTTTTTTTTTTACTTTATTAAATTATGCTTGCTTATTTTTGTGTTCGTTCGTTAGTTCCTGGTATATACTAGTTATTTTATTTTTAGTCTTTTTGTTTTCCTCTGGTAATTCCTTTACCACAGCTCACTGTTTCTGAACGTTCTACCAGGGCTAACAAAAGAAGCACACAGGCTTTCTTATCAGTTTAGCCAGTTGTGGGGCAGAAGGCAAGGGAGAATGATAGAATTTGAAAGCTGTCATCAGTCAAACTTTGAACATAGTCTCAGGCTCTTTAGTGTATGTGTACATTTTAGTATCTCTGGGATAAATGCTCAGGAGTGCAATTGTTTAGTATGTTTAGTTTTTAAGGGAATGTCAAACTGTAAACACTTTTCTAATGTGGGAGTATTATTTTACATTACAGCCAGCAGCATATGAAAAATGAAGTTTCATCACAGCCTCAATAGTGCTTGTTATTGTCACTATTTTTAAATTTAATAGATGTATACTGATATTCATTGTGGTATTCATTTGCATTTCCCTAATGACTAGAGGTGCTGAACATCTGTTCGTGTACGTATTTGTCATCTGAAAAACCCATTTGATGAAGTGTATCTTTTGCTCATTTTATAATTGGATTGGTTATTTCTTTAATGTTGAGTTTCTTAATGTATTTTAGATCTGAGTTCTTTGCCAGACACGTCGTTTACAAATATTTTCACCTAGCCTGTAGCTAATCTTTTTATCCCTTTAGCAGGGCTGTTCACAGAGGTAAAGTTTTAATTTTGATTTAGTCCAATTCTTTGATATGAATACAGACATCTCTTCATTTATTTTGATCATGTTTGATGTCTTTCAAAAGCATTTTATATTTTAGAGGATACAAGTCCTGCATATGTTTTGATAGATTTACACATAAATACTTCTTTTGGAGGGCAATTATAAATTTTGTTGTATTTTCAAATTTTAGTTTCAATCTGTTTATTGTGAGTACATAAAAATACAGTTGATTTTTGTCTGTTGATCTTGTGTCCTGAATACTTGCTGAACTAATTTATTAGTTCCAAGAGTTTTTGTATGTGTGTTTGTAGAATTTTGGGGATTTTCTTTGCAGAACATCATGTCATCTGCAAATAGAGAGTTTAATTATTTTCCTTTCCAAACTGTATGTCTTTCATTTCCCTTTTTTAGTCTTACTGTGCCGGTTAGAACTCCCAGTACCATGCTGAATTGCAGTGGTGAGAATTGAGATCCTTGCCTATTCTCAATTTAAGGGGAAAAGTATACTTAGCCTTTCGCCATTAAATATGATGCAAATTGTAGTTTTTTTATAGATGGTCTTCACTAAATTGAGGATGCCTCCTCAATTTCTAGATTGCTGACAGTTTTTAAAATCATTAAATCCAGATTTTGTAAAATGTTCTTGCACACCAATTGATATGATCACACGATTTCTCTATTTTAACTTGTTGACAAGATGGATTGCATTGTTTGGTTTTTGAATGTTGAACCAGCTTTGCATCCCTTGAATAAAAGCTTCCTGGTCATCATGTGTTATATATTTTATATATTGTTGGATTTAGTTTTGTAATATTTTGTTAAGAAATTTTGTACATAATTTCAAGAGCTATATCACTGTACATTTTTCTTTTTGTACTATTTGTCTAATGCTTGCAGTTTACTACTGGCTTCATAGAATAAGTTGGGAAGTGGTAACTTTTCTCTTATTTTTTGGAAGAGATTTATGTAAAATTAGTGTTTATTTTTTAAATGTTTGCTATATTTTCCTTATAAAACCATATGGGTCAATATTTTTTTCTTTTTAAATTAGAGTTTATTGGGGTGGCAATTGTTAGTAAAGTTACATATATTTCAGGTGTAAGATATTTTTTCCAGAAAAATATTTTTATTATAAATTAAATTTTCTTCATTATTATAGGACTATTCCAATTACTTATTTCATATTGGGTGAGTTGTCAGAAGTTTGAGGTAGACTTTAAGGAATTGGTCCATTTCATCTTAGTTGTCAAATGTATGTGTGTAGAGTTGTTTATAGTATTCTACTATTATCATTTTGAACTTTGCAAGACCTATTTTATTCTTGATATTGGTGATTTCTGTATTTTCTGTTTTTTTCATTGTCGTTCTTGCTAGCAGTTTTTCAGTTTTATTGATCCTTTCCAACACTTTAATTCATTGGTTTCTCTATTATTTCCTGTTTAAATTTTAATTGATCTGCTCTTGTTGTTATTATATATTTCCTTCTTTTTGGTTTTGTTTTACATTGCTTTTCTTTTCTAGTGTCTAGGGAGTCCAGCTACTTGTTACTAACTTATGTGTAATTTTTTCAGGCTCAATCACAGGGTATTAAAAAGGCTTTCCCTGCCCTTACAAATAGCTGCATTCTTAGCTCAGGCATTTCCATTCAAAGGCCTCTTGATCTGGGGTGTTCAGCCAAATGTCTTCCTCAGGTGCCTCTCCCAAGGTCTCCTTATCAAGGGAAGGAGAGAGAGAACCTTGAAGACACCTTTTTTCCATTCTTAGTCAGTACTTTTCCACTCCTGGGTCCTCCCTTTCAGTCTTCCGCAGGTCCTCAGTTCTATAAAATGTAGAGCTTTTTGTTTTGGGATCCCTTAGCAATGAAGCGATCCCTACATCTGATCAACCTGAGCCCCCATCAGTGCTGTCCTGTTGGGGACAATGGAACAGAAAGTAGCTAACTAGTGCTTTTACCATATTTAGCCTCTTGCTTATATTATTGCAGAACATCTTTAAAGACTTGACTATTATTTTCATTTTGGTTTGTTATCTAATTTGGGTGCTCTGACACCTAGCAGCTCAGTTCTCTCAGACTCAGCTGAGCCCCTGACAAACTGGCAGATCAATGAGGACCGACAATTAAGCACAATGCCATTCTGGAAGAGCAAAAAGCCTGAAGAACCCACAGCGTACTTTTGGGAGGTGCTAGTGGAGAGCATGGGCCATTATAGAGGGGTGCTAGCAGATCTCTCTCTCTCTCTCTCTCTCTCTCTCTCTCTCTCTCTCTCTCTCACACACACACACACACACACACACACACACACACACACACGACGGTCTGATAATTAAGCTCATGAACTTGTTGCAACGATGTCGCTAACCTTTTTTGATGTCAGAGAGATTATTCATTATGAATTTGTACCAACTGGACAATTAACCAAGTTTACTATTGGGAGTGCTGAAAAGGCTGTGTGAAAAAGTTAGCCGATCTGAACTTTTCGCCAACAATTCATGGCTCTTGCATCATGACAATGCACCAGCTCATACGACACTGTCTGTGAGGGGGTTTTTAGCCAGTAAACAAATAATTGTATTGGGACACCCTCCCTATTCACCTGATCTGGCTTCCAATGACTTCTTTCTTTACCCAAAGATAAAGGAAATATTGAAAAGAAGACATTTTTATGAGACATTTTTATGACATTAAGTACATCAAGGGTAATACGACGACAGCTCTGATGGCCATCTTAGAAAGAGTTCCAAAATTGCTTTGAAGATGGACTAGGCACTAGTGTCAGTGCATAGCTTCCTAAGAGGTATACTTTGAAGGTGACCATAGTGATATTCAGCCATGAGGTATGTAGCACTTTTTCTAGGATTACTTTGTGAACTTAATTGTTTGACCTCGTGTGTGCATGTGTGTGTGTGTATGTGTGTGTGTGTATGTATGTGTATGTGTTCTATTATGTATACAAAACTTGTCAGTCTACTGGTGTTTACATTTTACTAGTTCAAATAGAGTGTAGAAACTTTAAGTCTCTTTAAGCCACCCACTATAATGTAATTATATTAAATATTTCCTCTACATGGAGAAACACATCAGACAGAGTTACATTTTTTTCTTCAGACATCTAACACAATTTATAAAACTCAAGAGGAAACTTTTAAAAGAAAAGGAATATCTATTGTATTTATTTCTATCTTTGCTCTTATTATCTTTCTTCCCGATATTACCAGACTCCTGTTTTTATCATTTTCTTTCTGCTTAGAGATATTTATTTAGCTATTCCTTCGTGTAGTTCTTCTGATGACAAATTCTCATGGTTTCTCTTCATCTGATGTCTTGATTTTCCTTTCCTTCCAGAAGGATATTTTTACTGGATATAAAAATATGGGTTGACAGTTTTCTTTTAGTATTTGAAAATAGTACCACAGCTGGCTTCCATGGTTTCTGATGAGCAATGTGCTGTAATTTGAATTGATTTTCTTTTCTTTTTTTTTAAACGAATTTTTTTATTTAATTTTTTTATTGGGGAACAGTGTGTTTCTCCAAAGCCCATCAGCTCCAAGTTGTTATCCTTCAATCTAGTAGTGGAGGGTACAGCTCAGCCCCAAGTCCAGTTGCCGTTTTCAATCTTAGTTGCAGGGGGTGCAGCCCACCATCCCATGTGGGAATTGAACTGGCAACCTTGTTGTTGAGAGCTCACGCTCTAACCAACGGAGCCATCCAGCCACCCCGTGAATTGATTTTCCTGTACTTTTCCTTCTGCAGGTTTCAAGACTTTTTCATTGTCTTTAGTTTTCAGAAGTTTTACTATGATGTGTTTTGGTGTGGTTTTCTTTTGATTTTTATGCTGTTTGAAGTATGTTTAGGTCTTTGAATTTTGTCAAATTTAAGACATTTTCAACCATTATGTGTTCAAATACTTCAGCCTTACTGTGGGGACAGAGCCAGGAGTGCAGTTTCCAGGCTCTCCGCCTTACATGGAAAGGTGCTGGATCGGGTAGTAAATGGCCATCAACTGTGATTGGATGGGCATCAACTGTGGCTAGTTGGCCGTCAGCTGTAACCAGTGAGCCATTGGCCACTAATATAACTGCCGTGGCTACGCTAGCAGAAAAATGGGGGCTAGCAAGAAGATGGTGGCTGAGCTAGCAAGTGGTGGAGTGTGGATTGCAGATTGCAGAGAAGCGGATTGCTAGCAAGTGAGATTGTTTGGCAGAGACAAGTGGATGGTGGGTTGCGAACAGTGTGGCTCCTGCCTCCTGTGTCTCTAACCCAGCCACCAGCGAGAATATAGTGGTATGACTGCTATCTATGTCTGCGTGGGTGTTCCTTTTCGGCCTCACCATGTCCTGCGTTCTTATGTGGGGAGCAGGACCAGAGACCCCGCAGGCTGCCCCGCGTGACACTTACTCTCTCCTTTCTTTGTGGGACTTTATTTATATAAATATTGCATCATTTTTTGTTGTTGTTGTAGATGTTATAGCCTCACAGGACCTAGAGACTGTTCATTTTGTCCAGGCTACTTTTAAGTGGTCATTCAGATTGGGTAATTTCTATTGTTCTATTTCCAAGGTTCTGTTTTTTTTCCTTTCTGCTGTTGTGTTTTCCCCCTTTGAGGTTTTATTTCAGTTATTGTCCATTTCAATTCTAAAAATTTAATTTGTTTCTTCATATCTTCTATTTATTTTTTGTGATTTTTCTATTTCATTTATGAGGCTTAATTTTTAAAAAAAATTGTTTCAAGTGTGTGTTTTTTTTTTGCATGTTAATTTTTTTCTGATGACTACATTCATTTTTGTCAGATAATTCTAACATCTGTGCCCTCTTAATGTTGGCATTTGTTGATTCAGTTTGATATCTGCCTGTTTCTTGGTCTGATGAGTGATTTTCAGTTATAATCTGAGCATTTTGGATATTATATGACTTTGAATCTCATTTAAATCTTATATTTATCAGGCCTCCTGTGGCTCAGCTCCCTTGGGTGCAGGAAGTTGCTTCCTTTTTACTGCCACATGTGATGAAAATCCATGTTCTCTACCAAGTTTACATTGGTACCACCCAGTTATTCTTTGGATCCTGGAGCCTCTAACCAGTTGTCCTTCTACACTCTGCCTTTCAGAGTATTCTTATTTTATTTTATATAGACTCCAGCTCTTTTGGTTGTACTTGATTGAAGATATAGGGATGATTACACCTACTTTGTCTTTCCAGAAATGATACCTTTTTTTAGTATGTGTGTAATTTAAATGCTTTGAATTTCATTGTCAGGTAATAAGATCAATGGCTCAGACTTTTTGTGGCATTTGGTCCTAAATACATTGTTTGATATTAATATTGACAGCTACTCATTTTTTGTTTCTATTTGTCAACAAATCTATGTCACTTTATTTCAAAAGTTCTTATGTCTTTTTTCCTTTGTTTAATTCCTAGTGTATTTTCTTTTTTATTTTGCAACCCAATACAAGTTTCTGTGCCTTTATAAAGGCAACTCATTAGTTATATTTGTTTTATAATTGATATAATTAGATATATTTCCTCTACCTATTGAATAGCTGACATTTGTAATATTTCTAGTTTGTTTTTCCCCTTGCTTTTTTCCTTACTTTTGTTTAAAAAAAATGTTCTTTTTCTCTCTTGTAATTTGGCAGTGTTCTTGCCTTGTCTTATTTTTACTAGTGGTTACCTTATTGCTTTTATTTAAAGATTAATGACTTTATTTGCTTGGGTGAAAATTCCAACAACAGGAAAAGTGAAGACAACCAAAAATATTAACCCAAGTGCCATCTTCCACATTAATTTTAGTTAGTGTTTATTAAACATCATTCCAGATATCACTCAATGAGATTAATTGAATAACACTTTTTAAAAACGAACTCATACTGAGAATAGTTTAAATTTAAAGTGTCGAATAAAAAATTAAGCAGAAGTCATTGCTGACCATTGCCTTTACAGGAAACATGAGATTCTAAATCATTCTTCTGAAATTAAGAGGAGGAAAAAACTAAAGAAAAAGTAGTTATTCATCATCTTCCTGTGATTTGAAAAGTATTCCATCTTTAGACTACTGCAGTTGCAGGTTGCTCTGCAATTACTGAAGACACCAGCTCACCCACACTTCCTCCTCCTGCTTCCCTCAGCTACTTCTGTTTAGATCTCTGGAGGTCCTGGCCTCCTTTTTGCTCTGTCAGCACAACTGTTTGCTGGAGCAGGGTAAAAGTCAGATTCTTCCCACCTAGGCAGTTTTCATCTTCATATCTTTCACTCGATCCATGAGGAAGAGTAGTCTGTGCAGGACCCTGCCTTCGCTGCACAAGTGAACTGCTTGGGTGAAGACATGGGAACAAGAAGTGTGACTTCAGAACTCCTTCTACTATCCCTGTTCTCTTGCCAATGTGGCAATATATCAGTTTACTGTTTGTTCCATTATCAACTAGTTCTGTACCTTTGAGCAAGTTCTGTCATGTATCTAAATCCTCTATATACCTATCCCATTTTCCAGGCATATTTAGGAGTAATGGTGCTCGCAAAAGCAATTGGAAAACAGCAGAGTTTGATGCACATAGTTGAGATTCACTCTCTTCATATTTCTTTCTATCTATTTTTAAATGGTAGGTCTTTCTCTCCCAGTTTTAATCATTAAACCATAAAACTTTTACACTTCATATTTTCTTTTTTTCCGTCAGCCTACAGTCTCCTCAAGTACCTCCTTCATTGCAGCAGACTTAGGACCTTCAGCCCACAGCTCCTGTCAGCTGTGGTTTTCCAAGAGAGAATTCTTTTTGTATTTCATCCTCATAATGATTAGTGTGTGTCCTTTGGGCTCTTTTGAGCACAAGTTCTCAAATGTAGTAATTCTTTCTAGGAGAATCATTAGTGAGGCTGACGCTTTAATTTGGTGAATGAGAACATGTAGGCTATGAGCTTAAATCATTTGCTGAAGGTCATATCCTGACTCAGGACAGAAATGGAGATAGATAAAAGCAAGTGAATAAACTATAACTTCACTAAAATCACATATTAATTCTAGAAAAATCTTGGTGGGTTCTTTGGGATTTTTATGTAGACAATCATAACACTACAAGTAGAAATGATTTTATTTATTCCTTTGCAGTCTGATGATGGGCTTTTTTTTTGATTCATTGCTTTGATGCACTGACTGGAACTTGAAGTTCTATGTTGAATAAGAGTGATGAGAGTGGGGGTGGCTGGATGGCTCAGTTGGTTAGAGCATGAGCTCTGAACAACAAGGTTGCCAGTTCGATTCCCACATGGGCCAGTGAGCTGTGCCCTCCACAACTAGATTGAAGACAATGAGCTGCCCTGAGCTTCTAGAGGGGTGGCCGGATGGCTCAGCTGGTTAGAGCAGGGGCTCTCAGTAACAAGGTTGCAGGTTCAATTCCCACATGGGATGGTGGGCTGCGCCCCCTGCAGCTAAGACTGAAAACGGCGACTGGAGTTGGAGCTGAGGTGTGCCCTCCACAACTAGATTGAAAGCCAACGACTTGGAGCTGATGGGCCCTGGAGAAGCACACTGTTCTCCAATATTCCCCATTAAAATTAAAAAAAATAAAAGAGTGATGAGAGTGGAAAAATTTGTCCTGTTGTTGATCTAAAGGGGGAAGCTTTAAGTCTTTCACCGCTAAGCATAATGTTAACTGTAGATTGTTTGTACATGTTGTTAATCAGTTGAGGAAATTCCTCTTATTCTTATTTTCTGAAAAAAAAAAAAAAATTTTTTTTTTATCATGAATGATCATTGAATTTTGCCAGATGCTTTTCTTGCATCAATGGATATATCTTTCTTTGCTTTTTAAGTATGTTAATATGGTGGATTGCATGAATTAATTTTCAAATATTGTATCCTGAGCACTCATGGAATAAACCACACTTTGACAAAGTGTGTACATTTGTTATTTATTGCTGAATTATGTATTTTGTTAAGAATTTTTGCTCCTATATTCATGAGTGATATTGTTTTTCGCTTATAAATTAGGTGTCACTTTTTCTCTCACCAATTTAAATATGTCTTTCTTGCTTTTAGTTTTCAGAATATTAACTATGATTTATCTCGGTCTGAGTTTTTTGTAGCTTAATTCTATCAGTTTTATGAATCTGTAGGTTTATGTCTGTCTTTCCAAACTTGGGAAATTTTCATCCAGTATTTATTTAAGAAGGTTTTCTGCCTCATCCTCTTTCTCCTCTCCTACTGTGACTCCTATGATATGATTGGGTGTTTTGTTATAGTTTCACAAATTCCTTATGATCTTATTTTTTCAGTATATTTTTTCTCTGTTTTTCAGACTGTATAATTGTTATTGTTCTATTTTTTTTTCCTAATTGACAGACTCTTCTGTACCCTTCATTCTACTATTGATTCCATCCACTGAACTTTTTATTTGGACAATTGTGTTTTTCTGTTTTAGAATTTCCATTTTGTTTTTCTTTATATCTTTGATATCTTTGCCGAGAATATCTATTTCTTTGGCTTTTTGCTTTTTCATTCATTGCCCAAATATTTATGATTTATTTTTGAAGCATTTTTTTAATCATGGTTTCTTTAACATCTTTGTTGGCTATTGCTAATATCTCTGTTATTTTGGCATTGATATCTATTGATAGATATAGATTTACCTATCTTTTTTCAGTTTGATATCTTCTTGGCTCTTGGTAGGAGGAATGGTTCTTGATTAAAACCTGAGCATTTGGTCATACTTTATAAGACTCAGATCTCATATAAGCCTTTTGATTCAGCGGGCCTCTTCTGACACAACTCTAATGGGAAAGAGGGGAGTGTCACCTCATTACTGCCAGGTTGGAGTAGAAGTCCAGGTTTCCATGGCCTCCACTGACACCTGAGGAGGGAAGACTCATTGTCACTGCTGAGTGTCACTGCTGAGTGAGAAGGAGTGTTCTGGCTTGCCACTAGGTCTCTGCTCATATCTCCCTGGCAGGTAGAGGTAGAAGTTCCAGATTACTGCTCCCTACATGGCCTCCCCTGTCATTGGGGAGGTATGGGGTTTTGTTACCATCAGGTGGTTGTGAACATCTAAACTCTCCTCTAGGCCTCCTCTGATACCATCTCAGTGGAAGTAGGGGTAGGGAAGCACTGCTAGGTGGGGGGTGGAAGTCCTAGCTCCCAGGTGATCTCCACTGAAATCATGGCAGGAGGGGAAGTTAATTACTGCCCAGTGGGGATGAAACCCTAGTCCCTTACTTGGCCTTGTCTGACACTATCATGACACTGGGAAGAAGGGTTGGGTACCCCAGCACAGCTGGCAAGAGTGGTCATCTAGCTTCACCCTGACATTTGCTGGCCTGAGTTGGGGTTTGTCTTTTGTGTTAGGCTTGAACAGAGTGCTTAAGAGGTTTCTGTCTTGCTAGGATGACCCCTTTGCTGGTGGTTTGGGTAGATAGAATAGGGTTTTATGGGGGTGGGGGTGGGGGGAGGAAGTTGTCTGCATCTGTTTACCTCTCTGAGTTGTTGGCTTCTTCAGGTCCAAGTCAGGGATATATAATGCTAAAAGAAGCCCAGAGAACCCATTACTGTGTTATTCCTTGGGTCCCAGACTCCTCAGCTAGTCTGCTTTATTCTCTTAACTTTTCAGAGTTTGTTTTTTTTACGTTTGTTTTATATATAAAATGTCCTGGGATACTTAGCAGAAGGGATACTTAGCAGAAGAGATAGAGAAACATGTCTATTCTCTGTCTTCCCAGAAGCCAATGATTCTTGTGATATGGAAGAAGGCCAACATTAAAGAAATTGTCATGTGGAGACAGAGCCCCAGAGCAGTTTCTAGGCTCTCGGCCTCACATGGAAAGGTGCTAGCTTGGGTAAAAATGACTATCAGCTGTGGCTAGTTGGCCGTCAGCTGTAACCCTTGAGCCATTGGCCACTAACATAACTGCCGTGGCTGCTCTGGGAAGTGGAGTCGAGGAGAGTCGGTTGGTTGGCAGAAAAGTGGACAGCAGGTCGCACGTCATGTGAATCCATCCTCCAGTGAGACTATAGTGGTGTGACTCCCCTACCTATGGCTCCGTGAGTGTTCCTTTTTGGCCTAGCCACATCCTGCGTTCTTATGTGGGGAGCGGGAGCAGAGATTCCACCTGACACCCCGCATGACAAATGGTGCAGCGAGCAGGGTGTGGTGTCAGCCGAAACTCTCTGGAATGTACTGGAGCAGTTTATACGTATAAAAGCTTAGTTTCATAAGCAGGGTATGGTGTCGGCCAAAATCTACCAAAGCATGGTGAAGTGGTTTGTGCATGTGAGAGCCCAGCTTCGGGAGGCCCATGAGGGGCGACACCGGGAACAGGAGGCATGGTCTGCCAGGGAGACTCAAACCTCCAGCTGGCACACCACCCTCTTGGCCATGGACGGCGTTGCCTTCATTTTGGTGACCTGCTGTGGCCTTAGGCTCCAAGGGTTGTCGACATCTTACACGGAGGCTTCCACCCACTCAGACACCTGGCACGGCGAGCAAGATTCCAACCAGGTAGGAATGGTGCCTGACTCGGCAGGAGGATGTGTGGCCCCCACACAGTGTGTTGTGTCCGGTGGCCACTGTTCTCAGGAGTCGGACCCCCAAGGGGACGTGGGAGGACATGGATGGCTCTCCAGCCAGGGTGGAGAGGGTCCTGCAGGTTCTAGCTGAGCAGTTGCCGGAGGAAGCTAAGGCTACAGCTGGCCGCGTGGGCTGGATGTTCCTCACGGCCTTGAGTCTCAACACGGAAAGTGTGCTTAATGAAATGGCCCAGGTGCTGGACCAGGTGTCCCGGTTGGAAGCGCTGGAAGCCCAGGTCTGACTGTTAGAAGAGGGGCCCCCAGGTGGAGACTCCGAGGCAGAGGCAGAGGAAGCAAGTGGAGACAATGTAGCTCCCAACCACCAAGCCGGCCAATCTTTAAGCAAAGGGTAAAACATGAGCAACCTTTGGGCCCTGTGTGCGTTGCTGCCGGCAACCTAGCTGTGACTGAATTCACTACCTACACCCCATACACTCCCACTGAGTTGCAGGAGCTGGGGAGGCGGTACAGACAGCGCCCTGGAGAGCCAGTCTCGGCTTGGCTGTTACGTTTATGGGATGAGGGAGCAGACAGCATTCTCTGCTCCCCAGGCGAGATGGAAAAGCTAGCCTTCGTGACAGTGCATCCGTCCCTGCGACAAAGGTTACAAAACTGCCATAGGTTGGCCAACAACCAGGGCAACCATTCTCTAATGGCGTGGCTCACTGCTGCGGTACGCACAGTATGGGGTCAGGCTGGCGAGCTGCCAGACACTGTGAGTTAATGGCAGTCATATATGGAACTTACTCAAATCATCCGTGAAATGGGTATGAGACATGCTGTTTTCAACCTTAATATGCGGGGGCCGGATGACGAGCTTTTTACTGCCAGCATGAGAGATCTGGTTTTGGATACTGCACCTGCGAGTGCTTTTGAATCCTTGGTTGCTATTCTTACACCCTATGTGGGGCGACGGATGCATGTAGTTACAAGTGCCATGGCCACCCTAGGGGATGTTGAAAGCCGGAGGCGAAGGAAGTTAAGACAGGAGGTCTGCGTAGTTGAGACCTGGAAGCCCAAATCAAAAGTAAAGGGGCGAGGTCGCGGGCCTCAGAGAGTAACACGCGCACAAATGTGATGGTGATCTCTTGGCAGCAGCGGTCGATTGGAAGAAAATAGACCAACAACCCAATGCACTCCTGCTTGAACTTTGGAAATAGTTGCGCCCGGAACAGCAATTCCAGAGAAGCCTAAAGGAGGAGTCTGGGAAAGGGCGACCCGTGTCCCTTCAGGACTTCATGTGGCCGCTTGAGGCCGACTCCTTTCAGCTTGATTAGGGGTGGGGCCAAGGTACCCGGTTAGAGGGGAGGAGCAGGGACCAGAGCCCCCACGTGGAACTGTCCATACATTGGTCCCCTTCTAATGTGCAGAGGGTTTTGGCCATAGTTGACACTGGCGCAGACTGCAGTCTTGTTTATGGGAACCCAGAACTGTTCCCTGGACCAGCAGTCTGCATTGATGGCTACGGGGGAAAAACTGTGACTGTGAAAGCCATTTCCTTACCACTGGGTATAGGAAGGCTTCCTCCTCGTACCTACAAGGTTTATGTCTCCCCCGTTCCGGAGTATATTCTAGGGGTGGACGTGCTACATGGCCTCAGCTTACAGACGTCGGTAGGAGAGTTCCGTCTCCGGATCCGGGTGGTGAAAGCGGTGACACGCGGGCATGCTCACCACCCTCCTCAAGTGTTGCCACAGTCCTGGCGCATGGTTACAGTGCGACAGTACTGCCTGCCAGGAGGGCAGGAGGCGATTAGTCGTACAATATTGGAATTGGAGAAGGCACTTATTGTGAGGCCGACGCACAGTCCCTTTAACTCCCCATTATGGCCTGTCAAGAAGCCAGATGGGACCCGGCGAATGACTGTGGACTATAGGGAGTTAAATAAGGTGACACTACCTTTGCACGTGGCAGTACCTTTAATACACGATTTGATGGATTGTCTGACTGTCCGCCTGGGAACACATCACTATGTAGTGGACTTGGCCAATGCTTTTTTCTCCATTGACATTGCACCCGAGTGTCAAGAGCAGTTTGCTTTTACGTGGGATGGGCAGCAGTGGACTTTTCAAGTCCTTCCGCAAGGATACATGCACAGCCCCACTATCTGCCACGGGTTTGTGGCCCAGGATTTGGCACAGTGGGATCACCCATCCTCTGTGGCCTTGTTTCATTATATCGATGGTATTTTATTAACATCAGATTCTCTTTCTGATTTAGAGCAAGCAGTTCCCTCTCTTCTCTACCACCTGAAGTCACGCGGCTGGGCGGTGAATGAGGAAAAGGTCCAAGGCCCTGGCTTATCCGTCAAGTTTTTGGGTGTTGTGTGGTCGGGTAAGACAAAGGTCATCCTGAGGCGATTATTGACAAGATAAAAGCCTTTCCCCGGCTGACCAAGGTCTCCCAACTGCAGACATATTTGGGTCTGCTAGGATATTGCTGGCGTTTGTACCCCATTTAGCACAAATGGCAAGGCCCTTGTACAATATGATAAAAAAAGGGGGCCTCATGGGATTGAACAGAGGCTATAGAGCAAGCCTTGTTGCCACAAAATGGGCAGTGCAGCAGGCACAAGCTCTGCAAGTAGTGGACCCAGGCCGCCCATTTGAACTTGATGTTCACGTAACCTAAGAGGGGTACGGATGGGGCCTCTGGCAACGGCAGGAGCGTCTCCGGTTGCCAGTGGGATTTTGGTCCCAAATATGGAAAGGAGCGGAGGTCCACTACTCTCTAATAGAGAAACAGCTGGCTGTTGTGTATGCAGCCCTAGTGGCCACAGAAGCCATCACAGGAACGGCACGCGTGTTGGTTAGAACAACCTATCCTGTCCAGGGGTGGGTCTGTACGTGGACCCAGGGACCCAAAATGGGGGTGGCACAGACCACCACCCTCGCCAAGTGGGGTGCCTACTTGGAGCAACGTAGCACCCTTAGTTCAAGCCCTTTGAGCACAGAGCTACAACAGGTCCTGGGGCCTGTGGAGCTTATAGCCCAGGCTGAGCCAAGTGCTCTGCCTAGAGGGGAGGACTTGGAGCCCTCGCCCTACAAAGAAGGACAGTCCCCAGTACCTAAGGATGCCTGGTTAACTGATGGTTCTAGCTAAGGGGCTGCAGCTGTTTGGATGGCTATTGGTATGCAGCCCAAAACAGACACCATTTGGTTTGATACTGGGATGGGCCAGAGTAGCCAGTGGGCTGAATTACGGGCTGTGTGGATGGTGATCAGCCACGAGCCTGGGCCCCTAGTTATTTGTACTGACAGCTGGGTGGTGTTCCGGGGCCTAACGTTGTGGCTCCCTACATGGAAACACCAAAACTGGTTGGTGGGACACCATCCACTGCGGGGTCAAGCCATGTGGCAGGACCTCTGGGACCTAGGGCAGACAAAGGAGGTGACCTTAATGCATGTCACAGGTCACTCCCCATTAGTGTCCCCAGGTAATGATGAAGCAGACGCCCTAGCACGGGTCCGATGGGTAGAGCGGACCCCTGCCACTGATGTGGCCCATTGGCTGCATAGGAAATTACAGCACGCTGGAAGCCGAACCATGTGGCAGGTGAGCAGACGCTGGGGCCTGCCTTTGAAATGGCAGGAGATAGCAGATGCCTGCTATGACTGTGCTGTCTGTGCCCAGGACAGCCCCCAAAGGCGGAGGCTCCCCTGGGAGACACAGCAGATTACGCGAGGGAGAGTGCCCCTCACTCGCTGGCAAGTGGATTGGACCCCTGCCTAAGGCCCGCAATGCGATGTATGCGTTCGCAGCAGTGGACACTGCTAAGGGGTTGATGTTTTTTTGACCGTGTCCAGCTGCAGATCAGCGGCATACAGTGGTCGCTCTTACACAGCTGTGTGCCCTCTATGGTCGCCCCCAAGTCGTTGAAAGTGACAGGGGTACCCATTTTACGGGGCAAGAAGTGAAGCACTGGGCTGCCAGGATGGACATGCAATGGTTGTTTCATGCTCCGTACAATCCACAAGCAGCTGGCATGATTGAACACTATAATGGCCTTTTGAAGCAAGGTCTCCAGGTGTCAAAACACCCTCCCACAATGCGTGACTGGGCCTCGAGTCTATGGGACGTCCTGAGAGTCCTGAATGAGAGACCATGGAAGGGAGGGCCTGCACCAGTAGAAGCTCTGCTACTTCGAACGGCAGCTCCCAGTCAATTACAAGTTACCACCAGTGAGACTCTGTTAAAGCCAGGCTATGGCAGAAATGGGAACATTTTGCTGCCAGCACCCACATGCTTGAAAGCAGGGGAACGGCAGCAATGGACTTGGCCCTGGCAGGTCAAAAGCCCCCACTGTCGGTGGTTGGGCCTGGTAGCCCCATGGGGGACCGGTTTGACTCATGATTTGCAAATGACGCCAAGGGTGGTGGCTGAGTGGCCACCGCCAGTGACTGTAGTATACAGAGGTGCCGATACCAGGATGTTTTTGCGGGGGACCTATGTGCTCTCACTATGGCCTATTATGGGGTCCCCTGTTCTGTTACATGTTGAAACTATGCAATGGACCCCAAGCACTGCCATAAAGTTCTGGTACCACAAACTGGGAAAGGTGCCAGTGGCAGCGACCCTCCTTTCACAGGGCAAGAAGCTAGCGTGTATCCTCCCAGATGGAAGGGATTTGCCATTGACTACCGTTTTTTTCGTCCATAGGTGCTGATAGGCTAATATGGCACAGGGACCCCCATGGAGGACGCTTGTCACGTAGATTGTGAGGCAAGACCCTGTAGGGGTGGAGTGTGGGGTCAGAGCCCCAGAGAGCAGTTTCCAGGCTCTTGGCTTCACGTGGAGAGGTGCTGGCTTGGGTAGTAGATGGCCATCAGCTATGGCTAGTTGGCTATCAGTTGTAACCCTTGAGCCATTGGCCACTAATATAACTGCCACGGCTACGCTGGGGAGTGGAGTCGAGGAGAGTCAGTCAGTTTGCAGAAAAGCGAACAGCTGGTCCCATGTTGTGTGAATCCAGCCTCCCGTGAGACTATAGTGGTATGACTCCCCTATCTATGGCTCCATGGGTGTTCCTTTTTGGCCTCACCATATCCTGCGTTCTTATGTGGGGAGCGGGAGCTGAGACCCCGCAGGCCACCCTACATGACAGTCAGTTTTCCCATATCTGTAGGTAACTGCAGAAATAAGACTAGGAACTCTTCCCTTTTTTGCTTGAAATCCAATATTCTTTCCAACATACTGTTCTAGTATGTTTACTCTGAATTTGACCTCTGAATAAACTAGTGCATTATTACCTAATAATTTCATGCATTTACTCTTACCACATTAAGAAATAGCCAAAAACACCCCATCATTTACTTATCCATCAAAAGTTGAATGCATAAGCAAATTTGTGATATACTTATGTAATAAAACACTATTCCACAACAAAAATTAATAAACTATTGAGACATACAGCAACATGTATGAATCTCAAAAACATTACATTCAATGAAAGAGTATATACTGCAAAATATAATTTATATGATGCTGTTGAATTGGCAAGACTAAGCTATGATGAAGGAAATCAGACCAGAGGTTGACTGATGTGGGGAAATTGCCTGTAAAGGAGTATGAAAGTATTTTCTGGGGTTATAAAAAGTTATAAATCTTGAACAAGATGTGGGTTAGATAGGGATATACATTTATCAAAGTTATCAAATTATATACTTAAAGCAGCTATTTTTATTGTATGTAAATTATATCTTAATAAAGCTGATATAGGGCAAAAAAAGAAAAAAAGTTGGCTCCACTGTATATTTTGCGTGTAGGTCCTAAGACGTGGTATTCATACTAAAGTATAATGCAATGGAGTAAAGTGCAGTAGGAGGGGATTGTAATCTTTGACTAGAGATCTAGGAAGGAGGGTGGCCAGAGTGTTGGAGTTCAGTATTCACTAGAGGCCACACAACCCATTGCATTAGTACTCAGTGAGTAAATGAAGAGTTGGAAGAATAATTCTTTTATGCATAATAGGACTCCACTCTCCCTATAAAAGATTCTGGAGGGTTGGAGTTCCAAGAAGAAAGGTGAGGATAAAAATTATACATACATTGACTCCTTAGAATTGAGTGTCTTATATCTGCCTCACACTGACAGCTTTACAGGGCACAAGTGAGTCAGATGCAAGGTAACTGGTGTGAAAAGGGTGATTTCTTGTTTCTTCAAAGCATTTGTTGACTCAGAGAATAAATGTATCTGTTGAGAAGGGCTCCTGGTGGCTAAATGGGCTCAAATTTATAAACAGAGCCTAGCACAGTTTTTGAACAGGTGCTTCTCACACAAGCCACAAGAAGACTGCAGTAAACCGCCTGCCACCTGCACTGAATGGCCTGCCTGCATTTTGTTCCCACCATCTGAGCCCATCCTTATAAAGGAGTTCCTGGAATCATATTTCAACCAACAGGTCTGAGACTTTTTCCTGTCCAATCAGAGCTGCACAGCTACATCCCCATTCACATCTTCACTGACCAATCAGAGCAACTCCATTCTGACCAAACAGGACAATGCTTTTTGGACGAATAAAACTGTGAGGATTTGGAGTTCTCATTTTCATGAGGGCAGACCCTGAGGGACCAGGTTTGGAGACTTCTCTCTAAGTCAGCTCCCCTCTGGCTCAGAGAACAAGAGTGCTTTACCTTTCTACAGAAGATTGAGCTTTCCCTGCAATTCCCTGGCTAGAGCTGAAACACTGACAACATCTGGTTGGACCCGAATGGAACTGAGCACAACAGTCAGGGTGAACCAAAGCAGAGTGAACTGGAGCAGGGTAGAGTGGGACAGAGCTGTTTGGCTAGAGAGGGGCCTCCCCTAGGACTGCCTGGCACGCATGCGGGTCCACCACTGTGCTGCTTAATAATTGAGCTATTGCACAGCCGTGTTGAGAGCTGAAGCACGTGAGCAGTACAACAGCTGTGCTGTATAACTATTGAGCTGTTTGCACTGAATAAAGTTTTGTTCTTCACCACACCCCAACTTGGGGATTCTTACTAGCTTCGAATTGGTGCCAATGACTGTCAGTTGACAGAGTAAAAGGTGAGATGACACAATATCATGAATCAATTTCTAATACACAAATGTCCTGTCCTGGGTTGCACACTGTTTGGTAGTAGACACTCCATTGAAATGTCTGGTTCACAGCCATGGACTCTCTTGTTGAGGGAAAGTTGGGAGAGTTTGGTACTAAGGGAATTAGGTCCCTGTACACTTATAAAACAGAAACCGAACTGGGCATGATCAAAATGCTCAAAGATTGGTCTCCTTACCACTGTGTAGGTGTGTTCCTGAGTACCTGCAGACCAAAAAAATCTGTTGTCTTGTGTCTCAATTAGATACTCTGCAAACCTCAAATCAGGCAGGTGGGTATTAATTGCTCTATTCATTAATGCATGTGAGATTCTCCACTAACGTGGGGGATGGTAAGAGTGGGAGAACAACTAAAATTTGAGTAAAAGATGTAGAAAAAGGATAAAGCCGTGAGAAGCTGCCCAGATTTGCAGTAACTGAGTGGAATTCCTAGTCTAAGCTGTCTATGCCCAGGAACCGTGTCCCATTGGGACATAACTCACGGATCTACCTAGCAGCGTTTAGGGAAAAATACTTTAACATGCTATACTTTTTAGAAAATAATTCTACTTCTAGAACACTTTTGATAGAGGTGTTGCTGCATCCTAATGCCATATGGTCATACTCCAATTTCAAATTATACTGAGGTTAAGGAATGTCCCAATTATTCATGAAGCAATATCATATTAGAAAAACCAATTTGCAATTTCATACTTGTCCAACAAATTTATGCCTTTGCTTTCTGACTGCAAGTGCGCGCGCACACACACACACACACACACACACACACCCTCTCACACAGCTGTAATGACATAACTTCTGGTTGCAGTCTCTGTCTTATAACACACACAAGCCTGGTGCCTCCCGCACCAATTCGCCTCACTGCACAGATCACCCTGACTGCACAGATCTCCTCAGCAGGAGGCTGTGACACTGAGCAAACCTTCCAAAAAACGACATGTGTTTTCCTCTCTTATCCTTTTGCCTCCTTTCTCATTCTTTGCCCTCTGCCTAATAGAATTTACTTCTCATTATGTTTTTGAAAAAGACTGAGAAAGCTGACCTGTTCCCTATCCTTTACAGGAATCCACCTCAGTTACAACATTTAAAAGCCAATGTTTCCAATGTTTTTGAAAAAATTTTTTTCTTCAGTAAAATTGCCATCGTAAGGTCTTGGCCTTCCTGTTTGGTGGGGAACATGAAGGTGGCCTTCTGTGCTGCCACTGAGGGACATGGCCAACAGAGGTCTCTGGGCCTTGAGTCGGCATTCTCACAGGGGCAAGGAGACCCACCCGCCTGGCGCTTCAGGAAAACCTTCTGCAGAAGACTGCTCTGGGCCAGTTCTCAAAGTGTGAGTCGGAAATAGTGGGAATGTATCATGAAGTTTGTATGGATGGGGACCTGGACCCCTCTTTGTCTCTCCCCAGCTATTACTGTGCTCTGGAGGCCCAGCTGGCCAAGTAGAGAATGAACACTTGAGAACGGGCTTAACATCTTAAAAAGAAAACATTTCCCCTGAGGGCATGGTGTGGGGACAGAACCAGGAGTGCAGTTTCCAGGCTCTTGCCCTCACGTGGAAAGGTGCTCACTCGGGTAGTAAATGGCCATCAACTGTGATTGCATGGCCATCAGCTGTGGCTAGTTGGCCGTCAGCTGTGACCAGTGAGCCTTTGGCCACTAATATAACTGCCATGGCTTCGCTGGCAGAAAATGGGGGCTAGCAAGAAGATGGTGGCTGAGCTAGGAAGAGCAGATTGCAGTTAGCAAGGAGTTGGTTGGTTGGCAGAGAAGTGGATGGCACATTGCGGATCGTGTGGCTCCTGCTTCCTGTGTCTCTAACCTAGCCGCGAGCGAGAATATACTGATCTGACTCCCCTATCTATGGCTCCATGGGTGTTCCTTTTTGGCCTCTCCATATCCTGCATTCTGGTGTGGGGAGCGGGAGCTGAGACCCTGCGTGACACCCTGTGTGACACATGGCGCAGCAAGCAGGGCACGGTGCCGGGCAAAGCTCTCCGAAAGGCGGTGGAGCAGTTTGTGCTTGTGAACACTCAGTCCTAGGAAGACCAGGAGGAGCAGCTGCCAGAGAACTGAACCCCCGTGGAGGGGTGGGAATACGTGGACGGTTCCCCAACCAGCATAGGCCAGAGAAAGCGAAGGTCGGTCTTGCGGCCCTGTGGGATGGGAAGTGCTTGCTGAGGCCCTCACCCCCAGATTGGGGAGGACTTGGAGCCCTCGCCCTGTGGGAAGGGCACACATTGTGAGGCTGACACACAGCCCTGGTGAATGACTATGGACTATGGCGAATGGGCTCCATCCCTAATTTAATGGACCGCTTGACTGTTTGCTTGGGAACGTACCTCCATGTAGTGGAACTGGCGGATGTTTGCTTTTGTGTCTCCACTGGCCACCATCGAGAATATGTGAGAACCCTGGTTGTGCCCAGAAAGTCTGGCTGTGCCCAGAAAGATTGGTGGTACCCTGAGAAACCCTGGCTGTGCCCAGGAAGACTGCTGTGTCCAGAAGGACTGGCGGTACCCTGAGAGGCCCTGGCCAGTGTCCAGGAAGTCGGGCTGTGCTCAGAGAGAGTGGCAGTGTCCTGAGAGGCCCTGGCTGTGTCCGGGAGACTGGTAGTGCCCTAAGAAGCCCAGGAAGTCTGGCTCTGCCCAGAAGGACTTGTGTTGCCCTGAGAAACCCTGGCTGTGTCTGGGGAGACTGGTGGTGCCCTAAAAAGTCCAGGAAGTCTGGCTGTTCCTAGAAGGACTGGTGGTGCCCTGAGAAACCCTGGCTGTGTCTGGGGAGACTGGTGGTGCCCTAAAATGTCCAGGAAGTCTGGCTGTGCCCAGAAGGACTGGTGGTGCCCTGAGAAACCCTAACTGTGCCCAGAGAAACTGGCTGTGTCCAGGATATTGCATTCACCTCCAGGCTCCTCGCACAGGACCCCTCCCGGAAGACGCTTGTCACGTAGATTGTGAGGTGAGACCCTGTAGGGGTGGAATGTGGGGACAGAGCCAGGAGTGCAGTTTCCAGGCTCTCGCCCTCACGTGGAAAGGTGCTCACTCAGGTAGTATATGGCCATCAACTGTGATTGGATGGCCATTAGCTGTGGCTAGTTGGCCGTCAGCTATAACCAGTGAGCCATTGGCCACTAATATAACTGCCATGGCTACGCTAGCAGAAAATGGGGGCTAGCAAGAAGATGGTGGCTGGCAAGCGCAGATTGCAATTAGCGCTGCGGATTGCAGTTAGCATGTGAGGTTGGTTGGCAGAGAAGTGGATGGCAGGTTGTGGATTGTGTGGGTCCTGCTTCCTGTGTCTCCAACCTAGCCTCCAGCGAGAATGTAGTGGTCTGACTCCCCTACCTATGGCTCCCTGGGTGTTCCTTTTCGGCCTTACCATGTTCTGCATTCTGGTGTGAGGAGCGGGAGCAGAGACCCCGCATTAGACCCTGCGTGACACAGGGAAAAGCTGTTTCCTCCAGTGTGGAGTGGATGAGTCAGGTAAGTCCACTAGGTGAAGATTAGTGGGGTGGGAGGAGAGCACCCAGAACCAATTTTTAAATTTATTTCTAAAACAAGAGTTAAAACAAGTCTGAAATAGACTTGAACATCTCTTCAGGGCAAGCAGCAGAGGCTTTGGTTAACTCAAATGCCTACTCTTGGCTCTTACTTTCTCAGCTTCTTTCTGAAGAAATAAATGAGGTCTCATTGCACTGTGCGTAGTTTCTGTTTGTTTGTTTTTTGGGAAGTTTGTGAAAATTCCATTTGTCCTCTACAGGCTCTGGTAAGAGATCAGCTGTGAAATAGTGTGTAATATCCTTTATAAGAGCTCAGCATAGGTGAATTAAATTGAAAAATACCACAAGTCACAAGTGAGGACAGTTAGAGTTACACAGACTATGTTATTTATTGTTGAGCCATTTATTTATAAACAAATAACCGAACTAATATATCATCATATAATATAATTAGATCTACTTAAATTGATTATAAACTGAATCCATAAGAATAACCATTAAAACATATTTTGAGTTAAGAAGCACATAAATAATAAAACTGATTAATTAAATTACTTCTGTTGTGATTTGAGACAATTATGTTGTCCATTCTGTTCCATTTTACATTTCAAGGTATAAGACCCTTTAGTCATTCTCAGTGATGTAACAACTGGCTTTAATGAAACAATTAATAATCAATGGTAACTAGTTGGACAGGTGCTCTGCCTCACTCAGGTATTGCAGTGAGCTCTCAGGGCCTGCCAGCTCTAAAGGAGGCCATGACTCTAAGGCTCTCACCTGCTTTGTTTGCTCTCTGTCCTGCATCTTGTGATGCATGACACTAACAATTGGCTCCAGGACATAGTAAAATCAGCCAAATCAAAATTTTGCTGCAGTTGTAAGAAGGAACAAACAGGAGACTTGTTGAGCAAAAGCAGGCTCAGAAAGAATCGACAGGCCCCACCACAGAACACCATGGACAGCCTAGGTCTTCTTGGCCAATACCTCAGGCCCCTGCAAAAGAGGCATCAAGGCCCCACATTGAATGGAACGGCAAGAAATATATGTGGAGCAAATGCATGAATTGTATGAACTTATTGTATCTTATTCATCCATTTCTCTACCTTTCATGTTTAGGATTTTTTGATAGGTTTTGCTGTTTTAACAATGTTGAGATGAATATCTACATACATGTCTCCTTTCCCCATACATGTGCTAGAGTTTCTCTGCAATCTATTTTCAGATGAGGCATTCCGAGCTGGAGGTTGTATACATTTTTGACGTTAAAGGATGCAGACAAATTATTCTGTAAAGTTCTGTTCCCATATTCTTTCATGCTGGCAGTGTAGGATGCTTCCTTCTTACTAGAACCCTTGCCGATTGAGACCTGAATATAAGGTGGGTAGCAACCATGTCCACTTAATTCCTTTTAATGTCATCACATTACCTGCCCACTGCCTTCCAAATGTCTGCTCCCCTGTCTTACCAAGGAGCTCAGATGTCACACATGGTCTTTAGCAGCATGCTTAGTTTTAAATTCCCAACTTCCTCTATGGAAGGCTTGATAATAGTCCAAGTTCTAGCAATGAAGTGTTGTAGAAATCCCTTAGAAGAAGAGCACATATTCATGAATGAAAAGGCCCAGCCTTGCTGGGAAAATGTTTCTCTAGCCACTTGCATCTTTAGAACCAGCCTGGAAGGGGATGTGATACTAGAAGGCACAGAAGTCACCTTGTGACTCTTAGGTGACGTGCATGAGAATGAAACCTTGCCAACCGTAGTGAATTCTGGAGGGTTCTGCCAAGACATACTCTTCACTGTCCACACACTTGTCCTCAAGGTATGGAGAATAGTAATTGAGGACAGAATTCTCTCGGAATTTCCATTGGCCTAAGGGAGTGGCCCTGCCCAGGATTACCTCTCCCAGGGAGAAGACAGCAGTGATGGGCTGATGCAGAGATATGGGCTGTACTCTGGGATGACTCTGAAGGGCATCCCACTTCCAGAGCTCTAGCAGAATTTGCTGAGTCTTAAGTTGTAGGTGTTTTGCTGCTCAGCTTCTCCCTTTATTCAGACCTGCATTCTTCACATCCTTATTACTGTTTCTCTCAAAAGCACTTCAGGGAACCTTCTGCAGGTCTCAGAGTCTGTTTCCAGGTACCCCATCTAAGACACACATAAAGCATGGCAGAGCCCAAATGCTGAAAAAGCCCAGTGTCACTGCTCAGCTATCATACCTGCCCTGAATTCCTCCCAGATGCTTTGTAATATGTGACAAAGCTATAATATGTATCCTACTGTTCTTTGCATTTCTACTCCTTGTAGCTGAATACAATTCTAACTAATAACCGCAGCCTCACATGCTTGGCAAGAGGTGAAGTTTCTGTCCAATATGGGAGTGTTACAAGTTAAGATGCTTTTCCTCATGGTATGAGGTTATGTACATTAGAAGGTGAAAATTATTCTGCAGTCCTTAGCTCTCTCCTGTCACTTCTTCAATCCCATTCCTGCTTTATGTTTTAGCAACATTAAAACAATAATGAAGTACCAGCAGCACTCATTGTGCTCTTCTCCTTTCTGGTATGTACTGCTGTTTCTAATCTGAGATGCCTCTCTTACTTTTGGAAAGCATAGCATTCTTTCTAACCAGCGATGGCTCAATACTATCCTTCCTTGGGTGTCCTATGCTTCTCTCTCCTCCTGTGGCAGACATGGCTTCTCGCCTGCACAATATCCATTATTCCCTCTGCCTTGATGGGATGGTTTTGAACTATGTCAGCTTAGCCGCATTGGAACTTCATTTCCCAAATTCCTTTCTGTGTGATTTTGGATGGGAGTTCAGCAGAAAATAAAAGCACTAGTGTAAGACCTCCACAGCAGCGGGGAAACAGTGGGCACTGTTTATGCTCTGAGGTTCCTGTAGAGCGCCCGCTGCTGTTGCTCGTGTGTGTGTTGTCTCTGCCTCTTGGCTCCTGGTGCCTGCAGTTATACTAGATGGCCCTCAGCTGCTCTGAGTTCTGGGCAGAGGGCAAAGGGCACCAAGTTTTCCCGCAGGTCACCCATGTCAATGAGGTTGGAGGAAGGGAGAGACAGGTGGATTCCACTTTTTCCTCATAGGCTGCAGTTTATCATCATGGGCTGCAGCCATGCTCAGTTCCAGTTTGTCCTTGCAACCCCCACATCACATCTAAATTTCCCTTCTCTCTGATGGCCTGGCTTGCTTTAAGCTCGGTACAAACACTGGGCATAAAGGCAAAATGCTCTGTATTTCTTTACCACCCCTACAACTGCAAATTGTCTAATCCTGTTAGAAATCCCTTATTCCACAACACTCTGTGATTCTGCTTCTGGGTTGAATACTGACTGATAAACCTGGTAACAAATGCCTGAGTTATTCAGTGTGTCAATGTGCTCAGCTAAAAGCCTAAATTCTCCATATTCCATTGCAGTAAGACTGGCCAATGAGATATTAGTGGGTATGCCTGGAATGGCTTCTGGGAAATTGGGAGGGGTGTCCTTGCTGCTCCCTCTTCCTCTCTGGAACTCAGGTATGGGCTGCAGCGTCAGCAGCCATTTTGTGGCATGCAGCAATGAGTGAAGCAGGAGGAGTGAGCAGCGTGGGTCTTGGATAACTTCCTGCAGCCTGAAGCATATCCCTGCACAACCAAATCTGGACTTCTTTCTGGAAGGAAGAAATCCACAATTAAACACATTTAATCATGCATCCTGTAAAGCATATTTGCCTATGTATGTGTACCTCTGACTAGGGAGGTGACCATGCTGAAAAATCCATCCTCATCTGTAGCCTCAGTACCTGACACTGCAGCCGGCATATAGCAGGCAGGCAGCAGTATCTATGACTAACTGAACTAAAGATTGGCATGGGTATTAATTCGCCACAAAGAAATTGATGTCCACTGAAAAAGGAAGCCTTTTGCAAACCTCACACCTTGTGCAGCTCATCATGAATCCTGTCCTTTGTCATCCATCTTCCCGGTGCATATCTATCTTAGCAGCAGCCTAAAGTACTATCATTATGTTCTGGGTTGATTGCAGGCTTTTACCTTACACCCCAGGGTATTTGGGAAGAATGAGACCTGTGAACAGCATGGTAACAGCCAGCATTCCCCCATTACCATTTGCAGAGCTGAGGACACCAGTGCCCTGGCTAAGTGGTTAAAAGGGTTTCCAGAACATCTTTCCTTCTTCCCCCACTCTACCAACCCAAAATAAACATCTCCCCAGGAAGGTCCAGGAACCATTGCCTAACCCAGATTTCCTGGAAACAATAAATAAGGAGATTAAACCCCACAAATATTTGGATTCTCAATATTTCCTTATTATTTTTATGATTGTCATGTATTTTCCTACCACAGGAATGCATAGCTATGTCTTCTTTTCTGCTATGTCTTTTGGTTTCTAAGTTTCATTTTTTTAAAAATGAATGAATAGCTCTTCTTATTAGGTTACTTAGAAGAAATCATCTTAGTCCAGAAGAATTAAAGCATATAATCTATGAAGTGATCCCTCCCGGTAAGGCCAGTACCCGTCTGACACCTACATAGTTTTTACAACATTATTGACTATATTCCCCTTACTGTATTTCACATCCCCATAACTATTTTGTGATTTCCAATTTGTACTTCCTAATCCTTTCACCTTTCTCACCCATCCCCCCAAGCCCCCTCCCATCTAGCAGCCATCAGTTTGTTCTCTGTATCTATGTCTATTTCTGTTTTGTTTGCTTGTTTATTCTGTTCTTTAGATTCCACATATAACAGATCATATGGTATTTGTCTTTCTCAGTCTGACTTATTTCATTTAGCATAATATCCTCTAGGTCCATCCCTGTTGTTACAAATGGTAAGAGTTCATTCTTTTTTATGACAGAGTAATACTCCATTGTATAAAGTACCACAATTTCTTTATCCAATTATCTATTGATGGGCATTTCAGTTGTTTCCATATTTGGCTATTGTGAATAACTCAGCAATAAACATAGGAGTGCATATGTGTGTGTGTGTGTGTGTGTGTGTGTGTGTGTGTGTGTGTATATATATATATATATATATATATATATATATATATATTTATTTATTTTTTTATTAAATTAGATTTTGGATTTCTAATTAAAAAAAATATATATATGCACTCCTATGAGTGGAATTTCTGGGTCATAAGGTAGTTCCATTTTTTATATTTTGAGGAAGCTCCATAATGTTTTCCATAGTGGCTGCACCAATTTGCAATCTCACCAACAGTGCATGAGGGGTCCCTTTTCTCCACTTCCTTGCCAACACTAGTTGTTTGTTGATTTATTGGTGATAGCCATTCTGACAGGTGTAAGCTAATATCTCATTGTGGTTTTTATTTGAATTTCTCTGATAATTAGTGACGTTTAGCATCTTTTCATATGTCTATAGATCATCTGCCCAGTTTTTAATTGGATTGTTTGTTTGGTGTTGAGTTGTATGAGTTTTTTTTTTTTTTTAATAAATTTTGGATATTAACCCCTTATCAGATGTATCATTGGCAAATATTTTCTTCTCCCATTCAGTAGGATGTTTTTCTGTTTTGTTGATTGTTTCCCTTGCTGTGAAAAAGCATTTTAGTTTGATGTTGTCCTATTTGTTTATTTTTTTCTTTTGTTTCCTTTGCCTGAGAAAATTGATCAGGGAAAATATTACTAAGGGTAATGTTTGAGGATTTACTTCCTATATTTTCTCCTAGGAGTTTTACTGTTTCGGGTCTTACATTTAAGTCTTTAATCCATTTTGAGTTTATTCTTGTGTATGGTGTAGGAAGGTGGTCCAGTTTCATTTGTTTATGTATCTGTCCAGTTTTCCAAGCACCACTTATTAAATAGACTGCATGTACCCCAATGTAAATTCTTGCTTCCTTTGTCATAGATCAAATGACCATTAGGCATGGATTTATTTCTGAGCTCTCAGTTCTGTTCCAAACAGACACACATTGATTTATGTGTCTGTTTTTAATGCCAATACGATGCTGCTTTGATTACTATGGCCTTGTAGTATAATGTGATATCAAGTAATGTGATACCTCCAGCTTTGTTCTTCTTTCTCAGAATTGCTGTGGCTATTCAGGGTCTTTTATGGTTCCATAATATTTTAGCATTATTTTTTCTAGTTCTGTGAAAAATGGCATTGGTACTTTGATGGGAATTGCATTGAATTTATATACTGCTTTGGGTATTATGAACATTTAAACTATGTTGATTCTTCCTATCCATGGTATACAATTCCATTTATTTGTATTTTCTTTAATTTCTCTCTTCAATGTCTTATAATTTTCTGAGTACAGGTCTTTCACTTCCTTGGTCAAATTTATTCCTAGGTGTTTTATTTTTCTTGATGCGATTGTAAATGGGATTGTTAATTTCTTTTTCTGATAGTTTGTTATTGGTGTATAAAAATGCAACTGATTTCTGAATATTAATTTTGTATCCTGCTACTTTCCTAAATTCATTTATTAGTTCTAATAGTCCTTTGGTGGAATCTTTGGGGTTCTGTCCATATAGCATCATGTCATCTGCAAATAATGACAGTTTTATTTATTCCTTTCTTATTTGGATGTCTTTATTTCTTTTTCTTGTCTGATTGCTCTGGCTAGAACTTCCAGTTCTATGTTGAATAAAAGTGGTGAAAGTGGGCATCCTTGTCTTGTTACTGATCTTAATAAGGGGAATGCTTTTAACTTTTCCTAATTGAGTATGATATTAGCTGTGGGTTTGTTATATGTGGCCTTTATTATGTTGAGATGATTTCCCTCTATTCCCATTTTACTTAGCGTTTTAATCATTAGTGGATGCTAGATTTTGTCAAATGCCTTTTCTGCATCTATTCATATGACCATATGATTTTTATTTTTCATTTTGTTTATGTAGTATATCACATTAATTGATTTGTGGACATTGAACCAAACTTGCATCCCAGGAGTGAATCCCACTTGATCATGGTGTATGATCTTTTTAATGCACTGCTGAATTTGGTTTGCTAATATTTTGTTGAAAAATTTTGCAACTTTGTAAGTTAGGGGTATCAGCTTATAGTTTTCTTTTTTTGTAATGTCTTTGTCTAGTTTTGAAATTCAGGTGTTGGTGGCCTCATAAATGAGCTTGGGAGCCTTCCTTCCTCTTGGATTTTTTTTAGAATAGTTTGAGAAGAATAGGTGTTAATTCTTGTTTTGAATGTTTGGTAAAATTCATCTGTGAAGCCATCTGGTCCAGGACACTTGTTTATTGGAAGCTTACTGATCACTGATTCAATTTGGTTGGTAGTAATCGGTCTGTTGAGATTTTCTGTTTCTTCTTGATTCAGCCTTGAAAAACTGTATGCTTCTAGGAATGTATCCATTTCTTCCAGACTATCCGATTTGTTGGCATGTAGTTGCTCATAGTACATTCTTGAAATTTTTTGTATTTCTGTGATGTCGCTTGTCACTTCTCCTCTTTCATTTCTAATTTTATTTATTTGGTTCTGCTCTCTTTTTTTCTTGGTGAGTATGGTTAAAAGTTTGTCAATTTTGTTTATCTTTTCAAAAAAGCAGATCTTGGTGTCATTGATGTCTGTATTATTTCTTTTAGTCTGTATTTCATTTTTTTCCACTCTTATATTTATTATTTCCTTCTAGTACTCATTTTGGGCATTGTTTGCTGTTCTTTCTCCAGTTCCCTTAGATGTAAAGATAAATGTAAATATGTTGATCTAAGATTTTTTTCAAATTAGTTTTACATTTCTTTATTATTTATTTATTTATTTTCCCAAGTCACGTTGTTGTCCTTTCAATCTTAATTGTGGAGGGTGCCGACAGCTTCAAGCTGTTGTGCTTAGTTGTGGAGGGCACAGCTCAACTCCAGGTCCAGTTGCCGTTGCTAGTTGCTGGAGGTGCAGCCCACCATCCATTGTGGGACTCGAGGAATTGAACTGGCAGCATTGTGGTTGAGAGCCTGTGCTCCCACCAACTGAGCCATCTGGGAGACAGCTCAGCTCAAGGTGCCGTGTTCAATCTTAGTCGCAGGGGGTGGAGCCCACCATCCCTTGTGGGACACAAGGAGTTGAATTGGCAACCTTGTGGTTGAAGCCCACTGGCCCATGTGGGAATCAAACCGGCAGCCTTCGGAGTTAGGAGCATGGAGCTCTAACCACCTGAGCCACCGGCCAGCCCTGATATATTTTTTCTTATTTTTGAGGCATGCCAGCATTGCTATTAATTTTCCTTCTAGGTCTGCTTTTGCTGTGTCCCATAGATTTTTGGATTGTTGTGTTTCCATTGATCTCAAGGTTTCTTTTGATTTCTTCCTTGATCTCATTATTTATTTATTTATTTATTTATTTATTTATTTATTTATTTTTAATTAAAGTTTATTCGGATGACAATTGTTAGTAAAGTTACGTTGATTTCAGGTGTACAATTCTGTATTACATCATCTATAAATCACATTGCGTGTTCACCACCCAGAGTCAGTTCTTCCATCACCATATATTTGATCCCCTTTACCTTCATCTACCACTCCCCCTCCCCTCTTACCCTCTGGTAACCACTAAACTATTGTCTGTGTCTATGAGTCTTTGTTTTTCATTTGTTTGTCTTCTTCCTTTGTTGTTTTTGGTTCATATACAACATATCAGTGAAATCATACGGTTCTCTGCTTTTTCTGTCTGACTTATTTTGCTTAGCATTATACTCTCAAGATCCATCCATGTTGTCACAAATGTTCCTATATCATCTTTTCTTACTGCCGAGTAGTATTCCATTGTGTATATATACCACAACTTCTTTATCCATTCATCTATCGAAGGACATTTTGGTTGTTTCCATGTCTTGGCCACCGTAAACAAAGCTGCAATGAACATTGGAGTACACGTGTCTTTATGTATAAATGTTTTCAGATTTTTTGGGTAGATACCCAGGAGAGGGATTGTTGGGTCACATGGTAATTCTTTTCATAATCTTTTGAGGAACCTCCACACTGCCTTCCATAGTGGCTGCAACAGTCTGCCTTCCCACCAACAGTGTATGAGGGTTCCTTTTTCTCCACAGCCTCTCCAACACTTGTTACTATTTGTCTTGTTGATGACAGCATTTCTAATTGATATGAGGTAATATCTCATTGTGGTTTTTATTTGTATTTGTCTGATGATTAGTGATGTTGAGCATTTTTTCATATGTCCATTTGCCATTTGTATGTCCTCTTTGGATAAATGTCTCTTCAGGACCTCTGCCCATTTTTCAATTGGGTTGTTTGTTTTTTTGTTGTTGAGTTGCATGAGTTCCTTGTATATTTTGGATATTAGCCCTTTATCAGAGGTACTGGTTGCAAAAATCTTTTCCTATTCAGTTGGTTGCCTCTTTATTTTGTTGATGGTTTCTTTTGCTGTGCAGAAACTTTTAAGTTTGATATAGTTCCATTCATTTATTTTAGCTTTTACTTCCCTTGGCTTTGGAGTGAAATTCATGAAATGCTCTTTGAACCCAAGGTCCATAAGTTTAGTACCTATGTTTTCTTCTATGCAGTTTATTGTTTCAGGTGTTATGCTTAAGTCTGTGATCCATTTTGAATTAATTTTGGTACGTGGTGACAGATAGCATTCCAGTTTCATTCTTTTGTAAGTGGCTTTCCAATTCTGCCAGCACCATTTATTGAAGAGGCTGTCTTTTCTTCATTGTATGTTTTTTGCTTCTTTGTCAAAAATTGTCTGTCCATATTAATGTGGTTTTATTTCCGGATTCTCAATTCTATTCCGTGTGTCTATGTGTCTGTTTTTCTGCCAATATCATGCTGTTTTGATTATCGTTGCCCTGTAGTGCAAGCTAAAGACAGGGAGTGTGATACCTCCAGTATTGTTCTTTTTTCTTAAGATTGCTTTGGCTATTTGGGGTCTTTTGTGGTTCCAAACAAATCTGATGATTTTTTGTTCTATTTCTTTTTAAAAAGACATTGAGATTTTGATGGGCATTGCATTAAATCTGTGTAGTGCTTTGGGTAATATGGCCATTTTAACTATGCTGATTCTTCCAATCCATGAGCACAGAATGTCTTTCCATTTCATTGTGTCTCCTTCAATTTCTTTTAAAAATGTCTTATAGTTTTCAGCATATAGGTCTTTCACATCCTTGGTTAAGTTTATTCCTAGGTACTTTATTCTTTTTCCTGCAATTGCAATAGTAATTGTTTTTATTTCTTTTCCTGAGGTTTCATTGTTACTATGTAGGAAAGCAATGGACTTTCGTAGGTGGATTTTGTAGTTGGCAACTTTACCGTATTTGTTGATTATTTCTCATAGTTTTTTTGGTGGAGTCTTTAGGGTTTTCTATACATAGCATCATGTCATCTGCAGAGTGACAATTTAACTTCTTCATTCCCAATTTGGATGCCTTTATTTCTTTCTCTTGCCTGCTTGTCTGGCGAGGAATTCCAACACTATGTTGAAAAGCAGAGGTGATAGAGGACAGCTCTGTCATGTTCCTGAGCGTAGAGCAAAGGGCTTTAGTTTTTCTCCATTAATTATGAGATTAGCTGAGGGTTTGTCATATATTGCCTTTGTTATGTTAAGGTATTTTCCTTCTATACCTATTTTATTAAGTGTTTTAATCATAAATGGATGTTGTATCTTGTCAAATGCTTTTTCTGCATCAATTGATATAGTCATGTGATTTTTGTCCTTTATTTTGTTTATGTGATGTATCACATTGATGGATTTGTGTATGTTGAACCATCCTTGTGCCCCGGGGATGAACCCCACTTGGTCGTGATGAATAATCTTTTTTTTTTTTTTTTTTAAATTTTATTTTATTAAATTTATTGGGGTGACAATTTTTAGTAAAATTACATAGATTTCAGGTGTACAATTCTGTATTACATCATCTATAAATCCCATTGTGTGTTCATCACCCAGAGTCAGTTCTCCTTCCATCACCATATATTCGATCCCCCTTACCCTCATCTCCCACCCCCCACCCCCTGCCCCCCTTACCCTCTGGCAACCATTAAACTATTGTCTGTGTCTATGAGTTTCTGTTTCTCATTTGTTTGTCTTGTTCTTTTGTTGTTTTTGGTTTATATACCACATATCAGTGAAATCACATGGTTCTCTGCTTTTTCTGTCTGACTTGTTTCGCTCAGCATTACTCTCTCAAGATCCATCCATGTTGTCACAAATTTTCCTATGTCATCTTTTCTTACTGCCGAATAGTATTCCATTGTGTATATATACCACAACTTCTTTATCCATTCATCTATCGAAGGACATTTTGGTTGTTTCCATGTCTTGGCCACCGTAAACAAAGCTGCAATGAACATTGGAGCACACGTGTCTTTATCTCTAAATGTCTTCAGATTTTTTGGGTAGATACCCAGGAGAGGGATTGCTGGGTCATATGGCAATTCTATTCGTAATTCTTTGAGGAACCTCCACAATGCCTTCCATAACGGCTGCACCAGTCTGCATTCCCACCAACAGTGTATGAGGGTTCCTTTTTCTCCACAGCCTCTCCAACATTTGTTATTATTTGTCGTGTTGATGACAGCCATTCTGACTGGGGTGAGGTGATATCTCATTGTGGTTTTGATTTGCATTTCTCTGATGATTAGTGATGTTGAGCATTTTTTCATATGTCTATTTGCCATTTGTATGTCCTCTTTGGAGAAATGTCTCTTCAAGTCCTCTGCTCATTTTTCAATTGGGTTGTTTGTTTTTTTGTTGTTGAGTTGCATGAGTCCCTTGTATATTCTGGATACTAGCCCCTTATCGGAGGCACTGTTTGCAAAAATCTTCTACATTCAGTTGGTGGCCTCTTTATTTTGTCAATGGTTTCTTTTGCTGTGCAGAAGCTTTTAAGTTTCATATAGTCCCATTCGTTTATTTTAGCTTTTACTTCCATTGCCTTTGGAGTCAAGTTCATAAAATGCTCTCTGAACCCAAGGTCCATAAGTTTAGTACCTATGTTTTCTTCTATGCAGTTTATTGTGTCAGGTCTTATGCTTAAGTCTTTGATCCATTTTGAATTAACTTTGGTACATGGTGACAAATAGCAGTCCAGTTTCATTCTTTTGCACGTGGCTATCCAATTCTCCCAGCACCATTTATTGAAGAGGCTGTCTTTGCTCCATTGTATGTTTTTAGCTTCTTTGTCAAAAATTATCTGTCCATATTTATGTGGTTTTATTTCCGGATTCTCAATTCTATTCCGTGTGTCTATGTGTCTGTTTTTCTGCCAATACCATGCTGTTTTGATGATTGTAGCCCTGTAGTACAAGCCAAAGTCAGGAAGTGTGATACCTCCATTATTGTTCTTTTTCCTTAAGATTGCTTTGGCTATTCGGGGTCTTTTGTGGTTCCAAACAAATCTGATGATTTTTTGTTCTATTTCTTTAAAATATGCCCTTGGGATTTTGATGGGGATTGCATTGAATCTATATATTGCTTTGGGTAATATGGCCATTTTAACTATGTTGATTCTTCCAATCCATGAGCACGGAATGTCTTTCCATTTCTTTGTGTCTTCTTCAATTTCTTTCAAAAATGTCTTATAGTTTTCAGCATATAGGTCCTTCACATCCTTGGTTAAGTTTATTCCTAGGTATTTTATTCTTTTTGCTGCAATTGCAAAAGGAATTGTTTTTTGTATTTCTTTTTCTGAGATTTCATTGTTAGTATATAGGAAGGCAATAGACTTTTGTGCGTTGATTTTGTAGCCGGCAACTTTACTGCATTCGTTGATTGTTTCTAATAGCTTTTTGGTGGAGTCTTTAGGGTTTTCTATATAGAGCATCATGTCATCTGCAAAGAGTGATAATTTAACTTCTTCATTCCCAATTTGGATGCCTTTTATTTCTTTCTCTTGCCTGATTGCTCTGGCAAGGACTTCCAACACTGTGTTGAAAAGCAGAGGTTGTAGGGGACATCCCTGTCGTGTTCCTGCACGTAGAGCAGAGGGCTTCAGTTTTTCTCCATTAATTATGATATTAGCAGAGGGCTTGTCATATATGGCCTTTATTATGTTAAGGTATTTTCCTTCTATACCCATTTTATTAAGTGTTTTAATCATAAATGGATGTTGTATCTTGTCAAATGCTTTTTCTGCATCAATTGATATAATCATATGATTTTTGTCCTTTATTTTGTTTATGTGATGTATCACATTGATGGATTTGCGGATGTTGAACCGTCCTTGTGTCCCGGGGATGAACCCCACTTGGTCGTGATGAATAATCTTTTTAATGCATTGTTGTATTCGATTTGCTAGAATTTTATTTAGGATTTTTGCATCGGTATTCATTAGAGATATTGTCTGTAGTTTTCTTTTGTTGTGCTGTCCTTTCCAGGTTTTGGTATCAGGGTAATGTTGGCCTCATAAAATGAGTTAGGGAGGACTGTCTCTTCTTCAATTTTTTGGAAGAATTTGTGCAGAATTGGTATTAGATCGTCTTTCAAGGTTTGGTAGAATTCACTAGTGAAACCATCTGGTCCCGGGCTTTTGCTTTTGGGAAGGTTTTGGATGACTGATTCAATTTTGTTACTGGTGATCGGTCTGTTTAGATTTTCCAGTTCTTCATGGTTCAGCCTTGGAAGGCTATATGTTTCTAAGAACTTGTCCATTTCTTCTACGTTGTTGAATTTGGTGGCATATAGTCCTTCATAGTATTCTTGGATGATCCTTTGTATTTCTGTGGTGTCCGTGATAACTTCCCCTTTTATGTTTCTGATTTTGTTAATCAGTGTCTTCTCTCTTTTTATCTTGGTAAGTCTAGCCAAGGGTTTGTCAATTTTGTTAATCTTTTCAAAGAACCAGCTCTTTGTCACATTAATTTTTTCTATTGTCTTTTTGTTCTCTATTTCATTTAGTTCTGCTCTAATTTTTATTGTTTCCTTTCTTCTGCTGACCTTGGGTTTTACTTGTTCTTCTTTTTCTAGTTCTTTAAGGTGTAACATGAGGTTATTTATTTGGGAGTTTTCTTGTTTCTTGAGATAGGCCTGTAATTAGATAAATTTCCCTCTTAAAACTGCTTTCGCTGCATCCCAAAAATTTTGGTAGGATGTATTTTCATTGTCATTTGTTTCTATGTATCTTTTGATCTCTCCTCTAATTTTTTCTTTGACCCAGTCCTTCTTTAAAAGTATGTTGTTTAATCTCCATGTATTTGTGTTTTTCCTCGCTTTCTTTTTACAGTTGATATCCAATTTCAAAGCCTTGTGATCAGAGAATATGCATGGTATGATTTCAATCTTCTTAAATTTGTTGAGACTGATTTTATGTCCCAATATATGGTCTATCCTTGAGAATGTTCCGTGTACAGTAGAAAAGAATCTATAGTCTGATGTTTTATGATGAAGTGCTCTATAAATGTCAATGATGTCCATTTCATCTAATGTGTCATTTAGGGCTACTATTTCGTTATTTATTTCTATTTGGATGATCTATCCATAGCTGTCAATGATGTATTTAAGTCCCCTAGTATAATTGTGTTTTGGTCAATTTCTCCCTTTAGTTCTGTTAGTAGTTGCTTGGTGTATTTCGGTGCTCCCTGATTCGGGGCATATATATTGATTATTATGTCTTCTTGTTGTACAGTCCCCTTCACCATTATGAAATGTCCATCTTTGTCTCTTGTTATCTTTTTCACCTTGAAGTCTGTTTCATCTGATATCATTATGGCTACACCTGATTTTCTCTGGGTACCATTTGCTTGGAGTGTCAATTTCCACCCTTTCACTTTGAGTCTATGCTTGTCCTTGTAGCTGAGATGTGTCTCTTGGAGACAGCATATGGTTGGGTTTAGTTTTTTGATCCAATCTGTAACTCTGTGCCTTTTTATTGGTGAGTTCAGTCCATTTACATTTAGGGTGATTATTGATATGTGAGGATTTCCTGTCATTCTATCTTTAGTTTTCTGGTAAGGCTGTGTCTCCATTGTTTCTTTGCCTTTTTGTTGTTGTGTATTATTTCTTTGTGGTGGTATTCTATGATGTTTCCTTCTGTTTCTTCTTTTATTTCAGTATACATTTCAGTTCTGGGTTTTTTTTGAGTCGTTACCCTTAAGTTTATGTAAAAGAAAGTTTGATATTTAGAGTATTCCATTTTCTTCAGCACGCTTACTTTCTCCATTCCCATATTCTGGTTCAGGCCTTTACTCTCCCCCTTTTTGAGTTTTGGTTGCCACAAATTGTCCCTGTTGATGGTGGTTGAATAGCCTCCTTTAGTATTTCTTTTAGTGCAGGTTGTGTATTAGAAAATTCCCTCAGCTTCTGTATGTCTGGAAAGGTCTTTATTCCTCCTTCATATTTAAAGGATATCTTTGCTGGATATATTATTCTTGGCTCATGATTTCTCTCTTTCAATAGTTTGAAGATTTGGTTCCACTCCCTCCTGGCTTGTAGAGTTTCTGCTGAAAAATCTGATGATAATCTAATGGGCTTTCCTTTGTAATTTACCGTCTTCTTTTCCCTGGCTGCCTTGAGGATTCTTTCTTTGTCGTTGATTTTAGACAGCTTCAATACAATGTGCCTTGGAGAAGGCCTGTTGGGATTGAGGTAACTAGGTGTTCTATTTGCTTCTTGGATTCGAGGGTCCAGTTCTGTCCACAAATTTGGGAAGTTCTCATCGACAATTTGTTTGAATATATTCTCTGTTCCCTTCTCTCTTTCTTCTCCTTCTGGTATGCCCATTATTCTTATATTGTTCTTTCTGATGGAGTCAGAAAGTTCTTGTAGAGTTCTTTCATTTCTTTTAAGTCTCAAGTCTCTTTCTTCTTCTATCTGTGTCATTTCCAGGTTTCTATCTTCGATGTCACTGATTCTTTCCTCCATCTGGTCAACTCTACTACCTAAGCTGGTTATTTCATTCTTAATTTCTTCTATTGAGTTCTTAATCTCCAGAAATTCTCTTTGGTTCTTTTTTAAAATTTCAATCTCTTTCGTGAAATGTTCATGCTGTTCTTTGATTGAGTTTCTGAGTTCATTTAACTGCCTATCTGTGTTTTCTTGTATCTCGTTGAGTTTTTTCAGAACTGCAATCTTGAATTCTCTGGCACTTAAGTCACATATTTCTGTGTCTTTAAGTGCCTTCTCTGGAGATTTTTCACTTTCTTTCTGAGCTATCTTGTTGCCTTGGTTATTCATAGCGATTACTGGTTTACTATTTCTCTTCCTAGACATCTACAGGAGTGACTTCTGCAACAGGTTGATAGGAAGAGGTCTTTCTTTTGTTTTTCAGTACTTGTTGGTAGAATGTCTTATTATTTCTCCAACTGCAATTTATTTTTCTTCTCCCACACGGTAGTGCTGTTTTCTCTGCACTATTCCTGCTTCTCACACAATGGGGGAATTCCCTGGGAGACGGGCTTCTCCTCTGTTAATAGTTCGTCTAGGTCACATGGCGCAGTGTCCCAGTGGGTAAGCGGAGAGCTTTTGATGTTCCAAAGCTCTTCCAGCTCCTGATTCAGAGCCCGTATGTTTCAGCAGTTCTGTTTACTCCTGCAGGGATCCGCCCAGATAGGTGGGGTCAGGGGCGGGGTAAGTTTTGAGAGGTGGCCCAGAGCAATGGCGGCAACCACCACCACAGCCGTTCCTGCTTCCACGGCTCCCTCCCCTTTGCCAGAACTAGTTGGGCTGTGAATTTGTGTCTGCAGCCCACAGTTCTCAAAATAGCAAATTCTGTTGTTTTGATCTGACACTGCTACTGTTTCGCTTCTTGCACTTGGCAGGTGGTGGCGGGGCGAGCTCTGGGAGGGGTTGGAGGGGGCGGCTAGTCTCAGTGCCTAGGGCTCTGTTCTCTGCTCAGCAGTGAGCGCTTAAACCACCGTTTTCAGCCTTTTTCCCTCAGTCTTTTCTCCGAGGTCTCTGCCGTGAGCGTTTGGGTCAGCCGTGGTATATGCTGCCCCTCAGCCCTGTGGGCCACAAGCGGAGCCCTAGCAGTCCGAGTTCTTCCCTCTCCCGCAGCTGCGGTAGTTTCGAGAAGCAGTGAGCTCGGAGCACTGAGTCAGGTCTGCGTCCTGCGCCCGCGCGGCTCCGTCTCCGCGCACTTCTCCCCCTCCTCCTCCCTCCACTCGCGCAAATCTCCCACCTGTAGGTGATTTCAGTCGGTAGTGGGCCTCTTCGTATTGCCTGTCTGCTGTGCAGGGAGTCCTTTGTGGAGTTTTTGTTGTTCGATTTGTTGTAAGTTCCAGGGGAGCTTTACAGAGGCTCACCTCACGCCGCCATTTTTCCGGAAGTCTCCAGGATGTTTTTTCATTCTCATTTGCTTCTATGTATCTTTTGATCTCTCCTCTAATTTCTTCTTTGAACAGGTCGTTCTTTAAGATTATGTCAATGATGTAATTATGTCCCTTAGTATAATTGTGTTTTGGTCAATTTCTCCCTTTAGTTCTGTTAGTAGTTGCTTGGTATATTTTGGTGCTCCCTGATTGGGGGCATAAATATTGATGACTGTTATGTCTTCTTGTTGTATAGTCCCCTTTACCATTATGAAATGTCCATCTTTGTCTCTTGTATCTTTTTCACCCTGAAGTCTATGTTTCACCTGATCAGGTGTATAGCTTGGGGTTGAGGTAATTAGGTGTTGTATTTGCTTCTTGGATTCAAGGATCCTGTTCTTTCCACAAGTTTAGGAAGTTCTCATCAACTATTTGTTTAAATATACTCTCTGTTCCCTTCTGCCTTTCTTCCCCTTCTTGTATGCCCATTATTTTTATATTTCTCTTTCTGATGGAGTCAGAAAGTTCTTGTAGAGTTGTTTCATTTCTTTTCAGTTTCAAGTCTCTTTCTTCTGCCATCTGTGTCATTTCCAGGTTTCTATCTTCGATGTCACTGATTCTTTCCTCCATCTGGTCAACTGTACTACCTAAGCTGGTTATGTCATTCTTCATTTCTCTTATTGAGTCTTAATCTCCATAAATTCTATTTGTTTCTTTTTTAAAAATTCAATCTCTTTGGTAAAATATTCATGTTGTTCTTTGATTGTGTTTCTGAGTTCATTAAAGTGCCTTTCTGTGTTTTCTTGCATCTCATTGAGTTTTTTGAGAACTGCAATCTTGAATTCTCTGTCATTTAAATCACATATTTCCATATCTTTAAGTTCATTTTCTGGAGACTTTCATTTTCTTTCTGAGCTATCTTGTTGCCTTGGTTATTAATGACAACTAATGATTTATTATTTCTCTTCCTAGACATCTACAGGAGTGGCTTCTGCAACAAGTTGATAGGAAGAGTTCTTTCTTTTGTTTTACAGTACGTGTTGGTAGAATGTTTTATTTTCTTTCTGACTGCAGCCTGTTTTTCCTCTCTCACCCAGTAGTCCTATGTTTTCTCTGCACCATTCCATCTTCTCACACAATGAGGGGATTCCCTGGCAGGCAGTCTTCTCCTCTGTTAACAGTCTGCCTGGTCATAGGGCACCGTGTCCGTGTGGGGATGCGGAGAGCTTTTGAAGTTCCAAAGCTCTTCCTGCACTGTGGCAAGCCAGCCGCCACAGTCGATCAGAACCTAAATGGGGGAGTGGGAGTGAAATAAAAGACACTCACACAAATGTTAATGCTGCAGGTCTTCAGTGATGCTGAAGCCTTGAGTTTATTCTTCTTCACCAATATATGCAGTTTGAGTACATGCAACTTAACAAAGGAAGTACGCATTACCTTAGCAAATGTAAATTTTTTAACTTTTACATAGAGGATACAAAAATCACTGAAACTCCCAAAAGTAATTATCCTATCAATTACCCTGATAGCCATCAGTCTTCTGTGTCCGGGGACTGGCCGCTCCCACATTCCTCAGCAGCCTGCAAGCTCCCCCCAGGTGCAGGCAGAGACAATGCCTCAGGGGAGGAAACAGGTTAAGCATAAACCGAGCCATTCTATAAGGCTCAGAGTTACCTGTAACCATGGCTCCCCACATCTCCCCCTTTTTTATTTTATAGTAACAAAATCCATCCGACCAGGATGGCAAGGTGACGGTGCCTGTCTTAGGTGTCCCAGGACGCCTGCCTCAACTTACCCGTCTTTGGTACTCATATTTTATTATACAAGCCCTGTCTTAGGTGTTGAAGCGGCTCTCAAGTATTTACCCGTCGTTGACTAACCCGTCCCTCTAAACGCACGGGGGGGGGGGGAGAGGCTTAAGGCTTCGCCTTAAGCTCAAGCTGATGGATGTCAGCTCGTAAGTCTAACATCCTTCTGATGAAACATCTAATGAAGATGGGGAGTAGTCACAGAACCAAACAGACACAGATGCCCAATGTAAGAAATATCATAACAGAATGGGCAATATGAGGCATAGAGGGCAAAACATTCCTAAGAACATCAACGAACTCAGAAGCAGCCTGAGCTGCATCAAATTTTAAGGGTTCAGCTTCTCTCATACTTTGGATTTCATCGTGAAGCTGAAGCATATCCAAATATAGGTTAGCATCATGCCAAATTCCTTGAAGATGTAAACGAACCCGATTCCAATCATATTGACTATTATTATATTTTTTAGAAGTAACACATATCCAATGATATTCTGAATGACATTCTAAATGAGATTTAACTTTCATACCCTGAATCACATCTCCCATATACTGAACTGTATCATAAAGGGCATTCACTTTTTGCTCTAATTTCTCATCAATAGCTTCTTGGGTCCCTAAAGCCAAAGTAACATTTTTTGAAAGAGTATTAACATAATGAGCATTTTGAATAGTCTGAGAAAGAGCCACAGCTGCTGTAGCAGCAGTTGCAATTATAGTAACCAAAGCCATAATTCCTGCAAGTAGAAGTCCAATAAACCGCTTTTGTCTACTCAAAGCATACTCGATTTCTTTAAAAATCTGCAAACTTCTTTCAGCATGCCAAGGCCCAGAAATATTAACAGGAAGCATAACAAAAGATGGTTGTTTAAGTATCATAACATGAGTTCCTAATGGTACCCAAGAAATACAATTTGCTAAAGAACAATTACTACAGGATACATTAAATTGATTTCCTATAAAGTGTACATTAACATTTCCAATCAAAAGTGCATAAGGGGAAGGAACACAAGCAGATATATTAACAGTCTTAGCAACAGTAGTCCAATCTCTAGTCCCATCTTTCAAGACACTCACATGACTGCAGGGAGTGCCTGATTTACAGAACTCAACTATTTGAACATCTTCACCCATTACTCCCATAAGTCTCCATAATGAATTTTGCTGATATTGTGTATCAGAAGTCCAAAGTCCAGAAATCAGTTCTCGGGCCCATCCTGACTGGTTACTTCTTGACCAGTCAATGATGTATCTGCCTGTTCCAGGGATGTCATAACGAACAGGATCATTGCCAGGACAGTCTCTCCATGGGACAGTCTCAATATTTAATATCAATCTTTTATTGCAAGATGGACGTGATGGAGGGACGGGCAGATTTATCTTGTGTCCTCCGGACCAATCGCCTAGCATATTAAGACGAACAGTCCATCCAACTAAAGAGTCATTAATGTGCATAGTGACAGGAGAACCATGCAAGCACCCAGATGTAGACCTATTTTTTGCAATACAAATAGGTAAACCTATTCCTATACCATTATAAATGAAATTTTTTTTTTCAGATGCTGTTTCATGTGCCCAGCAGAGGGCAGTCCTAAGGCATGAGTATCATTAACATAGACTGGAATCTCAGGACCGTCCCACACAGCGGGGTGGAAGATTGGTGGATCAGGTACATAGGCCCAATACGTCTGGTCATCTCCTGAATTGCTGAGGGCTATCAGCGTCATCAATAGGTAGAGGGTCCACATGTCGCACCAATCGTTCTGGCAGCCACCAGGGGCCTTCTGCATCCTGTGGAAAAACACATACATGTCCTCGTCCCCATATGAGGACTGGATCTGGGCCTTGCCAAAAGCCCGTAAGTGGGTCTTTCCATTTGACCAAAGCCTGAGGGGCAGTAGAAGGATGCCAAAAGCGCTCCGCAGCACTCTTGCCATGGGCATCCAAGGTCAAAAAATTTTGAATAAAGAGAGAATGAGACAGATAATTATGAGGCGTTAGGGGATATAACTCCCCCTTCTTTATTTTTTGCAAATTGACTTTCAAAGTGCCATGAGTGCGCTCAACAATCCCTTGTCCTTGGGGATTGTAAGGAATGCCAGTAACATGATTGATCGAAAATTGCTGGCAAAATAGAGAAAATTTTTTGCTGGTATAACCTGAGCCATTATCTGTTTTAAGTTTTTTAGGAGTTCCAATCATGGTGAAAGCAGCAAGACAATGCCTAATAACATGGGATGTAGCCTCACCTGTCTGAACTGCGGCTACAACAAATTTTGAAAAAGTATTAATGGAGACATGAACATATTTCAGCTTTCCAAATTCAGGTATATGAGTCACATCCATTTGCCATAAGTCATTAGGATGTAAGCCTCGGGGGTTGACTCCATAATGAGGCACAGGCTGGAGATGTGAACAGTCCGGACACTGTTTTACTATCTGACGTGCTGTTTTTCTGGTTATATTATACTGCAGTCTCAAGCTCTGGCTATTTTGATGGTGGAGGCTATGAGCCTTTTGTGCCTTTTCTATTTGAGTCAAGGCAATGAGCTGAGTGGCAGAGTCTGCAATTTGATTTCCTGAGGCTAAAGGGCCTGGAAGATTAGAGTGAGCTCTGATATGGCCAATGTAAAATTTTTTACAGCGCAGCTGAATGGCCTGCTGTATCTGAAGAAACAGGTCCTGAATAACAGGATTACTAGTGCTAATAAAAGGTACCATTTCTAAATTTCTGATGGCACGAACCACATAATGGCTGTCAGAGAATAAATTAAAAGACTGGGAAGCAAAGTCAAGCAATACCATATGAACTGCTCGAAGCTCAACTATCTGAGCTGAGGCTGGAGATGTCTGTACTCGCTTGGTGACCTTTTTATTGAGCGCATAGACAGCTACACCATTGTTGGATCCATCAGTAAAAACATTAGGTACAGCAGGAAGAGGAGCATGTGATACTATTGAAGGGAAAATTGGATCGTGATGTTGAAAAAATTGAAACAATTTATGCTTGGGATAATGATTATCCAAAGTCCCCACAAAATTAGCCAATGCGACAGGAAAACTGTTTGTAAACTGCATCAGGCCTTGAATCTGTGTTTTTGTAAAAGGGATAACAATAGAATCTGACTCCTTTCCATAATATTTTCGAGCTTCCAAGCGGCTCTCCTGAATTAAACTGGCCACAAATTCATAATAAGGAGTAAGATTCTTTTGAGCAGCCACATGGAGGTGTACCCATCGAAGTGGCCCTTCTTGCCACAACACTGCTGTGGGTGTATGCTTGGTGTCCAAAACATACACATATAGAGGTTTAGAATAATCTAAAAAAGAAACATGCTGTTGCTGAATGGCTTCCTCAACCTTAGAAAGAGCCTTCCGTGCAGGCTCAGTAAGAGACCTGGGGGAGGTCGGATCAGAATCTCCTTTTAAAATTTCAAACAGTGGTTTAAGATCTCCAGTAGTTAGTCCCAAAGAAGGACGCAGCCAATTAATATCCCCCAACAGTTTCTGAAAATCATTAAGAGATTTAAGATGATCTTTCCTAAGCTCTATTTTTTGTGGAGTGAAATACTGAGCAAACAACTGAAATCCCAAGTAAGAATAAGGCTCACTTCTCTGTACTTTCTCAGGTGCAATAATAAGACCCGAGGCCAGAAGATTCTTTTTCATATCTACAAAGCAAGCTAACAACATTCCCTCTTTCTTACAAGCCAATAAGATATCATCCATATAATGAATGATATACACAGAAGGAAACTGTTTTCTGGTGTTATCAATTGCTTCACTAACAAACTTCTGACACAAGGTGGGGCTATTAGCCATACCTTGGGGAAGGACTCGCCATTGATATCTTTTCATAGGCTCCTGGAAGTTCGGGTTATGAATACTGAAAGCAAATCTCTTACAATCTTGGGGATGGAGTGGTATAGTATAAAAGCAGTCTTTCAGATCTAGCACTATTTTATAAGTATCCTTTGGAATAGCAGAAGGATGAGGTAATCCTGGCTGGAGAGCACCCATAACTTCCATAGTTTCATTTACTTTTCTCAAATCCTGCAACAATCTCCATTTCCCTGATTTTTTCTTAATTACAAAAATGGGTGAATTCCAGGGCGACGTAGATTTAATTACATGGCCCTTATCAAGCTGCTCCTGTACTAGCGCTTGAGCGGCTAATATTTTTTTTTTGAGTAAGGGGCCATTGATCTATCCACACAGGCATATCAGATTTCCAAGTTATTGCTTCTGCAGTTTTTTGGTGGAGTACAGGTAGATCTATGACCCCTGGGGAAAATATCCTAAACCAGCTCTTTGTAAATTAGGGGTAGGTGAAACAGGTTCCTGACGTCCTTGTCCCTCAGTGCCTAAGCCTTGTCCTGGGAGGAGCCCTTGATCAAACATCTGCTGAGTTACTTGAGTGCTTGGGCTAAAAAGATAAACTCCCATATTGCTCATAATGTCCCGTCCCCATAGGTTAACGGGCAAACCGGGGACAATGTATGGCTGAAAAGTCCCTTGATGTCCTTCCTCATCTTGCCATGACAATAAATTACTGCTTTGCTTAGGGGAATGAGACTGACCTATGCCCTGTAAGTCTGTATTAGTGCATCGCATAGGCCAACTAGAAGGCCAATGCTCAGCAGATATACAGGATACATCAGCTCCAGTATCTAAAATCCCTTGAAAACTTTTTCCATTAATTTTAAGCTGCAAAACAGGTCGATCTCTTTTTATTTCCTGAACCCAATAAGCATCAGAGGAACCGAATCCTCGGTCTCCACGTTTCTGACTTTGCCTATTTTTTCCTATTTTTACACGAGGTAAAATAATTAGCTGAGCTATGCGAGTCCCAGCAGGTATAACTGAAACATTTGAAGATGAATAAGTCATAATCTTAATTTCTCCAGTAAAATCCTCATCAATAATTCCCGGGGAAACTTGAATCCCCTTCATAGTGGTACTACTTCTTCCTAATAATAAACCTACAGTTCTTGGTGGTAGTGGCCCAAAGATCCCTGTGGGCAATGCTTGCATTCCCATCTCAGGAGTTAATACGATGTCGGTGGTGGAACACAGGTCCAATCCTGCGCTGCCTGAGGTGGCCCGGAATAAATCTGTGATGTAATTCCTCTCAGAGGCTCGTTCCCTCTTTGTCCCTGCATCTGCGCTGGGATCTGCAGTGCCCCATAACATTGTTGATTTGGGGCCAGGGGCTGGCCCCTCACCCAGTTTCCCTGGATGGGTTTCCCATCTTTATCTGTCTTGGATTTGCATTCATTGGCCCAATGTTTTCCTCTCCTACATTTGGGACATATATCTGGAGGCTTTTTTGTAGGAGCGGTCGAGTTCTCAGACTCTCCTTTACGAGGGCATTGGGCAGCTCGATGTCCCAATTTTCCACAAGTAAAACAAGCTCCAGAGCGACTCCCTGTATTGAGTCTTGCCTGTTGATACAATATTTCTTTCATAGGCTTCCCTTGTATAGCTGCTGCTATGGCTGTGCCTTGGGTAAAAGAGGATCCCACATCAGCACACAAGCGAATATAGTCAGATAATGTTCCTTTTTTTCTAAGTGGTCTAATAACCGCTTGACAAGCAGAATTAGCATTCTCAGAAGCAAGCTGCATTATAAAAGACTGAGTGGCAGCCGATGGCCCAAAAATCCGCCCTGCGGCTGTGTTGAGGCGAGACACAAATTCCTGAAAAGGCTCATCTGCTCCCTGCCTTATCTGAGAAACATGTTCCTCCTTGCGGGAAGTATCAGGCAACATTCGCCAAGCGTCTTTTGCCGCTGCAGTGGTTTGAGCGTAAACTCCCGCTGCAAAGCCCATCTGGTTTCTTAATTCAGCATGTATGCCTTCTCCTGCTAGCATGTCAAAAGTAATAGGAATTTGCCTTAGGGCATTTTGATTAGCCTTCTTTTTGCAATTTTCATAAAACTCTGATTTCCACAAGAGATAGTCGCCCCCAGAAAGGCAAGCATGAGAAATATGCTTCCAATCCTCTGCAGGGGTAGCTTCACTAGACAGGGCATCCAAAATTGCCATAGTGAAAGGGGCAATAGGACCGTACTGTACACAAGCCTCTTTCAATTCCTTCAATTGTTTCCATTGAAATGGCCTCCATTCTCTAAACCTATTCCCTGCCTGATCAAGCCTGTCAAAAAGAGGATACACTCCAAATTGCTCTGTGGACTCCCCTTGCTTGTGAGCTTCTTCACAAGCCATTTGAAGAGGGGATCGCACAATTGAGTCCGATCCTGGCTTAACATAACCTGGCAGAGGCTTAGTAGGCATGTCCCAAACCGGAGACTGCAGCGAAGGACCCCACATACAGGGCTCCTCAGGAGGTGGTGCAGAGGGATTAACTATGGGGGGATCTTTACCCCGAGGATTCCATTGATCTCTAAAAGGAATCTGGGGACCCCGAGGACAATTTCCTTCATCCACAGCAACTTTAAGTTTAATCAACTGTCCCTGAATCATCTTTATCTGATCTGCAAGAGAAAGGGTAGTACCTGCAGGTTGCTCGTCTCCTTGAGCCATAACCACCAACGGAGGGTATTTGTCCCTATCATATTTGACTGCCTCATCCTCCAATTCTTTTTGATCCTGAGGGTCTAAATCTTCCCAGTGCTCGACCGGAGATTCCTGATAAACAGGCTCTTTGTTAATCTTAGAAAGTCCTTCTGTGTGTTTGGCTCCCTCCCCCTCCTCTCTCTCCGCCGGAGAAGCGGCAGGCGGAAGAATTTCCTCATTTCCAGCTTGTTTCACTTTCTCTAGCTTATAGCCCTCACGTTTAAGATCTAAGCAATCCTTGATCAAAGTCCATAACCCGAATGTTTTTACAGGGACCCGCTGAGGTCCATGGGCAGCATAATAATCTTGTAACTGTTCTCCTTCTTCTGGAAACCATGGACAGACCTTTTTTATAAATTCTAAAAACTTGTCTAACTGTTCTCTGCTCACCCGACTGCCACGGGCGGCAAGCAACTTCTTAAGTCCTCTGACATACAGGTCCTTGCTGCTTGCGTGACCCATTTTCCCCCTTATCGGCCCTTCAGGCAACAAAGAAAACAATCAGATGCCCGTCAGGCCGTGCCCCTCGGGGGACTAAATCTGTCTTGGCTAAGGCGCTTCGGTATAAGCCCCCGAACTGGTGGACTGAAGTCCAGTTGCCGTTATGCCGTATGACAGAAACGGAACCGCAGATTAGGGCCCAAGCAAGCTCCGTGACAAGAAGTCGTGGAACTATCACTCATTCACACATTCATTCGACCGAGGGGTAATACTACTGTGTCTCACTCACCGCGCATCCACTGAAATAAGCTCCTCTACGAGCCGGGCCCTTGCCACGCGGTGTTCCTCACTGTTACCCCTGTATTCAGGTCCCTGTTCGGGCGCCAAGTGTGGCGAGCCAGCCGCCACAAGTCGATCAGAACCTAAATGGGGGAGTGGGAATGAAATAAAAGACACTCACACAAATGTTAATGCTGCAGGTCTTCAGTGATGCTGAAGCCTTGAGTTTATTCTTCTTCACCAATATATGCAGTTTGAGTACGTGCAACTTAACAAAGAAAGTATGCATTACCTTAGCAAATGTAAATTTTTAACTTTTACATAGAGGATACAAAATCACTGAAACTCCCAAAAGTAATTATCCTATCAATTACCCTGATAGCCATCAGTCTTCTGTGTCCGGGGACTGGCCGCTCCCACATTCCTCAGCAGCCTGCAAGCTCCCCCCAGGTGCAGGTAGAGACAATGCCTCAGGGGAGGAAACAGGTTAAGCATAAACCGAGCCATTCTATAAGGCTCAGAGTTACCTGTAACCATGGCTCCCCACACTGCACCAGATTCAGAGCCCATGTGTTTCAGCAGTTCTGTTTACTCCTGCAGGGATTCACCTGGATAGGTGGGGACAGGGGCAGGGTGGGTTGTGAAAGGTGGCCCAGAGCAATGGTGATGACCACCACTGTAGCCAGTCCTGCTTCCACAGCTCCCTCCCCTTTGCCGGAATTAGTTGTGCTGTGAATCTGTGTTTGGGAACCACAGTTCTCAGAACTGCAAATATTCTGTTCTTTTGATCTGACACTGCTATTTTTCCACTTCTAGCACTGAGCAGGTGGGGGCGGGGCGAGCTCTGGGAGGGTTGGAGAGGGTAGCTAGGCTCAGTGCCTAAGGCTCCGTTCTCTGCTTGGCAGTGCGGGCTTAAACCACCGTTTTCAGCCTTCTTCCCTCAGTCTTTTCTCCGAGGTCTCTGCCGTGAGCGTTGGGATCAGCCGTGTTACATGCTGTCCCTTCAGCCCTGTGGGCCATAAATGGAGCCCTAGTTGTCCATGTTCTTCACTCTCCTGCAGCTGCGGTAGCTCCGGGATGCAGCGATCTTGGAGCACTGAGCTATGTCTGTGTCCTGAGCCTGCGTGGCTCTGTCTCCACACTTCTCCCTTCCTTCCTCCTCTCCTCGTGCAGTTTGCCCACCTTTAGGTGAATTCAGTAGTAAGCCTCTTCGTCTTGCCTGTCTGCTGTGCAGGGAGTCCTTTGTGGAGTTATAGTTGTTTGATTTGTTGTAAATTCCAGGGGAGATTTCCAGAGGTTCACCTCACACCGCTATTTTGATGACGTCACTCCTGATCTCATTATTTAATACCATGTTATTTAGCCTCTATATGCTTGTATTTTTTTTGTTTTTTTCTTGTAACTGACTTCTAGTTTCATACCATTGTGGTCAGAGAAGATACTTGATATCACTTCGTCTTCTTAAGTTTATTGAGACTTGTTTTGTGGCCTAATATATAGTCTATCTTGAAAATGTTTTACTTGCACTGGAAAAGAATGTGTATTCTGCTGCTTTGGGCGAAATGCTCTTAAAATCTCAATTAAATCCATCTATACTAGTGTATTATTTAAGGTCCCTGTTTCTGTGTTGATTTTCTGTCTGGAAGATCTCTCCATAGGTGTTAGTGTAGTGTTAAAGTTCCGTACTATGATTGTGTTACTGTCGATCTCTGCCTTTGTACCAGTCAATATTTGCTTTATTGTTAAGTGCATAAATATTTACTAGGGTGATGTCCTCTTGTTGCATTGATCCCTTTATTATTATGTAATGTCCTTCTTTGTATCTTATTATAGTCTTCATTTTAAAGTCTAGTTTTTCCAATATAAGTATTGGTACTCCAGCTGTTTTCTCATTTCCGTTTACATGATATATCTTTTTCCATCCCTTTACTTTCAGTCTGTGTGTGTCTTTCGAACTGAGGTGGGTATCTTGTATACAGCATATGCATGGTTCTTGTTTTCTTATTCATTCAGCTACCCTGTGTCTTTTGATTGGAGCATTTAATCCATTTACATTTAAGTGATTATTGATAGGTACATAGTTATTGCCATTTTATTATTCATATTTTTGATCTTTATTTGTTTGTGTTTCTCCTTTCTTCTGCTTAAAGAAGTTCTTTTAACATTTCTTGTAATACTGGCTTAGTGGTAATGAATTCCTTTAGCTTTTTCTTGTCTGGGAAGATCTATCTCTCCTTCAATTTTAAATGATAGCCTTGCTGGGTAGAGTAGTCTTGGTTGTAGGTCCTTATTTTTCATCACTTTGAATGTTTCTTGCCACTCCCTTCGGATCTGCAAAATTTCTGTTAAGAAATCAGCTGACAGTCTTATTGGAGTTCTCTTATAGGTAACTGCTTTTCTCTTGCTGCTTTTAAGATTCTCTCCTTGTCTTTAAACTTTGGTAATTTAATTATGATATTTCTTGGTATGGGCCTCTTTTGGTTCATCTTGCCTGGTATCCTTTGCTTCCTGAACTTATATGTTTATTTTCTTCACCAGCTTAGAGTAATTTTCCGATATTATTTCTTCAGATAGTTCCTCAATATTTTCTTCTTTCTCTTCTACTTCTGGTACCCCTATGATGTAATGTTTTATCAGAGGTCCCTTAAAGTATCGTTATTATTTTGGATTTGTTTTTTATTTTTGCTGTTCGATTGCATGTTTTCTGCTCCCTTGTCTTACATATTGCTAATTTTATCTTCTGCTTTATCTAATCTGCTATTGATTCCTTTTAGTGTATTCTTCATTTTAGTTATTTCATTCCTAATTTATGACTGGTTCTTTTTACTTGTTTCTATGTTCTTTTTTATGCTTGCTATATCTTTGTTAAACTCACTAAGGCTTTGAGCAACCTTATAACCAGTGTTTTCAACTCTATCTTGTAGGTTAATTGCCTCTAATTCATTTAGTTCTTTTTCTGGAGTTTTCTCCTCTTCTTTATTTGGGACACATTTCTTTGTTTTCTCATTTGCACTGCCCCTCTGTGTTTGTTTCTATGTATTAGGTAGATCTGCTGTATCTTCCAGTCTTGGCAGAGTAGGCTTATGTAGTAGTATGTGACCTGTGGGCTCAGTGATTCAATCTCCCTGATCATCAGTTCCAGGTATTCCAGGCATGTCCCTTGTGTGGGTAGTGTTTGCTCCCCTGTTGTACTTGAGCCTTCATTACTGTCGGCACATCAGTGGATAGGATTGATTCTCAGGCTCACTAGGTGTGAGGATTGGCCACGACCACAATGTATGACCTGCTGTCCTGGTCCTGACTCCACTGAGCAGGATTTGCCCCAACAGTGTCTCATGCCTGCTGAGACCACTTTTTGTATGTGCCACTTGTAGGGCTAATTAGGTAGTGTTCTGCTGTGGTTTAAATCTGCCCTCCAGATGTGCTCGTTCTGCGCTTCTTGGGAACGGCTTCTGTGTTGGCCAAGGTGAATCACTGCCTGTGACTGGTTCAGGGCTACCTTGTGTGAGCTACAAATCTACCCAGCAGTGGTTGGTTGCTACCTCTGCTGGTCTTGAAGGTGTTTGAGAGAGGCTACACTGTGAACCTAGGGCAACCATCATCTCTAAAGAGCCAGGGGCAGCTCAACAAAAGACCCATGGCACCCTGTGGCCTGCTGCTACCTGCCAGCTGTTTATGAGGCTCAGCTGCTGAAAGAGTCTGGGTGATGGGAGTTTGGTGGGGTGAGGTCTTGGGGAGTCACAAGGTGGGGCAAGTCATGTTCACTAGGTTAATGCAGATTCAGATTAGATGGCAGTTCTGAACCTGGGGCCATTCTGTAAATGGCTCCAAGCACACTGAAGTTAGCTGTTCCTTCCTGGGAACTGAGGAACCACAAAAGCTTCCAAGGAAGGCTGTATCTCAAGTCAACACCGACTGCCTGCTGACCGCCAAAACAGCCTCTGGCATTGTTCAAGTTTGGTGGGTCAAAGTCCCAGGGAGTCACCAGGGTAGAGTGAGAGGAGCTCACCAGGCTAATGAAAATTCAGATTTGGCTGTGTGTGAGGGTGGCTCAACACAAGAAAGATGGTATCTTTCTGCCAGCTACATGGGAGGAGGGCTCCGCACAGGGACAATGGCACCCTTCCCTCCGGTGCTTGCACTGAAGTCACACAATTCAGTTTCTGTCTGTATGTCTCTGGCATCTCCCAAGCTGCAGTCCCTCCACTGGAGCCCAGGGTGAGTGCCTGGCATAACAGAGTCTGTGGGCAGGTCCTTAAAGAAGACACCTGGGTTTCCAGGCACCTTCAATCTCACCTGGATGAACAGAACCTCACTGGTTTTTCAGATGCCATGGGAGCTCCTTTTCCTAACACTGGTGCTGTGGGTAGGGGACCCAGTGTTTGGCTGGGAGCCCCTCACTCTTTAGGGTGTCCTCTGCAACTCAGATATCCTTTCTTATTCTCAAAGGCCATACATGCATGTGTGGCCAGCTGGTTTCACATCTCTGCCCCTCCTTCTCATCCTGAGGTGACTTCTTTGTATCTTTAGTTATAGGATTTCTGTTCAGCGAGGCTTCAGATGGCTTTCCAGGTAGATTGTTCTATAATTTAGTTGTAATTTTATTATTTATTTATTTATTTGTTTGTTTGTTTGTTTTTTTATAATTATTTTTCACAAGAAAGAATTCAAGAGTGAGACAGATGCAGGAGAGCACAAGAAATTTATTGAAACAAAAGTACAGACTTGATAAGGAAGTGCAGGGGAACTCAGATATTGAGTTGCCTAGTTGTAATTTTAATGTGGTCATAGGAGGATAATCACAGCGTTTACCTACTCCACCATCTGCACCAGAACTCTGCCGTGGGGACAGAGCCCCAGAGAGCATTTTCCAGGCTCTCAGCCTCACATGGAAAGGTGCTGGCTTGGGTAGCAAATGGTCATCAGCTGTGACTAGTAGGCCATCGGCTTTTACTGGTTAGTCATTAGCCGCTGATATAACTGCTGTGGCTAAGCTAGCAAGGGTGTGGAGTGTGAATTGCAGCTTGCAGAGAGGCGGATTGCAGTTAGCAAGTGAGGTTGTTTGGCAGAGACAAGTGGACAGCGGGTTGTGGATCGTGTGGCTCCTGCTTCCTGTGTCTCCAACCCAGCCGCCAGCAAAACTATAGTGGTATGGCTCCCTATCTATGGCTCCATTGATGTTCCTTTTTGGCCTCACCATGTCCTATGTTCTTATGCAGGGAGCAGGACTAGAGACCCCACATGGCAGCCTGCATGACATCTGCATTTCTTTATTCTTGTTCTAAATTACCATGCTGTAGATATTCCGGTAACAATTAATAAATTAGTTAATCTAAGTTACATCTAAATGAAATGAGAAGACTTACGAATATTCTCTGATTTATCATTATAATGATGACACATTTTAGGTAAAATGTACAATAAAAAACAAAATTCTCTTTTACTCCTTTTCTCCTGTTTTTGTCCACAAGAGAGAGCTCAGTGACAGAAAGGGTATATAAACTCCGTAGTTAATCACACTTGTCTTAGAATCTTTGCTCTGCCAACTACTTGCTTTATCATGTATAATTATGTAGAATCTTAACTTCTTTATCCTTTGATGGGTATTACATTTGTTTCCTAAAATTGAGGAATTAAATGAGATGTGAGAGAAGGCAGCATAAAAATCAGTGTTCAAATGAATACTTTTTTCTCCTGCTTTCTGCTGTGGGGCTTTTCATTCCCTGTTTTAGATTGAGCAATTATCAATGAAACTTTCTAAGTTAAAGAACTCATCCATAAAAAGTCCATCGAATACAAAACAAGAAACAAAAAACTCTCCATAGTTTCAGTATGGTTTACTACAGAAAAACTTAGCACTGTTGCCAGCATAATATGATTGGCATATGGAATAAATGATGACCCACTGAAAGAAATGATGAGCCAATAAGAAGTTTCAGATACTTCCAGAGAACTTCTGGGGTCCAATTTGTTTATATCAGGTGAGCCTTAGCCTACAGGTTTTTAATCTATTACAAAACTTCTAGTCAGTGGTAGACTCTAAGCATACAAAGTAAATCCAATATCGAAGACAAAGCAATCCCTCAATCCTGTTGCCTCACTCTTGGACAATTGTTATGGCTTCCAAAATGTTCTGCCTTCAGGCTTTCCCTCTATCCTGTCCTCAGGTCTCTATCAATTTCATCATCTTCCAAAGTTACTCTCATAATTTGACTTCTTGCTCACAAACTTTCAATGATTTGCCTATCTTTTCCCTTGTTACGTGAGGACTCTCATTTGGTCAACTCAGTTTTCCAACTTGACACCCCTTCCTGTTTTCTGCAAATATTCTGTTTTTGCAGGAATGAAAACAATGATCTGTGAGCACATATTTAATTTTCCTGTTTCATTGTGTTTGCTATTGTAATATGTGGCAGAGCCTGAAAATTTAACACTCCATAGACAATGTTCCTCATCTGATTTTGACCCTGGAATATATTAGGGCTACCTAAGTGTTTATAACAGTAAATGGATAAGTGGGTGGGTTCTTTGATTAAGAATGTTTACTAGGAATATCTCAGCCTTTTTAAAAAGTGGCAATTTTACAGTGAACTCAAATAGTTATATGTAGCAAACTAAATGCCAGATATTTGGGTAATTAACAGAAACTTTAGTTCCTTCCACTTGGTATTAGTAGTAACAAAGCAGTAATCCCTGAGCACCTTATCTTTTTACTCCTATCTGACCCTTTTTCTCCATGTGTTTACTTCATGCTGCTGATCCTTTCTGTGAGTCTCTAATAAACATAAATCTTCATGACCTTTGTCTTGGCATGTCATCTGTTAAAATTTTAATAGATTTTACATTTTAACAACCCTTATTACACATAGTTGAATTAAAATAAGTCAGGTTGGGTTTGGTAAACCTGAACTTTGTAATTCCTGTATCTTCCATGGTTTCATCCAGTTGTATGTTATGAAACGTATATGCAATCAGCAGAATTTTCCAACTGACTACGCGATTAAAGCTAAAACCGCCAGCAATGACCTATGCCCCCTTTTACTCATCCTTTCCAGGCCATAACTATCACTCCCTTTTTGAGGTCAGCACACAAGGTGACAATTAAGTTCACGAACTCATCCTAGAAAAAGTGCTACGTACCTCATTGTTGAATATCACTCCCCTTGGGAAGTACTCCCCTTGGGAAGCTATGCACTGACGCCAGTGCCTAGTCCACGATTCAAAGCAATTTTGGAACTCTTTTTCTGGAATGGTCATCAGAGCTGTTGTCATGTTACCCTTGATGTCCTGAATGTCATCATAATGTCTTCCTTTCAATATTTCCTTTATCTTTGGGTAAAGAAAGAAGTCATTGGGGGCCAGATCAGGTGAGTAGGGAGGGTCTTCCAATACAGTTATTTGTTTACTGGCTAAAAACTCCCTCACAGACAATGCCATGTGAGCTGGTACATTGTCATTATGCACGAGTCATGACTTGTTGGTGAAAAGTTCAGGTCGTTTTCGTCTAGCTTTTTCATGTAGCCTTTTCAGCACTTCCAAATAATAAACTTGGTTAACTGTTTGTCTGGTTGGTACAAATTCATAATGAATAAGCCCTGTGACATCAAAAAAAGTTAGCAACATTGTTGCAACAAGTTCGGGAACTTAATTGTCAGACCTCATACAGAAATTTTGCTAACAAAATGAGTTGTGCTTGGACCTAACGACTAGAGACAGCGGCTAGACTGCAGTTTCTTGCTGTCTCTATTGTGGTTAGAGAAGCATTCAGAGCTACTGCTCCATCACGTCTATTGGATGTGCCAGCTGTCTATTGGATAGCTAGGGAGATGCACAAACCTCCAGGTTGCCACTAAGGAGTATATGTGGGAAACAAATGCAACAATAGATTGAAGGCTGCTATCCAGTGGTACCTCAGTTTTCGAATGTAATCCGTTCTGGAAGACCAAGTTCTGAAATGTTTGAAAACCGAGGTGCTGTTTCCCTATAGAAAGCAATGCAAAATGGATTCTTCCATTCCAGACCTTTAAAATCAACCCCTAAAACTGCAAATTTAGCATGAATTTTACTATCTAATGATACCATAGATCCATAAAATTTACGGCGTTCGTAAACCAAAATGTTCATCAATGGAGATGTTCAAAACAGAGGGTAAGGGGGGCGGGGGGTGGGAGATGAGGGTAAGGGGGATTGAATATATGGTGATGGAAGGAGAACTGACTCTGGGTGATGAACACACAATGGGATTTATAGATGATGTAATACAGAAATTGTACACCTGAAATCTATGTAATTTTACTAACAATTGTCACCCCAATAAATTTAATTAAAACAAAACAAAACAAAACAAACAAACAAAAAAAACCCGAGGTACCATTGTAATATGATTAAACAAAAATGGACACTGAAGAGCCTTGCTATTGAGAATGTGGACAGTGATCTGAATGTTCTTACTACTTTTTGGATCTTGTAAATCTGCTTAGTAATTTATTGGTTGGTGACACTCTGAAAGTGTTTCTGAAAAAGAAATTTCTGAAAATAAGTTTCAGGAGCAAAAAGCCTTTCAGGAGTAATGAACTCAAAATAGTAAAATAAATGTATGATGACATTGTCAGTATTGAAATTGTTTCTCCAGAATGTTAATAAACAGGCACTAAATGATGACATAATCATTAGGGCCATAGTGTTATTAATTAACTACCACTTAAAAACCAGAAGACAAAAGTCAGCAGATGATGCATAAATACCTATTTCAAATGTTAGTGATTATTTTAAGAAGACTGCACTCAAAGATAATGTATTAAGAAGTATATCTGAATAAGGAACATTTACACATTACTCAGTAAAGCACAGCTTTACATTTAGGTTAATTGACTCATTTTTCAAAATAATCTAAGTTTTAATTCCAATATTTCCTGCACACATGCTAAGAGTAAAGTGGTAATTAGAATTGGCTCCATTATGAGAAAAAACTTTCTATCAGTTAAATGGTATGAAAAACTGAAATAATATTTTTACAACAGTCTTGTACCAAAAAAGGAACAAAGCTAAATGAAGAGTTTTTTAAGAACAAGGATAATTACCCCAAATGGAAACACAGAATTACAGGGAAAAAAGAGAAAGGACATAGGAGTATATAGAAAATGAAATATTGATAAATATTGATATTGAGGGTGTATTGGCTGTACAAATACCAATAGGGATGTAGCATAGAGTTTATAATACACATACAAATTAAATGGATGGGAGCAATAGCCAAAAAACAGGGGCTGGTAAATGCAAGTAAAGTGTCATGAGATTTTATAATCACTAGAGAAAAGGAAAAATGACTTATATTTGTTAGGCAGCATTAAGTCAGCAATTCATATTAGAATATCTAGGATGAATTCTGAAAGAATACATAAGTAGTAAGTTATAAAAGAAAAAATAAAATATCTAATTAATCTAGAAGAAGATAAAGAGACAAAAGGAAACATAAATGAGGAGGGTAATATAAAAACAAATAGTAAGATGACAGCTAAAAGACAAAACAAATCATCATTGATATTAAATGTAAATTGATTAAGTAGTTTATATAAAATACCGTAATTTTTAGAAATGGGAGTCAAATATATGGTATGGAAGGACAACTGACTCTAGGTGGTGAGCACACAATATGATATATAGATGATGTATTATAAAATTGAACACTTGAAACCTATGTAATTTTACTAATCACTGTCACCTCAATAAACTTAATTAAAAAATCATAAAACAATTAAAAGAAGAAAAAATTGATAAATTGAAGATCATTAATATAAAAAAACCTCAAAAACTTTTGCTCTGCAAAAATCCATGTAAAGAAGACAGACAAAATGCAGAGTAGGTGAAAATATTTGCAAACTTCATGTCCCACAAAGGACTATATCTAGAATATATAATGAACTCTAAAAAATTAACATGCAAAGAAATTAGAAAATGAGCAAAGTACATGAAAAGAAATTTGACCAAAGAGAGTATACAGAAGGTGAATAAGCCCATGAAAGGATGTTTAGAACAATTAGCCACCAAGGAAATGCAAATTAAAATCACAAGGAGATAGTACAAACATATCAGAGTGCCTAAAAGTTTTTAAAATGTGGCAACACCAAATACTGGTGAGGATGGAGAGAAACTGGATCCCTCCTACCTTGCTGTTGTGAACATAATATGGTCCAGTCACTGTATAAAATATTCAGTTTCTTGTAAGATTAAATATGCAATTACCATGCAAACTAGCAGTTGCACACTTGGGACTGAAAGAAAATGAAATGAAAACCTAGGTTCACACACAAAAATTGGACATGAATGTTCATAGCAGTTTTATTTGTAACAGTCAATGACTGCAAACAGTCAGGATATCTTAGACAGGTGGGTGGTTAGCAAACTGCATTACCTGTGTGCCATTAAATAGCTCAGTGAGAAAAAGAAATGGACTATTAGATGCAACAGTTGGATGAATTTCCAAGCTATTTTGCTGGGTTGAAAAAAAAAAAAAAAAAGCTAATTTGACAATGCTATATACTGGGTAATTCCATTTATATAACTTTTTGAAATGACGTTATTTTAGAAACAAAAAACAAATTAATTATTGCCAAGGCTTAGGGACAGGGTTTGAAGAAGGTGCATTTGATTATAAAGGCAACACAAGGCATCCTTGTGGTGATGGAACTGTTTATATCTTGACTGTGCTGGTGGATTTAACATTAACCTACAATTTTGATATACTGTATAGATCTCAATACACACACCCGCACAAAAGAGGACAAGTAAAAATAGTGAAGTATTAATAACATCAATGGATTGTTCCTTGGTTGTGATGGTATACTATAATTTTGTAAATATTACCTTTGAAGAGAACTTCATACGTTGCACACAGGATCTCTCTGTATTAATTCTTGCAACTCCATGTAAATCTACAATGATCTCAATAAAAATTTCAATTAAAAATAAAATAGGAATAAATGTCATGAAAGATGTTCAACATCTCTACATTAAGGAGAATATGATATTATTAGAATAAATTAAAGAAGAATAGTATCATGGTTGTGAACTGGAGGACTTGATATTAAAAGATGTAATTTTACCCTAAATTGTTCAATACAATATCAATCAAAACCCCAGATGGTTTTTTTCAGGAAATTGCCACACTGATTCTGAAATGTTTAAGAAAATGCAAAGAGCCAAGGATAACTGAGAATGTTTTGTAGACCGAAGGACTGTTCTGGAGGACTTGGAATATCAGATATCAAGACTTCTTATAAAAATACAATAATTAAGACTTTTTCATAGTAGTACAAGAATAGACAGATAAATTGGGAAAAGTAGAGGGTCCAGGACAGATGCACACATATACAGTTACCTACTATATGACAAAGGTAACACTCCAATGCAGTTGTGTAAAAATTATTTTTAATACATTGTATTGAATTAATTGGCTACCCTATGGAAAAACAATAAATCTTGATCCCTATTTCCCAGTTCACACAAAAATCAACTTCAGGTATATTGTTCATGTAAATATAAAAGTAAAACTATACAACTTTAAGAATAAAACAAAATATATCTTTACAACTTTCTGATAGGCAAATATTTCTTAAACAGGAAAGAAAAGTGCTATTTTCAAAGAAAGAATTGACAAATATGAGTATATTAAAATAAATAATTTACATTATTAGAGCACACTGTTAAGAGTTAAAAGGCCAGTGCATAGAACAGAGATTATACACAATAGATACAAAGGTCTGGCAATTAAGTTCGTGAACTTGTTGCAATGATGTTGCTAAGCTTTTTTGATGTCAGAGGGATTATTCATTATGAAGTTGTACTAACTGGACAGTTAACTAAGTTTGTTATTTGGAAATGCTGAAAAGGCTGCATGAGAAAATTAGACAACCTGAGCTTTTCACCAATTCATGGCTCTTGCATGATGACAATGCACCAGCTCACACGACACTGTCTGTGAGGGAGTTTTTAGCCAGTAACAAATAACTGTATTGGAACACCCTCCCTACTCACGTAATCTGGCCCCCAGTGACTTCTTTCTTCACCCAAAGATAAAGAAAATATTAAAAGGAAGACATTTTGATGACATTCAGGACATCAACGGAATACGACAGCTCTGATGACATTTCCAGAAAAAGAGTTCCAAAATTGCTTTGAAGGGTGGACTAGGCACTGGTGTCAGTGCATAGCTTCTTAAGGAGAGTACTTTGAAGGTGATATTCAGCAATGAGGTATGTAGCACTTGTTCTAGGATGAGTATGCAAACTTAGTTGTCTGACCTCATATCCAACGAAGGATGTTTGTCCAAAATATGTACCTACAATGGGCAAAAGACTTAACACAAGCATTTAACAAAAGAGGACATGCAAGGGCCATAAACTGGTGAGAAAGTGCTAAATCCATTAGTCATCTGGGAATGTAAATTGATACACAATAATAACAGATTGTTTGCAAACATGGCCTCATTAACTTCTTATGTCTCTGTAAGCATGGCACTTTGAAATGAGAATTTGCCTTTCCTCCCATAGAAAGTTAATGTTCCACAAGTACAACATATTAACATACAAGACCCCAGAAGAGCTTGAATCTGGGATGGCTTTGTAACTTGCTTTGGAAATTCGAATGTAGAAGAAGTGCCTCCTTGGAGTGCTGCTGCCACCATGCAAAGAAGTCCAGGCGAGTCTCCTTGGGGATGAGAGAACATATGGAGAGAGAGGCAGAGCCAGCAATTAGCACCAAATGTCACACATGAGAGTGCAATATGCTGGGCTATCCAGTACCAGCATCTAGGTGACAACCTGTATCCCCTGGAAAGACTAGCAAAAGCACTGCCCAGCTGACTCTGGCATCTAGGTGACAACCTGTATCCCCTGGAAAGACTAGCAAAAGCACTGCCCAGCTGACTCTGGGCCAAACTGCTGACTCATATAGTCTCCGAGTAGTGAAATAGTTGTTATTTTAAGCCTTGGAGCTTTGATGTGTTTTTTTTATGCAGCAATCTCTATCTGATGATATAGCACTACACCTAACAGTAGCAAAAATGAAAAGTAGAGACAATACGAAATGTTAACCCCAAGCAGAACATCTGGAACCCTTACATCCTGGTACAGTTATTTTAGAACACCATTCTATGAAAGTTGAACATGCACGTATTTCAACACCCAGGAATTCCACTCCTTAGGTATATAACCAAGATAAAAGCACCCCAAATACACGTAAGACTACTAATTATAACGTTATTCATAAAAGATGAAAACTAGAAAGAACCCAAATATTCATCTAATGTAAAATCAATAAAAAAGGAAATTGTGACATATTTATACATTATAGAGCCACGAGAAAAACAAACCACAACTAGAACACAACTACTTGGTTGTGTTTTAGCACAAGGCTAAGAGAAAGAGGTATGCTTGCAGATATATAAAGTTCAAAACTGAGCAGAAATAGTCTCTTGGTGTTAGCAGTGAGGAGAGCAGTTTAACTCGATGGAAGAGGAGAAGGCAATGCAGGGAAGCTTTGGAGTATTGGTAATAATTCTTTTTTTACCTGAATGCTGATTATGTAGGTGTATTTACTGTGTTAATTCACCAACCTGTACTCTTATGATCTTTGTATTTGTGTATACATGTTCTACTTCAATAAAATTTACAAAAACAACGAGACCCACAATAGAAGAAAAGACATTCTTCAGAAAAATACTAGTGATTTGGTATTAGAGACAGATATGACTAAAAAATTGATTAAGTTACATGAATAGAAACCAAGAATAAATATTTAAGATATATTACTTTGAAATGTCCAGGAAATTAATAAATTTGCAAATTTTGCTTTAATGTTAATTTAGTACATCATATTTTTGAAAAAAATTAAAATAGTTTTTAAATAGAACTGTGTGGCTCTAACAATATAAAACAATTAATTTAAAACAAATTAAATACTTACCAATTTTACTTTTCAAAAATGTTTCCTTTCTTAAAAATTTCCTAGTTTGGACCAATAATTATATGGTCATCTGCCTGTCATGCTTCACCTGTTTTTTCATACACTAATATCTGGGATTTTATTTCTATTTGTGGTGGTTACTTGAGGTTTGCTCTTAGTTCAGTTTTTATAAATTTTCTACAAATATTTTCTCTGTCTAATAAGTTTTCTGGCTTCTTGATGCACTTGCTAAACTCATGGTTTTTATGGTGCCTGGTCTCGCAGCTCTCCCCACTAACTTGCTGGTTTTTAACTTCTCTGAATTCAAGCCTCTCTTGGAAATCTCCTGAGGAAGTTGTTCTCTCCTCTTCCACTCACACACGTTTTCTTGCCGCATTCAGGGCCATTAGAAGCCCCTGATCTGAGGGAATTCTTTGGTGATTCATAGACCTAAGCGCTCTCAATGCAGCCTAAACCCTTACTTGGGAAGATCCACTTCCTGAGCAGAGACTAGAGGGAAATAGGAGGGTGTGCTGCTTCCTGTATAACCCAGGGACCTTCCAGGGTGGCCTCCTGGCAGCCGTGGGACAGGCATGGCCTCCGCCCACCCTCGCTATGGACTCCTCACCTTCTCACCTGTGGGGCTAGCTCTGCATCTCACCACCGCTGTCCATCTGATCCCCAGCCTCACTGGAGTTTCTGGAGAAGCCCCTGGAGAAGCCCCACCCATACTTTGAACTCGCCCTTGGCCATCACAGAGTGCTCTCTCCCTCCTCAGAATGTCCGCGGAGGGTTTCTCTACCATTTGGTTCTTGATGTATTAACTGCTTGAGTTTTTACTTATTATTATATGTAGGTTTCCCATCTTACCAAGTAGAGTGCATATTTTCAAGGTTAATTTTGTGATTTGAGATAAACCAATTTCAACAGGATAATCACAATATCAAAGAGAATAACTGTTAGTACTTAGTGCTCGGTGGATACCAGACACCACTCAACTTAAAAATTAAATTTTTATACGAACTCCTACTATGTTAATATTGTGCTATTGGCTATACATGAGGAAAATGATGAACAAAGAGGCTCACTCTCTTGGCAGTATGTAGCAGAGCTGAAATAGGAGCTCTGGTTTTAGGCCCTACTGCACTCCTCTTAGGCTGTGGCAGTGCCCAGCATTTCAGACAATGAACTGAGTTGATTGTGTTGAATTTATTTTTTCTCTCTGTATTGGTTCCTTGTTGTTGCTCAATCCATCACTGCAAACAATTGTTGGGCATCATGCATTCTAAAATTTTGAATCTCGGGGCAGCCGGATGGCTTAGTTGGTTAGAGCTTGAGCTCTGAACAACAGGGTTGCCAGTTTGATTCCCACATGGGATGTGGGCTGTGCCCCCTGCAATTAAGATTGAAAACCATGACTGGACTTGGAGCTGAGCTGCGCCCTCCACAACTGGATTGAAGGACAACGACTTGGAGCTGATGGGCCCTGGAGAAATACACTGTTCCCCAATATTCCACAATACAATCTTTAAAAATAAATATTTTGTTTGAATCGCTAGATTTACATGACACCTTTTTCAAACCCAGATGAAATATAATGAACCTATTATCGCTTATAGAATTAATTAATAAAATATTAAAAATTCAAAAATGCACATGTAGTGATACTGCTTCACACTACAGGAGTCTTAAAAATTTCCCGTGTGACCCTGCCTCAGACTACTCAAATGGATTCTGTGGGCGCAGTCACGGAGGTGTCATCATGCAGTGAGAGGGGGAGACCACCAGAGAGGGAGGATTTCATGGTAAACAGAAACTTCAGTGCCTCTGCCAGTGTTTTGTGGGGTGAAATATTTCAGGAATAGGAAAGAAACTAGTCCTGGCCCCATAGAGTTTCTACAGGAGGCTCTTATTTTCTGGCCATTTTTAATGTTTTCCTTTCCTTTCCTTGTTCATTTTCCCCTATGTTTCCCTCTGCATGGCTAGACAGAAATTTAGATAAAGCTGAGTCTCAAGCATCCACCTTCATCAAACATATGACGCAATGTTCCAGCTTCAGGGAGAGACTCTGCAACAATACTGAAATAAATATTCTTTCTTTCTCAATGAGCTCTGCAGAAAATTCTGTGCGATTAGATAGACAACCAAAACAGAACATAAAATACACATTTATATGTTCAACACAGAACACAGAGGTGAGTTATAGAGGTCCTCAAAAGGTATTTGTAAATAAGGTATGGAGAATCCATGAAAAATCTGAGCTTATTTTTGAGGGGAAATGCCACATGTAAGGAAGGACTACTGTGAGGCAGCATGGGGGCAGTGTCAGCAGACACTGGTGTCTGTGAGAGAGCCCTTGGCTGCAGGTTCCTGCCCACCTGGAGTGGACCAACAATGGGTTGACCAGACAAGATCCAGCTGCTCAGTGTATAGAGCATATAAAATGTATTATATATGTTGGATTGAGGTTTGCAGAATAAGTTGTTTACTAGTAAGGAGAGGACTATGGTCACAAATGTTTGAGACTGATAAGAGTGAAGTAAAACACATGTTTTTGCATGAAACTGAGCATAACAAAATTAAATGATAAACACTTTCACCAAAACAACTTCTCGTTATCACCTACGAGGTAAAAAACTCCTGGCACACAACTTCTGGCTATCACCTAAGAGATAAACAACTCCTGAAAAACTGCTTCTGGTTATCACCTAAGAGGTAAACAAGTCCAGGGAAAAGGGGATAAAAGCAGAACTCCAGAGCAACGCTGTGAGCAGTCTGACTAGGCACTTGACTAAGACCCTCCGCAAGGCTCTGAGCGAGACACTGTCCGACAGAGTCCCCTGCGAGGTGCAAGCCACAATACTCCAGGACTCTCTGAAGTGCTGCAAGACCAGCTCGCTTCAGACCTGTCGTGGGCCCAGTCGTCTCTCCCAGAGCAGGAACCTTCTCCACCTCAATTGACTCTGGCACTTGGTTCGTTATTAAATTCTGTTCTATGCTGTATAACCTTCTGTGCTTACCAGAGCATTAGCCTCTGGAGGGACATTGGTTCCCAAATAAAGCTGTGTTACTCCATCAGAACCTTTGTGCCAGGACTTCGTTCCCTATTTGCATTACGAGTACCATGCAGGGATGTAGGGCCCTGCAGAGGGGTTAATGTCCCCTTGACTTTCAGGAAAAGACTGACATGTGGTGATGGCCCTTATAGGCACTCACAACACTCTGGTCGGTTCAGGTGGTCCATGTCTGTGGGAGACAAGGGACACTGCTATCACCATCTGCTTTCCTGGTGAAGGTGTGCTAAGCCTTTCCTGCAAGGATGAGCTAAAGCAGCAGCTTACGAGTGCAGAGTTCAGCAGTGGAATGACTTGCTGGCTATGTGAGCATGGCTAGTCGGGTTACATCTCTTGGCCTATGTTTCTTTACCTGTAACACCTGGATACTAATGGTACCTATCTCGGGGGTGTGGGCAAGATTAAACAAGAAGAGATGCAGCCTGCTACAGCAGAGAGCATGGTGAGCAGTGAGTGCCCAGTAAATAGTAACCCCCATAGTGTTGTTCTCTGTGGACATCTCAGATGGGACTTTTTCACATTGGATCAAAGGGGCTTGCTGCTCCACCACACCAGAAGCTTCCACAGTTTCTCCAAAAGGGCCTCTGAGTCCAAGGCACAAATGCCAGATGTAAGCATAGGACACAGGGCACAGAAGTTGATCCCCTGTTAAGCATTTTGGGGCAATCAAAAGCCTGCTCTACCCCAATCACATTTGTATCCACATTCCTAAATTGCACACCATTTTCTGATGGTAGGAAAGAGCACTAAACACTGTGGAACCTCTCTAGGTCTACGAGTTAGCGTTCTGAGACTGCCACCTGGATGCTCTGTCAGATTCTGTGACACATCACAAATGTGTTTGGTAACTAATGGAAGTGATGCGATCGCTTGCAAAAACGAAAGCACACTTTCAGGTGATTCCAAGAAACTGGCCTTTTCATTTGCATTAAAAACTCTTGGTTTTGGCAGTTATGAGAAAAAACGAAACAAAATAAAACAGTATTTTGTAAGGCTAAGTGACCAATTCTCCCATTAGATAAATTTCAGGTTTGAAAATTATTAGATCACCAATCTCTGTGTTAGATATTCAAGTCTAGTGGTCTCCTTGTTAGGATCCTTCCAGGATATTTGGGACCCAAAATGCAATGAAAAATACTTCATATAACATGGGGTGGCTGCAAATCAGTACTTTTTCCAGCAAATAAGCTTGTTAGGATGACTTCTTGTTTTATTATGTACTGCAGCCGCTACTGGGCTGGCTGATTCCTCATTTCCACAGGAGAGGCGTAATTCCAGAGGCTGCTGTGAAAGGTCATTCCTGCCAGGAAAGTTTTGATAAACTGGCAGACATAAACTCAGAGTTAGATAACAATATTTTTCTTTTGTATTTTTCTCTTTATGTTACTTTTTTCTCTTTTTCTTACCCCCCCCTTCTCTTCTCTTCCTTACTTCCTACTGCTCATCCCCCTTCATTCCTTCTTAATAGAAAATTATCCTGTATTGATAAATTTAGCATATAAATAACAACTGAATAGGAAGAGAGAGATTCAGGTTGAATTTTCATAACACCCAAGATGTTGTTAAAACTGTGTTTCAAAAATTTAGAAAGAGGAACCAGAAGTAGATAGAAGCATGCCTTTTCTATTTTCCTTTTCCCATATGTAAAGCCTTCACCTCTTGTGCCAGAAGGTAAATACTTATAATCTTAGCACGAATAATGATACTGATATGTAGCACGTATTGGATTCCAACTATAAGCTGGGAAAATTATACCAATTATCTCATTTAATTTCATCAGTCACCCAGGAAATACCATGTTTTCCCGAAAATAAGCCCTAGCATGATTTTTCAGGATGACATCCCCTGAACATAAGCCCTAATGCATCTTTTGGAGCAAAAATTAATATAAGACCCAGTCTTATTTTGGGGGAAACACGGTAGGTTTAGTCCTATATTTCCGAGGAATATAAAGAGGTTCAGAGAGGTTACGTGACTTGTTCAAGCTAACATTGCTAGCAACAGATTGGCCTTCTTCCCGGGTCTGTGCACTTCCCGGTACTGCCTTCTGCCTTGTCTTGCTTCTCCGCAATAGGCCGTTACCTGAGTCTGGTGGTGTGTGCTGGAGGCACAGACCATGTCTTTGCTCCACGTCATAAAGGCCTGTGCAGTGCACAGATGCTCGGCAGTATTGTTTTGAAAGAAGGGAAGAACAAATAAGCAAATGAGTGAGTGACGCTGCTACTGGCTCATCCGTTTACTCAACATTTCTTAAATATCGACCATGAGCTGGGTGAGTGTCCCAGGAAGCAGAGCCTGAGTCAGAAACTCGCACGCGCTTAATTTATTGAGAGAGTGACCCCAGGAAGAAGAGGATGAGGTAAGGATAGAGCAAGGAAGGAGCTAAACAAAGACGTGGTCTCAGCTGGAGTGGAACTTCCGCCTGATCCCGTGGGAGGTCCGGAGTGGAAATTGAACCACAGAGTGCAATTAGGCCAGGAGCCAGACTCTCGTCAGCCAGTCATTAGCCGTGAACTGCCTGTAGGGGAGGGACCGTGACCTCTGCACAGGCAGCTTCTGTTAGCCAACAGTGGTTCTTTGCAGAAACGGGCAGCTGTGAGTCCTTAGCAGCCAACACGCAAGGGAGCGGGGTGGGTGCTGTGCAGGGTGAAAAGAATTAGAAGGAACCAACAGTATCTTCTAAGGCATACAGGTTTAGAGTCCTATGGAAATTTCCGTAGGGAATCCCAATTAATGTACACTGTCAATGCCAACAACCCACTCCATCACTGCCCTTCAGGGACCATCGTACGTCCAACCTGACTCATAGAGTTAACCTGCATGACTCCAACCCACAAAGATCTCTCCTTTTCAGATATCCTGTAGTAACTCTTTTGATAGTTAATCATTGCCCTTAAATGCCTTCAGATTGTTATACATGTGTATGGTTGTGTCCTTATTAAACCTGAAAGCTCCTCCAAGGCACAGATTGTGACATCAAATGATAATCTTTACCTAGCAGCTTAGATGTACTTGGCCAGGGCTAGATACTATCAGGGATTCAGTAGAAGGTGTTTACCCTGAACAGAATAGTAAGTAATGATTGACTGAATAGTAATAATAATAATGTCCACTTTGTAGTGCTTTCTATTCACCAGGCAACATGCTAAGCACTTAAGAAGCATTATTTAATATAATATCCACAGCATTTCTGTTAAGTAGTCTATTATTAGGAATGCTGTCAGCATCACATAGTCAAAACCCTTGAAACAGAGTGGCTTAAATAAATGAGGGATGTGTTCATCCTGTATCCCAGGAAATCTGAAGCTAGAGCCTTCCTGGCCCCGCTCATGGCTCTGTTATTCTCCTGGCCTTTCCAGGTGCTTGTTACCCCACAGTTCATGCAGAGCTATTGTTGCTTCCTCGGGCATCATATTTGCTTTAAGAAGAAAAGAAAAGCTGTTACTAGCCACACCTCTCTTTTATCAGACAAAGCAAAACTCTTTTAGAAGATGCCAGGAAATTTTCATTTCTATGTTATGGCCAAAAATGTGTTATAGGGTTATCTTTTTCAGCAAGGAAGTTTGGAAAATTATGTATTTCATTTTCTCAAATACTAGAGTACAGTGGGAGGGGTGGATTGCAATATAAGAGAACAGGAATTGGAGATGTCTGTCAGGTTAGCCCACAGACATTATCTACTACATGCAACTACTAAATTAATTTCCATTGTATAGTTGAGAAAACTGAGGCAATTAAGTAATTGTCTAAAGACTGCTAAGCACTGGGTGCTGTATTCATAATCAATTCTGACTGTATAGTCTGCGCTCTGACTATTATGCTACATTACTTCTTTAGTTACTTCTTCTTAGTACCTCATTGCTATCTGAAAAATGACAACTCCATGGTGGGATAATTTTAGAGTTCTATTTTAGGGTATTCATCATCAACAATGAAAATAAAGTGAAATAAATTCTAAATCCTGGGTTGCTATCTATTTCCAAAAAAGACCAGATGTGAGAGAGCTGGGTTAGGTTAATAGGGAAATCATCATGACAAGGGTACAGAAAGATTGACTGGCCGTTGTTAAAGAGAACCTGGAGCAGACATGCATTCTGCATCCTCCGTGCTTAATACAGAAAAACAGTCACCCAATATACATATTTCTGACCTAGGAAAGACCATCATTATGTTATTTTATAATAGGATGCTTAGGTAAGTTTTGTACATCACCATATTTATAGTTCAAACCTCCCTGGTTTAGTCAATTCATGTATTTTTTATGTTGTTTTATGAGTCTTGATACAAATAAGACTCAGAATGAGGTTTCTTCGCAGAAGTTGTGGTGTAAATGTAAAGTTCATGAAAGGTAGGAACCCAAGCCACCCACCCTCTACTTTGGAGGTAAGAGCAGCTCCCAGGTCACTAGAGCCAGTACAGTTAAGACAATGTACTGGTGGGTGCCAGGTTGTATGCTGCTGTGCTGGAGTTAGCCCAGGCTGACTCACCACTACTGATGACTACAATTTCTTCCCACTTCTGGGTTCGCTGGTGTCACACTACCAGCTTGAAAGCATCTATATTGGAAGTAGTTACAACGCAGACTGGTGAACATTGCAAACCAGGGCTTTTTTCCCCCTCTGAGATGCAGTTGTTAAATATTTACTAGTACACCACGTATTGAGTATCTCATATGAGTAAAATCATGTTTCCAAAAGCAAAAAGAATAGGAAGGGACTTTGAAGAAACACTAGCTTGGTCTAGGATTTGAGGAACACTTCACATGTGAATTCATAACGGCTGGGTTTGCCTCCCTGTCATTAAGCTACAAAGCAATATCTTGTTTTTAACAGTGTCCCAGGGCTCTGGGGAACACTGTAGGCACCTGGCTTTGGTTTTTTCAAACAGTATTTGTCTGTTTCTTGTTTTATACATCTGTTACTGGTAATCAGAAATTCAATGGCACATGGTTATATGTATGATAATTCCCTTAATACTTTGGGGTAACTATAAATATTATCGTTTTTGGAAGAAAACTTACAAACCCACTGTGTCTTGTGAGTTGTAGCTCAGCTGTCTCATTCATTAACCCTCTGATGCAATGACATTTCACAGGTAATCAATAGCTGAATTGATAAATGAGACAGCTCTTTAAAAACGCATTGCCTGATTGCTGAGACCAGATGTTTCATTCATTGGCAGGTATGATTTATCATTCATTGGCAAGGAGGACACATTTGCCCCAGCTGTTCTCACCAACACTGTCCAGCAGTGGGGGCTTCAGTCTGTTTCTGTAGAACAGCTTGAGCTTTTAGTTAGAGAGCTGCAGCTATATTTGTCAGGTTAGGTGATGAGCTATCTGTAAACAATCCAGAAGCACCATCCTTCCCGTTGTTCATAATTAAACTCCTCATCATGGAAATTATAGTGCAGAGTCTTTGAACTTGCATTCAGATTCCAAAAACTAGGAAGTATTTCTACCCATGTGGAAGCCTCTACTATTAGGTTGGTGCAAAAGTAATTGTGGTTTAAAAAGTTAAAAATAATTGTGAAAACCACAATTACTTTTGCACCAACCTACTAGGTCTCAAACCAGCTTCCTAATGACAGTGATAACTACCATTATTGAGGACCAGTGTATTCTGGGCATTAGGGTAGGTCCTCATATGCATTACATACCCATGACCCCATGCAGTAACTATGAATGACTTTTTATTCCTGATCCCCTGATTGTTTGTATGAGTGCACGGCAACAAATGGCACCTGTCAGAGCTCAGTCTGAGAAGCAAAACCACCAGGAGTGAAGTGAAATAAGGGATTCATTCTGTGGACTTGATCTTGTGCCATCGTGGAAGCTGCTTAGAGCTCATGCGTGGCGGTTGTACCTGATGTTGTCCAAGGACACAGACTTTAGGTCCCGAACAGTCTGAATCGCACTTAAAGTCCTTGTGATGGTCTCAGTTGCTTGATGAACTCTGAGCCCAGTTACTTCAAGTGAAACACAAGTTGTGCAATTGTCCTCTGGCTTGTGCACGGATTTCATGAGAGGGGGTTTGCAGGGCAGCCTGCATGTTATTTGGAGCACAATGTGCATTGCCCATGAACACATGCTGGTTCCCTTCTCTTTCCTCTGTACCCAGCACGGGACCTGGGTCCCTACCTGTCACCTCTACCTTGCTCCACTGCCTATGTTTGAGGACCTTGCCCTCTAACCAGTGCCTGCTTGACTTGGAGTACAGTCCCCACCCACAAGTTGGAGCATTGCCCTAGTTGATGGCTCCCCTTCTCGGGGGGCTGCCTTCTTTGAACTCTGAGTGAAAAGGCTTCCACTGCTCCCATCCGTGACCCACCCTGCCCAAGACCCTGGTAGCCCTGCTACACACCCCTCAGTGCTGCCCCTGTGCTGATATCACCCTCACTCTGTAAAGGCCCAGACACCTTCCTGGCACCTGCAGCTAGCCAGCTGTGACCCTACATCGACCACACTCCAGGTAGAGTCTGTTTCTGAGTTTAGACCCTCTTAGTCTTCTTCATTCTTGGAGTTTATCAGACTAAGTCTGTATTTTTCCTAAATTTATAAAACATAACTATTCATACTTGGGGATTTCTCCGGTTATGAAATATTTTATCTACCTGTAGATTTCACAGACTTCCAGACAGTGAGCCCATAGTGGACATGGACCTGCTTCCTCATCCCCTTGCTCGCTTCTTGCTTCCTGAGTGCAGTTACTCCTGTCGCAGTTCATTTTGCCGGTAACTTCTTATATAAACCTTTCCAAATGTTACTTTTTCTGTCTTTTATTTACTGACTTCCTGAAGCTCTCTGGATATCTTTTCTAATGTTCTCATCCCATAGTCCATTTATTTCTATTTTCCAGTTGAGGAAAGCCTTTGCAACTGAGTACCACAAAGTGTTAGAATAGAAAGTTATACATTGTCAATTAATCTCTAATTTTACAGATGAGGGAATCAAGAATCACAAAATAGTGAACTCATCTCACCTGCTTGGTGAATAGGGGCCGTAGTGCAATAACTGAGATCTCACTCGTGGGCCAGTTGCCTCTGACTCCCTTGCCTCATCAGCGTGCACCCACCTCTCATAGTCAGACATGCACCAAAGACTAAATCAAAGGTTTCCCTGGAAGCCTCACCTTTCTTACTTGCTTGGTTCTCAGTAAATACAAAGAATAGCAACTGCTCGAGTACAAAGAGATCTCCCTTCTAAGGCATCTATGATGCTCCCTGTCACCCTCAACACTGTCACAGAATAGAGGTGAAGGTTTGAAGCATTAGGATGTTGTTTTAGTAAGAGGATTCTGGTTTTATTGTCCCTCTTCCTGAAACTTCCAAGAGAGGTTTATCAAGACATAGAGAAACAAGGAACAGCAGTGGTGGACTAATTATAGTTTGGTGCCTAATACCCAGTGTAGACTGCCAGCTAGCACTGGCTGGATCATGTTACTTAGACTAGCATGGGGTTTCTCACTCTTACTGCTGAACGTTTACCTCTAGTTGACCCTAATCCCAAAGAGGCACACTGTGTTGCAGATGAGAGGAAGTGAGCTGACAGAGCAAGACAGCTAGTCTTGTTCTAATGAAAGAGACAGAGAAAGGGACAGGGAAGGAGGGGAAGACATATATATATATATATATATATATATATATATATATATATATGTATATATATATATATATATATATATATATATATATATATATATATATAGAGAGAGAGAGAGAGAGAGAGAGAGAGAGAGAAAGTAAAGGAGTAGGGAAGAGAAGTCTTGATCTCCCCATTTGTCCTCTAAGTTTAAGAAGACATATCTTTAATAGGGTTTCTTTTAAAATGCCCTGTATGGGTGAAAAAGATTCAGTGTAAGTGGCTTTCTACCAAAAATGTGAGAGACATAAAGGAAAGAAAGGCAGAAAAGAGAGAGTGATATAAAGGATGAGAGAAAACAGGAGGGGGAAAAAAGATAACAAAAGAGAGAGGAGTAAGTGGTAGGGAAGGGAAGAGGAAGGGACCAGAGGGATGGAGGAGAGGAAGAACTGCGACCAGAGCCTGACAGGCAGCTAGGTGCTAAAGATGAAGGCGTGACAGGCGCACACACACTACAATCAGGGAGCTTACTTTCTAGTGGAAGCGGTGATTAGCTACTAACATTGTTATTTTCCTCTTCGGGTCCATCCTTTCTGTACATCTCTGTTAGCTGTCTCCTATTTTAGAGCAGAAGACATCTCTGTCACCCTTACACCCAACAGAGTGCTTGGAAGAGAGAAGAGGCTTAGATGGGGAAAGGAAAGAAGGGATGGATTTTTCTCAGCACCTTAAGTGAAAGACTAACAACCACACATTCATATTGGTTAGGACTTCTCTGATAGATGTTGGCTGTATCCTCTGGCATCAAACCATAGCATGTAAAAGTAGAAGCAAAGACTGATAAGAGGTCATGTCACCCTGCTCAAGACCATAGCCTTGATGACACTGTGAGAGCAGCTGAGACCCACACCTGGAAAGCCCCCTTTAAAAACTCCTCTGTGACACAGGCTTTGAAGCTGCTTTATGCATGGTAGACCCCCATCTAGATTCTTCAGCGACAGAGTACAAGTCAGATTAGAACACCATCACACTCCTGGTTCCCAGCTGCCTTTTTTCATGTTCAGAAAGGAAAAGGAATGAATTGGTTCTAATGCCAAGGTCTCCTTGTCTCTGGAGCATCATGACTGGTTCAAGGTTCAGGCCAATGGCCCTGAGCTTTTCTTCCTCCACAGGACCCTAGCCCTTTCTATCCTTCAGGACATCATGACGCCAACATCCTTCCTGATCTCACACCAAGCATTTCTGGGTCATGGGTATGTGTAAGGTCTGAAGAAATTCCTTAATGCTCTCACCAATCATTCACAACCTGACTGCTGTGGAAGACCGAAGTTCCACTTTCCACAGTGTTCTCTGCAAAGAAGAACTCAAAGAGATGACTTAAATGTGAATACCTCTCATACATACTAACTCAGTAAATGGAAGGAGACAATATCATGTCTCCTTCATTTTTGTGGGCCACCAGTATCATCCTACTACCAATTTTGTGATTTTCTTCCAAGACAGTTGGCCTGGCTAATACAGCATGAACATGCCAGTCATGTACACACCAATTTGTTTAACCCTCATAATAACCCCTAGGGAGGATGTATCATTCACACCTCTTACAGATGGATAAACCAAGGCACAGAGAAATGAAGCAGCTCAGAGCACCTGGTAAGGACATGGTAAAGCTGGGATGAACCACAGCTCTGCTGAGGCTCTGGAGTGCATGCTCTGCTGGCTAGACTGTGCCCCCCTTTCTCCTGTGTTACTTCTCAGTGTGCTTTCCACCTGCCGTGGCTGTGAGTCTGTTCAGGTCTGCAGAGTGTCTGGAGTGCCAATCTCTGGATGGGCACAATGCTACCCTATTGTAATTAATATTTCTTCTAGTACTTCATCCATACAACCTAGATTTGGAAAAACAATGTTTCAAAGAGAACCCTCAAAATAGCCTACTGGGAATTTTTAAGGAAATTCTACACTCTATCCTTCAGTTTAATAACCTAAAAATGTCTGTTGAAGCCTGCCTTTTGTTACCCTAACAATTCTTTTTGTAACTGTTCCTTACTATAAAACTACATCCAGATTTAAAGAAAATTGTAGTGAGTACTCACACTGAGAGAGCAGGATAATCAGACCTGCAGTTTAAAGATAAAGAGCAAAATGCATGGATCCTGTAATATTCTGTTCTGCCCACAATGGTTACAAACAGAATAAATTATTAGTGAAACAAAAGCCATCTAGTGAATGTGGGTCATGTGGGAAAAGAAGTGTGTTATTGATGCAGAGGCCATGAAATCTCTAAACTACAGTGGTTTTTTGGCTTTCCATTAATTGAGTAGTTCTAATTTAATTAGTTCACATTTTATGCTCTTTCTGTGCACAAGATAAATTACTGCAGGCTTGAAAAACAGAGAACTTTTGAATGTATTGAGTATAAAGGAAGAGCTGACAAAAGGCAGCCAGGGCAGGTCCGGTAGGCCATGGGCAGCGCTGATCTACTTCTCTTCACAGGAAGACTGCCATCTCTGACTCTGCGTGTGCGTGTGTGTGTGTGTGTGTGTGTGTGTGTGTGTGTGTGTGTGTGGCATTCCAGGTTGCTGTTCAGGCTGCACTGCACAGTTTGTGTGTAAGTAAATTCAATAAATAACCAGGAAGCTGAATTACTAACTAGAAGTATGCCATTAAGCTTCAGTGTTTGTGTATTTGTTAAGAATTAAACCACCACTACAGATAACTCATTTTAGAATTCTTAGAGTTTGTAGGCTAGAAAGGATTTTCAGTAAACAAACAAACAAACAAACCAAAACTGAAGTTCAAAGAGGAAAAGGAAGAGGAAGATTTCCCCAAATATCCATAGATGATTATCGGTAAGGGCAGGGCTACAATTTAGGCCTCTTTGTCAAATTCTGTTTTTATATCCTCGTGTGACCCCAACACCAATACCAGGTAATCTTATCGTTTTGATGTGTGCAATGAGCTACGCGATTTGATTTTGGAGATGGAACACACCAGAGGTTAATGATTTGGTACATCCTAGGGTTGAGTCACTACAGACGAGGTAAGCTTTCCTCAGGGGACTGTGGTGGTGTTAGATTTCCTCCCCATTTCAATAACTTAATTAACTGAAACAAAACCAAAAAGACCTTAAACACTTAGATAAAATTAGATCCTTTCCCCACTAATTTCTAGCTTTGTTAACTATTGCTAATGTGGGGTTAGTATCAAAATATATTAGAATAGCTTTAGTGCACTTTAAATTCACCTTGCAAAGAGAGTCGGGAGTGGGTTCCAGACCTTTGGCAAACGTTGTTGCTGCAATTCAACTTCAAAACATTTTATTTCCTTTGTTCCCTCTTGGGGGATGTATAATACTAGCTGCATATTTATAATTTCTCAGATATAGGCCACCTGCTCGCTTCTAATTCTACTGCCTGTTTTGTCCTCATTTCAAAGCTAAGAAAATAAATCAGGAAACACTGAGAGAGAGGATTTGAGAATAAACCCATTTGATTTGGGATAGACATGCCCGTGCTGTAGATCGACGACTAACAGATCTCAGATTTACCAGCAAAATGTAGGTCTCACTCATGCAAATTCTACTCTAGAACGTAGGCAACTCTGGCCTCCGTGTACTGCCTCAGAACAGAACTGACACCGGTTACTATTGCTCACCATTTCACTGGCTAGGACTAGTCCGTGGCTCCACCAGTGTAAAGGGCTGTTACTGTAGCCTCTCATATAGCTGGTAAGGAAAGGAGGGCTTGGTATTGTGAGCACTAAAGTGTATGCTTGCTCTGGCAGCTAATTACTAAGCTATTTAAATCCCCACTTCCCAACCACGTTTCACTGGCTGATAGAAGATATATTGGTAAAGATGGCAGCTAGGATTATGCATTTATCTATTCATCTTATTTTAGCAATTAGCCTCAAAAACACAAATAAAAATCGGAGGGAATAGCTGTACCATCACTAAAAGCTAGAAAAGAGTGTGGTCACATTCCCACATCTCAAAAAAATAGCTCCCTGACATAAGACTAGATTTGGGGAAATGTTGATCAGTTAACAAAATACCACACGAAGGAATAGATTATTATGAATCTAAATGGGAAAAAAAAGTCCACCACAATTTCATTAATACCCATTGGTACATAGCAGAAATGGCCTGGAGGTAAGAATGGTCAAACAGGGAGACATTGGCCCTTGCCAATTGCAGTGAAGATACCTTGTATACCAGAACAACAGCCAAAGACCCAGGAAGAATAAGACCATTCACCTTATTCTCCATCACCAGTTTATTGCCTGCCCACAAGGCCTTGCTAAGTAAAGAAAAGTAGTGCCCACTTTGAGCACTACTCAAAGAGGATCTAATACCAATCCTGCACAAACTCTTCCAAAAAATTGAAGAAGAGACAGTACTCCCTAAGTCATTTTATGAGGCCAAAATTATCCTGATACCAAAACCTGGTAAGGACAACACACAAAAAGAAAACTACAGACCAATATCTCTGGTGAATACAGATGCAAAAATCCTAAACAAAATTCTAGCAAATCGAATAAAAAATGCATTAAAAAGATTATTCATCACAACCAAGTGTGTTTCATCCCCGGGGCACAGGGATGGTTCAACATCCACAAATCCATCAATGTGATACATCACATAAACAAAATAAAGGACAACAATCATATGATTATATCAATTGATACAGAAAAAGCATTTGACAAGATACAACATCCATTTATAATTAAAACACTTAATAAAATAGAGATAGAAGGAAAATACCTTAACATATTAAAGGCCATATATGACAAGCCCTCAGCTAATCTCATAATTAATGGTGAAAAACTGAAGCCCTTTGCTCTACGTTCAGGAACATGACAGGGCTGTCCCCTATCACCTCTGCTTTTCAACATAGTGTTGGAAGTCCTCGCCAGAACAATCAGGCAAGAGAAAGAAATAAAAGGCATCCAAATTGGGAATGAAGAAGTTAAATTATCACTCTTTGCAGATGACATGATGCTCTATATAGAAAACCCTAAAGACTCCACCAAAAAGCTATTAGAAACAATCAACGAATACAGTAAAGTTGCTGGCTACAAAATCAACATACAAAAGTCCATTGCATTCCTATATACTAACAATGAAATCTCAGAAAAAGAAATACAAAAAAACAGTTCCTTTTGCAATTGCAGCAAAAAGAATAAAATACCTAGGAATAAACTTAACCAAGGATGTGAAGGACCTATATGCTGAAAACTATAAGACATTTTTGAAAGAAATTGAGAGGACACAAAGAAATGAAAAGACATTCCGTGCTCATGGATTGGAAGAATCAACATAGTTAAAATGGCCATATTACCCAAAGCAATATACAGATTCAATGCAATCCCCATCAAAATCCCAATGGCATTTTTTAAAGAAATAGAACAAAGAATCATCAGATTTGTTTGGAACCACAAAAGACCCCGAATAGCCAAAGCAATCTTAAGAAAAAAGAACAATAATGGAGGTATCACACTTCCTGACTTTGGCTTGTACTACAGGGCTACAATAATCAAAACAGCATGGTATTGGCAGAAAAACAGACACATAGACCAATGGAATAGAATTGAGAACCCAGAAATAAAACCACATAAATATGGACAGATAATTTTTGACAAAGAAACGAAAAACATACAATGGAGCAAAGACAGCCTCTTCAATAAATGGTGCTGGGAGAATTGGATAGCCACATGCAAAAGAATGAAACTGGACTGCTGTCTGTCATCATGTACCAAAATTAATTCAAAATGGATCAAAGACTTAAGCATAAGACCTGACACAATAAAGTGCATAGAAGAAAACATAGGTACTAAACTTATGGACCTTGGGTCCAAAGAGCATTTTATGAATTTGACTCCAAAGGCAATGGAAGTAAAAGCTAAAATAAACGAATGGCACTATATGAAACTTAAAAGCTTCTGCACAGCAAAAGAAACCATCGACAAAATAAAGAGGCCACCAACTGAATGGGAGAAGATTTTTGCAAACAGTGCCTCCAATAAGGGGCTAATATCCAAAATATACAAGGAACTCATGCAACTCAACAACAAAAAAACAAACAACCCAATTGAAAAACGGGCAGAGGACCTGAAGAGACATTTCTCCAAAGAGGACATACAAATGGCAAATAGACATGTGAAAAAATGCTCAACATCATTAATCATCAGAGAAATGCAAATCAAAACCACAATGAGATATCACCTCACCCCAGTCAGAATGGCTATCATGAACGAGACAAATAGTAACAAGTGTTGGAGAGGTTGTGGAGAAAAAGGAACCCTCATACACTGTTGGTGGGAATGCAGACTGGTGCAGCCACTATGGAAGGCAGTGTGGAGGTTCCTCAAAAAATTAGGAATAGAATTACCGTATGACCCAGCAATCCCTCTCCTAGGTATCTACCCCAAAAATCTGAAAACATTTATACATAAAGACACGTGTGCTCCAATGTTCATTGCAGCTTTGTTTATGGTGGCCAAGATATGGAAAGAACCAAAATGTCCTTCGATAGATGAATGGATAAAGAATTATGGTATATATACACAATGGAATACTATTCGGTCGTAAGAAAAGATGATATAGGAACATTTGTGACAACATGGATGGATCTTGAGAGTATGATGCTAAGCGAAATAAGTCAGACAGGAAAAGCAGAGAACCATATGATTTCACTGATATGTGGTATATAAACCAAAAACAACAAAAGAACAAGACAAACAAATGAGAAACAAAAGCTCATAGACACAGACAATAGTTTACTGGTTACCAGAGGGTAAGGGGTTGGCGGGTGGTAGATGAGAGTAAAGGGGATCAAATATATGGTGATGGAAGGAAAACTGACTCTGGGTGGTGAACACACAATGGGATTTATAGATGATGTAATACAGAATTGTACACCTGAAATCTATGTAATTTTACTAACAATTGTCACCCTAATAAATTAAAAAAAAAGAAAAGTAGTGCCCAGTAGAGGGCTCCCAGTGGTCATTCCTCAGATCCAAAGCTCTAAACTGTAACATCCTTCTTTTCTTTTAAATTAGCATAGAATTCACATATTACTTTTATATACAACATATTACATACAACATACCTAAAATGATCACAACAATGTCTAGGTAACATCCATCACCACACATGGTTACAATGTTTTTCTGGTGACAAGAACGTGTAACATCTTTCTAATGCACATAAGCTACTGAATCTTTTATCAGATGAGGTAATGCTAGAATAACTTGACACTCTTCCCTAAGAAATTCACATAGGGGAAGATCCAGGTAAAATGGTAGAGTAGGTAAATACTGTGTTTGCTTCCTCCCATGACCACGTTAAAATTACAATTAAATTGTAAAACAATCAACTTGGACAACCATCTGAAGATTAGCTGAACAGAAGTTTTAAAACTCAGTATATAAGAAGAGGCCATGTAGAGACTTGTAGGAGGGGCAGAGATATGAAACAGGCTGGCCCCACACCTGCATGTAGTGGTTGAGAATTGGGAGGGGTATTTCAGCTGCAGAGATTGCTCCTGATGAGTGAGGGGCCCTAGCCCCACACTGGGCTTCCCAGTCCAGAGCACCAGTGCCGGGAAGAGGAGTCTCCACAACTCTATCAAGGTGGGATGGAGGGCTGCTGGAAACCCAGGAATCTCCTTAAAGGGTCCACACAGACTCTCTCACTAATAGGAACTCACAGAAATAGACTTATACACACAGAGAACAAACTGATGGTTGCTAAATGGGAGGACATGGCAGGCTGGGTAAAGAAGGTAAAGTACAAATTGGTAGTTAACAAAAATAGTCACAGAAATGTAAAGTACAACATAAGGAATATAGTCAATAATATGGTAATAACTGTATAGTGCCAGGTGGGTGGGTACTAGACTAATTGGGGGTATCACTTTGTAAACTATATAAATGTCTAACCACTATGCTGTACACCTGAAACTGGTATAAAATAATATTGAATGTCAACTGTATTTGAAAAATAAAAACAATAAGAAAAAGAAATTCAAATAGAGACTAACACAATCTTTGACAGATCCCATTTCAATTTGTAGTTCTGGGTAAGCATGCATCTTATACTTAACTGAATAACAAAAAAGTAAACATGCATATGGGAATGTATATGTTTGTGTATGTGTGTGTGCATGTATACATGTGTGTTTATGTGCACAGTGCACCAATGTGCGAAAATGTTCAACACAAATGCATGGATTATCATTATTACGTGTATGGATTATCATTAGATCAAGAGGTCTTACAAATCAGAAAGAAAAATATAAACATCTCAAGAACAAAATAGGCAAAGTATATGTATAGACAGCCCACACTTGAAGACATGCAAATAACTAACATAAATAACAGAATGGTACACAGTGTCTCACACACAGTTTCTGGATCACTGGAAAAATAAGACAATAAAATCATCAGATTTACATGACAGGTGGAGCTGAAGAACACAGCTAAATGTGAGAGCCAGAAAGGATTTGCTGCCTCTGCCTGCCTAGTCTAAAACAAGAAAAGGCTGAAGTCTAGAGAATCTACATCTAGAGATTATCATGTTTATCCAGGTCATGGGCCCTCACGGGCTTAAGTGCAGAAGGCAAAGTAGAAAATGATCAAGTCTTTGTTCCACCGGCTCTACCTAATTTTCCTACTGGGTCTCCCACTGGCAGTTAATTACTTTAGTGCATCACTGACAATTTCTATATGAACATTTGTTGTTTTAAGAGTTTGCACATCTCAACCATGTTCTTTCTATCTTTGTAATAGTCGACACATTTTTAGAAGGACATAAGGAATTTTTGGAGTCTAAGAATTTAAAATTCTATAATTGACCATTGTGAACATCTTTGGGAGAACATGCACAATCCATAACCAGACCAGAATATACTGAGAAAATAATTTATTCAACTGTAAATCAGGTATTTTGTTTAATGTTTAAGGATAACTATTAATGAGATCTTTAGTTTGTCCACTTGGGATTTAAATTTAAATAAATTTTTTTTAAATTTGGGAATTCACTCTGATTACCACAGGTTCATTCTCCCACATTACAAGGCTCAAAGTTACAAAAAGGAATAATATGTACTTGACAAGCTGGTGTTTTGTTAGTATTTTCTTAAGATTAAAATTAAGTGTTACTTTTCTGAGGAAGTAGCCAGAATAATACTCTCTCAAATTCAGAAACCCACTGGAACAATTTAAGGTCAGATATTATTTCTAACCAAATTATATTCTTTTGTCTGCTGAGATATATTGACAATCTTAATATTTGAAGGCAGACCTATATGATAATCCTGGCAATATTCTGGGGATAAGATTTTAATGGGTTTGTTGAGAAGGACATACTTGTTTAGGCGGCTTTCGTCGTGCCTCTTGGCTTCTCTGTCATTTTTCTTGTCCTGGAGGAGTCCCGTGAAGCGCTCCTGGGTGATGGTTAGGACCTGAATGGGGGTTCCTCCAAAAACGGCCGCGTGGTAATAAAAATTCCCCTGGCTGAACGGAATGTATGCTGCAGACTCCTTCCACCTCTCATAGCTGAACTTGTCATGCTCTGCCTTGTACCACCAGGCTCGTAGCTGAGCCACCAACTGGCCCAATGTCTCCACCCCAAAGGTGTCCTGGAAGAGGAAGTCGACCTTGTGCTGGATGTGGGTCATGATGTGCTCCCCAGTGGTCTTCATGGGCATCATGCTGATGTCCTGCCCCTCTTCTCAGGCTGGATCTCAAACACTCTGAAGGAACCCAGAGGACCCAGCTCTGTCAAAGGCAACTTGGAGACATCGTCCACCATGATGTAAAACATGACTTTGTGGCCAACTGTGAAGCGCCTATTAGTGGATGTTAACAACTCCTCCAAGTAATGCTCAGTGTATGTTCCAATAGCAAAATCGTCACACCCATGGTAATTTCCTGTTTGCCATAGTAACTTTCTAAGATGGCTCTGTTTTAAGTGTCTTCCTACACAATTGGTGCCTTCCATCTGGTCATCACAACCTCTGGGCGTTTCTGTGGATTAAACCAGTCCGACAGCTGAAGCTCTTCTTCATTGTCTTTGTTGATCCTTGTCTTTGTCCGTCTTCTTCTTCCCCTTGGTAATTGTGACTCCCATTCTTAAACCACCTTGGAAACCACCAGTCCTTCTGACTGCAGTTACCAGGAAGTTCTGAGGTTTTCAGCGATACATCCACAGGAAAGAGCCTTCTGGACTGCAAATATATTCCCAAAACACAACAGTTACAGTTGAGACAACCAACATTGAAAGATCACTTTTCCTTTGACATTCATTTTCTTGACAGCCACTCATCGTCTGCTTCTCTTCCCCCAGACTAAAAGGCAAAACAACAAAGTTCTATTGAGTTTCGTTCTGCAAAAGGAGAAAAGGTTGGGAGGAAAGGGAAGGTGCTGTGGCTCAGCTGCTGATGCGCAGAGACTGGGCTACCTCCCTTGAACATGGCGCCGCCTCCGCCTGAACCAAGCATGGTGTGCCACCTTCGCTCGACTCGGGCAGTGGGCAGTGTGCAGTGCACAGTGGGCAGGGACGTACGTCTAAACCCTTCATTTTTAAGTAAAGATGTTAACTTAGGATTTGACCAGTATCTTAAGCAGTATCTTAAAAATTCTGAATGAACCATATCTTAAGCAGTATCTTAAAAATTCTGAAAAATAATGAATGAACCCAATTCATTAATTGGGTTTTACTTGCCTGGTGGTTGCTCTATTTCTTGAGGCAGAGTTGGCCTATGTCTGCTCTTATGCTCACAGACTTAGTAGGGCAACCAGTCCCGGATTTAGACATGCCACATTACAGCAGAGAAATACAATGAGGTTCAGAAACATTAAGGAGTTTGCCTCAATTCATTGAGCCTAATGATCTGATATATGTGTGTGTTATTGCAAAATGATCACCACAGTGTCTGGTTAATATCCATCACTTCACACAGGTACAATTTTTCTTCTTGTAGTAAGAATTTTTAAGATCTACTATCAGCAACTTTCAAATATACAGTACAGTATTACTAACTATAGTCACTATGCTGTACATTACATCCTCATGATTTACTTATTTTATAACTGGAAGTTTGTACCTTTTGACCACCTTCGCCCATTTCTCCCACCCCACTCTCCCATACCCACACCTGCCGCTGGCAACTACAAATCTGTTCTCTGAAACCATGAGCTCAGTTTTGTTGTTTTAAGTGAGATAATACGATATTTGTCTTTTTTTTCTGTCTGATATATTTAACTTAGTGAAAGGACCTCGTTACATCCATGTTGTTGCAAATGGCAAAATTTTCTTCTTTTTTATGACTGAATAATATTACATTTAAAATACATACATTTAATATGGGGAATGCCATAGGTCGTAAAGAGTTGAAAGAGAATCCAAGCTTATAGCCACAGGAAATGGAGACCTCAGCTCAGCTTTGTAAAGGCTGAATTCTGCCGAAAACCTAATGAACTTAAGAGCCCAGGCTGGTCAACACCTTGCTTTCAGCCTTGTGAGACTCAGAGAAGAGGAACTAGGTAAACTCTCCTGGACTTCCAACCTACAGAATTGTGAGATAATAATTTTTTTTTTTTAAACCACTGGTTTTCTGGTAATTTGTTACAGCAGCAATTGGAAAATACTACACTGAAATTCACAGCACTTCTTAAATTTATAGTTGTAGCTTTCATTTGTTTTGGAAAATTCTTATCCTTTCTCCCATGCATTTTTTTCTGACGAATTCTTTCTGTCTTTCCCTTCTGGCCCTCTAATTAGATGTATGTTAGATATGTTCACTCTGTTCATTAAGTTTCTCTTTGTTCTAAGTGCATGTTCATCTTTTTTTCCCCTCAGTAATTTTCAGACAGAGGGGTGTGTGAAGTTTATTCTACTTGCCTATGTTTCAGTTTACCAATCCTACCGTAAGCTTTGTCCAACCCAATGCATTTTGGTATCCTTCAATTTAAAAAATTCCATTAGATTATTTTTGGTATATTTCAGTCCTCTAGTGAATGTCTCCATTTTGTTATCTATTAGGTTGGTGCAAAAGTAATTGCGGTTTTTGCAATTGTTTTTAACCTTTTAAACCGCAATTACTTTTGCACCAACCTAATATTTTCTTTGCCACATTATTAGGGTTAAGGTGAGAGTATATTGTATTTCATATATATTATATATAGTAAAAAGACTGTATATATTATATATAGTAAAGGGACTATATATAATATATAGTAAAGAGACTGTGAATATATATTATATATATTATATATTATATATATATATACCATGTTTCCCAGAATATAAGACCTAGCTGGACAATCAGCTCTAATGAGTCTTTTGGAGCAAACATTAATATAAGACCTGGTCTTATTTTGTTATAATATAAGACCAGGTATAATATAATATAATATAATATAATATAATATAATATAATATAAAATATAAAACCGGGTCTTACGTTAAGTTTTTGCTCCGAAAGACACATTAGAGCTGATTGTCCAGCTAGGTCTTCTTTCTGGAGTAATATGGTAATATATATATACATGAGGTCAGACAATTAAGTTTGCAAACTAACTCATCCTAGAAAAAGTGCTACATACCTCATTGATGAATATCACTACAGTAACCTTCAAAGCCATGCACTGACGCCAGAGACTAGTCCACCCTTCAAAGCAATTTGGAATTCTTTTTCTGGAATGGCCATCAGAGCTGTCGTCGTATTACCCTTAATGTCCTAAATGTCATAAAAATGTCTTCCTTGCAGTATTTCCTTTATCTTCGGGTAAAGAAAGAGGTCATTAGGGGCCAGATCAGGGGAGTAGGGAGGGTGTTCCAATACAGTTATTTGTTTACTGGCTAAAAACTCCCTCACAGACAGTGCCGTGTGAGCTGGTGCATTGTCGTGATACAAGAGCCATGAATTGTTGGAGAAAAGTTCAGGTCATCTAACTTTTTCACCAGCCTTTTCAGCACTTCCTAATAGTAAACTTGGTTAACTGTTCATCTAGGTGGTACAAATTCATAGTGAATAATCCCTCTGATATCAAAAAAGGTTATCAATGTTGTTGCAACAATTTTGCAAACTTAATTGTCAGACCTCGTATCTAACTACTCACAGTCTCCTTACTGTCTGTGAATGCCATTGAGTGAGGAGGAACACCTAAGGGTGAGATCCAGGTAGTAGACTAGAGAGTGCAAGAATGCAGTGAAGGAGCATTTTAAGAGTAAGGGGTGCAGAGGCCCAGCTCATTCAAATGGCAAGGAGCCTGGGCTGCTGTAAGATGCGCTCAATCTCATACTCTAGGTATGGCTCTGAGACACAACTCATGAATGGCAGTTTTCAGAGGAAATTGTGTGGTTGTGGCACATCTGTTTGTTTTCTTCTAAAGCCATCCTCTTGTGGTTTATAGAACACCAATTTTTTGGAGCAGCAATATGTCCAGACTCAAGAACTTTGTTAGATATGGAAACAAACAAAATGCCCATCAATAGATGGTTGGATAAGGAAATTGTGTATTAGGAATTGTGGATAAGAAAATGGAGTATTACTCTGCCATAAAAAAGAATGAAATCTTACCAGTTGCAACAACATGGATGGGCCTAGAGGATATTATGTTAAGTGAAATAAGTCAGACAGAGAAACATAAATACCATATGTTCTCAGTTGTATGTGGAATCTAAAGAACAGAATAAATGAGTGAACAAAACAGAAATAGAATCATAGATACAGAGAACAACTGACGGTTGCTAGATGGGAGGGGGATTAGGGGATGGGTGAGAAAGGTGAAGGGATTAGGAAGTACAAATTGGTAGTCACAAAATAGTCATGGGGATGTGAAATACAGTAATGGAATATAGTCAAGAACATTGTAAAGATTATATAGGGTGTCAGCTGGGTATTGGACATATTGGGGGTAATTACTTCATAGATTATATAAATGCCTAACCACTGCACTGTATACCTGAAACTAATATAAAATAATATTGACTGTCAACTATTATTGATGAAATTATGATGAGATGAAAAATATAGCATAGGGAATATAGTCAATGGTGTTGTAACAGCCATGTATGGTGTCAGAGGGGCAGTAGACTTGCCGGGGTTATCATTTTGTGAGGGGTGTAAATGTCTAATCATTATGCTGTTTTGCACACCTAAAAATAATTTTAAAAAAGAAAAGAAGCAACTTTGCTAGATATTTTTACTCCTAGCCTCCCTTACAGCTAGGGCTGTCCATGTGATTGAGCTCTGGCCAATGAGGTATAAAAGGAAATCTACCCTGAGGCTTTGGGAATGTTTTTATTTTCTGATATAAGATATCTTTTCTCTCCATTAATATCCTTTGCACCAAGGATTCTGGGGTGAAAATGTAATGCCTAAAACTGCAGCAACTACCTTGAGATTGTGAAGTGACAAACAGTAGGATAAAAAAAACCAACATACCTGAAAGAGATTAAGTACTTGATAAAATCATTGACTAAACCCTTAAATTGCTTATCATACATGGCACTATTAAGTAAACAATTGATATTCCTAAAGTTTAAGACAGTTAGCTCTTTGTTTCTTGCAGCTGAAGACTTTGTAATCTAATGAAATGTCTTGCCCTTGCTTTTATCTCAAACTTTTCTGCTTTTCACGGAAGATTTATAATTAATAAGACGAGGGACATTGGAAGAGAGAGTAAAACCTGAGCTCAAACATTGTTACCTTGGTACCTTTGGTAATTTGGTTAATTTTTTTAAACCTTTAACATAAAATAAAAACAAAAAGATAAAATTCAGATGTTCCACTAATTTGGGCAAACTTCATGTTCCTCGAATAATTTCTGAGAAAAAAATGAGATTTTTATAATACTTTCTGAAAAATATTAGATTTTCAGATTTCATATATATATATATATATATATACATATATATATATATATATATATATATACACACACACACACATATATTACTTAATGCTGAAGCATGCATGTTAATAAGATTACATTTGTAACATAGACTCCAGTTATTTTTTTTCCTCAACAGATAGAGTAGGTTAATGAGGGAAATTGGGTATTTCAGATTAATCATTGCCTAAGCTTCCAAATGGAGTCAAGCTCAGAAATATGGGTAATACCTGCCAGCCTGAGGCATAGAGTACTTTTGTTTTGAAATAACAGGAGGCAGATATGTGTCTTGATCAAGTTTGGAATATGCGCTTATCTTTCTTTTCAAGCAAGCAGGAGGTTAGTTAAGGAACTTCCTGATTGAGTGAGCAGAGGTTCACCCTTCAGCTCTTTCTGACTAAAGCAGAGAGGAGCATGCCCCATCTAAGAGGAATGAATAAACAACTAGTTAGTTTGGGGCCAAACAGTGCTGGACCAGGCCCTTTCCCCCATGCTCATGGATGCCACAGCTCCAATCTCAGGTCTTAAATAGATTGTTTTTCTGTCCTCCAAACTTTGCAGGCCAGTTTCTTCTTTGTGGCTAAAAAGAAAGTACTGACTCCAATCTTAATTTTAAGAAAAAGGAGGTTTATGAATTAGAACAGGAATAAGTACAATGCAATAAGGTTATGGTGTTTGAAGCAGAGGCCTGGACTTTGTTTCTGATCACAGTGGCTGCTCTTTCAGCAGTTCACCCCAATCTTCTCCTCCACACATGTGAGAATTACACTGAACCCCAAACAGAATGAATAAAAAGAAATCCAAACCAAGAAATACTGTAATGAAACTGGAGCACACAAACAGCCAGAGTATCTACAAAGAAGTGATGACTAGATTAACAGATTTCTCTTTACAGTAATGGAAACCAGAAGATATTGAAGTAGGAATATTTTTCTCTGAGTCCCCAAAAGATGTAAATGATGTTGGATCTGCTGGCAGTTTCTGAGTGCAGGCCGGGATCGTGTCTTGTGAAGCCGAAGAATGGAAACACGGACAAGGGAGAGGCAAGGAGTTGTAAAGAAAGAAAGTTTATTAGAGGCAGGAGAAGAGGTTGCAACTTCCGAGCGGGAGGGGGTCCCAAATGGGGTGCCCCATGACAGGAAAAAGCTCTTACTTTTATACCTTCCGTTGTCTGCTTGGGGAAGGGGGCTGGAGCCTTCTAACTGAATTCATCTGTCAGGTTTGTCCTGTTTGCCCATCCTGAAAGGATTAAATAAATAACCCATTCTTATCTATCAGATCTGCTCCTTTGTCCAGCCAAAAGGGATTTGAGATTATTAACCTCAAGGCGTATTCTCCTGTCTCTGTCCTGGAGTGAAGGAGACATTCTAGGACTTGGAGTTTCAGGGTATGGCTGCTTTTTTGTTTATTCCACCAGGGACCCCCTGTCTGCCTAGCAACATGCTAACTAACCTGTCTCAATATTATCTACAAAGTGATCATGAGTAGTTAGAGGTTACTGAAATAGACTTTTCTCTCATAAACAAAAACTAAGTTAACTCCCAGAAGGCTGAAAGAACTAATGAAATCTCAGTTCTTGAAACAAGAACTGAGACAAATAAGGAAGTAGAGAAAAAAGAAGTGGTCCAGATATGACATCTCTAATAAGAATTTACTATAGAGACAAGGTGGAATGGAAAATATTAGGTAAGAAGAACATGAAATGGGAGGGGTGAGTAATCAGAGTTTTAAGAAACAGGTTTCAAATTTCTTGCATTTTTTTAATTGAAGGTGGAAAGTACAGATCAACTTTACATATTTTGAAATGAAGTATACCTTTTCAAAATTTGTGTGACCATCAAGAAAGCAAAAATGAGATTTATAAGTAAAAGCAGTAAAAGTTATGAAGTAACTTTAGAAACCGTAATCTAATAGAAGGCCAAAAAGGAGAGGATAAGGAAGAATCATAGAAATTTCAGGGCAAATAGTTCAGAATAAGATAGTTATAAAAATGGTTATGAAATTTTCAGTTATCAAAATAGATTAAACTTTCTAGTTAAAGACAATGTCTTGTATTAAAACAAAATCTAACTATGTGCTAGTTATATGAGACACACCTAAAACATAAAGACAAAGAAAGTATAACATGGAAAAACATTTTCAAGTAAAATACCAGGGAAAATTACATAAATGGTACGGGATAGTTAGCATGTCCCTGGTGGAATAAACAAAAGACAGCTTATCCTAAAAAACTCTAGGTTTTGAAATCATTCCTTTGTTCCAGGACATAATGTAACAAGGCCTTGAGGTTAATCATAAAATTCCTTTTGGCCTGACAAACGGAACAGATCTGATAGATAAGAGTGGGTTATTTTGCTAATTCCTTTAGGGTGGGCAAGCAGAACAAACCTAGTGGACGAATTTCATTAGAAGGTGCCAGTTCCCTTCTTCAAACAGCTCCCCTTCACCAAACAGGCCAGGGAAGGTATAAAAATAAGAGCTCAGGAGACAAGACCCCTGCCCACACCCAGAAACTGCTGGCAGATCCAACATCATCTGCATCATTTGGGGACTCACAGGAAAAATATTCCTCCATCACAAACACTAAAGAACTGCTATTTAAAGTATCTTATAGAATATTTCCTCTGTCTAATATAAAATTAAGTAGCAAACACATTTTTTACAGAGATTTTTTTTAAAAATCCCTTGTGTTAAGATAAAAAAAAGAATAAAAGACAACACTATTCAATAAATCATTGATCAAAGATAAGATGATTGAAATTAGAAAATATTAGGATGAAATTCTTGCAAAGCCAACCACCTCACAATTTTAAATCCAGTGGTCAACTCCTAATTCTCCTTTTACTGCTGTTGATAGCTTGTTATAGATCCCTTTTTCATTGGAAAGCATTCTTGGCTTGTCCTTTAGAACACCTCTCTCTCCAGACACACCTTCTCATGTCCTCTGCTGCTTCCTCTTCTGTCCAACCTTGTACCATGGGCGCACCTCAAAAATTGGCCATTGATCTGCTTCCCTTCTGGCTCTCCATTTGGACATCTCATCTGTTGAATGTCTTTAAATACCATCTTTCTCACATATTCTACATCTAACCTCTAGGAAGTTCTGTTGGCTAATCCTAATCTTGCTGTTTTTACTTTTACTTCTTATAGTCTATTTTCAATGAAATTTAAATCACATCACCCCTTTGCTCAAAATTCCCAATCGGGTTGTATTTTGCTTAAAGCAAAAATTAAAAGCCTTACAATGGGCCACAAGGCCCTAAAGATATTTCCCCATTCTCTCTTTGGTCTCCTTTGCTGGTCTTCACCTGTGGCAGGCACAGTCCCACCACGCCACCTCCTTCAGGTCTGTGCCCTAAGGTGACACACTCAGTGAGGCCTACTCCTGTCCTCCTGAACCTACCCTGAGCTCCCATTACCTTTGATCTATTTCATTGTTTCTCCATGATATTCATCACCTTTTAACAAAAAGCAGGAAGCTCCTTGGGTCATTGTCTGTTTTTATCACTAGCCCAGAGGCTCTGGGAGGGCAGGCATTGGGATGTCTTTTTTCCCTGCTGTAGCCTCAGCACCCAGAGAAAGCCACCCAGCTCACGTAGGTACCTAATTAATATTAAAATTTGTTATGAAGGAAAATAATACATAATAATTAAAATGCATGGAGTGCAGCATAATAGTACCTAGAAGGAAAGTGTCTTAAATGTTTATACTAGCAATGAAGAAACACTGGATATTAATTAAAAAATCCAAATTCAAGAAATGATAAACGTTTTAAATGATAAAAATGATTAAATGAGTAATAGTAGAAGTGAAAGGAAAGAAATGAAAGTTACAGGACCAGAAATTAATGGAATTAGAGTACCAATAAAAACACAAGTTGGTTCTTTGAAAAGCACTATCCAGTGGTAACCCTTTGTACCTTGAAAATGTTCCGTACTGTCTAACATGGTAGGCACATGTGACTACTGAGCACTTGAATTGTGGCTAGTAATCTGATCGAGGTCCTGAATTTTTTATTTTATTTTATTTATTTTTATTTTTACTATTTAAATTATGCTAAGTGAAATAGCTCAGAAAAGAGCAAGAACTGTATGATTTCATTCACATGTGGGATACAAAACAAAAAGCAATACAAGAACAAAGAAAACAAAAAACAAACTCATAGATACAAAGACAACAGAATGGTGGTCACCAAAGGGGAAGAGGAGAGGGGGGGAGAACAAAGAGGGTAAAGGAGGTCAAATATATGGCGACAGAAGGAGACTAGGCTTTGGGTGGTGAGCACATAAGAGAGTTGTATTAAATAGTTATATACCTGAAATTTACATAATATTACTAACCGATATTACCCCAATAAATTTAAGTATATAAATAAATAGTCCTATGCATCTCATGTACTTCATTGGACAAGAGAATTCTGGAATATTCTACTATAATGTTCCCAAGTTGACATCTATAATAATTGTTATAGAAACAGAATGGGGGATAATTACATTTACTCCTAAATGACATAGATAAATTGTGATATAGTCATATAATGAGAAGTGATTTAAAATTCATACAATATAAAGTTATTTAAAACTTATTAACTAGAGCTATTAGGTTGAGCAATATGCAAACACCAATATTCACCAGTTTTAAGCCTATAAAAATGGCAATTTCAAATATTTCACCCTAACATGTTATGAATATATTTAAATTTATTATATATTCAAAAATATTCTGAGTGAAAAAAGTAAATGTAAACTAATACTTAGAGTATCATATTATATATTTAAAAAGTTTTAAACTGCAAATTAGTACTTTTGTTCTGAGGTTAGTAATGTATGCAGGAAAATTATTTATCAATATTAGATACAGATACCATATGTATAGAGGCTACAGGCGCTGGGATGAAGGACAGGAATGCCCTCCCAGAGGGATATGCAGGGCCCTCAGATCACTTCATTTCTTAAAACTTTGAAGCTAATGGGCAACATACTAAAACTTGTCAAAGTGAGAGAATAGTTAGCATGTCCCTAGGTAGACAGGGAGGTCCCTGGTGGAATAAACAAAGACAGCCATATCCTAAAACTTCAGATTTTGAAATCACTCCTTTGCTCTAGGACATAATGTAACAAGGCCTTGAGGTTAATCATAAAATTCCTTTAGGCCTGACAAATAGAACAGATCTGATAGATCAGAGTGGGTTACTTTGTTAATTCCTTTAGGATGGGCAAGCAGAACAAAACGAATTTCATTAGAAGGCATCAGTTCCCTTCTTCAAACAAGTTCCCTTCTTCAAACAGCTCCCCTTCCCCAAACAGGTAAGGGAAGGTATAAAAGTAAGAGCTTTTGCCTCAGTCACGGAAAACCCCCATTGGAACCCGCTCCCTCTCAGGAGCTCTGACCCTTTGCTTTCAATAAACTATCCTCTTTTCAAAACTCTTTGCCTCTCCTGGGTCCCTATTTCCATTCTTCGGTCTCAGGAGACAAGGTCCCTGCCCACACCCAGAAACTGCCGGCAGATCCAACATCATCTACATCATTTGGGGACTCAGAGAAAAATATTCCTACATCAAAAGTTGGTGCTGGGTAAATGGGGTTCATTATGTCGTTTTCTATGATATTTCATGTGCTTGCAATATTTCATGATAAAAAGAGGAAACAATGGAGATAAATAAAATGAATGTAAACACTAAAGCCTGTAGTGCTCTTTCCAAACCTCTGAAGTATAGCCTTCTGGAATCCTGACTCCAGGACTGAAGCCCCTAGTGAGTTTGTCAGTGAGGCCCATGCCTTGCGGAGGTGTTAGACATAGGCAGCTGGAGAGCAAATCTTAGTCTTCTGTTGGGTTAAGCACTTTGGAGGGGCACGAGGGGCAGGAGGCAGCAGAGGGATAGTATGGACAGGCTGGACACCTCCAAGGTGTCCTCCCTCAGGGTTTGTTGGGAGACCTGTGTGAGGGTTTCAGATCACCTGGCTGAATTGCACTTGATAGTGAGCAACCTGGCCAGGCCTAGCACCAACATGGGGGGAATTGCCTCCATCATAAATGGCTTGGAATCATCAAGCTGTAATACATTCACCATCCAGCAAGGCCCAACACAAGTTTCGTCTGCCCTGCAGAACTCTCCTTTCTCCAGTGTCTCTAAAGTTTCTGCTCTAATCCCCTCTTATCAAAGGCAACTGGCCCCCCACCTATCCCACTGTAGGGGATATGGCCAAGCCAGCTCAGGGCTAAGCGCTTGCTGTGACAGTGCCCAAGCCACCATTCTGTGTGCTCCTTTGGTATAGAGTTTCTTGCTCTTGTTTTCCCTGCACAAGGCAAAGGACTCAGAAAATTAGAGGGAAGCCATGTGGAAGGACATCAGAGTACCATCTGGCAGTGATGGCTGGACCAGGGTGAGCTTAGATCAACCCACTTCAGGGCCTGGGTCTGGGAGCACATGGCATGAAGGGGCTGAGCCAAATGAGGGCTCTCATAGGTGGGCAGATCCACAGGAGATAAGAAGGAGAAAGTAACTGAGCCACATGCACTCAGTTCTGCCTCCAAAATTTACTAATCAGTAATTCACTTATCCTCTTCTTGCAGTAGGAGAGTGTGGGGGTAGAGAGGGGCTAACTTATAACTCATTGCAGATCCTGTGGCATGGAAGGAGCAATTAAGAGCTTTTTCCAACAGGAATGCATGGGTTGTTAAGAAGACTAAATGAGTTAATAACTGTAATAAAGTTGGAATAGTGACTGGCACATATTAAAAATTTGATAGTAACAGGAGTTGTCATTTTTACTGTGTTGTTATCTACTACAACCAAGAAATGTGTTAGGCAATTTGCATTCTCTCCTCCCTTGACTCTCCCTTCAATAGTATGAGGTGGGGTTTCTTGCCCCATAATAGAGATAACAACAGTCAGTGACAAAGCCATGCTTGGAATGTAAGTCCAACTCAGAGCCAGACTACCTGCCAGTGACCAGGCTGCCCCAGCTGCAGGTGGAATCTTCAGGGACAAAGCCATGAGCCCTGGGCACAGATCCCTGCATGAAACTGTGATGGTCCAGCCCCGACAGCCATGACATAGCCGCAGCAGTCAGTTGGCCTGCCTGAGCAACGTGAATGCAGCAGTGAGGGAGGGGATACAGAAAGGGGAAAGACCCCCAGCAGGGCCCCATATGAGACCTTTGTCCCCACACCAGGCTGTCTGGAGACAGGTCAACACTGGACAGAATTCAGGGCTGAACTAACACATTCCTCTTTCCACAGTCAATTACGCTGAGGGTTGTTTGTTCTGGTCCAGTAACTGTGTGCCCAGAGCCTAAGATAAATTATCACACAACAAGTCTGTTTAATTAATGAGCATAGACACTTGGTTTAGAGGAACTCAAACCAGATTTATTTATGAAAAATCTCTACAAAGCATTTTCAGTTGATTTCCCCACTTACATTCTGTCACATTAGCATGGCTTTCTGGTTTACAAAACAAGCCTACACTAAGGCACAATTAGAAGTTCGTGAAATTTTTCCCCTCTCTTGTTGATTTCAAAAATATTGCTTTTCCTTATTCTGCATCAGCACCTGGCATAAAATGCCCATGTGTTCTATGGATTCCATGGTTTTTAGTCAGTGCATTGAGTGTATTTGGAAGTGAGAGCCCAGACTCTGCCAGCTCATGAGTGGCGGCAAGGTGTTGGCACCATCTTGGGTGTACAGCAGCTGCCATTGAATACCTGTGTGTGAATAAAGATGACAACTGCCTAAACGTGAAGAAAGATACACAAAGAGAATACACACCTCCCTCTCCAAGCCTAAAACCAACTTGCAACTGTCAACCTGAGAAAGAAGCTACCTACCAAGAGCTCCTGCTGGCTAACTATGCTCAAATTTAAAAATAGATCCTTGTAGCTGTTTCTAAACAGGGACCTCTAATGCAAAGTGGGCTTCAGGGAGAAGCCTGCACTAAGCTGCCTGCCTTCTGCACTGAACTGCGGCCTTCACTGGGCTCCTGCCGTCCGAGCCCACCCTTATAAAAGAGTTCCTGAAATCCTATTTCAACCAATAAGAATAAGACTTTTTCCCATGCCATCAGAGCTTTGCAGCTATATCCCTATCAGCATCTTCACCAACAAATCAGAGTGTCTCCACTCTGACCAATCAGGACACTGCTTTTTGGGCCAATCAAACTGATAATTCTGAGTGCTTGTTTGCATAAGAATGGACAAATCAGGGACCAGGGGCGGGAATTCTCTTTCTATAAGTCAGCTCCCCTTTGGCTCTGAGAGCATACTTTCCCTTTTCACTGAAGAATGCAGGTACCCAGCTAGAGCTCAAACACCTAGGAGGTCTGGCTGGAGCAAACCAGAGCAGACTGGAGCAGGCCAGACCAGAGCCGATGGATTGGACCAAACGGAGCAGGGCAGAGTGGAGCACAGCTGTCTATCCTGAAAGGAACCTTGCCCAAGGGCTTCCTCACCTGAGGGCCGCCTCACAGCCCTGCTAGTCCACAGCCACACTGTTCCACAGCCATGCCATGTCATGATTGAGCTGTTTGCAATGAATAAAGTTTCCTTCTTCACCCTCCCCCAAATTTGGAATTCCTGTTGGCATTCAATTGGCACCAATGACCATCAGTTGACATAACGTAGATAGGAGTTAGAGATATGACAATCGAATCCCCCCACATTTTTTTGCATAAAGTGCCTTCCTTTCTCAGAATTCCTTTTTAAAAATCAAGTGCCTATTTATTTCCACAAACTATGCCAAAGATGGGGGAATAAGAGCATGCCAAGGTTGTGCTCTCCCACACCATTTTCCAACATTTTATTACAAAAATTTTCATATGAAAATGTTTGAAAGAACTTTATAGTGAACACTTGTGTGCCCATCACCTAAATTCTACAATTAATATTTTGCTTTATTTGTTTTAATCAATTTCTATTCATCTATCCATCCATCAAGCCATCTTATTTTTTTAATCCTTTTCAAAGTTAGTTGCAGATAGTCTGACAAGTTATCTCAAAGTTTTCAGCATGTATATCATTAACAAAGTCTCTATACTTGTTTATGGTTCATTTCTCATGGGTAAAATTTACATATAATGGAATGCCCAAAATTTAAGTGTATGATTCCAGAAGTCTTAGCAAATGCACATACACCTGTAACATAAGCCCTCATCAAGATATAGAACATTACCCCATCCTGGAAAGTGCTCTCCTGCTTGTCACAGTCCATCTTCACCCTCATTCCCCACAGAGACCACCATTGTTCTGATTTCTTTTAGAACAAAGAATGTTTTGCCTGTTCTAGAACATACGTAAAAGAATTATACTGTATGTAGCCTTCTGTGTAAGACTGCCTTCATTCCACATAAGTTTTTGAGACAAACTCATATTGTTGCACAAATTGGTAGTTTGTTCTGTTTTATTACTAACTACTGTTTCATTGTATGAATATACCACAGTTTGGCATCCACTTTAGTTTTGATAGACATCTGTGTTTTTTCCATTTTTGTGCTATTTTGAATAAAGTTCACATGAAAATTATTGTACAAACTTTTCTGCTGGCATGTTTTTATTTTTGTTGGATAAAATTAGGGTTTCCAGGTATAACAAATAAAAATACAAAACACTCAGATTTGAATTTCAGAAAAACCATGAACACTTTTTAGTATGAGCATGCTAATGCAATACTTTTTGGGACATACTTAAATTTAGAAAATTTTTCTTCTGAAATTCAAAAAACTCACCATTCTGTATTTTAGCTGGCATCCTTCCTAGGTGTGAAACTTCTAGGCTGAGTAGGTAATATGCAACTCTATGAGAAACAATGATATCACCTTTTTAAATACAAGTGGCTATACCGTTTTACAGTTTTGCTGTAACTATATGAAAGTTCTGTTTCTCCACATCTTCAGCATTCTGTTGTGTGTTCAGTGGTAGTAATCATTGTATTTTCAATATTTCCCATTCTACTGAAGAGAACAATGCATACAGGAGTGTCCTGAGGCATTCTGGAAGTTACGAATATAAGTAAAAATTCTGTACCTATTACTCCATAAAAGGAGTAAATAAAAAAAATGAGACACTGAAAATTAATAAGGGTAAAGGAGAGCTGAAGAGGTTGCTCACTCCAGGCAAGAAACAAGTGAAGATCAAAGAAAATGGAACCAGCTCCAGTCATCCAGAAGAAAGCAGAGGGGAAATGGAGCAGAGGGAGAAAGCATGGAGGGAGGATGAGGGACCTGTGTTTCTCTCAACAGCAACATTGGGGTAAGAGGCTTGAGAACGAGGCTCAGGTGTGTGCCCAGAGAGAGGAGATGCTTTAGGCCAGTGGTACTCAGAGTGGTCCCCAGATCAGCTGCACCATTGTCACTTTGGAACTTGTTAGAGATGCACATTGTAAGTCCCTGGCCTCAGACGTACTGGAACTGTAGAGTGAGGCCAGCAGTCTGTGTTTTAGCAGCCTTGCAGGTGATTCTGATGCAGGTTCAAGGTGGAGAACTACTGCTTCCAACCCAAACTACTCTGACCTTAGGTAACTTGATTCCTTGTGTATCCCATGGCATCAAATTAAGATGCTATTAATTAAAAAAAAATCCATTTTGTGTATCTATCTGAAAGAAAAGGTTATTTAAGAAGCTGTTGATTTTACAAGATACCTCTCTATTTCAGAGATGTTAAATGTGCATATCAGAACCAATGAAATGTGGCATTCCTGACATACTATGACAGAGGTTTCAAGATCAATAGGAGGAATGGAAAGTTTTCCAACCAGGCTGCAGGTAAGGCCAAACCTCAAAGAACAAATTTGACTTTGTTCACATGGCAAGGTCACTGTCTGTAGCAAGGATTTCACCCTGAAGTCATGGGCTCAATGTCACTGGAACACGTGGGGTGGTGGTGGAAGGGCCCATCAATTCTGGAACATTGTAGTGTGAGTCTGGTATGAAAGCAGAGGTCAGGGTCAGATGGAAGGGCATCTTGGCATGTAGACTGCCTGCTGACACAGCCCCTGCAGACTCATACCTGAGGCTCAGAGAGACAGGGCTGAAAACAAAGCTCACTCTCAGACTAACATCTCCAAAAGGCATAGAGTCCACAGAAGAGCTCTTTTTTTGTGGCTTCCATAAAAGTCGCTGAAACAGTGTGAAGTGTGGCATCATAGAAATCAGGGTTCTTTTCTTTTCTTTTTTTTTTTAAGATAATTATTTTATTTATTTTTGATGGTAAAAAACACGTAACATAAAATTTCACATCTTAACCATTCAGCTCAGTAGTGTTAAGTACATCCATATTGTTGTACAATGGATCTCCAGAAGTTTTCCATCTTGCCAAACTGAAACTCTATATCCATTAAACAACCTTCCATTTCCCCCTCTGCCAGCCCCTGGCAACCACCATTCTACTTTGTTTCTATAAATGTGACTCCTTTAGATACCTCATATATGTGGTATCATACAGTATTTGTCCTTTTGTGGCTGGCTTTTTTCACTTAACATAATGGCAGGGTTGTTTTCTGATCCTGGGACCACAGTGCTACAGAAGATTAGCCTCACCTTCTACTGCACCTCAGAAACCTGACAGGCGGTATTCATTTAGGCAGCCTGGGCAGTGAGAGCTGCATCCACCAGACAGGGGTAAGGAGACAGTGAACAGAAACATGAAAGATACCATCACAAAGTAATCAAATGGGATCCTCTGTCCCACCACCATCCCAGGACACTCAGACCCAGCTGAAAAGAGTTAGAAGGGGCTAGAGTCAGAGCCCTGTGCTTTCTGACTGTGAAGGAATGCCTGTTGTTCCCTACCATTTGTGTCCCCAGTCTCACTGTTGATGGGCCATTCCAGACATGTGACTGGAATCACCAGGCAGTGTGTCCTCACCTGTCCCTCCCAGTGTTGTCTGACAGATTTCTGACCTAAAGTAAACACTGCCGCTGTGAGTCAGTCCAAAGAGTAAGGGGTTCGGTCCCAGGCCAGGCTTCTGACCTATTCTCCCACCAGTGAACCCATGGGTTGGACGACCCCCATCTCCACAATTTGCAGAATAGTAACAGCAAGAACAACAACCTTAACCTACTGTACTTTAACCGCAGCTGAATTACTGCATTTATCCATAGACTACTCTTGCAGCATAAATCCTGCACATATCAGCACGTTCACTATCGGCCATCTGACCCCCAAACACTCCTTTTTCTAACACTGCACCCCAAACTTAATGGCTTAGAAAAAATTACATTTATAATTTATTTCTCCCAGTCTAGGCACTGGCTGGGCACAGTGGATGATTCTCTTTCAGGATATTTAGAGCAGATGAAGTTGGGTGCTGTCTGGGCTGGAGTCATCTTGACGTCTTCCTCAGTTACGTTTCTGGAGATGATGTTGCATGGCACCTCAGCAGGGGGCCGTTGGCCAGAACACCTACATGTGACTTTTCTGTGTGGCCAGGGCTTCTCACAGCATGGTGGCTGGGTCTTAAAAGCAAGTATCAAAAGGCAGAGGGAGCCAGGAGGAAGCTGCACCTCCTCTTGCAAACCAGCCTTGGAAGTCAACAAGACTCACCAAGTTCAGTTCCTTTGAAGTGCCACACTGAGGGCAGCCTGCATTCAAGGCGAGAGGATTTAGACTCCACTCCTTATAGGGAGGTTTGCCCAATGATTTTCAGACATGGTTTAAAGTCACCACAGTTTTTAAAAAGCCCTGTACTCTGTATTTCCATAGGGATAACAGAACAGAGGCCAGGAGCCAGGGCTGTGCTTCCCAGAATGCACAAATTTAGAGATTCTGACTTGCAGATCTCAACAGATGTGTGTTTTCTACAAGATCCTTCAGAATGGGAGGGCGGCTATTAAAACATGGCCACCATCCCTCAGCCTTTAGTGTGTTTAGACACATGCTGTGGTTACTTTCTCAAACATTAAGAAGCCAAATGGACCAGTGTCATCCACTGTTTGCCCGATTTTGTGCAGCACAGCAACAGGAAGTGGGCAAAGCAGCTGAAATCCTAGGCAAGGCAATGGTGAGCCAGAGAACTTGCAAACTGGCTGAGTGGGCCTTGGAATTCGAGACTCGGTGTAACCCTATAGAAGCAAAGGTCATGGCTGGGGGTGCCTGTGTGGGATGCAATCAGATCTGAAGGAACATATCCTAGCTCACTGACACTCTGACATTCCCAAACGTTCTAATTCTATATCTAATTCATGAAGCAGGGCTTTCCCTGGTAAAAGGAGTTACTTTCTATGACCATAACAACAAATACCTGTCCCCAGTGTTGCCACTTCCCCTACTTCTGAGTCCTTGTCAGTCATTGCTAACTGAGCAGGTTATTTTTCTTTTCTTGCTGAGAGAGAAAATGTGTGTTTGTGTGGTATGTTTGGTGTGTGTGTGTGTGTGAGAGAGAGAGAGAGAGAGAGAGAGAGAGAGAGAGAGAGAGAGAGAGACCACAGACAGAAAATTCAACAGGAAAAAGAATATATTTTGAGCAAGTAACAACTTCTCTGAGTGCCAGTTTATGTACCTGTGAGAGGACATTAATGCCTGCCTGTGGACTTCCTGTGGGAATTAAAGGAGTGCCTAGGGGTTTTGGTTTGGAACCAGTAGGAGCTGTTGTTATCATCTGTGATAGCACCACGCCTGCAGGAGGGGCAGGGGAAGCCCACTGCAGTCTTTCTGTAAAGGGAGCTGCTGGCTAAGGGACCCCCCATTAGAGAAAGACTTTTTGTCTTCTGAGGTGTTCAGATCCAGTGGAAACATCCAAGTCTGACCACATCTCCTCTGTCTATTTATCAAATGAATAACTGTTCTCCTTTTCGTAATTACCCCCTTGAGAGCTGAGCATGCAGGTTCTCAAGCTAAAAGGTCTTAAACTGAAAAAATGGGGATTTTAATGAAAAAATAACCCAGTTTTATAGTGATACTTTTTCATTATGATAGGGGCTCTATGCTTGCCTTTAATCTATTAATAACCCCTGCTCATGTCCTATACTCCTTGCATCATCTTTTTTTTTGGGGAGGGGGGCGGGGGTTGATGAAAAAATTCTTTCTATAAAGTAGAACCTAGACAACAACGAAGAATTGACTAATGAACTGTTTTGTTTTGTGTTTTCTCTCTCATTGGGTAGGAGGTTGCAGGAAGAGGACAAAGATGGGTAGAAGAAGCAGGTCTCCTATGCATCAGATTTTAAATGGAGCATGGCTAAGAAAATGACACGCCCAGCTTGGCAATGAGAGGAGGACCAGGCAAGGTCTTCGGGGCCAGGTATCCACCCACGCCACGAACACCTCACTCTCAGAACCTTTCTGGTCTGGTCTCCAGTGAGCTGGGACAAAGATTCTCTCTCAGACCAAACTCTACTCAGTCTCCCCTGAATTTGTCAGCTAGGCCTTGGGTTTTGGACTTCCATATTAACCTCTGCATTGTCCAATTTTAGTAAGAAGCCCTACTAAGTTTCTTTTTTTAGCTAGAATCCCCCCAACTCCCACATCTTATCATCTTCAATATCTAACCAGGTTTCTCATCCTCTACCAGCTTCCAACTGATGTCTGGTCACAGTGACCTGTCCTCAGCAAGAATTCTGTTTGGTCAGTTTACCCAGAATCCCCCCTTACCCCTGATGTTTCCACAGTAATTTTTTATCCACTGACTCTCAACCCTGATCATTGTAATAAACTCCCAAATGCCTATACTATATTCAGAGTGAAGTCCAACCTCTTTCCCACACTGCAAGACTGTTCAGTGGGCCTTACACCCATCTCGATGCCCTTCCTTGAATAATAAAGTTTGCCTTATCGTGCTTTAAAAAGTATCATGAATAACTTTTTAACATTTAGAATATTATTATTTTTCTTTAATAATAGAAGAAGGACTTTTGGAAATCATCTAATCTAATGGTGTCTGTTAACAGATTCAGAACCTGGGGTTTATAGTAGGGAGAAGCTAGCCTAAGCTACTTGGCTGCTTAAATGAAGCACTTGGTTTGGAAACCAAGTCTCCAAACTCAAAATGTAGAAAAGAAACTGAAAACAATAATAGAAACAAAAAACTAACATTTTAAAAGTGTTCACTTTTTCCAAGCACTGTGCTAAATGCATTAGACCACATAAAGCCTTTTTAAGAATTCTATATTGGTCTCATTTCACAGAGGACAAAACTTTGAAAGTTTGAAACAATTGCCCATGCTTAGATAGAGGTAAAGAAGCCAGAATTAATCTAATAGTTCCAGAACTTGAATTTTTATCCACTTGATGGAGAAACTGACTTAAAATGGTTCCCTGCCACGTGGAATTGACCTAAGATGGTGGCCCAAGCAAAGAGAGTCCCCAGCCTAAGCCCCAGCCCACTTCCGCATAACCCCCCTCCAAGCCACACCCCGACCCAATCACCAGGTGACACCTACCCCTTCCCCAACTCAAGGAAGTCCCCAACCCATAAAAACCTGCTCAAAACCTTGCTAGGGGCTCAGTCTTTTGGGAAGGATCCCTCTGAGCCCGCCTGTGTAATAAAGCTGACCTTCCTAACTCTCTGAGTGCTGCTTGGATTCTTTCCGGTCCTGGTATCCATAACACAATATACTGTAATAATAATTATAACAGCTATCATTACTGATATCCTGCTATATGACAGGTTATATTCCAGGGGACCTGCAGGCATGAGTTCATTCAGTCTTTATATGAGCCCTGTAGCATGCATCTTTTATAACTTAGAAGAATTGAACTCAAAACTTGAAATCCAGGACCTTCTCCCACCTATTCTGATGCTCCTTGTCGCGTCCCGTGCGACGAGAGTTGTGGGGAGCGAGGAGGGCTGCGCAGGGTTAAGAAAAGACAGTAGTCATGAATAGAGTTTAAGTGCAGAGGCCAAGGAGCCCCCAATCTCAAGGACTGAAGCCACGAATTGAGCTTCGCATCAGCTTTTATTAGTTTGGTGGGGAAGTAGAGGAGATGAAGCTTGTCAATCTCAAGATCTGTGAATCCCATACATCATAATAGGAGACTGATTCAAGCCAATCACGCTTGCCTGCAGGCAGCTGGACCATAGGTCTCAACTTCCCCAAAGGGCCAAAACCTATATGCATATGAATAGATGGAGAGCACCTCATTGAATCACTTCCCTTGCAGGTTTTGGGAAGGAATGCAGCCACAGAGGCTGAGGCTTTCCTTAGCCTGAGGAAGGTGGGGGGCTGTGCTCACCTCTGTGAACACTGTGGGTTCTCCTGTTGGTTCCCACAACTGCATCTGGCTTGAGTTGTCCCCCTCCCCCCCTGGGGAATCTTACTCGTCATTGGCTGACCAGTCATCTTTCTGGGACCAAACAGGGAGGCATAAGGTGCAAACAGAAAGGTTAACAAAGTCCCTGAAAGGATCCGTCTTACAGACACTCCTTTCTTTGGGGGCAGATACAAGGAAAGAAATGGTTAGGCTGCTGCGTGGCGACGCTCCTGAAGGCAAGATGCCCCGAATGGCAGTAGCACATATCTGCGTCACTGCTTCCCTTGTTTCTTTGTTCTCAGTTGTACATGAAGTATTACTCAAACACTCATTTGAGTTGTTTTCAGCCTCCCAGAATCAAGAAAGAGAAAGTGTTTTAAAAACATATCACTGCCCATCTAGTGTTCAGTTAGTTTGAGGTCTTTTTAGATTTGGCTTGGGATGCCGAGGTGAATAATCATAGACTATTTGGAATATTAACGAATGACAGTTACTGAACAGGATAAGATCAGAAATTATGTTGTATAACAAAGAATTTGGCTAGCCTGTGTCCTGCTTCCTAGGAGGTAACAACTAAGCCCTTGGAATTACATGAGTGACAGGACTGTTTGTTTTTCAGGGTAAGCCCTTCAGACACCTGACACCTGAATTTATGCTAATGATGTGACTCATGGTTTTCGGATGGAAACTGGCCACACCAGAAAGATCAACACATGATTAGAGGATTGGGGCTTTGAGCCACTGATACCAGCCTGTCCTCCTGGGAGAGGAGGAGTGCTAGAGATTGAGTTCAATCATGTGGTCAATGATTCAATCAGTTATGTCTATGTAATAAATATTCCACACACCAAAGTTCAGGTGATCTCTGGTTGGTGCTACGCATTGATGTGCCAGGAGGCTGACATATCCAGGGCACTCAGAAGTTTTGTATTTGGGATCTTCGCAGACCTCGAACTATGCACCTCTTATTTTTGCTGGTAGACATTTGTATCCTTTTGCTGTAATAAAACTATAATTCTAAGAAGAGTACTGAGTTCTGTAAGTTATTCCAGCATATTATCAAACCTGAAGGAGTGGTAGGAATCTCCAAATTTGTAGTTGGTCAGAAGTGTGAGTAGTCTTGGAACTCTGGAGCGTGAGCTAGTGTCTGAGATAAGAGGAGTCTATGGAGGACTGAGCCCTTAATCTGTAAGATGTGGTCTCATTCTGGGCAGTTAATGTCAGAAATGCATTGCACCTCATTTTCTTCCCAAAGTGGAAGTGGGAAGGAGCCTCTCCAAATAAAGGGCAAAGTTCATTTTTCTCATCGCCTGGATATATTTTCTCCACAGCAGCAGCAAGGCTGTGAAGATTGGCCTTGCAAACTCATAGGAGAATTGATGCAGACAATGGATTGCCTGGCACAGGGGTGGCCTTTAATTAAATAGTGGCATAAGAAAACATTTCTCAATTCCCATGGCATTATGAACTCTATGGCCCCATTATGCCCCTAAAATTGTCAAAGACATTTGTCTGAATTTACATCACTATATGTCCCCTAAGAGTCAGTCTGTCAGAGAGAGGGACCCTGTCTGTTAGGGAAGATGGAATGTGGAAATCAAGAGGTCCCTCATGACCCAAGGTGGTGCTGCTTCAGAGGCATAGCAAGGGAGGGAGCTAGCTTGTAAAAGTCATGTAGCAAGGGTATTGACATTATAGATGAGTCTGAGCAACTCCCTCCAGACATTTGACTGAAAAGAGCACATATAGGGTGGTAGGTTGAATACCATCTTTTAATTTAAATACTTCCAACTCAGTGGTTGACTGGATCCCACTACATTCGAGTGTTCTTTGCAAATGAAATACTTTATTTAATAATTTTCAAGATTGCCTTCCTATGAGGAGACATATTCCAAAACTACTGTGCAGTGAGGAGACACAATCCTGGCCTCACTCAGATATGGAGCATCCGTGTCTAGAATTCTTTGTTCAAGCCCCGAGAAAGAAATGGAATCCCCATAAGTGGTGGTTACTGATCACTTATCACATACCAGATCTCATATGCTTCATGCCATTAGGTAACGACAACAGCTCTTCCAGGCAAGAATTAATAGTTCAGTTTTATAGGTGGTAAGTAAACCTGTGGTTTAGAGTCCCCCTCATATACTCATGATAGCAAAGAAGGTTAGTGGAAGGATCTATTGAATTTCTTTCCAACTTTCTACTACCTCACACTATTTCTCTGCAGTCAGTGGGAGGAAATTTGGTTACCTGAGCAAAGAATTCCAGTGTTTCAGTTTGTGAGGAAGGAGGAAGAAAGAGTTTTATAGAATTATGCAGCACAAAAAGAGGAGGACGTGGAGTTAAAATCCTTTCCTTGGACCCAATCTTAGCACTCCTATTGGTAATTCCAAAGCTTTCAAAATTATTACATCTAAGAAATAACAAAAGCTGGACAACATTGAGAGATTTTTAAGGCATTTCCTAAAGTAATTGATAACTAGATTATTAGCAATCATTAAAGAAAACCGTGTTTGTATTTGAGCTAGATTCCTAAACTACTGCATGAGACATGACCAGGCTAATGAAAACTTATGTAAACTCTTCCTGTGCCCCATACACAGATAGCATTTTTAACTGACAAGATGAGTTAAATGTAGGTGTTGGTAGTCCAAACTCAACCTGCTTATATGCAGCTAAATTATTTGGGTCTATATTCAAGACCTACAGAGAGTTAAGTATGAGAGTGACTAATCATTTTTCATATCTAACACTAGCTTTCCATTGAATTCTTCACTTTCTTTTACAGGTTTTGGGGGGCCTGGCTGGTATATTCCATTTTAATCAATGCCAAGATGTTGACAAAGCTTGGCTTTTGGGTCCAAGGTGCTTTGAAGTGAGAAGAGACTACACACAAAGGCTGGAGGAGGTGCAAAAACAAACAGACAATAAACGACAAAACGTGTGCAAGGGGCAGGAGCAAGATTGTGAATCAGATGTCAAGCCTTGGTGAGCATGCAGGACCCAGACTGGTCAGAGCAGGTGGGATCAGGAAGAAACAGCTGAAATGATTGTATGACTTCCAGATTCAGCAGTGCCAGCTTCATAACCCAGATCTCTTACATACCTGCTGAGTGCTACAGTCACATTGCCGAAGCTCCAGGTCATTCTTTCAAGCACAATCCTTCTCCCTCTTTGCAACATTTCTGAATTTGCAATATCTCTTACTACTATAATAACCATGACTCTCCTTTCTTAATCATTCATAATATAATAGTGTCAACGAAAAAAGTCCAGACTAAAGAAAGCTTATCACAGTTTATTTGAGCCAAACTGACGACAATTACTGGGAAGCAAAATCTCAACGGATTGAGAAAATCATCTGTGAAATGGTGATTTGCAGCTTATTTTATACATAAAATGAAAGGAGGAAGGTTATATGAAATCCATTGGTGATAGATTAAGGGGGGTGAGAAAAAGCAAAGTGGGGAAATCTCTGGGATTGATAAAAGTAAGTTGGAACATCCCAAACTTGTGGACAGAACTGGACCCTCGAATACAAGAAGCAAATAGAACACCTAATTACCTCAATCCCAACAGGCCTTCTCCAAGGCACATTGTATTGAAGCTGTCTAAAATCAACGACAAAGAAAGAATCCTCAAGGCAGCCAAGGAAAAGAAGACGGTAACTTACAAAGGAAAGCCCATTAGATTATCATCAGATTTTTCAGCAGAAACTCTACAAGCCAGGAGGGAGTGGAACCAAATATTCAAACTATTGAAAGAGAGAAATCATGAGCCAAGAATAATATATCCAGCAAAGATATCCTTTAGATATGAAGGAGGAATAAAGACTTCTCCAGACATACAGAAGCTGAGGGAATTTTCTAATACACGACCTGCACTACAAGAAATACTAAAGGAGGCTATTCGACCACCATCAACAGGGACAATTTGTGGCAACCACAACTCAAAAAGGGGGAGAGTAAAGGCCTGAACCGGAATATGGGAATGGAGAAAGTAAGTGTGCTGAAGAAAATGGAATACTCTAAATATCAAACTTTCTTTTACATAAACTTAAGGGTAACCACTCAAAATAAATCCAGAATTGAAATATATACTGAAATAAAAGAAGAAACAGAGGGAAACATCATAGAATACCACCACACGGAAATAATAGACAACAACAAAAAGGCAAAGAAACAATGGAGACACAGCCTTACCAGAAAACTAAAGATAGAATGACAGGAAATCCTCACATATCAATAATCACCCTAAATATAAATGGACTGAACTCACCAATAAAAAGGCACAGAGTAGCAGATTGGATCAAAAAACTAAACCCAACCATATGCTGTCTCCAAGAGACACATCTCAGCTACAAGGACAAACATAGACTCAAAGTGAAAGGATCGAAATTGACACTCCAAGCAAATGGTATCCAGAGAAAATCAGGTGCATCCATACTGAAATCAGATGAAACAACCTCAGGGTAAAAAATGTAACAAGAGACAAAGATGGACATTTCATAATGGTAAAGGGGACTATACAACAAGAAGACATAACAGTCATCAATATTTATTCCCCCAATCAGGGAGCAGTGAAATATACCAAGCAAATACTAACAGAACTAAAGGGAGAAATTGACCTAAACACAATTATACTAGGGGACTTAAATACACCATTGACAGCTATGGATAGATCATCCGAACAGAAAATAAAGAACTAGCAGCTGACATTATCCTGATACCAAACGACACATTACATAAAATGGACATAATTGACATTTATAGAGCACTTCATCCTGAAACATTAGACTATACATTTTTTTCAAGAGTACATGGAACATTCTGAAGGATAGACCATATATTGGGACATAAAATCAGTCTCAGCAAATTTAAGAAGACTGAAATCATGTCAAGCATATTCTCTGATTACAAGGCTTTGAAATTGAATATCAACTACAAAAAGAGAGCAAGAGAAACCACAAATACATGGAGATTAAACAACATACTTTTAAAGAACGACCGGGTCAAAGAAGAAATAAGAGGAGAGATCAAAAGATACATACAAAAAATGAGAATGAAAATACATCCTACAAAAATTTTGGGATGCAGCAAAAGCAGTTTTAAGAGGGAAATTTATATCATTACAGGCCTATCTCAAGAAACAAGAAAAATCACAAATAAATAACCTCATATTACACCTTAAAGAACTAGAAAAAGAAGAACAAATGAAACCCAAGGTCAGCAGAAGAAAGGAAATAATAAAAATCAGAGGAGAACTAAATGAAACAGAGAACAACAGAAAAAAGTCAATGTGACAAAGAGCTGGTTCTTTAAAAGATTAACAAAATTGACAAACCATTGGCTAGATTCACTATGATAAAAAGAGAAAAGACACTGATAAACAAAATCAGAAATGAAAGAGGGGAAGTTATCACAGATGCCACAGAAATACAAAGGATCATCCAAGAATACTACGAAGGCCTATATGTCACCAAATTCAACAAACTAGAAGAAATGGACAACTTCTTAGAAACATATAGCCTTTCCTAGGCTGAACCATAAAGAATTGGAAAATCTAAATAGATGATCACCAGTAATGAAATTGAATCAGTCATACAAAACCTTCCCAAAAGCAAAAGTCCGGGACCAGATGGCTTCACTAGTGAATTCTACCAAACATTCAAAGAGGATCTAATACCAGTCCTGCTCAAACTCTTCCAAAAAAATTGAAGAAGAGATAGGACTCCCTAACTCATTTTATGAGGCCGACATTATCCCGATACCAAAACCTGGTAAGGATAACACAAAAAAAGAAAGCTACACACCAATATCTCTGATGAATACAGATACAAAAATCCTAAACAAAATTCTAGCAAATCGAATGCAACAATACATTAAAAAGATTATTCATCACGACCAAGTAGGGTTTATCCCAGGGGCACAAGGATGGTTCAACATACACAAATCCATCAATGTGATACATCACATAAACAAAATAAAGGACAAAAAGCATAGGATTATATCAATTGATGCAGAAAAAGCATTTGACAAGATACAAGAACCATTTATGATTAAAACACTTAATAAAATAGGTATAGAAAGAAAACACCTTAACATAATAAAGGCCATATATGACAAACCCTCAGCTAATCTCATAATTAACATTGAAAACTGAAGCCCTTGCTCTACATTCAGAAATATGATAGGGCTGTCCCCTATCACGTCTGCTTTTCAACATAGTGTTGGAAGTCCTCGCCAGAACAATCAGGCAAGAGAAAGAAATAAAAGCATCCAAATTGGGAAGGAAGAAGTTAAAGTGTCACTCTTTGCAGATGACATGATGCTCTATATAGAAAATCCTGAAGACTCCACCAAAAAGCTGTTAGAAACAATCAACAAATACAGTAAAGTTGCTGGCTACAAAATTAACGTACAAAAGTCCATTGTTTTCCTAAATACTAACAATGAAATCGCAGAAAAAGAAATTAAAAAAAAACAATTCCTTCTGCAATTGCAGCAAAAAGAATAAAATACCTAGGAATAAACTTAACCAAGGATGTAAAAGACCTATATGCTGAAAACTATAAGACATTTTTGAAAGAAATTGAAGAAGACACCAAGAAATGGAAAGACATTCCATGCTCATGGATTGGAAGAATCAACATAGTTAAAATGGCCATATTACCCAAAGCAATATACAGGTTCAATGCAATCCCCATCAAAATCCCAATGGCATATTTTAAAGAAATAGAACAAAAAATCATCAGATTTGTTTGGAACCACAAATGACCCCGAATAGCCAAAGAAATCTTAAGAAAAAAGAACAATAATGGAGGTATCACACTTCCTGACTTTGGCTTGTACTACAGGGCTACCATAATCAAAACAGCATGGTATTGGCAGAAAAAACAGACACATAGACCAATGGAATAGAATTGAGAACCCAGAAATAAAACCACATAAATATGGACAGATCATTTTTGACAAAGAAGCTAAAAACATACAATGGAGCAAAGACAGCCTCTTCAATAAATGGTGCTGGGAGAATTGGATAGCCACGTGCAAAAGAATGAAACTGGACTGCTATTTGTCACCATGTACCAAAGTTAATTCAAAATGGATTGAAGACTTAAGCATAAGACCTGACACAATAAACTACATAGAAGAAAACATAGGTACTAAACTTATGGACCTTGGGTTCAAAGAGCATTTTATGAATTTGACTCCGAAGACAAGGGAAGTAAAAGCTAAAATAAATGAATGGGACTATATCAAACTATAAAGCTTCTGCACAGCGAAAGAAACCATCGGCAAAACAAAGAGGCAACCAACTGAATGGGAGAATATTTTTGCAAACAACACCTTCGATAAGGGACTGATATCCAAAATATATAAGGACTCATACAACTCAACAACAAAAAAACAAACAATCCAATTAAAAAATGGGCGGAGGACCTGAAGAGACATTTCTCCAAAGAGACAGTGGCCAACAGACATTTGAAAAGACGCTCAACATCACTAATCATCAGAGAAATGCAAATAAAAACCACAATGAGATATCACCTCACCCCAGTTAGAGTGGCTGTCATCAACAAGACAAATAGTAACAAGTGTTGGAGAGGCTGTGGAGAAAAAGGAACCATACATTGATGGTGGGAATGCAGATTGGTGCAGCCGCTATGGAACGCAGTATGGAGGTCCCTCAACAAATTAAGAATTGAATTATCACATGACCCAGCAATCCCTCTCCTGGGTATCTACCACAAAAATCTAAAAACATTTATCCATAAAGACATATGTGCTCCAATGTTCATTGCAAGTTTATTTATGGTGGTCAAGACATGGAAACAAACAAAGTGTCCTTTGAGAGATGAATGGATAAAGAAGTTGTGGTATATTGTCGGGAGGGAGACCCTGCTTGCTGTGCCATTTTTCAGGCGGGGCGGCCTGTGGGGTCTCTGCTCTTGCTCACCACACAAGAACGCAGGATATGGTGAGGCCAAAAAGGAACACCCACGGAGCCATAGGTAGGGGAGTCATACCACTATGGTCTCACTGGAGGCTGGGTTCACTGGACGTCCGACCTGTCGTCCACCTTTCCGCCAACCGACCGAAGACTCTCCTCCACTCTCCTCCACTCTCTCGACTCTGTTCCTTTCTCCTTTCCGCTCTCCTCGGCTCTACTCAGCTCTTCGGTAGTCCTCGGCTCTCCTCTGTAGCCGCAGCAGTTATACCAGCGGCTAATCGGCTAACAGCCATAGCCGACAGCCAATCAGCCACGGCCAAGCCAGCACCTTTTTCCATGTGAGGCCGAGAGCCTGTAAACTACTCTCTGGGGCTCTGTCCCCACACTCCACCACTACAGGATATCGCCTCACAATCTACGCGACAAGCGTCTTCCGCGAGGGTCCCTGTGCCGTATTAGCCTACTGACACGTACAGACGAAAAGAAACGGTAGTCTTAGGAACCAACAATGGCAAATCCCTTCCATCTGGGAGGATATATGCTAGCTTTTTGTCCTGGGAAAGGAGGGTCGCTGCCACTGGCACCTTTCCCGGTTTGTGGTACCAGACCTTTATGGCAGTACTTGGGGTCCCTTGCATAGTTTCAACATGTAACAGAACAGGGGACCCCATAATAGGCCATAGTGAGAGCACATAGTTTCCTCGCAAAATCATCTCGGTATCGGGACCCCTGTATACAACAGTCACTTGCGGTGGCCACTTAGCCACCACCCCTGGCGTCACTTGTCCTTCTCCAATTCCAATATTGTATGACCAATCTCCTCCTGTCCTCCTGGCAGGCAGTACTGTCGCACTGTAACCACGCGCCAGGGCTGTGGCAACACTTGAGGAGGGTGGTGAGCATGCCCGCGTGTCACCGCTTTCACCACCCGTATCCGGAGACGGAACTCTCCTACCGATGTCTGTAAGCTGAGGCCATGTAGCACGTCCACCCCTAGAATATATTCCGGAACGGGGGAGACATAAACCTTGTAGGTACTAGGAGGAAGCCTTCCTATACCCAGTGGTAAGGAAACGGCTTTCACAGTCACAGTCTTTCCCCCGTAGCCATCAATGCAGACTGCTGGTCCAGGGAACAGTTCTGGATTCCCATAAACGAGACTGCAGTTGGCGCCAGTGTCAACTAGAGCCAAAACCCTCTGCACATTCGAAGGGGACCAATGTATGCACAGTTCCACGTGGGGCCTCCGGTCCCTGCTCGTCCCCTCTGACCGGGTACCTTGGCCCCACCCCTAATCAAGCTGCAAGGGGTCAGCCTCAAGCGGCTGCATGAAGTCCTGGAGGGACACGGGTCGCGCTTTGCCAGACTCCTCCTTTATGCTTCTCCGGAATTGTTGTTCCGGACGCAACTGTTTCCAAAGTTCAAGCAGGAGTGCATTGGGTTGTCGGTCTATTTTCTTCCAATCGACCGCTGCTGCCACGAGATCACGCCACATCTGTGCGCGTGTTACTCTCTGAGGCCCGTGACCTCGCCCCTTTACCTTTGGTTTGGGCTTCCAGGTCTCAACTGTGCGGACCTCCTGTCTTAATTTCCTTCACCTCCGGCTTTCTACATCCCCTAGGGTGGCCATGGCAGTTGTAACTTCATGGATCCGTCGCCCTACATACGGTGTAAGAATAGCAACCAAGGATCCAAAAGCACTCGCAGGTGCAGTATCCAAAACCAGATCTCTCATGCTGGCAGTAAAAAGCTCATCATCTGGGCCCTGCATGTTAAGGTTAAAAATAGCATGTCTCATACCCATTTCACGGATTATTTGCGTAAGTTCTGTATATGACTGCCATTGACTCACAGTGTCTGGCAGCTCGCCAGCCTGTCCCCATACTGTGCGTACCGCAGCCGTGAGCCACTGCATTAGAGAATGGTTGTCCTGGTTGTTGGCCAACCTATGGCAGTTTTGTAACCTTTGTCACAGGGACGGATGCACTGTCAGGAAGGCTAGCTTTTCCATCTCGCCTGGGGAGCAGAGAACGTTGTCTGCTCCCTCATCCCATAAACGTAATAGCCAAGCCAAGACTGGCTCTCCAGGGCGTTGTCTGTACCGCCTCCCCAGCTCCTGCAACTCAGTGGGAGTGTATGGGGTGTAGGTTGTGAACTCAGTCATAGCTGGGTTGCCGGCAGCAACGCCCCCGGGGCCCAAAGGTTGTTCATGCTTTACCTTGTGCTTCATGATGGGCCGGGCTTGGGGGTTGGGAGGTACATTTTCTCCACTTGCTTCCTCCGCCTCTGCCTCAGAGTCTCCACCTTGGGGCCCCTCTTCTAACAGGCGGACCCGGGCTTCCAGCGCTTCCAACCGGGACACCTGGTTCGGCACCCGGGCCATTTCATTAAGCCCATTTTCCGTGTTGAGACTCAAGGCCGTGAGGAACATCCAGCCCACATGGCTGGCTGTAGCCTTCTCCTCCTCCGGCAACCACTCAGCCAGAGCCTGCAGGGCCCTCTCCACACTGGCTGGAGAGCCGTCCATGTCCTCCCATCCCTCCTTGGGGGTCCAACTCCTGAGAACAGTGGCCACCGAACACCATATACTGTGTGAGGGCCACACGTCCTCCTGCCCAGAGTCAGACGCCATTCCTACCTGGTCGGAATCTTGTTCACCGTGCCAGGTGTCTGAGTGGGTGGTGGCCTCCGTGTATAATGTCCACAATCCTCGGAGCCTAAGGCCGCAGCAGATCAACAAAAGGAGGACAACGTCTTCTATGGCCAAGAGGGAGGTGTGCCAGCTGGAGGCTCGAGTCTTCCAGGCAGACCATGCCTCCTGCTCTCGGCGTAGCTCCTTGCGGACCTCCTGAAGCTCGACTTTTGTATGCATAAACTGCTGAACCATCCTTCGGTAAGTTTCGGCCGGTACCATACCCTGCTCGCTGCGCCGTTTGTCATGCAGGAGACCCTGCTCGCTGTGCCATTTTTCAGGCGGGGCGGCCTGCGGGGTCTCTGCTCTCGCTCACCACACAAGAACGCAGGATATGGTGAGGCCAAAAAGGAACACCCACGGAGACATAGGTAGGGGAGTCATTCCACTATGGTCTCACTGTAGGCTGGGTTCACCAGACGCGCGACCTGCCGTCTGCCTTTCCACCAACCGACCGACCTACGACTCTCCTCCACTCTCTCGACTCTGTTCCTCTCTCCTCTTCCGCTCTACTCAGCTCTGCTCGGCTCCTCGGCAATCCTCCGTAGCCGCAGCAGTTATACCAGTGGCCAATCGGCTAACCAGTCATAGCCGATGACCAATTAGCCACAGCCGAGCCAGCACCTTTCCATGTGAGGCCCAGAGCCTGTAAACTACTCTCTGGGGCTCTGTCCCCACATATATATACCCAATGAAATATTAGTCTGCCATAAGAAAAGATGAAATAGTACCATTTGTGCCAACATGGATGGATCTTGAGATTATTATACTAAGCTAAATAAGTCAGATAGAAAAAGCAGAGAACCATATGATTTCACTTACATGTGGTATATAAAACTGAAAATAACAAAAGAAGAAGAAAAACGAATAAAGAAACAAAAACTTATAGACACAGACAATAGTTTAGTGGTTACTAAAGGGTAAGGTGGGATGGGGGAGCGGGGCTCTAGAAGAGAGTAAACGGGGTCTAATATGTAGTGATAGAAGGAGAACTGACTCTGAGTGGTGAACACACAAGATGAGATATAGCTGATGTATTACAGAATTGTACACCTGAAATCTATGTAACTCTACTAACAAGTGTCACCCCAATAAACTTTAAGTAAAAAAACAAGGAAACAAAAAACAAAACAAACAAACAAAATCATATCAATTGTCTTCTCTGACTATAATGGTATGAAACTAGAAATCAAATACAAGAAAAAAAAAGAAAAACCCACAAACACATGTTGGCTAAATAATGTGCTACTAAATAATGAACGGGTCCACAATAAGATCAAGGAAAAAAATCAAGATTACTTGAGACAAATGAAAAGGAAAACAGAATAACAGAGTCGTAGATATAGAAAACAAACTGATAGTTGCCAGAGGTGTGAGGTGTTTTAGAGCTGGGTGAAAAATGTGAAGGGATTAAGAAATACAAATTTTTAGTTACAAAATAGTCACAGGGATGTAAAGTACAGCATAGAGAATACAGTCAATAATGTTGCAACACCCATGTGTAGTGCCACATAGGTACTAGAATAATTGGAGGGATCACTTCATAAATTATATAAATGTCTAACCATTATCCTGTATACCTGAAAATAATTTAATATTGAATATCAACTGTAACTGAATAAAATGCATAATTTAAAAAAGAAAGAAACAAAAATGGGACAGTTTGAAACAATAATTGAGACTGATGCAGTTGCTTATTAATTTATTCTCAGTTTGATTGTGATAGAGTTGACATATAATTGTGTAAGTTTCAAGTAAACAGCATAATGATTTGATATACGTATATATTGCAAAGTCATTAGTATAATAAGTCAGATAACATGCATCACCTTTTTTCTTTGATTTGAACTTATAGGATTGACTCTCTTAGTGACTTCAAATATACAGTATAGAATTATTAGCCATGCTGTACAGCTACGTTGTACATGGGGACTAATAAATCACCATTCTCTACGTTACATCTCCAAAGTTTGTTTATCACTGGAAGTTTGACCACCTTCACACATTTCTCCCACTCTTCATTTTCTTCCTCTGGCAACCACCAATTTGTTCTTTGTTTATATGAGTTTAGTTTATTTAGATTCCACATATAAGTGAGATTATACAGTATTTGTCTTTCTCTGTGTGAATTATTTCACTTAGCATAATGCCATCAAGATTCATCATGTTGTCACAAGTGACAGGCGTTTCATCTTTTTATAGCTTGATCTTTGGATACTAATGTGGCCAGCTGTGGCCTTGGGAATCTGGCCAGGCTCTGTAAACCACACAGGTTGGCCAGGGGAGGTGGTGCTTTCTGGCATCAATTGGGGAGGAATATGCTAGACCAGGACCCTTGTCCCTGCCTTTCTCAGGCTGAGACAGGCACCTCTCTCTGCTGCACTCTCTATGACCTACTCTCTGCAAAAACTGTTCTCACACCTGCAAGCTTCTTCAAAGCAGGGGCCATGGCTCCTCCTGGTGAAGCCACTTATTGCTGCATTCAGTACAGGATAGAATGACCGGGAAAGCCAGCCTGCTGGCCCTGGATCTAGTTTTGACTTTTCCCCTGATCTATTTCTATCTCTGTGGGCTGGAAGGTCCTGGAGGAATAACAGAGAACCAGAGAAAGGAAGACACCAGGATGTGTCTGCTCTTTGCTCATGTGCCATTGGCAGAAGTGGCCCCAGGGCTGAAAGGTAACCTGGCCACCAATGTCGAGCCACCCACCTTCTTCCTTTGTGGCTTCAGGCAAGCAGTGGGGCCAGTTTCCTGCTTTGAAAATCTCTGGGTTGCCTTGCTGCCCTGGTTGCAGGAATTTAAGAACTCAGAGTTGTTTCTCTTTTACTCTTTGGGCCCTGACTGGCACAACATCCATCTGCAGCCCTGAAGCACCCCTGGATTTCCCAGTAGGGTGCACTATAGGTAGAAGGGAAACAGCAAAGCCCCTGGAACATGAGTATGTAAGCTAGGAGAGGAAACTTGTGGTCAGTCAGAAATGGACTTCATGCCACAGACAATATAGAATTGGTAAGGGACAACTTTTCATCAGTTCCCACCACTTTAAATCATTGAACATCTCAGGCATAAATGAAGGCACGGACGTAGAAAGATAGGAGGCTAACTTGAGAACCTGGGACATATGAGGTGGCTGTGTTCTGCGCCAACTCAACTGAACTGAAACTACATCGCCTAGATTCCATTCCTGGTAGGACTCCCCATTAGTGTTGTTTTCACAGGACATTTTGCAGCCATATTTGTATGCTCTAAAGAAGGGAGTGAATTTGTAGCTCATGCCTACTGTCATTGATCTGCTGTCTCACTTGGCATACCTGCTGCCCATTGGGTCTCTTCCTTCAGCTTCTGTGAGTCCTGGTTCAGGGGCGGGAGTACGTCCATGGCAAAGGGAACCAGGTTTACCTGCAGGATACCCACAGCATTGAGACTGGAGGTGGTAGAGACAGACTTGTATTCCAGTATGTCCTTCCTGGTTCCAGTTTCCTGTGAACCTTGACCTCGTTTGCACCCAATTTCTTGCTTTTCTATCACTGTCTTGTCTGGCTGACCAATAGGTGGGCAGCCTCAGGCTCAATACCTGATGCCCAGACTACTGCACCAGCTCCCACACTGTGTAAGCTGCAGTCCTTATGATAAGTCCCTTATTCTACATCATGTGTAGTGTTCTCTCTTCTCTGATGGAAACCTGTCTGATGAAGGATGGAAAATCATTTAATTGGGTGGGATAAAAGGGCGTGTGCATAGAAGAAGGAATAAACTGCACGGAGAGGAAGTAGGTAGATCCAGGCTCAGTATGGGGGTGTCTGTTTCCCTGGGTGTCCAGGGAATTGTGCGGTGAGGACCGTGACAGCATTGACTCCTAAAGTTGTGCTGTGTGCTCTGATCCAGGACACACGTCCACTCCTCCGGAGAGCTCCCAGAAGCCCCCACTTCCAGGGCTCCAGTGTCAGGAGGGGCTGCTCCTCATGTCTGACTTATGGCTTCAATGGAGCTCGGAAAATGGAATCATAATTGAAGAAGGGCTATTGCGGAGTCCGAGCCCTTATACTGTAAGTTCAACTTAAGCTCAGAAATAACTTGGAGCCCATTGGGGAGCCATAATTGATGAGTTCTGTCAGCCAGCACGTTTTCCCACTGCAAATGAGCTCTACTTGGAAAGGGTGATTTATTTGGGTTTTATGGCTTATTTCGTGGTAAAGAAAAATCAATAAAGGTGTTCATTTTTACATTTTAAATGTGCCAGGCAAAATCAGAGCATGATCAAATATATGCTTTACACTCTCCATTTCCAAAGTTGAATGTGCATAAATGAAATTAAACTTTGACTTGGAAATTACCCAAAAAGGCTTTTTTCCTTGCTCAAGTTCTGCTCCTTTAAGAGAAGCCGAGTAAAGGGAGGCCTGTACCCATTCCCCAGAGCTGCTGCCTGCCCACCTCCATCACTGCAGGGATGTGTTCACTGGCCTTTGGCACTCTGCCCCTCCTTCTTCCCTCTTGCCCAGATTCAGAGAGGAGGACAGCCTATCACTGAGCTCTGTATCCGGAAGTGGAGCTGGGACATTAACCTGAAGATCACAGAATCAACAGAATATTTAGGACTGGGCAGGATGTGGTACGATGTCCACAAGAAAAATCCAGCGTGCCAGGGCCTGGAGAACTGTTATCTGGCTTCTACTCCAGCCCACCTGAGACATGACGAGGTCCAACTAGGGCGGCAGTAGTGGAGAGTGGGGAAAAGGAGCTGGGGATTCTGAGGCCCTTCAGATTCCAAATACACGAGGCATGCATGTGGAAGCAAGAAGGACAGGGGAGTCTAGAAACCTCAGAGACCTCAACCTGGTGAAACTAGGTGGGTGGTCCAAACAATTATCATCTGAATGCTCGACTAGAGTTACAAAGGACTTTCTCATGCATTATTTAATATAATTGTCAAAATCACTTTATAAGCTAGGTAGTAGAGGAAAAGTAAACTCTAGAAAAAATGCAGTTTACGAAACATGTGGATGCTTATGAGATGTCCAGGTGAAAGTGTCCAGAATAGGCGGGACATCAGAGTCCACACATGACTGTCCAGGGGATACATGTCATGTCTGGACATTTACTAGGCAGAGGTTATGGCTAGACATGTGTGTTTTGGGGGTTGTGAGTCTCTGAGCGATGCAGAAGTCATGGACATACTTGACCTCACCTAGAGAAATGTTGCCAAGGTAAAGAAATGAGTAAGGCCAGAACCTTAGCTACAAGTCCCTTTGAGCAGAATAAGATGGAGCAGAAAATAAAGGAGCTGAGAATTGGAACAGAGGGAATGAAAGAAGTTTCATGAGGCAATGTGCAAGCACATTAGCTTGGTCTGCCTTCGAGTCAGGGAGTAAGTCAAAGTACTGAGAGCCTCTTGCTATTTCTCTGTTCTACTGGAGACAGATATGGTCCACATTTAGCCAGGGGAGAAAGCCAATTCCACATGGATTGGAAGGCATCAACAATACGACAAGTTGGATATTAATTTTACATCCACAAGTTGGAGGAGTACAAGGATCCAAAAAACAACATCCCACAACAGCACTGAAAACTAACCATTGCACAATCTGTGATGATCCAGGTTGAAAGAGTGTCACGGTGTGTCACCACATTGAGACAGTGAGTCAAGTGTGACCTCACTGGGAGACACGTGGCTTGTCTTCTGCAGTGGGACAAATGCCATTCCTGACACTTGGCTCAGATGTGCAGGATATGTGCGTCTGGCAAACAGAGCAGAGGTCCCTCTGCTGAACAGGTACTATAGTTTACCTCACACAGAGAACAGCTTCAATCCTTATTGCTCCTTCATTCATCCCCACTCAAGTGCCATTTTACTATGCCGCTCTTTCACCACTTAATCTTGGGTGGCCATGCCCATCCACTGGGAAGACAAAGTAGGAGATGCCCAGTCATAGTGCAATGCTTCCTGGGAGAAGAGTGTTAGCTTAAAATCTGTAGGCTGATATATGGACTGGAGGTTCTGATGTATCTGTGTGCTTGGCATGTAGGTTTTCATGTCCTCTATTGGTTCAGAAAACAAGGCCATGAGGCTAAGAAAGGGCTGTCTCTCAACACCTGGGTCTTTTCCATGACATCCTGGAATTGGGTCAGGAGTAGTGCACACCAACTAGGTGCTTGACTCTAGAGATGGGAGGGGATTTTGATTCTCTCATTTGCCTCAAAACAAGAGAAGGTTTGAGGCAAACCACATAGCTTGGGTATTGAACTGGCTGGCTCATTTCTCATTTAAGAATTGATAAATTACCCAAGCAGTACATTTCCTAAAATGATTAAACAAGGGATATTGGGAAAATATAAACTTAGTACATTTTAGAAAATGTTCAGCTTTTCAATAGAGTGAAAGAAGAAAGATTCTATGGATCTGAACAAAATGCTCTTAAGTGAAAACATGTTGACCTGTTTAAAACAACAGGATGAGATAAAAGAGAACTTGGGTGGAATCCTTAGGATTGAAAAGCAATGAACATATGTTATCAAAGAAGCTACCTCTGAGAGAGCATAAAGCAAGCTAACACCTGGGAAAACTAAGTGATGTGAGATACAAACCCGAGTAGCTCTTTCCTAAGGAAGAATTGAGGGACACATGTGTATACATGATTAGGGGAAAATGAGAGCCAAGCAGGACAAAGGACAGAGGTCTGACTCAGCAGTCAGGAGCCCAGCCAGAAGCATTCACAATAACCAGAGCAGCATCAGTTTCCCAAAATGACCCAAAGTCTGAGCATGCACATTGCAAAGACCATTTTAATACTAGACCCTGAGCACATCTGACAACACATTTGTATTAAAGATATTCAGAAAAAAACAAAGGAACAACCCTTTCGTCACTGTGGCAGAAAGAGGAAAACTAACAATTTACAAGGGAATGAGAGCAGGCTGGCCCTGGCCCTCCTTGCACAACACAGGGTGGAAGAAAAGAGCACTGGACACAGGTCTTGTGCTGGTTCTAGGCCACACTCCCATCTGGTTAGCTTTCGTTTGAAAAGCATTCTCAGATATGCAGAGGTTCAAAATTATACCACTCAGTTCTCTTCCCCAAAACGTGATCTGAAGGAAAACCCCAATTGAATAAGAGATAAATGAATTACAAAAGAGTTAATTCTGAATCATCAGGGTGAATATCATTCTCATTCAGAACAAATGCAAAATATTATTTTGACAAAACTGATATCTAACAAGAAAAATTAATAATAGCATTTTGAAGCTAACACCCTACCTTATACTGATAAAGACCACAAAGTAGAAATAAATTTTGAGAAATGAAACTGCTAAATATCCTGTCTTACAATGGGAGACTCAAAAAATAAATAAATAAATAAATAAATAAATAAATAAATAAATAGATTTTGTCTTCGATAAGTATAGAATTATAATTAAATTTTTTTTTGAAAATGATAAAAATCATGACTAATATTGAAAATAAGACATATCTATTCCAAATCCCATAAGGAAATAATGACAAAACGCTATTGTTTATCAAAATATATAAAACATACAAAACCAGACATTTTAGTTTCACAAAAATCATAAATGATTTTAACTGTCTCAGTTAAAGGCAGATTCTTGAATTGTCACAGCAAAACTAAAAATCCAATACCGTGCATCTCACAAGAAGCATGATTAAAACAATATGATGGAAATATTAAATATAATATTGGTCAGTGTTTTAGCACTAAAATACAAACTAAAGAAAGCAGAATTAAGCTAAAGGAAGTCAGGGAAATGTAATTTAAGGCAACGACATTTGGGAAGCACAAAAGGAGTGCTTTTATAACAAAAAAAGGTGCAAGTCACAGATAATCTTTAACAGGATGTAAATGTTGTGGGCCAAACACAGCTTTGCATTCCAGCTTCAGCACTTACGCACCAAATCCCCTTAGTCATCTGGATTGCTAACAAATAATACTAGTACTAGAAAAATTACTTCATCGCACACTTATATTTGGTTATCTTCTCCAGTGACTGCAAGTGTGATTAATTTGCTGTGAGTGAGAAATTCCTGGTATTTGGAGGCCCAATTAAATTAATATCTCATGTGATCAACCCATTTGGTGAGTTCAGTGCTCATTCTTGCTGGCCCACTTAAGAAGAATCTAGTCCAGAAGAGACCTAGAACATGAAAGCATGCAGAGCCCTGGGTCCTGTTTTAAATTTCCAGGTTCCATAATAGGAACTCAAGAAGGGCTTTGGAATCATAAGCAAATCAGAGATTGAAAATAAGAGGGCTGGAGGTAAGATATGTGTTTCTCATATGGCCTTCACCTCTTTCCTATCCCCCTTCCTTCTCCTCTCCCTCCCTCTCCTCTCTGTTCTCCTTTCCCTCCTTCTTCTCCAGCTTGTTTCTTCCTCCTCTTCCTCCTTTCTCTTTTTCTTCTTCAATTAAAATATACATTTGCCAAGAACCTATACTGTCTGGAGTAGTCATACACGGAGGGAGGAGCACTGTGGGATTTCTGTGGAATGGGAAATTTCTATTTCTTGACTGGATTCTGGTAACACTGGTATTTTCAGTTTGTTTATTTTTAATTTACTAATTGTATATGTACTTTTCTATATTACCCTTCCATTATAAATTAAAAAAAAAAAGCAGATTCTGACATTTAGAAAATGGAATGTTTCACATCAAAATTGGAATCTCCAGCCTGTCTTGAATAAAATGGCAGCTCTGGTGAACTGATGTGGAGCTTTGAAAACATCTGTCTTTACAAGGAACATGGGCTCTCCTGCTCACAGAGGCCCAGCATGTCACTTCATTCATTGATGCGCTGAGTGGCCTCTGGAGTATACAGTGAGTGCTGTTTCTTTGTGATCGCCACAGGTCTGTTTCAGTGTCACCTCGCTCCTTCCCATCTCTGTTCACAAAATGAACAATTGCCTCTTTTATACTAAAAAAAATATTCCTATAAACTGAAGGCTCTGATTTCATGTTTAGAACAGGTTTTTGCCAATTTAGTTAACTCTTTTGCCGCAAAGGTTGGATATATCCGAATGAATATTTCCATATGCTGACTATAGATGGAAACTTCCAGAAAGGAAGTTTAGGAATGCAGATGTACATTTTTCTATATTTTTGTGTTTTCAAGAATGAATAACAGTAGGAAATTCTTTTTATTAAATTTATTGGGGTGACAATTGTTAGTAAAATTACATAGATTTCAGGTGTACAATTCTGTATTACATCATCTATAAATCCCATTGTGTGTTCATCACCCAGAGTCAGTTCTCCTTCCATCACCATATATTTGATCCCCCTTACCCTCATCTCCCACCCCCCACCCCCCACCCCCCTTACCCTCTGGCAACCACCAAACCATTGTCTGTGTCTATGAGTTTCTGTTTCTCATTTGTTTGTCTTGTTCTTTTGTTGCTTTTGGTTTATATACCACATATCAGTGAAATCACATGGTTCTCTGCTTTTTCTGACTGACTTATTTCGCTCAGCATTACACTCTCAAGATCCATCCATGTTGTCACAAATGTTCCTATATCATCTTTTCTTACCGCCGAATAGTATTCCATTGTGTATATATACCAATGTTAAAAAATATGCATCGTGAATCATAGAAAAAATAACTTTGTATAATAAGTTCCCAACTGTTCACTTAAAATTATACAAAAATGAGGAAATAGATGTAATTTGTCACATCTAAGTTTAACCCTAGATGACAGCAAATTTTATGTGGTAGAGGAACAGATACTTTTTGATAAAAGTGTATTGTACCAGGTATGGGCTAGAAAGTTTTAACTATAGTTTTCTAAGTATTTTAATATATTCCTTTCAACATTGTTGTTCGTCTGTAAAACAGTGATAGTCATTTCTATTATTTTTTTAATCCATAAACTAAGAAACCAATAGTCAAGTATTTTAAATAGAAATTCCTAACTACACATAACAAAAAAAGGTAAATTCTGGGCCGGAATTTAGGTTTATCTTTACCCAAATATAGAAAAGCATGAGAATTCTATTTTAAAAATGTACTGGGGCTTCTGCTTTCACTATTCCACAACACTGGCCAATTAGTTAGCTGGAAACATATCTGAAAAATGTTTTTAGTCATTGAACAGATAACACAAAATGGTATCACTAAAAGAAGGGAAATAATAAAGTGACACCTACAATTGCCCCTGTTTTCTGCCTGGAGATATTTACCAGATAATAGCTCAGAAATGGCATCCCAAGTAGAACACTAAGAAAATAAGGAATGCAATTTTGAGGTTACAATGGCTGAAAATTGTAGGAAAAAGTAATGGAGAGTGGTCCCGTTAAGTTTGTTGTTAAATACTAAGGTACACATGGGTTGGGTAAAATGCAGTAAGGCTAGGCAAAGTACTACTGATGTGAGAAAGGCTGAACAGTTCCTAGAACTCACACATTACCAGGAGAATTCAAATTCCAAAGAGCCAAAGTGGAGCTACCTTATGACACCCAGGACATTCTGCATAACACCAGAAGGTCAATATCTTAGCGGTAAAAATAAAATGCAACTATAATAGAAACTACTCTACACCTGACAAAACTTTGAAACACACCTCAACAAAAAATTTCTTGTGGAACAAACTGATCCTTCAGTAAATTAACAGTCAGCCAATAAAATTAAAATCAACAAACTGAAAACTGGCCCAAAAAATCCAGATGCTCAACAACATCACAATCACAATTTTCAGCATCCAACAACAAACAACAAAAAAATACCAGACATGAAAAAAGCAGGAAAATATCATCTATAACTAGAAGAAAACAGTGAATAGAAATAGTGTCAGAAATAACAAAGATAGAATTAGAAGACAAGGACCTTAAAACATCCATTATAAATATATTTAAAGGTTTAAAGTAAAATATAAATAGAATGAAGAAAGAGATTGAAAATATATTTTAAAAAATCAAATGAAACTTCCAGGATGAAAAAATACAATACATGAAGGGGGGAAAAATTAACAGATGAGCTTAATATAAGACTAGACAATTCAACAGAAAAGATGAGAAAGATTTAAACGTTGCAATAGATGTTATCCAACTTAAGAGCACAGAGGAAAAATCCTTAAAAATAAGCAAAGACTCAGTGACACTGGCATTTCAAGTAGTCTAACAGGTGTATAATTAGAGTTACAGAAGGAAGGGGGGAAGAAAAATTACCTCAATAAATAAAAGCCAAACATTTCCAAATTTAATGCAAACTATAAATACACAAGTCCAAGAAGATTAATGAAACTCAAGAACAATAAACACAAGGAAAACCACACAAAAGCACATCATAATACAACTGTTAAAAACCAGGGCTAAATAGAAATCAGGAAAGCATCAGAGGATAAGTGGACGTTACATATATGCGGACAAAATGACGAGGGCCAAAGCTTTCTTTCCAGAAGCAATGCAAACCAGAAAACAATATAGTCCAATTAAAAAAAAATGTTGACCTGAAATTTTATTATATTAAAAAGTAACCTTAAAATTAATATAAAACTAAAAGTTTTTCAATGAAGTAAAACACAGAATTTACACCTCGCTGATTTGTACATTAAGAAAAATTAAAGGAGATTTTCAGATTAAAAAAAGAAATTATACTAAAAGAAATTAGAATCTTAACAAGGGGTAAAGACTGTGATAAATACTAAGTATATATACAAATATAAAAGACATATATATGTAAGTATAAAAGATATAAAGGCCATTTTTAAAAGTTTATTAAAAAACAATTGAAGAAAAATATTGGCAACATTTTGTGGGACTTATATGTAGAAGTAAAATATTTAGCAACAAAGTTTGGAAGGATATAAAGTGAGCTGGTATCATATTGTTTGAAAGAACACTTTGATAAATTAAAGATGCATACTATAAAACCTTAAATAAATGAATAAATGAATGACTCAGCTAATAAGTCATTGATGTAGATAAAAAAGAATATTGAAACATATTCAAACTAAAATGGGAAGTAAAAGAGCAAGAACAGAGCAAAAAGCAGATATAGAAAACAAATATCAAGATAATATTAATAACATTTAACGTAAATTGTCAAAATATCCCAATTAAATGGCAGAGATTAACAGAATGAATAATAGAGGATCTATATATTATATACACTATATACTGTATAAAATAATATATTTAAATCTAAAGTATAGGCTAAATGAAAATGCAAACAGATATACTAGGCAAAGACTAATCGTAAGAACTATTGAGGGCCTATACTATTAATATCAGATAAAGTAGACTTCTAAACAAGGAATATTAACAGGAAAAAAGAGAAAAATGTTGTACTAAAAGAGCCAATTCATCAAAAATTCATAATGTGTAGGCACCAAATGGCAAAGTTTAGAAGCACATGAAGCAAAACTTGATACATCTTTAAGTAGACATAGAACATTATAGTAGGATATGCTACCACTACATTTTCAGAAATTGGTAGAACAAGACAAAAAGTTGGTGGAAGAAAGAAGACTTGAATAACAGTATGTATCAAGGCCTACTTGACATTTATAAAATGTCCTTTGAACAGCAGAGTACATATTCTTTCAGAGAATAACTGAATTTTTTTTGTAGCTGAAACATCCACCAAAATAGACCATATCCTAGGATTTAAAATAAGTTTCAAGTAAGTTTAAAAAATCATGTAGAGAATAGTCTCTGACCATAAAAATATTAAATAAAATTAATAACAAATACATACAAGATCTGACAATTAAGTTCATGAACTTGTTGCAATGAAGTTATAACAATTTTTTATATCAGAGGGATTATTCTTTATGAATTTGTACCAAATGGGCAAATAGTTAACTAAGTTTACTATTTGGAAGTGCTGAAAAAGCTGCATGAAAAACTTAGACACCCTGAACTTTTCGTCAACTTGCATCATGACAATGCACCAGCTCACAGGGCACTGTCTGGGAGGGAGTTTTTAGCCAGTAAGCAAATAACTGTATTGGAACACCCTCACTACACAACTGATCTGGTCCCCAACAACTTCCTTCTTTACCCAAAGACAAAGGAAATATTAAAAGGAAGACACTTTGATGACATTCATGACATCAAGGGTAACACGACAACAGCTCTGATGGCCATTCCAGAAAAAGAGTTCCGACATTGCTTTGAAGAGTGGACTAGATGCTGGCATTGGCGCATAGCTTCCCAAGGGAAGTACTTCAAAGGTGACCGTAGTGATATGCAGCAATGAGGTATGTAGTACTTTTTCTAGGATGAGTTTGTGAACTTAATTGTCCAATCTTAAATTCTTAAATAGTTGGATATTTAACACCACATTTCCAAAAATACAAGTAACAAAGAAAATATTACAAGGAAAATGAAAAAATATATTTAATTGAATAAAAATAAAAACACAATATATTAAAATTCAGATAAATCAGAGCTTAGTGGGAAATGTCTAGCTTTAACTGCTTATGTAAGAAATGAAGAAAGGCATGAAGTTAATGATCTAAGCATCTACTTGAATAAATTAGAAAAATAACAAAACATATAATAAGGGAAATAAAATAATAAAAACAAAAGCAGAAATCAATTAGAAAACAAACAATTGAGAAAATCAATGACACTAAAAGTGTTTCTTTTAAAATATCAATACAATTGATAAACTTCTAGCCAGTCTGATCAAGGGAAAATAAAGGAATGCAAAAATTACCATATTGAAAATTTAAAAAAGGACACTGCTGTATATCCCTTAGGTATTAAAGGGAAAATTTGTAGATATTATTAACAACTTTATGCCAAGTTTGACAATGTGAATGAAAGGGTTAAAACCCCTGAAAATGTTACTTACAGAAATATAAAACAGAAAATCTGAATAGACATGTTTTAAATAAACGATAGTGATTAAAAAGATTTCCACAAAGAAAACTATAGGCTCATATGACTTTACTGATGAATGAAATTGCAGAAAACATATTCAGGACCTTGGGTGAGAACAAGTTTTCTTATATAGAACCCCAAAAGTACATACCATAAGAGAAAAATAATGATTTAATTCATCAAAATTGAAAACTTCTAGAAAACTAAAATCAAATATATTATTATTGCAAATAGAAACAACTGACAATACCAAATGTTAGTGAGGATGCATAAAAACAGGAAACCCACTAGTTGTTGGTAGGAATGTCAAATGGGACAGTTTCTATGAAAAGTTGCTTGACAGAATCTTATGAAATTAAACACACTCACCAAATAATCCAGAAATTCCACTTGTAGGTGTTTATCCTAGTAAATTAAAAACATACTGTGCACACATACACCAGTACACAAATATTTATAGCAACTTTATTTATAATTTCTAGAAACTGGAAACCACCAAGGTGTCTTACAAAAGGTGAACAAACTGTGGTAACGCCATAAAATAGACTCATACTGAGTAATTAAAAGGGACCAATGATTGATTCATGAAAGATCATATATGAACATAAATGTATTTTTTAAGTGACAGAAAGCCATCCTGAAGCCTACATAATGTGTGATTACATTTGGAAGCCATTCTGGAGAAATGAAAAACAGTAGTGAGGAAAAACAGATCAGTGGTTGCCAAGAAGTAGAGGAGTGAAAGAGATTGACTTCAAAGGACCTACACAAAGAAATTTTAGGGTACTTGAACTGTTCTGCATGGTACCATGAAGGCAGATACATGATGCCATGCATTTGTAAAAACTCCCAGAAATTAGAAACAAAACAGTTTCTATTTGCAGATGACATAATTGTCCACATAGAAAACCATGAAGGGCTACAAAAAAACAAAACAACAACAAAAAACCTTAGAACCAATGAGTTCAGTTAAAGTTACAGGATACAAGATTAATATACAAAAATTAATTGTATTTTTGTGTACTAGCAATGTGCAAATGAAAATAAAATTTTAAAATGCAATTCCATTTAAAACTGTAAATCTGAAAATCTAACAAAAGTGAATTACTTACGTGTATATTCAACAAGACATGTACAGAACCTGTATACTGAAAACTACAAAATACTAATAAAAGAAAGCGCAGAAGATCTAAATAAATAAAGAGAAATACCATGTGCATTGATTGGAGGACTCAACATAGTAAAATATTGATTCTTCTAACACAATTTATATCAAAATCACAGGAGGATTTTTTGTAGGAATGGTTAAAGTAATTCTAAAATTTATGTGGAAAAAGCAAAGAACTAGAATAGTTAAAAACAATTTTGAAGAAAAGAATAAAATATGAAAAATTTATCTAACTAATTTCAGCACTTATTATATAGATTCAGTAATTAAGTTTGTGTGGTACTGAGGGGAGCTGGAGACATAGGTTAATGAAACAGAATAGAGAACATAAATACATTCAAATTTTTTAATTTAGTTTTGGTTTTTAACTAACATACAAAGAATTTCAATGGAGGAAAGATGATGTTTCAACAAATGGTATTGGCAAAATTGAATATGCAGAAGCAAAAACAAAACAAACAAAAAAACTTAGACATAAGGCTCACACCTATACAAAAAAAAATCACTCAAATTACATCATAGACTTAAAATATAAAATTATATAACATTCAGGGGGAAAAAAAGCTTCAAATTTTAGGGCTAGACAAAGAATTCTTAGACTTGAAACCAAAAGAATGATTCATGAAAGAAAAAAAAAGGAACCTCATCATAATTAAAAACTTACCCTCTGTATGAAGCAGGTGGATGGCTCAGTTGGTTAGAGTGTGAGCTCTGAACAACAGGGTTGCTGGTTCGACTCCCACACGGGCCAGTGAGCTGCGCCCTCCACAACTAGATTGAAGGATAATGACTTGGAGCTGATGGGCCTTGGAAAAACACACTGTTCCCCAATATTCCCCAATAAAAAAATTTTAAAAAACAAAAAACTTTCCCCCTGTAAATTACCTAGGTAAGAAAAATAAAAAGAAGCTACAGACTGGGGAAAAAAATTGAAAAGCACACATAAGAAAAAGACTATTTAAACTATATAAAGAACTCTTAAGAGTCAACAGTAAAACAACAGCAAATTCAATTTGAAAATTGGAAAAAAAACATAAATAGTTATTTTATAAAAGAGGATATAGGGATGACAAATGAGCACATGAAGAGATGTTACATCATAAGTTATTTTGTGAAATGCAAATTAAAATCATAATGACATATTACTGTACAGCTATTAGATTAGCTAACGTAAGAAAAAAAATGAAAATACTAAATCCTAAAAAGGATGAAGAAAACCTAGATCACCTATACATTACATCACACAAATGCTTGTACATGAATATTTATAGCAACTTTATTCTTAATAACCTAAAACTAGAATGAACCCAGATGTCCTTCAATGGATGAATCATTAAACGATATGTCCATACAACAGAATACTCAGAAATAAAAAGAAACAGAATATTGATACATACAGCTACTCAAATAAGTCTCCAGGGAATTATTCTCAAAAAAATAAAAGCCAATCTCAAAATTTTATATACTGCATGTTTCCACTTACATCATATTCTTGAATAATAAATTATAGCAATGGACAATAGATGCTGCAAGTGTTAACAAGTGGAGGGGAGCAGGAAGGAACTGTAAAAGGAGAATATGAGTAATACTTTTGGTGAAGAAAATGTTTTGTATCTTGACTGTAACGATGAGATCACAGTTGTACTTTGTGCCATAGTTCTGGAAGATGCTATCATTGAGGGAAACTAGGAAAAGTGCATACAGAAATTATCTGTACTATTTCTCACAAACGCATATAAATTTACAATTATCTCAAACTAAAAATGTTTAATTTAAATATTTTGATAGCAGAAAAAATACAGAATTATACACCAAAGAGTTAATCGCACAGGATTTAAATTAGAAAAAAAGCAAAATATTAACCAAGATGTTAAGGATTTCCCAGATTGAATGAAGAATATGACAAATGAATCTAACTGTATTAGAAATGTGTGACATAATCTCACTTAAGGAGTTGGGAGGAATAGAGGAAAAAACTTAAGTCACTTTGGAAAATGATGTTTTGACTGGCTACTCTAAGATCAAAGAAAAAAATTACATAAACACTACTGTAACTGGTAAATATGTTTCTCATATAAGTACAGCTTAGCAATTCTGAAATTACATTACATGTATACTAGAGATGAAAAATAAGTCAATAAATTGTATATAGTGGGAACCAAATTTCTATATGTCAGAAAAATGTGTTACAACTAACCACAGGCAAGAAAAGATAGAATGAATCCTATTGTCATGGAGCTCAATTATACTACTGGATATTAGTATTAACTCATATTTATTTTGATAGATACACATAACAAAATATAGAAATATACTTGCATATTAGTATGTACATACATATATTCATAGATTCATATTTATATTAGTGTACATATATATTTTCTAACTCTGTCCACTGAGAGGGCCTCAAAGCAGTGACATCCTAGTAACAATGGGCAAACTTGGAGCCCAGATCTTGATTTCTAAATACCATGTTGAATAAAAGGAATTAGGGCTTCTTTAAGAAACGGACTATGCTAGAGAGGGAACTTGTAAAAGACACAATGAGCCTGGAACATCTTAAGACAAAAATTAAGAAAGTGCTTTTAAAAAAAAGGGGACATAATGTCATCCTGAAAGAGTTCCAAAGACATAACAATACGCATCACAATTAAAATGGCAAAGAATAAAGACAAAGAGATAATCCTAAAAGCAGCAAGAGGAAGATAACTAGTTACTCACAAGGGAGTTCCCATATCACCTGATTTCTCAACTGAAACTTTGCAGTCCAGAAAGGAGTGGCAAGAAATATTCAGAGTGACAAACAAGGGTCTACAACCAAGACTACTCTACCCAGCAAGCCTATCATTTAAAATTGAAGGAGAGATAAAGAGCTTCTCAGACAAGAAAAGTCTAAAGGAATTCATTACCACCAAGCCAGTATCACAATAAATATTAAGAGGACTTCTTTAAGCAGAAGAAAGGAGAAAACAAACAAATAACGATCAAAAATATGAATAATAAAATGGCAATAACTATGTATCTATCAATAATCACTTTAAATGTTATGGATTAAATGCTCCTATAGAAACACACAGGGTACCTGAATGAATAAGAAAAACAAGACCCATGCATATGCTGTCAACAAGAGACCCACCTCAGATCAAAAGAAACACATAGACTAAAAGTAAATGGATGGAAAAAGACATTTCACGAAAATGGAAATGAGAAAAAACCTGGGGTAGCAATATTTATAACAGATGAATAGACTTTAAAACAAAAACTATAATAAGAAACAAAGAAAAACATTACATAATGATAAAGGGATCAACCCAACAAGAGAATATAAACCTAGTAAACATCTATGCACCAAACATGGGAGCACCTAAATATATAAAACAAATATTGACTGACATAAAGGTAGAGATTGACAGTAACACAATTATAGGAGGGGCTTAACACCACATTGACACCAATGGACAGATCTTCCAGACAGAAAATCTACAGGGAAACAGCAGCCTTAAATGACACACTAGACCAGATGGATTTAATTGGTATTTTTAGAGCATTTCACCCCAAAGCAACAGAATATATATTCTTTTCATGTGCACATGGAACATTTTCCAAGAGATACCACATGTTAGGCTACAAAACAATTCTCAATAAATTTAAGAAAATTGCAATTATATCAAGTGTCTTCTCTGAGTACAATGGTATGAAACTAGAAATCAATTATAAAAAAATCTAAATAACATACAAACACATGGAGGCTAAATCACATGCTACTAAATAATGAATGGGTTAATGATGAGATCAAAGAAGAAATTCAAACATGCACTGAGACAAATGAAAATGAAAACACAATGACCCATAATATTTGGGACACAAGTGAAAACAATCCACAGTGGGAAATTCATAGCAATGCAGGCCTACCTAAAGAAACAAGAAATTTCAAATAAACAATCTAACTTTATACTTAAAGGAACTAAAAAAAGAATAGCAAACAAAGCCTAAAGTAATCAAAAGGAAGGAAATAATAAAGATCAGAGTGGAAATAAACAAAATAGAGCCTAAAAGAACAATAGGAAAAAAAAAATCAGTGAAACAAAGACCTAGTTCTTTGAAAAGATAAAAATTGATAAACTTTAAACAGTCTCATCAAGAAAAAAAGAGAGAGGAAGAAGCGATAATGGACACCATGGGGTGAAAAAGATTAAGAAAATACTATGAGTGATTACACACAAACAAATTGGACGATCTGAAAAAAAAAAGGATAAATTACTAGATGCATACAATCTGCAACACTAAATCAAGAAACAGAACATCTGAACAGACTGATTATGACTAATGAAATTGAATCAATAATCACCGAGCTCCCTTCCACCCCCCGCCAAAAAAAAGTCCTAGACCAGATGGGTTTACAAGTGAATTATACCAAACATTCAAAAAAGAATTAACACCTACTCTCAAACTATTCCAAAAATTTCAAGAGAAGGTGAGGCTCCCAAACTCATTTTACAAGGCCACCATTACCCTTATTCCAAAACCAGACCAAAATGCTATACAATACTAAAATTATTGGCTGGTATCCCTGACGAACACAGATGCAAAAATCCTCAACAAAATATTAGCAAACTGAATTCAGCAATACATTAAAAAGATCATACACCACGATAAAGTGGGATTTATTCCTGGGATGCAAGGTTGGTATAATATCTGCAAATCAATAAAAGTGATACACCACATTAACAAAATAAAATATAAAAATCATATGGTCATATCACTGATGCAGAAAAAGCATTTGACAGAATCCAGCATCCACTTATGATAAAACTCTCAGCAAAGTGGGAAAAGAGAGAACATATCTCAACATAATAAAGGACACATATGACAAACACACAGTAAATACCATACTCAATGGGAGAAAGCTAAAAGTATTCCCCTTAAGATCAGGAACAAGACAAGAATGTGTACATTCACCACTTTTATTCAACATAGTATTTAATAGAAGTCCTAGCCACAGCAATCGGACAAGAAAAAGAAATAAAAAGCATCTAAATTAGAAAGGAACAAGTAAAACTGTCATTATTTGCAGATGACATGACATTGTATAGAGGAAATCCCAAAGAGTCCACCAAAAAACGACTAAAACTGATAAATGAAATTAGTAAAGTAGCAGGATACAAAATTAATATTCAGAAATTGGTTGCATTTCTATACACCAATAATTAACCATGAGAAAGGAAAATTAAGAAAACAATCCCATTTACAATTGCATTAAAAAAATGAAATACTTAGGAATAAACTTTTTTTTAATTAAATTTATTGGGGTAAAAATTGTCAGTAAAATTACATAGATTTCAGGTGTACAATTCTGTATTACATCATCTATAAATCCCATTGTGTGTTCATCACCCAGAGTCAGTTCTTCCATCACCATATATTTGATTCCCCTTATCTACATCTCCCACCCCCCACCCCCAACCCCCTTACCCACTGGTAACCACTAAACTATTGTCTGTGTCGATGAGTTTCTGTTTCTCATTTGTTTGTCTTGTTCTTTTGTTGTTTTTGGTTTATATACCACATATCAGTGAAATCACATGGTTCTCTGCTTTTTCTGTCTGACTTATTTCGCTTAGCATTATACTCTCAAGATCCATCCATGTTGTCACAAATGTTCCTATATCATCTTTTCTTACCACCAAATAGTATTCCATTGTGTATATATACCACAACTTCTTTATCCATTCATCTATTGAAGGACATTTTGGTTGTTTCCATGTCTTGACCACCGTAAACAAAGCTGCAATGAACATTGGAGCACACGTGTCTTTATCTCTAAATGTTTTCAGATTTTTTGGGTAGATACCCAGGAGAGGGATTGCTGGGTCATATGACAATTCTATTTGTAATTTTTTGAGGAACCTCCACACTGCCTTCATAACGGCTGCATCAGTCTGTATTCCCACCAACAGTGTATGAGGGTTCCTTTTTCTAGACAGCCTCTCCAACACTTGTTACTATTTGTCTTGTTGATGATAGCCATTCTGACTGGGGTGAGGTGATATCTCATTGTGGTTTTGATTTGCATTTCTCTGATGGTTAATGATGTTGAGCATTTTTTCACATGTCTATTTGCCATTTATATGTCCTCTTTGAGGAAATGTCTCTTCAAGCCCTCTGCCCATTTTTCAATTGGGTTGTTTGTTTTTTTGTTGTTGAGTTGCATGAGTTCCTTGTATATTCTGGAGATTGGGCCCTTATCAGAGGCACTGTTTGCAAAAATCTTCTCCCATTCAGTTGGTTGCCTCTTTATTTTGTCGATGGTTTCTTTCGCTGTGCAGAAGCTTTTAAGTTTCATATAGTCCCATTCGTTTATTTTAGCTTTTACTTCCATTGCCTTTGGAGTCAAGTTCATAAAATGCTCTTTGAACCCAAGGTCCATAAGTTTAGTACCTATGTTTTCTTCTATGCAGTTTATTGTGTCAGGTCTTATGCTTAAGTCTTTGATCCATTTTGAATTAACTTTGGTACATGGTGACATATAGCAGTCCAGTTTCATTCTTTTGCACGTGGCTATCCAATTCTCCCAGCACCATTTGTTGAAGAGGCTGTCTTTGCTCCACTGTATGTTTTTAGCTTCTTTGTCAAAAATGATCTGTCCATATTTATGTGGTTTTATTTCTGGGTTCTCAATTCTATTCCATTGGTCTATGTGTCTGTTTTTTCTGCCAATAACATGCTGTTTTGATTATGGTAGCCCTGTAGTACAAGCCAAAGTCAGGAAGTGTGATACCTCCATTATTGTTCTTTTTTCTTAAGATTGCTTTGGCTATTCGGGGTCTTTTGTGGTTCCAAACAAATCTGATGATTTTTTGTTCTATTTCTTTAAAATATGCCATTGGGATTTTGATGGGGATTGCATTGAATCTGTATATTGCTTTGGGTAATATGGCCATTTTAGCTATGCTGATTCTTCCAATCCATGAGCACGGAATGTTTTTCCATTTCTTTGTGTCTTCTTCAATTTCTTTCAAAAATGTCTTATAGTTTTCAGCATACAGGTCTTTCACATCCTTGGTTAAGTTTATTCCTAGGTATTTTATTCTTTTTGCTGCAATTGCAAAAGGAATTGTTTTTTGTATTTCTTTTTCTGAGATTTCATTGTTAGTATATAAGAAGGCAATGGACTTTTGTGCGTTGATTTTGTAGCCTGCAACTTTACTGTATTCGTTGATTGTTTCTAATAACTTTTTTGTGGAGTCTTTAGGATTTTCTATATATAGCATCATGTCATCTGCAAAGAGTGATAATTTAACTTCTTCATTCCCAATTTGGATGCTTTTTATTTCTTTCTCTTGCCTGATTGCTCTGGCAAGGACTTCCAACACTATGTTGAAAAGCAGAGGTGATAGGGGACAGCCCTGTCATGTTCCTGAACGTAGAGCAAAGGGCTTCAGTTTTTCACCATTAATTATGAGATTAGCAGAGGGCTTGTCATATATGGCCTTTATTATGTTAAGGTATTTTCCTTCTATACCTATTTTATTAAGTGTTTTAATCATAAATGGATGTTGTATCTTCTCAAATGCTTTTTCTGCATCAATTGATATAATCTTATGCTTTTTGTCCTTTATTTTGCTTATGTGATGTATCACATTGATGGATTTGCAGATGTTGAACCATCCTTGTGCCCCGGGGATGAACCCCACTTGGTAGTGATGAATAAGCTTTTTAATGCATTGTTGTATTCAATTTGCTAGAATTTTATTTAGGATTTTTGCATCGGTATTCATCAGAGATATTGGTCTGTAGTTTTCTTTTTTTGTGTTGTCCTTAACAGGTTTTGGTATCAGGGTAATGTTGGCCTCATAAAATGAGTTAGGGAGTACTGTCTCTTCTTCAATATTTTGGAAGAGTTTGTGCAGAATTGGTATTAGATCCTCTTTGAAGGTTTGGTAGAATTCACTAGTGAAGCCATCTGGTCCCGGACTTTTGCTTTTGGGAAGGTTTTGGGTGACTGATTCAATTTCGGTACTGGTGATCGGTCTGTTTAGATTTTCCAGTTCTTCATGGTTCAGCCTGGAAGTCTATATGTTTCTAAGAACTTGTCCATTTCTTCTAGGTTGTTGAATTTGGTGGCATATGGTCCTTCATAGTATTCTTGGATGATCCTTTGTATTTCTGTGGTGTCTGTGATAACTTCCCCTTTTTTGTTTCTGATTTTGTTAATTAGTGTCTTCTCTCTTTTTATCTTAGTGAGTCTAGCCAAGGGTTTGTCAATTTTGTTAATCTTTTCAAAGAACCAGCTCTTTGTCACACTAATTTTTTCTGTTGTCTTTTTGTTCTCTATTTCATTTAGTTCTGCTCTAATTTTTGTTATTTCCTTTCTTCTGCTGACCTTGGGTTTTACTTGTTCTTCTTTTTCTAGTACTTTAAGGTGCAACATGAGGTTATTTATTTGGGAGTTTTCTTGTTTCTTGAGATAGGCCTGTAATGAGATAAATTTCCCTCTTAAAACTGCTTTCGCTGCATCCCAAAAATTTTGGTAGGATGTATTTTCATTGTCATTTGTTTCTATGTATCTTTTGATCTCTCCTCTAACTTCTTCTTTGACCCAGTCCTTCTTTAAAAGTATGTTGTTTAATCTCCATGTATTTGTGTTTTTTTCCCGCTTTCTTTTTGCAGTTGATATCCAATTTCAAAGCCTTGTGATCAGAGAACATGCTTGGTATGATTTCAATCTTCTTAAATTTGTTGAGACTGATTTTATGTCCCAATATATGGTCTATCCTTGAGAATGTTCCGTGTACACTAGAGAAGAATGTATAGTCTGATGTTTTAGGATGAAGTGCTCTATAAATGTCAATTATGTCCATTTCATCTAATGTACCATTTAGGGCTGCTATGTCGTTATTTATTTTCTGTTTGGATGATCTAGCCATAGCTGTCAATGATGTATTTAAGTCCCCTAGTATAATTGTGTTTTGGTCAATTTCTCCCTTTAGTTCTGTTAGAAGTTGCTTGGTGTATTTCGGTGCTGCCTGATTGGGGGCATAAATATTGATGACTGTTATGTCTTCTTGTTGTACAGTCCCCTTCACCATTATGAAATGTCCATCTTTGTCTCTTGTTATCTTTTTCACCTTGAAGTCTGTTTCATCTGATATCATTATGGCTACACCTGATTTTTTCTGGGTACCATTTGCTTGGAGTGTCAATTTCCACCCTTTCACTTTGAGTCTATGCTTGTCCTTGTAGCTGAGATGTGTCTCTTAGAGACAGCATATGGTTGGCTTTAGTTTTTTGATCCAATCTGCTACTCTGTGCCTTTTTATTGGTGAGTTCAGCCCATTTACATTTAGGGTGATTATTGATATGTGAGGATTTCCTGTCATTCTATCTTTAGTTTTCTGGTAAGGCTGTGTCTCCATTGTTTCTTTGCCTTTTTATTGTTGTCTATTATTTCTGTGTGGTGGTATTCTATGATGTTTCCCTCTGTTTCTTCTTTTATTTCAGTATATATTTCAGTTCTGGATTTTTTTTGAGTGGTTACCCTTAAGTTTATGTAAAAGAAAGTTTGATAATTACAGTATTCCATTTTCTTCAGCATGTTTACTTTCTCCATTCCCATATTCCGGTTCAGGCCTTTACTCTCCCCATTTTTGAGTTTTGGTTGCCACAAATTGTCCCTGTTGATGGTGGTCGAATAGCCTCCATTAGTATTTCTTGTAGTGCAGGTCGTGTGTTAGAAAATTCCCTCAGCTTCTGTATGTCTGGAAAGGTCTTTATTCCTCCTTCATATCTAAAGGATATCTTTGCTGGATATATTATTCTCTCTTTCAATAGTTTGAATATTTTGTTCCACTCCCTCCTGGCTTGTAGAGTTTCTGCTGAAAAATCTGATGATAATCTAATGGGCTTTCCTTTGTAAGTTACCGTCTTCTTTTCCCTGGCTGCCTTGAGGATTCTTTCTTTGTCGTTGATTTTAGACAGCATCAATACAGTGTGACTTGGAGAAGGCCTGTTGGGATTGAGGTAACTAGGTGTTCTATTTGCTTCTTGGATTCGAGGGTCCAGTTCTGTCCACAAATTTGGGAAGTTCTCATTGACAATTTGTTTGAATATATTCTCTGTTCCCTTCTCTCTTTCTTCTCTTTCTGGTATGCCCATTATTCTTATATTGTTCTTTCTGATGGAGTCAGAAAGTTCTTGTAGAGTTCTTTCATTTCTTTTAAGTCTCAAGTCTCTTTCTTCTTCTATCTGTGTCATTTCCAGGTTTTTATCTTCGATGTCACTGATTCTTTCCTCCATCTGGTCAACTCTACTTCCTAAGCTGGTTATTTCATTCTTAATTTCTTCTATTGATGTTCTTAATCTCCAGAAATTCTCTTTGGTTCTTTTTTAAAATTTCAATCTCTTTCGTAAAATGCTCATGCTGTTCTTTGATTGAGTTTCTGAGTTCATTTAACTGCCTATCTGTGTTTTCTTGTATCTCGTTGAGTTTTTTCAGAACTGCAATCTTGAATTCTCTGTCATTTAAGTCACATATTTCTGTATCTTTAAGTGCCTTCTCTGGAGATTTTTCACTTTCTTTCTGAGCTATCTTGTTGCCTTGGTTATTCATGGCGATTACTGGTTTACTATTTCTCTTCCTAGACATCTACATGAGTGGCTTCTGTAACAGGTTGATAGGAAGTGGTCTTTTTGTTTTCCAGTACTTGTTGGTAGAATGTTTTATTTTTTCTCCAACTGCAGCTTATTTTTCTTCTCCCACACTGTAGTGCTATGTTTTCTCTGCACCATTCCAGCTTCTCACATAATGGGGGCATTCCCTGGGAGACGGGCTTCTCGTCTGTTAATAGTTCGTCTAGGTCACAGGGCGCAGTGTCCTGTTGGGTATGTGGAGAGCTTTTGATGTTCCAAAGCTCTTCCAGCTCCTGATTCAGAGCCCGTATGTTTCAGCAGTTCTGTTTACTCCTGCAGGGATCCGCCCAGATAGGTGGGGCCAGGGGCGGGGTGAGCTGTGAGAGGTGGCCCAGAGCAATGGCGGCAACCACCACCACAGCTGGTCCTGCTTCCACAGCTCCCTCCCCTTTGTGGGAACTAGTTGGGCTGTGAATTTGTGTCTGTGGCCCACAGTTCTCAGAACAGCAAATATTCTGTTCTTTTGATGTGACACTGCTACTGTTCCACTTCTGGCACCGAGCAGGTGGGGGCGGGGCGAGCTCTGGGAGGGTAGGTAGTGGGCGGCCAGTCTCAGTGCCTAAGGCTCCGTTCTCTGCTCAGCAGTGCGGGCTTAAACCACCGTTTTCAGCCTTCTTCACTCAGTGTTTTCTCCGAGGTCTCTACCATGAGCATTGGGTTCAGCCATGGTATATGCTGCCCCCTCAGCCCTGTGGGCCATAAGCGGAGCCCTATCAGTCCGAGTTCTTCCCTCTCCCGCAGCTGCGGTAGTTCCGGGTAGCAGTGAGCTCGGAGCACTGAGCTAGGTCTGCGTCCTGTGCTCACGCGGCTCCCTCTCCGCACTTCTCCCTTCCCTCCTCCCTGCTCGTGCGAATCTCCCACCTGTAGGTGATTTCGGTAGTGGACCTCTTCGTCTTGCCTGTCTGCTGTGCAGGGAGTCTGTTGTGGAGTTTTTGTTGTTTGATTCGTTGTAAATTCCAGAGGAGCTTTACAGAGGCTCACCTCACACAGCCATTTTTCCAGAAATCTTTCTGATTTTATTAATTTGGGTCCTTTCTCTCTTTTTTTTAATGAGTCTGACTAAAAGTTTGTCAATTTTGTTTATCTTCTCTAAGAACCAACTCTTGGATTCATTGATCATTTGTATTGTTTTTCTGGTTTCTATTTCATTTATTTCCGCTCTGATCTTTATTAGCTCCTTCCTTGTACTCTCTTTGGGCTTATTTTACTGTTCTTTTTCCAGATCCCTTAAGTGTGAAGATAAACTGTTGATTAGTGATGTTTCTTATTTCTTTAGGTAGGCCTGCAATGTTATTAATTTCCCTCTTAGGACTGCTTTCGCGGCATCCCATAGATTTTGTGTCGTCGTGTGTTCATTTTCGTTTGTCTCGAGATATCTTTTGATTTCTTCCTTGATCTCCTGCTTGACCCATTCATTATTTTGTAACATGTTATTCAGACTAATGAATTTGTGTGCCTTCCAGTTTTTTCCTGTAGTTCATTTCTAATTTCATAGCACTGTGGTCAGAGAAGACAATTGGTATGAATTCAATTTTCTTAAATTAATCAAGACTTGTTTGGTGGCCTAACATATGGTCTATCTTGGAAAATGTTCCATGTGCGCTTGAGAAGAACGTGTACTCTGCAGCAAGGGGTGAAACGCTCTGAAAATATCGATTAAATCCAAGTGGTCCAATGTATCATTTAAGGCTGTTTCCATATTGATTTTCTGTCTGGAAGACTTGTCTCTTGTTGTCAGAGGTGTGTTGAAGTCCCCTACTATGATAGTGTTACTGTTGATCTCTGTCTTTATGTCAGTCCATATCTGTTTTACATATTTAGGTGCTCCTATGTTGGGTGCATAGATGTTTACTAGGGTTATGTCCTCTTGTCTGATTGACCCCTTTATTATTATATAGTGCCCATCTTTGTCTTTTAATATTTTCTTCATTTTAATGTCTATTTTGTCTGAAATAAGTATTGCAACTCTAGCTTTTTTCTCATTTCCATTTGCATGAAATATCTTACTCCAACCCTTCACTTTCAGCCTGTGTGTGTCTTTTGATCTGAGGTGAGTCTCTTGTATACAGCATATACAAGGGTCTTGCTTTCTTATCCACTCAGCCACCCTATGTCTTTTGATTGGAGCATTTAATCCGTTTACATTTAAAGTGATTATTGATAGGTACATAGTTATTGCCATTTTAAAATTTGTAGTTAGGTTGTTTTCATCTTTCTTCTATTTACAGAAATCCTTTTAGTATTTCTTGCAAATACTTGGTGGTAATAAATTCCTTAACTTATTCTTTTCTGGGAAGCTCTTTATCTCTCCACCAACTTTAAATGATAACCTTGCTGGATAAAGGTTGTAGGCCTTTGTTTTCCATCAGTTTGAGTATCTCCTGCCACGCCCTCCTGGCCTTCAATGTTTCTGCAGAAAAGTCATTTGATAGTCTTATGGGAGTTCCCTTGTATGTAACCCTCTGTCTTTCTCTTGCTGCTTTTAGAAGTCTCTCTTTGTCTTTAACCTTTGCCATTTTAACTATAATGTGTCTTGGTGTGGACCTGTTTGGGTTTATCCTGTTTGGAACTTTCTGCACTTCCTGGGTTTGTATGTTGGTTTCCTTCATCAGGTTAGGGAAGTTTTCGGACATTATTACTTCAAATATGTTCTCAATCCCTTGGTTCCTCTCTTCACCTTCTGGTATTCCTATGATGCACGTGTTGTTGCGCTTGATGTTATCCCATTGGTCTCTTAAACCGTCTTCATTGTTTTTATTCTTTTTTCTTTCTGTTGTTCTGTTTGGGTGATCTTTGCTAACTTGTCTTCTAAGTCGCTGATTCGATCCTCTGCTTCATCTAGCCTGCTGTTAATTCCTTCATGTGAGTTCTTTATTTCGGGTTATTGTGTTCTTTAGTTCTAAGTGGTTGTTCGTTATGATTTTTAAATCCTTCTTTATGTCGTCTCTAAGCTTCTTAAACATTCCTGTCATCAGTGTTCTGAACTCTGTCTCTGATAGGTTGGTTACCTCTGTTTCATTTGGTTCCATTTCTGGAGGTTTCTTCTGTTCTTTTATTTGGGACATGTTTCTTTGTTTCCCCATTCTGGCTGACTCTCTGTGTTTGCTTTGATGTATTAGGTAGATCCCCTAGAGTTCTTAGTACTTGCTGGGTTATCTTATGTAGTATGTGTCCTTTATATTTGACTTGCACTACTTTGTTCTTCTCCTTTGCGTGTGCTCCAAAGGTGACTCTTGTGTTGTATATATTGTCCTGTTAAAGAACATCTTTAATTGCTTTTCGCTTGTGAGTAGGTGGGGTTAACTCCTAGGCTGACTAGTTGTGAGACTTGGCTCTACCCACTGTAGGGTGTTCTGCTGCGTGAGGGTTGACCGCTTAAATGTGGTTTGGCCTCTATGGGCTCTTGTGCCTGTAAAGAATCCCCTCTGGGTGTGTCACACTTGTAGGTCAAACCCGGTAGTACTCTGGTTTGGTCTGGAGTTGGCCTCTGGGTATGTTGAATCTTGTGCCTCTTAAGCTGGGCCCTGGTAGGGCAATTTCAGAAAAAGCAAATCACCAACAACAACGACAACGACAACAAAGAAAAAATCAAATACATTCACATGTAAAAACAACCGACAACCCCCACTCAACACAGGCAAAGATATCAAAGATATAAAGACAAAACAAAACAAAAAGCAGCGCCAGTCTTGGCTTAAGCCCACCAAGTAATCTCCAGGTTGTCCTCTGCTGTACCAAAGAATCCCCTGAGTATTGTGCAGGCAGAGCAGGTCACCTGGTGCCCACAGTGATGTTGGGACTGCAGATTTAGATGTGTGGGGCTGAGGGGTCTGGACGGTAGTTTTTACAAAGCCAGTGCAGTTTCTGCCCTTGCCTGCACATATGCACACTGAGAGTAGCACCACCAGCCCTGTGTCCTGAGTCTTAGGGCACTTCTTCCGTGTGTGTGTGTGTGTGTGTGTGTGTGTGTGTGGCAGGAGATTTCTGAGCTGCTGAAAGGTGGGAGCTGCCTCTGTGGCTTACTGCTGATCCCTGGTTGTGCCTCCGCAGATGTAATTGCCCTGCCCTAGGCAGGCCAGAAAGGGTGGGGGCTGGGGATGGAGGGGTCTTCTCTCTCCCAGCCCAGCCATGTCACACTCTTCCCGCAGGCCAGAAAAGGTGGTGGCTGGGGGCAAAGGAGTCCCCTCTCTCCTAGTCCAGCAAAAACCACACTCTTCCCAGCCTCCTCCCTGGGCCAGAGCCGCCCACCAGACTTCCCAGAGCCCGAGCACCAAGGCTCCTTTGTAATCTGACACTGCTCCTCAGTTCAGAGGCCAGTTCAAGCCTCTGGAAGGACAGGGGTAGGATTGGAAGAGTGGGGGGAGGGGCCCAGGTATAGAGTTTGTGTCCTTTGTCTGGCCTAGGGCTTAACTGGTGGTATCAGCTGAGGTTATTGCCTCAAATGCTGGATATGCTGCCCCATTGGCGGGAGAGATCAGCTGTGGGATGCAGGGAAAGAGCCCACCTCCTGGCTTTTGTGTTCTCTGTTCTATCCTGGGATCCCCTGCGTCTCTGCAGCTGTGCATGTCGGCCGCGTTTCTGCAGCCGCAGATGTGGGCTGCACCTCTACAGCAGAAGGAGCGGGCCACGTCCCCATAGCCACAGGTGTGGACCGCGTTTCCACTCCGCTCCCTTCCCTCTTCCCCTGCTCGCCCAATTTTCTCACCTGTAAGTAATCCTTGCATGACTCTCTTAGTTGCTCTGCGTGATGAGCAGAGAGTCCTTCAATGGGTTATAAATGTCCTGTTTCTGATAAGATCCGGAGGAGAACTCAAAAAGTGCGCCCCGCTGTTGCCATTCCTATGACGTCCTCTAAGGTTTTTAAGGGTTAAAAATTCTAACTAATATGGAAATAATTAATACATGTGTTCAGTAAAAATGGTATAACATGCAGATATGTTCTCAACAAGGCAAATAATTTTATTCTTGTTATTTCCGAGTTTTACCTCTTACAATTAAGCTAGCTAAAATTAAAATGTTATTATAAGGGTTTAAAAAATAAGCTTTACTATTAACGATGTGCTTAACTAAAGCTAAAACTTAATGCTATTTCTCTGCTAAAAGAGCAAAAATTTCCTGTCCTGTTGGTAAGGTCTTAAAGAGATTACAAATTGAAAACAAAAAATTTATGTTTTATTTAAATTATTTCTTGCATTCTTTATAATCAGGTCTCTAATGTCTTAAGTAAACTGTCTTCTTAATATTAAAAGAGCTAAAATTTTGCTTATAACTATTTAACTTTCTGTACTTGCCTGCAAAGTCTTTTAATTTTCACCATGATTAAATAAATAACAAGTGTTCCACAATGACCTGTAATTCTATTTGACCAAATGCTTTAAAACTTTTGATGTTTGTAAAACTTCCCAATATTCAAAAATTAGAGTTTTATCCTTGACCTTCGAGATTTTAAGAACTTTGGGGTTTGTTAGATAGATCCCTGAATGAACTCAAAGATTTGTTCTCTCTCTATAAAAGGGGGAAATTAAACTAATTAGGCCTATCCAGTGTGGTAAATTACACAGGAAGCATTGCCAAATAAATAATACTTTAAAAACTTAGTTCTTCTATGTCTCTGAAAATTTTTTTTCTTATCATGTCTTTATAATATAAACACACAGGAACAAATCAAAACATTGCCCTCAGAGACTAAAAGAAAATAAAAGTGGCTTTTTAAAAATACAAACTATTATGTAAGTACCTTGGCCAAAATTGGTTTATAAAATAAAACATATATAGATGATGTAATACAGAATTGTACACCTGAAATCTATGTAATTTTACTAACAATTGTCAACCCAATAAATTAAAAAAATAAATTATAAAAAACAAACAAACAACAACAAAAAAAACATAGTTACATAGTTGGCTTTTTTTTTTTAAACATCTAGAAAATAATAAGGATAAAACGAAATATAAATGAAAAATAGGATATATGTTTTTGGTGGAGTAAGTTATGGAACAGAGAAATAAATACTTTTCTTGAGGGAAAGGAAAATAGAATGTGTTTTTTGGATAAGAGGATATAATGGACATGATTTTTTTGTTGTGAAAAGAAAGAAAAAAAAGCAATATTGTCCTAAGATAGAATGATTGTTTCAAAATAAGAAAGGAAAAGATAGGATGAAAACTTAAAGGTATATGTAACTTGCAGAAGGTTTGTGGAGGAACAATCTTGAGAAGAAAATTTTATATATGGTCAGGCTAACTGTGTAGAGTGTATAAAATATGTATGTTGGATTGAGGTTTGTAAAACAAGTTGTTTACTAGTAGGGACAGGACTATGGCTGCATATGTGTGAGACTGATAAGAGTGAGGTGAAAAACATGTTTTTGTGTGAAACTGAGCATAACAAAATTCAGTGATAAACACGTTCACCAAAAGCACTTCTGGTTATCACCTAACAGGTAAACAAGCCCAAGGAAAAGAGGATAAAAGCAGAGCTCCAGAGCAATGCCGTGAGTAGTCCGACTGGGCGATCCAGCTAAGACCCTCTGCAAGGCTCTGAGTGAGACACTCTGGAACAATCCTCCGGGACATTCGTCTGGGCAATCCGACGGAGTCCTCTGCGAGGTGCAAGCCACTATACTCCGGGACTCTCCCAAGTTCTTCCTTGCAAGATCAGCTTGCCTCAAACCTGTCATGGGCCCAGTCGTCCCTCCCAGACCAGGGGCCTTCTCTACCTCGATTGACTCTGGGGCTTGGTTCATTATTAAATTCTACTTTATCTTGTATAACTTATTGTGCTTACCAGAGCACTGGCCTCTTGAGGAACATTGGTTCCCAAATAAAGCTGTGTTGCTCTATCTGAACCTGTGCATCAGGACTTTGTTCCCCACTCACGACAGGAGTACCATGCAGGGACATAGGGCCCTACCGAGTGGTTAATGTCCCCTTGACTTTCAGGAAAAGACTGACATGTGGTGACTGCCCTTATAGGCACTCGCAACACTAAGATAGAAATGAGTAACTGAGTCAATTGCATTATTTACATGTACATGTGAATGTGAGTTCTCAGCAAGTCTTAACCATGGCCATTTATAAGTCTTTTATCATTTCCAGATAATTACTCTTTGATATTTTTACAGAAATGTTTCTATAAAGGCGTTTCATCTTCAGAGAAATTCATGGAGAAGGTTTTAACACTATAAAATACAGATTTCTTCGGAATGTCAAAAAGCTCAATATAATGTAGATTATGGCTATATACATTTTCAAAACTGTTATGTACATATACAACTTTATTTTAGATGTATGAGGGATTGCATACAATGAGCACATGAAAGGTACTGTGTATATAAAGATCTGATTCCCAGTTTCGTATATCCACCTCTGTGCTGGATGTCCCAACACCAATGGAGTTTTTGCAGGTGCCTACCCTAAGATGAGGGTGAATGGATGCTTGTGATATAATGGAATGAAGACTGGTCTTGGATTCAGAAAATTTAGATCTGCATTTCATATTGTAGATATTCATGTAGGGTAGTATCTGGCATATAATAGGTAGTTCTTATTTGAAATGCGGTAAATGAATAAATGAATACCATGAACTGGAAAAAAAAATACAGATTTCTAATTAACTTTTAAAAATATACACTGAACTAGGTAAAGATTTACAGAACTCTAAGGAAAAACTGGATTCATAAAACTGCTAATAAAAGGTCAAGATCAATAAGAATTAATAACATGGGACTAAATAAACTGATTTTTCCCCCCTAAAATACCTATGGCCTACAGCAATTTGTAGGCCTAAACCTTTGTAAGCACAACTGAAACATTTATCTTTTCTACCTGACCCCTCTAAAATTTCAGGTACTTATAACTAATCATATGTGACCAAATTTAAAGGTGTTAAGTTTTTTATTTGTATTTCTCAATTTAAAGGAAGTTCTTGCACCAAAATGGACTGCTCAGGTGAAGATTCAAAATTTAAAAGTACTGGGAAGTGAAACAGATATCTGTTGTGAACAATGAACCCAAGGTTCTGGACTAGGCCTGTATAATCCACACCTTCCTTTTTCATTTTTGTTTTTTGTTTTTGCCTTTTTACCCCTTTTCCTCACTTTAGTTCCTTCCTATCTTACAAATAATATGAGAGGCCAAAAACTCACTATAATTGTTATTGTTCTCTATTTTCTCCTTAATATCTGTCTGGGAAGATAACTCAACTTTGGGCATCATCTTTAAACCTCCTTTATAAGTCAAAACATGCAACTGGTTGCACCTATAGTCAAGGATGTTTAATACCTGGCAATATCAGCCCCAGTGAAGGGACCAGATTTGGAAGAATACATTTTCCTTGGGCAGGTATTGCAATCACCAACCAGAAAAATCTTCCAGTTCCCTTACACGAGTTATATTAGACAATAGAATTTTCTATATCCTAGCTGAGCAAGGTGGGGTTTGCTCTGTTCTTAATACCTCTTGTTGTACCTGGATAAAATCTCTCTGATGAAATAAAGACAGTTGATAAAAATCTGGGCACAAGCCAAATAATTAAATACAGTTCCCATTGACAACTCATGGTTCTTTAATGTCTTCAGCTGACTGCTCTCAGGTATCATCTTCTGGTTCAGATCTATTCTTCAAGTTGGACTTAGCGTTTTGTTTGTTATTATGGAAAATGATGCTGTTATAAATCTTTGTTTTACATAGCTCATTATAAAGATACTATTCTGATAAATGGTGATCAATGTTTTGAGATGATCACTAAGGCCTATGAGACTTCATATGAAAAACCCTAAGAAACTACAAAAGATGTTTGTCTTTAAAGGAACATGATGGTAACGTCTTCCTCTGTTCTGGTGCTCTTATTGCTCAAATGTGGCCTAAGTTGCCTAAAAAAAACCTTTTCCTTCTATGTGGGACATGACATATCAATACTGAGCCTTCTTGGCAACAAGGGACTGACAATGGCATGACATACCTAAGATGAGCTCCTTGGCAATGGAAGACTGATGATGCTTTTAATAACTGACCAAGACAGCTTTCCAATGGTTGATCAGCAATGCTTTCAAAGAAAGATCGTGATGAAATGGGGGGAAAAAAAAACAGAAAACAAAACAAACAAACAAACAAACGAAAGAACAGAGCCACTGTGGTTAAAATGGAGCTGGAGCTACCATGGCTAAGGAACAACTTTGCACATTTTATGCCTCAAACATTTGGAATGTTAAAACAGGAAACAATAACCTTTGTGCAGGGTCGAAAGCAACTTTGTTTTACAAAAAAGAACTATTTGCAAAGAAAACGACAAGTTATTATGACTACTAGACTGATGACTACTGGACTGAGAATTTAAGACATTGTTTAGAAATAACATCACTATGTATGTTATCAACAGCAATAGAAATGTCTCCCTTGTATTGATATAATTATTCTCCTTCACTTTCTCATAAACACCCAATGCCTTTGTTTTCTAATCAGAACATTGGGGCTTTTGCCTGAATCAGTGCATTCTGAATAGCTACTGTTGTTGATTGCAAACGTGTTTTGCCTCTCACCTTTTATTTATTATTTTTATTCAATGCCTTGCAATTTTTTTTGTAAGTTTTCTATTTTCTTTCTTTCTTTCTTTTTTTTTTTTAGATTTTATTGGGGAAGGGGAACAGGACTTTATTGGGGAACAGTGTGTACTTCCAAGACTTTTTTCCAAGTCAAATTGTTGTCCTTTCAATCTTAGTTGTGGAGGGTGCCGTTCAGCTTCAAGTTGTTGTCCTTTCAGTCTTAGTTGTGGAGGGCGCAGCTCAGCTCCAGGTCCAGTTGCCATTGCTAGTTGCAGGGGGCGCAGCTCACCATCCCTTGTGGTAGTTGAACCAGCAACCTTGTGGTTGAGAGGACGCACTCCAACCAACTGAGCCATCTGGGAGCTCAGAGGCAGCTCAGCTCAAGGTGCTGTGTTCAATTTTAGTTGCAGGGGGCGCTGCCCACCATCTCTTGCAGGACTCGAGGAATTGAACTGGCAACCTTGTGGTTGACAGCCCACTGGCCCATGTGGGAATTGAACTGGCAGCCTTCGGAGTTAGGAGCATGGAGCTCTAACTGCCTGAGCCACCGGGCTGGCCCCTGCAATTTTATTTTAGATTTTCACCATTATAATGTGTACATGTATCACTTATACACAATTGAAAAAAGTCTTCTTTAAATAGAGAGATTGTACTCTATGATCAGAGGTGTCTTTCAACTCTGATGTTTCATAGTTTTATTAAAATAGTCAATGCAAATTAAAAAAAAAACAGACAATATTTATCATCTCTTTGTTGGCAAACATTAAAAGTTTGACAAATGAGTGTTGCAAAGATGTTGGGAAAATTGGTACTCTCATACACTGCTTCTGGGAGGGTACAGTGAGAATCACTTGGGAAAACTGGTAGGATGAGTACACAACAGGTCTAGCACTTCCACTTCTGGGTGTGCAGTGTTTTACACCGAAACATCCTGGACAGAAGATATGCTGTGTTTATTTGCATAAATGCTATACTATAAGGAGCATTCTGTGACACACCTAAGGATGTACTGGTAGAGGGCTTGCAAGAGCAGTAACTTTGAAATAACCCAAATGTCCATAAATGTCTGTGTCATTTTGTCAGGAAACTATTAAACTATTAAAAATGAAGGCATTAGGTCTATAGGTTACAATGTAGATAAATCTGTAAGACATATCAAGTGAAAAAACACATTGCAGAATGTTACATATAATGTGATACAATTTGGAAACATAAACACACCTGTCTGGATGGCTATCATCAATAAACCAACAAAAAACAGGTGCTGGTGAGGATATGTAGAAAAGGGAACCCTCCGTGCACTGTGGGTGGGATTGCAGATTGGTGCAGCCACTATGGAAAACAGTTTGGAGGTTTCTCAAAAATTTAAATATAGATCTACCTTATGATCCAGCAATTCCACTTCTGGGTATTTATCCGAAGGCCTTTTCTTTTGAAGTTAACAGTATGTATGTTTTTTTTTTTAAATGTCATCTATTGAGACAAATTTTCGTTGTTTCCAGTTTGAGCTATTACAAATAGACCTACTATAATAACTGTATATAGGTCACTGTGTTAACGTTTTTATTTCTGTGGGATAAATGACCAGAGTGCAATTGTAGGGTTGTATGATTCTGCATGTCAGTTGTTTAATAAATGGCCAAACTGATTTTCAGGGTGGCTGTGCCATTTTATAATTCCACTAGGAGTGTATGAGTGATCTAGTCACTCTGCATCCTCTCCAGCATTTTGGTGTTGTCACTGTTTTTTTTATTTAAGTATAGTCGGTATATAATATATTAGTTATATTAGTTTCATGAGTACAATATAGTGATTCACCATTTTTATACTTTACAACGTGATCACCCCACTAATTCTAGTAAACACTTGTCACCATGCAAACTTATCATTGTGTTATCACAATATTATTGACTATATTTCACTTCATCTTTTTCACTTATTCCCCAACACCCTCCTTTCTGGCAACCATCCCTTTGGTCTGTTTCTATGAGTGTGTTTTTACTTTGTTTTATCTGTTCATTTGCTTTGTTTTTTAATTCCACATATTTTTTGTTAGCCATTCTGACACGTATATGGAGATATCTCATTGTGATTTAATTTTCATTTCCCCAATCACCGAACAATGTTGAACATCTTTTCATGTGCTTAATTTCCATCTGTGTATCTTCTCTAATGAAATGTCTCTTCATATCTTTTGCCTATTTTGTAATTTGATTTTATTTTTAACTGTTTCATTTTGAGAATTCTTTATATGTTCTAGTTGTTCCTTAGATATATGGTTCACAAATGTTTCCTCCCATAATGCAGTTTGGCTTTCCATTCTCTTATCAGAGGCTTTCATGGAGAAAAAAAAAAAAAATCAACTTTTAGTCCAATTTATCACTTTTTTATGGATCATGCTTTCAGTACCATGTCTAAGAACTCTTCATCAAGCCATAGTTTTCAGCTTTTTCCTGTTTTCTTTGAAAAGTTTTATAGTTTCACATTTTATACCTGGATATATGGCCTATTTTTGGTTAATTTTTGTGTGATGTGTAAGATTCCTATTTTCTTTTGCTATGGACATCCAATCTTTCTTTGCATTTCATTTTGTATTATTTTTATTGCTATAGCACCATTTGTTAACACGTTGCATAAAGCGGGGTTTAAATCCCTCATACTCCTCTGTTCTGGCAGGTTTTTAAAAGAAACTACTTTAAAATGCACTCTTCTCTTTAAAGCGTAAATGCTTCTATGTCATTTATTATTTTTCTATGGAATTTTTTAAGATTTACTCACCTGTGATGTTAGTAATCCCTCCTGGTGTGATACTGCAGAAAGCAGCTTCCTTTGTTATTAACGAAACACAAATAATTCAATAAAATGTGCAAAGTAAAAAGAGTCAACAGTAAAAATGAGAATTCTCGTTATCCGTCCTTAACGCATGGCTCAGAAAAAAACACGAAGATTCTCGTGATCCGTACGCAACGTGTTAAAAAGGCTATAATTTCTTCCATTGAATTACTTTTACATCTTTGTCAAAACTAAGTTGGCATAGTTGAGAATCTATTTCTGGATACTTTGCTTTATTCCATGTTGTCTGTGACTATCTTTCTATCAATATCACACAGTGTTGAGTACTGTAGCTATAGAATAAGTCTTGAAATCAGGTATACCGATTCCTCCTATATTAGTCTTCATTTTCAAAATTGCTTAGTCTAGTTCCTCAGCCTTTGCAAATACATTTAATGTAATCTTGCTGTTATATCCATAAAAAATAACTTACTGGATTTTGATAGAAATTGCATTAAACCTTTGATATAATTGCATTATATCAATTTTGAGAATATTGACTTAATATTGTTTTCTACATTGAATTCTCCACAATAGAACAACATATTTCTTCAACTATTTATCTCCTTAGACTATTTTCATTAGTATTTTTGCAGATTTCAACATATAAATCCTGTATGTTTGCTGTATTTGTACTTACTACATTTTATTAGTGATTTTAAATATTGTGGTAATTAAAATTTTTATTTTCTATATATTCATTGCTAGTGAACCAAATTTCACTTTATTTTCATTTTTTATATTAATCACATATCCTGTGACCTTGTTGGACTCACTTATTAGTTTAAGTTTTTAAGAGTTTTTTTTGTATATTCTTAGAGATATCATATGTAGACTATAATGTCATTTGCAAAGAAGGACAATTTTATATCTACCCTTCTGATGCCTGTGTGTTTTATCCCCTTGTCTTGCTTTATTTTGCTTTCCAGGACTACCAGTACTAGGATGAATAATGGTGGTAAGTGCAGAGTTTCTTACCTTTTTTCCAGTCATATGGGAAAGCCTGACAAAGTACAATTTTAGCTAAAGGTCCCTTGTTGTTGTACTTTATCAACTTGAGGATGATTTCCTCAATTCCTAATTTCCTGTGGTTTTATTTTTATCAGAGTAAGTGTTGACTTTTGTGTGTGTGTGTGTGTGCGTGTGTGTGTGTGTGTGTGTGTGTGTGCATGTGTGTGTGAATTGGTATGGTCATGTGACATTTCGTTTTAGCCTGGTAATCTTGTCAGGTACATTGGTTGATTTTTGAATATTTAACAAGCTTTACATTCCTAGAATAAACCTTACTTTGTCATGGTGTAGAATTAAATAAATATGTTGCTATATTTTATACGCTAATATTTTCTTAAGGATTTTTATATCTATATTCATTAAAGATCTTGATCTGCAGTTTTCTTTTTTTGTATTGTTTTTATTTGGTTTGTTATCAGAGTTTGTGTGTATGTGTGTGCGTGTGTGTGTGTGTGTATGTGTGTGTGCACGTGTGCACCTAACTACCTCACTGTGTTGGCCTCTCTTGTCCTCACCTGTGGCATTCAGCCTGTGCTGCTCAGGTGGACACTTTGCTGACAGCTGAAACTCTGCATTTATATGCTAATTTTCTCCCTCACAGATAAGTCAGTTTCCTGTAGTTTTCTTCAATATAAGTATTTCTTTTTGATGATTATTTCCCTGGGGACTTACTATCTCTTCTGCCTACGCACGTCTCAGAGACCCACAGTGGCAGAAACACACCTACCACGAGAATGTTTTTATATTGCTGGGGCAGTAGCCATACTAAATTCTATCCTCTTCTATCACATTTCATTATGAGAACTATTCTCAGGACTGGATTTTTACTTCCTGTGGTTATCTAGATGGTAATAGGACCCCGCATGGTATGTGATTATGGTGAAGCACATTGATGTCCTTAAGGAGATAAGAATGGGTCCAGGCAAAGGTCAGCAGGTCCCAGGGCTCAGAGGTGCACAGAAGCCGCTAACTCTAAGATGCAACATGGGTCAGGGTTAGGTCAGAAACTAGGGATATACTACACAGAATTTTGTAAATCAGCAAAGCCTAGGACCAACATCACTGTAAAGCTGTTGGCTGCATCATGGCTCAGGGAATGAACATCATGTGATAAATGCAGATGAAGCCCTAGTATGGCGGTCCATTGTGAATCAGTGATGGTGGCAAGACCAGAACAAGGACCTGGAGGCCACAACCTGGGGTGAGAAGTCAAGGCAAGTCCTGGCAGCTGCAGGATGGGGTCGTAAATTGTGTGTATCTACAGGAACTATGGTATGGGCAATCACAGCAATACTGAGGGAAGGGCAGGTATAAGGTAGGCAGGTAGGACAAGGGGAATATAGGAAAATACTCAGTTTATGGATGAGTTTTTCAGGTAGGTTTCTTAGTCTAGGAGGGACCTGAAGCATGACACTGGACCTTAAGTGCTAGGCAGCAGTCTGTCATGGAAGCAGGGTGAAGAATCTGAATACAAAGCTGGGAGTGAAGCCATTCATGATTCCTTTCTTTTGGTCTCATCATACCGTATCTTTTTCCATATTTTTACTTTTAACTTATTTTTGTCAGCACATGTTGGGACTTGCTTATTTAAATCCAATCTGATCATCTCTGCCTTTTATTTGCAGTACATGGGTGTTTCCATTTAATACAATTGTTGATACGTTTAGCTTTAAATCTATTGTGTTATTTGTTTTCTAGTTCTCTCACCTATTATTTGGAGAAGGTTCACTTTTCCCTGTTTTTCCCCTTCTGTTGGATTTAGTATTTTTCTATATTGTCTTATTTGTTGGTTCAAACCAAGGAGTTGTAACTCCTTGCTTTGTAAATTTAATGCTTGCGTTAGTGGTTATAGTATATCTTAACTCATCACAGTCTACCTTTAAGTGATATTAAAACATTTAATGCATTGTAATCAATAATTACAATCTTGATTGTATTCCCCACCTGGCCTTTGTGCTAATTTTGTGATGCATTTTACTTTTACATATGTTATTAACCCCAAAATCCATAGTTAATTAAGCAGTCAGCTTTTTTTTTTTTTTTAACAATTTCTTTGTTTATTTTTCAGTTACAGTTGACACACAATATTATTTTAGTTTCAGGTGTGCAACATAGTGATTAGACATTTATATAACTTATGAGGTGATCAACCCGATAAGTCTAGTACTCATCTGACACTGTACATAGTTATTACAATATTATTGACTGTATTCTTTATGCTATATTTTACAACCCATGACTATTTTATAATTACCAATTTGTACTTCTTAATCCCTTCTCTTTTTGAACCCACCTCCCGAACCCCCATCCCATCTGGTAACCCTCAAAATGTTCTCCGTACCTATGAGTTTGCTTGTTCATTTATTTTCTTTTTTAGATTCCACATATAAGTGAACTCATATGGCATTTGTCTTTCTCTGTCTGACTTACTCAGCATAATACCCTTTAGGTCTATTCATGTTGCAGATGGCAAGAGTTCATTCATTTTTATGACTGAGTAATATTCTACTGTATATATGTACCACCTGTTTTTTATCCATTCATCCATTGATGGACACCCCAGTTGTCTCCATATATTGGCTCTTGTCAATAATGCTGCAGTGAACATATGGATGCACATATTCTTTCAAAGTAGTGTTTAGGATTTTTTGAATAAATATCCAGCAGTGGGATCACTGGATCTTTGTTTGTCTTTTGGTATATAGCCTTTATTTTAAAGTGTATTTTGTCTGATGTGAGTATTGCTACCCCAGATTTCTTTGATTCCATTTTCATGAAATATCTTTTTCCATCACTTTCAGTCTGTGTCCATCTTTCTATTTGAAGTGAGTCTCTTGTAGGCAGCACATGTAAAAGTCTTGTTTTCTTATCCTTTCAGCCATCATATATCTTTTGATAGGAACAGCTAATCCATTTACATTTAAAGTAATTGTTGATACGTAGTTATTGACATTTTATTATTCACATTTGTTTATCTTTTCTTTTTCTCCTCTTCTTCGTCCTCCTCCTCCTTCTCCATCTTCCCCTTCTTTTTCTTGTCCCTGTAACAATCCTTGTAATACCGGTTTGGTGATGATGAACTTCTTTACATTTTTCTTGTCTGGGAAGCTTTTCATCTCTACTTTGATTCTAAATGATAGCCTTGATGGGTAGAGTGGTCTTGGTTGTAGTTTCTTGCGTTTCATCACTTTGAAATATATTTGTTGTTGTTTGTTTTGTTTGTTTCTTTTTTTTTTTTTTAAGATTTTTATTTGGGAAGGGGAACAGAACTTTATTGGGGAACAGTGTGTACTTTCAGGACTTTTTCTTTTCCAAGTCAAGTTGTTGTCCTTTCAGTCTTAGTTGTGGAGGGTACAGCTCAGCTCCAGGTCCAGTTGCCGTTGTTAGTTGCAGGGGGCGCAGCCCACCATCCCTTGCGGGAATCGAACCGGCAACCTTGTGGTTGAGAGGAAGTGCTCCAAACAACTGAGCCGTTTGGGAGCTCAGCGGCAGCTCAGCTCAAGGTGCCATGTTCAATCTTAGTTGTAGGGGACGCTGCCCACCATCCCTTGCGGAACTCGAGAAATTGAACTGACAACCTTGTGGTTGAGAGCCCACTGGCCCATGTGGGAATTGAACTGGAAGCCTTCAGAGTTAGGAGCATGGAGCTCTAACTGCCTGAGCCACCAGGCTGGCCCCGCTTTTCATCACTTTGACTATTTCTTGCCAATCCCTTCTGGTTTGCAAAGTTTCTGTGGAGAAATCAGCTGACAATCTTATGAGACCTTCCTTCTAGATAACTAACTGCCTTTCTCTTGCTGCTTTTAAATTCTCTCTGTGTTTTTAACCTTTGGCATTTTAATTATGATGTGTCTTGGTGTTGGCCTCTTTGGGTTCATCTTGTTTTGGAGTCTCTGGCTTCTTGGACTTGTGTGTCTATTTCTTTCCCTATGTTAGGGAAGTTGTCTGTCATTATTTCTTCAAATAGGTTTTCAATTCCTTGCTCTCTGTCTTCTCCTTCTGGTACTCCTCTGAAGGTACACTTGATGTTGTCCCAGAGGCCCCTTAAACCATCCTCACTTTTTTGGATTCTTTTTTCTTTTCTCTGTTCTGATTGCATATTTTCTGCTGCATTGTCTTCTAAATCACTGATTCAGTTCTCTCCTTCATCTAAACTACTATAGATTCCCTCTAACATATTTTTAATTTCTATTACTGTATTCTTCATTTCTGAATTTTTTTTTATGCTTTCTATCTCCATTTTATGTTTCCTATCTCTTTGTTGAAGTTCTCACTGAGTTCATCTACTTTTCCCCTAAGTTCACTGAGCATCCTTATAAACTGTGCTTTGAACTCTATGTCTCTGTTTTGTTTAGTTCTTCTTCTGGAGCTTTGTTCTGTTCTTTCATTTGGGCCATGTTTCTTCCCCCCTTTTTGGTTGCCTCCCTCTTTTTGTTTCTATGTTTTAGATAGTGTTTCTATGTCTCTCAGTCTTAGTAGAATGGTCTTATGTAGTAGGTGTCCTATGGGGCCGAGTGGTGCAGTCTCCCTGAGCTAGGTATTCTAGGTGTGTCCCTTCTGTGTGTTGTATGAGCCCTTTTATTGTAGTTGAGCTTTGGTTGCTGTTTGCATGTAATTGGGAGGGATTGACCCTTGGGTTGATTGGTTGTGAAGACTGACTGACTACAGAGGAATAACAGGTGTGCAGAGGCTGACCCAGGGAGCAAGATTCATTTTGGCAGGTCTCTGGTGCCTGCCCAGTTTGCTCTTTGGGTGTACCATCCTTAGAGACAGCTGGGTGATGCTCCAGCTTGGTCTAAAGCTGGCGACCAGATGTGCCAGCCCTGGGGCCTTGGGGTAGGGAGACCAAGTTCCACCACAGCCTGTGCCCTTCGCAGGGCCACCTGGAATGAACCACAAAGTAATTCACAGATGGCTGTCACCCACACTGGGTTTCAAGATGCCTTCAGAGGCTAGTATGTGAGCTGAAACCAGCTGCTGGTAGTACCAGGCTTGGGAGTGCTCAGCAAGAGGTACAGGGCATGCTGAAGACAGGTGCTGCTTGTTTGTTTTTTTTTGAACCTTTGATAGATTTTAGGAAAGTCCTCATAATGAGCCAAGACTGGCCGTTGGTATGGTAAAGCCACTGAAAACAGCTTGGGTGTGCCTGAAATTTGGGTGGGGTGGGTCTCAGGGAATCACCAGGGTGGGGTAAATGGTGTCAGCTAGGTTGATGGAAACTCAGATATCGCAGCCACCTGCATCTACAAGCCAGGAGGGGGTAGGGTTCAACAAAGAAAAACTAATTCTGTCAGCTGCCCCTCCAGCTCTCCTCATTAAGCCAGACAACTCAGTTCCTCCCCACAATTCACTGACAACTTTTGAGGTGCTGGCCCAGAGCTGGCGCTCAGAGGGAGTGAGTCCATCATTGAATAAGTCTGTGCATGGGCCCTTAAACAGGTCGCCTCAGGTTGCAGCAGCCCTCCATCTCACTCAGCCACAATATCCACTGGTCTTCATAGCCAGAAATTATGGTGACTTCTCTCCACAGCACTAGAACTCTGGGTTGGGGAGCCTGGTATGTGGCTGGGACCCCTCAGTCCCCTGGGGGACAACTTAACAACCAAGATATCCCTCCTGATTTTAAATGGCACACAAGGTTGTGGGACCAGCTTGTTCTGCATCTCTGCCCCTCCTACCAGTCTTGAGATGGTTTCTTCTGTGTGTCCTTAGTTTAGGACTTTGGGTTAGTTAGACTTCACGTGATTCTCAATGATGGTTGTTCTGTAATTTAATTGTAATTTTGATGTGGTCACTATTGGCAATTGAACTAAATCTCCAGCCCATTTTTCCTCCCTCAATATGCTTAATTCTTAGAAGAATTTAAAAGATGCTAATCTAGACAGATCAGAATGAAAGATATCACATACATCATCATTTTAAAAATAGACCTGGAGTTTAAAAAGAGTATAGCCTTAACTCATGCCTTTTCATCAACAAAAAAATATGATTTTAGTTATATCAAAGTATATTATTTCTCTCTCTCTCTCTCTCTCTCTCTCTCTCTCTCTCTCTCTCTGTGTGTGTGTGTGTGTGTGTGTGTGTGTAATGAGACTAGAACGTAACATTAATATTATATGTAAATGATAAAATCATTTGATATATTTTTGTTGTATTTTTAACTTTTGCATAATTTTAATTGTTTAAAATTAAGCGGTATTATATTGGAAAACTAACACTAATTTTGAGGTATTATATTGGAAAACTAATACTAATTTTGAGGGGGAAAAACATCTGGAAGAAAATTTGCCAAAATTTTCATAGTGGATTATCTGGATGATGTGAATGTGGATAGCTCTTATTTGCATTTTGCTATTTTAAAAACATTTCTAAAAATGTCTTTAAAATGACACTTTTTGTTTGTTTGTTTTTTAGTTTCAGATGTGCTATGTAAAGACCTGAGCAGTGATCATTCTCATCTTTACATCAAGAAAATGCTCAGCAAAATGAAAATTAATGCCTTTCCCTGGACTCATTAGAAATCTAGGGTCAAAGGCAAGCCATGATGACAAAGTCTTGAGAAAGGAAATTTTAGATCACAACAAAGAGTTGTTTAACAACCAAGAGAAAGAGAAGCCACTGGAGCCATAAATTAGTAGAAACTTTTAAAGGTTATGTTGACCAATACCTGAAGGCTGAAAATAAGCCAACTTGAGAGAGAGAAGCTCTTGGGGCCACATTCTTAGGAAGATTCCCACACTTCCATGGCTTTACCTGGAGGAAATCCTAGTTCTCACAGTGAAGCTTGAAGAAAGAAACCCTCTGGCTCTGATGGGGGCAAGGGGTAGGGAAGCATAATCCTTGTAAAATACACCCACAACATTTTCCATAACAAATACTATCCAGTGACTATGACTTTACTAAAACATTATCCCAGTTGGAGAGCTTTGCTTCCACTTAAGTCTTCTTTAGCCTTCCCGTTTCACCTAAGAGAAGAGAAATAAGCTATACAACTATAGAAACACTTCTGAACACTCACAGCCTAGACACACAAGCCCAATGATAAGTTGACTTTCAGTCATATAATTATACAGTGCTTCCCCTCTTCACATATTTCCGCTACACCAATTGGGCTCCAAGATAATAATAGAGGTTTTTAGTTAAAATAACTGTGAAATGCATACTTGTTGTGAAAAGCAATACTTAGAAAAGCCCAGAGTAAAAATAGAAGACAAAATCAAGAAAACTAGAGGACTTTGAAGCCTCTGCCACTTATTGCTACAGTAAACATAACACACAGCCTGACTCCTAGCCAGGTTAACATAAATCCTCAAATTAAAGCCCAATTTATGAAAGTTTCTAGTAACTGAAGCAACATACCCAACTTTCAACAAAATATTACAAGTTATAATAAAATGAAAGAAAAAATACTATCTGAAGAAACAAAGCAAGAATCAGACTCAGCTATGACACAGGTGTTAGAATTTTCAATCAGGTAATTTAAAATACCTGTAACTAATATGTTAAGGGCTCTTGTGGAAAAGAAGACAACACACAAGAAAGTATGGATAATATAAGTGAGAGATGAAAATACTAAGAAAGAAATAAAAGGAAACATTTGAAATTAAAGACACTGCGAAAGAAATGAAGAATGCCCTTGATGGGCTTATCACTAGATTGGACACAGCCAAGAAAAGAATCAGTGAACTTAAAGATAAGTCAAGAGAAACTTGCCAGAATGACATACATAAACAAATAATTAAATAAAATAAATCAAAACGCAGCAAATAAAACAGAACATCCAAGAGCAGTGTGACAATTTCAAAATGTGTAACATATAATTGGAATATCAGAAGTCAGAGAAAGAGACAACAAAGTAGAATAAATATATGAAACAATAAGAGTCAAGAAATTTCCAAAATTAATGACAGACATCAAACCAGAAAACCAAGAAGCTCAAAGTAGTACAAAGGTTAAATTCCAAAGAACACATACACATAGGTAAATAGAGAAGCCAGAGCGGATAAATCACAGCTTACCTATAGAGGAACAAGAAACAGAATTACAGTATATCTCTTGTCAGATGCAATCCAAAGAATAAAAGTATGGCATAAAATATTTAAATTGTTAAAAAGTGATAACTTCCCAAGCTAGAATTTTATATTCACCAAAATTATCCTCTAAAAGTGAAGAAGAAATAAAAACTCTCACAAACAGTATCTAACTTAATGAATTACCAGTGGGCATGCACTGTAGGAAATTTTAAAAGAAATTCTTCAAGAAGAAAGAAAACAATATAGTCAGAAACTCGTATCTATATAACAAAAAGAATAGTGTCAGAAGATGAATAAATATAAGTAAAATAAAATCTTTAGTTTTCTTATTTTAATTAATCTAAAAAATAACTGCTTGAAGTAAAAATAGTAACAATGTACAAGGTGTTTCTAGCATACAGATAAGTAAAAAATGAAAACAGCATCATAAGAATGGAAGAGAAGAATTGGGAATGATCTGTTATAAGGTAACTGTACGTGCGAAGTGGCATTATGTTATTTGACAAAAATTCAGATTACTTAAAACTGTGGAACAACCGCTATTTTAAAAAACTGAATAGTTATATGCTAGGAGAAAAGGTGAAATGAAATGATGTAAAATCGTCAATTGAAAAGGCAGAAAAGACAGAAAAAGAGGGGAAGAAATAAAGAACAAATACAAAGAACAAAACAACATACAGGAAAAAGTTGCAAACAATAGATTGATGTTAGTCCATCTCTCTCAATATTCACTTAGAGTTGATCTTAAAAAATGACCTAACCATGTGTTGTCTACAAGAAACCCACATTAAATATAGCAATTCATATCGGTAAAAATAAAGGAATGGAGAAAGAAATACAGGTTTTCCCCAATATCTGAAAGTAGAATTGTGGGGACAGAGCCAGGAGTGCAGTTTCCAGGCTCTCGGCCTCACGCAGAAACGTGCTGGCTCAGGTAGTAAATGGCCATCAACTGTGATTGGATGGCCATCAGCTGTGGCTAGTGGGCTGTCAGCTGTAACCAGTGAGCCATTGGCCACTAATATAACTGCTGTGCTATGCTAGCAGGAAAATAGGGGCTAGCAAGAAGATGGTGACTGAGCTGGTAAGTGCGGATTGCAGTTAGGATGGCGGGTTGCGGACAGTGTGGATCCAGCCTCCAGTGAGACTATAGTGCCGCCAGCGAGAATATAATAGTATGACTCCCCCATCTATGGCTCTGTGGGTGTTCCTTTTTGGCCTTACCATGTCCTGTGTTCTTATGTGGGGATTGGGACCGGAGACCCCGCCTGATGACTCCCTGTGTGACACATGGTGCAGCGAGCAGGGTACAGTGCTGGCCAAAGCTCTCTGAAGGGCGGTGGAGCAGTTTGTGCATATGAACACTTAGTCTCAGGAAGACCAGGAGGAGCAGATGCCGGAGAGCTGGACCCCCGTGGACGGGTGGGAAGATGTGGACGGTTCTCCAACCAGCATAGGCCGGAGATGAATGAAAACAAGTACTAATGTATGTCTTTTGTCAAAGCGAACTAGCATAAAGCAAACTTTTGGAAAACAGGGGATACCTCTACCATGCTGACACTAATCAAAAGACTTGGAGTAGCTGTTTCAATCTCAGACAAAACAGACATCAGAATGAGAAGCATCAGGAGACCCATTACATTACAATAACGTAGTTACTGCTCCAAGAACATGAAACAATCCTAATGTGGATGTACCCAACAAAAGTACATCAAAATATGTGAGGCAAAACTTATAGCACTAGGATGAAATTTAAAAAAATATCTATTATATTTGGAAACTTCAACATCCTCCTTTCAGTAATTGAAAGACCCAGCACGCAGAAAATCAGTACAGAAATTGTTAACGTAAAAGGCACTATTAATCAACTTGATATAATGACATTAATAGAAAAATCCATCCAACAACAGTAGCAGAATACACATTTTCCTCAAGCTCACATGAAACATTCACTGAGATAGACCACATTCAGGGACCTGAAGTTCACCTTAAGAAATTTTAAAGAATGGAAGTCATATGAAGCATATTCTCAGATTACAGTAGATTGAACTGAAATCAAACTGGAAAGATAACTAGGACATCCCAAAATATTTGGAAATTAAATAATACATTACAATTTAACACATGGGGAAATATTTAAGAAAATTTTAAAATAGATTTTGAAGTAAATTAAAAATAATATACAACTTAAAATTTGTAGGATGCAGTAAAAGCAGTGCTTAGATGGAAATTATAGCGTGAAATTCATATATATCTTTATACATAAAGAATTTATATATAAATAAAATTAGATTATCAATAATAGAGTATCAATAATCAAAAATAGAGTATCAATAATGTAAATTTCCAGGTTAGGAAACTATAGAAATAATAGGGATTTATGCATATGGAAAAAGGAGAAAAGAAAAATATTAAAGCAGAAATCAGTGATTTTGAAAAAACAATAGAGAAAATCAATAAAATCAAAAGCTGCTTCCTTGAAAAGATCAATAAATTTGATTAACCAATGGACAAGCTAATCAAGAAAAATAGAGAAAGATACAAATTGCCAGTATTAGAAATGAATGAGAGATTATCACTATGTATCCCCTGAAAGGTAAAAAGGATAACAAAAGAAAACTTCAAAAAGCATTACACCACGAATTTGCTAAATGAGCTAAAATTTATCAGTTACTTAGGACAAAATCACACTGAAAAAAAAAACAAAACAGATAATATGAAAAGGTCTATATCAATTAAATACATTTTATCTATAATTAATAACATTTCCAAAAAGAAAGGTGCAGGCCCAGATGGTTTCACTGCTGAATTTTGTCAAATATTTAAGAAGAAAATTAAGCCCAATTACGCAATCTCTTTTAGAAAATATAAGTAAAAAGAATACTTTCTAACTCATTCTCTGAGGCCAAGTGTTACGTTTAATATCAAAATAAGATAAGGACATTTCAAGAAAGGAAAATTACATACCATGTGTCATAAACTTACGTACAAAAATCCTCAACTTCTGTTTAGCAAGTGGTATCAAGAAGGTATAAAAGTAAATAGGCTCTGTGAGCAAGTGGGATCTATCCAGATATGCAGCATTATTTTGATATCTGGAAAATCATTCTAATCTGCTACTTCAACAATCTAAAGGAGAAAATTCTTATGACCAGTTCAATTATATTAAAGGCACTTGATGCAAGACAAGACCAACTTATGATAAGAACTCTCAGTGAACTAGGAGTAGAGGAGAACTTAATCAACATGAGTAAGAATATCTACAAAAGTCTCTAAAGTTAACCCCATACTTGTTGGTAAGAAAATGGAAGCTATTTATCTAAGATCATGAAAAAGGCAAGGATGTCCTCTCATGACTCCTACTCAACATCATATTAGAAATCTGAATACATTAGTCTGTGGAAAGTCATAACAAAGTTCCACAGACTAGGTGGCTTAAACAACATAAATTTATTTTTTCACAATTATAGAGGCCAAAAGACCTAAGGCTGGCATGGTCAGGTTCTAATGAAGACCTCCTTTCTGGCTTGTAGATGACAGCTGCCTTCATGGCTGAAAGAGAGAGAAAGAGAGCAAGTGTTGTCTCTTCTTATTAGAACTCTTAATTATGCAACCTTAATTACTTCCATAGGGGTTCCATCTCCACATAAAGCTTCTGTGAGTTGGGGCTTCAACATATGAATTTGGGGAGGGGACATAAACATTCAGTTCATAACTCTTCAATAGTGCAATTTTAAAAAATGACAAAAGATATATAGGTTGGAAAAATCTGGTTCACTTACATTGAGAATGGTATTAGAAACCAAGATCTGTGCACAAGATGTGCTCTCTGTTACTGGACTGTCATTGCTTCTAGGCCCTTTCAGCTGAAAGGTACATGTGTATATACTAACATATCTATACATATTTCTTTATGTAACCATTATGTATCTATATATATTAACCTGAGCATAAGTTCATATCGATGTCTTCCGATCTACTCATATGGGTGTTTCTAGCCTTCTCTGCTTGTTTATTTGTAACCTCTCACTCTAACAGTGATATACCTGATTCTTATCATCTATTATCAATTTGCTGAACTTTTATTAATTTCTAAACATTTTGTTTTTATGGTAAATTCATGTCTCATTGCAGGGGCAAGAAATGGAAATTAATTCTAGCTATGTTTAGATTTTATGATTCATTAAAAACATTTTATTTTCTTTAATAGAAAGGGTAACTACAGGGCTGGCCCAGTGGCTCAGACGGTCAGAGCTCCATTCTCCTAACTCCGAAGGCTGCCAGTTTGATTCTCACATGGGCCAGTGGGCTCTCAACCACAAGGTTGCCGGTTCAACTCGAGTCCCGCAAGGGATGGTGGGCTCCACCCCCTGCAACTAAGATTGAACAGGGCACCTTGAGCTGAGCTGCCGCTGACTCCCAGATGGCTCAGTTGGTTGGAGTGCATCCTCTCAACCACAAGGTTGCCAGTTCAACTCCCACAAGAGATGGTGGGCTGTGCCCCCTGCAACTAGAAATGGCAGCTGGACCTGGAGCTGAGCTGCGGCCTCCACAACTAAGACTGAAAGGACAACAACTTGAAGCTGAACGGCGCCCTCCACAACTAAGATTGAAAGGACAACAACTTGACTTGGGGGGAAAAAAAAAGGCCTGGAAGTGCACACTGTTCCCCAATAAAGTCCTGTTCCCCTTACCCAATAAAATCTTACAAAAAAAAAAAATAAAAGAAAGGGTAACTACAGTTCCGTCTGAAAATCATTTGAGTTAACTTTTAATAACTTTAATATATTCTTTTTAATGCTTCACTTTGTATTAGCTCAATCTTTGAGCTTATATTCAGTACATGGAGTGTGGTAAGGAGTTACTGAATTTTCTGGCAAATGTTGATCATTGTCCTCTAAAACATCCCAAGGAAGAAAGAAAGTAATACTTTATCTTTTACAGCACTCTGACCTTATGTTCCTTACCTGGAACCCTCTACATTCATTACAAGAAAATATTCAGTACATCACATTGATGAACGAGGAAGGAGAATAGAAGAGGATAGAAGGCTGAGTGGAGGACATCTATTTATAATATCATAAAAATTGGTTCCAGCCCTTTCCAACCTCCACCTTTTATACCTCTGTCCAATCCTGATGGAATGCCCTCATCATGTCTGCATCACTTTCTTTTTTCCTGAACTCTCCCTTCCTGCAGCTATCCAGACAGGAATATTTTGGCATTTTGGCAGATAGTGTTTGATAATGTCTCCTAATTAGTGTACTAAAAGGAACACTAGAGACTAGTTAGTAATCAGGATAAAATACATAATGCTATCGTAACAAACCAGCCTCCATGTCTCAGTGGCTTAACAGTAGAAGACTTATTTCTCATCCAAGTCAGTCTTGTGTAGGATGTCCTCCTTTGTCTTGAAACTGTTCCATCTGAAACATGGCCCCCAAGATCACTGTGGTGGGATTGGGTAAAACTTTTTTAAGAACTAGGTCTAAAAGTTGTTTATATCACTTCAGTCCAGTTAGGTAATTCCAGCATAACTTCAGTAAGGCTGAGAAAAGTATACTTCCTGTGTCTAGATGACAGCATTGTCAAATAAATTGTTTGTGTCAGTCCCAGTTGTCAGGAAACTGGAGTTTGAGTTTTTACTATCAACTTGTTACATTATTATTGGTAAGTCATGAAAAGCTCCAGAGCTTTAACTTTTACTTTCATTTATTTATTAATTCATTTTCTTATTTTACAATTGCCATGCACTTAATGTGGTTTGAGCACTCTGCATGAAGATAGACTATAAATGTAAATAAGACAGAATCACTATTTTGCAGGAGTTTACTGGTAGGGAGAATTGGCCCCTGGCAACTGTTATTCAACTTTCTGTCTCTACAATTTTGATTTCAATTTTCCTCACGGAAGTAGAAGGATACAGTATTTGTCTTTCGTAATTTTTTTTAGTTAATATCTTCAAGTTTCCTCCACGTTGTAGTGTATGTCACAATTTCTTTCCTTTATGGGATGAATAATATTCTATGTATGCATATACCATATATTTTTTTTATCAATTCATCTGTCAGTGGACATTTAGGATACCTTCATGTTTGAACTGTTGTGAATAATGCTGCCATGAATATAGGTGTACAAATATCTTTTTAAGACCCTGTTTTCAATTTTTAAGTATATACCTATGAGTGGAATTGCTAGGTCACATGGTAATTCTATTTTTTAATATTTTAGGGAACCACCATACTGTTTTTTATAGCATTTTACAATTTTACATTCCCACCAATAATGCACCTGTGTTCCAATTTCTCTTTTTTCTTCACCAATACTTGTTATTTATTTATTTTAAATTATTTTATATATCCATTAGCCATACAAAAGGGTATGAGATGGTATCTCATTGTAGCCTTGATACACATTTCCCTAATAATTAGTGATGTTAAAAATATACTTATTGGCCATTTGTATATCTTCTTTGGAAAAATGTCTATGCAAGTCTTTTGACGATGTTTGAACAGAGCTCTTGTTGTTGTTTTGTTGCTGTTGTTTTGAGTTGTAGGAGCTCTCTAAATATTCTGCATATTAATCCCTTAATTCCTTATCATATACAAGATTTGCATATTTTCTTTCATTCTGTGGTTTGCCTCTGTTGATAGGATTTTCTGATGCACAAATTTACATGAAGTCCAATTTGTCTATTTTATCTTTTGTTGCCTCTGCCTTTGATGTCAGTAGGAAAAAAATCATTGCCAAATTCAATGTGATGAAGCTTTTGCCCTATGAGATCTGACACTTACGTTCACGAACTCATCCTAGAAAAAATTGCTACATACCTCATGGCTGAATATCACTATGGTCACCTTTGAAGTGCTCCCCTTGGGCAGCTATGCACCAATGCCAGCACCTAGTTCACCCTTCAAAGCAATTTTGGAACTCTTTTTTTGGAATGGCCATCAGAGCTGTCATCGTATTACCCTTGATGTCCTGAATGTCATCAAAATGTCTTCCTTTCAATATTTCCTTTATCTTTGGGTAAAGAAAGAAGTCACTGGGAGCCAGATCAGGTGAGTAGGGAAGGTGTTCCAATACAGTTACTTGTTGACTGGCTAAAAACTCCCTCACACACAGTGCCGTGTGAACTGGTGCATTGTCATGATGCAAGAGCCATGAATTGTTGGCGAAAAGTTCAGGTTGTCTAGTTTTTTCATGCAGCCTTTTCAGCATTTCCAAATAGTAAACTTAATTAGCTGCTTGTCCAGTTGGTAGGAGTTCATAAGTTCGAGAACTTAATTGTCAGACTTCATATGTCTTCTTCTGACAGTTTAATAGTTTTAAGTCTAATATTTATATTTTTGATCCATATTAAGTTAAGTTTTTATGTAATGTTAGATAAGGCTTCAATTTCATTTTTTTACGTTTTGATATCCAGATTCCCCAGCAGCATTTGTTAAAACCATAGACTTTTCACTATTGAATGGTCTTGGCAGCCTTTAATGTCAAAACTCTTTTCACCATATATATAAAGGTTTATTTCTGCACTTTTTATTCTATTCCATTGGTGTATATGTTTGTCTTTATGCCAATAACACACTATTTGATTACTTTTGCTTTTGTTTTATGTTTGGAAATATGGGAATTTGAGATCGCTAGCTTCTTTTTCAAGATTGCTGTGACCAGTTGGAATCCCTTGAGTCCATATGAATTTTAGGATGAGTTTTTCTATTTCTGCAATAAATGTCTTTGGGATTTTGAGAGGGGTTGCACTTAATATTTAGATAGCTTTGGGCAGTATTGACACCTTAACAATATTAAGTCTTCCTATCTGTGAACATGTGATAGATTTCCATTGATTTATATCTTCTATATTTTATTTTTAAGTTTTTAATGTTTTATATGTACTAGTCTTTCACCACCTTGGTTAATTCCCAAATATTCTATTCTTTTTGATGCTATTGTAAATGGAATTTTTTTCTTAATTTCCTTTACAAATTGTATGTTGGTAGGTATAGCAATTTAACTGATTTATGTGTGTTGACTTTGTATCCTGATACATTACTGAGTTAATTTATTAGTTCTAACAGTTATTTTATACAATCTTTAGGGTTTTCTATATATAAATCATATCATCTGCAAATAGAGATAACTTTGCTTCTTTCTTTCTAATTTAGATGTCCTTTATTGCTTTTTCTTGCCTAATTTCTCTGGCTAGGACTTCCAGTAGTATGTTCAACAGAAGTGTTGAAAGCAGACATCTTTGCTCTGTTCCTTCCTCATCTTAGAAGGAAAGCTTTAGGTATTTCACAATTAAGTATGATACTCACTGTGAGTTGTTAGTATATGGCCTGTATGATGAACGTAATTTTCTTATCTCTCTAGTTTGTTGAGTGTTTTTATCATGGAAGGGTGTTGAATTTTGTCAAATGATCATTTTTCACACTTTCATTTTGTTGATATGGTGTATTATATTGAGTGAGTTTTGTATGTCGAACCATCCTTGCATTCCAGGAATAAATTTCCCTAAGTCATGGTGTATAATATTTTGTTTTATATATGCGGTGCTGAATTTACTGTTCTAGTATTTTGTTTAATATTTTGTAAAATTATCCAACATACAAAGAACTAGATAATATGACTTGTTCTGAAGCAAAAACAAGATAATTAGTATAAATTAGCCCTAGTGCCAGAGTTTACTGACAATGATTTTAAATCAACTACTATAATTATGTCAATGAAAAAAACAAAGGAATTCTCACAATGAATGAAAAGATAGAATATCTCAACAGACAAACAGAAACTATAGAAATTAATCAGATTACAATGCTAAAACTGAATAATATAGAATCTGAGAAAAGATTTACTGGGTGGATTTAACAACAGAATGGAGATGACATAAGAGATAAAATAAACTTGACAGTATAATAATTAAATGATATGGTCTGACAAAGAAAGTAAAAAAAATATTAAAAAAATAAACAACCTCTCAGGAACTATGGGACAATATCAAAAGATCTAACATGTGTAAAAGTATAATCCCAGGAGCAAGATCTAACATATATAAAATTTTAATTCTGGGACAAGGAAACTATGTAAAGTAATAACAGCCAAACTTTTCCAAATTTTGTGATAGAGATGAATATAGAGACTCAAAAATTTCAGCATGCACCAAGCATGATAAATACAAAGACTGCCATGCTAATGCTGAAAACCGAAGATAAAGAAAAATTGTGAAAGCAGTTTCACAATTTATGAAGAAAAATGACACATTACATTCAGAGAAGCAATGCTTTTAGTGACAGCTGATCTTCCTGTCAGAAACTAGAGACCAAAAGACAATGTAATAACATCTTTGAAGCAGTAAAATAATAAACAGTAGTCATAATTCTGTATCTGCTGCAAAATTTTCTTCAACAATGAAGACAAGATCTTTCCATGTGGGCAAAATGACTTAGATCCACCTTCCTTACTCATTCCTGCTAAGCAAAACCATAAACTCTAGAAGTAATTCAAGAGACAACAAAAGAACTCTGAAATATTGTAAGAAAAAGGTAAACTGGTTTGGGATCCAATAACTGGATAAATTTCCCAGTGGCAGGACATTTTGTACCACTCACCCAACAGAGAAGGCCCTGCTGATCAGACGTTTCCTGACCACTGAGCTAGCAATAGGCAGCCCAGACATTCTCATTCCTTTCCTGGAACCAAGATTTCCTCTGACAAAACTGGGTGAACCAGTGTCACTGGTAAGGGGAAGAAAGTCATAACCCCCATAGAAATAAGCAATCAGGACAGGCACTCTCCTTTACTGATAAGCTTTCTATTCCCCCTTTGTACCAAGAGATACCAAAGAAAATGCACAGTCAGTGTAAGTGATTTAGCTATAGCAGCCAGTTTTGTTCAGGAAGCCTCTTTGTCCCAACTGGCCAGCGATTCTTTTGCCTCACTGAGACACCATGTTAACACAGGTAGAATCCATCACAGCAAGCAGTTTTGTCTAAGAAAGCTCTTTGTTCCATAGGATAAAACCCTCCTAATGTATCCAGAGAGGAGTGGATAGGCAGGCGGTCCTGGTAGGGAAATCCCATCCCATCATTCCAAAAATATTAGAAGTAGGAAAAATTCCAAATTATTTTATAAGTGTAGCATTACCTTTATATGAAACCTAGGCTTAGAAGAGGCATTACTAGAAAAAAATAACCTATAAAACAGTGTCTCATGAACATAGTTTCAAACATTCCCAACAAAATATTTGCAAATTGAATTCAGTAAAGTGTAAATAGCATAAGAAAGGTTTGTTCAACATCCAAGCACAAATGAAATAAATCTTCATTTCAACAGAAAAATCACACAATGATCTCAATAAACACAGAAAACGCATTTGATCAAATTCACCATCCATTTATAATAAAGCATACCCTCAATATGAAAATAGCGTCTATGAAAACCTGCAGCTAATATCATACTTAATTGTGGAAGACTGAATACTTTTGTTCTAAGATCAGAAACAAGACAAAAATGGTCACTAACCATTCAGCTCAACACTGTGCTGTACATCCTAGTCAGCACATTGAGTCAAGGAAAATAAATAAAATGCATCCAGATATTAAAGGAAGAAATAGAACCATCTTTATTTGCAGAGTATATGATTCTCTAGATAGAAGCTCAGTTGGTTAGAGTGCGAGCTCTGAGCAAAGGGGCTGCCGGTTCATTCCCACATGGGCCAGTGAGCTGCGCCCTCTGCAACTAGAATGAAGTCAATGAGCTGCCACTCAGCTCCTGCGTGGCCAGATGGCTTAGTTGGTTGGAGCGTGTCCTCTCAACCACAAGGTTGCCGGTTAGACTCCCTCAAGGGATGGTGGGCTGCGCCCCCTGCAACTAACAGCAACTAGACCTGGAGCTGAGCTGCGCCCTTCACAACTAAGACTGAAAGGACAACAGCTTGGCTTGGAAAAGTCCCGGAAGTATGCACTGTTCCCCAATAAAGTCCTGTTCCCCTTCCCCAATAAAATCTCTAAAAAAAAACCAAACAAACAAACAAAAAAAAACAGGAAAGAAAATTATGAAAGCTTGTAGGTATAAGAAAATACAAGTAGCAATCTCAGAAAATACAAGGTTAATATGCAAAAGCAATTCTATTTATTTTAGCAACAAATAATAAAAAATTGAACTTAGGAAAACGATTATTTACAATACCATCAAAATTATTTTTAAAATATAACAAAATATGTGTAAGTTTTTATACCACAAACTATAAAACATTAATGACAGAATTTTAAAGTGATCACAATGAAGGAAGAAGAAACAAGGATCAGAAACTCAATATTTTTAGGATTTTAAATAAAATCTCTCAAAATTGATATGTACATTAAATGGAATTCCAATAAAAACCCTAGCAAACTTTTCAGTAAAAATTAACAGGATGATTCTAAAGTTTACATACAAAAGGAAAATATCTAAAACAGTCAAAACAATTTGTAAAAGTGTAATGTTGGATGATTCATCTACCTGATCTGAAGACTTATTCAAAAGCTACAATAACCAGAACAGGGCGATATTTGCCTAAGGATAGAGGCAGAGATCAAGGGATTAGAGTAATAGCTAAGAAGTAGATTCACAGATATGTGGTTAATTCATTTTGGACAAAGGTGCCAAAGCAATTAAAAAGGATAGTCTTCAATGAATTGGGCTGAACAAAATAAGATAGATAGATGATAGATGATAGATAGATAGAAAAACTACTGACCATTGCCTTGCACCATATACAAATATTAATTTGATTAGGGACCTGAATTTAAATCCTTAAAAAAAAATTTTTTTTTTCTAAAAGGAAAAACAGAAAACAACCTTCATGTCGTTAGGCAAATTATTAGATTTGACATAAATATCATGAACAATAAAGAAAAATATTAATTGACTTTTATCAAATTAAAAATTTCTTTGAATGACACTTTAAAGAAAAAAGACAAACGACAGTGTGGGGGAAAATATTTGCAAACACAAATGTTTGATAAAGAATCATTTCCAGAATATATAAAGAACTTATATAACTCAATAAGAAAATGACAATTATCCAATTTAAAAATTGGCAAAGGTTTAATTAAACAGTTAACTAAAAAGATATACAGATGGCAAATGATTGCATGAAGGAATACTCAAAATTACTATTCATTAGGGTAATGTAAATTAAAATACAATATACCACTCCACACCTCCTAGGTGGCTAAATATGGAAAGTCTGACAATATCAGGTACTAGTGAGGATTCAGGTCAACTGTAATTTTCAGACATTGCTTGTGGGAATGCAAAATGGTACAACTACTTTAGAAAACATCTTAGTATATTTTTATAAAGTTAAAACATATATTTACCATGTGCAGTAAATATCCCACTTCCAGCTATTTAACCAAAAGATTTAAAAACATTTGCCCATCAAAGGCCTCTACATAAATATTTAGTAACAACTTTATTTGTAATACCCCCAAACTGAAAACAACACAAATGGGCTTCACCTAGTGAATACAGAAACAAGTTGTGACATATCCACAGAGTGGAATATTACTATTAATTGAAAGTACAAAGTAGTGATGTCTGCAACAACATGGATGAATCTCAAGAGCATTATGTTGAGTGAAGGATTAGCAGTCTGTACATTCTCTATGGATCCCTTCATAAAGTTCAAGAAGCAAAACCACCTCTGGTGATAGAAATCAAAATGGTGGTTGTGTTATAGGAGGTGGATGATAAGGGGCACTGTTTGAGAACATTCCGTGTAATTGAAATATGTTTTTCATGATATTCAGCTTTATCAGAGACTATAGATTACAGGCATATATACATTTGTCAAAAGATGTTGAACTGTGCCATAAGGCTTGCTAATTTCACTCTATATTAATTATACTTCAACAAAATAGAAAAATAATATAAGGAAACAAGATTGAGTTTTATCACTCTTTGATTATAAATAAACTTGCACATGCTTTAAATAACACTGTCTCTTTAAAAAAAAACAGTTAAAAATAAAACTGCAATGGTAGTTCACCTTAAGATTGAATGTATTATTACTTCATAAGTACAAATACCAGATTGCTTAAAATACTATTTTATCTTATTAGAATTGCCTCACTGGGCACTAAACTTGTGCGTGGGACGACAAGAGCTAGAGTTACTGCCTGGCCCCAATATCCTGGGTGGGATTGCTGGTTTAGACAGAAGGATGTTTTGAAAGACCACAAGAGTGACTCATTTTCAACATTCACTAGTGGGAACGCCTCAGGATATTGTTTAACTCCACTTGTCCTTTAAGACCTTCCTGAGTAAAAAAAAAATAATAATAAAGGTCCTCTTGAGTATCCTGAGAGTCAACAACCATCTCAGAGTAACACAGAAGGAAAAGGAAGAAACAAGCAGAATTTTTCAGATTTCAGTGGAGAACCTTAACTGGGTAGCCATTTATAATAGTGCATTACATGATATGGAAATTGACTCCCTAAAAGTAGATTATCCTCTAGGCATTACTATTCCAAAAGAGATAAGTGAGAGTGTCCTCCATGGATCCCAAGCCCACAGCCCTGGAAGGCATGGGTCAAGGCTTTTTCATCTGTGTAATACCAAATTGTCCTCCGTAGCAGTAGTCATTGGCTGCAGTGCTTTTAGAGTGGCAGGGCCTTAGAGATGTATTAAGTGAATTCTTAGAACAGTACTTAAGACAAAAAAAATTGCTGGAATTTGGTTTTTGATGTGAGCTGCTACACATTCATCTTCTCTCACCTGCTGGCGAGTCTCCAACATTCACCCTGTAGTTGGAGATAGTATAGATGGCATCACTGCCTTAATCTCTCTCGGTTGACAGGATAGTGCTCAAACACACGCAGGCACAGAAGTTCCAGGAACAATGAGCCTCCACTCCCACTCAGTGACAACAAGATTTACAAGGTGGTATTGTTGGTCTCTCCCCAGCTGTCAGTCACTTTCAAGCCATTCATACCAATACCAGCCTCATACCAGAAAGCACACAGTAGAAAGCACACAGTAGATGTCACACGCATTCCTGAATTCACCTCTATAATCTGGCACACACCCTTCCTCCCTTCTGAAAAGTCTCCCACATATTCTGTTTAGAACATCCTTCAAGATTCAACTCAGATATCATTGTACGAAGCAAGCTATCAGTGATTCCTCTGGGCTAAGCAATGTGCGGCCTTATCTTATCACCGAATAATATCATGTACTGCTGCATATTCTCTCTTTTTTTTTTAGGAGGGCGTAGCTCACAGTGGCCCATGCGGGAATTGAACTGGCAACCTTGGTGTTACTAGGTTAATTGCACCACGCTCTAACCAACTGAGCTAACCCACCACCCCACTGCTGCATATTCTGATTGCCTCTTACCCTGTGTCTCAACTGCCACAAGTAAGCTCAGTGAGGCAGGGCTGGGTCTGAAGTACCCATTCATCACCCACTGAGCACATGTAAGGTCCCAACAAATGCAGCCTGAAGAATGAAAAATCCGCAGGAGCAGGAACGATTGTTGGGTCACTGATGTATCCTCAGTGTTGGGCATTTAGACATGCTCAGAAAATATTTGTTTAATGAATGAACAACTTTGTGGAGGGAAAAGTCAATACATATGAAGGAAAGGATTAGAAAGAGAAAGAAAGAGAAGCTGAGGGGAGGTTATGTCCTTTCCAGTAAGACCTTATAAACATATCCTCCTGAAAGCGGCTTCTTTCATGCTCTTTAAAATCCCTTACAGTTTGCAGAAACCGTCTTTCCACCATACGTGACTGGGATTGCTGCCATGTTGCTAACTGCCAGAATAATGCCCGATTCCCCCACTCTATCACTTACTGAAGCAAAGAACCCACTGATTTTTCTGCATATTATCAACACCTCTGTGGGGACAGAGCCCCAGAAAGTAGCTTACAGGCTCTCGGCCTCACGTGGAAAGGTGCTGGCTCAGGTAGTGGATGGCGGACAGCTGTGGCTGGTTGGCCGCCGGCTGTGGCCGGTTAGCCAATTGGCCGCTAGTATAACTGCTGCGACTACGGAGGAGAGCCGAGGATTGCCGAGGAGCTGAGGAGAACGGAAGAGAGTAGAGGAACAGAGTCGAGGAGAGTGAAGGAGAGTCGTCGGTTGGTCGGTTGGCGGAAAGGCATACGGCAGGTCGGCGTCCGGTGGGCCCAGCCTCCAGTGAGACCATAGTGGTATGACTCCCCTACCTATGGCTTCATGGATGTTCCTTTTTGGCCTCACCATATCCTGCGTTCTTGTGTGGGGAGTGGGAGCAGAGACCCCGCAGGCCGCCCCGCACGACAAATGGCAGAGCGAGCAGGGTATGGTGCCGGCTGAAACTCTCCGGAATATACTGGAGCAATTTACACGTATACAAGCTCGGCTTCGTAAGCGGAGTATGGTGCCGGCCAAAACCTACCAAAGCATGGTAGAGGGGTTTGTGCGTGTGAGAGCCCAGCTTCGGGAGGCCCATGAGGAGCGACACCGGGAACGGGAGGTGCGGTCTGCCTGGGAGACTCAAGCCTCCAGCTGGCACACCACCTTCTTGGCCATAAAAGGCGTTGTCCTCCTTTTGTTGATCTGCTGTGGCCTTAGGATCCGAGGGTGGTGGACATCTTACACCAAGGCCTCAACCCACTCAGACACCTGGCAGGGTGAACAAGATTCCGACCAGGTAGGAATGGCGTCTGACTCTGGGCAGGAGGATGTATGGCCCTCACACAGTATATGGTGTTCGGTGGCCACTGTTCTCAGGAGTTGGACCTCCAAGGAGGGGTGGGAGGACATGGACGGCTCTCCGGCCAGTGTGGAGAGGGCCCTGCGGGCTCTGGCTGAGCAGTTGCCAGAGGACGAGAAGGCTACAGCCGGCCGCGTGGGCTGGATGTTCCTCAAGGCCTTGAGTCTCAACTCGGAAAATGTGCTTAATGAAATGGCCCGGGTGCCGGACCAGGTGTCCCGGTTGGAAGCGCTGGAAGCCCGGGTCCACCTGTTAGAACAGGGGCCCCAAGGTGGAGACTCTGAGGCAGAGGCAGAGGAAGCGAGTGGAGACAATGTAGCTCCCAACCCCCAAGCCCAGCCAATCTTTAAGCAAAGGGTAAAACGTGAGCAACCTTTGGGCCCCGGGGGCATTGCTGCCGGCAACCCAGCTGTGACTGAGTTCACTACCTACACCCCATACACTCCCACTGAGTTGCAGGAGCTGGGGAGGCGGTACAGACAACGCCCTGGAGAGCCAGTCTCAGCTTGGCTATTACGTTTATGGGATGAGGGAGCAGACAGCATTCTCTGCTCCCCAGGTGAGATGGAAAAGCTAGCCTTCGTGACAGTGCATCCGTCCCTGCGACAAAGGTTACAAAACTGCCATAGGTTGGCCAACAACCAGGGCAACCATTCTCTAATGGCGTGGCTCACGGCTGCGGTACACACCGTATGGGAACAGGCTGGCGAGCTGCCAGACACTGTGAGTCAATGGCAGTCATATACAGAACTTACGCAAATAATCCGTGAAATGGGTATGAGACATGCTATTTTTAACCTCAATATGCAAGGGACCCCAAGCAGTGCCATAAAGATCTGGTACCACAAACTGGGAAAGGTGCCAGTGGCAGCGACCCTCCTTTCCCAGGACAAAAAGCTAGCGTGTATCCTCCCAGATGGAAGGGATTTGCCATTGTTGGTTCCTAAGACTACCGTTTCTTTTCGTCCGTAGGTGTCAGTAGGCTAATACGGCACAGGGACCCTCGCAGAAGACGCTTGTTGCGTAGATTATGAGGCGAGACCCTGTAGGGGTGGAGTGTGGGGAAAGAGCCCCAGAGAGTAGTTTACAGGCTCTTGGCCTCACGTGGAAGGGTGCTGGCTCGGGTAATGGATGGCCATCAGCTGTGGCTGTTTGGCTGTCAGCTGTGGCCGGTTAGCCGATTGGCCGCTAGTGTAACTGCTGCGGCTACGGAGGAGAGCCGCGGAGAGCAGAAGAGAGTGGAGGAACAGAGTCAAGGAGAGTGGAGGAGAGTCGTCGGTCGGTTGGCGGAAAGGTGGACGGCAGGTCGTGAGTCTGGTGGGCCCAGCCTCCAGTGAGACCATAGTGGTATGACTCCCCTACCTATGGTTCCGTGGGTGTTCCTTTTTGGCCTCACCATATCCTGCGTTCTTGTGTGGGGAGCAGGAGCAGAGACCCCACAGGCTGCCCTGCACGACAAATGGTGCAGCGAGCAGGGTCTCCCGCACGACAACCTCCAATGAATCTAAGACATTTGTGAACTTTATCAATGGATTTCTCAACCCGGTGTACTCTGAGATATAAAATGTCAATTTTATATTTTAGAAAAGAGAATGTTGAGTAAATAAAATGCATCACTTTGCCATCTTATGTGGTTTCTCTTGTCTATATCGTGAAGCCAGTCCTCTGGGGCTGGAAAGGATGAACAGAAACATGACCTTTCTTCTCATAAGAGCCAGGTCTCAGGTGTGCCCAGCTTAGATGAGGGCCTGAATGTGGGAGTTGGGTTCCCAGGAGCTAAGAATGGAAATGTTTAACCTGTGGTAACAGGAGGGATAAACTAAGCAAAGTCTGTTGCAAAAACTTATGTCCAGGTACTGGAGAGAGCACTCTCACTCAGCATCAATCCATGCACCTTAAAAGCGCTTATTTATTAATAAATCACTCAGGGGCAGTCCTGTGCTAGACATTTAATGCATGTGAATTGCAAATTCTGACTAGCTAAAGACTGAAACAGAGGTTGAAGTCAGTAGGCAGAGTATAATGCCCCTCCACAGATGCCCATGCCCCAGTCCCCAGAACCTGTAAATATGTTACTTTAGGTGACAAAGAGACTTTACAGATGTGATTAAGGTTATGGACTGAAGGTGGGGAGATTATTTTGGATCACTCAGACGGGCCCAGTCTATTCACATGAATCCTTAAAAGCTGGGAACCTTTCCTGGCTGTAGTCAGAGAGATGCAACATGACAAGGACTCAACCTTCCTTTGATGTCTTTGAGGATGGAGGAAGGTCCCATGAGCAAAATCGTGTTGACTTCTAGAAGTTGGAATAGCCCTCATGTTACAACCAGCAAAAAAAATGGAGGTCTCAGTTCTATAATTGAACTGAATTCTTCCAACAGGTGAAATGATCAAGGAGACATACTCGCCTCTAGGACCTTCAAAAAGGAATGCAGCCTAGCTGTTATCTTGATATTAGCCTAGTGAGACTAATGTTGAACTCTTGAACTACAGAATTATAGGATAATAAATTTGTGTTGCTTAAGCCACTGTGTTAACAATAATTTGTTACAGAAGTAATAAAAATAATACAGCAACCAAGAGTTTAGAGAGAAGCATAAATAAAATCAAAGCAAAAGGAAGTTTATAAATTATAGGAGGACAAAAGCCTTCTGAAACATTGCCTGGGACTTGAAACTCACTGTTCTCGGATGCTGGTGCACGGCACAGACATGGGTGCAGTTGACAAAGAAAATTAGGTACTGGGTGGACAAGCACACCTGTCAAAAACTTCTACCTACTGTTAATGTCTCAGGGCCCTGTTCTTTGTTATGATTGAGGAGGAGCAGAGCAGAATAAAATGGTGAAGTTGATGGGAAATGAAGCACAAAATGGGTATAAAATTAGGAGAAGCCACCAGAGATCAAATCTAAGCAATGATGAGGCAAAACTAGCCTTTCTCCAAAAAAGTACTGATTTCTAAGGCAGCAGATCCCAACTCTGGTAACAAAGTAGACACACCTGGTGAACTCAAACAACAACAAATCCTGATGATGGTGCTGCATTTTTAAGGGACTAGGATTCAGTTGGCCTGGCCTGTGACTCAGTGATGAGTATGACTTAAAAGCGCTCATGGCAATGCTGTACATACACAGGCAAGATTGAGAAATCTTGGTTTAAGGGATGTCTGTTTCTTGGGCTTTTGAGATAGATTTGATGTAAACTAAATATAGATGAAGGTCAATGTTGGAGATCTGGAGAAGGCATGGTTGACTGGAAAGAGGCCTCAAACCAGGGCAGATAATGTTGAAAGGACTAGGGTTAGAGAAGAGCTTGTAGATAAAAGGGATCAATCATCCCTTTGGCAAAGCTGAGCCTGCTGAGGACATACACAGACACAGCAGGCCAACATAAACAGCAGAAACAGACACCAGCCTTGTCTCCTGAAATTTCCCCAATGGCCTTTCCTTTCCAAGCTCCATTTCCTCCTCTTGAGGCTCTCATTCTGGCTTTAGGGCCTTACTCCTGGCCACTCATAAAATAATCTGAATTTGAGCTTGACCCCTTGCCTGATCTTGACATGCCTCTGACCTCCTCCAGAGACATGCGGAGTTCAGAAACACCTTCCCTGCAGGAGCAAATTAAGAACTTGGCATAGTTTTCATAATATATTTGTGGGGGGAGATCAAACTATGTGCTCCTGATTGATATAAAATATTTAGGAAAACTGTTAAGATAAGTGAAGCTCCTAGTTCTCTTACACACCTGACATGGCTAAGGAAGACATAAGATCAACTGCTCTGAGTCCCATGTCAACTTAGGGGCACATATGCTGTCACCTTTACTCATCTACTCCCTTGCCCCAGGAGTAACCAAGGGGCTAACATGTGCTAGGCATGTCTCCACATGCTGATGACTCGGTGCTGGTGGACCAGACACCTGTGCAGCTCGCATTGGGGACACTGACAAACATGTGACTCCCATTTACTATGATGAGCTTCAAACTGGGAAAATACAGAATACTGTGGGAAAACAAGTATGGGGCAAGTTCAATATTGATCAGGGGTCAGACTGAATGTAAGACTATTAGATAAGAAGATTTTTTTATTAGTTTTTATTTCTCAATTACAGTTGATCCTATACATCTAACTTTACATATAAGAAATCTCCAGTTCAAAGCGGGAATGTTGCCCAAGGTAAACCAGAAAGTTAGGAAGTTCTAAGCCAACCATGTTTTCACCATGTCACAAGATTTCTCTTGTTCTGCTTCTGGGAGCATTCCATTCAACAGTCCTTAGTCTGCCCCTGTCCCTCCGTTCACTGTGCCATTTCCTGCAGGTGGGAAGTAGGGCAAAGCAGGGGGCGTGAGACCGATTCAGTGATGCCCTCCAGCCCTCACTGGGCTTTGCAGCCTCGCCTATGCCAGAGACCATCATAGCGACAACCAGACAGAACATTGTATCTGGAATTTTATTCCCATTATTAGAAAAGAGCTCTAAGCTTCACCCTTGATGAGGGTAAGTGAACAGAGGCTGTGGGAGTGTGAAGAGAGGCAGGTATCAGATATCACTGACCTGTGATAGATCTGAATGGACAGGGTGGTGGGCGGTGCTCTGGATAGAGCCTGCACATAAGGTACGTTCATCCTGGATCTTGAAGTCTTGACTATAGAGTTCATGGATACCCCACATTCAGGAAGTTTTATAGTTAAGTCAACAGTTTTACATAAATATTAAAGGGCCTGGAATGAAATCCAGTCTAATTCCAACAGGTCTGCTCTTCCAGGAGCCAGGTTAAATCATTCAAATTGAAATACCAGCAAATTTAAACATACTCCCCAAAGAATTTTCATATTAAAAATGAAATCTAAAGAAGGCACGGATTAGCCTAAAGGTTTGAATCCCTGACTACTTGTTGAAATTTCATGGTGTTTGTTCATTACTCTTTTTGACATTATTTTGTACTGTCAGGAGTTTTCTAAATATTACCATTAGCCACATATGAGCACTGTGAGATAATCAGCATTCAACACGGACTCCCCAGTTACTCATGCTCTGCCGAGACCACAGCCTGATGAGCTATTCTCAGCTTCCAGTCAGTCAATCAGCTGAGTAATCTCTGCTCAAAATACCGTTAGTGCTCTGCACGGAGGCAGAGCAAAGCCCTCCAGGAAGGACATTCTGGCTACTTTGGCATTCACACAGCAGCCTGGAGAGCATAATTAATCAAATTCGCAAACATTCAACTCCCTAAACTGTTTCAAGTTCATTTGTGATATCTCTGCTTTCTATGATCGTGCTCAACTCAAGACAAAGGAAACATATATTCTGAATTTCATTTGTCTAAAAATTAACATTTCATTAAGGAAAGAAAGCTTCTTTCTATGTTCTTATGGAAAATGAAGCTCAAGGAAATTAATAACAGGTCACAAATCTCGGGAGTATGATTAGCCCTGGATTAAAGTCACTGCAGCATCTGATGCACCCAATTTCCACAAATTCCTCCAAGACATGACAGTGAGATCATTTTGGACAAAGACTTTTTTCTTTTTTTTGATTCTCAATAAAATCTTTATTTGGTATATCATTTGATATTTTTTGTTTGTTTCATTTGTTTGTTTTTTGTGTTGGTTTCAGGTGTACAAAACAATGGAATAGTTAGATGTTTCACCCCTCACAAAGTGGTAACCCCCTTCCCCTAATATACTGCCCCTCTGGCATCGTATATATCTATTACAATTCCATTGATTTTATTCCCTATGCTGTACTCCATATCCTGTGACTATATATATACATATATATATTAAATTATAGTTGACATACAATATTATTCAGCTTCAGCTTAAGGTGTACAGTGCAGTGGTCAGGCATCTGCACTGTCCATGAAGTGGTTTCCCTAATATACATGTGTCCTTCTGACACCCTACAAAATCTTTACAGCATTACTCTAAACTGTCTTTCATATCCCCATGGCAATATTGTAGTTACCAATTTATGCTGTCTAATCCTTTCCCCGTCTCTCTCATTCCCACCCCTCTCCCTCCTAGCAACCTGAGACTATTTCTGTTTACTATGCTCATTTATTCATTCGATTCCACACGTAAGTGAAATCATATAGTAATTGTCTTTCTCTAACTGACTTATTTCACTAGCATAATGTTCTCTAGGTCCATCAATATCATTGCAAATAGTAAGATTTCATTCTTCTTTATGGCCAAGTAATACTCCACTCTATAAACGAATCACTGTTTCTTAATCCAGTTGTCTACCAATGGGCATTTCAGTTGTTCCTAAGTTTTGACTACTGTAAATAGTGCTGCAATAAACATAGGCATGCATATATTTTTTTTCTAATTAGCATCTTGGATTTCTTTGGATAGATACCTAAGTGTGGAATTGCTGGGTCATAAGGTAGTTCCATTTCCAGTTTTTTGAGATAACTCCATACTGATTTCCATAGTGGCTGCACCAATCTGCAATTCCACCAACAGTGCACCAGGATTTCCTTTTCTCCACAACCTCACCAGCACTTGTTTATTTATTGATGATAGCCCTTCTGACCGGAGTGAGGTGATATCTCATTGTGGTTTTTATTTGCATTTCTCTAATGATTAGTGAGGTTGAGCATTTTTTCATGTTTGTTTGTCATCTGTATGTCCTCTTTAGAAAAGTGTCTCTTCATGTTCTCTGCCCATTTTTTAATTGGGATGCTTGTTTTTTTGGTATTGAGCTGAATGAGTGTTTTATAAATTTTCAATATTAACCCCTTATCAGGTGTATCATTGACAAATATCTTCTCTCATTCAACAGGCTGCCTTTTTGTTTTATTGATGGTTTCCTTTGCTGTAAAAAAAGTTTTAGTTTGATGTAATTCCATATGTTCATTTTTTCTTTTACTTCCTTTGCTCCAGGGGATATATCAGTAAAAATATTACTCAGGGTAATGTCTGCAAATTTACTCCCTATATTTTCTTCTAGGAGTTTTATGGTTTTGGGTCTTACATTTAAGTCTTTAATCCATTTTGAATTTGTTCTAGTATATGGTGGAAGGAGGTGGTCCCCTTTCATTTTTTTGCATATGTCAGTCTAGTTTTCCAAGCACCATTTATTTAATAGACTGTCTTTACCCCAATGTAAATTATTGCTTCCATTGTTATAGATTAAATGATCATATGGGCATGGATTTATTTCTGGGCTCTCTATTCTGTTCCGTTGATCTTTGTGTCTGTTTTTATGCCAGTATTATACTGTTTTCATTACTATAGCCTTGTGGTATGATTTGATGTGGGGTAGCGTGATACCTCCCACTGTGTTCTTATTTCTCAAGATTGCCCTGGCTATTTGGAGTCATTTATGGTTCCATATTAATTTTAGGATTAGATGCCCTATTTCTGAGAAAAACGTCATAGGTAGGTAGTTTGATAGAAATTGTTTTGAATCTCTGTATTGCCTTAGGTAGTATTGACCTTTCAACTATATTAATTTTTCCTATCTATAAGCATGGTATGTATTTTGATTTATTTGTATCTTTTTTTATTTCTCTCTTCAGTGTCTTATAATTTTCTGAGTACAGGTCTTTTACTTCTTTGGTTAAATTTATTCCTAGGTATTTTACTGTCTTTGCAGCAATTGTAAATGGGATTGGTTTATTGATTTCTCCTTCTGATAGTTTATGATTTGTGAATACAAATGCAACTGATTTCTGAATATTAATTTTGTATCCTGCTGCTTTACTAAATTCATTTATCAGTTCTAATAGTTTTTTGGTGGAGTCTTTGGGTTTCTCTATATATAGTATCATGTCATCTGCATATAAAGACAATTTTACTTCCTCCTTACCAATTTGGATGCCTTTTATTTCTTTTTCTTGTCTGATTGCTGTGGCTAGAACTTTTAGAATTATGTTGAATGAAAGTAGTGAAAGTGGGCAAGCTTATCTTGTTTCTGATCTTAAGGGGAAAGGTTTTAGCTTTTGACTAATGAGTAAGATGTTAGCTGTGGGTTTCATATATGGCCTTTATTATGTTGAGATATGATCCGTCTAGTCTCACTTTGCTAAGAGTTTTTACCATAAATGTGTGCTGGATTTTGTCAAATGCTTTTTCTGCATCTATTGATATGATCATATGATTTTTATTTTTCATTTTGTTAGTGTAGTGATCCCGTTAATTGATCTGCAGATATTGAACCAAACTTGCATACCAGGAATTAATCCCACTTGATTGTGGTGGATGATCTTTTTAATGTGTTACTGAGTCCAGTTTGCTAGTATTTTGTTGAGGATTTGTGCACCTATGCTCACTAGGGATATCGGCCTGTAGTTTTCTTTTTTTGTAATATCTTTTTCTGGTTGTGGGATCAGAGTAATAGCGGCCTCATAAAATGTGCTTGGGAGCCTTCCCTCTTTCTGGATTTTTTGGAATAGTTTGAGGAGAATAGGTGTTAATTCTTTTTTGAATGTTTTATGCAATTCACCTGTGGAGCCATCTGATCCAGGGCATTTGCTTTTTGGGAGATTGTTGATTACCGATTCAATTTTTTTTGGTACTAATTGGTCTGCTCAGAGTTTCTGTTTCTTCTTGATTCAGTCTTGGAAGATTGAATGCTTCTGGAAATTTATCCATTTCTTCCTGATTGTCTAATTTGTTGCTGTACAATTGCTCATCCTGTTTTCTTAAAATTTTCTGTATTTGTTTGGTATTTGTTGTTACTTCTCCTCTTTCATTTTTGATTTTATTAATTTGAGTCCTCTCTCTCTTTTTCTTCGCTAAGGGTGAGCTAAGGGTATGTCGATTTTGTTTATCTTTTCAAAAAACTAGCTCTTGGTTTCATTGCTTTTTTGGTCTCTATTTCATTTATTTCTGCTCTGCTCTTTATTATTTCCTTCCTTGTACTCCCTTTAGCTTATTCCAGTTCCCTTAGGTGTAAAGATAGACTGTTGATTTGAGATTCTTCTTGTTTCTTTAGGTAGGCTTGCATTGCTATGAATTTCCCTCTTAGAACTGCTTTCGCTGCATCCCATAGATTTTGGGTAGTTATGTTTTCATTTCCGTTTATCTCGAGGTATCTTTTGATTTCTTCCTTGATCTCATTATTGACCCACTCCCTATTTAGTAACATATTATTCAGTCTCCATGTATTTGTGTTTTCTGCATTTCTTCTTATAATTGATTTCTAGTTTCATAGCATTGTGGTCAGAGAAGATTCTTGATATGATTTCAATCTTAAATTTATTGAGACTTGTTTTGTGGCCTAGCATGTGGTCTATCTTGGAAAATGTTCCATGTGCACTTGAGAAGAATGTATATTCTGCTGCTTGGGAGTGAAATGCTCTAAAATGTGGGTTAAATCCAACTGGTTTAAAGTGTCAATTAAGACCACTGCTTCCATGTTGATTTTCTGTCTGGAGGATCTGTCCCTTGGTGACAATGGGGTGTTGAAGTCCCCTACTACAGTAGTGCTACTGTTGACCTCTGACTTTCTGTCAGTCATAAACTGTTTCATATATTTAGGAGATCTTATGTGGGGTGCATAGATGTTTACCTGGGTTGTGTCCTCTTGTTGGATTGATCCCTTTATAATTATGTAGTGCCCCTCTTTGTCTTTTATTGTAGTCTTCATTTCAAAGTCTATTTTGTCCAAAATAAGTATTGCTACCCCAGCTTTTTTCTCCTTTCCATTTGCGTGAAATATCTTATTCCATCCCTTTACTTTCAGTCTGTGTGTGTCTTTTGGTTTGAGATGAGTCTCTTGTAAACAGCATATGCCTGAGTTCTGTGTCTTGGTGTGGGCCTGTTTGGGTTCATCTTGTTTGGAACTCTCTGCACTTCCTGGGCTTGTATGTTGATTTCCTTCACCAGGGTGGGGAAGTTTTCGGTCATTATTTCTTCAAATATGTTCTCAATCCCTAGCTCTTTCTCTTCTCCTTCTGGTATTCCTATGATATGAATGTTGTCACACTTCATGTTGTCCCACAGTTCTCTTAAACTATTTTCATTCTTTTTTTATTCTTTTTTCTTTTTGTTGTTCCAATTGGGTGATTTCTGCTAACTTGTCTTCTAAATCGTTGATCCAATCTTTTGCTTCATCTAATCTACTGGTGATTCCTTCAAGTGAGTTCTTCATTTCAGTTATTGTATTCTGTAGTTCTAACTGGTTGTTTTTATGATTTCTCTATCCTTCTTTATGTTCTCACTAAGTTCCTTAAACATCCTGATCATCAGTGTTCTAAACTCTATCTGTGATGGGTTGAATGCTTCTGTTTCATTTAGTTCCATTTCTAGAGGTTTCTTTCGATCTTTTATTTGGGACATGTTTCTTTGTTTCCTCATTCTGGCTGACTCTCTGTGATTGCTTCGTTGTATTAGGTAGATCACCTATGTCTCTCAGTCATTGCTGGATGGTCTTATGTAGTATGTGCCCTTTATATTCGGATTGCGTATTCTCCCTATTCTCCTGTCCTGTATGTTCCAGAGGTGTCACTGCTGTAGTTGATCTTTAATTGCTTTTGGCTTGTCTAAGTGTGGAATTGACTCTAAGGCTGATTAACTGGGAGGATTAATTCTGCTCACAGTGTATGAGCTATGTGAAGGTTGATCCCCTCAGAGGAGGCATGGCCACTGTGGGCTCTTGTGCCTGTGGAAAATTTCCTTTGAGAGTGCCACTTGTAGGTTCAACCAGGTAATGCTCTTGTTTGGTCTGTCACTGGCATCTGGGTCTATTGGTCCTGGAGTCTCTTGTGCAGGGTTCTCCATCAGGGCTCTTTCAGCCCTGTCTGTTACAGGGCTGTGGCTACCTGGTAGGTGCCTCAAAGCTGTATGCCTTTGGTTGCTGCCTGTGCTGGACCTGGAGTCATGTGGGGGTTGTCTATGTGAATTGAGGCTGGCTGCCACCAATTTTGGTCCTGAAGCAGTTTAGCAAAAGGCCCAGAGCCCCCTAGATCTGTTGTCACCTGACAGTTGCCCGTAAGGCCAACTATTGAAAGAGGCTCTTTAGGAGCACATGTCAGGCTGTTTGACCTGGTGTTGTGGGTGCCCTCGGCGATGCAGCACTAGCTGGGTAGGATGGAGTTCAAGTGAGTTATGAGACATGACTGGTGTTTTTTAAGTCCTTAAAGCAGATCCAAATCTTACACCAATACCTGGCCTGTGACCCCCGAGGGCACCAGAGCCAGCCTCCACCTGAAGCTCACAAATTCCCAAGAAATGCTCCTGAGTAGCTGTTGTGCAGGTTTGGGGTCACTGAACCCCACAAAGGTGACCAGGGTTCTGCAGACCATCTGCTGTTGTAAAAACACTTTTCCACAGTTTTGGGGGGGGGGGGGTGTCCAGTCACCCAGGCACCCAGAGTGCCCCTGGTAATGCAGCTGTATGTGGGCAGGGTGGTGTTACAGGTGGGTAAAGGCTGTGGTCAGTGGTTTCTACAAATTCAGTGTAGTCTCAGCTCCTGGACCAGTGCTAGGCCCACGTCCACTTCACAAAACAAAAACAAAGCAGGGCAAATCAACACCACCAAAAAACAAATACACCCCCACAAAAACTCAATAAACAACAATCAAACAGAAGAAACAAAAATATATAAAAGAGATAAAAACAGCCTAACAAGACAGAAAAACAGTAACCAAAACAAAGATAAACAAATCTGGGAAACGACAACAACAAAAAGAAAAAGAAGAAAAAGGAACAAAAAGATGAAAGAGAAAGAAAAGAAAAAAATGGACAAACAGAGAAAGGGAAAAAAGGTAATAATTATTAAAAATGGAGGGAGAAAAAAGAGAAGGACTGAAAGAAAAGAATCCCCCCCTTTCCACCAATAAAAACAGAATAAGAAAAGGAAAAAAAAAAAGGGCTCTCTGTCACTTTAATCTGCAGGCCGCTTGCTCAGCAATAGTCTCCAGGCGCCTCAGCACCAGCTGTGTTGAGGGGAGGGGCCCAGCACGCTGCGCCGGCCTCCCTCTCAGGCTCCCAGTGAGCTGCCTGCAATTGGCTGCGGTGGGCTGTGGCGCCACGCTCACCACCAAAAATCCCCACAGGTTGCTGCAGGCTGTCCGCTGCTGCAAAAACCCTCTATGGCCTGTGGAGGTGGGGGCCAGGCACCAGGAGCCCAGGGTGTGCCCCCCAGTAACGCAGCTTTAGGTGGGCAGGGCAGGCCCCCAGGACACCATGGGGTGTGGTCAGTAGCCCCACAAAGTCCGAGCAGCGTGCGCTCGTGCCCGCCAACCAGCCTGCACAATCGCTCCACGAATGCCTTGGCCAGATCACAGGCGCTGCACAGCTCCTGGCTGGACACTCTCAGGAAAACTCTCAGTCTCTGCCAGTCCCAATAGACAGAGCAGCCCCACAGCCAGGCACCATCCTGGCCATGTTGCACACGCAGTGTGCAGAGCCAGGACCCAAGGTAGCGTAGGCACACGTGCACGCCTACGCCCATTCCACCAGACCAATGTGGTCCTGAACCTGACCCTCTGAGGGAAGACTTAATCCTGAAACAACGGCACCCTCCTGTACACCACTCCTGTGTAAGCTTCACACAGGGGAACAATGGACCCCAAACCTCCAGCTCCCGCACCACAGGTGCTCAGTTCAGTCCTTCCCTGCAGGCTCCTGGGCCCCCACCCGCGAAGCCACTCCCTCCGCCAGGGACCAGGTGAGCGCTGGCCAGTGAGCGAGTCCGTGTGCCGGATCCACAGGAGGGCAACTGGGTCTCTAGTCGATTTCTACTGCCAGCTATTGTGGAACTGTCCTTCCCGGCAAAGGGACTCTGTGCTGGGGAGCCCGGTCTGGGACCGGAGGGTGCCTGCCCAACAGAGGAAGCCTCTGCCACTAAGATGCCCCTCACAGGGGTGCCAGCTCTCCTTGGGCCTGGGGTCAGCCCACCTCACGTCTTCACCCCTCCTACCAGTCTCCACGTGGTGGCCTCTTCTTTAAATCCTTAGTTTAGAGATTTTCTTTAGCTAGTGCTCAGATGAATTCCAAGGTTGAATGTTATATAAATTATCTGTAATTTTGGTGTGATCCTGGGAGGCAGTTGGCACAGCACCTGTCTAGTCTGCCATCTTAGCTCCCTCTTTGGACAAAGACTTTTGATGTTCAAAGCCCCAAACCAATACTATTCAATGTCAGAAGAAAATGAAAAAGAATTAAAAATATTCATTGAAGGATTAATTTTACTGTCTAATCCCAATCAGACAATGTAAGGCAATGATCTAGGAAAAACTCACCGCTTTTTTCTACTTACACTCCCAAGACTTCTGACACCAGATGTGTGGGTTTAACCCACACCAACCAATTCTGTGATACCAGGTAAGTCTCCTACAATTCAATTCAGGTTCTTTTTTTGTTTTTTGTTTTGCAAATGCAAACATTGTAGTGTTTTAAATTAATTGTCCAAATACAGATGACATAAAATATTATGTAGTTTTAGGTGTACAGCATAGTGATTAGACATTTATTTACCTTACAAACTGATAAGTCTAGTACCCATCTGACACCATACATAGTTATTATAATATTATTGACTATATTCCCTATGCTGAATGTTATATTCTCATGGTTATATTTATAACTGGAAATTTATGCTTCTTAATCTCTTTCAACTTTTTCACCCATCCCCAAATCCCTCCCATCTGGCAACCATCAGTTTGTTATGTATATCTCAGAGTTTGTTTCTGTTTTGTTTATTTATTTTTTAAAATTTCACATATAAGTAAAATTATATGGTACTTTTCTTTCTCTGACTTATTACAGTTAGCAAAATACCCTCTAGGTCCATCCACTTTGTTGCAAATGGCAAGATTTCATTATTTTTATGGCTGAGTAATATTCCATTGTATATATGTACCACATCTTCTTTATCCAATTGTCTAGCAAAATGGACAGTTAGGTTGCTTACATATCGTGACTATTGTAAATAATGCTGCAATGAACATAGGGGTGCATATAACTTTTCAATTAATGTTTTGGATTTCTTCAGGTAAATAACTAGAAGTGAAATTGCTGGGTCATATGGTAGTTCTGTTTTTAATTTTTTGAGGAACTTCCGTAGTGTTTTCCATAGTATCTCCACCAATTTAAAATCTCACCAATAATGCATGAAGGTTCCCTTTCTCCACATCACCACCAACATTTATTGTTTATTGATTCATTGAGAATACCATATGACAGATGTGAGGTATTATCTCATTGTGGTTTTCATTTGTGGTTCCCTGATCATTAGTGATGTTGAGCATCTTTTCATGAGTCTATTGGCCATCTCTACATTCTCTTTGAAGAAATGTCTATTCAGGTCCTCTGCCCAGTTTTTAATTGGATTCCTATTTTTAAATTTTTTGGGTGTTAAGTTGTATGAGTACCTTATATATTTTGGATATTAACCCCTTATTGGATGTATTATTGGTGAACATCTCCCATTCAGTAGGTTTTATTTTTATTTTGTTGTTGGTTTCCTTGGCGGTGCAAACACTTTTTAGTTTAATGTAGACCTGTTTGGTTATTTTTTTCCCATTGCTTGAGAGACATACACAAAAAAAGTAACTATTTCTAAGTACAATGTAAAAACATTACTGCCTTTATTTTCTTCAAGGTAATTTATGGTTTCAGGTCTTCTATTAAACTCTTTAATACATTTTGAGTATATTTTTCTTTATGGTGCAAGAAAGTGGACTAGTTTCATTTTTTTGCATGTGTTTGTCCAGTTTTCCAAGCACCATTTATTGAGAAGAGTGTCTTTACCCCATTGTATATTATTGCCTCCTTTGTCATAGATTAAAAGAACATATAGGCATGGGTTTATTTCTGGGCTCTGTAATTGTTACATTGATCTATGTGTCTTTTTATGCCTAGACCATGCTGTTTTTTATTACTATAGCTTTGTAGTATAGTTTGATATCAGACAGCATGATACCACAAACTTTGTTCTTTTTTTTGTCAAGATTGCTGTGGCTCTTTAGGGTCTTTTGTGGTTTCATATACATTTTAGGATTATTTGTTCTAGTTCTGAAAAGAATGCTACAGTATTGGTATTTTGATAGGGATTGCATTGAATCTATACATTGCCTTGGGTAGTATGGACATTTTAACAATGTGAATTCTTCCTATTTACGATCAAGATATATCCTTTTATTTACTTGTGCTTTTTTCAAAGTTTTTCTTCATATTTTATAGTTTTTCAAGTACTTTTCCTTGGTTAAATATATTCTTAGGTATTTTATCCTTTTTGATGCAAATGGGATTGTTTTGTTAATTAATCTTTCTTATAGTTCATTATGGTGTATAAAAATGCAACTGATTTCTGAGTATTAACTTGTGTCCTGCTACTTTACTGAATTCATTTATTAGTTCTAATACTTTGTTGGTGGAATCTTTATGGTTTTCTATGTATAGAATAATTTCATCTGCAAATAATGACAGTTTTGTTACTTCCTTTGAAATCTGAATGCCTTTTACTCTTTTTCTTTTCTGATTGCTATGGCTAGGGCTTCCAATATTATGTTGAATAAAAGTACTGAAAGTGAACATCCTTGTTTTGTTCCTGATTTGAAAGAAGAAGCTTTCAGCTTTTCACCATTAAGTATGATGTTAGCTGTGAGTTTGTTATGTAGGGCCTTTATTATGTTGAGGTATGTTCCTTCTATCCACACTTTTTTGAGAGTTTTTATAAATGCATGTTCAATTTTGTCAGATTATTTTTCTGCATGTATTGATATGATTTTTATTTTTTATTTTGTTTATGTGATGTATCATGTTAATTGATTTGCAGATATTTAACCAACCTTACATCCCAGAAATAAATAGTACTTGATCATATGTATGATCTTTTTAATATATTGCTGAATTCAGTTTGTTAATATTTTGCTAAGGATTTTTCAGTCTATGCTCTACAGAATATTTACCTATTATTTTCTTCTTTATAGTGTCTGTGTCTGGTTTTGGTATCAGGGTAATGCTGCCCTCTGAAAATGAGCTTGGGAACCTTTTCTCCTCCTCAACTTTTTTGAGTAGTGTGAGAAAGATAAGTATTTATACTTTGAATGAATGTTAAATTTGCCTGAGAAGCCATTTGGTCCAGGACTTTCGTTCATTGGCAGTTTTTTGATTCCCGATTCAATTTCCTTTGTAGTTATTGATTTGTTCAGATTTTCTGTTTCAGTCTTGGAAGAGTGCATGTTTCTAAGATTTTTTCCATTTCTTCCAGTTTGTCCAATTTATTGGCATATAATTATTTGTCATATTTATTATAATCCTTTGTATTTCTGTGGTGTGGGTTGTCAGTTCTCATTTCATTTCCAATTTTATTTATTTGGGCACTCTCTTTTTTTTTTTACAAGAGTGGCTGTCGTGTGGGAGACCCTGCTTGATGCGCCATTTGTCGTGCGGAGCGGCCTACGGGGTCTCTGCTCCGGCTCACCACACAAGAACGCAGGATATGGTGAGGCCAAAAAGGAACACCCACAGAGCCATAGGTAGGGGAGTCATACCACTATGGTCTCACTGGAAGTTGGGCCCACCGGACACACGACCCTGCCGTCCGCCTTTCCGCAAACCGACCGACGACTCTCCTCCACTCTCCTCGACTCTGTTCCTCTGCTCTCTTCTGCTCTCCTCGGCTCTCCTCAGCTCCTCAGCAATCCTCGGCTCTCCTCGATAGCCGCAGCAGTTATACTAGCGGCCAATCGGCTAACCGGCCACAGCCGACGGCCAATCAGCCACAGCTGACAGCCATCCACTACCCGAGCCAGCACCTTTCCACGTGAGGCCGAGAGCCTGTAAACTACTTTCTGGGGCTCTGTCCCCACACTCCACCCCTACAGGGTCTTGCCTCAATCTATGCGACAAGCGTCTTCCGCGAGGGTCCCTGTGCCGTATTAGCCTACTGACACCTACGGACGAAAAGAAACGGTAGTCTTAGGAACCAACAATGGCAAATCCCTTCCATCTGGGAGGATACATGCTAGTGCTAGCTTTTTGTCCTGGGAAAGGACGGTCGTTGCCACTGGCACCTTTCCCAGTTTGTGGTACCAGACCTTTATGGAAGTGCTTGGGGTACCTTGCATAGTTTCAACATGTAACAGAATAGGGGACCCATAATAGGCCATAGTGAGAGCACATAGTTTCCTCGCAAAATCATCCCGGTATCGGGACCTCTGTATACTACAGTCACTTGCGGTGGCCACTCAGCCACCACCCCTGGCATCACTTGCAAATCATGAGTCAAACTGGCCCCCCATGGGGCTATCAGGCCCAACCACCAACAGTGGGGGCTTTTGACCTGCCAGGGCCAAGTCCAATGCTGCCGTTCCCCTGCTTTCAAGCATGTGGGTGCTGGCAGCAAAATGTTTCCATTTCTACCATAGTCTGGCTTTAACAGAGTCTCACTTGTGGTAACTTGTAATTGAATGGGAGCGGCCGTTCGATGTAGCAGAGCTTCTACTGGTGCGGGCCCTCCCTTCCGTGGTCTCTCATTCAGGACTCTCAGGACGTCCCATAGACGAGAGGCCCAGTCACGCATCGTGGGAGGGTATTTTGACACCCAGAGACCTTGCTTCAAAAGGCCATTATAGCGTTCAATCATGCCAGCTGCTTGTGGATTGTACGGGGTGTGAAACAACCATTGCACGTCCATCCTGGCAGCCCAGCGCTGCACTTCTTGCCCCGTAAAATGGGTATCCCTATCACTTTCAATGACTTGGGGGTGCCCATAGAGGGCGCGCAGCCATGTAAGGGCGACCACTGTATGCCGCTGATCTGCAGCCAGACAGGGCCAAGCAAACATCAACCCCGTAGCAGTGTCCACTGCTGTAAATGCATATATCGCATTGCGGGCCTTAGGCAGGGGTCCAATGTAATCCACTTGCCAGCGAGTGAGGGGCACCCTCCCTCGCGTAATCTGCTGTGTCTCCCAGGGGAGCCTCCGCCTTTGGGGACTGTCCTGGGCACAGACGGCACAGTCATAGCAGGCATCTGCTATCTCCTGCCATTTCAAAGGCAGGCCCCAGCGTCTGCTCACCTGCCACATGGTTCGGCTTCCAGCGTGCTGCAATTTCCTATGCAGCCAGTGGGCCACATCAGTGGCAGGAGCCTGCGCTAACCATCGTACCCGTGCTAGGGCATCTGCTTCATTATTACCTGGGGACACTAAGGGGGAGTGACCTGTGACATGCATTAAGGTCACCTCCTTTCTCTGCCCTAGGTCCCAGAGGTCCTGCCACATGGCTTGACCCCACAGTGGACGGTGTCCCACCAACCAGTTTTGGTGTTTCCATGTAGGGAGCCACAACGTTAGGTCCCGGAACACCACCCAGCTGTCAGTGCAAATAACTAGGGGCCCAGGCTCGTGGCTGATTACCATCCACACAGCCCGTAATTCAGCGCACTGGCTACTCTGGCCCGTCACAGTATCAAACCAAATGGTGTCTGTTTTGGGCTGCACACCAATAGCCGTCCAAACAGCTGCAGCCCCTCGGCTAGAACCATCGGTAAACCAGGCATCCTCAGGTACTGGGGACTGTCCTTCTTTGTAGGGCGAGGGCTCCAAGTCCTCCCCTCTAGGCAGAGCACTTGGCTCAGCCTGGGCTACAAGCTCCACAGGCCCCAGGACCTGTTGTAGCTCTGTGCTCAAAGGGCTTGAACTAAGGGTGCTACGTTGCTCCAAGTAGGCACCCCACTTGGCGAGGGTGGTGGTCTGTGCCACCCCAGTTTTGGGTCCCTGGGTCCATGTACGGACCCACCCCTGGACAGGATAGGTTGTTCAAACCAACACGCGTGCCGTTTGTGATGGCTTTTGTGTCCACTAGGGCTGCATACACAGCAGCCAGCTGTTTCTCTATTAGAGAGTAGCGGACCTCCGCTCCTTTCCATATTTGGGACCAAAATCCCACTGGCAACCGGAGACATTCCTGCCATTGCCAGAGGCCCCATCCGTACACCTCTTGGGTTATGTGAACATCAAGTTCAAAATGGGCAGCCGGGGTCCACTACTTGCAGAGCCTGTGCCTGCTGCACTGCTCGTTTCGTGGCAACAAAGCGTTGCTCTATAGCCTCAGTCCAATCCCATGAGGCCCCCTTTTTTATCATATTGTACAAGGGCCTTGCCATTTGTGCTAAATGGGGTACAAACGCCCGCCAATATCCTAGCAGACCCAAATATGTCTGCAGTTGAGAGACCTTGATCGGCCGGGGAAAGGCTTGTATCTTATCAATGATTGCCTCAGGTATAACCTTTGTCTTACCCGACCACACAAAACCCAAAAACTTGACGGATAAGCTAGGGCCTTGGACCTTTTCCTCATTCACTGCCCAGCCGCGTGACTTCAGGTGACGGAGAAGAGAGGGAGCTGCTTGCTCTAAATCAGAAAGAGAATCTGAGGTTAACAGAATGTCATCAACATAATGAAACAAGGCCACAGAGGATGGGCAATCCCACTGTGCCAAATCCTGGGCCATGAGCCCGTGGCAGATAGTGGGGCTGTGCAAGTATCCTTGCGGAAGGACTTGAAAAGACCACTGCTGCCCATCCCACGTCAAAGCAAACTGCTTTTGACACTCGGGTGCAATGTCAATGGAGAAAAAAGCATTGGCCAAGTCCACTACATAGTGATATGTCCTCAGGCGGACAGTCAAACGATCCATTAAATCATGAATTCAAGGCACTGCAGCGTGTAAAGGTGGTGTCACCTTATTTAACTCCCTATAGTCCACAGTCATTCGCTAGGTCCCATCTGGTTTCTTGACAGGCCATACTGGGGAGTTAAAGGGACTGTGCATTGGCCTTACAATATGTGCCTTCTCCAATTCCAATATTGTACGACCGATCTCCTCCTGTCCTCCTGACAGGCGGTACTGTCGCACTGTAACCATGCGCCAGGGCTGTGGCAACACTTGAGGAGGGTGGTGAGCATGCCCGCGTGTCACCGCTTTCACCACCCGGATCCGGAGACGGAACTCTCCTACTGACGTCTGTAAGCTGAGGCCATGTAGCACGTCCACCCCTAGAATATACTCCGGAACGGGGGAGACATAAACCTTGTAGGTACGAGGAGGAAGCCTTCCTATACCCAGTGGTAAGGAAACGGCTTTCACAGTCACAGTCTTTCCCCCGTAGCCATCAGTGCAGATTGCTGGTCCGGGGAACAGTTCTAGATTCCCATAAACGAGACTGCAGTCGGCGCCAGTGTCAACTAGAGCCAAAACCCTCTGTACATTCGAAGGGGACCAATGTATGGACAGTTCCACGTGGGGCCTCCCGTCCCTGCTCCTCCCCTCTAACCGGGTACCTTGGCCCCACCCCTAATCAAGCTGAAAGGAGTCGGCCTCAAGCGGCTGCATGAAGTCCTGGAGGACACGGGTCGCGCTTTGCCAGACTCCTCCTTTATGCTTCTCTGGAATTGTTGTTCCGGATGCAACTGTTTCCAAAGTTCAAGCAGGAGTGCGTTGGGTTGCTGGTCTATTTTCTTCCTATTGACCCCTGCTGCCACGAGATCACGCCACATCTGTGCGCGTGTTACTCTCTGAGGCCCGCGACCTCGCCCCTTTACCTTTGGTTTGGGCTTCCAGGTCAAACTGCGCGGACCTCCTGTCTTAACTTCCTTCGCCTCCGGCTTTCTACATCCCCTAGGGTGGCCATGGCAGTTGTAACTTCATGGATCCGTCGCCCTACATACGGTGTAAGAATAGCAACCAAGGATCCAAAAGCACTCGCAGGTGCAGTATCCAAAACCAGATCTCTCATGCTGGCAGTAAAAAGCTCGTCATCTGGGCCCTACATATTAGGGTTAAAAATAGCATGTCTCATACCCATTTCACGGATTATTTGCGTAAGTTCTGTATATGACTGCCATTGACTCACAGTGTCTGGCAGCTCGCCAGCCTGTTCCCATACTGTGCGTACCGCAGCTGTGAGCCACTCCATTAGAGAATGGTTGCCCTGGTTGTTGGCCAACCTATGGCAGTTTTGTAACCTTTGTCACAGGGACGGATGTACTGTCACGAAGGCTAGCTTTTCCATCTCACCTGGGGAGCAGAGAATGCTGTCTGCTCCCTCATCCCATAAACGCAATAGCCAAGCTGAGACTGGCTCTCCAGGGCGCTGTCTGTACCGCCTCCCCAGCTCCTGCAACTCAGTGGGAGTGTATGGGGTGTAGGTTGTGAACTCAGTCACAGCTGGGTTGCCGGCAGCAATGCCCTGGGGGCCCAAAGGTTGCTCACAGTTTACCCTTTGCTTCAAGATTGGCCGGGCTTGGGGGTTGGGAGCTACATTGTCTCCACTCGCTTCCTCCGCCTCTGCCGCAGAGTCTCCACCTTGGGGCCCCTGTTCTAACAGGTGGACCCGGGCTTCCAGTGCTTCCAACCGGGACTCCTGGTTTGGCACCCGGGCCATTTCATTAAGCGCATTTTCCGAGTTGAGACTCAAGGCCTTGAGGAACATCCAGCCCACGCGGCCGGCTGTAGCCTTCTCCTCCTCCAGCAACCGCTCAGCCAGGGCCTGCAGGGCCCTCTCCACACTGTCCGGAGAGCCGTCCATGTCCTCCCATCCCTCCTTGGGGGTCCAACTCTTGAGAACTGTGGCCACCGAACACCATATACTGTGTGGGGGCCACACGTCCTCCTGCCCAGAGTCAGACGCCATTCCTACCTGGTCGGAATCTTGTTCACCGTGCCAGGTGTCTGAGTGGGTGGAGGCCTCCTTGTAAGATGTCCACCACCCTCGGATCCTAAGGCCGCAGCAGATCAACAAAAGGAGGACAACGCCTTCTATGGCCTAGAAGGTGTTGTGCCAGCTGGAGGCTTGTATCTCCCAGGCAAACTGCGCCTCCTGTTCCCGATGTTGCTCCTCCTGGGCCTCCCGAAGCTGGGCTCTCACACGCACAAACCGCTCCACCATGCTTCGGTAGGTTTTGGCCTGCACCGTACCCTGCTCGCTGCTCCATTTGTCGTGCGGGATGGCCTGTGGGGCCTCTGGTCCGGCTCCCCACATAAGAACGCAGGATATGGTAAGGCCAAAAAGGAACACCCACGGAGCCATAGGTAGGGGAGTCATACCACTATGGTCTCACTGGAGGCTGGGCCCACCGGACGTGCGACCTGCCGTCCGCCTTTCCGCCAACCGACGTCGACTCTCCTCGTCTCTCCTCGACTCTGTTCCTCTGCTCTCTTCCACTCTCCTCGGCTCCTTGGCAATCCTCGGCTCTCTTCGGCAATCCTTGACTCTCCTCGATAGCCGCAGCATTTATACTAGCGGCCAATCGGTTAACTGGCCACAGCCAACGGCCAATCAGCCACAGGTGATGGCCATCCACTACCCAAGCCAGCACCCTTCCACGTGAAGCCGAGAGCCTGTAAACCACTTTCTGGGGCTCTGGCTAAGGGTTTATCATACTGGCTAAGGGTTTATCAGTTTTATTTGTCTTTTCAAAGGACCACTTCTTCGTTTTATTGATCTTTTGCATTGTCTTTTGACTGGAACATTTGGTCCATTTAAATTTAAAGTAATTAATGATAGGGATATAGTTATTGTCATTTTGTTCACTGTTTTCTGATTATTTTTCTAGTTCTTCTCCATTCCTTTCTTGTTTTCTTGTTCTCTTCTCTTGTATGACTTTATATAACGTTGTGTTTGGATTCCTTCCTCTTTGTTTCCTGCATATCTGTTGGAGATTTTTGCTTCGTGGTTACCATATGCTTGATATATACCCTGCTATGTTTATAGTAGTCTATTTTAAGTTGATGGTTGCTTAAGTTCAAACACACTCTAAAATCACTAAATTTCTTACTCAAGCCCTTCACATTTATGTTTTTGTCATTATGTTTTACTTCTCTTCTTTGTGTGTGTGGGCTCTGTGTGCTCTCCTGCTGCAACTGAGCCTTGATTGCTGTTGGCATGTCAGTGGGTGGGATTGCCCTTAGGTTAACTGGCTATGACAGCTGGCTGTCTGTGACTACAGCCAATGAGCTGTTGTGTGGGGACTAACCCCATAGAGCAGGAGTCGCTTTAGCAGGGCTCTGTTGCCAGTTGAGGCCCCGCTTCTAGTGTGTTGATTATGGAACTGGTTGGGAGAAGCTCTGGTGTGTTGATTATGGAACTGGTTGGGAGATGCTCCGAAGCTGGCCACCAGATATGTTGGTTCTGGAGCCTCTTGGGTACGGCTCTGGTGCAAGCCAATGTGCCACTTGTGCAAAGCTTAGAGCCAATTTTTAGGAGCTACAAAGTGACCTGAGGTTGGTTGCCTCTTGTGCTGGATTTGGAGGTTCTTGGGAGAGGCTATGCTCCAAACTGAGGCTGGGTGCCTCTTGTGCCAGGTTTTGGATCATTTGGAGGGCTCTATAATGTGAGCTGAGGCCAATTGCTCCTTGTACCAGGCTTGTATCTGCTTAATTGTAGCTATAATACACAAGTCTGGTCTCCACTTGTGCTAGTTTTGGGGCCATTGATGCAAGTTACAATGCAAACTGGGACCAGTTTCTCCTTATGTTAGGCTTGGGGATGTAATAGGAGCCTCACTGTAATCTGAGGCCCAGCAGTTGCTTGTTTTGGGTTTGTGAACTACCTAACATTACATCTTAAAGAACTAGAAAAAAAAATGAAGCTCAGAGTCAGCAGAAGGAAGGAAATAATAAAAATTAGAGAAGAATTAAATAAAATAGAGAACAAGAAGACAAAACAAATTAATGCAACAAAGAGCTGGTTCTTTGAAAATATTAATAAAATGAACAACCTCCTGGCTAAACTCACTAAGAAAAAAAGAGAAAAGAAACAAATAAAAATCAGAAATGAAAGAGAAGTTATGAAATACAAAAAATCGTATGAGAATACTAAGAAAGACTACATGCCACCAAATTCAATAAATTAAAAGAAATAGACAAGTTCTTAGCAATATATAACCTTTCTAGACTGAATCATGGAGAACTGGAAAATCTAAATAGACTGATCAACAATACAGAAATTGAAATAATTATCCAAACTCTCCCCAAAAGCCAAAGTCCAGGACCACATGGCTTCACTAGTGAACTTTACCAAACATTCAAGGATGATTTAATACATGTCCTTCTCAAACTCTTCCAAAAAATGGAAGAATAGGCAATACTTCCTAACACATTTTATGAGGCCAAAATTACCCTCATACCAAAACCTAGTAAGGATAACACAAAAAAAGGAACTACAGACCAATACCTGATAAATACAGATGCAAAAATCCTCAATAAAATAATATCAAATGAAATACAACAATACATTTAAAACATTATACATCATGATCAAGTGGGGTTCATTCCAGGGGTGCAAAGATGGTTCAACATATGCAAATCAATGTGATACACTGCATAAACGAAATAAAGGATAAAAATCAAGTGATCATATCAATAGGTACAGACAAAGCATTTAACAAGAGACAATATTTATTTATGATTAAACTCTTAATAAAATGGGTATAGAAGGAAAGTGCCACAGCATAATAAAGTCCGTATATGACAAACCCTCAGCTAACATACTCAATGGTGAAAAACTGAAAGCTTTTCCTGTAAGATTAGGAACAAGATCATTTGTGTGGAATCACAAAGACCCCCAATAGCCAAAGCAATCCTGAGAAAAAACAACAAGGTCAGAGGTATTACAACCCTGACTTCAAATTATACTACAAAGTGACAATAATCAAAACAGCATGGTATTGGCAGAAAAACAGACACACAGAACAATGGAACAGAACTAAGAACCCAGAAACAAATCCACATATATATGGGCAGATAGTTTTCAACAAAGGAGCCAAGGTTTAAAGGATTAAGTGTAATACCTAAAGTCATAAAACTCCTAGAAGAAAACATAGGCAGTAATCTCTTTGACATTACTCCTAATAATATTGTTTTCTGATATACCTCCTCAAACAAGAGAAACAAAAGTAAAAATAGACCAATGTGACTACATCAAACTAAAAAGTTTTTGCACAGCAAAGGAAACCATCAATAAAATGAGATGACATCCTACTGAATGGGAGACAATATTTGTGCATGATACATCTATAAGGGGTAAATATCCAAAGTTTATAAAGAACTCATACAGCTCAACACCAAAAAACAAACACACAAACAATCCAATTAAAAAGTGGACAGATGACCTGAATAGACATTTCTCCAGAGGACATACAAATGGCCAATAGACATATGAAAAGATGCTCAATGTCACTAATCATCAGAGAAATGGAAATCAAAATCACAATGAAATATCACCTCACACTTGCTAGAATGGCTATCATCAATAAATCAAAAAACAAGAAGTGTTGGTGAGGATGTGGAGAAAAGGGAAGCCTCACGTACTGTTAGTGGGATTGCAAATTGGTGCAGCCACTAACGAAAACAGTTTGGAGGTTCTTCAAAAATTAAAAACAGAACTACCTTTTGACCCAGCAATTCCACTTCTTGGTATTTATCTGAGGATCCAAAACACTAATCTGAAAAGATATACCCGCCCCTATGTTCACTGCAGTGCTATTTACAATAGCCAAGATAGGGAAGCATCTAAATGCCCATCAATAGATGATTGGATAAAGAAGTGGTACATATATACAATGGAATATTAGTCTGCCATAAAAAAGTATGAAGTCTTACCAACATGGATGGGCCTAGCGAGTACTACGCTAAGTGAAATATGTCAGACAGAGGAAGACAAATACTATATGATCTCGTTTATAAGTATAATATAAAAAAACAAAATAACAAAACAGAGACTCGGATACAGAGAAGAAACTGATGGTTACCATATGGGAAGGAGGGTTGGTGAAGTGGGTAAAAAAAGTGAAGGAATTAAGAAATACAAATTGGTAGTTACAAAATAGTCATATGGATATAATGTATAGTAAGGGGAATATAGTCAACAAAATGGTAATAACTATGTCTAGTGTCAGGTGTATACTAGACTTATTGGGGGGATCCCTTCATAAATTATACAAATGTGTCACTACTATACTGTACACCTGAAACTAACATAATATTGAATTTCAACTATAATTGAAAGAAAAAGTCACAGGGATATAAAGTATGGCATAGGGAAAATACTCAATATTGTAATTACTATGTACAGTGTCAGATGTAACTTATTGGGGTTATCACTTTGTAAGGCATATAAATATCTAATCACTATGTTGTTTTGTATGAATATATTATTGTATGTCACTGGTAATTGAAAAATAAATCTTTAAAAATTTAAATATATATATAAAGATTTCTAAAGTAAAAAGAAAAAGACCAATTATCGAATTCTTCTCCCTTTTGCACCTTTTCCAAAGAAAACATTTTTTCTAGCTAATTATTACACTTCTAGCTACTAATTTTGTTAAATATATCTGTATATCTAAAGAGTATGCTCATAATTCTGTTTTTTGTTTTGTTTTAGATATTATGTATTAACTTCCTACTATAAAATATGATGGTTTATATCCATTTCATCTCATCTCATAAGTAGATCTTTCTCATCCTCTCATTATGCCAATCTAATTATATTATAATTTTTATTAGATTAACTCTTAGAATTTACAAAATTATAGCCATACAAATGGCAAACATGGTTGAGTATTACGATATTCTATTATTTTCATTATTCTAAAGTATATTGTTTTTCCTGGCACTAATAATTCTTACTTTTATTTAATTGATTGGTTTTCTATACTTACTGCTAACTCAGTGCCAAACTCTTTACCAACTGGGTACTTCGCATCTCAATTCATTTTGAAGCATCAGTTATTCTCTGATTTCCATCTTCTCAAAGAACTCCTTCCAGGAGTCTTATGATATTTCTCAATATGGTTTCCTTTTGTTCTATAATTTATATAGCTGTTATTATAGGATCTGACTTCCCCATCATCCAGAGAATTCCCTTTGACTCTTTCTGGTGTTGAATCTCTTGTATTAGCTGAAGATAATGCTTTGGCTGCCCATAAGGATGCATCCCTCTGTGAAGCTGATCGGCTCTCCCTTATGAAGTAAGGAATTTCTGGGTCGTCGGATTTGTGTGTATTTCACATTAGTAGGTACCACTACACAGTTTTCCAAAGTAGTTCTTTTACATACATTCCCAGAGCAGGAAAAAAAGATTTCCATTTCCTCCATATCTTTTCTATTATTTAGTATTACCATTTTATGAAATATTTGAGACATTTTGCTGAATATATATCATTGTGGTTTTAATTTGCATTTTTTTTGATGACTAGTGATATTTAGTGCAGTCTCATGTGCCCGTTAGCCATTTATAAAGTGTCTGTTCAAACAGTTTTGCCAATTTTTGTAGAAGATTGTCTGACTCTCACTGATTTATAGGACTTCTTATTTTCTGTATGATAACCCTCTATTTTATAAATATTAATATATTGGTGGGGGAATATCCAGATGTGGCTTGTTTTCTTCCTTTCTGAATGCCATTTTAGTAAACAGAAGCTCTTAATTTTAATATCATATCTATTTTATCAATCTTTTCCTTTGTGTTTAGGGTTTTATTTGTCCTGTTTAAGCAAATTTTGCCTACTCCTTAAATATTATCCTATATTTCTTTAGAGAAGCTTTATGGATGTACCTTTCACATGCACGTATGTAACCGGTCAGAAATTAGTTTCTGTTCTTAATGTAAGGTAGATCAGTGTTGTTTCCCATATGAATATCCAATTGACCCATTTGAAAAAACCATAATTTTTTCATTGCATTTCATTGCCATCTTTGTCATTAAGTGAAGAAATTGTGTGTGATTGCATTTCTTATTGTGCTCTTGGTGTATATGTAACATTGTTCTGTTGATCTATGTGTTCCTCATTGTACTGTTTTAATTAATTATTAAGTCTTCATACATTGTAGTCTAATTTTGTTGTTCTTGAAAATTTTTTCTCTTGTGTTTTCATGTAAATTTTGAATCAGATGGGAGTTTGATTGGAATTGCTTTGAGTCTATAAGTCAGTATGAGAGAGAATTGTCATCTTTTAATATTGTCTTCGAATATACGAACATATGAACATGGTTTATTATTCTACTTAATTAGGTTTTCCTCTCTCTCTCTCTCTCTCTCTCTCTCTCTCTGTATTTCAAGTTTCCTTTGTAAAGGTCTGACATATTTTTAATATTAAATTAATTCCTAAGAACTTGAGTTCTATGCATTTATAAATGGTATTATGCTTTGAAGTGTTCTTTTAAAATTGCATTTTGTTAAAATATAGAATTGCAATTGAATGTTACATATTGATATTATATCCAGCACCTTTTTGCAGTTATTAGCTATTAGCATAAGAATGCTGCATGAGAAATCACCCCAAGTTCAGTGACAATGGTTAACCTGCTGAAGCTCTGCATGAGAGTGTGTGATTTAGAATTACCTGGGGCTACTGGGTCTGAATGAGAATCTGTGAGTTGTTTGGGATAGCTCTAAGCCACATGTCTCATTCTGGGGTACAAACTGGATGGGCAGACACTACTTGCTATGTGTTCTTCTCAAGGAGGGGTGGGGATCCCTCAGATGGTTGAACCAGGAAATTCCAAAAGCCTAAGTACACTCTCACTTCTGCCCATGTTCCTTTGTCCAGAGACAGTCATATGGCAATGTTCAACATCAGTGAAAGAGGCAGGCCTACTTCTTCCAAGGAGGTGAGCAGAAGAAACAAATATTTGCTAAATACATCTAATTTACCTAGATGCTAAATTTGCTTATGCAGTCAAGTAATTTATAAGTATATTCTTTTGTGTTCTGCATATGAGCAATTGTATCATTTTCAAATAATGACATTTTAATTATTTTCCTTTGAAATCTTTGCCACTTTTATTCTTTTTTCCTTATTATACTGTTTAGGGCAATAAAATTGTTCACTAAAAATAGACACCTTTACCTTGTGCCTTATCTCAAGGCTAAATCCTATAATATTTATCCATAAGTATAATTTTTATTTTAGGTTTTGTTGTTGTTAATCATAAATGGGTATTGACCTGATAAAAATGTCTCCTATGTGCTAATTAATGGGAAGGATTCTAGAAGCTTTCCTCAAATTGACCTTCAAATTAGAACAATACCGGGCTGAGTGTTGCTCGTAAGAGTCTCACCAAAATACTTACCTGCCCCTTTGGTTGGCTCCAGTGTTCCACTGTCCAGTGTAACATCTGGGATTAATAGAGTTTCATGTTTTCATATGTGTGTGTTACACACAATTTCACTGTACCTCTCAAACCCATTTCAGCTCCTAATTCCCCCCCCCACCCCGCCCTCTGGTCTCTATGGTCTGAACTGGAGAAACTTTATTTAAAGAGTATATTTATTTGACTCATGTGTCCAAATTGGTGGGCTGGATGTTGAGGACAACTCAGCCCCTTGAATTAGCAGTAAAAACCTGAACTACGTGATAATTATTTTCAATATTTTTGAGACCTCTTTTCCATTATTTCTGGATTTCTGTGTATACTTTTTATAGTTGATTCAGCTGGTTGGGTAGCTGGGAGTTGGGGGCTTCTTATACTGTTCTAATAGACATTTCTCCTTCTCTTTTGACTCCATTTCAATTTGTGCAAACTGTATCTTAAAAAATTACGTGTAACTGTCAGGAACATCAAATATTTTTCTTGAATAGTTTTAAAACTCTTATTGTTGTTGCTGTTTTTATTTTAACACTGAAGTGGAACCATTGGTTGCTATAGTTCTATGACCTATGTGTACAGGGAGAGAGAATGTGTTTCTCAAATGAATGTACAGATTGGTGAGACTGGGTGGTATTTTTTCCGCAATTCATAGAATAAAGGTCATGTGTTCATGGAAAAAATCAATAAATAAAAATAAATGGGTATTGAATTTTATAAAATACTTTTCTTCCTGTAGGCTTTGAGAAAAAAAAAAAAATATATATATATACACACACACATATATATTTCATTTTTTTCTAAGTGTTATGAGTTACATTGATTATTTTTAATGTTAATATACTCACATTTCTGGAATAAACTCAACTTCATTGCTATGAATTATATATGTTTATATTATATATTCAATTATATATATTTATATATTCAATTTGTGCATATATAGAAAAGATTTTTGCATCTATATTTATGAGAAATTTTAATGAGGGAGTAATAATCTGTAAATTTGTTATGTCTGTCAGATTTTGATATCCACATTTTGATGGCTTCATAAATTGAGTTTCAAAGTGATTCTTCTTTTGCTATTTTCTGGTAGAGTTTGTGTAAAACTAATATTTTTTTCCTTAAGTAGTTGGAAGAATTCACCATTCAGCCTTCTGGGCATGGAATTTCTTTGGTGGATAAGTTTTATTAAGTTATGGATTCAATTTATTTAATGCATATGGAAATATTTATGTTTTGTATTTCTTAGTTGTTACATTTGGTAAACCCTTTTAAAAGGAATTTGTCCATTTCATATAAATTCTCAAAATCTCACACAAGATTTTTCATAATAACCTTTAACTCATTTTTTATAGCTACAGATTATGTAATAATGTTCTCTTATTTATTCCTGTGTTTTGATTTTGGTTCCTATATCTTCCTTTTCTCTCTCTCTCTCTCTCTCTCTCTCTCTCTCTCTCTCTCTCAGCTTTATTACTCTTTTTAGAAACACATTTTTCTTTATTGTTTTTTATGCTTTCCATTTTATATTTTCTTGCTCTCATCTTTATTATTTTCTTTCTTCTACCTTTCTCTTGTTGTTATTATAGCTTTTGAGATCATTGAGACATCTACTTAGATACTTAGATCAGACTTGTTAGGACCCTGATATTGTGGCTAGGTTGGTAGCCTTGGACTCTGATTTGTGGCTTCCTATCCCAGTAATACTGCTGAAAGATCTAGTCATGTTGTTTTCTGTTTGGTCTTTTTGCCCCATGTTGCAAATTTGCAAATGCACTTAGGATAAAATGCCACTGCAAATTTGAGGCCATTCTTTCTTGGAATTTGATCATTCAAACTCTGGGTGTCTTTGTGACTCTTCACTGCTTTGAACAGATTTTTGGTTTTGTTTTTTTTTGTATTTTATCTAGCTTTTATTGTTGTTCTTAATATGATGATTAATCTGAAATGAAGAATCTTGCCTTGCTTTAGCAGGTGATACTAAACTTTAGTCTACTAAATTTGATTTTTAAAAGCCCATTTACTATTCCACCAACAAGATATAATTTGCTCTAAATTCTCATAAAAACTAGGTATTGCCAGACTTTGTTTTGAATAATTATGATAGGTGTGAAATGGAATCTCACTGTGGCTTTACTATATACATTTATCTGATCACTAAAGTGGTCGCACATTGTTTCATAGGTTTATTGACCATTCACAATCTGTGAAATTGCTATTCAAGTCTTTTGCTCTTTTTTTTTCCAGTTATAGTTCCTGTCTTTTATTACTCATATGTAGGCATTCTTTAGCTTTTGATATTTATTATTTATTTTTCCACAATTATTTATTTGTTGCCTATATCCTATTTCAGTTTGTCATTTCACTTTTTCATGTTTTTTGTAAAGGACAGAGATTCACTTTCACAGTATGTAAGTTTTTATTGTTTTTTTACTAGATGCACCAATTACCTCTTCAGTTTTGTAAATGAATACTTCTAATCCATTTCCTTTCTTTTAATTATATATAAGGTAACTCTTGTCAAGAAAGGCACTGGCACTACAGTATGATAGGCAGGTAGTAAACAGCCACTTGCCAGTGATCTCACACGTGCTGATCACTGGTCTCAGTGATTTGCTATCTTATCTAATACTCATGACTTCATGACAACAGGCATCATTAGCCTCAATGTGTAGGTGAGTCCCCTGCTGACCAGTTAACTACTTTCTGTTCTTGTTCCCTGGAATAGAGTTTCCTCTTACTTCTGTCAAGAGCTGATATTTCTTAGGGCATTCTCTTGTCATTGAAACTGTTGTGGTACAAAATTAACTTTCCTTCCACCTTCTAAGTATTTCTAACTGGGCTAATAATCAAATTATTAATAAACATTAACAGAAGAAAATGTACAATGTTTATTATGGATGTACATGCCAGGGGTGTCATACGAGATCCTACAATTAAGTTCACAAACTTGTTGCAACGATGTTGCTAACCTTTTTTGATATCAGAGGGATTATTCATTATGAATTTGTACCAACTGGACAAACAGTTAACCAAGTTTACTATTTGGAAGTGCTGAAAGGCTGCATGGAAAAAGTTAGATGGCCTGAACTTTTCACCAACAATTCATGGCTTTTGCATCATGACAATGCACCAGCTCACACAGCACTGTCTGTGAGGGATTTTTAGCCAGTACACAAATAACTGTATCGGAACACCCAATGTCAACTGGCAAAAGTAACTCTCCAGAAAATTCACCAAAAAATGATTTATTCAGGAAAAGAAATAAAGCCATCAAGGAGTGCGCATACACACACTGGCTGGCTGGTGTCCCAACCAGCTGCCCATGTGGAAAAAGAAACCCCCACACCAACATGGCTTCCCCCTTTATTCTCATCCCTCCCACAAAAGTTACCACAAAGTCCAGCAGGAAGTCCAGACTAGAGAGCTAACAAGGGGCCCAGCTCCACCCATAGTCCTCCCAGCTCTATGGTTAAGTATCTTAAGATGCCAGTTCACTTTTATCATTACTCATCTGATCTAGTCCCCAGTGGCTTCTTTCTTTACCCGAAGATGAAGGAAATATTGAAAGGAAGACATTTCGATGACATTCAGGGCATCAAGGGTAATACGAGACAGCTCTGATGGACATTCCAGAAAGAGTTCCAAAATTGTTTTGGAGGGTGGACTAGGCACTGGCCTTGGTGCATAGCTTCCCAAAGAGAGTACTTCAAAGGTGACCATAGTGATATTCAGCAATGAGGTATGTAGGTCTTTCGCTAGGATGAGTTCGCGAACATAATTGTCAGAACTTACAAGCTATGAAACCCAAGAGTCTTTGGGCAGTGAGGTTTATATGTCATTCTGGATGAAAGCAAATGGGAGCAGAGGTCTGTGATTTCAGCGGGAAAGTAGGTCATTCACAGGAGGGAGAAAGAGCAAACATATGCTCATCAAATTCTTGTTGGGTCACCCAGAAACAATTAGACACAGAAGGAAGTTCAACAAATAGGCTTTGCTAGATTTCTTCCTCTGCCACATTTAGTTCATATGTGCTAAGGTGAATATGCTAAGATGATTATGCTAGGGTGGTGATTCCTTCTATTAAGCAGGTTTTTCTATCTGAATGCCTTTAGGCAGGAAGGGAGAGTGTCCAAAGTTCTGTCTGAGATTTTTGTTTGTTAATAACCAGCTTAAAAATCAATATCCCAAGATGCACATTTTGGGGTGGCAAAATTTTTGTCCCCTTCAGAACTTAGTGATATATATTTTTTCCCAGTCACAGAGTGACTTGCATGACAATAAAACAAACAAACAAACAAAAAATCCCCAGTAAATATCTGTATCCTCCTGCCTCTGGGCAATCTTAGTGATTGACCAACAGTTGAAAAAAATTGAGTAATTCCCCTGAGGATGTGGCCAGTAGTGTTGACTGTTTTTTTTTTTTGTTTTAAGTACAGTTAGTATGCACAATTATATTAGTTTCAGGTGTACAATACAGTGATTGGACATTTACACATCTTAAAATGTGATCACCACACTAAGTCTGGTGGTAATCACCTGTCACCATGCAAACTTATCACAATATTATTCACTATATTCCCTTTCAATTTTTTCACCTGTTCTCCCAATACTACCTACCGTCTGGCAGCTATCAGTTTCATCTCTGTTTCTGAGTCTATTTTTGTTTTGTTTTCTTTGTTTGTTATGTTGTTTTTAGATTCTGAATAAAAGTGAAACCATACAGTACTTGTCTTCTTCTGTCTGACTTATTTCACTTAGCATAATACCCTCTAGTCCATATTTGTTGTTGCAAATGACAATATTTTGTTATAATTTACAGCTAAATTAATAATATATATATATATATATATATATATATATATATATATATATATATATATATATATCACATCTTCTTTATCCATTCATCTATTGATGGACACCTAGGTTGCTTCCATATTTTGGCCCCTGTAAATAATGCTGCAGTGAACAGAGGGGTACATATATATTTTCAAATTAGTGTTTTTGTGTTCGTCAGATAAATACCTAGAAGTGAAATTGCTGGGTTGTATGGTAGATCTATTTGTAATTTGTTGAGAAACCTCCATATTGTTTTCCGCAGTGGCTGCAGCAATTTGTAATCCTAGCAACAGTGTACAAGTGTTTCCTTTTCTCCACAACCTCACCAATGATAAGATGGGGATTGTAAAAGTGGCACTATGTTTTCTATTTTGAGATTAAACAGTGTAATTTAGCTTGGGACTTTTGGAAAATTTTTCTTTGTTTCCCTTCTCTCCAACCAAACCTTAATGATTCTGTTTATTATACATTTACTATGCATACCATTTTCAATGGTTCTGTTTATTTCCCCCAAGTGCATGCCTGGCTGGTGACTTGGGAGAGGTTTTTACATCTGTATGGGATCTACTTCTGTCCCAGAGGCAGGGCAGCCTCTGGGAAGTGCCTTTTTCATAGGGTTGCCTGACCAACTTCTCCTTTCCTTTGTTCTGCCTCCTTGCATGTCTATAAAACCTTTTGATTTTAAGAGCAGGAAGGTAGTCTTTGTAGTCCACTGTCTTCCCTTAACATTGGCATTTTGGGATAAAACTGCTTTTCTTTCCTCCATCCTTGATAAGACAGGTATGGGTAAATAGACACAAGCCTAGGGGGTAACCCTGTGACTCCAGGGCACCGCTCCAACTTAAATCTACATAACATATGCAAAGGTGGTAATGAGGAGCTTAACTGCATCTTCCCTCATCCCAATGGACAAAGAAAACTTGTCCGACACAATAGAAAATTCCACTACAGGCAGAAGGAATTTACATCCTGGTTAGAAAATATAAAACTTCAGACAAAACAAAGAGTGGAGACAATAGTCTCCAGCAGCACAGCACAGCTGACCCTCCTCTTACTTTAATAAATCTTTCTTCTGTATTTCTATCTGCCTCATGATTACTTTCACAACCCACAAGTGAGCAACCAACACATGCTAATTGTTGACTTCTTGATAACATTCTGAGTCGTGTCAGGGAGTATGTCATTGTGGGTTTGATTTGCATTTCTCCTATGAGAAGTAACATTGAGCATTTTTTCCCTGTCTTTTGCCCATCTCTATGTCTTCTTTGGAGAAATGTCTCGTCATGTCTTTTGTCCAGTTTTTGTTTGAATTATTTGCTTTTTGTTATTAAGTTGTATATATTTTGGATATTAAACTCTTATCAAATATATCATTTGTGAATATACTCTCCCATTCAGTAAGTTGTCTTTTTGTTTTGTTGGTGGTTTCATTCACTGTAAAGAAGCTTTTTAATTTAATGTAGTCCATTTGTTTATTTTTGCTTTTGTTTTCCTTGCCCTAGGGGACATGTTCGAAAACATATTACTAAGACTGATATTAAAGAGTTTATTACCTATGTTTTCTTCTAGGAATTTTGTGTTTTCAGGTCTTACATTTAAGTCCTTATTCCATTTTGAGTTTACTTTTGTATATGGTGTAAGAGAGTTGTCCAGTTTCACTTTTTTACATTTATCTCCAGTTTTCCCATACCAGTTGTTGAAGAGACTGTCATTTTCCCATTGTATGTTCTTGCCTCCTTTGTCATGGATTAATTGACCATATAAGTGAGAGTTTATTTCTGAGCTTTCTATTCTATTCCATTGATGTATGTGTCTGTTTTTGTGCCAGTACCAAACTTTGATTGTTATACCTTTGTAGTATAGTTTGAAATCAAGGAACATGATACCTCCGAATTTGTTCTTTTTTGTCAAGAATACCTTTGGTTATTTATAATCTCCGTATGAATTCCATATGAATTTTAAGAATATTTGTTGTATTTCTGAGAAGAATGCCATTGGTATTTTAGTAGGGATTGCATAGAATCTGTAAGTTGCTTTGAGTATTATCATCATGTTAATGATATTAATCCTTCCAACCCTTGGGTGTGGTATATCCTTCCAGTTATTTGTGTTTGTTTCCTCTTCAATTTCTTTCTTCAAGTCTTATAGAATTCACACTAATATTCTTTTACCTTCTTGGTTAAATTTATTCCTAGGTATTTTATTATTTTTGACACAATGGTAAATAGGATTATTCCCTTAATTTTTTTTCTGATCATTTGTTTATAGTGTATAGTAATTCAATGGATTTCTCAATATTTGTTTTGTGTCCTGCCACTTTACTGAATTCATTTATTATATCTATTAATTATTTTGTGGATTCTTTTTTTCCTTTGTGTGTGTGTGTGTGTGTGTGTGTGTGTGTGTGTTCTATATGATAAGAGGATTTTATTTTTTAAATTGCAGTTTACATGCAATATATTTTATATTATTTTGAGGTCTATAACATAGTGGCTAGAAATTTACATAATTTACCAAGTGTTCCCCTCAGTAAGTCTACTACCTACATAGCACCATACATCGTTATTAAAATATTTTTGACTGTATTCCCTATGCTGTACTTCACATACCCATAACTATTTTGTAATGTCCAATTTATATTTTTACTCCCTTCACCTTTTTCACCCAGCCCCCCAAACCCACTCCCATCTGACAACCATAAGTTTATCTGTATCTATGAGTTTGCTTCTATTTTGTTTGTTCATTTGTTTTGTCCATTAGATTTGAGATCAAGTGGTATTTGTCTTTCTCTGACTGACTTATTTCACTTAGCATAATACCCTATAGGGCCATCATGTTGTTACTAATGGTAAGATTTTATCTTTTTATGGCCAAGTAATATTCCATTGTATGTATGTACCACATCTTTATCCATTTGTCTATCCATGGAGACTGAGGTTGCTTCTATATCTTGGCTATTGTAAATAATACTGCAATAAATATTGGGATGCATATATCTATTCAAATTAATATTTTGGGTATCTTTGCATAAATATCCAGAAGTAGAATTGCTGTGTCATAGCATGTATTTCATCACTTTGAACATTTCTTGCCAATCCATTCTAGTCTTCAAAATTTCTGTTGAGAAATCATCTGACAGTCTTATGGGAGCTCCCTTTTAGGTAACTAACTACTCTTCTCTTGCTACTTTTAAGATTCCCTCTCTGTCTTTAATGTTTGGCGTTTTGCTTATGATGTGTCTTGGTGTAGGCCTCTTCGGGTTCATCTTGTTTGGGACTTTCTGTGCTTCTCGGATTTGTATATCTATTTCCTTTGCCAGGCTAGGGAAGTTTTCAGTCATTATTTCTTCAAATAGCTTTTCAATTCCTTGCTCAGTCTCTTCTTCTGCTACCCACTTATGTTACTATGCCTCATGTTGTCTCAGAGGTCCCTTAAACTATCCTCATTTTTCTTGGATTTTTTCTTTTTGATGTTCTGATTGGGTGTTTTCTGCTACCTTGTCTTCCAAATCACTGATTTGATACTCTGCTTTATCTAATCTGCTGTTGATTGCTTCTAATGAATCCCTCATTTCAGTTATCGTATTCTTCACTTCTAATTTTTGTGGATTGGTTAGGGTTATCCACATATAGTATCATGTCATCTGCAAATAGTGAGTTTTACTTCTGCCTTTTCAAATTGGATTCTTTTTTTAGTATGTATGTATGTATGTATGTATGTATGTATGTATGTATGTATGTTGTCCTGTCTGATCTTTGTGGCTAGGTCTTTTAATACTATACTGAATAATAGGGGTGAGAGTGGGCATCCTTGTTTTGTTTTTGATCTTAATGGCAAAACTTAGTTTTTTGCCATTTTTTATGATGTTAGCTGTGGGCTTTTCTTGCATTGCCTTTATCATGTTGAGGTAATTTCCTTTATACATACTTTTTTGAGATTGTTTAAATCATAAGTGTGTGCTAAATTTTGTCAAAATTTTCTCTATATTTATTGAGATGATCATAGGATCTTTATCTTTGGTTTTGTAGATGTGATGAGTCAAATTAATTGTTTAGCAGATGTTGAACCACCTGGTATAATTCCTGGTAATTATTCCTGGTATAATTCCTACTTGATCATGTTGTATAATCACTTTAATGTATTATTGAATTCAGTTGACAGTTATATGTTGGCAGAACATATGCATCTATGTTCATCAGGGATATTGGCCTATAATTCTCTCTCTCTCTCTCTGTCTTTGTCTGGTTTTGATATCATGGTAATGCTCATCTCATAAAATGAGTTGGAAAGCAATTTTTACTCTTCAATTTATTGGAATATTTTGAGAAGGATAGGTATTAATTCTTTTTCACATGTTTGGTAGAATTCACTGTGACACTGATCCAGGGTTTTGTTTGTTGGGGAAAAAAATTTGTTACTGCTTGAATTTTATTTCAAGTTGTTGGTCTCTTCACATTCTCAGTTTTAGTCTTAGAAGGTTTTATGTTTATAGAAATTTCTCCATTTCTTCTGTATTATCCAATTTGTTGGCATACAATTTTTCATAATATTCTTTAATGATCCTTTGCATTTCTGTGGTGTCAGTTGTAATGTCTCTTCTTTCATTTTGCATATTATTTATTTTGTCTCTCTCTAGTTTTTTTGATGAGTCTTGCTAGAGGATGCCAATACTGTTTCAAAATACCAGCTCTTAGTTTCATTGAATTTCTCTACTTCTTTTTTTTTTTTTTTGTCTCTATTGTATTTGTTTCTGCTCTGGTTTTTATTATTTCCTTGCTTTGTGTTTTGTTTGTTCTTCTTTTTCTAGTTCATTTTGGTGTAAAGTTACATTCTTTATTTTGTGTTTTTCCTGCTTTTTGAGGTAGTCCTGCATTGCTATGAACTTTCCTCTTATAACTACTTTTGCTGCATCCCATTAATGTTGTAAAGTTTTGTTTTTGTTTTCATTGATCTCAAAGTAGTTTTTAAATTTCCTGTTTGATGTACTCTGTCATTCTTTAACTTGTTTAGTGGCATGTTGTTTAATCTTCATTTATTTGTGTTTTTTCCCAGTTTCCTTTTTGTAGTAGATTTCTAATTTCGTGCCATCATTGTTCAGAAAATATTATTGATATAATTTTAAACTTCTTGAATTTATTCAGGCTTGTGTTATGGCCTACCATGTGGTTATCCTGGAAAATATTTCATGTGCATTTTAGAAAATGTGTATTCTGCAGTATGGGAATAAAGTGTTCTGTCTATTAAGTCCATCTGGTCTAGTGAGTGTACAAGGACATTATTTTCTTATTACTTTTCTATCTGGATGATCTATCCACTGAGGTAAGTGGGTTATTCAATTCCCTACTATTATTGTATTATTGTTAATTTCTACCTTTTTGTCAATTAATATTTGCTTTATGTACTTGGGTGCTCCTATGTTAAGTGCATAGATATTTACAATTGTTATCTCCTTTTCTTGGATTGACCTCTTTATCCTTTTATTGTCTTCTTTTAGAATGTTTGTTTTAAAGTGTATTTTCTCTCATATGATTATTGCTACCCACACTGTCTTTTAATTTATATTTATTTGCATGGAATATCATTTTCCATTCCTTCATTTTCAGTCTGTGTGTCTTTTCATCTAAAGTGGGTCTCTTGTAGGCAGCATATAGATGGGTCTTGGGTTTCTTTTCTTTTTTCTTTCTTTCTTTTTATTTATTTTTATTTTTTGTTTTTTGTTTTTTGTCCATTCAGTCACCCAGTCTTTTGACTGGAGAATTTAATCCATTTGCCTTTACAATAATTATTATTATGTATGGGCATATTGCTTTTGCTTTTATCTTTTTTTGTTTATTTATGCTGTTTTTCTCTATTTCTTTGTTCTCCTCTTGATCTCTTTCCTTTTGATTTGCTGGTTTTCTTTAATGTTTTGATTTGGTTCCTTTCTCTTTATTTTTAATGTATTTTTTGCAGGTTGTTGGTTTTTTTTGTTACCAGTAGGATATATATATATATATATATATATATATATATATATATATATATATATATATATATCCATCTGGTAACAAAATATATCCATCTATATCTACAGCAGTCTATTTTAAGCTATTAGGTGTTTAACTTCAAATGTGTTCTAAAATCATTTTTGCTCCCCTCCATTCTTTATGTTTTCAATGTTATGTTTTACATCTTTCTTTTAATTAAAGTTTATTGGGGTGACAATTGTTAGTAAAGTTACATAGGTTTCAAGTGTACAATTCTGTAATGCATCGTCTATATATCACGTGTGTTCACCACCCAGAGTCTATTCTCTTTCCATCACTATATATTTAATCCTTTTACCCTCATCTACCACTCTTCTGCCCCCTTACCCTCTGGTAACTACTAAACTATTGTCTGTGTCTATGAGTTTTTGTTTCTTCATTTGTTTGTGTTGTTCCTTTGTTGTTCTCAGTTTTATGTCCCACATATCAGTGAAATCATATGGTTCTTGACTTTTTCTGTGTGACTTATTTCACTTAGCATAATAATCTCAAGATCCATCCATGTTGTAGCAAATGGCACTGTTTCATCTTTTCTTATGGCAGAACAGATAAAGGTGTGGTATATATACACAATGAAATGCATCTTTTTGTTTTTTGTAGCCTCTGACTATTTATTTTACTTATTGTTAATTTTGCTACTTTTGTCTTTTAACCTTCATATTAGCTTTTTAAGTGGTTGAGTCACTGTGTTTATTATATATTTTTCCTGTACCAGTGAGGTATTTTTTTGCTATATTTTCATATTTATGGTTATAGCCTTTTCTTTTCTGCGTAAAGAAGATCCTTTAGTGTTTCTTGTAAAGCTGGCTTAGTAGTGGTGAACTCCTGTAGTTTTTGCTTATCTGGGAAACTATTTTATCTCTCCTTCAATTCTGAATAATAACCTCATTGACATGGTATTTTATGTCCTAGTTTCCTTTCTTTCAGCACCTTAACTATTTCCTGTCACTCCCTCTGGCCTGTAAATTTGATGCTGAGAAATCAGCTAATGGCCTTATAGGATTTCCCTTGTATAAGACTTGTTGTTTCCTTCTTGCTGCCTTCAGATTGTACCTTTATATTTAAGTTTGGCATTTTAATTATAATATGTCTTAGTGTGATCCTCTTCATGTTCAACTTGTTTGGAACTTTGTGTGCTTCCTGGACCTGGGTGTCTGTTTTCTTCCCCAGATTAGGAAAGCCTTCAGCCATTATTTCCTCAAATATACTTTTTGCCTTTGTAGCTCTTTCTCTTTTCCTTCTGGAATCCTTAAAATGTGAATGTTAGAGCACTGAATGTTATCCCCAAGGTCCTTTATACTATCCTTATTTTTTAAAATTCTTTTTTCATTTTACTATTCTCATTGGATGATTTCCGCTATTCTGTGTTTCAAAACAAGAATCCATTCTTCTATGTTATCGGTTGTTGATTCCTTTCAACGTATTTTTATTTCAGTTATTGCATTATTAATCTCTTATTGGTTATTTATTGTATTTGCTAACTCTTTGTTGAAGTTCTCTCTTAGTTCCTCTAGTCTACTTTCAAGTTTGTTGAGCATTCTTATGACTTTTTAAAAAATAATTATCATGCAAATTACTTACCTCTATTTCATTAGAGATTTTCTCTAGGGTTTTTAAAAATTATTTCTTCATTTGGGCATATTTTTCTGTCTCCCCATTATGTTTGACTTTCTATGTTTCTTCCTATGATTTAGATGAGATAGCTGTGTCTCCCAGTGTTGGAAAAGAGGCCTCTGTGTAGACTGAATGCTGGATGGTTTGGGCAGTCTGGTTGTAGTGGATGTGAGCATGTGTGGTACCTGGTGTGTGGTCTAGCCAGAATGAGTAGGTTCTAGACAGGGCAACCGGGTATGTGTGTGCTTCCTTGTCCTTCTGGTCCAGGCAGTGCTGCCTGGTGTAGGTGGGGCTGCTCAGTGCATGCATGGAATGCCCTGTTGCTTTGTCTGTTGCCAAGCTGATATAAGCCAGTCTGCTCTGAGTGCATGCATCACAGAACCCTACTAGCTTTGTACTTTCTCCAGATGGCAGCTCTCTGTGTATACACCACCACACTTTGCTAGTTCCTTTCCCTCTTTGGGCAGGGTATCAAGACTTGTGCGTGCAACCATGCCCCACTAACTCCACACTGGATAGTCCTGTGGGTAGGTACCCCATTATTTTGTTAGTTGGGCAACTCTCCAGGTAGAGAAGCCTGAGGTGCAGTAGGACCCCACAAGCTTCACATGGGGCAACCCTGCAGGCAGATACCAGAACACTTCATTAGTTTCACACTTATTCTAGGGGCAGCCTTTTCTCTTTGCCTTGTTGCACTTTGCTAGTTCCACACCTTCTCCAGGTAGGTCATCCCCATTTGTGTGTGCAGCATTACCCCACAAATTCTGCATAGGGCAGACCTGCATGTGAGTAGAGCAGTGTTCTTCTAGTACTGCATTCTCTCCATGTGGGGAAGCTCCACATGCACATGCATCACCTCCCCACTATCTCTGCACTTTCTTTGGGTGGGGCAGCCCTGTGTGTGAGCACCACAGTGTTTTGCTAATTCTGCACTCTCTCTAAGCAGGGGAGTATGATGTGCATACAAAGCCCAGTGGTTTCACACAGCAGCACCATGCCATACCCACTGAATCAATCTCTCGGTGTAGGTGCCCCTTGTATGTACACTATGGCATCCATCTTTTCCTGCTGAATCTCACTCCAGGAGGAGTGAGTGGGGATGGACTACAGTGAACCTGGATAGAGCTGCCATCTGCTATCCAAGTGCAGGGGACACATGAACAATGGTGCTTACCAGTTCCTCTGATCTTGGTTATTCTCTCACCCCCTGGAGAGCTCTCATGGTTCTCCACCCTGTTCTATGAAGTCTAGCTCTCTTGTTTGTTGTGCATAAACTGTTCAATTGTTTCTCAGTTGTCTCAGAACAAATTATTCTAAATACAGTATAGGAGTACATGTGGTGTGTTCTTGGAAGGGAGAGAGCTCAGCCTCCTTCTACACTGCTATCTTGGACTCACCAGTATTCACTTTCTTATTCTAGCGTTAACTCTCTTCAAGTTCAATTTCTTCTCGTATAAAAGCTTTTTTCCTAAAAAGTTTTTCTCTAAAAGCTCATTTTTAATATTTAATCAATAGTGTTACATTTTGTTACTTTTAATATCTCTGTATATTTTAGGCGATTATCCTTATTTTACTTCCAATGCTTTAAGCTTTATTTTCTTAAACAATTGTCCATTCTCATTACCTGGGCCTCCTTCACCTTACTCTCTGTTCCTCCTCACTCTCATCTACCTTCTTCCTTACTTTCCATTCCCAGGCATTGTCTTCAGACCTGATTTAGATTTCCTTTCTGTGAACTTTCACCTTCTCTGTGTGTGCACTAATTACATTTCTCATTTCTTTGGTGTCCCCAGAGTCTCTGGTGTGCACAGTTCTCATTCCTCCCGGGATAACCATCCTTTGCCCTCTGTGCAGCTGCAGCTTCCACATTCCTCTCTGGTGTTTCTGCCTGTCTCTTTTTTTCTCCACAGGTTGAGCTTCCCCCCAGCCTTGCCTCATAAAGAGTGTTCTCCTTGACAGGCTTTGTTGCAAATAATTGTCTCTCCTATTCTCAGCACCCAAACCCCTCCAGAGATGAAGATTTACCCAAATGACTGTCAGCAGCTCAAAGCAGTTTCCTGAGTTTCAGACCTGAATATCCACATTAACCCAATAGGGTAACTTATCCAAGAGAGCTACACCCAAAGTTGCTGTTTCTTCCTGACTTACCATGTTTTCCCGAAAATGAAACGTAGCTGGACTGTCAGCTCTAATGCATCTTTTGAAGCAAAAATTAATATAAGACCCGGACTTATTTTGATATAATGTAAGACCAGGTATAATATGATATGATACGATACGATACGATATGATATAATATAACACTGGGTTCTATATTCATTTTTGCTCCAAAAGACGCATTAGAGCTGATGGTTCGGCTAGGTCTCATTTTCGGGGAAACACGGTAGTATCTTGGTGGATACCACCACTTCCTGATGACTAAACACATCATAGAAATCAGCATTGAGTCTTAACTTTTACAGTTTCAATATGATGTCTCCAGGTTCCCTCATCTCACCTACTGTACCTCTCATCCCCACATTTCTAGCTGGAGTGGAGAATACTGTGACTTGCCCAATTTTGAAAATCTCAGGCCTATGATACCTAAACAGCCTAATGGCAATATTGGGTCACAGCACAGTCAGTGGCCACTATCTTGATTTTTATATTTAATTAAATTAAATGAGAGGTAGCTATCGTCTTTTAAACACTTGCTAAATAGTAGTTAATGTCTGGAACACTTTATGTTTATTGTCTATTTTTAACAACAATTTCAAGATGCAACTATTTTAGAAGAATAGAGGCTCAGAGAATTTAAATAACTTGACCAGTGCCACATACCAAGAGCAAATCCCAGATTTGGATCCAGTTCTACCTGTTGCCAAAGACTATAATCTTCCACTATGGCGCACGCTTCATAATTATTGTCAGGGTTTATGATTATGATTTATAATGCCATCATCATTCTGCTTTTCCGAATGCCTGGAGGGAAAATGCAGGACAGAGAGATAACTTTGGAACTGGTTTCGTTGCTGCTGTAACTGCTCGGGTGAGTGGACATTTCTCTTTTTCTTCTCTAATTCCATGGCAGTGTATAAAACTTGGCAGTAAAGCAACATCATGCAGCTTAGTGTTAAATTTGATTTTCTCTTTCAGAAAAAGGTGAGGAGATTATTTTTATTACAGACTTAGTTTTAAAAGATTAAAATAAAGTAAAATTCCTTTATAACTTCAAGCTTAATTTCTTGATTTGAACAGATAAATAGCATTTTTTTGGCATTATGTTTTTTAATCTCCAAATAGTTCCTGTTGTGATAGTAATTCTATGATTAGTGTGTCTGTGAGGATGTTTCAAGAAGAGATTAGTATTTAAATTGGTGACCATAGTAAAGCAGATGTCCCTCTGCAATGTGGGTTGGCATTATCCAATCCATTCAGGGCCAGACTAAACCAAAATGGCAGAAAAAGAGCAAACTCACTCTCCCTATTGTGTTGAGACTTCTATCTTCTCCTGCCTTCAGGCATTGGCATTTTTCATCGTTGGGCTTTTGGACTCAGATCAGAACTTACTCTATTAGTCCCCTCAATTTTCAGACCTTTGGACTTGAACTGATAACACTGAATTGGCTTTCCTGTTTCTCCTGTTTGCAGCTGGCAGATTATAGGACTTCTGAACCTCCATAACGTCATGAGCCAATTTCTATAATAAATCTCCTCTTTTCTATCTATCATCATCTATCATCATCTATCTACCTATATCCTACTGGTTCTGTTTCTCTGTTTCTGTTTCTTTTAAAATGTACTGATACTTGTTTTGTAGCCTAACCTATAATCTATCTTGGATAATGTTCCATTTACACTTGAGAAAATTGAGTATGTTTCTGTTGTTGGGTGAATTGAACCATATATGTCTGTTAGGTCCAGTTGATTAATAGTGTTCAAATCATCTATTTCCTGATGATCTTCTGTCTAGTTATTCTATATATTGCTAAAGGTAAGATATTGAAATCTTTAGCTATTATGTGTTGAAAAGCTGTTTATTTCTTCAATTCTGTTTGTGTTTTTTTATTTTGAGGCTTTGTTGTGATAAGCATGTAGGCTTATAAATGTTATGTCTTCCTGATGAATTAATTGTTTTACTATTATAAAATTATCTTTTTTGTTAACATCAACATGATTTTGTTTAGAGTCGCTTTTGTCTGATAGTAGTAAACACACTCTGGCTCTCTACTGGTTGCTGCTTGCCTGTATATCTTTTTCCATCCTTTTATTTTCCTCTTTTCTTTTTTTTAAGAATTTTTTTTTGGGGGGAGGGGAAAGGGAACAGGACTTTTATTGGGGAACAGTGTGTACTTCCAGGACTTTTTTCCAAGTCAAGTTGTTGTCCTTTCAATCTTAGTTGTGGAGGGTGCCGTTCAGCTTCAAGTTGTTGTCCTTGCAGTCTTAGTTGTGGAGGGCGCAGCTCAGCTCCAGGTCCAGTTGCTGTTGCTAGTTGCAGGGGGCGCAGTCCACCATCCTTTGCGGGAGTCGAACCGGCAACCTTGTGGTTGAGAGGATGTGCTCCAACAAACTGAGCCACCCGGGAGCTCAGTGGCAGCTCAGCTCAAGGTGCCGTGTTCAGTCTTAGTTGCAGGGGGCGCTGCCCACGATCCCTTGCAGAAGTCGAGGAATCGAACTGGCAACCTTGTGGTTGAGAGCCCACTGGCCCATGTGGGAATTGAACTGGCAGCCTTCAGAGTTAGGAGCATGGAGCTCTAACCGCCTGAGCCAATGGGCAGGCCCATCCATCCTTCTATTTTCAACAAATTTCTGTATGGAAATATAGATATCTTACAGTTGACATAAAGTTGAACCATGATTTTTTAAAAAAATCCATACTGCTCACTTCTGCCTCTTAATGGACAGTTTAATCCATTTATATTTAATGTACTTACTGGTAAAGTAGCATTCAAGTCTGTCATTTTGCTGTTTGTTTTCTATATGTCTTATGTCTATTTTTACCCCTGTTTCTCCATTACCTCCTTCATCTGAATTAAAAAGAAATTATTTACTGTAGCATTGTAATTCTTTTTATTTTACTATATGTTTTTAGTTACATTCTTGAAGATTGTATTGCAATTATTATATTAATTTATAACATTCTAGTTCAGATTAATACCAATTAAATTTCAATATACAAAAATGTTTCTCCTTTTTTTAAAATTAAAGTTTATTGGGGTGACAATGGTTAGTAAAGTTACATAGATTTCAGGTGTACAATTCTGTATTACATCATCTATATATCACATTGTGTGTTCACCACCCAGAGTCAGTTCTCCTTCCATCACCATATATTTGATCCCTTTTACCCTCATCTACCACCCCCATTGCCCCTTATCTTCTGGTAACTACTAAACTGTTGTCTGTGTCTATGAGTTTTTGTTTCTTTATTTGTTTGTCTTGTTCCTTTGTTTTCAATTTTATATCCCACATTTCAGTGAAATCTGAAAACAATTATCTGTAAAGATATATGTGCTCTGATGTTCACTGCAGTTTTATTTATGGTAGCGAAGACATGGAAACAACCAAAGTGTCCTTCGATATATGATTCGATGAAGATGTGGTATATATGTGTGTGTGTGTGTATACACACACACACACACACACACACACACACACACACACAAAGGAATACTATTCTGCCATAAGAAGAGGTTAAATAGTGCCATTGTGACAACATGGATGGATCTGGAGATTATTATGCTAAGTGAAATAAGTCAGACAGAAAAAGTTGAGAACCATATGAGTTCCTTGAGATGTGGGATATAAAAATGTTTCTCCTTTATAGTTACCTTGCCTCACTCTTTCATTGTCACAAATTACAGCTTTATACATTTTCTATCAATCAACATAGATTTATAATTATTGCTTTATGCAGTTGATTTTTAAACTAGATGGGAAATAGTGCTACAAACAAAAAATCAAATGTTTATATTTTAATTTATTTATGTGCTTACCTTTAACAATTGCCTTTACTTCTTTATGTGGATTTGAGATACTCTCTAGCCTTTGATTTCAGCCTGAAAAACTGCCTTTAGTATTTTTTATAGGGAAAGTCTGCTAGTGACAAACTCGGTTTTGTTTTTCTGGTAATGTCTTAATTTCTCCTTCATTTTTTAGGGTAGTTTTGCTGGATATAGAATTCTTCATTGACAGCCTTTTTTCCCCCAACACTTTGAATGTGTTATTCCACTGCCTTTTGGTCTCCATGGTTTCAGAAGATAAATCAACTGTTAATCTTATTGAGGATACATTGTACTTAAGTTCCTTATCTCTTGGTGCTTTCAAGATCCTTTTTTTATCTTTGGATTTCTGCAGTTTGATTACAATCTATATATGGATCTCTTTGAATTCATTATACTTGGAGTTCATTGAGTTTTTTGGATATATAGATTAATGATTTTTAAATCAAATTTTGCAAGTTTTTGAACATAATTTTATTAAATACTCTTTCTGCTTCTTTCTCTCTCCTCTCATTCTGGTTGCTTGATTATCCCACATTTTGGTATACTTGACGAAGTCTCTCATGTCTGTTCAGATGTTTGCTTTGTTTTCATTATCAAATTTATTGGGGTGACATAGGTTAGTAAAAATTACATAGGTTTCAAATGTATGATTTATAACACATCAGCTGTATATTGCATTGTGCTCACCACTCAAAATCAATTCTTTTTCAGTCACCATATGTTTGACCCCCTTTAAACTTTTCTACCAACCCCTCTCCCCACTTACCCTCTAGTAACTACTAAACTGTTGTCTGTAACTATGAGTTTTTGCTTGTTTATTGGTCTTCATTTGTTGTTTTCAGTTTTACATTTCACATTTGAGTGAAATCACGTCTCTCAACTTTTTCTGTCTGACTTATTTCACTTAGCATGATAAACTCAAGATCCATCCATGTTGTTGCAAATGGTAGTATTTCATCTTTTCTTATTGCCAAGTAATATTCTTTGTATATATGTACCACATCTGCTTTATCCAATTGTCTATCGAAGGACACTTTGGTTATTTTCATGTCTTGGACAATATGAATAATGCTGCAATGAACATAGAGTCACATATATCTCTACATATAAATGTTTCAGATTTTTTGGGTGATTGCTGGGTCATATGGTAGTTCTATTCTTAATTTTTAGAGGACCATCCATATTGTTTTTAATAGTGGTTGTATCAATTTACATTCCCACCAGCAGTGTGTGAGAGAGCCTTTTTCTCTACAGCCTCTCCATCACTTGTTACTGCATTTCTTGTTAATAATAGCCATTCTAACAAATGTGAGGCGGTATCTCATTGTGGTCATGATTTGCATTTCCCTACTAGCTATTGAAGTTGAAAATCTTTTTATGTATCTGTTGGTCATTTGTATGTCTTCTTGAAAGAAGTGTCTGCTCAGGTCTGTCGCGTCCAGCATGACAACAGCTGTGGGAAGCAAGAAGGGCGATGCAGGGTTAAGAAAGACAGTAGCCAAAAGTAGAGTGCAAGCGGGGCCAAGGGACTCATGCCTCAAGGACTGAGCCCCGAATTGGGCCAACACTTAGCTTTTATTCGTTAACAAATGAGGAAGTAAAGCTTGTTAATCTCAAGGTCTGTGAGTTCCGTGCTTGCTGGCTGTTTTCCCGAAAGTCCCCATTGTGCTCTAGCACGTACTGTGACTTCACACACACGCATAACCCCAGGGGATGTCATCGCCATCTATTGAAGGGGAGGGGCCGATATTATTCCATCGGGTCTCAGTTTGCTGAGACATCCCTGAAGGGGGCTTTATCGATATCTTTCTATCGAGTCTCAGTTTGCTGAGGCACTCCCTTGTGATATCCTGGGAAAGGATGGGGAACAAATGATTCTGCAGCTGTAAGGCAACATCTCCCCCTTTTTGTTTTTGTAGTAGGAGAAACACAGACTTGGCAGTTTCCTCATTTATGGCCCATTGGAGGACTTGTTGTCCACACCTGAGGACTAAACAGAATAGGGTAAGAATAATTGACAGAAGTGCAATTGCACCTGCAAGTCCTCCACCTAGCGTTTTCATCCAAGTGAGGGGATTCAAGTGAGATAGTTCTTCCGCAGTTGCGGAAGTGTCTCCTCTCCTGGGAGGAGTGGGAGCGTGGTATGAGACATCTGATCTATTTCTTGCTGTAGCTGTAGAATATTTATAGTGAGGTTGGGAGCATGTCCCCAAAGGTGAGCTCGTTCTTCGGACCAGGGAGTCCTAGTTTGGTTGTAAGAGAAAAGAGTCTCACAGTAAGTAGAAACATTCTAATCACATTTCAAAGTAATCATGGTATGGAGGTTTTTAAATTGATCTCTAAGAAGAACTATAGTTGTCTCTAAATCAGCTAATCTAACATTAATTTCCTGATCAATTCTAATTTGTTGATTCCAAGTTTTACTTGCATTTTCATGCCATTTTTGTGTAAATTGGGTGTATATAAATAGCCTAGAGCCATATGGCAGGAAAGAGTAAAATTACGGCCTTCCTCCTCAGGAAATTCCAGACCTCTTTGATCCTCGGGTCCAGGAAACCAAGAACTATCATTAACGTAAATAAGAGGAGGATCATCATTTCAAGTCACAGGTGTCAATAATGGGGGTTTGGGTAAATAAGCCCAGTAAGTAAAATTCTCGGATGCAACACCAATTGGGAGGCAACTTATAACAGAGACGACGGTCAACATGGACAAAAACATATTGACATCAGTTTTGGGAACTCCCTTTTCAATCAACCTGTTTTCAGCCACTTGAGCCAACTTTTTCAGTTGCCCCCAAGTGGGAGGTTGGGCACTGGTCGTCTGTGCTGTCATCTGTCGAATCTCCGTTTGAATGGTGGTTGAGGACACTTGATGAGTGATTGGGCAAGCAGATCGGAAGGACAGGTTGGACATCTCAATTGTTGGAGGCTCCACATTCTCCGTGTACCCTGTGAAGGGTTTCAGCCAAGTGAGGTTTTTCTTCCGCTGGCTGCTGCTCATGGTATGGTTTAACACACTGACCAGGCATCCACAAAGGTCGTTGTCGTGCGGGGAGGCCTGCGGGGTCTCTGCTCCCGCTCCCCATACAAGAACGCAGGATATGGTGAGGCCAAAAAGGAACACCCACGGAGCCATAGGTAGGGGAGTCATACCACTACGGTCTCACTGGAGGCTGGGTTCACTGGACGTGCGACCTGCTGTTCGTTTTGTCTGCAACCCACCGATGACTCTCTTTCACTCTCCTCCACTCTCCTCGGCTCTCCTTCGTAGCCGCAGCAGTTATATTAGTGGCTAATGGCTCAATGGCTACAGCTGACGGCCAATCAGCCACAGCTGACGGCCATCTACTACCCGAGCCAGCACCCCTCCACGTGAGGCCGAGAGCCTGTAAACTACTTTCTGGGGCTCTGCCCCCACAGTCGTTCTTTAGGACCTGGAGAAATACAAGCAAAACCTCATCCCCATGTTAATAAAGTTCCTAGATGCCATTGATTAGTTTGAATGTCCTTCCACCAGATGGGGACATTTTCCAAAGGTTTCGGGCTGTGGAGACTATTGAAATGTCTCTCAGCTGCAGTGCGTCCAAGGTGAGCCTTGGTATCTGAGCCAGATGAATTAAAAAAATTTAAAGTAAACATAGCTCTTGCTAATTGTATCTGTGGAGGGGTCCCCTATTTCTTCCCCTTTTTGTTTTTGTAAATGTTTTTTCAAAGTGGCATTAGCACGTTCAACAATGGCTTGACCCTGTGGGTTGTAAGGAATACCAGTGGTGTGAGTAATGTGCCGTTCGTTGCTGAATTTTGCAAACTTGGCACTGGTATATGCAGGGCCGTTGTCTGTTTTAATCGCTAGAGGGAGCCCTATAATTGAAAAACAGACAAACAAGTGGCGGCATGAGTGAGTTGCAGTTTCGCTGTTTTCCTGATTTTTTTCTTCATAACAAATACAGGGAATTCCAAGGGCTAATAGAAGATTCTATATGACCTTGTTCTAATTGAGTCTGTATTAATTCTGTTAACACTTCTAATTTTTCCTTAGAGAGGGGCCACTATTCTATCCATAGAGGCTTATTGTTTATCCATTTAAGGGCTACGGGGGTCCCTAGCTGTTCAACAGTGGCCCCTAAAGAAAAGGTTTTCATGTTTCTGTCAGATATCCCATTCCCTTTCATTCTTGGTGGGACAGGGACTGAATAGGCTGAGTAATTCCCTGATTACATTTTCCTAAACCTTTTCCTGATTGATATCCCATTTGACTCATAAATTATGGATTTTGAGGACTATATTGTCCAGGTGGTATCCAAATTTCTGCTTTCCATTATGTAAGCAGATCTTGACCCCACAAATTAACTGCAATGACTGCAACATAGGGCTGTAAAAATCCCTTTTGTCCCTCTGGCCCAAGGCAGGGAAGAATGCAGACAGACACTTTGGCGTAGCTTCACTTTGGTGAAGCTCGGCCCTCCCCCAGAATGTTAATGTTAGGCTCTTGCATGTTCCATTTTTTTGGCCATTCCTGAGAGCTAATTATGGAAACATCTGGTCCTGTGTCTAAAAGACCTGTAAACCTTTTAACCTGTATCTCAATTTGACAAACAGGTCAAATTCCTGATATCTTTTCTGCTAGAAAAGTTCCTGCCTGTCCAGTGCTTCCAAAATCTCCAGTTCCCCTTTTTTGAGTTCCCTTTTTTCCTGGGAGACTATATAGGAGCAAAGTAATTGCGCAATCCGCTTTCCCTGTTTAGCTGTCCAGGGAACAGATGAGGACATTATAATTTTAATTTATCCTTCATAATCAGAATCAATAACACCAGCATGAACGGAAACGCCTTTGGATGTTAAGCTAGAACGACCAAGGAGAAGTCCAAAAGTACCTGGGGGAATCAGTCCAAAAAGTCCAGTGGGCACACGTAAAGGAGATTGTCCAGGAAGTAATAAAATACGTTGTGCTGCACAGAGATCTGTAGCAGAACTCCCTTCCGAAGCAGGACTCCATTGCTGAACGGAAGGTTGAGGGGAGGTACTGCCTGATAATTCTGAAGAGCAGCCTGTGTCCTGTATGCCCCGGTTATTGTCGGGGCCTGGGGCTGGCCCCGCCTCCCGTTTCCCTGAATAGGGGTGTGGGGACAGAGCCCCAGAAAGTAGTTTACAGGCTCTCGGCCTCACGTGGAGGAGTGCTGGCTCGGGTAGTAGATGGCCGTCAGCTGTGGCTGATTGGCCGTCAGCTGTAGCCAGTTAGCCAATTAGCCGCTAATATAACTGCTGCGGCTACGGAGGAGAGTGAAAGAGAGTCATCGGTGGGTTGCAGACAAAAGGGACAGCAGGTCGCACGTCCAGTGAACCCAGCCTCCAGTGAGACCATAGTGGTATGACTCCCCTACCTATGGCTCCGTGGGTGTTCCTTTTTGGCCTCACCATATCCTGCGTTCTTGTATGGGGAGCGGGAGCAGAGACCCCGCCAAACGCCCAGCACGACAAATGGCGCAGCGAGCAGGGTATGGTGCCAGCCAAAACCTACCGAAGCATGGTGGAGCGGTTTGTTCATGTGAGAGCCCAGCTTCGGGAGGCCCATGAGGAGCGACACCGGGAACGGGAGGCGCGGTCTGCCTGGGAGACTCGAGCCTCCAGCTGGCACACCACCTTCTGGGCATAGAAGGCGGTGTCCTCCTTTTGTTGGTCTGCTGCGGCCTTAGGATCCGAAGCTTGTGGATAGCTTACAAGGAGGCCTCCACCCACTCAGACACCTGCCACGGTGAGCAAGATTCCGACCAGGTAGGAATGGCGTCTGACTCTGGGCAGGAGGATGTGTGGCCCCCACACAGTGTATGGTGTCCAGTGACCACTGTTCTCAGGAGTTGGACCCCCAAGGAGGGGTGGGAGGACGTGGACGGCTCTCCGTCCAGTGTGGAGAGGGCCCTACAGGCTCTGGCTGAGCAGTTGCCAGAGGACGAGAAGGCTACAGCCGGCTACGTGGGCTGGATGTTCCTCAAGGCTTTGAGTCTCAACACGGAAAATGTGCTTAATGCAAGGGCCCAGGTGCCTGACCAGGTGTCCCGGTTGGACGCGCTGGAAGCCCGGGTCTGCCTGTTAGAACAGGGGCCCCAAGGTGGAGACTCTGAGGCAGAGGAAGCAAGTGGAGAAAATGTAGCTCCCAACCCCCAAGCCCGGCAAATCTTGAAGCAAAGGGTAAAACGTGAGCAACCTTTGGGCCCCGGGGGCGTTGCTGCCGGCAACCCAGCTGTGACTGAGTTCACGACCTACACCCCATACGCTCCCACTGAGTTGCAGGAGCTGGGGAGGCGGTACAGACAGCGCCCTGGAGAGCCAGTCTCAGCTTGGCTGTTACGTTTATGGGATGAGGGAGCAGACAGCATTCTCTGCTCCCCAGGCGAGATGGAAAAGCTAGCCTTCGTGACAGTGCATCCATCCCTGCGACAAAGGTTACAAAACTGCCATAGGTTGGCCAACAACCAAGGCAACCATTCTCTAATGGCATGGCTCACGGCTGCGGTACGCACAGTATGGGAACAGGCTGGCGAGCTGCCAGACACTGTGAGTCAATGGCAGTCATATACAGAACTTACGCAAATAATCCGTGAAATGGGTATGAGACATGCTATTTTTAACCTCAACATGCAGGGCCCAGATGATGAGCTTTTTACTGCCAGCATGAGAGATCTGGTTTTGGACACTGCACCTGTGAGTGCTTTTGGATCCTTGGTTGCTATTCTTACACCGTATGTAGGGCGACGGATCCATGAAGTTACAACTGCCATGGCCACCCTAGGGGATGTAGAAAGCCGGAGGCGAAGGAAGTTAAGACAGGAGGTCCGCGCAGTTTGACCTGGAAGCCCAAACCAAAGGTAAAGGGGCGAGGTCGCGGGCCTCAGAGAGTAACACGCGCACAGATGTGGCATGATCTCGTGGCAGCAGGGGTTGATCAGGAAAAAATAGACCAGCAACCCAATGCACTCCTGCTTGAACTTTGGAAACAGTTGCGTCCGGAACAACAATTCCGGAGAAACATAAAGGAGGAGTCTGGCAAAGCGCGACCCGTGTCCCTCCAGGACTTCATGCAGCCGCTTGAGGCCGACTCCTTGCAGCTTGATTAAGGGTGGGGCCAAGGTACCCGGTCAGAGGGGACGAGCAGGGACCGGAGGCCCCATGTGGAACTGTCCATACATTGGTCCCCTTCGAATGTACAGAGGGTTTTGGCTCTAGTTGACACTGGTGCTGACTGCAGTCTCGTTTATGGGAATCCAGAACTGTTCCCCGGACCAGCAGTCTGCATTGATGGCTACGGGGGAAAAACTGTGACTGTGAAAGCCGTTTCCTTACCACTGGGTATAGGAAGGCTCCCTCCTCGTACCTACAAGGTTTATGTCTCCCCCGTTCCGGAGTATATTCTAGGGGTGGACGTGCTACATGGCCTCAGCTTACAGACGTCGGTAGGAGAGTTCCATCTCCGGATCTGGGTGGTGAAAGCGGTGACACGCGGGCATGCTCACCACCCTCCTCAAGCGTTGCCACAGCCCTGGTGTGTGGTTACAGTGCGACAGTATCGCCTACCAGGAGGACAGGAGGAGATCGGTCGTACAATATTGGAATTGGAGAAGGCACATATTGTGAGGCCAACGCACAGTCCCTTTAACTCCCCAGTATGGCTAGTCAAGAAGCCAGATGGGACCTGGCGAATGACTGTGGACTATAGGGAGTTAAATAAGGTGACGCCACACTTGCACGCTGCAGTGCCTTCAAGTCATGATTTAATGGATCGTCTGACTGTCCGCCTAGGGACATATCACTATGTAGTGGACTTGGCCAATGCTTTTTTCTCCATTGACATTGCACCCGAGTGTCAAGAGCAGTTTGCTTTTACGTGGGATGGGCGTCAGTGGACTTTTCAAGTCCTTCCGCAAGGATACTTGCACAGCCCCACTATCTGCCACGGGCTTGTGGCCCAGGATTTGGCACAGTGGGATTGCCCATCCTCTGTGGCCTTGTTCCATTATGTTGATGACATTCTGTTAACCTCAGATTCTCTTTCTGATTTAGAGCAAGCAGCTCCCTCTCTTCTCCGTCACCTGAAGTCACGCGGCTGGGCGGTGAATGAGGAAAAAGTCCAAGGCCCTGGCTTATCCGTCAAGTTTTTGGGTGTTGTGTGGTCGGGAAAGACAAAGGTTATACCTGAGGCAATCATTGACAAAATACAAGCCTTTCCCCGGCCGACCAAGGTCTCCCAACTGAAGACGTATTTGGGTCTGCTAGGATATTGGCGGGCGTTTGTACCCCATTTAGCACAAATGGCAAGGCCCTTGTACAATATGATAAAAAAGGGGGCCTCATGGGATTGGACAGAGGCTATAGAGCAAGCCTTCGTTGCCACGAAACGGGCAGTGCAGCAGGCACAGGCTCTGCAAGTAGTGGACCCAGGCCACCCATTTGAACTTGATGTTCACGTAACCCAAGAGGGGTACGGATGGGGCCTCTGGCAACAGCAGGAGCGTCTCCGGTTGCCAGTGGGATTTTGGTCCCAATTATGGAAAGGAGCAGAGGTCCGCTACTCTCTAATAGAGAAACAGCTGGCTGCTGTGTATGCAGCCCTAGTGGCCACAGAAGCCATCACAGGAACGGCACGCGTGTTGGTTAGAACAATGTATCCTGTCCAGGGGTGGGACCGTACGTGGACCCAGGGACCCAAAACGGGGGTGGCACAGACCACCACCCTCGCCAAGTGGGGTGCCTACTTGGAGCAACGTAGCACCCTTAGTTCAAGCCCTTTGAGCACAGAGCTACAACAGGTCCTGGGGCCTGTGGAGCTTGTAGCCCAGGCTGAGCCAAGTGCTCTGCCTAGAGGGGAGGACTTGGAGCCCTCGCCCTACAAAGAAGGACAGTCCCCAGTACCTGAGGATGCCTGGTTTACCGATGGTTCTAGCCGAGGGGCTGCAGCTGTTTGGACGGCTATTGGTGTGCAGCCCAAAACAGACACCATTTGGTTTGATACTGTGACGGGCCAGAGTAGCCAGTGGGCTGAATTACGGGCTGTGTGGATGGTGATCAGCCACGAGCCTGGGCCCCTAGTTATTTGTACTGACAGCTGGGCGGTGTTCTGGGGCCTAACATTGTGGCTCCCTACATGGAAACACCAAAACTGGTTGGTGGGACACCGTCCACTGTGGGGTCAAGCCATGTGGCAGGACCTCTGGGACCTAGGGCAGAAAAAGGAGGTGACCTTAATGCATGTCACAGGTCACTCCCCCTTAGTGTCCCCAGGTAATGATGAAGCAGACGCCCTAGCACGGGTACGATGGTTAGAGTGGGCTCCTGCCACTGATGTGGCCCATTGGCTGCATAGGAAATTGCAGCACGCTGGAAGCCGAACCATGTGGCAGGTGAGCAGACGCTGGGGCCTGCCTTTGAAATGGCAGGAGATAGCAGATGCCTGCTATGACTGTGCTGTCTGTGCCCAGGACAGCCCCCAAAGGCGGAGGCTCCCCTGGGAGACACAGCAGATTACGCGAGGGAGGGTGCCCCTCACTCGCTGGCAAGTGGATTACATTGGACCCCTGCCTAAGGCCCGCAATGCGATATATGCATTTACAGCAGTGGACACTGCTACGGGGTTGATGTTTGCTTGGCCCTGTCCGGCTGTGGATCAGCGGCATACAGTGGTCGCCCTTACACGACTGTGCACCCTCTATGGGCGCCCCCAAGTCATTGAAAGTGACAGGGGTACCCATTTTACGGGGCAAGAAGTGCAGCGCTGGGCTGCCAGGATGGACGTGCAATGGTTGTTTCACACCCCGTACAATCCGCAAGCAGCTGGCATGATTGAACGTTATAATGGTCTTTTGAAGCAAGGTCTCCGGGTGTCAAAACACCCTCTTACGATGCATGACTGGGCCTCGCGTCTATGGGACGTCCTGAGAGTCCTGAATGAGAGACCACGGAAGGGAGGGCCCGCACCAGTAGAAGCTCTGCTACATCGAACGGCCGCTCCCATTCAATTACAAGTTATCACCAGTGAGACTCTGTTAAAGCCAGGCTACGGCAGAAATGGGAACATTTTGCTGCCAGCACCCACATGCTTGAAAGCAGGGGAACGGCAGCAATAGACTTGGCCCTGGCAGGTCAAAAGCCCTCACTGTCGGTGGTTGGGTCTGATAGCCCCATGGGGGGGCCGGTTTGACTCATGATTTGCAAGTGACGCCAGGGGTGGTGGCTGAGTGGCCACCACAAGTGACTGTAGTATACAGAGGTCCCGATACCGGGATGATTTTGCGAGGAAACTATGTGCTCTCACTATGGCCTATTATGGGGTCCCCTGTTCTGTTACATGTTGAAACTATGCAAGGGACCCCAAGCACTGTCATAAAGGTCTGGTACCACAAACCGGGAAAGGTGCCAGTGGCAGCAACCCTCCTTTCCCAGGACAAGAAGCTGGCATGTATCCTCCCAGATGGAAGGGATTTGCCATTGTTGGTTCCTAAGACTACCGTTTCTTTTCATCCATAGGTGTCAGTAGGCTAATATGACACAGGGACCCTCGCGGAAGACGCTTGTCACCTAGATTGTGAGGCGAGAACCTGTAGGGGTGGAGTGTGGGGACAGAGCCCCAGAGAGTAGTTTACAGGCTCTCGGCCTCACGTGGAGGAGTGCTGGCTCGGGTAGTAGATGGCTGTCAGCTGTGGCTGATTGGCCGTCAGCTGTAGCCAGTTAGCCAATTAGCCGCCAATATAACTGCTGCGGCTACGGAGGAGAGTGGAGGAGAGTGAAAGAGAGTCGTCGGTGGGTTGCAGACAAAACGGACAGCAGGTCACACGTCCAGTGAACCCAGCCTCCAGTGAGACCATAGTGGTATGACTCCCCTACCTATGGCTCCGTGGGTGTTCCTTTTTGGCCTCACCATATCCTGCGTTCTTGTATGGGGAGCGGGAGCAGAGACCCTGCACGCTGCCCCGCACGACAAGGCGTCCCATTTTTATGAAAAACTGATCGGCATTCAGAAGCCCAATGATTTCCTTTTTGGCATTTAGGGCACAATCCAGGTGGTTTAAGTCCTGTAACAGTAGTAGCACTAGGCAAACGGGAATGGTTTCTATTTCTCTTTCTGCATTCTTTTCTAGAATGGCCTGGCTTTCCACAATTATAGCAAGTACCAGGAAATTTATTCTGACCTATTTTGAATCCAGTCATGGCTTGAGCTAGCATGGCAGCTTTAAATTGTTCAGTTCCTACTCCCTGACACAAACGGATGTATCCCATGGTGTCTGTTTTTCCTTTCATGGTCCCGATGGCCTTCTTACATTCACCATTAGCATTATCATATGCCACGATTTGTAAAATTATCTCAGCTGCCTGTAAATTGGTCGCCTGTTTGCTAATAGCATCCTGTAACCTGGCAACAAATTCAGAGTATGGTTCTCGAGGACCTTGTAAGATTTTTTAAAATGACATCAGGGCTTTAGTCTCACTTTCTGTTTTTCCCATGCCATTAAGCAAATTCTTCGTAATTGGTCAACACCCTGTTCATTCATCCCTAATTGATCCTGGGTATTGTCCCAATGGCCACTCCCTAGCAATTGATCTTTGACAACAGCTGTATTGTGAGCTTGATTATGCTTAGCTTGCGTTTCAGCATCTTCAATCCACCAAGTATTAAATGGCAAAAACTGGGATGAGGAAAGACAAGTCTTGGCCAGGGCATTCCAATCTGTGGGAATTAATCTATTGCCATCAGCTGCACTCCGTATAAGGCCCAAGGTGTAAGGAGAAGTAGGGCCTTATTGAGTTACAGCCTGTTTGTGCTCTTTTAAGAGCTTAAACGAAAATGGCTCATGTAAAATTTCCTGAACAATGTTAGGGTTGTTTGGATCCGCATCAGGAGCAATGCGCTCACGAATGACAACAGGAAATGTTAATGCATCTAAGTCTCCCTCAGTACAGCCTGGCGGATTCCCTTCTCAACCAACGGAGAGAGGTTCCTGAGAGCCTCCTGAAGGAGGGGGAGGTGCGTTCCGCAGAAAGAAACGGATTAGTGTTTTTCTCTGGCTGCAAGGGTGGATCTGATTTATGTGCTGTAAAAGCAGGCGGTAGTGGCAAATTAAGCAAAGAAGCTGAGGGCTCCAATGGTGGATATAATGACTTGGGAATTACGGTGGGAGTTTCTAAAGAACCTTCCTCGTTTTCCTCAGATTCCTGTGTTTCTTCTTCTATTTTATCTTCCTCATCAGTTTGTAAAGGTTCTAAAACTCACCAACTTAATTGCCACATAGCCCAGATGGTTACTGGCAGAGAAACTCCTTTATGATATAATCCACAGAGTTCTTGTGGGGACAGAGCCCCAGAAAGTAGTTTCCAGGCTCTCGGCCTCACATAGACAGGTGCTGGCTCAGGTAGTAAATGGCCATCAACTGTGATTGCATGATCAACAGCTGTGGCTAGTTGGCCGTCAGCTGTAACCAGTGAGCCATTGGCCACTAATATAACTGCTGTGGCTACGCTAGGAGAGAGAGGAAAGAGAGAAAGAATGGGGGCTAGCAAGAAGATGGCGGCTGGGCTGGCAAGTGTGGATGGCGGTTTGCGGACAGTGTGGATCCAGCCTCCAGTGAGAGTATAGTGCCGCCAGAGAGAATATAGTGGTATGACTCCCCTACCTATGGCTCCGTGGGTGTTCCTTTTTGGCCTCACCATATCCTGCGTTCTTGTATGGGGAGCGGGACCAGAGACCCCGCAGGCCTCCCTGCATGACAAATGGCGCAGCGAGCAGGGTCTCCCGCATGACAGTTCTGTACCAACTTTTCCCCATGGTTTTAAATATAACGTCCCTAAATTTGGGAACCAAGGACAATAAGTTTCAATTACTTTCAAAATTTCCTCCAATTTTTGTCTGACACTTGGTGTGGGGACAGAGCCAGGAGTACAGTTTGCAGGCTCTCCACCTCATGTGGAAAGCTGCTGGCTCAGGTAGTAAATGGCCATCAACTGTGATTGGATGGCCATCAGCTGTGGCTAGTTGGCCGTCAGCTGTAACCAGTGAGCCACTGGCCACTAATATAACTGCTGTGGCTACGCTGGCAGGAAAGATGGGGACTAGCAAGAAGATGGTGGCTGAGCGAGCAAACAGCGGAGCGTGGATTGCGGATTGCAGAGAGGCGGATTGCAGCTAGCAAGTGAGGTTGGTTGGCAGAGAGAAGTGGACGGCAGGTTGCAGATAGTGTGGCTCTTGCTTCCTGTGTCTCTAACCAAGCCTCAAGCAAGAACATAGTGGTATGACTCCCCCATCTATGGCTCCATGGATGTTTCTTTTTGGCCTCACCATGTCCTGCGTTCTTATGTGGGGAGCAGGACCAGAGACCCCGCAGGCCGCCCCGCACTACACTTGGGTTCCTCCAGCCTTGAGGAGTTATTTAGGTAAACAAATGTAAGTCCTATTTTGGCTATTAACATTCCCCATTGTGTATAGAGAAAAGGATAAAGAAGACTGAATGGATCACTCTGAATGGATTCAGATGCCCGTCTGGCCACGTCCTTTGCAGAACTTTAAGGTCTGTCTTGGCTGTGGTGCACCCGTATAAACCCTGGGCCTGGTTAATGCTGTCAGGTGCTAAGTCACCATTTTGCCTTATGACTGGACCATGGAACCGCAGATTAGGGCTCAAGCAAGCTCCGTAGCTGTAGCTGTGGAACTATAATCACACATTCACTCTCTTGCACATAGAGACAAATTTCCCTTTTACCTTGGTTAAATTCTCTGGGAGTTACCCTACCTGCAGTAGTTGTCGCGACCTCTCCCAGGACTTGCGCTGTGAAACCTCTTTGAATTCTGACTCGGAGTCAACCTTCTTTCTCGTGCCCCAGAATTGGGCCCCATGTTGGGCACCAGATGTCACGTCCTGCACGACAAGAGCTGTGGGAAGCAAGAAGGGCAGCAAAGGGTTAAGAAAGACAGTAGCCAAGAATAAAGTGCAAGCGAGGCCAAGGGACTCAAGTCTCAAGGACTGAGCCCCAATCAGCCCAACGCTTAGCTTTTATTGATTAACAAATGAGGAAGTAAAGCTTGTTAATCTCAAGGTCTGTGAGTTTCATGCCTCTGGCTGTTTTCCAGAAAGTCCCCACTGTGCTCCAGCTCTACAGTGACTTCACACACGCATAACCCCAGGGGATGGCTGCACCATCTATTGAAGGGGAGGGGCCTATATTATTCCATTGGGTCTCAGTTTGCTAAGACATCCCCTCAAGGGAGTTTTATCGATATCTGTCATGCAGGGTGTCAGGTGGGGTCTCTGGTCCCACTACCCACATAAGAACACAGGATACAGTGAGGCCAAAAAGGAGCACCCACGGAACCATACATAGGGGCGTTATATCACTATAGTCTCTCTGGCGTCTGGGTTGGAGAAACAGGAGGCAGGAGCCACACGATCTGCAACCCTCACTCCACCGCTTGCTAGCTCAGCCACGTCTTCCTGCTAGCCCCCATTTGCTGCTAGCATAGCCCCAGCAGCTATATTAGTGGCCAATGGTTCACTGGTTACAGCTGATGGCCATCCAATCACAGTTGATGGCCATTTACTACCTGAGCCAGCACCTTTCCACATGAGGTGGAGAGCCTGCAAACTACTCCTGGCTCTGTCCCCACAATGTCTTTCCGCTGAGTCTCAGTTTGTTGAGGCACTCCCTTGTGATATCCTGGGAAAGGCGCAGGGGAACAAAGGGTTCTGCAGTTGTAAGGCAACACAGGTGTTCTGCCCATTTTTAAAAATTAAATTGTTTTGTGTTTTGTTTTTGAGTTGTATGAGTTCTTTATATATTTTGGATATTAGCCCCCTATCAGAGGCGTTGTTTCCAAATATCTTCCATTTGGGCGGTTGCCTCTTTGTTTTGTTGATGGTTTCTTTTGCTGTGTGGAACTTTTTAGTTTGATATAGTCCCATTCATTTATTTTTGCTTTGCATTTATTATATATTATACATATTGTGCTTATTCTTGTATATGGAGTAACATAAGAAGGTAGTCTAGTTTCATTTTTTTGCATGTATTGGTCCAGCTTTCCAGCACCATATATTAAATAGACTGTCTTTACCCCGTTGTATATTTTTACCTACTTTGTTATAGATAATTGACCATATAGGTGTGGGCTTATTTCTAAGCTCTCTATTCTGTTCCAATGATCTATGTATCTGTTTACATGCCAATACCATGCTGTTTTGATTACTATAGCATTGTTGCAAAGTTTTATATCAGGTAGCATGATACCTCTAAATTTCTTCTTTCTCAAGATTGCCCTGGCTATTTTGGATCTTTTATGGTTCCATATAAATTTTAGGATTATTTGTTCTAATTCTGTGAAAAATGTCATTGGCGTATTGATAGGGGTTGCATTGAATTTATAGATTGCTTTGGGTAGTATGGACATTTTAACTACATTAATTCTTTCTATTCATGAGCATTGTATATGCTTCTGTTAATTTGTATTTTCTTCAATATCTCTTTTTCAGTGTTTTATAATTTTCTGAGTATTCTTCTTGTACTTTCTTGGTTAAATTTATTCCTAGGTTTTTTGTTGGTTTGTTTGTTTGTTTTGTTTGATACACGTACAAATAGGATTGTTTACTTAATTTCTTTTTCAGATAATTCATTATTGGCATATATAAATGCAACCAATTTCTGAATATCAGTATTGTATCCTGCTACTTTACTAAATTCATTTATTATTCTAATAGTTTTTTGGTGCTACTTTGGGATTCTCGCTATATATACTATCATGCCATCTGCAAATAATGAATTTTACTTCTTACTTTCCAATTTGGATGCCTTTTTTTTCCTTGTCTGGTTGCTATGACTAGGATTTTCAATACTATGTTGAATAAAAGTGGAGAAAGTGGGCATCCTTGTCTTGTTCCTGATCTTAAGGAGTATGCTTTTAGCGTTTCCCATTGAGTATGATGTGAGCTGTCAGTTTGTCATATATTTCCTTTATTGTGTTGAGGTATGTTCCCTCTATTCCCACATTGCTGATAGGTTTTTTTTTATTATTATTATAAGTGGATGCTGGATTTTGTCAAATGGTTTTTCTGCATCTATTGATATGACCATATGATTTTTATTTTTCATTTTGTTTATGTGGTGTGTCATGTTACTTGATTTGTGGATATTGAACCAAACTTGTATCCCATGAATAAATCCCACTTGATCATGGTGTATTATCTCTTTAATGTATTGCTGAATTCAGTGTGCTAATTATTTGTTGAGGACTTTTGCAAGTATGTTTGTCAGGGATATTGGCCTATAGTTTTCTTTTTATGTAATATGTTTATCTGGTTTTGGAATCAGGGTAATGGTGCCCTTATATGATGGGCTTGGGAGCCTTCTCTTCTCTTGAATTTATTGGAATAGTTTAAGAAGAATAAGTGTTAATGCTACTTTGAAATGTTTGGTGAAATTCACCTATGAAGCCATCTGGTCCAAGAATTTTATTTGTTGAAAGTTTTTTGATTACTGATTCGATTTCATTAGTAGTAATCAGTGGATTCAGATTTTCTGTTTCCTCTTGACTCAGCCTTGGAAGATTGTAATCTTCTAGGAATTTATCCACTTTTTCTAGACTGTCCAATTTTCTGGTGAATAATTGCTCCTTGTATTTTCTTAAATTTTTTTGTGTTTCTGTGGTGTCTGTTGCCACTCTTCTTCTTTCTTTCTTTTTCATTTTTTATTTTATTAAATTTATTGGGGTGACAATTGTTAGTAAAATTACATAGATTTCAGGTGTACAATTCTGTATTACATCATCTATAAATCCCATTGTGTGTTCATCACCCAGAGTCAGTTCTCCTTCCATCACCATATATTCGATCCCCCTTACCCTCATCTCCCACCCCCCACCTCCCGCCCCCCTTACCCTCTGGCAACCACTAAACTATTGTCTGTGTCTATGAGTTTCTGTTTCTCATTTGTTTGTCTTGTTCTTTTGTTGTTTTTGGTTTATATACCACATATCAGTGAAATCACATGATTCTCTGCTTTTTCTGTCTGACTTGTTTCGCTCAGCATTACTCTCTCAAGATCCATCCATGTTGTCACAAATGTTCCTATATCATCTTTTCTTACCGCCGAATAGTATTCCATTGGGTATATATACCACAACTTCTTTATCCATTCATCTATCGAAGGACATTTTGGTTGTTTCCATGTCTTGGCCACAGTAAACAAAGCTGCAATGAACATTGGAGCACACGTGTCTTTATCTCTAAATGTTTTCAGATTTTTTGGGTAGATACTCAGGAGAGGGACTGCTGGGTCATATGGCAATTCTATTCGTAATTCTTTGAGGAACCTCCACACTGCCTTCCATAATGGCTGCACCAGTCTGCATTCCCACCAACAGTGTATGAGGGTTCCTGTTTCTCCACAGCCTCTCCAACATTTGTTACTATTTGTCTTGTTGATGATAGCCATTCTGACTGGGGTGAGGTGATATCTCATTGTGGTTTTGATTTGCATTTCTCTGATGATTAGTGATGTTGAGCATTTTTTCATATGTCTATTTGCCATTTGTATGTCCTCTTTGGAGAAATGTCTCTTCAAGTCCTCTGCCCATTTTTCAATTGGGTTGTTTGGTTTTTGTTGTTGAGTTGCATGAGTTCCTTGTATATTCTGGATACTAGCCCCTTATCGGAGGCACTGTTTGCAAAAATCTTCTCCCATTCAGTTGGTGGCCTCTTTATTTTGTCAATGGTTTCTTTTGCTGTGCAGAAGCTTTTAAGTTTCATATAGTCCCATTTGTTTATTTTAGCTTTTACTTCCATTGCCTTTGGAGTCAAGTTCATAAAATGCTCTTTGAACCCAAGGTCCATAAGTTTAGTACCTATGTTTTCTTCTATGCAGTTTATTGTGTCAGGTCTTATGCTTAAGTCTTTGATGTATTTTGAATTAACTTTGGTTACTGGTGACAAATAGCAGTCCAGTTTCATTCTTTTGCACGTGGCTATCCAATTCTCCCAGCACCATTTATTGAAGAGGCTGTCTTTGCTCCATTGTATGTTTTTAGCTTCTTTATCAAAAATTATCTGTCCATATTTATGTGGTTTTATTTCTGGGTTCTCAATTCTATTCCATTGGTCTATGTGTCTGTTTTTCTGCCAATACCATGCTGTTTTGATGATTGTAGCCCTGTAGTACAAGCCAAAGTCAGGAAGTGTGATACCTCCATTATTGTTCTTTTTTCTTAAGATTGCTTTGGCTATTCGGTTTCTTTTGTGGTTCCAAACAAATCTGATGATTTTGTGTTCTATTTCTTTAAAATATGCCATTGGGATTTTGATGGGGATTGCATTGAATCTATATATTGCTTTGGGTAATATGGCCATTTTAACTATGTTGATTCTTCTAATCCACGAGCACAGAATGTCTTTCCATTTCTTTGTGTCTTCTTCAATTTCTTTCAAAAATGTCTTATAGTTTTCAGCATATAGTTCTTTCACATCCTTGGTTAAGTTTATTCCTAGGTATTTTATTCTTTTTGCTGCAATTGCAAAAGGAATTGTTTTTTGTATTTCTTTTTCTGAGATTTCATTGTTAGTATATAGGAAGGCAATGGACTTTTGCGCGTTGATTTTGTAGCCGGCAACTTTGCTGTATTCGTTGATTGTTTCTAATAGCTTTTTGGTGGAGTCTTTAGGGTTTTCTATATATAGCATCATGTCATCTGCAAAGAGTGATAATTTAACTTCTTCATTCCCAATTTGGATGCCTTTTATTTCTTTCTCTTGCCTGATTGCTCTGGCAAGGACTTCCAACACTATGTTGAAAAGCAGAGGTGATAGGGGACATCCCTGTCGTGTTCCTGAACGTAGAGCAAAGGGCTTCAGTTTTTCTCCATTAATTATGAGATTTGCAGAGGGCTTGTCATATATGGCCTTTATTATGTTAAGGTATTTTCCTTCTATACCCATTTTATTAAGTGTTTTAATCATAAAGGGATGTTGTATCTTTTTCTGCATCAATTGATATAATCATATGATTTTTGTCCTTTATTTTGTTTATGTGATGTATCACATTGATGGATTTGCGTATGTTGAACCATCCTTGTGCCCCAGGGATGAACCCCACTTGATCGTGATGAATAATCTTTTTAATGCATTGTTGTATTCGATTTGCTAGAATTTTATTTAGGATTTTTTCATCGGTATTCATTAGAGATATTGGTCTGTAGTTTTCTTTTTTTGTGCTGTCCTTACCAGGTTTTGGTATCAGGGTGATGTTGGCCTCATAGAATGAGTTAGGGAGTACTGTCTCTTCTTCAATTTTTTGGAAGAGTTTGTGCAGGATTGGTATTAGATCCTCTTTGAAGGTTTGGTAGAATTCACTAGTGAAGCCATCTGGTCCCGGACTTTTGCTTTTGGGAAGGTTTTGGATGACTGATTCAATTTCGTTACTGGTGATCGGTCTGTTTAGATTTTCCAGTTCTTCATGGTTCAGCCTTGGAAGGCTATATGTTTCTAAGAACTTGTCCATTTCTTCTAGGTTTTTGAATTTGGTGGCATATAGTCCTTCATAGTATTCTTGGATGATCCTTTTTATTTCTGTGGTGTCCGTGATAACTTCCCCTTTTACGTTTCTGATTTTATTAATCAGTGTCTTCTCTCTTTTTATCTTAGTAAGTCTAGCCAAGGGTTTGTCAATTTTGTTAATCTTTTCAAAGAACCAGCTCTTTGTCACATTAATTTTTTGTATTGTCTTTTTGTTCTCTATTTCATTTAGTTCTGCTCTAATTTTTGTTATTTCCTTTCTTCTGCTGACCTTGGGTTTTACTAGTTCTTCTTTTTCTAGTTCTTTAAGGTGTAATGTGAGGTTATTTATTTGTGATTTTTCTTGTTTCTTGAGATAGGCCTGTAATGATATAAATTTCCCTCTTAAAACTGCTTTTGCTGCATCCCAAAATTTTGGTAGGATGTATTTTCATTCTCATTTTTTGTATGTATCTTTTGATCTCTCCTCTTAATTCTTCTTTGACCTGGTCGTTCTTTAAAAGTATGTTGTTTAATCTCCATGTGTTTGTGGTTTCTCTTGCTCTCTTTTTGTAGTTGGTATTCAATTTCAAAGCCTTGTAATCAGAGAATATGCTTGACATGATTTCAGTCTTCTTAAATTTGCTGAGACTGATTTTATGTCCCAATATATGGTCTATCCTTGAGAATGTTCCATGTACACTAGAAAAGAATGTGTAGTCTGATGTTTTAGGATGAAGTGCTCTATAAATGTCAATTATGTCCATTTCATCTAATGTGTCATTTAGGGCTACTATTTCATTATTTATTTTCTGTTTGGATGATCTATCCATAGCTGTCAATGGTGTATTTAAGTCCCCTAGTATAATTGTGTTTTGGTCAATTTCTCCCTTTAGTTCTGTTAGAAGTTGCTTGGTGTATTTCGAAGCTCCCTGATTGGGGGCATAAATATTGATGACTGTTATGTCTTCTTGTTGTACAGTCCCCTTCACCATTATGAAATGTCCATCTTTGTCTCTTGTTATCTTTTCACCTTGAAGTCTGTTTCATCTGATATCATTATGGCTACACCTGATTTTCTCTGGGTACCATTTGCTTGGAGTGTCAATTTCCACCCTTTCACTTTGAGTCTATGCTTGTCCTTGTAGCTGAGATGTGTCTCTTGAAGACAGCATATGGTTGGCTTTAGTTTTTTGATCCAATCTGCTACTCTGTGCCTTTTTATTGGTGAGTTCAGTCGATTTACATTTAGGGAGATTATTGATATGTGAGGATTTCCTGTCATTCTATCTTTAGTTTTCTGGTAAGGCTGTGTCTCCATTGTTTCTTTGCCTTTTTGTTGTTGTCTATTATTTCTGTGTGGTGGTATTCTATGATGTTTCCCTCTGTTTCTTCTTTTATTTCAGTATATATTTCAGTTCTGGATTTTTTTTTGAGTGGTTACCCTTAAGTTTATGTAAAAGTAAGTTTGATAATTAGAGTATTCCATTTTCTTCAGCACGCTTACTTTCTCCATTCCCATATTCCGGTTCAGGCCTTTACTCTCTCCCTTTTTGAGTTTTGGTTGCCACAAGTTGTCCCTGTTGATGGTGGTCGAATAGCCTCCTTTAGTATTTCTTGTAGTGCAGGTCGTGTATTAGAAAATTCCCTCAGCTTCTGTATGTCTGGAAAGGTCTTTATTCCTCCTTCATATCTAAAGGGTATCTTTGCTGGATATATTATTCTTGGCTCATGATTTCTCTCTTTCAATAGTTTGAATATTTGATTCCACTCCCTCCTGACTTGGAGAGTTTCTGCTGAAAAATCTGATGATAATCTAATGGGCTTTCCTTTGTAATTTACCGTCTTCTTTTCCCTGGCTGCCTTGAGGATTCTTTCTTTGTCGTTGATTTCAGACAGCTTCAATACAATGTGACTTGGAGAAGGCCTGTTGGGATTGAGGTAACTAGGTGTTCTATTTGCTTCTTGGATTCGAGGGTCCAGTTCTGTCCACAAATTTGGGAAGTTCTCATCAACAATTTGTTTGAATATATTCTCTGTTCCCTTCTCTCTTTGTTCTCCTTCTGGTATGCCCATTATTCTTATATTGCTCTTTCTGATGGAGTCAGAAAGTTCTTGTAGAGTTCTTTCATTTCTTTTAAGTCTCAAGTCTCTTTCTTCTTCCATCCGTGTCATTTCCAGGTTTCTATCTTCGATGTCACAGATTCTTTCCTCCATCTGGTGAACTCTACTACCCAAGCTGGTTATTTCATTCTTAATTTCTTCTATTGAGTTCTTAATCTCCAGAAATTCTCTTTGGTTCTTTTTTAAAATTTCAATCTCTTTCGTAAAATGCTCATGCTGTTCTTTGATTGAGTTTCTGAGTTCATTTAACTGCCTATCTGTGTTTTCTTGTATCTCGTTGAGTTTTTTCAGAACTGCAATCTTGAATTCTCTGTCATTTAAGACACATATTTCTGTATCTTTAAGTGCCTTCTCTGGAGATTTTTCACTTTCTTTCTGAGCTATCTTGTTGCCTTGGTTATTCATGGCGATTACTGGTTTACTATTTCTCTTCCTAGACATCTACAGGAGTGACTTCTGCAACAGGTTGATAGAAAGCGGTCTTTCTTTTGTTTGCCAGTACTTGTTGGTAGAATGTTTTATTATTTCTCCAACTGCAACTTATTTTTGTTCTCCCACACGGTAGTGCTATGTTTTCTCTGCACTATTTCTGCTTCTCACACAATGGGGGGATTCCCTGGGAGACGGGCTTCTCCTCTGTTAATAGTTCGTCTAGGTCACAGGGCGCAGTGTCCCAGTGGGTATGCGGAGAGCTTTTGATGTTCCAAAGCTCTCCCAGCTCCTGATTCAGAGGCCGTATGTTTCAGCAGTTCTGTTTACTCCTGCAGGGTTCCGCATAGATAGGTGGGGACCGGGACGGGGTGAGTTGTGAGAGGTGGCCCAGAGCAATGGCGGCGACCACCACCACAGCCGGTCCTGCTTCCACAGCTCTCTCCCCTTTGCCGGAACTAGTTGTGCTGTGAATTTTTGTCTGCGGTTCACAGTTCTCAAAATAACTAATTTTTTGTTGTTTTGATCTGACAATGCTACTGCTTCGCTTCTAGCACCGGGCAGGTGGGGGCGGGGCGCACTCTGGGAGGGGAGGGAGGGGGCGGCTAGTCTCAGTGCCTAAGGCTCCGTTCTCTGCTCAGCAGTGCGGGCTTAAACCACCGTTTTCAGCCTTTTTCCCTCAGTCTTTACTCCGAGGTCTCTTCCGTAGCGTTGGGTTCAGCCCTGTTATATGCTGTCCCCTCAGCCCTGTGGAGCCCAGGCGGAGCCCTAGCAGTCCGAGTTCTTCCCTCTCCCGCAGCTGCAGTAGTTCCGGGAAGCAGCGAGCTTGGCGCACTGAGCTAGGTCTGCCTCCTGCACCCGCGTGGCTCCGTCTCCGCGCCCTTCTCCCTTTCCTCCTCCCTCCACTCGCGTGAATCTCCCACCTGTAGGTGATTTCAGTTGGTAGTGGGCATCTTTGTCTTGCCTGTCTGCTGTGCAGGGAATCCTTTGTGGAGTTTTTGATGTTCGATTCTTTGTTAATTCCAGGGGAGCATTACAGAGGCTCACCTCACTCCTCCATATTTCCGGAAGTCACTCTTCTTCTTTCATTGTTGATTTTATTTATGTGGATCCTCTTTTTTTCCTGGATGAGTCTGGCTATATTTTTATTGATTGGTTTATCTTTTCAGAGAACCAGCTCTTGAATTCATTTAACTTTTGTGTTGTTCTTTTAGACTCTATTTTCTTTATTTCCATTCCATTCTTTATTAGTTCCTTCCTTGTGCTAACCTTGGGTTTGTTTTCTGTTATTTTTCCAGTTCATTTAAGTATAAAGTTAAATTGTTTATTTGAAAGTTTTCTAGTTTTTTGAAGTAGGCCTGTATTGGTATAAATTTCCTTCTTAGGACTGCTTTTGCTGTGTCCTACAGGTTTTGGGTCATTGTGTTTTCATTTTCACTTGTCTCAAGGTATTTGTTGATTTCTTCCTTGATTTCCCTGTTAATCCATTATTTGGTAGCATGTTATTTCGTCTCCATGTGTTTCTGTGTTATTTAGGGTTTTTTTGTTGTTGTTTTCCTTTGTAATGATTTCTCGTTACATACCATTGTAGTCAGAGAGGGCGCTTGATTTCAATTTTCTTAAAATTATTGACACTTATTTTGTGGTCTAACGTGTTCTGTCTTGGAAAATGTTCAATGTGCAGTTGAGAAGAATGTATATTCTGCTGCTTTAGGGTGAAATGCTCTAATAATATCAATTAAATCCATCTGGTCTAGTGTGTCATTTAAGGATGCTGTTTCCGTGTTGATTTTCTGTCTGGAAGATCTGTCATTGGTGTCAGTGGGGTGTTAAAGTGCTCTACTATGATTGTGTTACTGTCGATTTCTGCCTTATGTCAGTCAATATATATACATACATACATATATATATATATATATATATATATATATATATATGTATATATATATTTAGGTGCTCCTATTTTGGGTGCATAGATGTTTACTATGGTTAGATCTTCATGTTGGATTTATCCTTATATCATTATGTAATGACCTCTTTGTCTCCTTTAATAGTCTTCGTTTTGAATTCATAAGTATTGCTGACCCAGATTATTTTTGTTTGTTTCCCTTGCATCCATCCCTTTACATTCAGTCTATGTGTGTCTTTCGATCTGAGGTGGGTCTCTTGCAGACAGCATATGTATGGGTTTTGTTTTCTTATGCATTCAACTACCCTATGTCTTTCAATTGGAGGATTTAATCCATTTACATTTAAAGTGATTATTGATTAGTACATAGTTATTGCCATTTTATTTTTCGTATGTTTAATTATTTTGTTTTGTTTTTGTTTTGTTTCCCCCTCTCTACTTCTTAAAGAAGTTCCCTTCACATTTCTTGTAATGCTGGTTTAGTGGTCATGAACTCCTTTAGCTTTTTCTTATCTGTGAAACTCTTTATTTCTTCTCCAATTTTAAATGATGGCTTTGCTGGGTAGAGTAGTCTTGGTTATATGTCTTGACTTTTCATCATTTTAAATATTTCCTGCCACTCCCTTCCACCCTGCAAAGTTTCTGTTACGAAATCAGCTAATAGACTTATGACAGCTCCCTTGTAAGTAACTAGTTGTCTTTCTCTTTCTGCTTTTAGAATGTTCTTTGTGTCTTTAACCTTTGCCATTTTTATTATGATCTGTCTTGGTATGGGCCTCTTTCAGTTCATCTTGTTTGGGACTCTGCACTTCCTGACCTTGTGTGTCTATTTCCTTCACCAGGTTAGGAAAGTTTACAGTCGTTATTTCTTCAAATAGTTTCTTGTTCCTTTGGTTCCTCTCTTCTCGTCTGACGCTGTTATGATTGCAGATGTTGTTACACTTGATGCTGTCCCAGAGGTCCCTTGAATTATCTTCATTTTTCCCCCCAATTGTTAATTTTCTGTTGTCATTTCTTTTTAAATTAAATTTATTGGGGTGACATTGATTAGTAAAATTATATAGGCTTCAAATGTACAATTCTATAATACATCATCTACACATTGCATTGTGTGTTCACCAACCAGAGTCAGTTCTACTCTCATCACCATACATTTGTCCCTCTTTATCCTCTTCTACCACCCTTATCCCCCTTACCTTCTGGTAACCACTAAACTGTTGTCTGTGTCTATGATTTTCTATTTGTTTATTTTTGTCATGTTTGTTTGTTGCTTTCAGTTTTATATACCACATATGAGTGAAACCAAATGGTTCTCAACTTTTTCTGTCTGACTTATTTTGCTGAGCACGATAATCTCAAGATCTATCCATGTTGTCGCAAATAGCAGCATATGGCTGAATGTTACATTGTGTATATGTACCACATTTTTGTTATCCAAACATCTATCTAAGGACACTTTTGTTGTTTCCATGCCTTGGACACCATAATAATGCTGCAATCTTTTTTTGTTGTTGTTTATTCTTTTTTCTTTTTGTTGTTCTGATTGGGTGTTTTCTACTACCTTGTTTTCTAAATTGCTAGTTCAATCCTCTGCTTCATCTGATCGGCTGTTAATTGCTTCTAGTGTCCTCTTTATTTAAGTTATTGTATTCTTTATTTCTGACTGGTTCTTTTTTATGTTTTTTATGCCTTTTTTATGCTTACTATCTCCTTTTGAAGTTCTCGCTAAATTCCTTAAGCATTCTTATAACCAGTGTTGTCTCTGGTAGGTTGGTTGCTTCCATTTCTTTTTTTCTTTTTTTTTTAAATTTTATTTTATTAAATTTATTGGGGTGACAATTGTTAGTAAAATTACATAGATTTCAGGTGTACAATTCTGTATTACATCATCTATAAATCCCATTGTGTGTTCATCACCCAGAGTCAGTTCTCCTTTCGTTTAGTTCTTTTTCTGGAGTTTTCTCCTTTTTTTTTTCTTTTGTTTTTTTTTGTGTTTTTTTTTTGTTGAGAAATGTTTCTTTGTTTCCTCATTTTGGCTACCTCTCTGTGTTTGCTTCTATGTATAGGTAGATATTTTATGCGTCTCAGTCTTTTCTGGGTGGCCTTATGTAGTAGGTGTTCTTTGTGGTCCAGTGGTGAAGTTACCCCGATGACCTGTGCAGTGTGTTCTAGGAGTGTCCCTTGTGTGGGTTGTGTGTATTCTGCTGTTGTAGTTGACTTTTGACACATCAGTGGGTAGGACTGACTCTTAGGCAGACTGGCTGTGAGTGCTTGTGCTGCTGTGTGAGGACTGACCCCTCAGAGAGGGATTTGCCCCTGGTGAGTTCTTGTGCCTGTTGAGACCACCCTTTGGCTGTGCCACTTGTGAGGCTAATCAGGTAGTGCTGTTTTGGTCTGAAGCTGGCCTCTGTATGTGTTGTTTCTGGTGCCTCTTGGGACGGACTCTTGTGCAGGCTAGTTTCAGCCTTGCCAGTGACTGGCCCTTGGCTACCTGGCAGAAGCTATGAAGCTCTATGTATTTGTTTGCTGCCTGTGCTGGACCTGGAGGCATATAGGGGTGGCCTTGCTATGAACCTAGGCTGACTGTCACCCGTATCAGGCCTGGGGCAGCTTAGCAAAAGGCCCAGGGCACCCCTAGACCTGTTGCTACCACAGGTTGCCCATAAGGTTCAGCTGCTGAAAGAGCTTCCTTAGGTGTGGGAGCCCGAGCTGGTCATGCCAGCGCAGACAGTGCCCCTGGTGATGCCTCACAAGCTGGGTGGGGCAGGGTCCTATGGATTCACCGGCTTGGGTCATTTAATGTTCACAAAGTTAATGCAGGTTCAGTTCTTGTGCCAGTGAGCAGCCTGTGGCTACTGTGGTTACTGTGGAAAATGCCCAGAGAATAGCCACTGCTCACCTCACACTGCTGATCCCTGAAAGCCACCAAAGAAAGGCTGCAGCATGAGTTGGGGCTTACTGCCTGCTGCCAAAAGTGTCTAATTGCTGCACTAGTCACCTGGGGCTATCTTTTGCTGGAGAAGCTGGGTAATTGGTGTTTTCCATCATGGACTTTGTAGAATTGCATAACTATTTTAACTCTATGTATGAATAACTATGGAAAAAAACAGACACCTTGAAAAAGTAATTAAAGATAATATCTTTACTCTCTTTTTCTATACCACTAATATTATTCATCATCTCTAAATTTTATGCTACCATTGTTTTGTGTTTTGTTCTTTCTGTCTTGGTTTCTAAACTTCAAATTATGTACTATTATTTTTATATTGCTTTTATAATCTTTTCTTTTTAACGTTTGCTTTATTAGTCTTTTTTACTTGCATCTCAGATTTTCCTTGTGGTATCACTTTCTTTTATATATTTAGAATTTCATTTAGTGAGAGCTTTTTGGTATAAACTCAGTTTTTATGTGTGTGTGCGTGTGTGTATGTGTTGTTTGTTTGTTCGTTTTACTTCAATTCCAGAGAGATATGATTGTTTTGTTTAAAAGTCTATGTTGACACACTTTCCACTCAGAAAATAGTATTTTACTGCTATAGGTATGGGTATATATATTTTTAAATTCTTCTTGCTTAGGGTATTTTCTGGTTTCTTTTATCATTTCTGGGAATTTATTTAACTTTATCCCTCTAAGTACCCCCTCTCTCTCACTCTGGATCTTTCTCCTTCTGGATCTCTGGTAAAATAGATTTATTTTAGAGATTTACTCTCCACCATCCATGGTTCTTATTTTCTATTAACTTTTTTTCTTTTAATCTCTTTGTCTCTCTGTATTGCAAAATTTTCTCAAATCTATTTCTGGTTTATTGATTTTCTCCCTGTGTAATCTGCAAATTAACTTAAATATTAAATTACTTCATTTGTTATGGCTTTTAATTTTGAAAAGTTCCTGTTGTTTTCTTCAAACTCTTCTGTAGTCTTTTTCCTTGCTCATATTTCAGTACATTCTTTATATATTTATTTTATAGTCTATATCAAATAATTCCAACATTTAGAATGTTGTGGATCTGATTCTTTGTTTGTTTCTATTGACACTCATAGTACTTTATTTCCTTGTGCCTTTGGTGATATTTATTTATTTAACATCATATATATTAATACATTATTAATTTCAATTATTTGGAGGCTCTGTTAAAATTGTTTTCTTCCTAGAAAAATTTTATTTTATTCTATCAGAGCCAAGGGAACTATCGTCAGCACAACAGAAACAGCTTCTTCCCACAGGACAGGTATGGCTTCATTTGTTTACCTCTCTGGGCTTACTATTGTGTTGTTGTTTTTCCTCTTTTTTTTCCCCCAGTGGAAGAGTTTATGCCATGGAGGGTCTCTTTTATTTTTCTGGCTTGTTCTTCTTTTTCAAAGATTATTTTAAACTATTTTATAGAGTACATGTTTTTAGTACTGAATTTTTGAGGATATCTAAATGTCCATAATAAAAAAGTATTATTTATAGAAAGTGCCATAAAGAAATCTATCCTTTCAATAATGTTCAACTCATAGTGAGGCACTGTGGAAGTAGTACCTACACGCACTTTGCTATCCAGTCAGTTGGGAGTTTTACTTGCACCAGAGTTATAATAGATGAGAGTGAAGGCAGCCGGTTGTTGCTTAGTAAGTAAACACATGAATTCCAAATGCATTAGCCCCTTTTCTCTGCTGTGGAAGTCTTCCCACCCAAAATTACCAATACAATATTGATATTGTTTTCTGATTCTATTTTATTTAAAAAAATAATTATGGTAATAGGAAGTACATTCACACATTTTAAAATTCAGGCAGTATAAAACAATATATAATAAAAATTTTGCCACCAGATGTTAATAATGAGAAAGGCTATGCATGTGTGGAGGCAGAGGATAGATATGTAGAAATCTCTGTACATTCTTCTCAATTTTTTTATAAACCTAAAACTACTTTATAAAGTGTATAAAAAATTTCCCCACCTATTTTTAAATAAACACCCATTTCTTTTCTACTGAACAACCAATATTAGTGTATATATGTATGTACTAATTAGTGTGTGTATATATACCGGGTGTGCCAATAAAATGTATACACATGAATTGTATTCATCTTTTGTTATCGGTATATATTGAGGATTACAATTTTAATACAGTTTTTTCCTTTCTTAAAATGTGTATACATTTGTTTTGCACCATGTGTGTATAAATATATATATGTGTATATATATATATGTATATATATATACACACACACATATACATACATATGTATGTATATATATGAGCTTTAACACCTCTCAGTACTAAGATATTTGTTTTAGCAGAACATAGATTAGTGAGCAATTAGTTTGTTCAAGGATCTATCCTAACTACCACCAAACAGAAACAAGGTTAAAATGGAGAGACTAAGTGACAGGTCACAGAACTTTTAATTGGAAAAGCAAGGGGTCACACTAAGCACTGCATGATTTCAAAGCCCTACTCTTCCTATTTCCCTGACTTGCACCTCTGCATGGGTGTTTCTTGACTATTTGGTGAAGCAGAAATGAATGTCCTTATCTGAAGTTTCCTAAAGGTCTGGCAGGAACATACGTGTTAAATAAAATCCAGAACTGTTTTACTCCTCATGTGATTTAGAACAGTCTTGAAGAGGTGAGGCAGAACTCTCACAAGCTGCACCTGCTGTCCCAGTAGATTCCCCTAGAAAAGTGCACTACTTGTCAGGCTTAAAGCAAGACTCAATAATGAAGAAAAGAAAGATGTCTGCAAAGCTGTATTAGTATTCCCCTCATGGTGTAGGCTGAGTGTGGTCTTGTAAGAGGCACCCAATTTGCTAGACTTACTTTTTCTCAACTGACCTGAAGGGCTGGACAAATCCATGTCTGTGGTTTCCTCCAGGTCACACTTTTGCACAGCAGGAGGGTAAATACTCATGTTGCTGTCCTGCAGCCTCGGGTAATGGAGAGCTCTCCAGTCCAGAAAGGGCATAATCTCCTGAAAAGGAAACAGTCCAGGGCAGGGCTATCTTGCCTTTACTGAATGAAGCTGAGCATCGAGGATCTTTGCAGGGAGGAGACCAAGCCAGGGAGGCCCACTTAGGATTTAGCTTGTCTGAAAATTAACGTTTCAGGGGTAGTTAAGTCCATCCACTATCTAGTGTTACCTTTTTTTTTTTTCCCTGAAGCACAACCACATGGTGATTTAGAGGGAGGTTTAGGAATCAGGCCTGAGTTCAGGTCCTGGATTCAGTACACTCTCCCCATGTGACCTCTCCCAGTCTCAGCTATATCAGCTGGAAATGAGAATTAGATATGCCTCCTAGTGTTGATTGGAATAATTGAGTAAATCTTTTGCCAAGTGTTTGCTCACAGTATCTGTTACACACTCTCTCTCCAGGGCACACTGTGCTCTCTGTTGCTGCGGACGCTCCCCTGGGTGCGCTGTGTTATGGTTTATGCTTTCACTAACCCTGTCTCTCTTGCTCTGTTTGGTTCCCTCTGTACACACACTGAAAATGAATAACATCTCCTATCATATAAGGTACTCTTTCTCAACCATGGCTGCACTTTAGAACCAGCTAGGGAGCTGATAATCAATACAGATGCCTGAGCTCCATCTCCAAATATTCTGATTTAATTTCTCCAGCATTGGGGGCCTGCTATGGATTGAATGTTTATGTCCCCCAAAATTCATATTTTTAAGCTCTAACCCCAATGTGAGGGTATTAGGGAGTGGAGCCTTTGTGAGGTAATGAGGTTAAGATGAAGTCACAAGAGTGGGAGCCCTTGTAATGGGATTAATGCCCTTATAAAAAGAAAAAGATACACTAGAATTCTCTCTCTGTCTCTGTCTCTCTGTCTCTCTCTGTCTCTCTGTCTCTCTCTGTCTCTCTCTCTGTCTCTCTCTCTGTCTCTCTCTCTGTCTCTCTCTCTGTCTCTCTCTCTCTCTCTCTGTCTCTGCTGCTGTTTGATCTTGGACTCCCAGCCTCCTGAACTGTGAGAAATAATATTTGTTGTTTAAGTCACCTGGTCTATGGCTGGTCTATGGGATTCTCTTATAGCTGACCAAGTTAAGACAGACCCCAATATTCCACTGTGCAGCCACAGTTCCTTAGAAATCACAGCTTTAAGGCCTCTAAGGATCCTCTCAGAAAGATAAATGGCTGACTCTGTGCAGCCTCAGTGTTCACTAGTGTGGCATAAATTCACTTAATCAATCTTAATAGTTGTGTGTCATCCTCTGGTAACCAAAGAGGACTGACAACAGTGAGCCACATTAAACAGGGTCAGAGAAAGAGGTGACATACATGGCATTTACCTTCCTGAAGGAAAGATTAAGGCAATGAATCTCATCCTGCTCAGGTAAAAACAGTACCAACAGCAATTGGACAATTTCTCTTGCATTTAACTTATTCAAAATCTTAGACCTATAAAACAGCAACCACGCTGGCTCTCTACTAAACACATATGTATTTTTTTTCTCCACTAATCTCTGCAAGTATTAACTCAGAAAGTGGACATTACAATGCCTGCTTAGAAAGATGAATTAAATTGTTGAGGATCATACGGGTAGAAGCTCTGAAGTAAGGATTCAAATACAGGTCTGTCTGTTTTCAAAATAGATGTCCTTTCTGCTCTGTTACACAGTGTTCTGATCATAGAGTAAGAAAGCCAAATCTTTGAAACATGGTATGTTATATAAAGAAATAGAAATATTTTCTGCAACTAGTAACACCAGAGGTTTGAACACTCACATTTCCAATTTTTTCAGCAAATATAAGGGCACCTACAAATTTCTCAGATTCAAGATTCACTTAGTTTTCTTTGTTTTTGAGATAAACAGATCAGTATAAACTCTTTCTGCCATTCAATCATATGTCCGGGACTCTACTCAGCCAGAATGTGGTATGTTTTAAGACCTGTTTCATGTCCTAGTTTCTGCAGGTACCTTTTTTTAAAATCTTTCAACCCATTTATGTTTTCATTCTATAGTTTTTAGTGATGATAGACTGAATATACAAATGGACAATGGCCAGACCATATATGACAGAACTCTGACCCACAATCTCTGCTAGAAACAACACAGAATAGTTGGGACTTGATTAATAACTGATAACTTTCCTAATTTTGTTTCTGCCTCCAATTTAGGACCATATAATCATATAGGATGTTCCACTTCCAGTTACCCACTGTCATGTCCGAGTGGGTGGTGTCCCACAGGTGAGGTGTCTGCGACTCTGGGAGCTGGAAGAAGATGCATGGAGCCAAAGGCAGAGGAGACATGCTTTATTCACAGGCTTCTGGGGTACAGCCAGGGTTTCTCACTGCTGCACACAGCTGGACATTCTTGGGTTACAACCCACAGCCAGCAGCCCATTTCTCAGCAGCAGCTTTTGGGCATGGCCCCCACAGCCCAATTTCTCCTGGGGAGCCAGACATACTTTGGGCACAGCCCACATAACCCACATAGCCAGCCTCGTAAAATGGCTGGATCCCTTTCTACCACTCAGAGACAAAAGTGGCTCACAGCCAAGGTGCTTACATAAGCGTATACACAAACAGCATCTTCAGGATGGACAGCGCTTGTGCAACATTTTGTCTCATGTGCCTTGTGGGTCGCCGGGTCAGGGCCACCAGCCACCAGATGGGGAGGGAGCCTGACCGACTCTATTTTCCCTATACCCACCCACAGCTTCCTCAGGCCATCAGTCCCCAGTTCCAGCACTCCTGAAGTCTCCCCTGTTCTCTATGATAAAGTGGGCCCATTCTTCTGCCTGCCTTTGAGTCTCTGCCAATACAAGTTATGGTGGCTGACTCCTTGGGGCTGTAGCAAGCTCTGAATAAATACTCAGTTCTTATTTGAGTGTTCTTCATTGGTTTCGTCAATGATTTCAAAGAGCCAGACAACAATGTTAATTATGCAGGGGATCTTAATACACTTGAGGACTGGAGTTTGGACTTTTGTTTTCTCATCCTGACTCTCAGCGTTTCCTAAGCTGAGCATACTCTTGGCTGGAAAAGGAGGAAAAGGAGGAGATCATGTCTACTGTGTCCATAAGTCTCTGCTGCAACTAAATTTCATCCTGTGAAAAATGAATACAAGGACAGTGAACCTTGAAGCCAGTCAAACCTGGGTAGAGAGCTGGTGCTGACACTCACTAGTTGTGTGACCTTAGGCACAGGACTTACATCTCTGGGCTTCCATCTCCTGACCTATGGAATGGGGAAGAGAAGCACTCACCTTGTAGGGCTGTTGGAGAGCATACAAGGCAGTTATAAAATCAGGTGGCCATCCACATGCTTTCCACAGAAGGACTTAAACAATGCTAGTCCCTTCATATCCTTCTTTTCCCAGATTTTTGTATTTAAACAGCATATGAGGTTGTTTTATTATGAGTTACTTCTTTGAAATGAAAGAGTAACTTGCTACTCATGTGGCCATTTACACTAAAGTGTCTTGATATTTATTAATGCAAATTATTCACTCAGAATTTTTTTCTCCAAGGCAATTGACTAGATGTTGAGGGAGCATAGCAATGCCTAAGACATGCTTCCTGCTTGTTCACAGTTCAATTGGGGGGAAAAGTCATTCCACAAACAAATAAAGTAGATGATGTCACTGATATTACCCAACTAGTGACAAAGGTGATAAGAGTTACTAGAGTTTATAGGAAGGAGCACACATGTCTGTGGTGACCTGAAAATGATTTGTGGCCAAGTTGGGGCTACATGGCATTCAAGCACACATAAAAATAGCTAAAGATCACAAATATATATTTTTCTTAAAATATTATGACAATAATACATGCTTGTTCTATTGAAATTTCTGAAGACACAAAAAAACTGAAAAAATGAATTATCCATAATCCACATAATACAGAAAATCACTGGTAATATTTTGATGTATTTATTCTTAGTCTTTTTGTTCTATATATAATTTTAAAATCATTTATCAAAGAGAGTTATAAAATTAAATAAGTGTACATACACATACACATATATATGGTTTTAGGATGATTTTTTCCCAAATAATTTATGATAGGCATTTCCCCATATTGTCAGAAGCTTCTATACCTAGAAATTGAATAACTGTAATATATCTCAAACTTTATGTGTTAGAGTTTAAAAGTCTCCTGTTATTCATAATATCAAGTTATTCTGTCATCCTTTATTTATGTTATTTAAATTTTTGAGTATTATAAATAAAGCTGATGAATAAGAAAGCAATGGGGGTCTTTGCATGTAAATTATTTTTCTGAAGTTTTGATTACATCTCTAGATTCTCAAAAGTGAGAATACTTGGTAAAATGGCAAGAACATCTTAGAATTTCCTGGTACATATCGGGAAATGTTTTTCATAAAGGTCCGATACACCCTGTGTCATTGCAGGATTTCAAGAGAAGGAGACCACAAGGGAGAGGGGAGGCCACCCCTGATACAGAAGCAGCATGAGTGAGTAGGTGGATTTCTTAGGGGAAAGAGGCTTTGTCATCAGCAAGACCTAGCACAGTCCCTGGCATCGAGTATTGGCCCAATAATTATTTGATGAGTAAATGAAAGCTACAAAAGTGAAGACTTGTAGACATGGTGGGAAAAGTACAATGTAAATGTTCTTTTGAAGGAGATGAAGTCTTTGAAAGATATTGTGGGACAAGGTCGGAAAGACCTGTGGAGTGTCTTGAGTGTAAGAGTGAGGGTTTGGAATTTAAATTCATAAGCCAAGAGGAGCCACCAAAGAATTTTACAAGTGAACAATATGATGACAGTAATGAAGTTTGCAAGTGACTTTCAGGGTCGTTGTGAGAGGGCTGGAAAAGCAATGAATCAGTGGTGAGCTTGTACAAGAAAGGATTCTCCATTAGACTAGTTCGATTATCTAAATGTATAGTCAGCATGTCTGGGATAATGGGGTGGGAATGGGGAAAACAGTTTGTGAAACAATAATCTTGGATTGATCATTTACTGGACATAGGGAGGAGAGCGAGAAGCCCTAAGTGACCTCTTGTGGAACAAAAAAGACCCTCTGCACAGGAATGGAGGGCGCCAGAAGGGAGCTGGTTTGCAGCTCAACGAGTGTGATTTGTGCATATTGATGTTATGTGGGCAGCTGGTGTCTCAAGAGAAATAGGGAACAGACCCAAGGATTTGAGGGTCACTTATGCAGAAGCAGTAAGTACACATCTAGAGAACTTCAAGTGACAGACTTGGTTTTATAATGGATGCAAGAGGCTGAGGTCCGATTAAATTTGGGAAACTTCATGAAACAAAATGAAATAAAAGAATAAGCCATAGGATATTTACACAAATAATTATTGTGAGGACAGTGACTATCAACGGGAGGGTTTTTTCTACTATTAATAAGGATTAGGAACAACCATCACAGAAAGAAAGAGAATGACAGAACTTTAAATCAAACAAACAAACAAAAAGTCTTTCTGTCTTTCTACTACTACAGCATTCCAAGCTATAAAAACATTCACTCCATTATTTTTTCTAACCAATGCCCAGTGAGGTTAGAGGGGTGGAGGATAGGCAGGAAAACTGGCTCTGGGATCATTACTGATCTCTACAGACTAGGAGAACCCACATAATGAGCAAGCAGTGTGGAAATCCATGCAGGAAAAAGAGCCCAAAGGACTAAAGCATCAAGAAATCAGAGCTCAGAGGAGAAACACACATGGGTCCTTGTTAGCGGTGTTTGGCAACCAGGTCTGACTGCTGCAGCAATTAGGCACTTTGTGTCCCTACGGGGGTGGGGTGTGGGGGCATCATTGTGCTGATGCCTCATTGCGGTGCACAGCACCACCTCCTGTGGGAGCTGTGGGGACCACCCCTGAAATGATCCAGCACTGTCCATAGCTACATCCTCGGCTTCAGAATCTGGCCTCAGAGGTGCTGTTTAGTTCCCCTTGGGAGGTCACCTTGGCCTTGGCGCAGGAGAATTTCCACCCTCATGGATGCTCTGACAGTAAATGGCTGTGGTGACTGCAGAACACTCGTGTCCAATTCAGATGAACAAGCTTGTCCTCAAAATGAACTACAGAAATAAAAAAAAATGAGCAAAACAAACCAAGAATGTACTCCTGGCAGGAAGGGGTTCTGTGGGTGTCCAGGGCAAGTTGAGATAGGGACAGTAATAGGCCATGTACTGAGAGCTTGCTTAGGCCAAGGCCCTGCACCAGCCACTTGACATATGTCATCTCAGTTGATTCTCACAGCTGACCCCCCTGCAAATAAGGAAACTGCAGCATTAAATAGCCAGAGTTTGGGGGGCTGGGGTTCCTGAGCATTGACCCTCTGCCTGCCTATTACTGCCCCCCATCCCCCAGGTGGCTCTGTGTGGCTGAGGCTGTCGCAGAGCCAGGCAGATCAGCTGGGTCAGCGTTTCCCTCTAGCAATATTCCAATCTCTAATTTAAAGTTAGCCTACTGTAAGGTGTCTTGGTCTCAGCCCCGGCATTGCCCCTTACTCTCCTTGTGGCATTGGGAAAGTCACTCTACGCCTCAGGGCACTGGCAGCAGAAGAAAGAACACTGGTGAGAGGAAAGAGCCTGACATCTGGTCAGAAGATGCTTGACAGGGCTGGGCTTCTGTTCCTGATCCCTGGGATTTGGGTAAGAACGTGACCAACTTCTGGCACTTCCTCTGATCTGTACACGGGAGTAGAATACCCAACTTCTGGTGCAGTTGTGAGGACTGTGGACAAAAAAGGAGCCACATACTAAAGCTGACAAGCTCAGGGGAGGCCAGCATGGCAGGCCCTACAATCTCAGAGACCAAAATTAATCACATAGGATGGTCTGAACATAAAAATTCCTAACTAAAAGCAGGTCATGGTGGATAGTCACACCTTGGTCTGTAGTTTCCTTGACAAATGTCAATCTTTATGTCACAGTAATCCCTTTTTCTGGACCCCTCAGAGCATAACCCACTTCACCAGAGCACAAGACCACAGAACCCCTCATCGTTTTCTTGTTCCCCGAATACCATCTCTGTGCTATAAAATGTAAAATGTTAATTATTAACTATCCTGCACTCACCAATGTAAAAGAAGTATGTGTCTCCCCATTTTCTTATCCAATCCCAGAGATTTCCCTGCTTTGTTTTCTTTCACCCTCCTAATCTATCATCAGTGAATTTCATATAACCCTCCTTATGTCTCCTTCTTTGATTCTAACGTATAAAATAAGCTACAAAACGGAAATTCTCTGGAGCATTTTCTCAATCTGCTGAGATTTTGCTTTCCGACAATTGTCATCAGTTTGGCTCAAGAATATTAATGTTCTCTACTTGTTTGGACGTTTCTTATGTCTATAGGATCAAAAATGAAGTATATATTAAAGTGGTCTATAAACTCTCTAGGGTTATCCAGGGGTGAGGTGGCTATTTTCTAAGTGGGAAATATGGAACATATATATCACATCTTGGGCATATGTGCATGAATGGGTTCTACCTGAAGATGACACCTTGAAGGGGGGTGCCCATTTATCCCAATGACACAATCTGTTTTGGGGCCTTCCTGGAGTTTGTAGGCCAATTCAAAAGTGAGGCCTCTGAGGTCAGTTTAACTCCTAAGGAATGAAAAGCCAGAGGCACCACAGTTGGAGAAGTGAAGGAACCATAAATGGGAGAGAAAGGGAATAAAAAGCAGAAAGAGCCAAGCTCTGGGGACAGCTGTGCTAGGACACAGATCTCTGCCACTTCATTGCCTGCCCCAACAAATGGCCAAGAACCACACTTCTCTGAGCACCCCTTTCTTCACTGGTACATGGGACATCATTATGCAAGCTCACTTCAAAATTAACTTGGGTCATGTCTCCAAATACCTGGCAAGACATGGAGCCATGAAGTGAACAGTGGCTTATAATACCAAGAAGAATGTTTTGAGGCTTCCCATCTTCCCAGTAACGTACCTGTCGGCCAGAAGGGCAGCCCCTCTGGCCCCTGAAAACTCCATGTCATCTTTTCCTGTCAGATCTGCCTTTGAGTTAGAGTTCAAAGAGGAAGAAAGGTGGGAATGGGGAAGTTATTGGCCAGTGGGTTTATTTTTTTGGATGCCTTCAGAGCCAGATTAAAATGCACTGAAGAAAATGTGTTTCATTCCTGATGAGTAGACCTCATATTTGACCAAATCTCATAGCATTCAGGTTAAGCCACTCCTCAGTTACAGACCTGGGCTGTTGAGAAGATTGTGTGAGATTATGTAAATGAAGTATTTCTCAAAGTTTCTCAATTGATTTTATTTAAATTTGAATCAGGAATGAGTTCTTTACAATTGAATTAACTTTACTGAGGTGGTTATGCATTGTCTTTGGATACCCCTGGTCATTTACAGAATGTGAAAGGATTCTCAAGACTCAGAAAAGAAAGCAAGCCAGAAAAGGTTTATTGAAAGTTAGGCAGTGAGGATGCCTATGACAGTGTCTAGAGAAGACGACTGTGCCAGACTTTAGATTAGCTTTTACCTATGTAGGAAAGGGTAGGTAAATTTCCTTATAGCTGAAGATGTGATGTCCAAACTCAGCATATTTTATGTATAGACTGAGGTCATTTAATTGACATATGCTGATTATATAACTAGTTTCTTCCTGCACATGCTCTTACCATATTTCCCCCAAAATAAGACCGGGTCTTATATTAATTTTTGCTCCAAAAGATGCATAAGGTTTATTTTCAGGGATGTCTTATTTTTTTCATATACAACAATTGACATTTATTCATGTATAACAATCTACATTTATTCATTTATTCATGTACAAAAACCTACATTTATTCAAATACAGTCATGTCATCTTCTTCTGGAACATCGTCATAACTCTCCAAACCCCGAATTCTGGCTTGAATTTCTTGTGACTCCATTTCCTGTAGAACAATTGGCCCCAATCTCTCATGTCCAGCAACAGAGCTCTCCTTAAATGAGCACGTCTTGTCCATGTAGCCTGCTCGTAGTGCATTGGCAACACAGCTGTCAGTGATTTTATCCCATGAATTCTTCACCCAAGTCACGACCTCTTGCAGGCTAGGTTTCACAAAGTTTCCACGCTGATTTCTCTCCATTCTATTTTCAATGTAGTCATTGATTTCCATGCACAAATCATCCTTGAATGGCTTGTTTATTGCAATATCAAGAGTCTGGAGATATGCAGTCATTCCTGTGGGAATCATTATTTGATCTATTCTTCTCTCTGCAAGGAAGTTCTTCATGTCTTTAGTGCGGTGAGTGCTGGCTGAATCCCAGACTAGCAGACCTCTTTGGCCATCTCACAAAACAAGTGGCAGCGTGAAATCGACCCACTTCCTTATAACTGCTTGTGTGTGCCAGGCTTCTTCAGTTTCAAGAACATAAATGCCTGAAACACATACAACCTTATCTTTCTTGCCTTTAGTGATGATTAGAGGTGGGGCTTTCTTTCCATCCAGACGAATTGCCAAAATACAGGTAACACGTGCACTTTTGTAACCAGTGGAGGGAATGTAGATTGACGAGGCACGCCTCTGATCAATTGTCATTTGAGATCCTTGGCCCATAAACACTGCAGTTTCACCCATAGCAATCACGTTGGAGAGTTGGTATTTAGAAAAGTCGGTGCCATCAACAAAGGACTTGAATGCAAGTGCACGTTTAATAACTTCAGTATCTTCCAGCTTGAACAGTGTTGTCGATCTTCTTAGAGACAGTTCATATCGCTGAAGGAAGCCATCCAGCCAGTGTTGTGATGCTTTGAATTCTTCTGGGGATATTTCTAACTGTGGTGCCATTGCAAGGGCAAATGCTGAATATCAGCCCTTGCGCACAACTAAAGCCTTTGCTCTCCTGTCAGCGATCCATTCACAGATTATGTCTTCCAGCTCAGGAAATAACGGTTGCCGCCCTGATCCACACTTGTGCTTCTTAGCATTTCCCTCGTCCACCTGTTGACTGAGGTTATCGTACTCTGTTCGCCATTTTTGGACCATTTGGACCAACTTCTTCTCTTTGCAGAAAGCCATAAGATTCTTGCCCTGGCAGTCTCCATGATTCTTTTCTTGTACTCGATGGAATAACTCTTCTTTTTTGCACTCATGTTGTCTGGGGTCAAAATATTATTCCCTTTAAATCTACCATTAAATCAAGTGTTAATTGAAGACTGACGAGACAGGAGTGGCAATAAAAATGATGACAATTAAGAATGGTGGTCCACACAAAAGCAACAAAAATTGAAGGCACCAAAATTCAGAAAACGTTTCTTAATTTCACACGAGTCATTAAGTACATTTGTTACAACACACAACTATTGAATTATGGAGATTCATATTAGATACAACCACAACTGTTCGTTATCAAGTGTGCACATTATTCGTGTGTTGTGTCTGTACTCCAATTGGTCATTCGCCAATAAGTTTTGAGTTCATCTGTTTACATAGGCGTTTACCTCTTGTCCAAAGGTGCCCACTTGGGTATTTACAAATAATTATAATTCATATTATCATTTATTTTAAGTATTAATGTCAATACTATTATTTATTTATATTTAATTATATATTAATATTACTATTTTATAATTCAGTATGTCTGTCGTGTGTTGCAATGGACATATTAAATGCTTCCATCTGGCTGACGATCCTAACTGGGGCTTATTTTGGGGGCACGGTTTATATTATGAGCACCCTGAAAAATCATGTTAGGGCTTATTTTTCAGTTAGGTCTTATTTTTGGGGAAATACGGTATTCATAATGCATACAGAAAAACCCATGGGGGATGGTAAACCATAATGTTCATTTTATTCTAATTGTATTATAATGAGGCTAGAGTTCAAGTTATGGGCAGGCTCCAGCAGTCTGTGCAAGTGCTTAAAAACCAAATTATTCTGGTTGGGGTCTTATCTCCTCTTTCTAAGGGTGTTTGGACAGAAAAACGTAATTACCTCTAGGAGCTGAGCCTGGGCAGTGCCTGGGGAGTGGACACAGGCGGTGTAAAGTACCAATCAAACCCCCTTCTGCTAATCCCCTTACATTCATTTTTTGTTACCTCTTTCTGCTTCATCAAGTTACATGAAAGAAACATTGACTAACTTACTGTGTAGCTGGATGAGACAGAAGGAATATCTATTTCACCTTTTTCATTTTGAGGATGTCACTAGGAAGACACAAAACCTCCCAAGGACACATAGCAAATTCAGAATGAATCAAAACTTGAACATTGGTCAATAAAATCCTTATAAAGCAGGTTCTTTTGCTTTTCCTAATTAGACATCAGAGAATGGGGCTCAGAGAAGTTAAGTAATTTGTCCAAGGTGACATAGCTAATAAATGGCAGTGCCTGGATTCAGACCCAGATGGTGTCAGGTGTTGAGCTATACTGATTTGGAATGAAGGCTGATTGGGTGATGGAGAGTACTCAACCTAAGCTAAATGTTCCTTAATGCAATGTGGCTAGTGTTAAAAACCAGTGGAAAAGCCATAAGATGTTTTCTTCTCCTTTTTTAAAATTTATTTGGAAGCAGGCCGTAAGTCTGGGGCTAGCACCCAGGATACTTCCTTGACTGCACACCCAATGGAACTGTTCTTTCCAAGCAGCCCTCTGGCTGCCCTGACTACACGTCCACCTCAAGCTGCATTCATGTCCTCTCTTTGTGGTCAGGAAGGGCTTGGACATAGGTCAAATCTAAATGCTCAGGGTGTCCTCTGTCTTTTGCTAGAAAATTTGGAATCAATTCCATTGTTCTCAGGCCTCCTGAGGCTGAACGATTTGAAGTTTAAAGTTCTGGTTAATGTGAGTGTCATGCGGGAGACCCTGCTCGCTGCGCCATTTGTCGTGTGGGAGACCCTGCTCGCTGCGCCATTTGTCGTGCGGGAGACCCTGCTCACTGCGCCATTTGTCGTGCAGGGAGGCCTGCGGGGTCTCTGGTCCCGCTCCCCATACAAGAACGCAGGATATGGTGAGGCCAAAAAGGAACACCCACGGAGCCATAGATGGGGGAGTCATACCACTATATTCTCTCTGGAGGCACTATACTCTCACTGGAGGCTGGATCCACACTGTCCGCAAACCGCCATCCACACTTGCCAGCCCAGCCGCCATCTTCTTGCTAGCCCCCATTCTTTCTCTCTTCTTTTCTAGCGTAGCCACAGCAGTTATATTAGTGGCCAATGGCTCACTGGTTACAGCTGACGGCCAACTAGCCACAGCTGATGGCCATGCAATCACAGTTGGCCATTTACTACCCGAGCCAACACCTTTCTATGTGAGGCCAAGAGCCTGGAAACTACTTTCTGGGGCTCTGCCCCCACACTCCACCCCTACAGGCTCTCGCCTCACAATCTACGCGACAAGCGTCTTCCGCGAGGGGACCTGTGCAAGGAGCCTGGGGGTGAATGCAATATCCTGGACATAGCCAGGCTCTCTGGGCACAGCCAGGGTTTCTCAGGGCACCACCAGTGCTTCTGGGCACGGCCAGACTTCCTGGACTTCTTAGGGTACCACCTGTCTTCCCGGACACAGCCAGGGTTTCTCAGGGCACCACCAGTGCTTCTGGGCACGGCCAGACTTCCTGGACTGCTTAGGGTACCACCTGTCTTCCCGGACACAGCCAGGGTTTCTCAGGGCACCACCAGTGCTTCTGGGCATGGCCAGACTTCCTGGGCTTCTTAGGGTACCACTAGTTTCCCCGGGCACAGCTAGGATTTCTCAGGGCACTGCCACTCTCTGTGGGCACAGCCACACTTCCTGGACACAGCCAGGGCTCTCAGGGCACTGCCACTCTCTGTGGGCACAGCCACACTTCCTGGACACAGCCAGGGCTCTCAGGGCACTGCCACTCTCTCTGGGAACAGCCCGACTTCCTGGGCACAGCCAGGGTATCTTCAGGGCTCAGCCAGACTTCCTGGACTCAGCCAGGGCTCTCAGGGCACTGCCACTCTCTCTGTGCCTCTAAGGGTACCCTGCTGGAACAACAGCGACTCACAATCAAGGTGCTTACATATTCTCAATGGTGGCCAGTCAAGAGACAAAAGCAAATATCCCCCAGTTCCACTAACAACAGTTCCCAAACAAACAGTCAAGCGGTCCATTAAATTAGGGATAGAAGGCAATTCCCCATAGTCCATAGTCATTCGCCAGGGCTATCCTGGGGGTGAGGGACGACCTTGACCTCACCCTCATCTCCCATGGAGGAGTCAGCAAGCGTTACCTCCTGGGACTACAAGTCCTGCATCCGGGCTGCCTGAGCAGGAACTTCCCCGGCCCACAGGGCTGCAACGACCTTCGCTTTCTCCAGCCTGTGCTGGTTGGGGAACCGTCCACATCTTTCCACCTCTCCACGGGGCTCCATCTCTCCAGCAGCTGCATGGCTTTTCCTGTGCTAGTGGGAGAACCGTCCACGTCCTCCCACCCCTCCACGGGGGTCCAGCTCTCCAGCAGCTGCTCCTCCTGGTCTTACTGAGACTGAGTGTTCATACACACAAACTGCTCCACCGTTCTTTGCAGAGCTTTGGCCGGCACCATACCCTGCTCGCTGCGCCATTTGTCATGCGGGAGACCCTGCTCGCTGTGCCATTTGTCATGCGGGAGACCCTGCTCGCTGCGCCATTTGTCGTGCAGGGAGGCCTGCGGGGTCTCTGGTCCCGCTCCCCACATAAGAACGCACGATATGGTGAGGCCAAAAAGGAACACCCACGGAGCCATAGATGGGGGAGTCATACCACTATATTCTCTCTGGCGGCACTATACTCTCACTGGAGGCTGGATCCACACTGTCCGCAAACCGCCATCCACGCTTGCCAGCCCAGCCGCCATCTTCTTGCTAGCCCCCATTCTTTCTCTCTTCTTTTCTAGCGTAGCCACAGCAGTTATATTAGTGGCCAATGGCTCACTGGTTACAGCTGACGGCCAACTAGCCACAGCTGATGGCCATGCAATCACAGTTGGCCATTTACTACCTGAGCTAACACCTTTCTATGTGAGGCCGAGAGCCTGGAAACTACTTTCTGGGGCTCTGCCCCCACAGTGAGTAACTCTGAGCATAGTGTGTGAAGAGGTGATGAAAGAGTCAGATATGGGAACAAAGACAAGCCAGCTGCGAAATGGGCATGATCAATTATCTAAACTCTCTTCATGCATGGATGTTGCAAAGAGATGGGCAACTTGGCTGTCACTGGAATATCCACTTGTAAAATGAGTAAAAACTGTAAGAAACTCCAGGGCACACATGGGAGACAAATATTCTTTCCCAAAGTCATTCAGATTCCAGTCTGTGAAAAATTAAGACGTGCAAATGCTGAAGGCATGGAAAGCAGGTGGATAGAGCTGGCAGCTGAGATGGGATCCTCCCCTCACCCCACCCCTCATGTTGCCCTGCATATCTTTTCACATGCGTTAGGACTAGGCCAGTGCCCTACAGCCATGAAAACAAGACTTTGTTTTCCATTATATTCTTTCCAAAACACATACACATTCTCACATCACAAGCCTCTGAGCCAGTTGACCCCCTCAGACAGAAGCAGCAGACTCAGTAGCAGCACTGCAAAGCAGGTTAGCATCAGAGCCTGGAGGAGAACACAGGTGTTCTGACTAGGAGATCACAGTTGGATCAATGGTATCCTACAGCCCAAAGAGCTCTGAGCCCCTCCCCGTCTGTCCCCAAGAATAATCCTGGCTCTTGGGCTAGGCTGAGTTCACGAACCAGCTCCAACTTTACTAGCAGCGGGAACCTGAAAAACCACCCAAATGCTCTGAGCCTGTTCCGCATATGTGCAATGGTCTAATGGTCCCCATCTGAGTGTGTCAGTGAGATGACCAGGGCAAAGGCCCAGAGCATGGCAGGTGTGCAACATTCGGTTATTCCCATTCATGCAACCAGCTTTTTCTTAGCAATTTTAATACTCCAGTGCTTAGGATAGGCTATAGAATCCAAAGGCAGTTTGGAAGAGCTCCAGCCTTCAAAGAACTTCTGACCCACAGGGGAACTAGAAGGTAGATGACTCAATGGAAGAAACGATGTATTGGTACAGAAATCTCTGCGTGGCAGGATGCCACAACACCTGTGGCATGAGTTAAAGGTGGCCAGAAAGCCCACTCCCCGAGCCATAAACATTCCCTCACAACTCAGAGGGAACAACTGGTAGAAATTTATTCTCCAGTAGGTCCAGAAATGTGAATAGGGTCATGTTTTTCTTTGGGAAACTGTCACCTTACACTATCAGTAATTAGCATCTTAATGAAAACAGTTAATTGAGGGTAATCCATCATTAGGGAAATGCATCATAGTTCCAATTTCACCAGCTCTGGGAAGCTTTCACTGGCTATCTCTGTGAAGATTCAAAGATTCATATTTATATCAGGGATTTAATTATCCTCTTTGAAGAGCAGTCACAGATCACGTGCCTCTGTTTTTATAGCACGGGTCCTCGGCATATCTTCAGACGACACAGTGGGTGTCATTTCAAATACAGCACAAATGACCCCCACAGCAGTGGTGGATCAAACTTTCAGAGCCTTCCGTAGAAGTAAGAAAGCAAGAGGCTTGTCAAACCCTGGAGAAAAAATAAAAGCTGCAAAAGCTTGGTACACTTTCAGATCCTTGACAGATTTGTGGGGGGATGAGTGTGTGTGTGTCCTCATCTTGTAAGAGTGCCCTAAGTTTAGTTTGATTAAACAATGTAATTTAGCTTAAAACCTTATAAAACTTTTTGCTTTGCTTTGCTTCCCTCCTTGACGACTGTTTACTCAAGGCTGTATGCACACCAGCTTTAACGACCCTGTTTACTCAACACAGACTTGTAAGAAGTCTTCCCACATCTGCGTAAGACCTACCCTCATTCCTGAAACCAACTGGACTCTGGGAAGTGCCTTCTTTCCTTTTTCAAATCACTCAGGAATTGCTGGACCAGCTCCCCCCTTTCCTCTGTTCTGCTTCTTAAAAAATGTTATGGCCGTGCTAGAAATGGGAGATGGTCTTGGACAAAAGTCCACCTTCCTCCTGGAATGGCAGCATTTTGAATAAACCTGCTTTTCTTTCCACCAATTTTGTTTCTTGATTACTGGCTGTGGAGCGGCTAGCAGCCAGACCTTAAATTGGTAACAATCTTACCAGCTATGTCACTAGATAGTAATGGTGATGACTGTCAAAAATGAATTATCTGTAAGAGAAGGAAATAGCAAATGACTCAGAAAGGAGATATAACTCAATTCTTGTATGTATTAAAGTTAGTATAATCTCTTCTGTTTTAAACTGTCATCAGTTGATTTATGTACTCTTTTGAACCATTTTACCTGAAATAAAAATAAATAAGGAAACTGACAGCAAGCAATTTATTTTTGTTTTCAGAGCAAATTTGTAGGTTTGCTTCTTTGAGGAATTAGTGCAAAAATATTTCTTGATTGTTGTTTGCTAACTTGACACTTCTGGCATGGAGACTTACAAGAGCAGGGAATGAGCCACAGTCCTCCAAGGACAAATCTACAACTGTTCTCCCTTGTGAATGCCTGGCAACCTGGCTGGTATTGCTCCCACACCTGAAAGAAGTGGGATGCAAAAGAATTACACTCATATGTGAAGAGAGAACTTGGGCTGCAGACCTAGTCAGAACTTGCCCCTTTTGATAGATGCAATCATTTGGCCACACTCGTTGAACAGTTGGGATGAGTCAAGAGTAGTGCAGGGCCCTGGGTGTGTAGAAGCTGTGAAGAAAAGAAGCCCATTGCTGCCTGGGAAGTTCATGCTTCTAACGATGCCCCCTGCTGTCCAGAGCACTGTCTTCCCCTCGGATTTGTCTGGGGATTCACGCCTACTTCTCTTTTAAGCCCTGTATGAGCACACCCTTCCCTGGGAGGTCACTTCACCCCAGCTTGTCCTAAGCCTCCTCCCCTGGTCCATGCACAGCCCACTTTCTGAATGTTCTCTTCTCACCTCTGTCTCTCCCACAATGCCTAGCTCCCTCATATACCTCCAGGGCTAGCCAGGGTGATCTCTGGGGCTCACTGTGCCTGAAATCAGACCCCATAACCAGCCCTTGGTTGGAGCAATTCCCTGCTTTTCCTGCCCTGCCCCAATCTTTAACCCTCTGCTTGGTATTTGAATTTGACTAATGAACATGTTATACAGCACATCGTAGTTTACAAAACACTCATGTGTTTATCATTTTGTTTCATCCCTTGATAATCTTGTGACTTCATTGCTCCCAGGGAAAGCTGAGGCTTAAGGAGACACAGTCACTCTTGCAGCCCAGGCTTCCAGATGCCTATTTCGCCATTTCTCCAACAGGATTGCCCATTGCTACTTCTCTAGCCCCTGAGCTCCATGAGATCCTACCCTTGTCTGTCTTGCCTGGGCTCAGCACCCATCAGCACCGCTTTCCTATCACCTCCAGACTCCACATGCTAACACTCCTTCCTACCGCTGGGATCTTTTCTTAGTGACACCTATTCCTACAATGGTGGCCTTTGAGTGACATGTACACTTCCAAACACACTCACACATTCACACACACACCTCTAGCTCCTTGATTTTGAGGTACTTGCTTCCTGTTCTTATAATGCTCCGAGAACCTAGCATGAAACCAGCCATATACTAGTGCCAAGTGGAGATTGAGTTCATTGCCTCTGATTTCCAGAAGCATCCCAGCTTTCCAGGGCAGACCTCAGTGGCCCACTCAGTGCCCCCACAGACACCTGGACAGGCCCACTTGGCCTTAGATAATCCAGGTTCAGTCCTCTCATGGCCATTGTTCAGGGAAATGCTCCTGAAACTTTCTTTTGAGGTGCTGCCCTTAAGCAGAAAGTCGGGAGCAGAGTCAACAAAAAAGATTTACTGTGTCTCTAGGAGAAAGACATCAATTCATTTTTCATTCCTCATTTAGCCTGTCATTTTAAAAATCACTGAAACCTTGTTGGGTGCATGTCATTATATATTTGTTCAAACCCATACAGCACACAGCACCAAGAATGAACCCCAGTGTGAACTGGTGACTCTGGGTGATTATGAGGGGTCAGTGTAAGTTCATTAAACGTAACAAAACCACCACTGTGGTAGGGATGTCAATGGGGAGCGTGTGCCTGCGTGGGGGTGGGGCATACACAAACCTCTGTACCTTCCACTCGATTTGGCTGTGAACCTGAAACGGCTCTAAACCATAAAGTCTATTAAAAATTATAATTGAACACAAGGCTGGGAAGGTACATAAACTGATCAGCTAGTAATAAAATGTCTGTCAGCTGAGTATTGTTTGTAAAGAAATAACTGTGCATGGAGGGTATAGACTCACGTGGAGTGAGGCACAGCATAGAGAAGCCACAGCATCACTGAGGAGGAAGATTGCCCTGGTCACGTTAGGAAGCTGGGACACAGTGAACTGGGGACCCACCGTATCTCCTAGGGAAATTCTCGCATGGGGGCTCAGAGTGGCACACACAGGGACATTTGCTTCCGGCCCCCAAATGCACCTCAATTCCCTTCAGTACGTGAGAGACGTTAATGAATTATGATGTGTCCATACTGGGGGATACGAGGCACCCATAATAAAGATTTGTCTCAGAGTAATTGTTGTGCGGGGAGGCCTGCGGGGTCTCTGCTCCCGCTCCCCACACAAGAACGCAGGATATGGTGAGGCCAAAAAGGAACACCCACAGAGCCATAGGTAGGGGAGTCATACCACTATGGTCTCACTGGAGGCTGGGTTCACTGGACGTGCGACCTGCTGTCTGTTTTCTGCCAACCGACCGACGACTCTCCTCCGCTCTCCTCCGCTCTCCTCCGCTCTCCTCCGCTCTCCTCCGCTCTCCTCCGCAGCCGCAGCAGTTATATTAGTGGCCAATGGCTCAATGGCTACAGCTGACGGCCAATCAGCCACAGCTGACAGCCATCTACTACCCGAGCCAGCACCCCTCCAGGTGAGGCCGAGAGCCTGTAAACTACTTTCTGGGGCTCCGCCCCCACACTCCACCCCTACAGGTTCTCGCCTCACAATCTACACGACAAGTGTATTCCGCGAGGGGCCCTGTGCGAGGAGTCTGGAGGTGAATGCAATATCCTGGACACAGCCGGACTCTCTGGGCACAGCCAGGGTTTCTCAGGGCACCACCAGTGCTTCTGGACACAGCCAGACTTCCTGGACTTCTTAGGGTACCACCTGTCTTCCCGGACACAGCCAGGGCTCTCAGGGCACTGCCACTCTCTCTGGGCCTCTCGGGGTACCCTGCTGGAACAACAGCGACTCACAATCAAGGTGCTTACATATTCTCAATGGCGGCCAGTCAAGACACAAAAGCAAATATCCCCCAGTTCCACTACATGGTGGTGTGTTCCCAAACAAACAGTCAAGCTGTCCATTAAATTAGGGATGGAAGGCAATTCCCCATAGTCCATAGTCACTCACCAGGGCTGTCCTGGGGGTGAGGGACGACCTTGACCTCACCCTCATCTCCCACGGAGGACTCAGCAAGCGTTTCCTCCTGGGACAAGTCCCGCATCCGGGCTGCCTGAGCAGGAACTTCCCAGCCCACAGGGCTGCAACGACCTTTGCTTTCTCCGGCCTGTGCTGGTTGGGGAACCGTCCACATCTTTCCACCTCTCCACGGGGCTCCATCTCTCCAGCAGCTGCATGGCTTTTCCTGTGCTGGTGGGAGAACCGTCCACATCCTCCCACCCCTCCACGGGGGTCCAGCTCTCCGGCAGCTGCTCCTCCTGGTCTTCCTGAGACTGAGTGTTCATACACACAAACTGCTCCACCGTCCTTTGGAGAGCTTTGGCTGGCACCATACCCTGCTCGCTGCGCCATTTGTCGTGCGGGGCGGCCTGCGGGGTCTCTGCTCCCGCTCCCCATACAAGAACGCAGGATATGGTGAGGCCAAAAAGGAACACCCACGGAGCCCTAGGTAGGGGAGTCATACCACTATGGTCTCACTGGAGGCTGGGTTCACTGGACGTGTGACCTGCTGTCCGTTTTCTGCCAACCGACCGACGACTCTCCTCCGCTCTCCTCCGCTCTCCTCCGCTCTCCTCCGCTCTCCTCCGCTCTCCTCCGCTCTCCTCCGCTCTCCTCCGCTCTCCTCCGCTCTCCTCCGCTCTCCTCCGCTCTCCTCCGTAGCTGCAGCAGTTATATTAGTGGCCAATGGCTCAATGGCTACAGCTGACGGCCAATCAGCCACAGCTGACGGCCATCTACTACCCGAGCCAGCACCCCTCCAGGTGAGGCCGAGAGCCTGTAAACTACTTTCTGGGGCTCTGTCCCCACAGTGATGTAAACTGATTATTGCTTGAAAAAAGCAGTATTAGAACTATACGTAAAGAACGACCCTATTTTCTAATACACACACACACACATATACACACGCACACATGTGCATATCACATGTATGTGCTTAATACCAATCTAATCACTTTTAGGGTAAAGTTTGACTGGGAGTTGGTAATGGAGGAGGCAAATTTTTACATTGCTATGTGGTTTGAACTTTTGGAATGATAATGCATTCACAACCTACTTCTGTAAATTATAAAAGGAAGAAATCATTTACTGTAAATAAAAAATTTTACAAAATTATAATCAATTTTTTTTTTTAGTTATCACTTAGTGCGTGTCTGCTGCATGTGAAGGACTGAATATGTCATTGCTGACTTCCATACATAATCAGGCAAAGTAAGAATTGTTGTCCCATTTCTCATGTGAGGAATCTGAGGGTCATAGGATTAAAGGAATTTGCCTAAAGTCGCAGTCTAGGACCACCACCTGGGTTGCAGGCTCCGTGACTTGGTTTTGTGCCCCATGCTCTGTTATTCTTCAACCAGCATCACTGGGGTACAAATATCAACATGGACATCAAACTCTGATGTTCACATCAAGTCTATGAGCCTTCAACATGGACACAAAGGGGCTGGTCAGTGCAAAGGTAGGACATCACCCAAAATAATTCTGGAGTTTTCCCATTTTTATTTCAGAAGCTCTCCCATAGTCTTCTTAAACTCCTGGCTCCCCCAGGGTCCTATTTCATACACCTCCTCAGAAAGTTAAAAGAAGGGTCTTAGTTACTGCCTAGGTTAAAAGGGTCTAATGCAGAGTATACATTTGTTAAGTATTTGTTGGATTGTGGAGCTTGAATTTTATTCTAGGCCTTCAGGTCTTTTTAGACTCCCTATGACCAATCTAGAAAGCAAGGCTGAAACAAGCTACAACAAATGAGCTTCAGGAAGTCAAATTGACAGATAACATGTGATTTTGCTAGACTGGTTTTCCTGGCCATTGTTGTTCCCACACTCAGCTTGTAAAAGTGACATTAGTTTGAAGAATCCCTGCCTCCTAGATCCTGTACTATGTAATGTAGAGTCTTACGCATTTCAGTCTTTACCTGGGGCCTGTCTGTGTGGTTGCTTTAAAATATATCAGAGGGGCACTTTTAGGCTATATCTCCACCAAGAAATTGGTACTTTTCTAAATTTGCTCAAATGTGGATAGATTCTTCTAAACAATTCAATGTAAGAAAAAGGGCCATAGTTAATTTGTCTTTAAATTCCATCTTTATATAATTCCAGGCACATGGTATGTATGCAAATATTTTGATAACTGGACCACGGAATAAATGGCAAACTTTTCCTGCCTCAGTTTTATGCATTCAATTTTGGGTCCAACATACTAAATTTTATTAGGCTACAAGCCCTGTATTTATCCTGTCCCGCCTTATCCTGTCCCAACCACAGGCAAGAATCTTGCCATTTCTGCACTCACCTATTTCTGCTTCGACCATGAAATGCCCATTTCCTAGCGAAGCAGATGAAAAGGAAGTAGCTTCTCTAATGAGGATCTTGAACTTGGGCCAAACCAGGTGAGGCCTGCTGGGACGCTTAGACTGAGACCAGGGCCTCACGTATGCCTACGTCCTGCAAGGAAAAGCTTACATCCTCCCAGCCTCAGGAAGCAACCCTGCAAAAAGTTGGGAAGGATGGCCTGCCAGTTTACCCCACTCCAACCTCTATGAGTCTGTGAAACCTCTCTGTGGGGCTTAACTTGTTTTCATTGGTCTCCCCACACAGGAGAGTTCCTATGCTTTTACCTCTGTACATCTATGGGATGCATTGCCATCCTACAATGGGACACATGAGTAGACATGACAGAACACTGAGGGTCAGACTCGTGGACTTTATGCAAAAGTAGAATCGATTACTCTGCTACAAGAGACTTTGAATCATCTTTGATTAAAAACAGTGTTACATGGATTTGCTAGCTGTGTGACAAGCATACTATGTACGGTAAGATGTTAACAATAGGGGAAGCTTAGTGTGGAGTATTTGGGAACTCTGTACTATCTCTGCAAATTGTCTGTAAATCTAAAACTTCTCTACTTTTTTAAAGTTTGTTTAAAAAAAAGTCTTAATCTATTTTCTCCCAGGTTTTTTTAATGCATTTTTTTACCAGGCTTTCAAAATTTGAATAATGCTCCATACATAATTTTGAGTCCTACCTTTTAAACTTGTATACTAAAGTGAGTTCTTTAATGTTAGAAACTATCGGCAAACATTGTTTTTAATGGTCTCATTATGATCATTAAACATATGTATAATAGTTTAATTACACATCTCCCTATGTTGAACATATAAAAAGAAAAACACTAGCAATGCTGCCTGGGAGAGATTTGGTTATCTAGAGAGCCACAATGTGCCAGGATCTTTCATTTCCTTCTTTGTCTGATGCTTTGAGATGCATACTTTTCTGGGTGTGGTTGCTGATACTAAATTATTTCCTGGTTTTTACTCCGGGGGCTCAATTCTTTATCATGTTTGGATGAGAGATTCTGTGACCTGGTTTCCTCTGACAATGGTGCTCAGAAGTTTTTGCGTGTCATATAAACCACAGGATATGTGACTTACTCAGTACAACTGCAGTGTTGCACGCATCAAGTCCAGACACCATCCTAGATGTTGCATTGGCATCAGTCTCCCAGCACAGCAGACTGGGAACTGGGCTCAGCCTCCCTCCGGCAGCTGAGAAAGGATAATCAGAGACTGGGCTCTTCTGGGAGGTGACTTTGAGGCCAAACACTTCAACCAGGTTACACGTATGGCTCTCCAGATGGCGCTCACATGCAAGGCTGCCACTCTGCACAACTTCAGCGGCTGTTCCTTGTAAGCACAAGATAAAACCAGTCTTCTGATCCCTGGCAAAGCAGGTGAGAAGTGAAGCCAGCGGAGGCTGCTGTCACTGAACTTTGGCTGGCATTAAGGGAGGTTGTGGCATGTCACAGGGAACACAGGTGACATGTACCAGCCAGGCAACAGAAATTCCAGAGAATGATGTAACCTCTCCCCTGCTGAGACGCCTCCACAAAATTATTTGGTCTGGGAACTGGGATCATTTCCTGCCGGTGAAAACCCCCTTCCCCTTTCCAAAGAAAATGTGCTGTCTTGGTCATTTAAAATCACCAGTGCCAATTGTGCCTTTATAACAGGCCAGGCAGATGCTCTGTTCCAGTCTTGGGTGCATTTTTGAGTGATAGAAATTGTACTGCTTGACTCCTCTTAAGAGCCTGTTTTGTGCTCTGCTGGTGACTGACTTCCAGTGATGTGTTTTTGGGCATTAATTAACCCATCCACAGCTCATCCCCATCCCCAGCTCTGTCCCAGATTTCCTGGGTGTAAGTAATACTGGCAAGCTGTATTTCTCAACGCTCATTTTTTTCCCCCCTGGCCATTCCAAATTTGTATGGGGTACACGCTGTTTCCCATTTTGAGTTATAATCTACTGTAACTATTACAAGAGTCTTTTAAGTGGACTTGCTCTTGTTACTGCTCTAATAAAATCCATCCAGAAGATGAAAAGCCAGCCATGATAGGCTCATCTCCTCTCCTTCTCAGGTGAAATTTTCACATGTAGAGAATTTTATAGCACATTAACAATTTTAATATTATCTCAGGTTTGCAATTTTGATAGCCAGGAGAGCTCTTGCAACCCTGGGTGAAGAGTGGGAAGGCTGAAGCTGAGCTGCACTCCACGCCAGGTCTGCCCTCCCGGGTGAGGTCCTGCACAGCCTGCTTTACTGCCTTCAGTGCCTCGTGGGCTAGCCTGAAGCCATACAGGAACCAGGGGAGCACAAAGCATTTCTGAGCCTGCAGAAAGCGACTGAGGGTGGCAAGGAGGAAATCTGTGAAACAAAGGATGGACTAGATGAGGACGTCAGACAAACTTCACCTTCTATGTAATTTATTTCAAGGGATTGACTGTAACACTGTGTTAAGGGTTCTGTGTTTTATCTGTATTCAGCAGAAAAAAAAGCCGTATGTGCCAGGGGTGCAGAGGTGAGGGAGGCGTGGGGTCCTGGTGCATGTACCTCTCAACCCCAAATTTGCCTCCCTGATCCAGAAAGGCAGACTGAACCCTTCTTACTCTGTGCCTACATAAAGACAGAAAGCCAGGACAATATCAGCCAATCCAGAACAAGGGGCCTGCTCCTAGGAGATGACAGGAAATGCTCCAGGCTTTAACTGTGGTTAAACGGTGGGGGTGTCACAAATGACACCCAGACACTGCCACATATGCCTTCCAACTGGAAGAGCAGCCCTGCAATGGGAGGGACTCAGGAGGCCTAAATGGTCACGTCCTCATCCTTTCATTTTATTAAGTGATGTCTTAGTGACCATCTCCTCTATGTCACACAACGTAGACACAAAAAGACACAGTCCTAGCTTCAAAAAATGTCTGGGCTGGATTTATCTTTTACCTGTTACATTCGCACTGAGGTGACTCATGGGGAAATCGAGGTATCTTCATTCACTCAACAGGAGAGTCTGATGGAAAAGCCTGGGCCAGACACCAGGCAGGAACAGGAGACCCAGAGTGCAGCAAGGCCGCACCCTGAACTTCCAGGGCTTAGAATGGCGATGCGAGGAGACGTGTGGGCCTAGAGATGCTGCAGGAGGAGTCTGCAGTGAGACTCAGTGAGACAGAGGTCAGAAGCACTCCATGTAGGGATGGCTTGGGGATGGTGCTCCAGACAGTTTTCCTTGGTTCTCTTGAACTGAGTCTTGAAAGGTGGAATCAGCACTCTCCAGGCAAGAAAGGACCATTGTTAGCAGAAGAGTTTAAGCAGAGGTTCAGAGGTGAGGATATATACCAAGCATGTGCAATCTCAAAAATGGTTTTGTACTGCTCGTTGTCAGCTGCAGCAAAATCAGTGAAGAGCCTGAAGCGGTGGGCAGGGCCAGACCTGGCAGCATCTGGCACTGTGCTCAGAGTGTGTGGCTTCCTCTTGAAGGGCTGGGTGCAGTCATATTTTGTCTTAGAAAGCATCCTTACTCACAGTATGGAGGAAGGAAGGCTGGAACGTGGCATGGGAGGCAGGCAGGCCTCAGAGCCTGACCATGGCTACAGTCTAGGAGGAAGAGAGTGAGGGCCACATTCCTACATCTGGTACAGGGCCTGGCAAATAACAGTGCCTGGTAAATAGTGGTTGATTTGATGGATAGATGGGGGAAAGTGAGTTAGAGAAATGACACTGGCAGTGGAAATGGGGGAATGGACATTGATGGTATCAGTGGGGACTCAATGGGATTATAATTAACTGAGGAAGGAGGAGCCATTAAGGAATGCTCCCTGATGGAGCCTTCCTCTCTCTAAGCTTCTCTTCCCTATTGGTGGGATAATGGTGCAGGTCTAAATATTTTCTATTATTCTCTCAGCTCTAATGACCTGCCTTGCTAAGCAACAAATTGGTTGTCTACATGAATTAGCAGAAGTTATTTGGCTGACAGTAACTCCGCAAGCAGTCGAAACAAGAAAATCAGCTACGTCAATGCCCCTCAAACTCTAATTGTGTAAGAATCACACAGATTGCTGGGGCGCACACAGAGCAGGCTGGAGTATCCTGGAGAGTATGCTTGTTTGATACCACCTGCCCAGCCATGCGATGCTAAATGAGCACTGCCAGAAATGGCAGAACCCCAGATGCTGGAATGAACTGGGGCTGACGGGGCTGAGCAAAGGTGGATGATTCCTACCCTCAAATTAAACTTTCAAAGTTGGAATCTTTCAATTCCTCTGATCCAGAGGTCAGATCCCAGAGGCAGAAAATGTCCCGAGAGTGAACAAAACCTCACTTCCTCCTCTGAGTGTGTGTTTTTGTTTTTTTTTTTTAATTTTATTTTATTAAATTTATTGGGGTGACAATTGTTAGTAAAATTACATAGATTTCAGGTGTACAATTCTGTATTACATCATCTATAAATCCCATTGTGTGTTCATCACCCAGAGTCAGTTCTCCTTCCATCACCATATATTTGATCCCCCTTACCCTCATCTCCCACCCCCCACCCCCCACCCCCTTACCCTCTGGCAACCACTAAACTATTATCTGTGTCTATAAGTTTCTGTTTCTCATTTGTTTGTCTTGTTCTTTTGTTGTTTTTGGTTTATATACCACATATCAGTGAAATCACATGGTTCTCTGCTTTTTCTGTCTGACTTATTTCGCTCAGCATTACTCTCTCAAGATCCATCCATGTTGTCACAAATGTTCCTATATCATCTTTTCTTACCGCCGAATAGTATTCCATTGGGTATATATACCACAACTTCTTTATCCATTCATCTATCGAAGGACATTTTGGTTGTTTCCATGTCTTGGCCACCGTAAACAAAGCTGCAATGAACATTGGAGCACACGTGTCTTTATCTCTAAATGTTTTCAGATTTTTTGGGTAGATACCCAGGAGAGGGATTGCTGGGTCATATGGCAATTCTATTCGTAATTCTTTGAGGAACCTCCACACTGCCTTCCATAATGGCTGCACCAGTCTGCATTCCCACCAACAGTGTATGAGGGTTCCTGTTTCTCCACAGCCTCTCCAACATTTGTTACTATTTGTCTTGTTGATGATAGCCATTCTGACTGGGGTGAGGTGATATCTCATTGTGGTTTTGATTTGCATTTCTCTGATGATTAGTGATGTTGAGCATTTTTTCATATGTCTATTTGCCATTTGTATGTCCTCTTTGGAGAAATGTCTCTTCAAGTCCTCTGCCCATTTTTCAATTGGGTTGTTTGTTTTTTTTGTTGTTGAGTAGCATGAGTTCCTTGTCTATTCTGGATACTAGCCCCTTATCGGAGGCACTGTTTGCAAAAATCTTCTCCCATTCAGTTGGTGGCCTCTTTATTTTGTCAATGGTTTCTTTTGCTGTGCAGAAGCTTTTAAGTTTCACATAGTCCCATTCGTTTATTTTAGCTTTTACTTCCATTGCCTTTGGAGTCAAGTTCATAAAATGCTCTTTGAACCCAAGGTCCATAAGTTTAGTACCTATGTTTTCTTCTATGCAGTTTATTGTGTCAGGTCTTATGCTTAAGTCTTTGATGTATTTTGAATTAACTTTGGTTACTGGTGACAAATAGCAGTCCAGTTTCATTGTTTTGCACGTGGCTATCCAATTCTCCCAGCACCATTTATTGAAGAGGCTGTCTTTGCTCCATTGTATGTTTTTAGCTTCTTTATCAAAAATTATCTGTCCATATTGATGTGGTTTTAATTCTGGGTTCTCAATTCTATTCCATTGGTCTATGTGTCTGTTTTTCTGCCAATACCATGCTGTTTTGATGATTGTAGCCCTGTAGTACAAGCCAAAGTCAGGAAGTGTGATACCTCCATTATTGTTCTTTTTTCTTAAGATTGCTTTGGCTATTCGGTTTCTTTTGTGGTTCCAAACAAATCTGATGATTTTGTGTTCTATTTCTTTAAAATATGCCATTGGGATTTTGATGGGGATTGCATTGAATCTGTATATTGCTTTGGGTAATATGGCCATTTTAACTATGTTGATTCTTCCAATCCATGAGCATGGAATGTCTTTCCATTTCTTTATGTCTTCTTCAATTTCTTTCAAAAATGTCTTATAGTTTTCAGCATATAGGTCTTTCACATCCTTGGTTAAGTTTAGTCCTAGGTATTTTATTCTCTTTGCTGCAATTGCAAAAGGAATTGTTTTTTGTATTTCTTTTTCTGAGATTTCATTGTTAGTATATAGGAAGGCAATGGACTTTTGCGCGTTGATTTTGTAGCCGGCAACTTTACTGTATTCGTTGATTGTTTCTAATAGCTTTTTGGTGGAGTCTTTAGGGTTTTCTATATATAGCATCATGTCATCTGCAAAGAGTGATAATTTAACTTCTTCATTCCCAATTTGGATGCCTTTTATTTCTTTCTCCTGCCTGATTGCTCTGGCAAGGACTTCCAACACTATGTTGAAAAGCAGAGGTGATAGGGGACATCCCTGTCGTGTTCCTGCACGTAGAGCAAAGGGCTTCAGTTTTTCTCCATTAATTATGAGATTAGCAGAGGGCTTGTCATATATGGCCTTTATTATGTTAAGGTATTTTCCTTCTATACCCATTTTATTAAGTGTTTTAATCATAAATGGATGTTGTATCTTGTCAAATGCTTTTTCTGCATCAATTGATATAATCATATGATTTTTGTCCTTTATTTTGTTTATGTGATGTATCACATTGATGGATTTGCGTATGTTGAACCATCCTTGTGCCCCGGGGATGAACCCCACTTGGTCGTGATGAATAATCTTTTTAATGCATTGTTGTATTCGATTTGCTAGAATTTTATTTAGGATTTTTGCATCGGTATTCATTAGAGATATTGGTCTGTAGTTTTCTTTTTTTGTGCTGTCCTTACCAGGTTTTGGTATCAGGGTAATGTTGGCCTCGTAAAATGAGTTAGGGAGTACTGTCTCTTCTTCAATTTTTTGGAAGAGTTTGTGCAGAATTGGTATTAGATCCTCTTTGAAGGTTTGGTAGAATTCACTAGTGAAGCCATCTGGTCCCGGACTTTTGCTTTTGGGAAGGTTTTGGATGACTGATTCAATTTCGTTACTGGTGATCGGTCTGTTTAGATTTTCCACTTCTTCATGGTTCAGCCTTGGAAGGCTATATGTTTCTAAGAACTTGTCCATTTCTTCTAGGTTGTCGAATTTGGTGGCATATAGTCCTTCATAGTATTCTTGGATGATCCTTTGTATTTCTGTGGTGTCCGTGATAACTTCCCCTTTTACGTTTCTGATTTTGTTAATCAGTGTCTTCTCTCTTTTTATCTTAGTAAGTCTAGCCAAGGGTTTGTCGATTTTGTTAATCTTTTCAAAGAACCAGCTCTTTGTCACATTAATTTTTTCTATTGTCTTTTTGTTCTCTATTTCATTTAGTTCTGCTCTAATTTTTATTATTTCCTTTCTTCTGCTGACCTTGGGTTTTACTTGTTCTTCTTTTTCTAGTTCTTTAAGGTGTAACATGAGGTTATTTATTTGGGAGTTTTCTTGTTTCTTTAGATAGGCCTGTAATGAGATAAATTTCCCTCTTAAAACTGCTTTCGCTGCATCCCAAAAATTTTGGTAGGATGTATTTTCATTGTCATTTGTTTCTATGTATCTTTTGATCTCTCCTCTAATTTCTTCTTTGACCCAGTCCTTCTTTAAAAGTATGTTGTTTAATCTCCATGTATTTGTGTTTTTTCCCGCTTTCTTTTTACAGTTGATATCCAATTTCAAAGCCTTATGATCAGAGAATGTGCATGGTATGATTTCACTCTTCTTAAATTTGTTGAGACTGATTTTATGTCCCAATATATGGTCTATCCTTGAGAATGTTCCGTGTACACTAGAAAAGAATATATAGTCTGATGTTTTAGGATGAAGTGCTCTATAAATGTCAATTATGTCCATTTCATCTAATGTGTCATTTAGGGCTACTATTTCATTATTTATTTTCTGTTTGGATGATCTATCCATAGCTATCAATGATGTATTTAAGTCCCCTAGTATAACTGTGTTTTGGTCAATTTCTCCCTTTAGTTCTGTTAGTAGTTGCTTGGTGTATTTCGGTGCTCCCTGATTGGGGGCATAAATATTGATGACTGTTATGTCTTCTTGTTGTACAGTCCCCTTCACCATTATGAAATGTCCATCTTTGTCTCTTGTTATCTTTTTCACCTTGAAGTCTCTTTCATCTGATATCATTATGGCTACACCTGATTTTCTCTGGGTACCATTTGCTTGGAGTGTCAATTTCCACCCTTTCACTTTGAGTCTATGCTTGTCCTTGTAGCTGAGATGTGTCTCTTGGAGACAGCATATGGTTGGCTTTAGTTTTTTGATCCAATCTGCTACTCTGTGCCTTTTTATTGGTGAGTTCAGCCCATTTACATTTAGGGTGATTATTGATATGTGAGGCTTTCCTGTCATTCTATCTTTAGTTTTCTGGTAAGGCTGTGTCTCCATTGTTTCTTTGCCTTTTTGTTGTTGTCTATTATTTCTGTGTGGTGGTATTCTCTGATGTTTCCCTCTGTTTCTTCTTTTATTTCAGTATATATCTCAGTTCTGGGTTTTTTTTTTGAGTGGTTACCCTTAAGTTTATGTAAAAGAAAGTTTGATATTTAGAGTGTTCCATTTTCTTCAGCACGCTTACTTTCTCCATTCCCATATTCCGGTTCAGGCCTTTACTCTCCCCCTTTTTGAGTTTTGGTTGCCACAAATTGTCCCTGTTGATGGTGGTCGAATAGCCTCCTTTAGTATTTCTTGTAGTGCAGGTCGTGTATTAGAAAATTCCCTCAGCTTCTGTATGTCTGGAAAGGTCTTTATTCCTCCTTCATATCTAAAGGATATCTTTGCTGGATATATTATTCTTGGCTCATGATTTCTCTCTTTCAATAGTTTGAATATTTGGTTCCACTCCCTCCTGGCTTGGAGAGTTTCTGCTGAAAAATCTGATGATAATCTAATGGGCTTTCCTTTGTAAGTTACCGTCTTCTTTTCCCTGGCTGCCTTGAGGATTCTTTCTTTGTCGTTGATTTTAGACAGCTTCAATACAATGTGACTTGGAGAAGGTCTGTTGGGATTGAGGTAACTAGGTGTTCTATTTGCTTCTTGGATTCGAGGGTCCAGTTCTGTCCACAAATTTGGGAAGTTCTCATCGACAATTTGTTTGAATATATTCTCTGTTCCCTTCTCTCTTTGTTCTCCTTCTGGTATGCCCATTATTCTTATATTGCTCTTTCTGATGGAGTCAGAAAGTTCTTGTAGAGTTCTTTCATTTCTTTTAAGTCTCAAGTCTCTTTCTTCTTCTATTTGTGTCATTTCCAGGTTTCTATCTTCGATGTCACTGATTCTTTGCTCCATCTGGTCAACTCTACTACCTAAGCTGGTTATTTCATTCTTAATTTCTTCTATTGAGTTCTTAATCTCCAGAAATTCTATTTGGTTCTTTTTTAAGATTTCAATCTCTTTCGTAAAATGCTCATGCTGTTCTTTGATTGAGTTTCTGAGTTCCTTTAACTGCCTATCTGTGTTTTCTTGTATCTCGTTGAGTTTTTTCAGAACTGCAATCTTGAATTCTCTGTCACTTAAATCACATATTTCTGTATCTTTAAGTGCCTTCTCTGGAGATTTTTCACTTTCTTTCTGAGCTATCTTGTTGCCTTGGTTATTCATGGCGATTACTGGTTTACTATTTCTCTTCCTAGACATCTACAGGAATAACTTCTGCAACAGGTTGATAGGAAGAGGTCTTTCTTTTGTTTTCCAGTACTTGTTGGTAGAATGTCTTATTATTTCTCCAACTGCAATTTATTTTTCTTCTCCCACACGGTAGTGCTGTTTTCTCTGCACTATTCCTGCTTCTCACACAATGGGGGTGGTTCCCTGGGAGACGGGCTTCTCCTCTGTTAATAGTTCGTCTAGGTCACAGGGTGCAGTGTCCCGGTGGGTATGCGGAGAGCTTTTGATGTTCCAAAGCTCTTCCAGCTCCTGATTCAGAGCCCGTATGTTTCAGCAGTACTGTTACTTCTGCAGGGATCCGCCCAGATAGGTGGGGTCAGGGGCGGGGTGAGTTGTGAGAGGTGGCCCAGAGCAATGGCAGCGACCACCACCACAGCCGGTCCTGCTTCCACAGCTCCTCCCCCTTTGCGGGAACTAGTTGGGCTGTGAATTTGTGTCTGAGGCCCACAGTTCTCAAATCAGCAAATTTTCTGTTGTTTTGATCTGACACTGCTACTGTTCCGCTTCTAGCACCCGACAGGTGGGGGCGGGGCGAGTTCTGGGAGGGGTGGGAGGGGGCGGCTAGTCTCAATGCCTAAGGCTCCGTTCTCTGCTCGGCAGTGCGGGCTTAAACCACCGTTTTCAGCCTTTTTCCCTCAGTTTTTGCTCCGAGGTCTCTGCCATGAGTGTTGGGTTCAGACGTGTTATATGCTGTCCTCTCAGCCCTGTGGGCCACAAGCGGAGCCCTAGCAGTCCGAGCTCTTCCCTCTCCCGCAGCTGTGGTAGTTCCGGGAAGCAGCGAGCTCGGCGCACTGAGCGAGGTCTGCGTCCTGCGCCCGCGCGGCTCCGTCTCCCCGCATTTCTCCCTTTCCTTCTCCCTCCACTCGCGCGGATCTCCCACCTGTAGGTGATTTCAGTCGGTAGTGGGCCTCTTCGTCTTGCCTGTGTGCTGTGCAGGGAGTCCTTTGTGGAGTTTTTGTTGTTCGATTCGTTGTAAATTCTAGGGGAGCTTTACAGAGGCTCACCTCACGCCGCCATTTTTCCGGAAGTTATCGCATCTGAGTGTGTGTTTTGTTAAGTCCATGGTATTTTTTTTTCATGGGTGATCAGCAAACCCCTTGAAGCATAAGGACCAATGTGCTTGACTCAGAGGGAAGGAGAGAGTTGGGGACACTGTGGCCACTTCTGCAGCCAGGGTTCCAAGGAGAGAAACCGTGTTTTCTCCAGGAGAGATGGACCTCGCAGGGAGGGCATGGAGACTGAAGATCGGAACCAGGTACCTAGGCCAGAGCTACTGTGAGGAGGGCGAGGAAAAAATGGTCTGAGTGGGGGTTCGTCAGCTTGGATCTTGAAAGGAGGGTTGTGTTTTCCATGGATTTCATGTATGAACAACTTTTTCTAAACGCGAATATTATTCAAAATCCTTCCTCTGGGATTTTTAAACTTACTGTCTTCTTCAGTATGTCTGCCCTTATGAAAGTGCATCTACACCATGATGGCCCCAGGTAGTGGTGCCAGATTTGACAAGTGAGCTGCAGTGTCATGAAAACCCCATGACCTTGGAACATGGTTTCTGTTTAAGAAAAGGTCTTTCTGTCATTGCAGGCACAGCTCCCAGGGATGCTCTGCAGGTAACTCCCAGACTCACTTCTTGGCCAAACCTTGTGACATGATGGCTTACTTTGTGGCCAGTGGTCCTCTCTTTCACCCATTCTGACAGGGCACTTTAGGAGGCTCAAACTCGCCATCTCTTTTCAGCTTCTGGATAACAACACACCCTTAACCCTGGACTTCTGAATCAACCTGATACTGTGAACATCAATAAAATGCCCTCACTTTTTTAACCTGTGTTCTCACCCAGCTCCAATATAGAGCTCTTCCACCCTCTCCTTAACAAGATGAAGACAAAATATCAGATTCTCATCTCTGCAGAAACCTCAGAGTTTTGTTGAGGGGAAAGCAAATGCTCATAAAAGGCAGAGGTAGGAGGTAACTAACTAGGGGTCTACCTCTGGTATGTCTGTCAGTGCCTCCATGTGGTGGGAATTATCATGACCCACTTCAAAGACATGGGGTTTAGTCCACTAGATAATGTGCCTCAGATTACGTAGGAGGGAAGAACAGAACCATGGTTTCAGTGCTGGCCTTGGATGTCTGCTGCTCCCTCTTCCCCTCCTACCACAGATAACAGGCACATCTATCCACACAGGGGAAGGCAGAGGGAAAGGACAATCCAGGTAGAGAAGAGGGCAGGTGGGGACTAGAATTCAATCTATAGCCCTGAGCAATGAGGAGCCTGCCTAATCTGTCCATCAAATTTCCTGGGGCAAAAGGCCTCAGAGGTCCTGACCTCAGGACCCCAGCTGCTCAGCCCCTACTGATGGTTTCCTCTTGCCCCATCACAGGCCTAGGGGGCCTTCTAAACAGGGGATAATGCATTCCTGTTTGCCCAAGACAGTTGATCTAGTGTAATTATTAACAGCACCTCCTTTCATGCTTAAAAATGTCCTGGCTTGCATGATAAATTAGAGGTTTATCCTGCTTCAAAGGAAAGTGTCCACCAGTCTACCTTCATGCTGGTGATCTTGCCTCTTGGAAGTTAGGACTCCTTCTCTTCATCACACATGTGTCTGTACCTTACCTGTGTCCACACCAGAACAGTAGTATTTAGACTGCCCTGGCTTTGGCATGCACAGGTCGCGTTCCCAAAAGCAGCCTTCCAACTCATCACCTGGCTAGGTGTTCTTGCAGATCCTGCCCTCAACTCTAGCTCCCTTTGCACTTGCCGTTGTTGGGGTTGAGGCCCTGTCACTGTGAACTCAGCAGGACTCACCCCTGTCAGGCAGGATGTATTTATGGAAAGATAAATGCTGTACACATCACTGTATCCCCAACATTTCACCGAGGGTCTGACACATGGGAAGAGAAGAATAAAGGTTTCTTGAGTAGATGTATGAATGAAAGAAAGTCCGTGTATATTCTGTCCTTCAGAATGATGGACACTTCTTCTTTTCATCCCCAGCACCCACATAAGTGCCTAAGACAGAGTGTTGTATAGAGCACATAAAATGTATTATACATGTTGGATTGAGGTTTGCAAAACAAGTTGTTTACTAGTAGGGACAGGACTATGGCCACACATGTGTGAGACTGATAAGAGTGAACTAAAAAACATGTTTTGTGTGAAACTGAGCATAATAAAATTGAGTGATAAACATTTACCAAAACAACTTCTGGTTATCATGTAAGAGGTAAACAAGTCCAGGGAAAAGGGGATAAAAGCAGAGCTCCAGAGCAACGCTGTGAGCAGTCTGACTGGGCACTTGACTAAGACCCTCCGCAAGGCTCTGAGCGAGACACTGTCCGACAGAGTCCCCTGCGAGGTGCAAGCCACAATACTCCGGGATTCTCCGAAGTGCTGCAAGACCAGCTCGCTTCAGACCTGTCGTGGGCCCAGTCGTCTCTCCCAGAGCAGGAACCTTCTCTACCTCAATTGACTCTGGCACTTGGTTCGTTATTCAACTCTGTTCTATTCTGTATAACCTTCTGTGCTTACCAGAGCATTAGCCTCTGGAGGGACATTGGTTCCCAAATAAAGCTGTGTTACTCTATCTGAACCTGTGTGCTGGGACTTTGTACCCCACTTGCCTCACGAATACCACACAGGGATGTAGGGCCCTGCTGAGGGGTTAATGTCTCCTTGACTTTCAGGAAGAGACTGAAGTGTGGCGACTGCCTTCCAGATGCTCGGGACAACTGTGCAGCCAGTAATTACCTGCTGAACTGGCTGCCTCTGAAGCTGGAAAATGGCATTCTGCCATGACTAAGCCAGAGCACACACCCTCCTGTTTGCAGCTCAAGCCCCCCACAGGCAGGAACTTCTTCCTTAAGCCAGAATCAGCCTGATAGAGTAAGCAGACCATTGCTTAGAATTAGCAGTCAGGAAACTAGGGCTTAAGAATTTTCTCTACTGCTTGGGGGCTGTGTGGCTCAGGAAAAGAAACTTAAAATTTCTAGCCTCCATCTGTAAAAAGTGACGAAAGTATGACTTGTTTACCCCCAGATTACTTAGAGAATTATAGCAACCCCTCCCTCTACCCCAAATCTTCCATTGCCTTCTGTTGCTTGCACAGTAGCTTGACACAAAGGATCAGTGCAGGAGTCCACAGGTCCTGAGTTTTCCACCCTTGCTCTCAGGTCACATGCCTTCTGCCCAAGACCTCTTCTCATCCACACCTGAAGCAAGTGCCCTTCATTTTTAACTGCTCAGCTTGCATACCACTGTCCTCCACTTTGGTGAACTTCACCTTCTGCCATTGCATGTGCTCTACACCTGCATGGCTGCACCTAACCAGCCACTCATCTTGCGTCTCGGGCACAGCACCTCTCTAGTGTAGGTGCTTTGCGGCGGCTGCCGTGAAACTATGTGCAGGTGTGTGACCCCACGGCCCACAGAGGGCCCTGTGTATCACCGGCATTCAGTAATCCTTGCTGACTGGAGTTTCCAGTTGAGTTCCTGTGCCATGGTTTGAGCTCATTTCCTCCAACCCCACGATCAAGAAAAATGAGTTTCAGAGCAGGTCCTCGGGTCCTCCAGTCAACATGCTGCACACAGAGACAGTGCAGAACCTCTCCTGAGTCACAAACAAAACACCAGAAGAGCTGGGGCTGCACCCAGATCTCCCCACACTCCAGTCTCTTTCTAACTCCCTATAGGATCTTTGCTCTCTATAAAAAATGGAAAATAATTTATCGGAGCCCTCTTGACAACAATTTTTGTTGTGGCTTTTCATGATACACTGCTTTTTTCCTCCTCTTTGAGGTCTAATTCAATTTCATAAATGGGTTGTTTGTTAAGAACAAATAAACATTGCACAACATAAATGGTAAAGCAGCACCGTGATTTACAAGGAAAAGAACCACTTTGAGCATCTCTAGCTTCCTTGAGCAATAGCTGTCCAACACTCCCGGAAGCAGGACATGAGAGTCAGGATGCCTGCTGGCGTGCCTGAGAACTGTGAGTGAGTATACGCAGAGCCAGGGAAAAGCTGGCCTTGGCCTCCCAGGCCTCCTGGGTTTGCTTTCTGACTTGTTCCTGAGCACTGCTGGCCATCTGCTCACACACACCACGTGGAGGAGGGACCTGAGCTCTGTCTCCTCAGGTGCAGTAGAGGCTGACAGAAGCAAGGGCTTGGGGGATGAAGCTCAGTGGGTCCAGCTCACAGGGACTCAGGGCCGCTCTAGGTTCTTTTCCCCATCACCCTTCTCACCACTTTCCAAGGCCAGACCTCCCGAAGTAAGAACTTCCTGGTGATTATCGAATTCCAACATCTCTTGCAGACAAAGCAAATCAAACTTCCAGGAGCGCGGTCCAGGGTCTGAACAAGGATTTCAGGGGGTTCTGATGACTGGGCAGCCAGTTCACATCCCTGTGGAGGGAAACAGCGTTGCGTAGCAGCAGCTGCATTCAGCGGTAAATGTGGTGCTACCACTGCCCACCCGTGTGCCCTCTGCTGCACCTTTAAAGGCTGGGAGCAGCTTCCATGCAGGATGAGCCCTGCCTGCCCATGGTCTCTCTCACTTTTCGCTCAAGAACACCAGCTGCAGCAGGCCTTCTCTTAGGCTGGCTTAATTCCTGGCTCTCTGTACCCACCCTGCAACTTTCTCACTTCAAGGTGAGATTTAGGTCTGGCAGGTGTGTGGTGGGGGTAACTGACAGGACAGCAGGTCTGACATCCTTTTTTTGGACTGAAGGTATTTAGGCCTAAGCAGTTTAGGAAGAATGGCTCTCTCCATACTCCTCCCTGCACCGTGTCCCCAGCTGACTGGTGTGTCGAAGCTCCAGGTAATGATGAAGCTGGTCTCTCCTTGGTCACCACAGACACACCTCAAAGGGCTTTGTTCCAGACCACTGCGAGAAAATGAGCACCACAGTGAAGAGAGTCATAATCTTTTTGCTGGTGGCAGGTCTTGCTTTCAACTTGTAAAAAACAAACAAACAAACAAACAAACAAACAAAAAAAACCACAAAAAAAACCCAAACAAAGAAAGTAAAGAAGAGAAAAGAAAGGTAACTTCTGTAAAGTGCAATAAAATGAGGTTTGCCTATATTCCTTATGCCTTTATGGCTCTGGGGGAAAGAAGTGTGGTCTGAGGTGGAATTCCAGCCCTCCTGGGCCCCTTGGCTAACAGTGGATTCCAGCGCACTGCACACTAGCACTGTGCTGGTACAACTCACCCCTCCAGGGGTGCTTGGAGGAGTAAATGTATGCACACATAGCAAGTCACAACATAGGTGCTATATAAATTATATTGATATTACTTTCATGAGCTGAACTGAAGAGAAAGACCACACATTTCCCGTAACAGACTCTTAAGCAGGATTCTTATTTATTTTTATTTTTTTGTATTAGTTTCAGATGTACAAAACAACATAATAATTAGACATTTATATACCTCACAAAGTGATAACCCCAATAAGTCTACTACCCAACTGACACCATACATAGTTATTACAATAGCATTGGCTATATTCCCTATGCTGTACTTTACATTCTGTGAATATATATTTTAAATTATAGTTGACATTCGATATTATTTTATATTAGCTTCAGGTGTACAGCACAGTCTTTGGATATTTATTTGTTTTTGTCTTTTTTCCTTTCCTGCCTAAGCGAGTAGTTTTCAAACTGTGATGCACCTGGTGAGCTTATGAAAAATGAAGGTTCCTAGCTTTCTCTGCAGATACCGTGAACTGGAGCCCAGGAACATGCAATTTTAACAAGTGCTATGGGTGATCTGGGAGCATTCTTAGGAAAGGATGGCCCTCAGGGAAGCCGAAGTAGGGCCGGCAAGGCCACGGCTGCTGCAGGCAAGACTGCAGATGGGAGCTGTGGCTAGAGCTCAAGCAAATTGGTCCACACATGGAGGAATCTGGGGTCACAATCAGGCTCTTAGCAAGCCCCAGGTTTCACGTTTAGGTTAAGTGACATAACAGGGTTAGTGCTGGACAGCCTATCCTGGGGGGAAGCTGGAGGGGCCCAGGCTTTAGTTGAGGAGTGGGCAGGCACCTGGCCTCTGGTGGTATGCCTGCTGCAGAAGCAAGGCTAACTTAAAGCAAATGGGCTAGACAAATCCCCAGCACCCAGCCCTCTGCCTGACGCAGCATACGTGCTCAAAATGCATTTGTTGGTGGGAAGTAGGAAGGAAATAAAATTGTAGGTGCCCCAATTTAGGCACTGAATATTGCAAATCATTTCTAATTGCTTTCTCCTTTAAAGTGACTTCGTCCATGCTGCAACCCTGCTTTGAATCCTTCATAGTCATGACATGGCAGAATGGTAGGTTGACGGTGGCTAGAGTCAGATGAGCAGGGGAAGGAAGGGAGGGCCGGGTGGCCATGGCACAAGAGTATCAAATGGACTATGTATGTGAAAATATTTTCAAAACTTCCATACCCTGTGTATCTGTGATGAAGTATTCAGTTGCTTGATGATCAGAATATTTAAAACAAAATAAAACTTTAGAAACATTAAAATCCATTCAGTAGAATAATTAAACTGGAAAGGATTATAACCGAATAATTAAACGTGACCATTGCCTCAAAGATATCCCCTAATTGTCCCCAAAAGACAGTTGAAAAGTGTCCTTTTAGCAAGCCCATGAGCCTTCACTGTAAATAATACTGTATATTAAAATGAAGGCAGAAAGGACCACAATGATATTAAGATAAAACCACCCAGTTAAATACACCAAGCTAGGATGCAGGAAAGTTAGAATTATTTGGTAACATAACCTCACTCATAATAACATATTTCTTCACAAAAGTTTACTGAAATAGGTACTAGTTCAACAACAAAATTAACATGTCTTTCCCCATATCAAATATATTTCATCATGAGAAAAATCATCCTGTCTGTTCCTAGAGTTTGTGTACTTAAATTTATAACCTCATCACTAAAGTTCCATATTTTGTAACTTAAGGATTAGTTACAATTTAATGAATGTCTTTGCTGATAAAATGTAAGAATAAAAACTGAACACTGACTGGGATGAGTTTGTCATGAGTGATATGGGATGAGTGATGTGAAAGTCACTGAGAGTCCCACTTAATAGGAAGGGCATCCTGATATACCTTGTATATCCATTTGCTGAGGTGATGGGAAAGCAAAGAGGAATGATTACTGCAGGTCAACAGGAGGTGTCAAGGATGGGCCTAGGAGGGCATTGTCCGGAAAGTGTGATCTCAGGGCCTATGCACCTGCCCCTTAGCCCACTTTTCTTTTTCTTTTCTTTCTGTTTAAACAGCTTTATTAAAATATATTCGCATGCCATAAATTTTGCCCAGATCAATGTACATTTCAGTGATATATCCAGAGAGGTATGCAACATTACCACAATTCATTTTATAACACTTTCATCATCCCCTCAAAACCTGACACTCATCAGCAGTCACTTTCAAATCTCCCCATCCCTAGGCAAATACCAATATACTTTTTGGGTTGGCCTATTTTGAACATTTCATATGCATAAAACCATACAATATGTGGTCCTTGTGACTGGTTTCTTCCACTGAGCATAATATTTTCAAGGTTCATCCATGTTGTAGCATATATTAGAACTCCATTCTTTTATGTGGCTAAATAATATTCTATCATATGATTATACTACATTTATTTATCCATTCATCAATTGATGGACATTTGAATTATTTCCATTTTCTGGCTATTAGGATTAATGATGCTATAAACATTCATGTATAAGTTTCTTTCTTTCATATTTTTTTGACAAATATTTTAATTTGTTTTAGGTATATACCAAGCAATGGAATTGCTGCTTATGTGATAATCCAATTTTTTTTATTAAATTTATTGGGGTGACAATTGTTAGTAAAATTACATACACTTCAGGTGAGATTTTCCACACAAATAATTATGTCGTCTGAGAATAGTTTTATTTCTTCCATTCCAGTATATATACCTTGTGTTTTCTTTTCTTATCTTAATGTAGTGGCATAATTCCAGTAGAATATTCATAGGAATAGTGAACCCTGCTTTGTACCTAATGTGGAGGCAAAACATTCCATCTTTCATCATTAAACATATTGAAAACTGAAGGTTTTTAGTAGAATGAGTCCCATTATCATGTTGAGGAAATTCTCATCTATCCCTGGTTTTCTTAGAGTTTTTATTATTAAGGATTTTGGATTTTATCCAGTGCTTTTGTACAAACTGACATGATAATGTGTTTTTTCTTCTTCAGACTATTAATATGATAGATTACATTGTTGATTTTAGAATATTGAACAGGTTTTGAATCCCCAGGATAAAACCCTACTTGTCAATGCTGTATTATTCTTTTTATATATTGCTGGATATACAAGGTCTGACAATTACATTCAGTAACTCATCCTAGAAAATGTGCTACATACCTCATTGCCAAATATCACTACGGTCACCTTCGAATTATACCCCTTGGGAAGCTATGCACTGATGTTAGTGCCTAGTTCACCCTTCAAAGCAATTTTGGAACTCTTTTTCTGGAATGGCCATCAGAGCTGTCGTCGTATTACCCTTGATGTCCCGAATGTCATCAAAACGTCTTCCTTTCAATATTGCCTTTATCTTCAAGTAAAGAAAGAAGTCATTGTGGGCCAGATCCGGTAAGTAGGGAGGGTGTTCCAATACAGCTATTTGTTTACTGGCTAAAAACTCCCTCACACACAGTGCCATATGAACTGGTGCATTGTCATGATGCAAGAGCCCTGAATTGTTGGTGAAAAGTTCAGGTCGTCTAACTTTTTCACGCAGCTTTTTTCAGCACTTCCAAATAGTAAACTTCGTTAACTTTGTCCAGTTGGTACAAATTCATAACGAAAACTCCCTCTTATATCAAAAAAGTTAGCAACATTGGTGCAAAAAGTTCACAAATTTAATTGTCTGACCTCGTATATTTGCTAATATTTTGTGGAGAAATTTGTGTCAGTTTTTGTTAAAGAGTATTAGTCAGTAATTTTCTCTTATTGTGCTGCTTGCTTTTCTATGTTTTAGTATCAGGATAATTTGTACCCTCTTAAAACACAAGGGAAATTTTCCCTCCTCCTCAATTTGCTGGAAGAGGTATATTTAATTGGTGTTATTTCACCTTAGTGTTTGGCAGACATCTTCAATGAATCTATATGGGCTTGAAATTTTTTTTTTAAGATTTTATTGGGGAAGGGAAACAGGACTTTATTGGGGAACAGTGAGTACTTCCAGGACTTTTTTCCAAGTCAAGTTGTCCTTTCAGTCTTAGTTGTGGAGGGTGCCATTCAGCTTCAAGTGTTGTCCTTTCAGTCTTAGTTGTGGAGGGCACAGCTCAGCTCCAGGTCCAGTTGCTGTTGCTAGTTGCAGGGGGCACAGCCCACCATCCCTTGCGGGAGCTGAATCTGCAACCTTGTGGTTGAGAAGACACGCTCCAACAAACTGAGCCATCCGGAATCTCAGTGGCAGCTCAGCTCAGCTCAAGGTGCCGTGTTTAATCTTAGTTGCAGGGTCGCTGCCCACCATCCCTTGCAGGATGTGAGGAGTTGCACTGGCAACCTTGTGGTTGAGAGCCCACTGGCCCATGTGGGAATCGCACCGGCAGCCTTCCGAGTTAGGAGCACGGAGCTCCAACTGCCTGAGCCACCGAGCTGGCCCGAAAATTTTTGTTATTGGAAGATTTTTTACTAAAAATTGAATGTTTTTCATAATTTTAGCACGATTTGGGTTATCTATTTAGTCTTGGATGAGTTTTGGTATTTTGAATGTTCCCTGGCCTTTTATATTTCAGTTGTAGAATTTATATACCTAGAGTTATTCATGGTGTTCCTTATTATCCTTTTAATATATGCAAATTATATAGGGATATCCATTCTTTCATTCTTGAGAGTGGTACTCTATGTCTACTTTTTATTTATTAGTCTTGTTATATGCATCAATTTGTTGCTTTTTCAAGAACCAAATTTTGTATTTATTAATTTATTTTGTTCAGTTTTTAATTTCATTGATTTCTGTTTTTATAGTTACTAATTTCTTCTTTGTGCTTGCTTTCAGGTTTTTTTTGTTTTGTTTTGTTTTAATTTTTCTAGTTTATTAAAGTGGCAGCCTAGATGCTTGATATGAGCAATTTTTATTTTTATTGAGGTATAATTAAAATATAACATGTTATTTTTTTACACGTATAACATGATAAACACACACACACACACACACACATATATATATACATATATATATATATATATATATATATATATATATAATCACCACAAATCTAATAAACATTCATTATCATACATAATCACAATTTTTTTCTTGTGATAAGAACTTCAGGATCTATTGTCAGTAACTTTCAAATATGTCATACAGTATTATTAGCTATAGTCACTATGCTATAGCTTACATCCCCAGGATTTATTTATTTTTTAATGGGAAATTTGTACCCTTTGAACACTGTAACTCATTTTACTTATCCGCTACCCCCTGCCTCTGGGAAACACCAATCTGTTCTCTGTATCTATGGGTTCAGGTTTTTGTTGTTCTTGTTGTTAGAGATCATATGGTATTTTTCCTTCTCTGTCTGATGTATTTCACTTTGCATAGTGCCCACAAGGTCCATCCATGTTTTCACAAGTTTCCTTCTTTTCATGGCAAGATTTCCTCCTTTCATGGCTGAATAATATTCCCTTGTGCGTGTGTGTGTGTGTGTGTGTGTGTGTGTGTGTGTGTGCGACATTTCTTTATCCATTCATCCACCAATGGATCCCTATATTGTTTCCATATGTTGGCTATTGTAAATAATGCTGCAATGAAAATAGAGGTGAAAATATCTTTTCAAATTAATATTTTCATTTTCTTTAAATTAATACCCAGAAGTGGGATTCTTAGTTCATATGGTATATCTATTTTTAATTTTTTGAGGAATCTTCATATTGTTTTCTATAGTGACCACACCAATTTACATTCTCGCTAACAGTATACAACTGTTTCCTTTTCTCCACATCTTCATCAACACTTATTAATAATTTTTTGTCTTTTTGATGACAGCGATTCTAACAGATGTGAAGTGATATCTCACTGTGGTTTTGATTTGCATTTCTGAAAATTAGTGTTGTTGAGCACCCTTTCTTATACCTATTGACCATCTGTATATCTTATTTGGAAAAATGTCTATTCAGATTCTCTGCCTTTTTTAAAAGTGGATTTTCTTTTCTCTTGAGCTGTATGGATTCCTTATATATTTTGGATATTAACCCCTTATCAGATATGTGATCTCCCATTAGGTGGGTTGGTTATTCATTTTGTTGATGGTTTTCTTTGTTGTGCAGAAGTTTGTTTGTTTCTAGTTTGATGTAGTCTCACTTGTTTATTTTTGCATTTGATGCCTATGCTTTGTATCAAATACAAAAAATCATTGCCAAGACCAATATCAAGGAACTTTCTGCCTGTGTTTTCTTCTAGGAGTTTTATGGTTTCAGGTCTTAAGTTCAAAGTCTTTAGTCCATTTTGAGTCAAGTTTTGTGTGTGGTGTAAGATAGGGGTCCAATGTTATTCTTTTACCTGTGGCTGTTCAGTTTCCTTAACACCATTTATATTGAAGAAACTGTTATTTCTACATTGTAGATCCTTGGCTCCTTTGTCATAAATTAATCGACCATTTATATATGGATTTGTTTCTGAGTTCTTTATTCTAGTCCATTGATCTGTTGGTTTTTATGTCAAAGTCATACTGTTTTGATTACTATAGCTTTGATTGAAATCAAGGAGTGTGATGCTTCCCACTTTGGTCTTCTTTCTCAAGATTGCTTTGGCCCTTCAGGGTCTTTGTGGTTTCATACAATTATATGATTGTCCTATTTCTGTGCAAAATGACATTGAAATTTTCATAGGGATCGCATTGAATCTGTAGATTGATTTTAGATAGCATTGACATTTTAACAATATTAATTCTTCTGATCCATGAACACAGAATATCTTTCCATTCATTTGTATTTTCTTCAATTTCTTTCCTCAATGTCTTGTAATTTCCAGTGTACAAGTTTTTAACTTCCTGTATTAAATTTAGTTCTATGTATTTTATTCTTGTTAATGCAAGTTTTAAAAAGATTTTTCTCAGGAATTTTGCTTTTCTAATATAAATGTTAATGCTATAAATTTTAATCTAAGCACTGCATTTGCAGCAGCCTCAAGTATTGCTGTTTTATTTTTATTTCTGTTCAGTTCAAAATATTTTCTAATTTTCCTTGAGACTTCCTATTTGATCAATGGATCATTTGTAAAAATGTTGTTTAATTTCCAACCATTAGTATAGATTACAATTTTTTAAATTTCTAGTCTAATTTCATTATGGTCAGAAAACATACTTTGTATGATTTCAATCTTTTTACATTTTTAAGGTTTATTTTACAACTTAGGAGATGTTTTATCTTGGTGAATGTAACATGTGAACCTGAAAAGAATATGCACTCTGCTATGACAGATGTAGAGGTCTATCAACAAATTAAATTTAACTGGTTAATGATGATGTTAAATCCTTCTATATTCTTGCTGATTTTTTTGTATCAAATTCTCTCAATTACTGGGAGAGGAGGGTTGAAATCTCCAAATACCATTGTGAATTTTTCTGTTTCTCCTTTCAGTGTTGTCAGCTTTTGTTTTGTGTATTTTTCCACTTTGTTTTTAGGTGATAAAACATTTCAGATTACTGTGTCTTCTTGATATACTGGTATTGACCTTTTCACTATATAATCTCCACCTCTGTCTGTGATAATTTTATTTGCTATGAAGTCCAATTTGGCTAATGTTGATATAGTTACTGCAATTTTCTTTTGATTAGTGTTTGCAGAGTATCTATTTTTTCTATCCCTTTACTTTTTTTTATTGTGGTAAATATACATAACATAAAATGTACCATTTTAACCATTTTTAGGTGTACAGTTCAGTGGCATTAAGTACATTCACATTGTGGTACAACCATTACCACCATGCATCTCCAGAACTTATCAACTTCCCAAATTGAAACTCTGTACTCACTGAAAAATAACTCCCCGTTCTCCAATCCCCCCCGTCCCTGGAAACCATTATTCTATTTTTGATGTCTATGAATTTGACAACCATTCGTGCCTCATATGAGTGGAATATAGTTACCTTTTGTGTCTGGATTATTTCACTTAGCATAATGTCTTCAAGATTCATCTATATTGTTGCATGTGTCTGAATTTCCTTCATTTTGAAGGCTGAATAATATTCTATTGACTATTCCATTGAAATATACCATAATTTATCATTTACTTCATCAATGGACATTTAGATTATTTCCACTTTTTGACTGTTGTAAATAATGCTGCTATAAGCATTAATGTATGAATATCTATTTTAGTCCCTGTTTTGAATAATTTGAGGTATATAAGCAGTAGTAAAATTGAAGGATCCTATGGTAACTTTATGTTTAATTTTTTTTAGGAAGTTCCATATTATTTTCTACAGTGGCTATGTCATTTTACATTACCATCGGCAATGCACAAGGGTTCCAATTTTTTCCACATCCTTGTCAATACTTTCTATTTTCTGTTTGTTTTTATATAATATCCATGCTACACTTAATACACATACTTTAATACACATACATTTTACAACTTAGGATATGTTTTATCTTGGTGAATGTAACATGTGAACCTGAAAAGAATATGCACTCTGTAATACACTTAATACCTTGTTATATGTCCTCATATTTTCCTGAATTTCTTCCTTATCACCCTGACCTACTAAACTATGTGACCTCAACTCTCTGCCTCTCAATGTCTAACACAGCGCTTAGTATACAGTAGGATTCAGTGAATGGTTGGTGAATAAATGAATAGTTAAATAAATATATGCCTGTGATAGCAAGGGCATTAACAGTGTTTCTAGCCCATGATTTTGCCACTCCATTTATCCCTGATTTCAAAATATATTTTATGGCTTAGTATTTTTACTGGACCCCAAAAAACAGGTCCTTGAGTCTCAATGTCATAAAAATGAACACTGAACTCAAAATAAATTTGAATAGATAGAATTTATAGGGGGGTGGGGGCGTGTGCATAAGGGAGCATGAAAAAAAACATGCTCCTTGAAGACTTTTTGTGACAAGATTATATAAGCCATCAAAAGTGTGAAGGGGCTCCACAATGAGGATGTGACTTTGGGTCCTACAATGGCTGTCAGGTCATTTGTTTCAGGTGATCACAAGATGTTGTCTTTCATGGTTAATGGTCCCTGCAGGAGGTCCTGAAAAACAGAAGCTCACACAAACATGTTGGTCAGCCTTTGAATTTTAAGTGACCAGTCCTAAATTGCAAACTTAAGATATTATTAGTTTCTTCCTCAGAGGCTATGGGCATTGAGTTAAACCTTAACTAGAATGTCAGCAAGGAGAGAAGGGGCCAGACCAGGGTTAAAATAAAGTCTGGGTATTAGACAAGCAGGATTCTCCCAGTTTTCAGCTATTTTATAATATCTCAGTATGTGGTCTGTAGTGGCTAGTGGTCTATGTGAGCTTGAGAAAAAATATACTTTCTGTTATTTAATGATACTGTATTGATAGGGTAGGTAGATAGATAGAAATGAGCAGGAGAAGGAGAAACCTAGCCTTGGTTAGAAAGCCCCTTGCTGCAGTTCCTACTTGGGTCAAGACCCCTTGTAGCAGCACTCACTTAGGGCACAAATGCCTCACTAGCCCAGCAGGATTCCAGGCTCACACATGGCCCTAAATCAAAAGGATGTGTTGTCAACAGCCAAAGAAGGGAGGAAGACATCCCACTTATCAGAGTACACATCCTACTTATCAGGATTATTTTCGTGAGCTTCTCAAACAAATCATAAAAAGAAAATTGACAGACACTACCTTGAGAATCAAAAGGGAGGACTCAGTGAGAGAGAATAAGAGGCAAAGAAAAGGGAGTGGGCTCTGGGTGGTGAACACACAATGAGATTTATAGATGATGTAATATAGAATTGTACACCTGAAATCTATGTAATTTTACTAACAATTTTCACCCCAATAAATTAAAAAAAAAAAAAGGGAGATGGGTGAGGCAATCCCCCTCTTATAGAAATCAAAGCCTTTAGACAATGTAAGGAAAGGACTTTCCCCCTCTTGGGATTGGTCTGCTCCACATCTTGGAGTGTATCTGCCTTTACTAACAAACTTACTACCCTATACTTGCACAAAATGTTGTCTCTTGACTGAATTCTTTCCCTCGAGAAGACAAAGAGCTGAAGAATATTATCACAATCCAGTAACAGTATTCTATAAATGTCAACTAGATCAAGTTCATTGGCAGTGCTAGGCAGATCAACTTTATCATTACTAATTTCAGACTGCTGGGTCAATTAATGACTGAAAGAGGTGTTGAAATCATCAACTATAACAGTGAATTCATCTATTTCTCCTTCTATTTCCATTTGTTTTTACCTCATGCATTTTAACACTGTTGTTATGTGCATACACATTTAGAATTATGTCTTAGAAAATTGATGCCTTTATCATTACATAATTACCCTTGCTATGTCTGATAATTTTTCTCATTCTGAAGTCTGCTTTGTCTAGTCCAGCTTTCTGTTTATCAGTATGAGCATAGTATATCTTTTTATATCCATCTACTTTTTCTTTAACCTATCTGGACTTTTATAATAGTGAGTTTCTTAGAAAATGTGTAGTAAGGTCTTATTTATTTCTTATACACTCTGCCAGTCTTTGCCATCATGTTGGTTATTGCTTAATATATATTAAATCTTTGTTTCCTTTATTTTCTTATTTTCCCACCTTTCTTGGTTTTAACTCAGCATTTTAGATGTCTCATTTTATGTCCTCTAGTAGCATATTGAAGGAGGAATATGTCTCTGTGAGCCCCCAAATGATGTAGGGGACTTTGGAGTGAGTGAGTGAGTGAGTGCTGGGATCATGTGTTATGAGACCGAAGAATGGAAACATGGACCCAGGAGAGGCAAAGAGTTTTTAAAAAGGATAGTTTATTGAAAGCAAAGGGTCAGAGCTCCCGAGTGGAGGGGGGTCCTGAATGGGGGTGCCCAGTGACTGAAGCAAAAGCTCCTACTTTTATACCTTCCCCTGCCTGTTTGGGGAAGGGGAGCTGATGCCTTCTATTGAAATTTGTCTACCAGGTTTGTTCTGCTTGCCCATCCTAAAGGAATTAGCAAAGTAACCCACTCTTATCTATCAGATCTGCTCCATTTGTCAGGCCAAAAGGAATTTTATGATTAACCTCAAGGCCTTGTTATATTATGTCCTGGAGTGAAGGAGTGATTTCAAAACCTGGAGTTTTAGGATATGTCTGTCTTTGTTTATTCCACCAGGGACCTCCCTGTCTACCTAGGGACATGCTTGCTAACCTGTCTCAATATAATTATACCTTTAAAAAATTAGTGGTTGTCTGAGAGTTTGAAATATACATTTTTAACCAATCTAAATCCATTTTCAAATAATATTATACCTCTTGATGTTGTAAGGGTGGGCATTTTTTCTTCTTCCCTTCTAGGTTATTTGGCTGGTTTAATAATTAAGTTGACATAAAACAGATTACAGGAGAAAAACAAATTAAATTTTGTTCAAACTGGAGCCCCATAAAAATACAAGACCCAAAGGCAATGAGACAGTTTGCTTGTTTAATATCCTGAGCTAAGGAAAGGAGTAGGGGTCTGAAGTCCAAAGAGGAGAAAAGCCTTTCATAGCAAAGTGAGAGATGTTTAGAAAATGAAGATTGTCCTGTTATACAGAGAGGTTTCTTAGTTAAAAAGATATCTTTGTCAATAGCTCTCTTCCTGCTGAAGACCCCAATGTAAATTTAAGCAGTTGAAGGGGAGGTAAAAAGCTTTTCCAGAACCTATTGGGTTTTGATTGCCTTAGTTTAAAGTACTCTTAATGCCAAAGTGGCATATTTTGTGGTGACAAATTCTGCTCCCTTTCAATGTGTAGGGCAGGTAGTTTTTAATCAAGTCCTCCCACTTCCTCCTTCCTGCTGTTAAACATTTTAACTTCCATGGCTGAAAGTCTTGAAAAGAAAGGGTTTATTAGGACATTGCTAGAATAAAAAAGAAAACAGGTTTTGGGGCATGGAGTGTAAACTACCAGCAGCATGGCTAGGTAGGAAATACAATATGTCCATTGTCCTGGAGTTTGCAAGTGTTGACGGAAACCTGACAAGCTCAGGAGACTAAAAATAACCATATAGGTTGGTGTGAGTATAAAAATTCCTAACTAAGGTGGGCCAAGGCCGGAAGTCACATCCTTGGCCTGTAGCTTCCTTGACAAAAGTCAATCTTTACCTTAAGCGAGCTTGTCTGTCATCTTTTTGCATCTAAGATAACATACCCTTGGAATGTCAGAGTACTCCTTTTTTTCAGACCCATACAAGTGGCACAACCCACCACACCAGAGTGGGAAACTACAAAATCTTTCATTGTTATCTTTTTCTCTAAATACCATCTTCATGTGCTGTGAAATGCTATTAACTCTCCTGTACTCACCAATGTAAAAGAACTGTGTGTCTCTCCATTTTACTTTTTATCCAATCCCAGAGATTTTCCCCCTTTGCTTTCTCCCACCCCCTTAATCTACAACCAGTGGATTTCATGTAACCTTCCTCCTATTTTTACCAGAGGGTGGGCCCTTCTCAGTGAGAAGTCCTGGCTTGGCTCTCACACAGGGGTTTGAACACAGAGGAGCCTGGGCGGAGTCCAGGCTTGATTCCCACACCGGGGGTTGAACTTGGGCCTCAGGGAGAACTGGGAAACTCAGCTGTTCCGTTTGTGGGAGTTGGGCCCTCCTTGGTGCGGTGTCCAGGTTCTTGTCGGGTCGAGCAAAGTACTGAATGAGATACCAACGTAAAGTAGTGAAAGAGCAGTTTATTAGAAGAAAAGGTACACTTTAAAGAAATAGAAGCAGGCCCAGGCAGAAAGCAATGGCTCAAGGGCCATTATTAGAAGGGACAATACACTCCAAAAAGTTTGAAGCAGGCCCCAAGGAAAGGAAAGGCAAAAAGGGAGTAAAAGGCCCAAAGGCTCAAAGGTGGCATTATTAGGGAAAAAAGTACACTCCACAGGGTTTGGAGCAGCCCCAAGCAAAAGCAAGGCTTTAAAAGGCGTGGCTCACAGGAGCCTGTAGGTTTTATCTTGAATGGGCTGTTCTTGCCCAAGTGTGGGACCACTTGATTGACACCTGTGATTGACAAGGGACTATTACCTTATCTCTTTAGACTACACATGTTCTCTGTAGTTTAAAATTGTTAACTACAAGTTGATTGGCCCTTCTCCTGTACCTGGGCTTTCTAGGGATTTTTAGCTTGGCTTTGTTATAAGCTGGATAGCCCTCCCCTTCTATACCTAGGCTTTCGCAGGCTTTTCAGCTTGAACGTCTTTGTTACAAGCTGAATGGCTCTTCCCCACTACACCTGAGCCAATTACTCTGGTGGGTTAGCTTGAATAAAGTTATTTCTTCTGGCTTTGTTATGGTTTCCGCCATAATCTTCCACTGTGGCCATTTTCTGACTGCCTATAATTTTTCTGTTTCACTTTGATTCTAATGTATAAAATAAGTTGCAAAACAGCCATTTTCCGGAGCATGTTCTCAATCCTTTGAGACTTTGCTTCCTGGCACTTGTTATCAGTTTGGCTCAGATCAACTCTTACATGCTTTCTCTTAGGCTGGATGTTTTTTGTTGACACAAGCCTTTTTATACATCATGTAAGGGGAAGGAAAAAGATGTAAGCCATCTGAAAGAATTTCCATGAGCTCTAAGCAAAGGGATAGGAGAAGGTAAAGCAAGGACAGCTCTGCAATAGGCGCAGAGTCTGCCAAAAGAAATGTCTGCTCCTGTGGAATGGCTGTGGGCAGCAGTCCTGAAAGCTCACATGCAAACAAGAGGAGGCTCCTGGAGTTCAGTGGTGCCATCTGCGGAGATAGCCACCTGCGTAGTAATCCTAACTTCCAACAGACATAGAAGGAACGTGAGCAGTTTTTTGTTAGCTGGCCCACAGCCATTATCAGACTAATTGTTATGTCTCTTTTGCTCACTTTCTGGTCACTGTAATTTATTTAGAACATCTCACAATTTTCTTCTTGTCACCACCCATTATGACATTGCCTTCATTTATTTCACTTTCCATATGCTATAATCTCCTAATAGATTATTATCTCTTTAAATAAAATATTTAATTCTGTTAAAGAAAATATTTTATTTTATCTTCATTTTTTTCTTTAACAATCTTCCTTTGTTTATGTAGATCTGAGTTTCCAGCCTATATCATTTCCTTCTCCCAGAAGAACTTATTTTAGCATTTCCTGCAGGGTGAGAGGCAATGCAGTTCCTCAGTTTCTGTTGTCTTCTGACATGCCTTGTGATTTTAAATTCAAAGTCAGATATGATGTATTAAGTGATAGGAACTGTGGTAAATAGGCTTTTAGTGAGAGGGTTTATGTTAATCTGTCTAGAAGTTTAATGTTCACTATAACTGTAGGTGGTACAAGCTTCAAATTCTTCTAGTATTCTTTTCTATCTTCGTTGTTAACTTTCTTATTCCCCCAATACTAACCCCCTACAGAGTGTCTGCATCTTGCAGCTCTTTCATCTGTGTTAAACTAAAAATCTTTACCGTGACAGAAGTCTTTCTTTTTTTTAAGTAATATTTTATTGAACCAAAAATGCTAGCTGAAAAAGAAAAAAAAGAAGGAAAGATCCTTCTTAGGGCATTGAGTCCTAAGCCACCAGCAACATGGCTAAAAAGAAAAGACAGCATGTCTGCCCTGTTCCAGAGTTTTGCAAGCTGTTTTACACATCAAGTAGCGGGGAGGGGAAAGAAAGAGTTAGTCTGAAAGAATTTACATTAGCTATAGGAAAGGGGTTGGGTGTAAAGATGAGTGTAAAGCAGGGTCTCTGGTTCGGCTCTCGGCAGGTGGACATAGAATAAGGTGAGGCCGAAAAGGAACACCAATGGAGCCATGGATAGGAGGGTTCACACCACTATATTCTCACTGGCGGCTGGATTGGAGACACAGGAAGCAGGATCCACACAATCCGCAATGACCGCAATGATCTTATCTGCCAACTGCCTTGCCAGCATGGCCATGTCAGTTATATCAGTGGCTAATGGCTAACTGGGTACAGCTGATGGCCAACTAGTTACCATTGATGGCCATCTGATTACAGCTGATGACCATCTAATAATCGAGCCAGCACCCCTCCACGTGAAGCCGAGAGCCTGGAAACTGTTCTCTGGGACTCCGTCCCTACACTCCACCCCTCCAGGGTCTTGCCTCACACTCCATGCAGCCAGCATCCTTCATGAGGGGCCCTGTGCAAGGAACCTAGCCCACAAGAAAAAAGTTTTAGTTCAGTTCAAGAAATGTCCCAGGGGGTGTCCCCTAATGTCTACTTATATAGACATTGTTACCTGGAGTGGTGAATTTTCCCTGGCAACCTGGGGCTGGACTAACAGGCAGTCCTATCTGACAAGATGACTGATTTGCCACACCATTAAAAGTGTGGGCCCAATACACTATCATATTAGCCCATAGGCATCTACGGGTGGAAAGAAATAGTAGTCAAAGGAACCAACAATGGCAAATCCCTTCCATCTGGGAGGATACATGCTAGCTTTTTGTCCTGGGAAAGGAGGGTCGCTGCCACTGGCACCTTTCCTGGTTTGTGGTACCAGACTCTTACGGCAGTGTTTGGGGTCCCTTGCGTAGTTTCAACATGTAACAGAACAGGGGACCCCATAATAGGCCATAGTGAGAGCACATAGGTTCCCAGCAAAATCATCTCGGCATCAGGACCTCCATATACCACAGTCACTTGCAAATCATGGGGCAAACCAGCCCACCCTGGGGCTATCAGGCCCAACCACCAACAGTGGGGGCCCACCAGGGCCAGGTCCATGGCTGCTGTTCCCCTACTTTCAAGCATGTGGGTGCTGACAGCAAAATGTTTCCATTTCTACCATAGTCTGGCTTTAACAGAGTCTCACTTGTGGTAACTTGTAATTGAATGGGAGCGGCCGTTCGATGTAGCAGAGCTTCTACTGGTGCAGGCCCTCCCTTCCGTGGTCTCTCATTCAGGACTCTCAGGACGTCCCACAGACGCGCATCGTGGGAGGGTGTTTTGACACCCAGAGGCCTTGTTTCAAAAGGCTGTTGTAGGGTTCAGTCATGTGAGCTGCTTGTGAATTGTGTGGGGTATGAAACAGCCATTGTATGTCCATCTTGGAAGCCCAGTGCTACACTTCTTGCCCCATAAAATGGGTACCCCTGTTACTTTCAATGACTTAAGGGCAACCATAGAGGGCGCACAGCCATGTAAGAGCCACCACTGTATGCTGCGGATCTGCAGCTAGACACAGCCAAGTAAACATCAACCCCGTAGCAGTGTCCACTGCTGCGAACGCATACATCGCATTGAGGGCCTTAGGCAGGGGTCCAATGTAATCCACTTGCCAGCGAGTGAGGGGCACCCGCCTTTGCATAATCTGCTGTGTTTCCCAGGAGAGTTTCCACTGTTGGGGGCTGACCTGGGCACAGACGGCACAGTCATAGCAGGCATCTGCTATCTCCTCACATTTCAAAGGCAGACCCCAACGTCTGCTCACCTGCCACATGGTTCGGCTTCCAGCGTGCTGCAATTTCCTATGTAGTCAATGGGCCACATCAGTGGCAGGAGCCCGTTCTAACCATTGGATCTGTGCTAGGGCATCTGCTTCATCATTACCTGGTGACACGAAGGGGCAGTGACCTGTGACATACATTAGGGTCACCTCCTTCGCTCTGCCCTAGATCCCAGAGGTCCTGCCACATGGCTTGACCCCACAGTGGATGGTGTCCTACCAACCAGTTTTGGTGTTTCCATGTAGGGGGCCACAACGTTAGGCCCTGGAACACTGCCCAGCTGTCAGTACAAATAATTAAGGACCCTGGCTCATGGCTGGTTATCATCCACACAGCCCGTAGCTCAGCCCACTGGCTACTCTGGCCTGTCCCAGTATCAAACCAAATGGTGTCTGTTTTGTACTGCACACCAATAGCCATCCAAACAGCTGCATCTCCCCAGCTAGAGCCATCAGTATACTAGGCATCTTCAGGTACAGTGGGATGTCTTTCTCTGTACGGTGAGGGCTCCAAGTCCTCCCCACTAGGGACAGCACTTGGTTCAGCCTGGGCTACAAGCTCCACAGGCCCCAGGACTTACTCTGTGCTCAAAGGGCTTGAACTAAGGGTGCTACGTTGCTCCAAGTAGCCTCCACACTTGATGAGGGTGGTGGTCTGTGCCACCCCGGTTTTGGGTCATTGGGGCCACGTACAGACCTACCCCCAGACAGGATAGGTTTTTCAAACCAACACCTGTGCCATTCCTATAATGGCTTCTGTGGCCACTAAAGCTGTGTACACAGCAGCCAGTTGTTTCTCTATTAGAGAGTAGCAGACTTCCGCTCTTTTCCACAATTGGGACCAAAATCCCACTGGTGACCGGAGATGCTCTTGCCATTGCCAGAGGCCCCAACCGCACCCCTCTTGGGTTACGTGAACATCAAGTTCAAATGGGCGACCAGGGTCTGCTACTTGTAGGGGCTGTGCCTGCTGCACTACCCATTTTGTGGCAACACAGACTTGCTCTATAGCCTCTGTCCAAGACCATGAGGCCCCCTTATTTATCATGGAATACAAGGGCCTCACTATTTGTGCTAAATGGGGTAAAAACACCCAGTAATACCTCAGACCCAAATATGTCTGCAGTTGGGAGACCTTGGTCGGCCAGGGAAATATTTGTATCTTTGTGACGGGCCAGCCGCCACAAGTCGATCGGTTCCCGAATGGGGGAGTGGGAATGAATAAAAGACACTCTCACATATGATGGCGATCGCGGACTTCAGTGATCCTGAAGACACTAAGTTTATTTTACTGCACCCATATAAGCAGTTTGAGCACGTGCAAGTATGTATTAACATAACAAATGTAAATTCTTTAACTTTCACATAGAGGATACAACATTCACCAAAACTCTCAGAAGTAATTATCTTATCAATTGCCCTGATAGGCATCAGCCTTCTGTGTCCGGGAACTGGCCGCTCCCACCAAATTCCTCAGCAGCTTACAAGCTCAAGCTCCCCTCAGGTGCAGGCAGAGACAATTGCCTCAGGGGGAGGAAACAGGTAGCATAAACCGAGCCATTCTGTAAAGCTCAGAGTTTCCTGTAACCATGGCTCCCCACATATCTTACCAATAATCGATTCAAGTATGACCTTTGTCTTACTCGACCACACAACACCCAAAAACTTGACAGATAAGCCAGAGCCTTGGATGTTTTCCTCGTTCACCGCCCAGCCACACAACTTCAGGTGGCGGAGAAGAGAGGGAGCTGCTTGCTCTAAATCTGAAAGAGGATCAGATGTTAGTAAAATATCGTCAACATAGTCAAACAGGACCACAGAGGATGGGTGATCCCACTATGCCAAGTCCTGGGCCATGAGCCCGTGGCAGATAGTGGGGATGTGCAAGTATCCTTGTGGAAGGACTTGAAAAGTCCACTGACGCCCATCCCAAGTAAAAACAAACTGCTCTTGACACACAGGTGCAATGTCAATGGAGAAAAAAGCATTGGCCAAGTCCACTACATAGTGATATGTCCCAGGCGGACAGACGATCCATCAAGTTGTGAATTGAAGGCACTGCAGCGTGCCAAGGTGGCATTACCTTATTTAACTCCCTATAGTCCAATCATTCGCCAGGTCCCATCTGGCTTCTTGACAGGCCATACTGGGGAGTTAAAGGGATGGTGCATTGGCCTCAGAATACGTGCTTTCTTCAATTCCAAAATTGTATGACAATCTCCTCCTGTCCTCCTGGCAGGCAGTACTGTCACACTGTAACCATGCTCCCGGGGCTGCGGTAACACTTGAGGAGGGTGGTGAGCATGCCCGCGTGTCACCGCTTTCACCACCCGGACCTGGAGATGGAACTCTCCACCCGACGTCTATAAACTGAGGCCACGTAGGATGTTCACTCCTAGAATATATTCCAGAATGGGCGGGACATACATCTTATAGGCACGAGGGGGAAGCCTTCCTATACCCAGTGGTAAGGAAACAGCTTTTACCATCACAGTCTTTCCCCAGTTAGCCATCAATGCAGATTGCTAGTCTGGGGAATAGTTCTGGGTTCCCATAAACAAGACTGTAGTCTGTGTCAGTGTCAACTAGGGCCAAAACCCTCTGCACATTAGAAGGGGACCAATGTATGGACAGTTCCATGTGGGGCCTCTGGTCCCCACTTGTCACCTTGCCAGCCCGCCTCGCCAGTCAAACTGGAAAGAGTAGGCCTCAAGTGGCCTCATGAAGTCCTGGAAGGACATGGGTCACACTTTCCCAGACTTCCCCTTTGGGCTTCACCGGAATTGCTGTTCCAGACACAACTGTTTCCAAAGTTCCAATAAGAGTGCATTGGGTTGCTGGTCTATTTTTTCCTGATCAACTCCCGCTGCCATGAGATCATGTCACATCTGCGCGCATGTTACTTTCTGAGGCCCGTGACCTCGCTCCCTTATTTTTGACTTGGGCTTACAGGCCTTAACTTCTCGGACCTCCTGTCTTAACTTCCTTTGCTGCCGGCTTTCAGCATCCCCCAGGGTGCCCATGGTGGTAGTAACTTCATGGATCCGTCGCCCCACATAGGGCATAAGAATGGCAACCAAGGATCCAAAAGCACTTATAGGGGCAGTATCTAAAATCAGATCTCTCATGCTGGTTGTAAAATGCTCGTCATCCAGCCCCCGCATATTAGGGTTGAAAATAGCATGTCTCATACCCATTTTACGGATGATTTGAGCAAGTTCAGCATACGATTGCTATTTACTCACAGTGTCTTGCTGCTCACCAGCCTGTCCCCATAGTGTGAGTACTGCAGCAGTGAGCCACTCCATTAGAGTGTGGTTGCCCTGGTCTTGGGCCAGCCTATGGCAATTCTGTAAACTTTGTCGCAGGGACGGATGCACTGCCATGGAAGCTAGCTTTTCCATCTTGCCTGGGGAGCAGAGAATGTTGTCTGCTCCCTCATCCCATAAATGCAGCAGCCAAGCTGGGAGCGGCTCTCCAGGGCGCTGTCAGCATCACCTCCCCAGCTCCTGCAACTCAGCGGGAGTGTAAGGGTGTGAACTCTTATAGGCTCTGTTAAAACCTGCAGGGCCCTTTCTATGCCAGCTGGAGAGCCAATCCACGTCTTCCCACCCCTCTATTGGGGTCCAACGTCTGAGAACTGTGGCTACCAGGTACCATACAGAGTGTGGGGGCTACATGTCCTCCTGCACAGAGTCAGACATCATTCTTACCTGGCCAGAAATCTGTTTGCCGTGCCAGGTGTCCACATGGGTGGTGGCCCCAGTGTCAGATGTCCACAACCCTAGGAGCCTACAGCAGCAGCAGACCACCACAAGGCAGGCAGTGCTTGCTAGGGCCAAGAGGAGGCTTGAGAGAACCACCAATTTACTGAGGGGTCATGTTTCTCCCAGGCAGATCACGTTTCCTGTTCCCCGTGCTGTTTGAGACCCTGCTCACTGCGCCAAGTGTAATGCAGGGTCTCTGGTCCCGTTCTTGGTGGGTCGAGGCAGAATATGGTGAGGCCGAAAATGAACACCCATGGAGCCATGGATAGGGGGTTCACACCACTATATTCTCACTGGTGGCTGGGTTAGAGACACAGGAAGCAGGATCCACGTGATCCACAATGACCTTTGCGTCTCTGCCAACTGCCTTGCTAGCGTGGCCATGGCAGTTATATTAGTGGCTAATGGCTAACCGGTTACAGCTGATGGCCAACTAGTTACAGCTGATGGCCATCCAATAACTGAGCCAGCACATTTCTATGTGAGGCCAAGAGCCTGGAAACTGCTCTCCGGGACTCCGTCTCTACAATGAGCCAGCTCTGGGATAGACCTGGAGTGCACATAAACAAATGTCTACTCCTGTTGATTGGCTATGGCAACAGTCCAGAAAGCCCTCATGTGAACAACAAATGGAGGCACCTGGAGCTAGATGGTGCCTGGCTAAAATAATCTACAGAAATAGCCACCTGGAAATTAATCAAAAGTTCTGTCAACAAAAAACATCCAGCCTAAGAGAAAGCTTGTAAGAGTTGATCTGAGCCAAACTGATGACAATGGACGGGAAGCAAAATCTCAACGGATTGAGAAAATGCTCTGCAAAGTGGCGGTTTGCACCTTATTTTATACATAGAATCATTGGAGGAAGGTTACATGAAATCCAGCGATGGTAGATTAAAGAGGGTGGGAGAAGCAAAGCACGGAAATCTCTGGGATTGGATAACAGTAAATTGGAGTCGCAGGTAGTTCTTTTACATAGGTGGGTGCAGGACAGTTAACAGTTTGCTTTTTAAGGCACATAGAGATGGTAATCAGGAGACAAACATAATTATGAGGGATTTTACAGTTTCTAGCTCTGGTCCAGAAAAAGGGATTACTGACATTCTGAGGATGTCATTTTAGGTGCAAAAAGACAATAGACAGGCCCACTTAAAGGCACAGCTTAACTTTATGAAGGAAGCTTTTGTCTACAGATGTGACTTCCCGCCATGGCCACTTAGTTATGAAATTTTTTTATGCTCACGCCATCTTATGTGGTTATTTTCAGTCTCCTGAGCTTGTCAGGTTTAATATTTTTTCCGTCCACAGTTCGAGCAGGCAAAACAGGAATGTGAGCAGTCTTTCGATGGCTGGTAAGTAGCTATTAACAGACTAACTGTTCTGTTCTGGCCCCATAATTGAATTTAGAACATCTCAGAATGTTCTCCTTGTCAGCTGTGATCCTCTGTTGTTATACTGGAGCTCTGTTCGCGTGGTGGGAAGGATGTCTTCTGTAATCCTCTCATTAAATCCTAGTCTTTCAGTAAACTTCTGTCTCTGGGCTATGGCCTCCAACAGTGCTAGCTTTTTACTTTTTCAACCTTAGGTTAGTGTGGGGACAGAGCCCCAGAAAGTAGTTTCCAGGCTCTTAGCCTCACATAGACAGGTGCTGACTCAGGTAGTAAATGGCCATCAACTGTGATTGGATGGCCATCAGCTGTGACTAGTTGGCCGTCAGCTGTAACCAGTGAGCCATTGGCCACAATATAACTGCTGTGGCTACGCTAGCAGAAAATGGGGGCTAGTAAGAAGGTGGTTGTCGTGCAGGGCGGCCTGTGGGGTCTCTGCTCCCGCTCCCCATACAAGAACGCAGGATATGGTGAGGCCAAAAAGGAACACCCACGGAGCCATAGGTAGGGAAGTCATACCACTATGGTCTCACTGGAGGCTGGGTTCACAAGACGTGCGACCTGCTGTCCGCTTTTCTGCCAACCGACCGACGACTCTCCTCCACTCTCCTCAACTCTCCTCCGTAGCCACAGCAGTTATATTAGTGGCCAATGGCTCAGTGGTTACAGCTGATGGCCAAGTAGTCACAGCTGATGGCCATCCAATCACAATTGATGGCCATTTACTACCTGAGCCAGCAGCTTTCTATGTAAGGCCGAGAGCCTGGAAAGTGCTTTCTGGGGCTCTGTCCCCACAGTGGTGGCTGAGCCTGCAAGTGGCGCAATGAGGGTTGAGAATTGTGTGGCTCCTGTTTCGTTTCTCCAACCCAGCTGCCAATGAGAATATAGTGGTATGACTCCCCAACCTATGGCTCCGTGGGTGTTCCTTTTTGGCCTCACTATGTCCTGCGTTCTTATGTGGGGAGCGGGAGTAGAGACCCCGCCTGACACCCTGCACGACAGTTAGATAGACAGGCTGGGGGAGGGCGGTGGGCTGGAGTGGGAGAAATCCCCTCCCCCAGGCAGGATGGGGCTCTGGTAGTCTTTTACCCTAGAAAGAGGCTAATGTTAAGTAGAAAACTCTGGACACATTTCACAAGAATTACTCTTCCTCTCCCACTGCAGAGCCACTAGGGTTTCTTTATTAAATCTTCTTCATGAGAACATGGTGTGTACCTGGAATGTGGAGTTCCTTAAGACTAAAGCTCCCAGGACCTTCTCTCTCGCACATCAGTCCACACTCAGGCTCCAGGAGTTTGTGAAAATTGCCATTTAAATGAGAGCTAATCATTTTATGGCTCCAATAGCTTCTGCTCTAGGTGAGCAGATCTGGGCTATGGCTCTGGATTTGCCAGCTCTCCAGACAGTATGGAACTAAACTGGAGCTCTCAGTGCCACCATCAGGAAACATATGAGCAATCTTTTTTGTGGTGTGTGGGGGCAGAGCCCCAGAAAGTAGTTTCCAGGCTCTCGGCCTCACATAGGTGCTGGCTCAGGTAGTAAATGGCCAACTGTGATTGCATGGCCATCAGCTGTGGCTAGTTGGCCGTCAGCTGTAACCAGTGAGCCATTGGCCACAATATAACTGCTGGGGCTACGCTAGGAGGAGAGAGAAGGAGAGAAGAGGGAAAGAATGGGGGCTAGCAAGAAGATGGCGGCTGGGCTGGCAAGCGCGGATGGCGGTTTGCGGACAGTGTGGATCCAGCCTCCAGTGAGAGTATAGTGCCGCCAGAGAGAATATAGTGGTATGACTCCCCCACCTATGGCTCCGTGGGTGTTCCTTTTTGGCCTTACCATGTCCTGCGTTCTTATGTGGGGAGCGGGAGCAGAGACCCCGCAGGCCGCCCCGCACGACAAATGGCGCAGCAAGCAGGGTCCCCCGCACGACATGGTCTCTCTTTAAAATTTTAAAAATTATTTCTTTATTGGTAGCTACATGCATTTACATCATTAAATACACAGAACAGTATAAAAGGTGTACTTAAAAAGACTTTCACTATATTCCCAGTTCTCACCACCATCACTCATGGGTAATCAAGTTAGTAGTTTCTTACTTGTCCTGCTTTCTTTGTGTACATATGTTGTGCGGGGGACCCTGCTCGCTGCGCCATTTGTCGTGCGGGGAGGCCTGCAGGGTCTCTGGTCCCGCTTCCCACATAACGCAGGATATGGTGAGGCCAAAAAGGAACACCCACGGAGCCATAGGTAGGGGAGTCATACCACTACGGTCTCACTGGAGGCTGGGTTCACTGGACGTGCGACCTGCTGTCCGTTTTGTCTGCAACCCACCGACGACTCTCTTTCACTCTCCTCCACTCTCCTCCATAGCTGCAGCAGTTATATTAGCGGCTAATTGGCTAACTGGCTACAGCTGACGGCCAATCAGCCACAGCTGACGGCCATCTACTACCCGAGCCAGCACTCCTCCACGTGAGGCCGAGAGCCTGGAAACTACTTCCTGGGGCTCTGCCCCCACACTCCATCTCTACAGGCTCTCGCCTCACAATCTACGCGACAAGCGTCTTCCACGAGGGGACCTGTGCGAGGAGCCTGGGGGTGAATGCAATATCCTGGACACAGCCAGGCTCTCTGGGCACAGCTAGGGTTTCTCAGGGCACCACCAGTGCTTCTGGGCACAGCCAGACCTACTGGGCTTTTTAGGGTACCACTAATCTTCCCGGACACAGCCAGGGTTTCTCAGGGCACCACCAGTACTTCTGGGCACGGCCAGACTTCCTGGACTTCTTAGGGTACCACCTGTCTTCCCGGACACAGCCAGGGTTTCTCAGGGCACTGCCACTCTCTCTGTGCCTCTCAGGGTACCCCGCTGGAACAACAGCGACTCACAATCAAGGTGCTTACATATTCTCAATGGCGGCCAGTCAAGAGACAAAAGCAAATATCCCCCAGTTCCACTAACAACAGTTCCCAAACAAACAGTCAAGCGGTCCATTAAGGGATGGAAAGCAATTCCCCATAGTCCATAGTCATTCGCCAGGGCTGTCCTGGGGGTGAGGGACGACCTTGACCTCACCCTCATCTCCCACGGAGGACTCAGCAAGCGTTACCTCCTGGGACTACAAGTCCTGCATCCGGTCTGCCCGAGCAGGAACCTCCTGGCCCACAGGGCCGCAACAACCTTCGCTTTCTCCGGCCTGTGCTGGTTGGGGAACCATCCACATCTTTCCACCTCTCCACGGGGCTCCATCTCTGCAGCAGCGGCATGGCTTTTCCTGTGCTGGTGGGAGAACCGTCCACGTCCTCCCACCCCTCCACGGGGGTCCAGCTCTCCGGCAGCTGCTCCTCCTGGTCTTCCTGAGACTGAGTGTTCATACACACAAACTGCTCCACCGCCCTTCGGGGAGCCTTGGCTGGCGCCATACCCTGCTCGCTGCGCCATTTGTCGTGCGGGAGACCCTGCTCGCTACGCCATGTGTCGTGCAGGGAGGCCTGCGGGGTCCCTGCTCCCGCTCCCCATACAAGAACGCAGGATGTGGTGAGGCCAAAAAGGAACACCCACGGAGCCATAGGTAGGGGAGTCATACCACTACGGTCTCACTGGAGGCTGGGTTCACTGGACGTGCGACCTGCTGTCCCTTTTGTCTGCAACCCACCGATGACTCTCTTTCACTCTCCTCCACTCTCCTCCATAGCTGCAGCAGTTATATTAGCGGCTAATTGGCTAACTGGCTACAGCTGACAGCCAATCAGCCACAGCTGACGGCCATCTACTACCTGAGCCAGCACTCCTCCACGTGAGGCCGAGAGCCTGGAAACTACTTTCTGGGGCTCTGTCCCCACAACATACAAGCATAGTACTAGTATTTCTTAGTACCCTACTCCATTTGAATAAATATAGCACATTGCACCATCCATTCTGATGCTTCCTTACTCTTTTCACCTGATCAATATCTCTTGGAGATATTTTCACTTCAGTTCATGAAAAGTTACTTCATTTCTTTTTGTAGCTGAAGATCCCATTGAATAGATACACTGTCACTTACTGATCACTTACTGATGGATATTCAGAATAAGTCACCCCAAGATGTGGATGATTTTGAGCTAAAAGCAGCTGAGACACTTCAGGCTCAAGAGAAACTTCTGCTTCCCTCCTTAACTGTCTAGGAGAATTTAATTAGAAGCCGGGCCCACAATAGGAGTTCACATCACTAATGGCTTTTTACCTATCTGTATGGCAGGGCAAACTAATAATTACTGAACATAGGCTCTCCCTATAATTACCTTCTGAAAGCCCAAGGTGCCTTACGTTACTCAAGCTCGGAAGGTTTATACTCATTTTCCCTTTCTGTCTCTGAACCTCGTAGGTTCATGTGGTCTCTGACTCTGTCATGTATGTGGGGTTCCCATACATATGTTATATATTAAATTTGGTTAGTTTCTCTTGCTAATCAGTCTCATGTCTATTTGATTGTTATTAATACATCAGCTAAAAGAACCTTGAGAGGAAACTTCTTCCTCTTCCATAGTTGTTTTCCTTTTGCTAGAAAAACCTGCTTCAATTAATAACCTTACACATATGTTCTTTTGAGCACACAAATGCATAAATTCTCAGAAATGGCACCCAGAATTAACAATATCTCCACCTGTCCAGTTCTGTGCCTTTGCTTAAATATGTCCAAGCTGTCCTCCATAGGGATGACACTGTCACCAGTCCAAAGTTTGTGTGCTCAACACTTCAAAAGGCCAAAACTGAAAACATCAGAGTTTGGAGTAAGGAAATGTTTAGTGATAAAGAAGGTACCAACTGAGGGGGCAGCCAGACGGCTCAATAGGTTACAGTGTAAGCTCTTAACAACAGGGTTGCCGGTTCGATTCCCACATGGGCCAGTGAGCTGTGCCCTCCACAACTAGATTGAAGACAACGAGCTGCTGGTGGGCGCCTGGATGTCTTAGCTGGTTAGAGTGTGAGCTCTTAACAAGGTTGCCAGTTCAATTCCCGCATGTGATGGTGGGCTGTGCGCCCTGTAACTAAAGATTGAGAACAGCAACTGGACTTGGAGCTGAGCTGCACCCTCCACAACTAGATTGAAGGACAACGACTTGACTTGGAACTGATGGGTCCTGGACAAATATACTGTTCCCCAATAGTCCCCAATTGAAAAAAAAAGAAGAAGGTACCAACAGGGAAGATGGGAACCCTAATCCTCAAATCCATCTTAAGTACTGAATTCAGGCTTCTTTTATGTCAAGGGGAGGGAAAATGGGAAGGGCTGTTTTTGTAAAAAATCAAAACCCAAGCAGAATTCCTCTAAGATTACATGTCTAAAGCAGGAGCTATTAGCCCGAAGGCCATGGGAACAATGCAGAATTGAACAAGATGAAATTAGAGACCCAGCTTGTCACACTGTTATAATACCCCCTTCCTCTCTCTCTCTCTCTCTCTCTCTCTCTCTCTCTCTCTCTCTTTCTCTCTTTCTCTCTTTCTCTCTCTCTCAATTCCTCAATTTTGAGGGAAATAGGGCAACTAGGTCCAGGTTCAATTAAGAGGGAGAATTAACTTTTAAGATGGAGTCAGATTTGTCTGTCCGTTGTGCCCTTCCTATCTGGCTCTTACAATCTCACATGCCCACCTATTCAAGATGGTCCCTGAGCCTTAGAGGGGACATTCTGGTGTTCAGTTTACAAGCAGAGACCACAGCAAGGGCAAAAGAAGCAGCAGGCCAGGATACCTATACTCTCACATAAGATGAAGTCATTTGTTATAATGTCATCCCCACAGTGATGAATTGGCCACTGTACAAACCCCTCCTTGTTCAGCTAACAAGCAATCTAAAGCGATCCCATTGTTTGAGGACCCACGAGCCAAGTAAGCCAAGGTGGTCTGGTGGAGTCTTAGAGCTTGAGCAGTACAACCAGCCAAGTGGCTGACTATGTGGGTTAATTCTATAACATTAATATTTGATAAGATTTATGAAAACAAGAGAAAAACAAAGGCTAATGATCAGAGCAAATTATAAACCAGTTTCTGAGTCTGTTAGACTACCAATCAAGACGACCTTCAGAGGCAAGTCTCCAAGCTTCACTCTTGCTGAATGAAAGGAGGCAATGGCAATCCAACAGATTCTCCTGGTCTGCAGTGCAAACGTCTCTGATGATGTCATCAGGTGCTCAGGTAAACGCTGTGTGGCCTACACAGATCACTTCCTGAGATCTTACAAGCATGAGCTGTTGTAATGATTTTTCCGAAGTTTACATCATGTCCTCTATCATGTTTCCCCCAAAATAAGACCTAGCCGGACAATCAGCTCTACTGCGTCTTTTGGAGCAAATATTAATATAAGACCCAGTATTATATTATATTATTATATTATATTATATTATATTATATTATATTATATTATATTATATTATATTATATACCCGGTCTTATAGTAAAGTAAGACCAGGTCTTATATTCATTTTTGCTCCAAAAGACGCGTTAGAGCTGATTGTCCAGCTTGGTCTGATTTTCGAGGAAACACAGTAGCTACAGTCTGCAATTGCAAGGCTCAGCTCAGAAAAACCACACCACACCACACCACACCACACCACACCACACCACACCACACCACACCACACCACACCACACCACACCAAACCAAACCAAACCAAACCAAACCAAACCAAATCAGTTTTAGTCCTCAATAATGCCAAGACAAAGAATGGGAGAAAAATGAAACACTAGTTCAGAGAGTTGCAGCCAAACACATTCACTAGAAAAATACAGGATCCAGTCCAGTCCACAGGTGAAAAATAAAACAAAAACAATTAACTAATTAAAATCTAATATCCACAACTGGGCATTACAGTTTCTATTGAAATAACTTTTCTCTCTAAAATCACTCTTGTTTTTATCAAAAATAGCCAGTTAAGTTGAATTTACTGTGTAAGTCTAGCTTCAATAAATTTGGCCTGATAATTGTATAAATGCAATATGAATAGCAATGCATCATTCAGCACTTTTAAATCTGCTTTGCTGGAATTTTGTAAGGAATTGCCAGATTAAACTTTAGCCACTTTTATTTTATTTTATTTATTTTATTTTATTTTATTTTATTTTATTTTATTTATTTTATTTTATTTATTTTATTTTATTTTATTTTATTTTATTTTATTTTATATTTTATTTTATTTTATTTTATGTATTATTAATTTCAATTGTACAAACCAACATGATTAGACATTTAAACCCCTCACAAAGTGATAACCCCAACAAGTTTACTATGTGTCTGACACCGTACATAGCTATTATTGTATCATTGACTATATTCCCCATGCTGTACTTTATATCCCGTGACTATATATATTTTTAAATTATAGTTAACATCCAATATTATTTTATAGTAGTTTCAGGTGTACAATGCTGTGGTCAGGCATTTATATAATTTATGAAATGATCCCCCCACGAGTCTGTCTGACACCCTACATAGTCTTTACATCATTGACATTATTGACTATATTCCATTACTGTATTTCACATCCCTGTGACTATTCTGTGGTTACAAACTTGTACTTCCTAATCTCTCACCTTTCCCACCCATCCCCCAACCCCTCCCTCATTTAGAAGCCATCAGTTTCTTCTCTGTATCTATGAGTGTATTTCTGTTTTGTTTGAATGTTTATTCTGTTCTTCAGATGCCACATTTAACTGAGATCATACGGTATTTTTTTTCTCTGTCTGCCTTATGTCACTTAACATTGATATACATATATCACAATTTCTTTATCCAATCATTTATTGATGGCTGTTTCTGTTGTTTCCATATCTTGGCTATTGTGAATAGTGCTAGAGTAAGCATTGAGGTGCATAATCTTTTCAAATTATTAACAGTGTTTTGGATTTTTTTGGATAAATACCCAGAAATGGAATTGCTGCATTATAAGGTAGTTCTATTTCTAATCTTTCGAGGAGCCTACATACTGTTTTTCATAGTGGCTGCACTGATTTGCTATCCAACCAAAAGTGCACAAAGGTTATCTTTTCTCCACATCCTGGCCAAAAATCAACATCCTGTTGATTTTTTTTCGTGATGGACAGTCTGAAGGAGTGATGTGATATTTCATTGTGGTTTTAATTTGCATTTCTCTGATGATTAGTGACATTGATCATCTTTTCATATGTCTGATGGCCATCTATATGTCCTCTTTGGAGAAATGTCTGTTCAGGTCCTCTGCCCATTTTTTAATTGGATTGTTTACTGTTTTGGTGTTGAGTTGTATGAGTTTTTAATAAATTTTACATATTAACTCCTTATCAGATGTGCTATTGGCAAATCTCTTCTCCCATTCAGTAGGGTGTATTTTCATTTTGTTGATGGTTTCCTTTGCTGTGCAAAAACTTTTTAGTTTGATATTGTTCCATTTGCTTATTTTTTTTCTTTTCTTTCCCTTGCCTGAGGAAATATATCAGTAAAAATATTACTAAGGACAATGTTTGAGAATTTACTTCCTATATTTTTTCTTCTAGAAATTTTGTTGTTTCAGTTCTTACATTTAAGTCTTTAATCCATTTGAGTTTATTCTTGTATATGGTGTAAGAAGGTGGTCCAGTTTTATTTTTTGCATACATCTGTCCAGTTTTCCCAACACTATTTATTGAATAAACTATCTTTATGCCAATACATATTCTTGCTTTCTTTAGTCAAAGATTAAATGACTATAGAGGCATGGATTTATTTCTGGGCTCCCTCTTCTGTTCCATTAATCTCTGTTTTTTTATGCCAGTACCATACTGTATTGATTACTTTGGTCTTGTACTAGAATTTTATATCAGGTAGCATGATACCTCTAGCTTCGTTCTTCTTTCTCAGGATTGCTGTGGCTATTTGAGGTCTATTATGGGTCCATATAAACTTTAGGATTATTTATTCTAGTCCTGTGATTCATGTCATTGGTATTTTGATAGGGATTGCATTGAATCAATATATTGCTTTGGGTAGTATGAACATTTTAACTATTAATTCTTCCTACCCATGAGCATGGTATATGTTTCCATTTCTTTGTATGTTCTTTAATTTCTTTCTTCAATGTCTTATAATTTTCTGAGTACAGGTATTTACTTCCTTAGTTAAATTTATTCCTACATACTTTATTTTTATTGATGTAATTGTAAACGGACTTGTTTTCTTAATTTCTCTTTCTGACAGTTTGTTATTGGTGTTTAAAAAATGCAACCAATTTCTGAATATTAATTTTGTATTCTGCTATTTACTAAATTCATGTATCAGATTTAACAGTTTTTCTGGTAGAATCTTTTGGGTTTTCTCAATATAGTGTCATGTCATCTGCGAATAGTGAGTTTTCTTTCTTCCTTTATAATTTGGATGACCTTTGTCTTTTCCTTGTGTTATTGCTGTGGCTAGGACTTCCAGTACTATGTTGGATAAAAGTGGTGAAAGTGGAGAGCTTTGTCTTTTTCCTGATCTTAAGGAAAATGCTTTTAGCTTTTCCCCATTGAGTATGATGTTAGCTGTGGGTTTATCATATATGACCTTTATTATATTGAGATATGTTCCCTCTATTCCCACTTTGTGGAGAGTTTTATCATAAATGGATGCTGGATTTTGTCAAATGCTTTTTCTACATCTACTAATATGGTTACATGATTTTTAATTTTCATTTTGTATATGTGGTGTATCACATTAAATGATTTGCAGATATTGAACCAATTTGCATAACAGGAATGAATCCCACATGATCACGGAGCATCATCTTTTTTAATGTATTACTGAATTCAACATGCTAATATTTTGTTGAGGATTTTTGCACCTATGTTCATTAGGGTATCAGCCTATAATTCCCTTTTATGCTAATGTCTTTGTCTGCTTTTGGAATCAGAGTGATGGTGGCCTCGTAAAATAAGCTTGGAAGCTTTCCATTCTTGAATTTTTTGGATGAGTTTGAGAAATACAGATGTTTATTCTTTTTTGAATGTTTGGTAAAATTCACCTGTGAAGGCTTTTTATCCAGGGTTCTTGTTTGTTGGGAGCTTGTTGATTATGATTCAATTTCACTAGTAGTAATCAGTCAGTTCAGACTTTCCGTTTCTTCTTGATTCAGCCTTGGAAGATTGTATGCTTCTAGGAATGTATCCCTTTCTTCTAGATTGTCCGATTTGTTAGCACATAGTGGCTCATAGTATTTTCTTAATTTATTTTTATTTTTATTTATTTTTTATTATTTTTTTTTTATTTCTATGGTGTCCATAGTTACTTCTCTGCTTTCATTTCTTATTTTATTTATTTGGGTTCTCCCCCCACCCCCATCCCTCTCTCTCCTATGAATTTCCCTCTTAGGACTGTTTTTGCAGTGTCCCATAGATTTGGGGCCATTATGTTTTCATTTTCGTTTGTCTCAAGATATCTTTTGATTTCTTCCTTGATCTCATTGTTGACCCATTAATTATTTAGTAGCATGTTATTTAGCCTCAGTGTGTTTGCGTGTCTTTTAGTTTTTTTTTTTTTTTTTTCCTTGTAATTGATTTCTAGTTTAATACCATTGTGGTCAGAGGAGACACTGATATGATTTTAATATTTAACAATTTACTGAGACTATTTTGTTGCCTAACACGTAGTCTAGCTTGAAAAATGTTCCATGTGCACTTGAAAATAATGTATATTCTGCTGCTTTGGAGTGAAATGCTCTAAAAATATTAATTAAATCCACGTGGTCTAGTGTGTCGTTTAAGGCTGCTGTTTCCATTTGATTTTCTGTCTGGAAGATCTGTCCATTGTTTTCAGTGGGGTGTTAAAGTGGCCCATCATGACTGTGTTACTGTCAATCTCTCCTTTTATGTCAGTCAATATTTGTTTTATATATAATTAGGTACTTCTATGTTGGGTGCATAGATGGTTACTAGGGTTATGTCCTTTTGTTGGGTTGATCTCTTTATCATTATGTAATGCCCTTTGTCGCTTATTATAGTTTTCATTTTAAAGTCTGATTTGTCTGATATAAGTATTGCTATCCTAACTTTTTTTTCATTTACATTTGCATGTAATACCTTTTTTCATTTCTTTACGGTCAGTCTATGTGTGTCCTTTGATCTGATGGGGTATCTTGTAGACAGCTATGCATGGGCCTGTTTCCTTGTCCATTCAGCTACCCTATGTCTTTTGATTAGAGCATTTAATCTATTTACATTTAAAGTGATCATTCATAGATACATAGTTATTAACATTTCATTATTCATATTTTTGTTTGTTTGTTTGGTTTCTTCTTTCTTCTTTTGAAAGAAGCCTTTTTAAGATTTCCTGCAATGCTGGCATGGTGGTAATGAATTCCTTTAGCTTTTTCATGTCTGAGAAGCTCTTTATCTCTCCTTCAATTTTAAGTGATAGCCTTGCTGGGTAGAATAGCTTTGGTTGTAGGTCCTTATTTTTCATTATTTTGAATATTTCCTGCCACTCCCTTCTGGCCTGCAAAGTTTCTGTTGAGAAATAAGCTAATATTCATATGGGAGTTACCTTGTAAGTAACTAGTTGTCTTTTTCTTGCTGCCTTTAGGATTCTGTCTTTAACTTTTGCTATTTTAATTATGATCTGTCTTGTTGTGGGCCTGGTGTGGCTTCATCTTGTTTAGGACTTTCTGCATTTCTGGGCTTTTGTGTCTATTTCCTTTGCCAGGTTAGGAAAGTTTTCAGTTATTATTTCTTCAAATAGGTTATTGATCTCTTGCTCCCTCTCTTCTCCTCCTGGTACTCATATGATGTGAATGTCGTTGTGCTTGATACTGTCTCTAAGGTCCCTTAAACTATCTTCATTTTTTAAAATCATTTTTTCTTCTTGTTGTTCTGATTGGATGTATTCTACTAACTGGTCTTCTAAATCACTGATTTAATCCTCTGCTTCATCTAATCTGCTGTTGATTCCTTCTAGTGTATTCTTCATTTCAGTTATTATATTCTACCTTTTTGATTGATTTCTTTCTGATGGTTTCTCTGTCCTCCTTTATGCTCACTATCTTTTTGTTGAAGTTCTTACTATGTTCCTTAAGCATTCTTATAGTCAGTGTTTTGATATATGTCTCTAAATCAGGTAGATTTAGTTCCATTTCATTTAGTTCTTATTCTGGAGGTTTCTCCTGTTCTTTCATTTGGGATATGTTTCTTTGTTTCTTCATTTTGGTTGCCTCTGTGTGTTTGCTCCTGTGTATTAAGTAGGTTTCCTACATCTCAGTCTTTTCCGGGTGGCCTATTTAGTAGGTGTTCTGTGTGGTCCAGTGGTGCAGTCTCCCTGATCACCTGTGTGCATGTTTCAAGAGTGTCCCCTTTGTGTATTGTATGTATTTTCCTGTTGTAGATGAGCCTTGATTGCTTTTGGTGCATCAGTGAGTGGGATTGACTCCTAGACTGACTGGCTATGCGGATTGGCTATGCCCACAATGTATGAGCTGTTGTGTGGAGGCTGAACCCTGAGAAAGGGATTAACCCCTGTGGGTTCTTGTGCCTGTTAAGACCCCCTTTGGATTTGCTGCTTGTGGGGCTACCCAGGTAGAGCTCTTGTGTGGTCTGAAGCAGCCTCTTGGAAGAGGTTCTCAAGCAGGCCACTTTTGCCTTGCCTGTGACTGGGCCAGGGTTACCTGATAGGAGCTACAAAGCTATATGTGGTTGATTGTTGCCTGTGTTTGACTTGGAGGCATGGGGGTGGTCTAGCTGTGAACTGAGCCTGGCTACACCATCAGTGGGCCTGAGGCAAACTAGTAAAAGGCCTAGGGCACCCCTAGACTGTTGTTAAGTGCCAGCTCTTGGAAGACTGTTTAGTTGCATGAGCCAGGCTGGTTGACCTGCTGTTGAGAGTTTCCTGGTAATGCAATACTACCTTGGCAAGGCAGGGTCCCACAGAGTCACAAGTCATGGCTAGTGGTTTTTACAAAGTTAATGCAGATTAAGATCTTGCACCAGTGCCAGGCCTGTGACCACTTCATAAAATGCCCAGAGAACATTACAGTCAGCCATTGTTTGCCTTGGGCCTGCAGATTCCTAAGAGCTTCCCAAGAGAGACTGCAGAGCAAGTTGATATTGACTGCCCATCACCAGAAGTTCCCCAGGTTGTTGACATCTATCCACTTCTGTAAAAGTTTTCTTCAGCCCTGTTGGGCAGGGTTGGCCACCCGGGAGCCAAGAGGTCCCCCTGTGATGCAACACCAGGTGGACAAGGTGGGTATTCCAGGGAGTCATGGGGTGTGGGCTGTGGTTTTTACAAAGTTAGTGCAAATTTAGGTCTTGCAACAATGCTGAACCTGTGACCACTTTGAAAAATGCACTGAGGATACCGTGGACAGCCACCGCTTGCCTCAGACCTGCAGATCCTGATATTTGCCCTAGAGGCTGCAGCACAAGTTGTGGCTGACTGCCCACCACTGAGAGTTTCCCAGGCCACCAGTGACCATCCAGTTCTGTAAAAAGCTTTGTCAGCTTGTATGGCGGGACCAGCTACCCAGGAGCCAGGAATGCCCTTGGCAATGTAATCCTAACTGGGTTGTGTGGGGACACAGGGTATCACCAATGTGCACATACACAGATTTTACCAGAGTAATGTGGTCTTAGACTTGGCCCTTTGGGGGAGAGTTCAAAATAGAAAAGGTGGCCCCCTCTTGTTTGTTATATGTGAGGCAGGCTCCACACATGGATCATGATGGCTGTCCCTCCAGCCCTCACTGTGAAGACACACAACTCAGTCTTTCCCCTTATGTCTCTGGCACCTCTCTAATTGCCACCCCTCCATTGGAACCCAGGTATTTGCAAGTGAGTGCACCCTTTATGAAGACACCAAGTTTTCAGCCACCTTCCATCTCCCCAGGATAAGGGGACATAATCATTGCTGATTTTCACTGAGATGTTGTGGGAACTCCTTTTCCCAGCACAGGAGTCCTGGGATGGGAAACCAGATATGGGGCTGGAGCCTTTTCCTCTTCACGGGAGACCTCTGCTTCTGAGGCGTCTCTCCTGGTGTTCAACCATTACCTGTGGGTTTGGGGAAAGTCCATTTTTCATCTCTGTGCCCTCCTATGAGTCTTGATGTGGCCTCTTTTTTGTATTTTAAGTTATATGGATTCTGTTCAGCTAGTGTTCAGATGATTCTTGAGGTTGATTGTTGTATAGTTTATTTGTAATTTTGATGTGATCCTCGGTAGCAGCAGGCATAGTGTTTACCTAATCTGCCATCTTGGGCCTTCATCTTTAACTAGCTTCTTAAGGATAGACGCCAAGTCACATCCTTGCCATCTGACTTTGCCTGCAATGGATTTGGGTGAATTCTTCAGGTTATGAGGTCCCAAAAAATGTCTTGAGGTTCTTTCTTTGTATCTTCCAGGAAAGACTGCTGTGAACTATGTAAACAAGTTACCAGGGTGTTTTTCCAAGGGGCTTTCATTGGTGTCCAAAGTCAATCTAGTTCCTTAGAGCTTTCTCCTCATATCTGAATCTATGCATGTCTCTCTCAAACATTATACACCAGTCAAAGCCGATAAGCCCAGTTTCCAATTGTATCCTGTTATAAGGAGAACCAATTCTTATTGAATTTATGCAAACAACCATATTGCATTGAAAATAGTTATACTTATTCATTTAGAGTCTCCAAATTCTAGAGAGATCAGGTAGAGAGAAAAATGTCAATGTTTCAATACCTCTTACAAAGGTATAATTTACCAAAGTGCTCTTTTTAAAAAAAGTTTCCTTATATCTGGGGAAAAAAGCATTAAAAATCAGCAATGTTTTAAACAAAAAGCTATAAAAATTATAATCGTCCTTAGGTCATTCAGTCACATGCAATCAATTATTTTTTATCCTAATCATCTGCCAGCATTCTAGGAATCCAATTATTCCTTAGAGTTCTACAAATCCTTATCCAGTTTAAAGGCATGATCTAAAAATTCATTCACAGAAACATGTGTTCTAAAATAAGCCAGATTCCTCTCCATGGATCTTTCTGAAGATGAAGCATATATGCAAAAGCATCAGAGTAAAATAGTCACTGTCTTTAAATGACAACAACAAACAAAACAAAACAAAAAACCCATATCTCAAAATGGCATAGTTATAGATCTGATTATGGTGTAATTTACAGAGGAAGTTGCTTTACTCTGTAACATAACATTTTAAGATAGCAAATGAAAATATTGTATCAGGACATTTAAACTCTTAGAGATTATCTGTAGAACATTCATTTAGTAACAAGACTATATGAGAATATATGCATACAACTACAACATAATTATTATTTCTTTATTTGACAAAGATTCCCACGTAATTTCAACATACCAAATAAGCTTAATTAGTTTAATATTTCTCTTGTTTAAGGAGAGAAAACAAATCTTTTGAGGTGTTCCAGGGCCCATTGGAACAACTGGAAGCCATTTCCAAGCTAAGAAAAAGTCTCCTTTTAAAATTTGAACCCTGGGAAAGTTACCAAGCATACTTGACCAAAAAAATCATGTATCATTATGAAAACAACACTAAATTATTCACAAGCAAGACAATAAATTGAGTACTCTCCTAACTAAGCCTCAGATAGATTAGGCAATTTATACATTTCAAATTCAAATGGCCAAACAAATGAATGCAAATGCACTGGTTCACAAATAGGGAATAATCCAGCAGAGTACCCTAGCAAATGGAAAATAAGTTGGCTTAGCCCCAAAGAAAAGATCAAATGGAGCAGAAGGAAGCTTTCAGTTGTACACACCATGGCAACTTACCCTATTTCCAAATTGAGCCTGTCAGCTAGCAGAGAGACACAACAAACAAATGGGGTCCTGATCTGCCAAATGCAGATGACTGTCCCAGGGACAGAAAGCCCAGAGAGAGAGACAGGATTCCCAGCTGCTCACTCAAGAGTAATTTACACCATGAAACAGACGGTAAGCTGAAGTCCAAAGACATTTCCTCATTCCAAAGAAGCTGTGTGTGCCAGTGGTGACAGGTGGCACAGGAGAAAGTCCCTCCCAAGCCCCCAAGGCTTCGGTCTCACAGAGGGGAACCCCAGCTGACAGTCTGCCATGGACACTACCTCCTGGCTGATGCTCACCAAATTGTTACCAGTCCAAAGTCCAGGCGCCTGATGCTTTCAAAGGCCAAAACTCAAAACATCAGAATTTGGAAGAAGGAAAGGTTTATTGACCCAGAAGTTGCCAAATGAGAAAATGGGAGCCTTAATCCTGAAATCCATCTTAAGAAAGTACAGAGTTCAGGTTTCCTTTTTGTCAAGGGAAGAAAAACTGGGAGGGGCTGTTTTCCTAAGAACACAAGCCCCAAGCAGAATTTTTCTGATGATTAGCATGTCTAAAGCAGTAGCTATTAGCCTGAAGGAACAATGCAGATTTTAACAAGATGGAGTCAGAGAGACAGAATATTTCACTCTGTTACAGCATAGTTTTTAAATTTCCACTGATAATGTGTGAGAGTGAGTACTTTTCCACTTGGTCTCCCCATAGTCAGATGGGTACATACTTCAGAGGGGAACTCTGAAGGGATGTATTTGCCCATTTTTATCTCACTAACTTAACCACCATTTACCAATTTCCTCCTGCGACAGCCAGAGGTGCATGATAATGGCCTGCAGAAGCTGCTCAGCTCTATGGTGAGAAAAGGCCACAGTCGGGAACACTGACACCATCCCAGTGTCAGTTTAGAGAAGAATCAACACCACATAGTTTTTATCTACCAATTCTGCAAGGGCATCCAGGCCCCCTTTTCTAGGTTTGGATGGGATCTAGCCATTTCTCAGTGGCAGAAATGTCTTTTCTGAGTATTGCTACCTGCTTCTAATCTGTTATGGTATAGACAGGTCCATTACCCCTACTAAGGCTGTGCCTTACCTTTATTTCTCTTATGTCCTCCGTGTCCTCTAAAAATAGGCACAATCTTTTAATCAAGTGTTCACAGTGCATTATAGGCTATGGATACACAACTCAGTTAAGACTATTTAAATGTGGTGTGTGGGTGTGGGGTGCATATACTGACATTGCAAACATTAAAGCTGAGCTTGGAGACTTAAGTGACTAAAGGTCTTACTGCTCCTAAACTAACCTGTCTGATGAGCTTCAATCATTATGCAATATGGATTACCAAACCCAGCTGTGGTACAGTCTCCAACATCTTGAGCCTGAAATCCACCATCGTCAATGTCCAAGACACCTGAGATTACGTGTGCTTTACCCCAAGTGCCTGCTTTTAATTCCCCATTCCTTTTTCTGCAAAAAGGCCAATGCTATTGTCTTAAACAGTAGGCTTTACTTCTGAAGTGAACAAAAGAATGAAGGTAATGACTGACTGGAGTGGAAGGTTAAATATGTATATGAGTAATGAATGAGCTTCCTGCTACTTTGGAGTAGAGAATCAATTCCCAGCACCCACTTATTTTGCAGACTGGCTCTTGCAGAAGGTGTGATCTCATCCTGGACATGAGCTGGAGGGATGGTGAAAAATGGCTCAGGACAAGTGGCTCAGGATGCCCTATAACCATAACAGGGGCGTTTGGTGCCTGTTCTCACTGGCTCCTGCGTTTAAAGCAGTTGGACAAGACACCTGACAGGGAGGAACTTTAGGATGTGGCAACAAGGCGAGCTTAGATGTCAGCACAAACAGTGCACTGAACAACTCCATGGAGAACCACTGGTGGACACAGCTTCATCTTCAGTTCCCAGCAAGCCATTTTCCTAACAGTGACTGTGTTTCTCTCGGGGTCTGCTCCTGCCTTTCCCGCTCCACTCCAGCACTGCTGACATGTCTGCAAAGAAAACTGAAATGGCAATTTTCAAAAAAATTGTCATGCTGTACATCAATGTTGGGGATGTGATGAGGAAGAGGGCCAGGACCCTGGACTACTTTACGCTCTCAAAATTTCATAAATATCTTATATTCAGTCTGGTGCAAGTCTGGGTTATGCCTATTAATGCTCCTGGAGAAACCTTTTAGATTTATTGTTAGTGTCAAGCAGAAGAATCTCCCCTAACCCTGTTAGCTCTTCTGGCTGGTCAAATAATTCAAAAGACATACAGCAGATAACCAAGAGAACATAAAATTTTAATACATGTACATGGGGAATTAACATAAGCATTGAAAATTACAAAGACAGTGCGGATATATATATATATATATATATATATATATATATATATATATATAATAATTTTGGACTAAGGAGGGGGAGGTATTCAATTCACAGGTAGATGAAAAAAGAGCAACTAGTTGGTAAACAAATTCTTTCAGGGCCACCTAGAAACAACAGGACAAAGGAGAATCCCATGGAACAGACTTTTGCTTGAAGTCTGCCACATTTAACTTATATGTGCTAAGGTGAATATGCTAAGGTTCCCTTCTTGAAGTAAGTTTTTCCATCTGAATCTCTTTAGGCAGTTAAGGGAGCACCACCACCACCAACAACAACAACAATTAAAACTTTCGCTGGGCTTTAACTTTTTTCAGCTGGGGTGGCACATTCCGGGAAGACGCACTCCTAACCTGCACAGTAGCCATATCTGCAAACCAGTTCTGACAGAGGAATAAAACCTAATTGAGCCAGGCTGGTCTCTTTTGCTCTGTTGTGTTGGGAGGTTGTACATATGCATGTGTCTTAAAGGAAATAAGAAAGCTGCATTGATTCAAACACACTAAGGAAAAAGAGAGCCTACTTTGTGCCTTTTCTATCTTGTCTGTCAGTGCCAAATATTCTTTGCAGTTTCTTTTCCTCCTTTTTATCCCTTTCAATTGTACACTAAGATGAACTGACCCCAGGAGCAGCTATTCCATTGTTCTCTTAGATCCTCTTGGTAGGGGCAGAATACTAGGTGAATGACCCCTAATGTCATTAGGCATTTGCATTGTCAGTATTTTGAGATCTATTCACGTCTTGCATTTCATTATAAAACTCAGAGTTTGGGAGAAAGAATGCTGGACTTATAAATCCCAAGACTGGGTCTTTGTTCTTTCTCTGTATTAGTGACCATACCCCAACCTTGAATAATACTGAGACAGAATAGTGAGCTTGTCCCTAGGTAGACAGGGAGGTCCCTGGTGGAATAAGCAAAGACAGCCATATCCTAAAACTCCAGGCTTTGAAATCACTCCTCACTCTAGGACATAATGTAACAAGGCCTTGAGATTAATCATAAAATTCCTTTTGGCCTGACAAACGGAACAGATCTGATAGATATGAGTGGGTTACTTTGCTAATTCCTGTAGGATGGGCAAGAACAAACCTGGTAGACGAATTTCATTAGAGGCACCAGTTCCCTTCTTCAAACAGTTCCTTTCTTTAAACAGCTCCCTTCCCCAATCAGGAAAGGGAAGGTATAAAAGTAAAAGCTTTTGCCTCAGTCACTGGGCACCCCATTCGGGACCCTGTCCCACTCGGGAGCTCTGACTCTTTGCTTTCAATAAACTCTCTTCTTTTTAAAACTCTTTTCCTCTCCTGGGTCCGTGTTTCCATTCTTCGGTCTCATGAGACACAATCCCGGCCCACACCCAGAAACTGCCGGCAGATCCAACATCATCTACATCATTTGGGGACTGACAGGAAAAACATTCCTCCATCAATACGGCATTTCAATTAAGTTCAAGAACTTGTTGCAACAATGTTGCTAACCTTTTGTGATATCAGAGGGATTATTCATTATAAATTTGTACCAACTGGACAGTTACCCAAGTTGACCATTTGGAAGTGCTGAAAAGGGTACGTGAAAAAATTAGACAGCCTGAACTTTTCACAAACCATTCATGGCTCTTGCATCACGACAATGCACCAGCTCACATGGCACTGTCTGTGAGAGAAGTTTTAGCCAGTAAACAAATAACTATTGGAACACCCTTCCTACTCACCTGATCTGGCCCCCAATGATTTCTTTCTTTACCCAAAGATGAAGGAATTATTCAAAGGAAGACATTTTGATGACATTCACGACATCAAGGTTAATACAATGACAGCTCTGTGGCCATTCCAGAAAAAGAGTTCCCAAACTGCTTTGAAGGGTGGACTAGGCACTGGCATCAGTACATAGCTTCCCAAGGGGAGTACTTCAAAGGTACCATAGTGATATTCAGCAATGAGGTATGTAGCACTTTTTCTAGGATGAGTTTGCGAACTGAATTGTCAGACCTCATACATCTATTTTCCTTCCTTGAATCAGGAATAAACTGTAACTTGGAAGCATTGTCTTCTAGGCAGGCATCCTTGTATGATGGAATGTGTATGGCCCTGGGGGCTCAGAGAGACCCTACACTCAGTATTAGGCCCCTCATGACCCATGGTGTAATCCTAGGCGAAAGAGCTGCCGTCCCTAAAGGGCTGCTGTCCTCTGTTAAATAGGAAGAATGGCGCCTGTCTCACGGGGCTATCATGAGGATTAATGTGATCCTGTTTGTGTGGTGCCTGGCACAGACATGGCTCTGTGAGCAACACAGCTCTCTGAACCAGGGGACTACAATTTTTCGTACCATAGAGTAGGCAGCCTGAAAACTAGGATGAGAAATATTGAGCTCACGGTCTGTCCCATCTGCTGGTGCTGACACCCTGATAAAAACATCTCTGTCCATCCTGGTCTGAACCCTTCAGAGTATCTACTCTTACCCATCGGACCAGGAAGAACAGATGCATTTTATTTCTCTTATCAGTTTGAAAATAAGGTTTCTAAATGTTACTGGACAGTGTGTTCGTCCCCCTGATACCAGCAGAGCCAAACACTGAACACCGAGATTTGTAGTGGAGGAGTTAGAGTTGTTTTATTGCTAGTGCTATGCAAAGAGAACAGAAAAGCTATTGCTCAAAAGCCTAAACTCTGTGATGGTTTCAAACGGGCTCCTTTTAAGGGCAAAAATCATGAAGAAGGGGTTCAATGTCATGGTCTGTGTTGATTGGTTGGTTCTGATGTTAAGCTTCCATGGTTTTCTTAATCTGATTTATTTCTGCCCTGGTGTCATCCTGTCTGGGGTCTTCATTCCTGGGGTCAAGAGGTCTTCCTGTTTCCAAACAAACCAGAGTTCTGTAACACATCCTAGGCTTGTGTGTCAGCGATGTCACCTTAGGAGCAGAAAACAAATCTATCTTGTGCTTAGCAGACTACATCCTTCCCTTATCTCAAACAATTCATTTCTGGAAACTGGTTTTACAGGCAGGTTCCCAGGCTCCTGGACATGGCTACATTCTTTCCTAGTCTTTAACTAGCATCATAACAGCCAGCTGCGGGGGGCAAAATGTGTTTTTCCTCTCGTATTTTAAGTTCTTCTAGCGGGGCTAATAATTAAATTAACAGAGACAGATGAACAGGAGAAAATGTATGTCTATTAAATAAATGCATATTCATGGAGCATAAGAATAGAGACCCAAAGAAGTATTGGATAGTTGAGGTTTATACACCATTCCAAAGCTAAGAAGATGAGGAGATTGTAATTTGAGACTTCAAAGGGTAGGAAAGCCATTCACGTGGCAGAGGAAAAGCAAATGTTTGCTTTGTGACAGACAAGGCAGCCAAGGCTTTTAAGAAGGCTAACTTATTAATTTTAACTGAAAGCTAAATTCTGCTTTTTTTGTGGTTTTATTTTATTTATTATTATTATTTTATTATTTTATTTTTATGATTTGCTATCAGTTTCAAAAACCCAAGTTCTAGGTCAGCAAGAAAGCATGCTGTGGTTGATCAAATGGGGCACAACCTGGGTGCCTGTGCTATATGTTACCCATCCCAGAGTGATATGATGTCCTCACACCTAGCACTCACAATACTAATCTCCCAGCAGGAATCTGGCATGGCAACCCAGACCTGTCATCAGTGGTATGTTCAGGGCCAACCCAAACGGAAAATTAGGGAGGAATTTCCTGGTGGAAGTGAAAAAATACAGCAGGAATGAGGGTAAAATCCTTTAGGGGTGGGAACTAAATAAGATCAAATTAGGGTAGAAAATGGCAAATTAATTCCAATCAGAGATCTGGTCTACGAAAACAGATGAGGGCCAGCGGGTGAAAGGGTTGGTTGCCAACTAGGCAGTGCCAAGAACTCCTTAGTCCAGTGCACTGAAAAAGAGTTAGATGCCCCTGCTATGCTGTGAAAGCCTCCATATGCGCCTGTCTCAGTGTCCACCAGAGTACACTGGACTCTCCTGGTTATGCATCAGTTCCCCATCTGGACTGCAAGCCTCTTGAAAACAGGATCTCCATTTTTCTCCCGTTTGTGAGACCCAATGCAGGTGCTCAAGGAAGGCTCTGTGGGTAAGTGAACGAATGAATGGATAAGTCATGGACACAAGTGAATGGTCCTCATTCAGCTTCCTGAAGACACAGGATGGCCTTTCCTATGGACATCAGGATGTTACAGAGAGGCTGAAGAGACCCAGTTCTTCCAGAGCCTCAGTAAGGACTAGAGCCAGATGGGAGCCTGGCTGTGCGTAGGTACTCAGAATGGACATCAGCCACTGGAGCCATGAGAGTTAGGGAACTGGATACAAGTAGATTAATTTAATTCCAACGCCTGCTGGGACTCTGGGAAGGGCTGAAGTGATACTGGCCCATCTTTCTTCTACCAGACCCAGGGAAGGGAGCAGCATAGCCTGCAGGCACATGGGAGTCACAATAGAATAGTTATTAAAAGGAGCACTAGGAGACTGTGTAGAATATCAGAAATGGAGAAAGGACTGTGGCAAGGGAAAGAAGTCTGCAGTACCCTTCCCATTGTGTGGTAGCCTCTCACTCTGGCTGTCGTCTCCAAACCTGGGCCCCTTCTTTCCCGTCATTCTTATTGGCCCCATTGGGTCAGAGCAGCAAGATTAGGATGCAGAACATGTAGCAGTCAAAGTTTTAATCCCAGCTTGACCTTCATCAAATCGTGGACTTTTGATTGTTTTTGACCTTCCTATGTCTTTATTTCTTCATCTGTAAATCATAGCTAATAACATTATACAGCTCAGTGTAAGATTAAAAGAAATAATGCACAATACCTGGAATGCACAGGTTCTCAACACAAGGCAGCTGTACTTATTTGTTTGTTTATTTCAGTTACACTTGACATTCAATATTATTTTATATTAGCTTAAGCTGTATAGCATAGTGGTTAAATATTTACATAATTTACGCAGTGATCCCCCCAATTAGTCTAGCACCCACCTGGCACGATACATAGTAGCTGCCACATTATTGACTATATTCTGTATGATGTAGTTTACATCCCCGTAACTGTTGTGTAACTACCAATTTGTATTTCTTAATCCCGTCAGCTTTTTCACCCAGTTGCCCAAGCCCCCTTCCCCCTGGCAGCCATCATTTTGTTCTCTGTATCTATAAGTCTGTTTCTGTTTTGTTTCTTTGTATATTTTGACCTTTAGATTCCACATATAAGTAAGACCATATGGTATTTGTCCTTCCCTGTCTGAATTATTTCACTTAGCATAATGCCTTTAGATCCATCCATGTTGTCACAAATGGTAAGATTTCATTCATTTTATGGTCAAGTATTACTACATTGTATAAATGTACCACATCTTACTGATCCAATCATCTACTGATGGGCACTTAGGTTGCTTCCATGTCTTCACTATTGTAAATAGTGCTGCAGTGATCATAGGAATGCATATATCTTTTCAAGTTAGTGTGTGGATTTCTTCAGCTAAATATTCTGAAGTGGAATTGTTGAGTCATAGGTAATTCTTTTTTGGGAAACTCCATATTGTTTTCATAGTGGCTGCACCAATCTGCAATCCCACCAACAGTGCACGAAGGTTCCCTTTTCTCCACATCATCCCCAAGACTTGTTGTTTATTGATTTATGGATGATAGCTATTGTGACTAGTGTCTTGTTGTGGGTTTAATTTGTATTTTTCTAATGATTAGTGACTTTGAGCGTTTTTTTCATATGGCTATTGGTCAGCTGTATGTCGTCTTTGGAGAAATGCCTATCAGGTCCTCTGCCCATTTTTTAATTGGATTGTTAGCTTTTTGGTGTTAAGTTGCATGAGTTCTTTATAAATTTTGAATATTCACCCCTTATCAGATGTATCCTTGGTGAATATTTTCTCCCATTCAGTAGCTTCACTTTTTATTTTGTTGATGGTTTTCTATGCTGTGCAAAAACTTTTTAGTTTCATGTAGATCTATTTGTTAAATTTTTCTTTAGTTTCTCTTGCCTAAGGTGAAAGAGAAATGGGTTTATTTCTGGGCTCTCTATTCTGTTTTACTGATTTATGTATCTGTTTTTATGCCATTCTCATGCTGTTTTGATAACTACAGTCTTGATGATATCAGGTAGCATGATACCTCCAATTTTGTTCTAGTACTTTCTCAAGATTGCCATTGCTATTCGGGGTCTTTTGTGGTTCCATATAAATTTTAGGATTATTTTAGTTCTGTGCAAAATGCCATTGGTATTTTGATAGGGATTGCACTGAATCTATAGACTGCTTGGGTAGTATGGGCATTTTAACTACATTAATTCTTCCTATCCATGAGCATTGTATATGTTTCCATTTATTTGCATGTCATATCTTTCTTTGTTGTTTTATAATTTTCTGAGTGCAAGTCTTTCACCTCCTTGGTTAAATTTATCCCTATTTATATTTATACCTATTTTATTATTTTTTGATACAATTGTAAATTGTTTTCTTAATGTCTTTTTCTGGCAGTTCATTGTTGGTGTATAAAAATGCAACCAGTTTCTAAATATTAATTTTGTATCCCGCTACTTTACTGAATTCATTTATCAGTTCTAATTTTTTGGTGAAATCTTTCTGTTTCTCTATATAGTATCATGTCATTTGTAAATAACAACAGTTTTATTTCTTCCTTTCCAATTTGAAGTCTATTTTGTCTGATATAAGTATTGCTATCCTTCTCGTTTTAAATTTCCATTTGCAAGAAATATTTTTTTCAATCCCTTTACTTTTAGTCTGCGTGTCTTTTGAACTGAAGTAGGTCTTTTTTAGATAGTATATGTATAGGTCTTGTTTTCTTATCCATTCAACTACTCTGTCTTTCCATTGGAACATTTAATCCATTTACATTTAACATGTTTATTGGCAGGTACATAGTTATCGCCATTTTATTATTTATAATTTTTATTTTTTTGTTTGTTTGTTTTTCTTCTTCCACTTAAAGAAGTACCTTTAGCATTTCTTGTAACACTGGCTTGGTGGTGATGAGCTCCTTTAGTTTTCTCTCATCTAGGAAGCTTTTCATCTCTCCTTTGATTTTAAATTATAACTTTGCTGGGTAGAGTAGTTTTGTTTGTAGGTCCTTGCTTTTAATCGCATTGAATATTTCCTGCCAATCCCTTCTGACCTGCAAAGTTTCTGTTGACAAATCAGTTGACAATTGTATGTAATTAGTTGCCTTCCTCTTGCTGCTTTTAGGATTCTCTTTTTGCCTGTAATCTTTGCTATTTTAATTATAATGTGTCTTTGTGTGGTCCTGTTTGGGTTCCTCTTGTTTGGGACTCTGCACTTCTTGGGCTTGTATGTCTATTTCCTTCATCAGGTTAGCAAAGTTATCAGTCATTATTTCTTCAAATAGGCTCTCAATCCTTTGTTTTCTCTCTTCTCCTTCTGGTACCCCTATGACGTGAATGTTGTTATACTTGATGGTTTCCCAGAGGTCTCTTAAACTATGCTCATTTTTTTTTTTTTTTTTTTTTTTTTCCTGTTCTGTTTGGGTGTTTTCTGTTACCTTGTCTTCCAAATCACTGATCGATCCTCTGCTTCATCTAGTCTGCTGGTGATTTCTTCTAGTGCATTCTTTGTTTCACTTATTGTATTATTCACTTCTGACTAGTTCTTTTTTTTATGGTTTATATGTCCTTTTTAATGCTTGCTATCTGTTTTTAGAAGTTCTAAGTTCCTTGAGCATTATATAATCATTGTTTGAACTCTTCACTGGTAGGTTTCTTTCTTTCATTTTATTTAGTTATCTTTCTGGAGTTTTCTCCTGTTCTTTCACTTGGGACATATTTCTTTGTTCCCTCATTTCAGCTATCTGTTTGTTTTTATGTATTAGATAGATCTTCTATGTCTCCCAGCCTTTGCTTGGTGGCCTTCTGTAGTAAGTGCCCTGTGGGGTCCAATGGTGCAGTCTCCCTGGTCACGTGTGCCAGTGCTCCAAGAGTATCCCTTGTGTGGGTTGTGTGCTCTTCTATTATAGTGCTATTAGCATGTCAGTGGGTGGGATTGATCCTCAGCCTGACTGGCTGTGGGATTTGGCCACCCCCACTGCTTATGGGCTGCAGTGCAGGGGCTGACCTCATAGAATGAGATTTACCCCAGTGGGCTCTGGTACCTGCTGAAACTTCCCTTGATGTGTGCTGCTTGTGGGGTTAATTGGGTGGTGGTCTGCTGTAGTCTGATGCCAACCTGCATGTATGTTTGTTTTGGGCCCTCTTTGGATGGGCTCCAGTGGAGACTCAGTTAAGCCCTGTCTGTGACCAGCCAGGGACTATCTGGTGGCAGCTACAAAGTGATCTGTCTGTGCTGGACCTGGAGTCGTGTGGGAAAGGTCATGCAGCAAATCCAGGATGGCCATGGCAGTTATTTTTAATGCCATCATAATGTTACTTTCATGCCACCACGCAGGCCATCAGATTCATGTGAGCCTTAGTTTCCTTGTATATAAAACATGTCCCCAAATTTCTTTTCTACTATTATCATAGAGTCTCTAAGAGTCCGTTTTTATGTAAGTGACTATAATGCAGTGTCAAACTTGGGAAGTGATATAGTGGACTTCCCATGGCCATCTGGGTTACCTTATACTTTGTACCTATCTGAACTAATAAAGAAACTGAGACACCCAGAATCAGTTCTCCTTCCATCACCATATGTGACCCCCTTTATCCTCTTCTACCACCCCTTCCCCCCTTACCCTCTGATAACCACTAAACTGTTGTCTGTGTCTATGAGTTTCTGTTTGTCTTATTCCTTTGTTGCTTTCAGTTTTATATCCCATGCATGAGTAAAGTCATATCATTCTTGACTTTTTCTGTCTGACTTATTTCGCTTAGCATAATAATCTCAAGATCCATCCATGTTGTCACAAATGGCAGTATTTCATCTTTTCTTAGGCAGAGTAGTGTTCCATTGTATATATGTATCACATCTTCTTTATCTGACTCTGGGTGATGAGCACACAGTGTGATACATAGATTATGAATTATAGGAATGTACACTTGAAACCTATATAATTTTATTAATCATTGTCACCCCAATAAATTTAATAAAAATAATTGATAAGAAAAGAAGAAAGAAACCAAGACACAAAGAAGCAAATGACTTGCCTGAGTTATATAATGAAAGAATCATATAATGCAAGACTGAAAGGTTTTTTAGAGGTCAACTATTTTATATTCCTCCATGCATAATACACCTGGTGAATAAGTGCTAAACAGAGATTTACAGACTAGTTGACAATAAGATTTATAAGAGTCAATAAATTGCATATATCTTTTATTTATTTACTTTTTACAATTAAACATTTAAAAATTTAAGACTCAAGAGCAAGCCTTTCACTATTACTATCATTTCCAAATGAAAAAGAAATAAATAAAACATGTGATTTGGGAGAGTGGGACATCAAGTGACTATTTCCCACCCCTCACATTATCTAATCCTGCAACAGTCCTGTCAGGCAAAACTGATCATTACTAATTTCAGTGCCCCTAATATCTAACTTTCTACATTGCAATGCTTCCAACTTAAGATGGTGTTGATTTTCTGATTCATTGACTAAGTGTTCCCTGATATTGTGAAATTATTATTAAGTTTGTTAGGAGTGATATTGGTGATTATTTTGGTAAGGAGGAAAAGAAGGAGTCCTTATGTGCATGTCCTTTCTGAGGAGGTTATTGAAGAAATATTGCCACTCAGGCACTCTTTCCTCAGGCTTCTGGTTGGGCTCAGTCAGTGGGAGACAGCATAAGGTGATGTGAGAGAGACAGGGAGTTGGCACTTTTCCCCGGCTCTTTCCTTTCAGTCTCTGCAGGCAAGTGCCCTCTCTCTCATTCATACACCTTGTTTAGTGATTCTGTTTCCATAGTCATCAGGATTGGCAACCCCACTTTAACCCTTGCTCCTTTAGGAGGGATCCGTTGTTGATGGTGCCCATGTCTCCTCCAGTATTTGTTCATTCCCATAACAATTCCCATACCAGGAAAGAAAGCCTTTAATAAACTCTCAGCTAAACCCTTGAGAATGGCTTCTATGTCTTGTTGAGACAGGTTAGTTAGCATGTTGCTAGGTAGACAGGGGTTCCTGGTGGAATAAACAAAAAAGCAGCCTTATCCTGAAACTCCAAGTCCTAGAATGTCTCCTTCACTCCAGGACAGAGACATGAGACCTCGCCTTGAGGTTAATAAATTATCTCAAATCCCTTCTGGCCAGACAAAGGCGCAGATCTGATAGATAGGAATGGGTTGGTCTTTTAATCCCTTCAGGATGGGCAAACAGGACAAACCTAATAGATTAAATCCATTAGAAGGCTCCAGCCCCTTTCCCCAACCAAGCAAGGGAAGGTATAAAAGTAAGAGCTTTTGCCTCAGTCACTGGGCACCCCCATTCGGGACCCCTCCCTCTCAGGAGCTGCAACCTCTTCTCCTGCCTCTAATAAATTATCTTCCTTTACACTTTTTGCCTCTCCTGGGTCCGTGTTTCCATTCTTTGGTCTCATGAGACACGATCCCAGCCCACACCCAGAAACTGCCGGCAGATCCAACATCATCTACATCATTTGGGGACTCAGAGAAAAATATTCCTACTTCATTGTCAGAACTCTTTCTTGCTAGAAAAAAAAGACAACAAAAAGGGGTTGGAGGTAGGTAGTAGTTATTTGTTACCAATGAAACAAGATGGGCTTCATATTAATTATATTTATGCAGGGACATGAGGACTCAATAAGATTCTCTCTACTTTTTAGTTTATTTGAAAATTTCCATAATCAAAATTTAAAGTAAAGATTGTGTACTGTAATGGGGATGGTCTAGCCTCACCCTTATTACATCTTCAGGGTCCTCAGGCAGCCAGTGGTCCCAAAGAGTAGAGAGGGCATCTGAGGATACAATCTTAAACCTTCATTAAAAAGTACTTGTAGGTAATTTGTTTAATGACAAACACACTATCAAGCAATTTAGGTTACTTATCAACAAAATTCTTCATTCTAATATTTATTTGAAATCAAAGCACAATTTGAAGAAATCTAACAATGATATTCTACAAAAGATTGTTTTGAATGATCTGGTTCTTCCTAGTCAAGAAATGGGGAGGAGGTCAAATGCTGAGACCTCTGTCGCCAGGTCTTTCTCTGGTTAACTGAGAAATCTGCCTTATACCACTCTTACTTTTTCCTTCATTTGCCTTGGAGCAAGTTTAATAGCTCACACAGAACGAAAAGCTATCACTGATTCCTAAAGATGCTGTGCCCCAGAGTCAGGCAAGCGAGGTGTGATACAGATGACATCAGCATTAGGTATGTAGAATTGCAACCTGTTCTCTTACTCAGGGTCACTTGCAGGGAGACTTTGAACGTTTGAAATGTGGTTTACTTGATTGGCAAATGGCTTTGTCAAAAAACAAACATAAGGATTGAATGCAAAAAATGTCTAAGAGCCTACTGATTTTCCTGCTTTAAAGTTGAGGTCATAGCCATTGATGGGATGTCTGGTGTTTCCCAGATAAGTCACCCCAAACACTGCTCTCCACAGTGGTATCAAGTGCTGTGGTTTCTGCCACACAAACTAGAGGTATTTTTCGCTTCTAGATGCCTGTGACTTTGAAGCATAGCTTCGTAAGACTTAAAAGTGAAAAGTAGTTTAAGAGATATACCAAGCAGGTGCTCTCAGTTCACTGCAATATTATGTGATACTGAAGCCCTGCAGAGCTCAGAAGACACCCCCTTGTCTCCGTGAGCCTGCTGTGAGCTTTCTGGCTCTCCACCCTCCCTCCCATCTGTCCCTGCAAAGGATGCCCTCCACATCTCTCATTGTTTCCTGTTTCACTCCCTCTCTTTTTCCTTTTATTCTTTGTATTTTCCTGTATTTATTTTTTTCTTTCTCTTTTTTTCCCCCCTTTATTTTTGTTTTTATTTTAATTTAAAAACTTCATGCATACTCATTTAAAAATAAAACCAAGCAATACTGATAAAGAATAAAGGGCACACTCAGACTTTCATCCTCACCCAGTCCCCATTTCCTGCCAGCTGGGTGTGTTCTCGCTGAGCAAGTGACTCTTGCACATACATGAACATACACACAGACACACACACACACATATATATATATATATATATATATATATATATATATATATATATGAGTAATATATATTTTGTGGATAAGTAACATATATATGTGTATATATATATATATATATACACATATATGTATATGTGTATATATATATATATACTCATATATATATTTATATATATGTTCACATATATATATGAGTACATTCTGCCCTGTGAACTATTCATAATAGGAAATTAAACTATAAATTAATAAAATAATTGCTTTATTTGTTAGATAAAGTTTAATTGTTAAAGTAATATTTAAAACTTAGCTTACATATTCTCAACAATATCCACAAAATTCTAAGGTAACTTAATCAGATATATTTTAGTTTTTGGAGGTATGTTCTGTGTCAATAACCTTCAATTAAAAAATAAATCACAGAATTGAATCAAGAACATAGGCTACCTGTCTTTATTCTATTTGGAGATTCGTTTAATGGAATATTTCAGTTGGATGAGCAGGGCAAATAGCAGGTCTGTCCCTGAAGGAAAGGAAATAGATGTATGAGGTTGGACAATTAAGTTCGTGAACTCATCCTAGAAAAACTGCTACATACCTCACTGCTGAATATCACTATGGTCACCTTTGAAGTACTCCCCTTGGGAAGCTATGCACTGATGCCAGAGCCTAATCCACCCTTCAAAGCAATTTTGGAACTCTTTTTCTGGAATGGCCATCAGAGCTGTGGTCATATTACCCTTGATGTCCTCAATGCTATCAAAATGTCTGCCTTGCAATATGCCTTCATCTTTGGGTAGAGAAAGAAGTCATTGGGGGCCAGATCAGGTGAGTAGGGAGGGTGTTCCAATACAGTTATTTGTTTCCTGGCTAAAAACTCCCTCACAGACAGTGCCGTGTGAGCTGGTGCATTGTCGTGATGCAAGAGCCATGAATTGTTGGTGAAAAGTTCAGGTCATCTAACTTTTTCACACAGCTTTTTCAGCACTTCCTAATAGTAAACTTGGTTAACTGTTTGTCCAGTTGGTACAAATTCATAACGAATAATCCCTCTGATATAAAAAAAAAGTTTAGCAACATCAATGAAACAAGTTCACGAACTTAATTGTCAGATCTTCATATATAGGTAAAAATAGTTCCTGAAGACCTGAACCCCACAATCCTGGCAACTGTGGTGGATGGCTGAGTCCAGGGTCAAAGGTTTGGGTCCTGAGTCCTGCCTCTGAAACAAGCCAAAAACACAAATGTGGGTTCACTCTGACAGGCCTCTCAACTTTTAGTGGAGTTTTCCAAACTCAGAGCCCAAGTGCTTGCAAGTGTGCTCTGTTAAAAAAAGACAATAGGTCCCAAATGGAGTCACTTGTGCTGAACCTCACATCACCAAACCTAGACTTAATACCTCATTTAATTATAGTTTCAACTTCTTCCAGGAGTGGACTCTTAAACCAGTCAATCTGGAATTACCTGTTCAGCACTAGTGAGGTCATTTGCCTGAGAGAGCTGCCATCCTCTAAATGAAGGTGATCTTGCCACAAACAATCCACTCTTGGCTAGTAACTTCATTGTGCCACCCCCATCTGCCTATAAAAGTCTTTCATTTTGTAGAGCTCTGCAGAGCTCCTTTCTATCTGCTAAATGAGATGCTTCCCAGTTCATAAATCATTGAATAAAGCCAATAAAATCTTTAAAATGTACTCAGTTGAATTGTGCTTTTTAACAGTTCATTTCTGGGGGTAAGATTGGGGGGATTGGAATCTGCCCCCACTGAGGTAGGGCTTAGCAAGGCAGTCTGCTGGGGCACTCACTCACAATGGGGTGCCAGATAGGTGAGGTACCTAGCTGGACCCTGGGAATTTAGTAAGCCCAAGGTCAAAGGTGGTTGTCACAGTCAGAGCCAGGGCCAGAGTCAAGAGATGAGAGTAAACTCAAGAGACTTAAGAACAGGTGGAGGGGGGGCTTCGGTGGTATTACATGCATTGATCTTTGAGGTCACTTGAGGGTAACGTAGAAGTGGCTCAGCTAGTATAAAGAACAGAGATGTGGCAACATGAGGAGATTATTTCTTCCTGAATTGGGTCATAAGGGAAGTGTCCATAAGACAGTAATGAATAATGTCAAGATCAAGGGCCAGTGAGGGCTGAGTGCTGAGACCTAACCATGGACTTTTCCTCTCCCTGCTCCTCTGATGTGAGCTGAGGCAGACACAGCCCCTCTGCTGCCTGTGGCCTCGCTCACTGCAGGTGACAGAGAATTCACTCTGGGCATAGTCATGCTTATGGGGGAAGCCACACTGCATTAGTTACAGTAACGTGAGCTGCTGTAAACAATGAACTCTCAAATCTCAGTGGCTCATCACAGTAGATGCTTGGCTTTGGCTCATGTAAAATATACTTGGTCAGGAAGCATGGAGAATTGGTTCTGCTTCACCCAGTTCTTTAAGGACTTGGGCTGACAGAGGCTATGCTCTCTTTATCCTGTGGCTTCTGAGGTCACCTGAATGTCATCCTCTAAGGAGCAGACCGGCAAGAGAGAACAGAAAATGGTATGAGAGGTTTCTATGGGCTGGGGCTCAGAGTGATGACATACTTCACTCCCACCCTATTTCATGGGCCAGAACTCAGTCTTATGGCCACACCTAACTCCAGGTCCTCTGAAAAATGTTGTCTAGCTATACCTAAGTGTATGCCAAGCAAGAAGGAGAGAGCATGGATTTGGGGAGGTCAGCTGCCTCTGCCACACCATAATTTGCATGTTGCCATTCCAACTCAAAGCATAGAATTCACCCTAAGAGTTGTGTATGTCTCTTCTTGAGGTTGATTACTACAAACAAATCAATTTAGGTCAGTTTTCTCATCCACTATCTACATGCAAACCAGAGGGGACAAACACTGCTGACTTGTGGACTGCATCTAACAGGTAGAAGTGTTTTGCTTATGAAAATATATTTGTAAAACAAACCACATAATGTTTTGCTATAACATTAAAAAGTCTACAAGAAATCCAGGAAGATTTCACAGGGAATCTGGATTTCCTGCCTCCCAAGTCAGTGAAGCCCTCCTCAACTCCCCAGAGCCCACCTCCTTGTGTGGCAGCATCACCTGGAGAAGATGGAAGCAGCCCCCTCCTACTGGTGCCTCTACATTCTGCATCAGACTCACCCTTCTTACCAGCACATGTACCTGGGGACTTGGGTCACTTGTGGGTATGTGAGGGTGGACTGTAAATTCTTAAAACTTCATATTTTCCTGCTGCCTGAACACTCCCACAAACAGGCTGTGAGCACCACCCAGGTGACCGGTGTACCAGGGTGATGAGGCTGGTCCCTGCTACAAGTTCCCCTCCCTGCCCCCCTCTGACTGTGACCCAGTGAGACTCAAATGCACCAATGAAATCCGCTCATGTTGTTTGCTTGGGTTCTCCACCTCTGGCCCCTAATAAAGGCACTTGCCTACAGGTACTCACTGTTTTTTGGCTCTTCACCTGCTTGATTGAGCCCAATCCTTGGGAGCTCCTCCCACATGGCCGCTGTCTCCAGGACCTTTGAGTATAATAAATTGTGGAGAGGAAGAAACCTCTCTCTACCCTCAATGTTCTTTCAGCTGGTCTAATAATCAAATAGACATGAGACAGATTAGCAGGAAAAAAATCACCAAATTTGATTACATACATATGTGTGGAAACCCCACATACATGAGAGAGTCAGACACCCCACATGGATGAGAGGTTCAGAGACAGAAAGGGAAAATGGGTCCATAAGACATTGTGAGTTAAGGATACGGTGAGGAACCTTGGGGCTTCAGAAGGTCATTGCAGGGAGAGCACTGTTAGTAATTAGTGGTTTGCCCAGCCCTATAGATGGGTCAAAGGATGTTGTCTCTGATAATCTATTATTATGGACAGGGTCCGTAATGCAAAATTCTAGGTACTTAAGTGGGGTAGGGGTGCCGGTATTTCTCTTGAGCCCACAGGGTCTTGGTAGTCCACATACCACTGAACACCCACAAAATCCTTTAGTTTCATATGCCTTTCCCTGGTTGGAGTGATCCTTAAGTACCCCACAAATGGGGCCTTCCTCCCCCGTTGACAAGACAGAGGGGTTCCCTCCAGTCTATACTCTCAGGGAGGGATTGCTCCTGGTCATCAGACGGTGCTGGTAGCTCAGGGCTGACAACCTCAGCCACCTGAAGTCTGGTAAAATATTCCTGACCAGACTGCTGTGCCTTGGAGTCTATCGCATGAAAAATAGTGGAGGCCTGGGGGAGTATCCATAGACCCTACAAATAAGGGAGACACTGAAGACCAGTCTGGCAGCAGCACAGGCCTGGGAGAGAAGGGGCCAGAAATGAAGGTAGAACAGTAGGAAATACCAGGCACAGAAGTCTGCAGGTGAGAAGCCTTGTTTACATTCCAGGGCATTGGAAAGGCCCTGAAGCACTTTTCAAGGGAAAGGGGGTGAACATATTTGCATTTTAGAAGACTCCTGTCCTTCTTTATCTGCTAAAGGATGAATAGGGTTCAAATAGGAGGCTGGTGTGGGGAAATACAGGTGCTGTGAGAGCTCGCTTCTGGCCTGCTGAGCGGAGTATAAAGAGTGCCCATTTTATCAAGATCAGGAAGCATAGGGCACCAGCTTCGCGTTGATGTCACTCAGCATTTGCCACTTTCAGTACCAGAGGAGCAAAGGGCAACCTCTTTTTGTGAGGAAGTTTCCATTTGATTGGAGCCCAGGGACTGACTCAGAAGCCATCATCACTGAAGCAGCTTCTGAGTTTTCCAAAGGATCATGCACACTCGAGCAGTAATTAATGATTTGATTAATTGTGCTTCAGGGAGTTACTGTCCAACAAAATCATCCAAGTAATTTAAATCTGCAATAAAGCAGAAGTGCAACAACATTTTGTGGCTGCACACGCAATGATTTGCTGGAGAGATTTAAAAAAGGAAGAAGAAGAAAGCATTTTTATTAGAGTCACATCCAAATGATCCATAGGAAAGCAATATTGAGTCACAAGTGATTTGATTACATTCCTCCACAATAGTCCTCCATGGCAGAGTCAAGTCCAGACGCATTTCAGTGAATGTGCATAATACCAAAGTTTCTGCAAACCCATACATTTCATTACAATTACTCTGCATGTCGAAGACAGAATATGTTACAGAATGTTAACCACCTTTTTATTCAGAATAAATTTCCTCTGCCATTAGCATCTGGCATCTGCCACTGATAGAGGCCCAAATTCCAGCCCCCTGGAAGTAGGAACTTCCCCTGCAAGCCTGCTTTCAGGGATCTGATTCTGGTGCACGTGTGCAAACCTCCCCATCCGTCACACACTCATGGAGCAAGCTGGGCCTTCCTCTATGCCAGGCATTGCCCCTGAGCTGAAGTAGCCCCAGGCTACTAGGAGAGATGGCCCCACATTGACGTGGACAAATGTGGTGTGGCATAAGAAGGAACAATGAGAAACCCTGGGTGCTGGTGGCCATCAGCAAGGACTACCTGCAAGTGATGAGGCTCAAGAGGTTAGCTGGGAGCAGGAGTAGGGAGGGCAGGCTAGGTATTTCAAGTGGCATCTAGTGGGCCAATTTGATGAAAAGTACACACATTTCTGAATAGATCATTGACTCAGAAGGACAGAAATGAAATCCTTAAATCAATAGTAGAATTGATTCAATGAGCCTTCAACCCAGGGGATACCTGTAGGGTCAACTGGGAGCCCTGCCTACTTTATTGCCTTAATCCTCTAATTCATGTTTCTTGAGCTGCTACTATAGTCCAGACATTGTTCCAGGAGCTGAAGATATAGGTGAAAACAGGGCAGACTCAGTCACTGTGGGTCTCACGCTTAAGTGGGGCCGAGAGACAATTAGCCAATTATGATAAGAACCAGGCAGGAAATTATTGTGTGGTACCTTCATTGGATGGCAGGGTCTTGGAGTCTGAAGAGGGTGTACTTGAACTGAGGTAAGAAGGGTGAGGAAGAGCAAGCATGGAAGTTGCTGGTGGAAGACACTGCAGGAAGAGAGAACAAGGAATCTGGAGCCTGCAGAATTGAAAGTCTGGGCACCTTACAGGGCCAAGGGGTGGCAGCTTGACGAATGAGTTGGAGGGAGTGGGGTGGGAAGAGGGGTGTGAGATGAGGCCGGGACCTCAAATAGCAGCTGGACAGTTGACTTGTACTGTAGTCCTGGGACTGTTCCCAAAACTGCCTGAGGCCACCTAGGCGTTGCATTCTTCCCAGGATGACTTTCCCCACCATGAGAGTTGGCCATGTGTCCAGGGAGCCCACAGGCTGACACCTTCTCTCCCTGGGTCATTAATAATAGTGCCCTCTCCTCTTTCACTCTCAAAGGTGTCCTGGTTTGACTTACAATTTTGATGGCCATCCTGGCTATGATCAAGGAAATAATTTTCAGACAGACCCTACAACCTACTCAGCTGACTTATTCTCCCTCCACGGATATGAACACTATTGAAAGTCTATAGACACCAAAATATAGCACTGTGGTCTAAATCAGAAACCCCTGGTTGAAAATATTTTTGGAACAGATGCTGTGTTTAATTATCTCTGAGAAGGTGAGATTTCATCAAATTTGGATATCACTTATATGACATTAGCTCCTGATTTCAGCTTTTATCTACTTTTCTTTAGTCTATATGACATATGTCAGGCACTGTTCAAAGGGGTTTATAAGAATGACCTCATTCATCCCCACAAGATCATGGTCCCTGTTTTACCCAAGGACTATGGAATCTTATCCAGGGCACATATGATGAGGATTTGAGCCTAGGCCAGAGGTTCTAGTGTCCACAGCCCTCTCCTGTAGTAATGACCAGCCCAAGCCCTTCTCTGGAGCTTCAAACCCCATTCCCAGTCAACGTGGCCGTATCCAATATAATGCCTCACAGACGCTCAGACCCAGCTCATCCAAACTAGAACTCTCAGTTTTGTTTTGTTTTGTTTTGCTCCCAGATTTACTTATTCTGCAGCTAGTTGGCAGAAGAGGATGTAGAGATACTTTCAAAGGAATCATAACCTAACTGCATTGCTCTTTGAAGCTGCCCAATTGTCTGGGTGAACCCCAGCTGCCTGGTCACCCACCTTATTCACATCCAGACTCCTTTGAGCTTCCCGACCCTTGTCTGTCTGCACCCTCGCCTCATCTGTCTCATTGCCCCCACTTGAAAACCTGAACCCCATTCCAACCCATGTTCCTTCCCCAACTGTTCGCCTCCACGCAGAACCCCTTCTCTTGTACTGACTCCTACAACCAGGCCCCATCAGATCTGTCTCTCTTGGGTGACCACACAGCCAGCTAGAAAGAACAATTGGAAGGGACTCTGGAGTCACAATAGGGCTCAAATCCTACCAGCTCTGGAACCTTGGGCAACAGGTACTGTGCTTTGCACTTTTCAAGCTCTTTAACATACTCCCTGAGAAGGTACTGTTATCTCATTTCACCTGCATTTTGTGTACAATTGGACTTTATTAGGAACCAACTTTCACAGGGACTAAAAGACTGATGCTATTTCTGTCTCATAAATTCACTGGCTGAACATGGATTTCAAGCACTGAGTAGGACTACGGTTGGTGCCTAGAGGACAGCCCACAGACACCGTGTGGGACCATTATGTCCCAGACCAGATTGGGAAAGAGAGAGCCCAAAGACCTTCCCTAAAGTGTGAGGTGCAGTCACAGAGGCACAGCAACCTGCAGCCACTTGGCACAGCCCATGCAGCCCGCCACCTCCAGAGCTCAGCAAGCCACAGAGAGGGCATAGTGAACATTGCCTGGTGATGTGATAGCTGTATAAATGATAAACGTCTAAGTATTACTTTGTCTTGGCCATGATACTTTTGAGGTAGGTAGTTTTTGACAAATGAGGAAACAGACTCAAAGAGATTCAGTAGCCTATGCAAGATTACACAGCTCATGAGCAGGAACAACATGTTAAATTCAGCTCAGCACTGAGTACACAGCAGACCCCTGATTGGGCATTTGGTCTGACATTATCTGATAATGCTTTAATTCGGAGAAAATACTCACCTGTGCTGCCATGTGGCACCCTGTGCTCGGTCACCTTCTCAGACAAGAGAATGAGATGCTACGACGGAGACTAGCTCCTCTGCTAGCTTCTGTGGCAGAATCAGGAGGAGAAATAAATAGAAAAAAATAAAAAGATTAGAATTTGGAACCATTCCTGGAGGGGTCTTACTCCTGTAAATTCCTTTGGCAGTGTGACTAAGCATCCACTCTCCCAAGCCTCCTTCAGCTGCCAGGACAAACAGGCTGGGCAGAGCCCTGGGGGCTGTCTGATTCCTATCACTAGACGCACTGGACGCATCTGAGCAGAGTCCAGTCAGGTGTAGTCAAGGAGGCCATGTCCTTGGCGGTTCAGGCTGAATGACCTCCAGGTAGTGTCCATTCTTGAGAGCTATGATACATGAACAAAGGGTACAGAAGGGTCTTTTCATGTCTCTGCAACATCACCCAACTTCACTCCAAAAAACTAGGCATCATCCTTGACTCTGCTCTTTCCCTTGACGTCCATATGCAATTGCTTAGCTCTGTCTCTCTAAATCATAGCCTGGACCCAACCGTTTGTCCCCATTCCCAGGAAACTACTCCAGGTATCTCCAGGCTACTGCTCCCGCACCTCAGCCACAGAGCATGTCCTGGCACAATTCTCCTCTGTAAGGTATTCTTTACCCAGCAGCCAGAGCCAGATTTCTAAAAGTTGAATCAGATTACATATTCCCTAGCTCAATATTTTCAGCATTGACTTTGCCTCCCTCTTTGAATAAAACTTCAACTTTTTAGCAGAGTCCACTGTGCTCTGTCCCTACTAATACTATCACTCACTCTGTACCACTCTCTTCTTTGCTCACTGGTCTCACATTTCTTGGATCACTCTGGGCTTGGCTCGGCTCCTCCCTCAAGATGCAGATGACAGGTCTAGTTCAATGGCACCTCCTCAGAGAGATTTTCCTTAAGGAGAAAGTTGCTTCATGGAATTTACAGCTATCTGATTTGTGTATTGCTCATATTCCCTACAAATAAGCTCCCAAAGGGCAGACATGTCATCTGTCCACTCCACAAGTATTTTCCAGGACTGGTGCATAGTAGGGGCATAATAATTATTGAATGAATGACTGAACATGGTAATTCGTGTCTTAAGCAAGGAAGAGCATGCCACATCGGGGAGAGAAATGTCAGGGCCTGCTGGATGTTAGGCTGAGAATTCCTTGCATTGACCCAAATATGCAGGCTATTATGGGTTGCTGCCTGCCCCAGTATTCCCGTCCCTTCCGTGGCCTCCATTGGGCCTAGTGAATGCCTGTTCATCTTCCAAGACCAGCACACTCCTCGTCACTGTGCCTGTACTCACTGACACACGGCCTTGTACACTACAGGACCCACATCAATGGGATGACCTCTCCACCCCCTGTGGGCCTGCCCCACAGACCCCCTCACTGATGGTAGCTCCCTGAGGTCAGAACATGGATCCCTATCATGAACACAGACCAGGCACATAGCAGGGCTCAATACCGTGCCCTGGCTGCTCAAGTGAGAAACAGAAAGGTCTGAATAGGGATTGTTTTCCTGTCTCTGCTCCCTTGGTGCATCTCCCCACCTCCCTGATCTGTGATTATTGGAGGGCCTTGGGCTGGTGCCTCAGTCTCCTTCCTCCTTGTTGCCCTCACTGCCTACGCAGTCTCAGCATTGCTCTTCTACACGGATGGCTCCTGACTCCAGACCAAGATATCCCACCATCTGGCCAACATCTCCCCTCGTTTTGCTGACAGGCACTTTGGACTTAACTGGCCCAGAGCTGAGCTTCTGATTCCCTCCAGCCCTCACCTGCTCCCACTGCAGTCATCCTGAGAGCTGTTCTCAGTTTTTCCTTTTCTCTCACACTTTGCAGCGAATACTGCTTGCTGTCCTTTTGAAGATCTCCCCACCTGCACCCACTTTCTTTTCATCTTGAGATCTGGCCTTGTGTTTCCTACACCCCTAATATGACAAGCCTGCTCTCCCTTAGAGTTCTGTATCTGCTCTCAATCTGCCTGGGGTCCTTCCACAGGGATTGCCATGGCTAGTCCCTTGGGTCACTCACCCACTTTATGCAGGCTACGCCTGATGTTTCCTCATCAGAGGGGTGCCCATCTGACCCTCTTTATACCCCTCCCCCAATAAGTATCCCCCTCTGATCCCCATCTGCTCCTCTTGGAAACACTTATGGACACTGGGCATATCACACAAGGGTGCATTTACCATCTGTCTCCATGAGAAAGGGGCTTTGTTCACTGAGCATTGCTAGTGCTTCAAGCCCCACCCAGAACACAGGAGAATGTCTGTGGAATAAATGAATGAATGTAACTCTAATATCCCCTCTGAAGATTCAGTTTTCTGGGTTAAACCCCATAAATAATTCAAGCATAAGAATTCAAGTTAATTCACATGACTCAGATCCTGTCTGAAGGGGAACATGGTCAGCCTGCTATAGATCAGATCCTATTTCAAATGGGCTTCCATGTTCAAAAAACCCTCAATGGCCTGAGTGGCTAGTTATTCTGGGACTTACATTGGGCCACACTTGCAATTGGGAGCAGAGTGGTAGGTGATTGAGGGGAAGCTGGTGTCTGGGCAATGACAGAAACTTTTGCAGTGGAGGGAATTCCAGGTCTCACTCATTACAAAAATGGATTAGTAAAAGGTTTTTTACTGTTGTTGTTGTAGTTTCCATTCCTATTGTATTAGTCAGGGTTCTATAGAGAAACAGAGCCAATAATAGATTCTCTCTCTCTCTCTCTCTCTCTCTCTCTCTCTCTCTCTCTCTCTCTCAATCTATCATCTATCTATATCTGTATCTATGTATCTATGTATCTATGTATCTATGTATCTATGTATCTATGTATCTATGTATCTATCTACGTATCTATCTATGTATTTATCTATGTATCTATCTATGTATCTATCTATCTATGTATCTATCTATCTATGTATCTATCTATCTATCATCTATCTATCTGTCTATCTATCATCTATCTATCTGAGGTTTTTCATAGGAAATTGGCTCACGGGATTTTGGAAGATGAGAAGTCCTACCTTCTATCATTTGTAAGCTGGAGCTCCAGGAAAGTTGATAGTGTAAGTTCCATTCTGAAGACAGGAGAAGACCAGTGTATCAGCTCTCACAGTCAGAGAGAGTGCATTCTCTCTTCCCCACCTCTTTGTTCTATTCAGGTCCTCAGTGGATTGGGTGCTGCCCATCCACATTGGAACGGGCAATCTGCTTTATTCAGTCTATGGATTCAAATGTAAATTTCATGTGAAAACAACCTCACAGACACACCCAGAAAAAATGTTTGGCCAAATATTTGGACACCCTGTGACCCAGTCAAGTTGACACATAAAATTAGCTATTGCATATATTTTTCAAATTTGTATTTGTACTGTGTTCCAACAATATGCCCAACTTGTATGGATGCTGAAGATATAAAAATGAATAACAAATAGGACCTGCCTCGAAGGACACTGTAATTCACAGAAACAGATTTAGGTGGGGAATCCTTATAAATCTACATGTAAGTTCCTGGAAGTAATCAGAGGATGCTGATCAACCTAGGGGAGGCCTGGTGGGTGTGGCTTATTCAGAGATGATTTCCTTGAGAAGTAGGACATTCTGGAGCTGAGACTCAGTGACAGACTGTGGAGAAGCTGGTAGAAAGGGGTGGACAGGCCAGAAGGGACATGTGTGCCATGGGCCTTAGAAAGTGAGTTGATGGGATGCTCTGTTAGGCATGGTTTCAGTCTTGGGTGCCTGTTTCTCAGGTAGAGTCCTTCATAGGAACATCCTGTGAAGGGAAACACTAATTAACCTGCACCTGACTTTGCCCTCACAGTCACTGGCTTATTTTTAACCCTCTTACAGGGTTGTGGTCACTATGGCTTCCAACTGAAACATTAATAGTTGGGGAACTTCCTGACACTCATTTCTAGAGTCACTTCCTTCATGCAGGCCCACTCATCCTCCCGATGCCCTGGTAATTCGTCACCCTGTCCTCCCAAATCCCAAGCTTCCTTTTCCTTCTCTTTTTCTGGAGGAAAAAGTGCATGACTCTCGGTTATATACTTTAAATCTTGCTGCAATTGAGCCTACAACAATGAGGACTTCAAAATATACAAAATGCACCCATTTTAAACTTTGTTGACTATGTAAGTCTGAAGCTTGGTGACATGAGATGATGTTACCAAGGGTGCCTGTCTTTACTAAGCCAGGTCAGCCCACATGGAAACCAGAGGACCTGGCCATGTACCCATGAGTTCTTCAGTAAAACTCACCGCAGGGGCTGTCTCCCACCAAAGTAATCAACCCTACAGGTTCATGAGGAGAAGCTATTTGACATGCCCATTTCAAACCATCTTTAGTGTTTTATTTAAGCTGAATCCATGTTCTATTCATATTTTTATATTCAGACCATGTCTCTTTCATGTATGAGGTGCACAATAAATATTAATGGAACTAAATTAGAATACTATTTGAAGATCTTTAAAATTAAATAAGTTTAATATTTGCATAAAAGGCAGTGTTTTCTGACCATTGGATTGATGATTAATTGATTACTTCATTACTGATTCAATAAATATTTAGCAAGGATCTACTGTTTGTCAAGCATTATGTTATTTTTAAGACAGATGAGCCCTTGTTCTCATGGAGTTTACATTTGAATGTAAACAAATAAACAAACAATAAGAGGAGACACTCAGAAATGTTTGAAAGTTAATTCTACTTGGGCTGAACCATTCAAGATTGCTGCTATTTAATCACTGGGACTTACCTAACATGAAACTTCATGTAGTTCCACCTAATATTCAAGGATGGAAGTAAAATCAGAGTGGAATAGTAAAAACTAAAGGTTGAATGTGAGCATTTCCTTATTATTGCTTCATGATTTTCTTGGAACCAAATCACACATAGTTTATAAAAATATTTAATCATACTTTTAAAAATGTGTAGTATTCATTACCACAGAGAATGACAGTTAATATGTTACATCAATTACCAGGTGTGTCCAACTAAGCTGGTATCTCTTTAGGGGTAGACCTGTGTTCTAATCTTATGCATTGGTGTATTGTCAGGACTAGGACATGCCTGGAAGAGAGTCAGTGCTTAATCAATATTTTTTGAATAAATTAATAATTAATTGAATAAATCATGTAAATAAAGAATTAACACTATTTTTCTTCTTAAAAAATAATGTAATGTGTAGTATCGATATCTTAAACATACCATTAATTAGGAGTTTATTATTTGGGCAATTTCTTGGAGAAGGTGGATTGGGTAAACACTATGCCTGCTGTCTCCCAGGGTCACATTAAAGTTACAACTAAATAATAGAACAATCAACCTCAGAATGACATGAAGAGTAGCTGAATAGAACCTCTTTAACTAAGGATATAAAGAAGAGAGCACATTGAGATGAGCAGAAGTGGCAGAGATGTGAAATGGGCTGACCACAAACCCACAGGTAGTGGTGGAACACTGGGCAGGACACCTCAGTAGCAGGGGTTCCCCCTAAAGAAAGAGGGGTCCCAGCACCATAATGGACTTCCCAGCCCAAGGGTCCTGTACCAGAAAGAAAAGTTCTCACAATATCTGGCAGTGGAAAGAAGTGAGGAACCTGTCTACTAGTCTCAGTAAGATGGAAGGCAGCTGGAAACCCAGATGTCCTCTTAAAGGGCCTGCACATGGACTCATTCACTTGCAATCACTCACCTGGGCTCTGGTGGAAGGGTGGCAACTTGAAAGTCACCAGAGACATACGGAGAAAGATTGAGTTGTGTGGCTTCGAAGTGAGGGCTGGAGGGACAGCCACCATGGTCTCTGTGTAGAGGCTGTTTCATGTGTAGCCTACAGGAAGGAGGGCTCCATCTTTTCTATGTTGAATGCATCCCCCAAAGGGCCAAATCTGAGACTACTTGATCTGGAAAAAGCCATGCATGCACACCACCTTGCAGATACCTTGGGTCCCCTCCCCACCCAGCTAGTGCTGCATTGCTGGGGGGACTCTTTGTGCCTGCCCCACAATCTGAGAAACTATTTTGCAGCAGCAAATGGCCCATGACAACCTAGGGAACTTCCGGTGGTGAGCAGTCAGCCGCAACTTGTGCTGTAGCCTTCTTGTGCAATTCTCAGGAATCTGCGTGTGTGAGGTGAGAGGAGGCTGGTCTCAGTGTTCTCAGGGCATTTTCTGAAGTCATCACAGGCCCACAATTGGTACAAGAACTGAATCTGCATTAACTTTGCAGAAGCCACCAACCATGCCTTGTGACTCCCTGCGACCCTGCCCCACCCAGCTAGTGCTACATCTCTGGGGATACTCTCATCACTGGGTCAATCATCCCAGCCCATGTCCCTATGGAGGCTCTTTCAATACATGAGCATTATGGGCAGCCAGCAAGTGGCAACAGGTTTGGGGGCCTGGACCTTTTGCTAAGTTGTCCCAGGCCCAGTAATGATCAGCCAGCCGCAGTTCACAGCAAGGCCACCCCCACATGCCTCCATGTGCTATAAAAGCAGCAACCAACTGCATATAGCTTTGTAGCTCCAACCAGGTAGCCCTGACTAATTCACCCACAAGGATGAAATTGGCCTGCATGGGAGGCCCTCCCAAGAGATACCAGAAACAACACACCAAGAGGTCAGCTTCAGACCACATCAGAGCACTACTGAGTTAGCCCTGTAAGCAGCACACCCAAAGAGTCATCTCAAAAGACACAAGAGCCCACTGGGTGAATCCCTCTCTGAGGGATCAGATCCCCACATAGCAGCACATACACTGTGAGTGTAGCCAGTCCTCATAGCCAATCAGCCTGGGAGTCAATTCAACCCACTGATGTGCCAAAAGCAATCAAGACTCAACTACAACAGGAAAACACACACAATACACACAAGGGACACTCCTAAAACACACAAACAGGTGATCAGGGAGACTGTACCACTGGACCACACAGGACTCATACTACACCTGGCAAAGACTGAGAGACATAAAAGGTCTACTTAATACATGAAAGCAAATACAGAAAGGCAGCCAGAATGAGAAAACAAAGAATCATGTCCCAAATAAAAGAACAGGAGAAAACTCCAGTAGAAGAATTAAATGAAATGGAGACAACCAACCTACCAGAGACAGAGTTCAAAACACTGGTTGTAAGGACACTTAAGGAAGTTAGCAAAAACTTCACCTAAGAGATAGTATGCATAAAGAAGGACATAGTAGCCATAAGAAAGAACAAGTCAGGAAAGAAAAATACAATAACTGAAATGAAGAATACACTAGAAGGAATCAACAGCAGATTAGATGAAGTGGAGGATTGAATAAGTTATTTAAAAGACAAGGTAGTAGAAAACACCCAATCAGAACAACAGCAACAAAAAAGAATAAAAAATAGTGAAGACAGTTTTGGGACAAATGAAGTGTAACAACACTTGCATCATATGAGTACCAGAAGGAGAAAAGAGAAAGCAAGGGATCATGAACCTACTGAGGAAATAATTACTGAAACCTCCCTAACCTGGTGAAGGAAATAGACATACAAGTCCAGAAAGCACACAGAATCCCAAACAAGATGAACCCAAACAGGCCCACACAAAAATACATTATCATTAAAATGGGAAAGGTTAAAGACAAAGAGAGAATCCTAAAAGCAGCCACAGAAAGACAGCTAGTTAGTTAAACAAGAGCTCTCATAAGACTGTCAGCTGATTTCTCAACAGAAATTTTGCAGGTCAGAAATCATTGGCATGAAATATTCAAAGTGATGAAAAGCAAGGACCTACAATCAAGACTACTCTACACAGCAAGACTGTCATATAAAATTAACAAAGAAATGAAGAGCTTCTCAGACAAGAAAAAGCTAAAGGAATTCATTACTACCAAGCCAATATTACAAGAAATGTTGAAAGGACTTTTTTTTTAAGAAGAAGAAGGGGGAAAACAAACAAACAAAAGAAGGTCAAAAATATGTATAATAAGGGCCAGCCCAGTGGCTCAGGCGGTTAGAGCTCCATGCTCCTAACTCCGAAGGCTGCCGGTTCATTTCTCACATGGGCCAGTGGGCTCTCAACCACAAGGTTGCTGGTTTAACTCCTCGAGTCCCGCAAGGGATGGTGGGCTCCGCCCCCTGCAACTAAGATTGAACATGGCACCTTGAGCTGAGCTGCCTCCCGGATGGCTCAGTTGGTTGGAGTGCAGACTCTCAACCACAAGGTCGCCGGTTGGACTCCTGCAAGGGATGGTGGCCTGCACCCCCTGCAACTAACAACGGCAACTGGACCTGGAGCTGAGCTGCGCCCTCCAAAACTAAGACTGAAAGGACAACAACTTGAAGCTGAATGGCACCCTCCACAACTAAGATTGAAAGGACAACAATTTGACTTGGAAAAAAGTCCTGGAAGTACACACTGTTCCCCAATGAGGTCCTGTTTCACTTCCCCAATAAAATCTTTTTTTAAAAAATGTATAATAAAATGGCAATAACTATGTACCTATCAATAACTTTAAATGTAAATGATTTAAATGCTACAATCAAAAAACATAGAATGGTGTGGGGATGCGGCCCGCATCTGCGGCAGTGGAATCATGGGCGACATCCGTAGCTGCAGAGATGCAGGGGATCCCAGGACACAGCAGAGAACATAAAAGCCAGGAGGTGGGCATTTTCCCTGCTTCCCACAGCTGATCCCTCCCGCCGAGGAGGCAGCATATCCAGCATTTGAGGCAATAACCTCAGCTGATACCTCCAGTTAAGCCCTAGGCTGGACAAAGGACACAAACTCCATACCTGGGACCCTCTCCACACTCTTCCAATCCTACCCCCATCCTTCCAGAGACTTGAACTGGCCCCTGAACTGAGGAGCAGTGTCAGATTACAGAGGAGCCTTGGTGCTCGGGCTCTGGGAAGACTGGTGGGCAGCTCTGGCCCAGAGAGGAGGCCGGGAGGAGTGTAGATTTTGCTGGGCTAGGAGAGAGGGGACGCCTCTGCCCCCAGCCACCATATTTTCTGGCTTATGGGAAGAGTGTGACACAGCTGGGCTGGGAAAGAGAAGACCCCTCGATCCACAGCCCCCACCCTTTCTGGCCTGCCTAGGGCACAGCAATTACATCTGCGGAGGCACTCCCAGGGATCAGCAGTAAGCTGCAGAGGCAGCTCCCAGCTTTCAGCAGCTCAGAAATCTCCCGCCCGCCACACACACACACACACACACACACACACACACACGCGGAAGAAGTGCCCTAAGACTCAGGAGAATTGGACACAGGGCTGGTGGTGCTACTCTCAGTGTGCATATGTGCAGGCAAGGGCAGAAACTGCACTGACTTTGTAAAAACTACCATCCAGACCCCTCAGCCCCACACATCTAAATCTGCAGTCCCAACATCACTGTGGGCACCAGGTGACCTGCTCTGCCTGCACAATACGCAGGGGACTCTTTGGTACAGCAGAGGACAACCTGGAGATTACTTGGTGGGCTTAAGCCAAGACTGGCACTGCTTTCTGTTTTGTTTTGTTCTGTCTTTATACCTTTGATATCTTTGCCTGTGTTGAGTGGGGGTTGTCTAGTGTTTTTACATGTGAATGTATTTGATTTTTTAGTTGTTGTTGTTGTTGTTGTGCTTGGTGATTTGCTTTGTTCTGAAATTGCCCTACCACGGCCCAGCTTAAGAGGCACAAGATTCAACATACCCAGTGGACAACTCCAGACCAAACCAGAGTACTACCAGGCTTGACCTAAAAGTGACAAACCCAGAGGGAATTCTTTACAGGTACAAGAGCCCATAGAGGCCAAACCACATTTAAGCGGTTAACCCTCACGCAGCAGAACACCTTGCAGTGGACAGAGCCAAGTCTCACAACTAGTCAACCTAGGAGTTAACCCCACCTACTTACAAGCGAAAAACAAAGATATTCTTTAACAGAACAATATACACAACACAAGAGTCACCTTTGGAGCACACGCAGAGAAGAACGAAGTAGTGCAAGTCAAATATAAAGGACACATACTACATAAGATAAACCAGCAAGAACTAAGAACCCTAGGGGATCTACCTAATACATTGAAGCAAACACAGAGAGTCAGCCAGAATGTGGAAACAAAGAAACATGTCCCAAATAAAAGAACAGAAGAAACCTCCAGAAATGGAACCAAACGAAACAGAGGTAACCAACCTATCAGAGACAGAGTTCAGGACACTGATGATAAGAATGTTTAAGGAGCTTAGAGAGGACATCAAGAAGGATGTAGAAATCATAATGAACAACCAGTTAGAACTAAAGAACACAATTACCGAAATAAAGAACTCACTTGAAAGAATTAACAGCAGGTTAGATGAAGCAGAGGATTGAATCAGCGACTTAGAAGACAAGTTAGCAGAGATCACCCAAACAGAACAACAGAAAGAAAAAAGAATAAAAAACAAAGAAGATGGTTTAAGAGACCTATGGGATAACCAAGCGCAACAACATGCACATCATAGGAAAACCAGAAGGTGAAGAGAGGAAGCAAGGGATTGAGAACATATTTGAAGTAATAATGTCCGAAAACTTCCCTAATCTGATGAAGGAAACCAACATACAAGCCCAGGAAGTGCAGAGAGTTCCAACCAGAATAAACCCAAACAGCTCCACACCAAGACACGTTATAGTTAAAAAGGCAAAGGTTAAAGACAAAGAGAGAATCCTAAAAGCAGCAAGAGAAAGACAGAGGGTTACATACAAGGGAACTCCCATAAGACTATCAAATGACTTTTCTGCAGAAACATTGAAGGCCAGGAGGGAGTGGCAGGAGATACACAAAGTGATGGAAAACAAAGGCCTACAACCTAGGTTGCTTTATCCAGCAAGGTTATCATTTAAAGTTGGTGGAGAAATAAAGAGATTGCCAGAAAAGAATAAGCTAAAGGAATTTATTACCACCAAGCCAGCATTGCAAGAAATACTAAAAGGACTTCTGTAAATAGAAGAAAGATGAAAACAATTTAACTACAAATTTAAAAATGGCAATAACTATGTACCTATCAATAATCACTTTAAATGTAAATGGATTAAATGCTCCAATCAAGAGACATAGGGTGGCTGAGTGGATAACAAAGCAAGACCCTTGTATATGCTGTATACAAGAGACTCACCTCAGATAAAAAGACACACACAGGCTGATAGTGAAGGGTTGGAGTAAGATATTTCATGCAAATGGAAATGAGAAGAAAGCTGGAGTTGCAATACTTATTTCTGACAAAATAGACTTTAAAATGAAGAAAATATTAAAAGACAAAGATGGACACTATATAATAATAAAGGGATCAATTCGACAAGAGGACATAACCCTAGTAAACATTTATGCACCCAACATAGGAGCACCTAAATATATAAAACAGACATTGGCTGACATAAAGACAGAGATCAACAGTAACACTATCATAGTAGGGGACTTCAACACACTTCTGACTACAAGGGACAGGTCTTCCAGACAGAAAATCAATATGGAAACAACAGCCTTAAATGATACATTAGACCACTTGGATTTAATCAATATTTTCAGAGCATTTCACCCCAATGCTGCAGAGTACGCGTTCTTCTCAAGCGCACATGGAACATTTTCCAAGATAGACCATATGTTAGGCCACAAAACAAGTCTTGATAAATTTAAGAAAATTGAAATCATACCAATTGTCTTCTCTGACCACAGTGCTATGAAATTAGAAATGAACTACAGGAGAAAAACTAGAAGGCACACAAATTCATGGAGTCTGAATAACATGTTACTAAATAATGAATGGGTCAAGCAGGAGATCAAAGAAGAAATCAAAAGATATCTCGAGACAAACGAAAACGAAAACACGACGACCCAAAATCTATGGGATGCCGCAAAAGCAGTCCTAAGAGGGAATTTCATAGCATTGCAGGCCTACCTAAAGAAACAAGAAACATCACTAATCAACAGTTTATCTTTACACTTAAGTGATCTGGAAAAAGAACAACAAAATAAGCCCAAAGGGAGTACAAGGAAGGAGAGAATAAAGATCAGAGTGGAAATAAATGAAATAGAAACCAGAAAAACAATACAAAAGATCAAAGAATGCAAGAGTTGGTTCTTAGAGAAGATAAACAAAATTGACAAACCTTTAGCCAGACTCATTAATAAAAACAGAGAGAGGACACAAATTAATAAAATCATAAATGAAAGCACAACAGAGAAGTGACAACAGACACCAGAGAAATACAAAAAATTTTAAGAAATTATTATGAGCAACTATATGCCAACAAATTTGACAATCTGGAAGAAATGGACAATTTTCTAGCGGCGTACAACCTTCCAAGGCTAACTCAAGAAGAAACAGAAAACATGAATAGACTGATCACCACCAGGGAAATTGAATCAGTAATCAACAATCTCCCAACAAACAAAAGCCCTGGACCAGATGGCTTTGCAGGTGAATTTTACAAAACGTTCAAAAAAGAATTATCACCTATTCTCCTCAAGCTCTTCCAAAAAATCCAGAAGGAGGGAAGTCTCCCAAACACTTTTTACGAAGCCACTATCACCCTGATCCAAAAATCAGACGGACACCACAAAAAAAGAAAACTACAGGCCGATATCGCTAACGAACATAGATGTAAAAATCCTCAACAAAATATTAGCGAACAGAATTCAGCAATATATTAAAAGGATCATACACCATGATCAAGTGGGATTCATCCCTGGTATGCAAGTGTGGTTCACCATCTGCAAATCAATTAATGTGATACACCAGATTAATAAAATGAAAAATAAAAATCACACGATCATATAAATAGATGCAGAAAAAGCATTTGATAAAATCCAGTAGCCATTTATGATGAAAACCCTTAAGAAAGTGGGAATAGAGGGATCATATCTCAACATAATAAAGGCCATCTATGATAAACCCACAGCTAACATCATACTCAATGGGGAAAAGCTAAAACCATTCCCCTTAAGATCAGGAACAAGGCAAGGTTGCCCACTTTCTCCACTTCTATTCAACATAGTGCTGGAAGTTCTAGCCACAGCAATCAGACAAGAAAAAGAAATAAAAGGCATCCAAATCGGTAAGGAGGAAGTAAAATTTTTACTATATGCAGATGATATGATACTATATAGAGAGAACCCTAAAGACTCCACCAAGAAACTATTAGAGGTGATAGATGAATTTAGTAAAGTAGCAGGATACAAAATTAATATTCAGAAATCAGTTGCATTTGTATAAACCAATAATAAAACATCAGAAGGAGAAATTAAGAAAGCAATCCCATTTACAATTGTTCCAAAGACTATAAGATACCTGGGAATAAATTTAACCAAGGAAGTAAAAGATCTGTACTCAGAAAATTATAAGACACTGAAGAAAGAAATGAAAGAAGATACAAATAGATGGAAACACATACCATGTTCATGGATAGGAAGAATTAATATAGTTAAAATGTCCGTACTGCCTAAGGCAATATACATATTCAATGCAATTCCTATCAAACTACCAATGACGTTTTTCACAGAAATAGAACATATAATCCTAAAATTTATATGGGATCATAAAAGACCCCAGATAGCCTCAGCAATCTTGAGAAATAAGAACAAAGTGGGAGGTATAACAATACGTGACATCAAATTATACTACAAGGCTACAGTAATCCAAACAGCATGGTATTGGCATAAACAGACACATAGATCAATGGAATGGAATAGAGAGTCCAGAAATAAATCCATGACTATATGGCCATTTAATTTACGACAATGAAACAAGAATGTACGGTGGGGTAAAGACAGTCTTTTCAATAAATGGTGCTGGGAAACCTGGATAGACACATGCAAAAAAATGAATCTGGACCACCTCCTTACACCATATACAAAAATAAATTCAAAATGGCTTAAAGACTTAAATGTAAGATCTGAAACCATAAAGTTCCTAGAAGAAAATATAGGAATAAACTTCACAGACATTACCTGGAGTAAGAATTTTACTGATATATCCCCTTGCGCGAGGGAAGTTAGAGAAAAAATAAACATATGGGATTACATCAAACTAAAAAGTCTTTTCACAGCAAAGGAAACCATCAATAAAACAAAAACGGATCCTACTGAATGGGAAAAGATATTTGCCAATGATATATGGGATAAGGGGTTAATATCACAAATTTATAAAAAACTCACTCAACTCAACTCCAAAAAAACAAACAACCCAATTAAAAAATGGGCAGAGGACAAGAAGAGACATTTTTCTAAAAAGGACATACAGATGGCAAACAGACATATGAAGAAATGCTCAACCTCACTAACCATCAGAGAAATGCAAATAAAAACTACAATGAAATACCACCTCACCCGAGTCAAAATGGCTGTCATCAATAAATCAACAAACAACAAGTGCTGGTGCGGATGTGGAGAAAAGGGAACGCTTGTGCACTGTTGGTGGGAATGCAGATTGGTGCAGCCACTATGGAAAACAGTATGGAGGTATCTCAAATATCTGAAAATGGAACTACCTTATGATCCAGCAATTCCACACCTAGGTATCTATCCGGAGAAATCCAAAACTCCAATTCAAAAATCTTTATGCACTCCTATGTTTATTGTAGCACTACACACAATAGCCAAGACATGGAAACAACTGAAATGCCCATCAGTAGATGACTGGATTAAGAAACTGTGGTACATTTATACAAGGGAGTATTACGCAGCCATAAAGAAGAAAGAAATCTTACCATTTGCAACAACATGGATGGACCTAAAGAACATTATGTTAAGTGAAATAAGTCAGACAGAGAAAGACAAATACCATATGATCTCACTTTATATGCGGAATCTAAAGAAAAGAATAAGTGAATGAACTAATCAGAAACAGTTTTGGAGACATAGAGGAAAAACTGAGGGTTGCTAGCTGGGTTGGGGGGGTGGGGATAAGGGGGGAGGTGAGGGGTTTTGAAAATTGTCGGTAACCACAAGATGGCCACGGGGTTTTGAAAATTAATTTGGGGAATGTAATCAATAATGTAAAGGTTTTGTAGGGTATCCGATGGACACGTGTCCCATTTGGGAGACCACCTCAGGGGTGATGTAGATGCCTGATCTCTGCACTGTACACCTGAAGCTGAACAATAATGAATGCCAACTATAATTAGAAGGGGAGTACAGCATTAGGAATAGAGACAGTGGAAATGTAATGGCTGTGTGCGATGTCAGAGGGATAGTGGATGGGAGGAGGGGGGATCACACAGTGTGCGTGATATAAATGATAAATGTCTAAGTATTGCTTTGTCTTGTGCACCTGAAACTAATAAAAATTAAAAAAAATACAATTAGATAACAATAAAGTCACAGGATATAAATTTTTTTAAAAAAAGACAATAGTAAGTGTTGACAAAGATGTGGATAATTTGCATTTCTTATACACTGCTGGTGAAATGAAAAATGATGCAGCCACTTTGGAAAATAATTTGGCAATTTCTCAAAAAGTTAAACATAAAGTTACTATGTGTAACTTTGGTATGGTTATCCTAGGAATGTATCTATGAGAAATTAAAACATATGTCCACACAAAAATCTCGTACATGAATGTTCATAGCAGCATTATACCTGAGAACCAAAAGGTGTAAACAACCCAAGTGTTCATAGACCTGATGAATAGATAAACGAAAGGTGGGATAGCCATACACTGGAATATTATTCAGCCACAAAAAGGAATGAACCACTGACTCATGCTACAATATAAATGAACCTTGAACACATTATGCTAAGTGAAAATAGCCAGTTACCAAAGGCCATGTTGTATGATTCCATTTATACAAAATGTCCAGAATAGGCAAATTCATAGAGGCAGAAAATAGATTAGTGTTTTCCATGGGCTAAAGGCAGGATCCTGGTCATGGGAAGTGACTGCTAATGGTGTTTCTTCTGGGGGTGGTGAAAATGTTCTGGAACTAAATAATTAATGGTGATGGTTTCACAACCTTGTAAATATATTAAAAACCACCAAATGGTATGCTTTAAAAGAGTGAATTTTATGTGAATTATATCTCAATAAAAGACACTGTTGTGGAAAACAAACAAACAAACAAAACATAGAATGGAGGGGCTGGCCTGGTGGCTCAGGTGGTTGGAGCTCATACTGTTAATGCCGAAGGCTGCTGGTTCGATTACCACATGGGCCAGTGGGCTCTCAACCACAAGGTTGCTGGTTTGACTCCTGCAAGGGATGGTGGACTGCGCCCCCGGCAACTAACAACTGGCAACTGGACCTGGAGCTGAACTGTGCCCTCCACAACTAGGATTGTAAGGACAACAACTTGACTTGGAAAAAATCCTGAAAGTACACACTGTTCCCCAATACAGTCCTGTTCCCCTTTTGAAAAACAACAACAACAACAAAATGCAAAAACATAGAATGGCTAAATGGATAAGAAAACAAGACCCATATATGGGTTGTCTACAAGAGACCCACCTCAGATTGAAAGAAACACATAGACTGAAAATAAAGGGATGGAATAAGATACTTTATGCGAATGGAAAAGAGAAAAAAAGCTGGGGTAGCATTACTTATATTGGACAAAATAGACTTGAAAATGAAGATTATAATAAGAGACAAAAAAAGTCATTACATAATAATAAATGGATCAAACCAACAAGAGGACATAACCCTAGTAAATATTTATGCACCCAAAACAGGAGTGCCTAAATATATACAACAAATATTGACTGACATAAAGGCAGAGATCCATAGCAACACAACCATAGTAGGGGAATTTAACACCCCATCAACACAAATGGACAGATCTTCCAGACAGAAAATCAACATGGAAACAACGGCCTTAAATGCCACACTAAACCAGCTGAATTTGAGATTTTTAGAGCATTTAATCATAAAGTAGCAGAATATATATTCTTTTCAAGTGAACACGGAACATTTTCTGAGATAGAACACATGTTAAGCCACAAAATAAGTCTCAATAAATTTTAAAAGGTTTACATCATATCAAGTGTCTTCTCTGACCACAATGGTATGAAATTAGAAATCAGTTATAAGAAAAAACCTGAAAAACACAGAAACACATGGAGGCTAAGGAATATGCTACTAAATAAAGAATAGGCCAACAATAAGATCAAGGAAGAAATCAAACAATATCTTGACACAAATGAAAATGAGAACACAACAACCCAAAATCTATGGGATACAATGAAAGCAGTCCTAAGAGGGAAATTCATAGCAATGCAGGCTTCATACTTAAGGAAACATGAAAAATTTCAAATAAACAGTCAAAATTTATACCTAAGAGAACTAGAAAAATAAAAACAGCGAACAAAGCCCCAAGTGAGTACAAAAAAGAACATAATAAAGATCAGAGCGGAAATAAAGTGTATATATATATATATATATATATATATATATATATATATATATATACAGAGGGTATACAATATATGCAGTGGGTGCCAAAAAATGTATACACATTTTAAGAAATGAGAAAAACTGTATTAAAATTATGCTGACAGTAACCATTTTGAGCACCTCTTGTAACTGCATGAGTCAAATGTGACTTGTATTTATCTTTTGTTATCAGTGTATATTGAGTATTATAATTTTAATACTGCTTTTTCCTTTATTAAAATGTGTGTACCTTTTTGGGATATATATATATATATATATATATATATATATATATATATACACACACACATACACACATATATGTGTATATATATATATATATATAGCTATCACCATGGGATGTAAAGTACAGTATAGGGAATATAGTCAATGGTATTGTGACAGATATATATGATTTCAGAGGAGTTGGGGAGGGTTAAATGTCTAATCATTATGTTGTTTTGTACAACTAAAACTAATGTAATAAAAAATACAAAAGACAAATGAAATGAATAGCTGTTGTCTTTTGAACACATACACAAAATTGACAAACCTTTACCAGACTCAACAAGAAAAAAAGAGAGAGGACCAAAATAAATAAAATAAGAAAGGAAAGAAAAGTGACAACAGACACCACAGACATATGAACATTTTAAGAAAATATTAGAGCAATTATATGTCAACAGACTGGACAATCTGGAAGAAATGGATAAATTCCTAAAAGCATACAATCTTCCAAGGCTGAATCCAGAAGAAACAAAATTTGAACAGACTGATTATTACCAATGAAATTGAATTAGTAATCAAGAAGCTCCCAGCAAACAAAAGTCCTGGACAAGATTGCTTCACAGGTAAATTTAGCAAACACTCAAAAAAGAATAAACACCTATTCTTCTCAAAGTATGCCAAAAAAATCAAGAGGGGGGAAAGTTCCCAAGCTCGTTTTATGGCCACCATTACCCTGATTGCAAAACCAGTCAAAGACATTACCAAAAAAGAGAACTATAGGCCAAAATCCCTAAGGAACATATATGCAAAAATCCTCAACAAAATATTAGCAAACCAAATTCAGCAATACATTAAAAAGATCATACACCATGATCAAGTGGGATTCATTCCAGTTATGCAAGATTGGTTGAATATGTGCAAATCATTACTGTGATACACCACGTAAACAAAATAAAAATCATGTTATCATATCAAGAAATGCAAACAAAGCATTTGACAAAATTGAGCATCCATTTATGATAAAAACTTTCAGCAAAGTGGGGATAGAGGGAACATATCTCAACATAATAAAGGCCATATATGACAAACCTACAGCTAACATCATACTCAGAAGGGAAAAACTAAAAGAATACTCCTTAAGATCAGAAGAAGACAAAGATCTCCACTTTCACCACTTTTATTCAACATAGAACTGGAAGTCCTAGCCACAGCAACAAGACAAATAATAAATAAATAAATAAATAAATAAATAAATAAATAAATAAATAAATAAAGGCTCCCCAAATTGAAAAGGAAGACATAAAACTCTCATTATGTGCAGATATGATACTGTATATGGAGAACCACAAAAAACTACTAGAACTGTTAAATGATTTCAGCAAAGTAGGAGGATACAAATTAATTTTAGGAAATCTTTTGCATTTTTATCCCTTAATAATGAACTATGGGAAAGAGAAATTAAACAATTCCACTTACAATTGTATCAATAAATATAAAATGCCTAGGAATAAATTTAACCAAGGCAGTAAAAGACCTATACTTAGAAATGTATAAGACATTGAAGAGAGAAATTAAATAAGATAAAAAGAAATAAATGGAAACATGTACCATGCTAATTGATAGGAAGAATTAATATAATTAAAATGTTCATACTACCCAAGGCAGTATATCAATTCAATGCAATCACTATCAAAATACCAATGCCATTTTTCACAGAACTAGAACAAATAATCCTAAAATTTATATAGAACCATAAAAGACCCTGAATAGCTACAGGAATTCTGAGTAAGAAGAACAAAATTGGAGGCATCATGCTGCCTGACATCAAATTTTATCCCAAGGCCATAGTAATCAAACAGCACGATATTGTCATAAAAATAGACACATAGATCAATGAAACAGAATAGAGAGCCCAGAAATAAATCCATGCCTATATGGTCATTTAATCTATGACAAAGGTCACAAGAATTTACATTAGCGGTAAAGACAGTCTAGTCAATAAATGGTTCTGGGAAAACTGGACAGACACTTGCAAAAAATGGAACTGGATCACTTTCTTACTACAAGAATAAACTCAAAAGGGATTAAAGACTTAAATGTAAGACCTGAAACCATAAAACTCTTAGAAGAAAATATAGGCAGTAAACTCACAGACATTACCTTTAGTCATATTTTTACTCATATATCTATCGGGCAAAGGAAAGAAAAGAAAAAACAAACAAATGGGACTACATCAAACTAAAAAGTTTTTGCACAGCAAAGAAAACCATTAACAAAACAAAAAAACGTGCTACTGAATAGGAAAAGGTATTTGCCAATAATACATAGGATAAGGGGTTAATATCTAAAATATATATAGAAAAAACTTATACACCTCAACATTAAAAAAACAAACAATCCAATTAAAAAATGAGCAGAGGACACGAATAGACATTTCTCCAAAGAGGACATACAGATGGCCAATAAACATATAAAAAGCTGCTCAGTCTCTAATTGTCAGAGAAATGGAAATCACAACCACAATGAGATATCACTTCACACCTGTCAGAATAGCCAGCATCAATAAATCAACAGATAACTAGTGTTGGTGACGATGTGGAGAAAAGGGAACCCTTGTGCACTATTGGTGGGATTACAGATTGATGCAGCCTCTATAGAAAACAATATGGAGGTTCCTCAAAAAATTAAAAATCGGACTACCATAGGACCCAGCAATTCCACTCCTGGGTATTTATCTAAAGAAATCCAAAATACTAATTAGAAAAAATATATGCACCTTTATATTTACTGCACCATTATTCACAATAGACAAGATATGAAAACAACTGAAATGCATATCAATAGACAATTTGATAAAGAAATAGTGATACATATATACAATGGAGTATTACTCTGGCATAAAAAAGAATGAAATCTTACCATTAACAACAACATGGATGGATCTAGAGAATATTATGCTAAGTGAAATAAGTCATAATGTGAAAGACAAACACTATACAATCTCACTTATATGTGGAATCTAAAGAACAGAATAAATGAACAAACAAAACAGAAATACACTCAGAGATACAGAGAAAAAATTGATGGCTGCTAGATTGGAGATGGATTGGGGTTTGGGTGAGAAAGGTGAAGGGATTAGGAAGTACAAATTGGTAGTTTCAAAATAGTCATGGGGATGTGAAATACAGTATGGAAATATAGTCAATAATATTGTAAAAACTATAGGGTCAGATGGGTACTAATTGGTGGGGATCACTAATAAATACATAAATGCCTAACCACTATGTTTTACACCTAAAACTAATGTAAAATGATATTGGATGTCAACTATAATTCTAAAAAAATATGTAGTCATGTGACATAAAATATAGCATGGGGTCAATGCTATTGTAATAGCTATGTACGATGTCAGAGGGGTAGTAGACTTTGGGGTTATCACTTTGTGAGGGGTGTAAATGTCTAATCATTATGTTGTTTTGTACATGTAAAACCACTAAAAAATTTAATTTATGTGTTATATATATTTGGGCATTTTCTTGCTAAGCTTTTTATTTCTCAGCTATTCAATGGAGAATAAAAAATGTAACTTGAGTTAATTCCTTAGCCTCATATTCTTCTAAGTAGTACTCGTAACAGAGGAAGCAGCATAACCAAGCTCTTGACTCAGGTCTAACCTTTTACTTTCCTTGCAACACATGATTTGGAAGATAAGGACAAAGGTAAATGTCACTGGGCTGTTACAACTGTCTCAACATGGAGACCAGTGGTAGGGTCTCTGACACTGCTTGCTAGAACCTTCACACTGCAGTTCTTTTGCCTCCTGTCCCTCTTTTGATAACCTTTCTCAGCTTCTGCCCCTGAAGTACAGGTCTGCAGGATTTTCACATGGACAGTTGATGGTGTGGGGGGTACTTTCAAGATCTCTGAAATCTGGTTCTTTTTGCAGTTACTTGACACATGGAAAACTCTCACTTTCCTGTTCCCTAAACAGATGTAATGCACTTCACTGAGCTGCAGTCCACTCCACTGACCCTCTGCCTTGGAAATAGGCACCATCTCTGTGCCCACATGGGCCACCCCCATAGCTCTAGGGCACATAACTCAGGAGCTGCCACTAATTTGACTTTTTAACTATCCTTAAGTCCTGAAAATTTTCTCCTGTGATTTTTCTAAAATTTCATATTTTATATTTATGATCAATTTTGAGTTACGTTTGTTTTTGTTGTTTTTTTTTTTTTTTTTTTTAATAACATGAGGTTTAGATCAAGGTTCTTTTTTTTTTCTTTTGCCTATAATGTTCAATTATTCCAACATCATTTGTTGAAAAGCTATCATTTCTCCATTGAGTTGCTTCTGCATTTTTGTCAAAAACCAGTTGAGCATATTTGATGGGCCTATTAATGGGTTCTCTATTATTTTCCATTTGACTGTGTGTCTACCCCTCCTTCAAGACCACACAGTCTTTACTAGAACTATGTAATTCATCTTGAAATTGGGGTGAAATTGATTACTCTGCCTTAACCATTAACATTCCATTGCCTTTCCATATAAATGTTTGAATAATCTTGCCTATAGCTACAAAAAAAAGACTTGCTGGGATTTTTATAAGAACTGGGTTAAACAGATATATCAGTTTGGGGAGAACTGTCATCTTTACTGTTTTGGGTCTTCTAATTCATGAATGCCTTCCTTGATCTCATTGAGATCTTCTTTGATTCTTTCATCAATGTTTTGTAGTTTCCAGCATACAAGCTCTCTATATTTTTTGTTAGATGTAAGATGGAGTATTTTATTTCCTTGTTAGATTTACAGATTTAAATGGTTGTATTTTCCATTTCAGTACCCATGTGTACATTGCTAGTATGTACCAATACAATTTATTTTTGTAGGTTTATCTTGATTCCTATGATTTTGCTGAACTCACTTACTAGTTCTAGGTATTTACTTGTAGAATCCTTAAAATTTTCCATATAGATAATTATGTCATCTGCATATAGGGACAATTTTATTTCTTTATTTCCAATCTGTATGCCTTTTAATTCCTTTTCTCATCTTTTACAGTGGCTAGAATATCTAGCACCTTTTTGAATACAAGTAGTGCGAATAGACTAACTTTCCTTGTTTCTCAAGGGAAAAGCATCAAATTTTGCACCATTAAGGATTATGTTACCTGTAGGTTTTCTGTAAATGTTCTTTACCTATTTGAGTAATTTCTTTGCTCATAGTTTACTGAAAGCTTTGTTTCTTTGAGTCGTGAAAGAGTGTTGAACTTTATGAAATATTTTTTTCTGCATTGATATGATCATGTAATTTTTTCTTTAGCTTGTTAATATGTTGGATTACTTTGATTTTTAAATATTGACCAGTCTTTCATCTTTGGAACAAACCCTACTTTGTCGTGGTATATAATTCTTTTTATATATTGCTGAGTTCTATTCCTTAATATTTGATAAGAATATTTGCATCTATATTCATGAGAGATATGAGTCTACAGTTTTCTCCTTTCAATTGAGTTTGGTTTTGCAATCAGAATAATTGCTACCTTCAAAAAGTGAATTGAGAAGTGTTTCCTTCTCTTTTATAACCTGTAAGAAGTGGTATAGAATTGGAGTTAAGACTCTATAAGTTTCAGAAAGTTCCCCAGTGAAATTATCTAAGCTTAGAGATTTTTAAAAATATGTATATTTATATATATGTGTATATATATTTTTAAACTGAATCTTTTTTTTTTTTTTTTTTTCTAGTTGGGGAAGGAGAACAGGACTTTATTGGAGAACAGCGTGTACTTCCAGGCCTTTTTTCCAAGTCAAGGTGTTGTCCTTTCAATCTTAGTTATGGAGGGTGCCATTCAGCTTCAAGTTGTTGTCCTTTCAGTCTTAGCTGTGGAGGGTGCAGCTGAGCTCCAGGTCCAGTTGCCGTTGCTAGTTGCAGGGGGTGCAGCCCACCATCCCTTGTGGGAGTTGAACCGGCAACCTTGTGGTTGAGAGGACGCACTCCAACGAACTGAGCCATCCGGGAGCTCAGAGGCAGCTCAGCTCAAGGTACTGTGTTCAATTTTAGTTGCAGGGGGTGCTGCCCACCATCCCTTGCAGGACTCGAGGAATTGAACCGGCAACCTTGTGGTTGAGAGCCCACTGGCCGATGTAGGAATTGAACCGGCAGTCTTCGGAGTTGGGAGCACGGAGCTCTAACCGCCTGAGCCACTGGGGCGGCCTGAGCTTAGAGATTTTTGAGTGAAGTGTCCAGATCAAGAATTCAACTTGCTTAATAGTCATAGGGCTATTTATTCTATATATTTAATATTGGGTGAGTAGTGGCAGTTAGTGTTTTTTGAATAGTTGTCTAAGTTGTATATTTATGTGTGAGCAGTTGTTTGTAGCATTTTTTTGTTATCCCTTTAATGTTTGCAGGAACTGTGGTACTGTCTTCTGTTTCATTCCTGATATTAGTAATCTGTGTCTTCTTACATTTTTTGTTAGTCAGTCTTGCAATAAAAATGCCGCAAAAAAAAAAAAAAAGTTTTCCCAAAGAATAAGTTCTTTGTTTCATTGTTTTTTCCTATTATTTTTGTTTTCAATTTCATTGTAGTCTGCTCTATTTTGTTTCCTTCCTTCTGTTTGCTTAGGATGCACTTTGTTCTTTTTCTAAGTTCTTGAGATTAGAAAAATAGATTATTGATTTGTGATGTTTCCTCTTATCTAATGTGTGAATTTAATACTATAAATTTTCCTTGCAGCATTATTTTAGCTATGTCTCACAAATTTTACAGGTTGTATTTCCATTTTCTTCCAGTTTAGTGTATTTTAAAATTTTGTATTAATCTTTAACTATGGAGTACTTAGAAATGTGTTCTTAGTTTCCATGTGTTTGGAAACTATCCTGTTATTTCTTTTACTGATTCCTGGTGTGGTCAGAGAACACACTTTGTATGATTTCAATTTTTTAAAAAATTTCTGGTTGGTTTTATGGCCCCAGATAATGTCTACCTTAGTATGCATTCCATGTGCACTTGAAAAAAATTTATTCTCCTATCGTTGGGTTGAATGCTCTATAAGTGTTGATTAGATCTTCTTGGTTAAGTTTTTCTATATCCTTACTATTTTTCTGTTTAGTGTGCAATCAATTGACGAGAGAAGTATGTTAACATCTCTAACTATAATTGTGTATTCTTTATGTCTCCTTTTAGTTCATTCAGTTTTTGCTTTATATATTTTGCTTCTCTGTTGCTTGTGCATACACATTTAGGATTGCTATGTCATCTTGGCAGAATGGTCATTCATTTTATCATTAGATAATGTCCTTATCTGTCTCTGGTAATTTTCATTACTCTGAAGTCTGCTTTATTTGATAGTAACATAGCCATTCGTGTTTTCCTTTGATTAATATTTGTTTGATATATCTTTTTTTATATTCTTTTACTTTCAACCTGCCTACATCATAATATTTGAAGTGAGTTTCTTTCACACAGGATATAGATAGGTCATGTTTTAAAATCCACTCTTCTAATCTGGTTTTTCACTTGGTGTATTTAGATCATTTACATTCAATATAATTGTTAATACATTACGACATAAGCTTGTGCCCATTGAGATTCCCACAAGACTGGGATTTATGAGGTAAAAAGAAAAATTCAGTAAACTTTCCACCATATTACTTCTCAGGTCTGAGGTCCCTAGTCAGTCTCTCTCCTTCACTATACTTTCAGAATCTTCCTATGTTTTCTAAATAACAGTCAGGATTTTCAGTTTTTCTTAGGTAGACGAATAGGAAAAATATGTCTTTTGTCACATCCTAGATGTAAAATGTCCAATGTTAAATTATCCCTCTACTCCCAATTCTGCTCAGATTTATGTATCATATTTTTTCCTCATGCTGAGACTTCTTTAGCATCTGGAAAGGGTCCATTTTCTTTCATCAGCTCAAGTATGGGATGTCTTCAGCCAGGAAAATATGTCATTCCTTCAAAAATCCCAAAGTTGAATTGATCTGGCCCATGATCTCTGGCCTCATTTTATGATGAATATAAACAGTTAAAAGAATGTATATAAGTATCATAATATTGGCTTCACACCCAGAAAATGAAAGATAAAACAATATTCCTCAGCTCTTAGAAAGTTAACCCAGATAATGTTACTTAGAAAAAATGCCAGCTCCCAAACAACATGTGCCTAAAAATTCAATGGAGTTTGAAGGAAGGTGAGAAGGGGGTAAAATTTCCTTTGTTCTAGCCTCTCCTAATCCCTCTGTATTATATCTAGGGTTTATGACCTGTGCACCTAAACACAATTTGGATGAGTATGGACGAGTGTGAAGTACAATGGCCTAGATTTAAGGAAAAATTGTGATGTAACTCAATGAGAAGGATGGGGTTCTCTGAAGGTGAAAAAATAAGGGAGAGATGTGATGAGAGATATGAAAAGGCTAAATCACAATCTCACGTAAACCTGTATTAACAAATGATGTGTGAACGGTCAAGATGATGGACTAGGAGAATGCTGTGCTCACCAACTCCTATGACAACATCAAAATTACAACTAAATTATACAACAACCACCCTTGAAAAACACCCAAAGACTAACTGAACAGAACTCCTATAACTAAGGATATAAAGAAAAAGCCATGCGGTGACTGATAAGAGGGACAGAGATGCAAATGGGCCGTTCATATATTCATGTGTGGTGGTTAAGAATCAGAAGGGATATCTCAGTTGTGGAGGTAGCCCCTGAGGAGCAAGGGGTCCCAGCCCCACATGGGATGCACAGCCCAGAGCACAAGCATGAGGAAGATGAGTCCCCACAACATTTGGATGTGAAAATCATCAGGAATTCCACCTGGGTGAGATGGAGGGATGCTGGAGTCCCAGGCTTACTTCTTAAAGGGCACACAGATGGACCAACACGCTGACGGACTCTCTTGCTCTGAGTTCCAGCACTGGGGCAGCAGTTCAAAAAGCACTAAAGACATACGGGCTGGAAATGAGTTGTCTGGCTTCAGGGCGAGGGATGGAGGGGCCGCTCTCTCTGGCACTAAAAGTGCTGGCAGGCACCATTGTTCCGTTGTTGAGCCAACTCCCCACAGACCTGACAAGTGGGTTCCTTTGTTCCTTTGCTGATGCCTCTCCCCATCCAGCCTGCAGGCAGAATTGGACAACAAACTTGCCCCACACTGGTGATTCCCTAAGATCAAATCCCTCAATTCTCATACAGGCCAGAACCTCTTTCAGCAGCTGTTACTAGTGGCTTGCCTCAGTCAATGCTATGGACTTCCCTAAAATCTCTGAAATGTCCACAAGCTCCAAACAAGCATTGGCTGGTCTCACCATGCCCTGTACCACTTGCTAAGCAGCCCCTGACCTGGCACTAGTAACAATCAGTCTTGGTTGCAGCATAGCCTCCCTCAGGTACCTCCAAGCCCAGCAAAAACAGCTAACACAGATAATAACTACAACTGCAGATCACTCTGTAGCTCCTACTAGGTGGACCCAGGGAAGGCAAGGCAGTGGCCGACTTAGGCCTGCCCCAGAGCACCTCCCAAGGGCACCAAAACCAACACTCCCAGTGCTGACTTCAGACTATACCAGAGCACCACCCAATTAGCTCCACAAACAACACACACAAAGGGTAGACCCAGCAGACACCAGAGCTCCACTACAGTGAATCCCACTGTATGGGTCAGCCCCCACTCAATGGCTCACCCACTGTAGTCATGTCCAGTCCTCAGACCTAGTCAGCCTGAAAGTCAACCCCACCCACTGACATGGCAACAGCAACCAAGGTTCAACTATAATAGGAGGGCACACACAACACACACAAGGGACACACCTGGAGCACCCAGAGCAGGTTATCAGGGACACTGCACCACTGGGCCGCACAGGACACCTACTACCTAAGGCCACACTGCCGAGACTGGGAGCTATAGCTGATCTACAAAATACATGGAAACAAATACAGGGAGGCAGCCAAAATGAGATGAAGAAACAGGAAATAAAACTCCAGAAAAAGAACTAAATGAAATACACAAGCAAACAACCATATATAGAGTTCAAAAAACTGGTTACCTTCCCAGAGCTCACCTCTCCTCACTCTGTCAGAGCTCTCAGTGGGCCCAGCAGAAACTGTATCAGGGTGATGGAGAGCATCGAGTTAGAGAGCACACTATCTACAGCCCTGAGACTGAGAAGCAGAACTATTCCTCCCTGATGAGCAGGCACACACTGCAGCTAGTTCCAGTGACAAGGATAGAGATACAAAGGTGTAGCAGCTGAGGTCCGGCCACTATCATTACTGGGAGGAAACAAAGCCACAAAGACATAAACCAGCCTCTACCAGCCCAGGCTGACACCACCCATCACAGTGGAGCCCAGTGGAGGTACCTGGGATACCTCAGACAGTACAGCACTGCTTGCAGTATCTAGCTGCAGGAGGCATCACTGGTGTTTCATGGACCCATAACCCCATCACCCACCATACTCCCCCATGGGGGTGATGCCCTGAGACTGATGATTCATGGTCACAAATGAGACTCCAACCTCCTCAGGGAGTACAGGGCATTTTCCCACTGCCTCCCAGAGATCAGTGAAGGCCAAGAACTACAAGAGAAAATAAAAATGTTCACTTCAACGCCATCTACTGGAAACAAAAGAAAGACCTCTTCTTATCAACCTGTTAAATAGAGAAGCGCTAAACATTTTTTTAAAAAACAAATTTGGGGAGAGGAAAAATGGCAGCGTGAGGTGAACCTCTGTAAAGCTCCCCTGGAATTTACAACGAATCGAACAACAAAAACTCCACAAAGCAGACAGGCAAGACGAAGAGGCCGACTACCGAAATCACCTACAGGTGGGAGAATCACGCGAGCGGGGGAGGAGGAAAGGGAGAAGTGCGCGGAGACGGAGATGCGTGGGCACAGGACGCAGATCTAGCTCAGTGCTCCGAGCTCGCTGCTTCCCGGAACTACCGCAGCTGCGGGAGAGGGAAGAACTCGGACTGCTAGGGCTCCGCTTACGGCCCACAGGGCTGGGGGGACAGCATATAACATGGCTGAACCCAACGCTCACGGCAGAGACCTGGGAGCAAAGACTGAGGGAAGAAGGCTGAAAACGGTGGTTTAAGCCCGCACTGCTGAGCAGAGAACGGAAGCCTTAGGCACTGAGACTAGCCGCCCCCTCCCTCCCCTCCCAGAGCTCACCCTGCCCCCACCTGCCTGGTGCTAGAAGCGGAACAGTAGCAGTGTCAGATCAAAAGAATAGAATATTTGCTGTTCTGAGAACTGTGGACTGCAGACACAAATTCGCAGCCCAACTAGTTCCGGCAAAGGGGAGGGAGCTGTGGAAGCAGGACTGGCTGTGGTGGTGGTTGCCGCCATTGCTCTAGGCCACCTCTCACAGCTCACCCCGCCCCTGACCCCACCTATCTGGGCGGATCACTGCAGGAATAAACAGAACTGCTGAAACATACGGACTCTGAATCAGGAGCTGGAAGAGCTTTGGAACATCAAAAGCTCTCCGCATACCCACCGGGACACTGCGCCCTGTGACCTAGACGAACTATTAACAGAGGAGAAGCCTGTCTCCCAGGGAATCCCCCCATTGTGTGAGAAGTTGGAATAGTACAGAGAAAACATAGCACTACCGTGTGGGAGAAGAAAAATAAGCTGCAGTTGGAGAAAAAATAAAACATTCTACCGACAAGTACTGGAAAACAAAAGAAAAACCGCTTCATATCAACCTGTTGCAGAAGCCACTCCTGTAGATGTCTAGGAAGAGAAATAGTAAATCAGTAATTACCATGAATAACTAAGGCAACAAGATAGCTCAGAAAGAAAGTGAAAAATCTCCAGAATAAGCACTTAAATATACAGAAATATGTGACTTAAATGACAGAATTCAAGATTGCAGTTCTGAAAAAACTCAACGAGATGCAAGAAAACACAGATAGGCAGTTTAATGAACTCAGAAATAAAGTCAATGAACAAAGGGAGTATTTTACCAAAGAGACTGAAACTTTAAAAAAATAACCAAATAGAAAATCTGGAACTGAAGAACTCAATAAAAGAAATGAAGAATGAACTTGTGAGATTGGTAAACAGAGCTGACTAGATGGAGGAAAGAATTAGTGATATCAAAGATAGAAATCTAGAAATAATGCAAATAGAAGAAAAGATATTTGAGAGTAAAAACAGCAATAAAACTCTACAAGAACTATCTGACAACATCAGTACTAGCAATATAAGAATAATGGGTATACCAGAAGGAGAACAGATGGAGAAGGGAACAGAGAGCCTATTCAAACAAATAGTCAATGAGAACTTCCCAAACCTTTGAGGAAAGAGCCAAGAAGGAAACAGTACATTTAATTATCTCAGTTAAAAAAGGGTTCTCCAAGGCACATTATATTATATTTAAAAAATGTCAAAAATTAATGACAAAAAAAGGAATTCTCAAGGCAGCCATAAAAATGAAGACAGTAACCTATAAAGGAAACCCCATTAGAATATCATCAGATTTTTCAGCAGAAACCCTACAAGCTGGGAGTTAGTGGAATCAAATATTCAAACTATTGAAAGAAAGAAATTACCAGCCAAGAATATATATTCAATGAAGTTATATTTTAGATATGAAGGAGAAATAAAGACTTTTCTAGACATACAGAAGCTGAGGGAACCTACTACTGTAAGACCTTCATTACAGGAAATAGTGAAGGGGGTTAGTCTAACTGAAACAAACAGACAAAAGGATACAAAACTATGAGTAAAATGACTAACAGACAGACAGACACAGAAAATTGCAACTTCTATTCAGAATAGGGTATTATACACTCAAATATAACATAAAAGTTAGAGGAAGTAAAAACATTTAGAAAGAGAGAGAAGAAGAAGACAATAGCTACTGCATTTTGGAAATAAACTCACTGCATGAAAGGAATAATTTGTGACAACAAAACTTAAGAAGGGAAGGGGTAAAGGTCTGAATTTGCACAGGGAAATGGAGATAAGATGCATTCAGAAGAAAAACAGGCTACTATGTATATGGAACTTTCTTTTATATAAACTAAATGGTAACCACAAAAGAACTAGAACTGACACACAACGTTAAGAAAGAAGAAATGGAAGAAAAAAAATGTAGAATGCCACCAACTATAATAACAGGCAGAAACACAAGGAAAAAGAAAATGGAAACATGGAACTACCGCAAAACAAACGATAAAATGGCTATAGGATATCCTCATACATTAGTAATCACCATGATTGTAAATATACTGAAGTCACAAATAAAAAGGCACAGAGTAATGGATTGGATCAAAAAACAAAACCCAACCATACGCTACCTTCAGGAGACACATCTCAGTTATAAGGAGAAATACAGGAATACATAAAACAACAAGAATATATTGATAACCTTAACTAAATGGCAGTTAAATGAATTCCAGCTTAAATGTTCTATAGTGGATGAAGGAATGAAAAAAATAAAATAAAATAAAGGGGTGGGGGTTTGCCAGACAGCCTTGAAGAACTAAGTGGCCATCTTGGGTTTCCCATTGCCCCAACTATTCATTTAATTTAAAATTATTATTTACCCACAAAATATACCCTACAAGTTTATCATTATTTATTTTACAATGCTTCCCAAGCAATTTGACATGCCAAATACGCCTAATTAGTTTAAAATTTCTCTTTTGTAAGGAGAGAAAACTAATCTTTTGACATGTTCCAGGGGCTCTTCTGGAATCCTTAAAGTTATTCCTTGGTCAAGACTTTATAATTTGAATTTGGGCAAGTTTTTTGAAAATATGCCAAAAGGTTGGACATTTTACTAAGTAGGATAACTCATAATAAAACATTACTAATTATCAATTTAACCAAAGTAACAATAAAATATTTCAAAAAAATATATAGAAATTTACATAATTGTTAGCAAAATTTGGTTCTTACTATTGAGGAGATTCAATTTTCTTAAGTAATCAAGGAGCTGATTAAGACAACATAAAACACAGAAAAATATTTTGATAAAATACAGTATCTTTACTTTCTAGGCAGAAAACTTTTTCATAATATCTTATCAGTAGCAGACCAGTAGTCTAAGAAAATTTTGTCCTTTTATTAGAAAGAGAGAGAAGCAAACTCTAATTATGCATCAGCTTAGTTTTTTTTAATTAGTTTCAGGTGTACAGAACAATGTAATAGTTAAACATTTCACCCCTCACAAAGTGATAACGCCCCCCCAATCTATTACCTCTCTGACATCGTATATAGCTGTTAGAATTCCATTGACACTATTCCCTATGCTGTACTCCATATCCAGTGAATATATATATATATATATGTATATATATATATACATATATATAATGTCAACTATAATTGAATATGCACATATATATGAATATGTGCATATTCAATTATAGTTTACATTCAATATTATTCATCAGCTTACTTTTGATATTTAAATTGATTTACTTGATTAAATTGATTTCAAACTTATTCAGCTTGACCATAAATTAAGTTTTCTTTCTCCAGATTCCTTTTTTCATAAGATTTCTACAACTTTCAGTGTATTAACTTTTACTTTATCTCTTCTCTTACCCATTCAAAACTAATCACAAAATTACTTCATTTCCCTTAAAGGAAACACATATCTATCTTATACATTTTTTAAATCCAAAACATACGCTCTTTCTCTTGTCTACACAGTTGTTTTCCCTATCATGACAAGTTTTTGTAGCTTTTATTACATATATTAAAATTCTTAACCGTTAAAAACCTTAATTTCTGGTGAAAAGTATGAAGTAAGCAATTGTGAACTGTCTGTTACACCAGTATTCTTGATATTGACAAGTTTATAAACACATTTCATAATTTGTAGAAATATATATTTCATATATATATATATATATATATATTCAAAATACGTTTTTAATGTGGCACAAGATGTGTTTACTAAGAGACTGAGATGTCTTTAGTTCCTCTCTAATAACAAGCAAAAAGTAGATATGCCTATGTTAAGTAATCAATGTTTCACTATTTTATCTCATTTTGAAATGATCTAGATATTCAATGACTAGCCATCATTAAATTTTAGCTAGCAAAACTTTAAAGTTTAAGTTACCAGAGAGATTTAGGAAACCATTTTAAGTATATATATACAATATGGTTATTGTTAACAAGTTCAGCTAAAAAGAAACTTTTACCCGACTTACATTTAATTTATTTGCTCTTTAAAATTATGTTTAGATTATTTATGGAATTTCATCATACCAAGTTATTTTCTTGCTGACACATTTTGCAAAAGAGATAACATTAGTTTATTTGATAAATAAACTCATGAAGAATAAAAGTATTATACTTAATTCTGATGACTCCAGAGGCATGCCTATTTAAATAAAATGAAACTCAAACCAGCTTTATAGTAAATATTTTCCCAGAACATGTGATTCTGAAAAGCACTTGGGTTAGTTTCTGTTACATTTTTCAGAATTCTTATGTAAACAGTTGAACGTTCAATCCAATTTAACAGAGCTCTTTTATAAATTATCAATACTATCCAGAGGTAAAAAATACCACACAACACATATGAATACAGACAGACCAAACAAAGAGCTCCTAGCCTTCATTTTAAAATTGCTGCCATACAACAAGCATAATAATGTAACAGACGATAGTTTAGTGGTTCCCAGAGGGTAAGGGAGGAGGGGGTAGTAGAAGACTGTAAACGGGGTTAAATACATGTGTGGTGATGGAAGGAGAACTGACTCTGGGTGGTGAGCACACAATGTGCTATATAGATGATGTATTACAGAATTGTGCACCTGAAATCTATGTGACTTTACTAACAATTGTCACCCCAATAAACTTTAAAAAATAATAATAATAATAATAATAATGGATCTAAACTGCATTTCTGGCAAATGGAGTAAGGTAAGGTTACCTGCTTAGATGGCTAAAGCTTTTTTTGAATTAATATTTGTAGAGAAAACAATTAATATTGGCATTTGTCCCTGGCAAGAGAGCCTTGCAGCCAGAGAAGCATAGTCTGTGCTTTCAAAAGGCTCTCGTCTACTTTTTTTCCCCCTTCTTAGGAATTGGGGATGATAATGACAGGTGGGCTTTGAACTGCTCCTAGAGATGCATTTTTATTTCCCAAATATTTGTAAGATAAGAACAACTGCTCTCAATTTCTGAAAGGTTGGCCTTCTTGTCTAACTAGATAATCCCTAATTTGCTTTTTTCTCTCTGGGTGTGTATAGTTTTATTTTAGCTTGGGGGAAGATGTCTTTGAAACAATTCACATCAGATTCTTGAATCTTCAGCTTTCAAATTTTCCAAATTTCTGATAGAAAATCAATTCAAGCATCTTGCCAGATTTCAGCTGGGACAAACACCAAGTGTTTTTGGCAGTACTGAAAATTTCCATGGACTCAAGAGGGTGCAAAAGTCACTGCCTTCAGAGTCATTCTTTCTGATACCCCAATGAAAGAACTGAATGCCATCATGTCCCATGAGGGACAATATCTATTTCCACAATACAATCAGGTCAAAGAGAAGCAATCACTCCATATAAAGCCTATGCAAAATATACCAAGTCATCTGTAAGCTTTTACCTTGTCAACAGGTTTTGGTTTTATAGGACACAATATCCATTCCCATAAAACATTCAGGTATAGTTGACATAACTTTTCTTAACATAAAACCTGTTTCAACATTCCAATTTTCATAATCTTAGCAATACTTACATTTCTATGTTCTCTTAATCTAATTGTAGCTTGAGTCAGAGCTTCACCAGTGCACTTTGGTACCACAGTTTATGAATTCTCATATCAAGAAATTCTGGAAATTTCTCTTTCTGTCCCCTGACCATTTTAAACATTCTTGTACAAGAAGGTTTTTGGTCCCCAGTGAGGGGGGTCAAGTCAAGGGACCCTGGTCTGCTATCAATCGCTAACTTGATTTAAATGGCCTGACTGCTACTACGTAATTGCTGGTCAGATTTCTCATTGTAATCTCTGCCTCTCAAATTTCTTTTTTTTTTTTTTTTTTTTAATTTTATTTTATTAAATTTATTGCGGTGACAATTTTTAGTAAAATTACATAGATTTCAGGTGTACAATTCTGTATTACATCATCTACAAATCCCATTGTGTGTTCATCACCCAGAGTCAGTTCTCCTTCCATCACTATATATTCGATCCCCCTTACCCTCATCTCCCACCCCCCACCCCCCTTACCCTCTGGCAACCACTAAACTATTGTCTGTGTCTATGAGTTTCTGTTTCTCATTTGTTTGTCTTGTTCTTTTGTTGTTTTTGGTTTATATACCACGTATCAGTGAAATCACATGGTTCTCTGCTTTTTCTGTCTGACTTATTTCGCTCAGCATTACTCTCTCAAGATCCATCTATGTTGTCACAAATGTTCCTATATCATCTTTTCTTACCGCCGAACAGTATTCCACTGTGTATATATACCACAACTTCTTTATCCATTCATCTATCGAAGGACATTTTGGTTGTTTCCATGTCTTGGCCACAGTAAACAAAGCTGCAATGAACATTGGAGCACACGTGTCTTTATCTCTAAATGTTTTCAGATTTTTTGGGTAGATACCCAGGAGAGGGATTGCTGGGTCATATGGCAATTCTATTCGTAATTCTTCGAGGAACCTCCACACTGCCTTCCATAACGGCTGCACCAGTCTGCATTCCCACCAACAGTGTATGAGGGTTCCTGTTTCTCCACAGCCTCTCCAACATTTGTTACTATTTGTCTTGTTGATGATAGCCATTCTGACTGGGGTGAGGTGATATCTCATTGTGGTTTTGATTTGCATTTCTCTGATGATTAGTGATGTTGAGCATTTTTTCATATTTCTATTTGCCATTTGTATGTCCTCTTTGGAGAAATGCCTCTTCAGGTCCTCTGCCCATTTTTCAATTGGGTTGTTTGTTTTTTTGTTGTTGAGTTGCCTGAGTTCCTTGTCTATTCTGGATACTAGCCCCTTATCGGAGGCACTGTTTGCAAAAATCTTCTCCCATTCAGTTGGTGGCCTCTTTATTTTGTCAATGGTTTCTTTTGCTGTGCAGAAGCTTTTAAGTTTCATATAGTCCCATTCGTTTATTTTAGCTTTTACTTCCATTGCCTTTGGAGTCAAGTTCATAAAATGCTCTTTGAACCCAAGGTCCATAAGTTTAGTACCTATGTTTTCTTCTATGCAGTTTATTGTGTCAGGTCTTATGCTTAAGTCTTTGATGTATTTTGAATTAACTTTGGTTACTGGTGACAAATAGCAGTCCAGTTTCATTCTTTTGCACGTGGCTATCCAATTCTCCCAGCACCATTTATTGAAGAGGCTGTCTTTGCTCCACTGTATGTTTTTAGCTTCTTTGTCAAAAATGATCTGTCCATATTTATGTGGTTTTATTTCTGGGGTCTCAATTCTATTCCATTGGTCTATGTGTCTGTTTTTCTGCCAATACTATGCTGTTTTGATTATTGTAGCCCTGTAGTACAAGCCAAAGTCAGGAAGTGTGATACCTCCATTATTGTTCTTTTTTCTTAAGATTCCTTTGGCTCTTTGGGGTCTTTTGTGGTTCCAAACAAATCTGATGATTTTGTGTTCTATTTCTTTAAAATATGCCATTGGGATTTTGATGGGGATTGCATTGAATCTATATATTGCTTTGGGTAATATGGCCATTTTAACTATGTTGATGCTTCCAATCCATGAGCACGGAATGTCTTTCCATTTCTTTGTGTCTTCTTCAATTTCTTTCAAAAATGTCTTATAGTTTTCAGCATATAGGTCTTTCACATCCTTGGTTAAGTTTATTCCTAGGTATTTTATTCTTTTTGTTGCAATTGCAAAAGGAATTGTTTTTTGTATTTCTTTTTCTGAGATTTCATTGTTGGTATATAGGAAGGCAATGGACTTTTGTGCGTTGATTTTGTAGCCGGCAACTTTACTGTATTCATTCATTGTTTCTAATAGCTTTTTGGTGGAGTCTTTAGGGTTTTCTATATATAGCATCATGTCATCTGCAAAGAGTGATAATTTAACTTCTTCATTCCCAATTTGGATGCCTTTTATTTCTTTCTCTTGCCTGATTGCTCTGGCAAGGACTTCCAACACGATATTGAAAAGCAGAGGTGATAGGGGACATCCCTGTCGTGTTCCTGCACGTAGAGCAAAGGGCTTCAGTTTTTCTCCATTAATTATGAGATTAGCTGAGGGCTTGTCATATATGGCCTTTATTATGTTAAGGTATTTTCCTTCTATACCTATTTTATTAAGTGTTTTAATCATAAATGGATGTTGTATCTTGTCAAATGCTTTTTCTGCATCAATTGATATAATCATATGATTTTTGTCCTTTATTTTGTTTATGTGATGTATCTGCGTATGTTGAACCAACCTTGTGCCCCGGGGATGAACCCCACTTGGTCGTGATGAATAAGCTTTTTAATGCATTGTTGTATTCGATTTGCTAGAATTTTATTTAGGATTTTGCATCGGTATTCATTAGAGATATTGGTCTGTAGTTTTCTTTTTTTGTGCTGTCCTTACCAGGTTTTGGTATCAGGGTAATGTTGACCTCATAAAATGAGTTAGGGAGGACTGTCTCTTCTTCAATTTTTTGGAAGAGTTTGTGCAGGATTGGTATTAGATCCTCTTTGAAGGTTTGTTAGAATTCACTAGTGAAGCCATCTGGTCCCGGACTTTTGGTTGTGGAAAGATTTTGGATGACTGATTCAATTTCATTACTGGTGATCGGTCTGTTTAGATTTTCCAGTTCTTCATGGTTCAGCCTTGGAAGGCTATATGTTTCTAAGAACTTGTCCATTTCTTCTAGGTTGTTGAATTTGGTGGCATATAGTCCTTCATAGTATTCTTGGATGATCCTTTGTATTTCTGTGGTGTCCGTGATAACTTCCCCTTTTACGTTTCTGATTTTGTTAATCAGTGTCTTCTCTCTTTTTATCTTATTAAGTCTAGCCAAGGGTTTGTCAATTTTGTTAATCTTTTCAAAGAACCAGCTCTCTGTCACATTAATTTTTTCTATTGTCTTTTTGTTCTCTATTTCATTTAGTTCTGCTCTAATTTTTGTTATTTCCTTTCTTCTGCTGACCTTGGGTTTTACTTGTTCTTCTTTTCCTAGTTCTTTAAGGTGTAACATGAGGTTATTTATTTGGGAGTTTTCTTGTTTCTTGAGATAGGCCTGTAATGAGATAAATTTCCCTCTTAAAACTGCTTTCGCTGCATCCCAAAAATTTTGGTAGGATGTATTTTCATTGTCATTTGTTTCTGTGTATCTTTTGATCTCTCCTCTAACTTCTTCTTTATCCCAGTCCTTCTTTAAAAGTGTGTTGTTTAATCTCCATGTATTTGTGTTTTTTCCCGCTTTCTTTTTACAGTTGATGTCCAATTTCAAAGCCTTATGATCAGAGAATGTGCATGGTATGATTTCAATCTTCTTAAATTTGTTGAGACTGATTTTATGTCCCAATATATGGTCTATCCTTGAGAATGTTCCATGTACACTAGAAAAGAATGTATAGTCTGATGTTTTAGGATGAAGTGCTCTATAATGTCAATTATGTCCATTTCATCTAATGTGTCATTTAGGGCTACTATTTCGTTATTTATTTTCTGTTTGGATGATCTATCCATAGCTGTCAATGATGTATTTAAGTCCCCTAGTATAATTGTGTTTTGGTCAATTTCTCCCTTTAGTTCTGTTAGTAGTTGCTTGGTGTATTTCGGTGCTCCCTGATTGGGGGCATAAATATTGATGACTGTTATGTCTTCTTGTTGTACAGTCCCCTTCACCATTATGAAATGTCCATCTTTATCTCTTGTTATCTTTTTCACCTTGAAGTCTGTTTCATCTGATATCATTATGGCTACACCTGATTTTTTCTGGTTACCATTTGCTTGGAGTGTCAATTTCCACCCTTTCACTTTGAGTCTATGCTTGTCCTTGTAGCTGAGATGTGTCTCTTGGAGACAGCATATGGTTGGGTTTAGTTTTTTGATCCAATCTGCTACTCTGTGCCTTTTTATTGGTGAGTTCAGTCCATTCACATTTAGGGCTGATTATTGATATGTGAGGATTTCCTGTCATTGTATCTTTAGTTTTCTGGTAAGGCATTGTTTCTTTGCCTTTTTGTTGTTTTCTATTATTTCTGTGTGGTGGTATTCTATGATATTTCCCTCTGTTTCTTCTTTTTTTTCAGTATATATTTCAATTCTGGATTTATTTTGAGTGGTTACCCTTAAGTTTATGTAAAAGAAAGTTTGATATTTAGAGTATTCCATTTTCTTCAGCACGCTTACTTTCTCCATTCCCATATTTCGGTTCAGGCCTTTACTCTCCCCCTTTTTGAGTTTTGGTTGCCACAAATTGTCCCCGTTGATGGTGGTCGAATAGCCTCCTTTAGTATTTCTTGTAGTGCAGGTCATGTATTAGAAAATTCCCTCAGCTTCTGTATGTCTGGAAAGGTCTTTATTCCTCCTTCATATCTAAAGGATACCTTTGCTGGATATATTATTCTTGGCTCATGATTTCTCTCTTTCAATAGTTTGAATATTTGGTTCCACTCCCTCCTGGCTTGGAGAGTTTCTGCTGAAAAATCTGATGATAATCTAATGGGCTTTCCTTTGTAAGTTACCGTCTTCTTTTCCCTGGCTGCCTTGAGGATTCTTTCTTTGTCGTTGATTTTAGACAGCTTCAATACAATGTGCCTTGGAGAAGGCCTGTTGGGATTGAGGTAACTAGGTGTTCTATTTGCTTCTTGGATTTGAGGGTCCAGTTCTGTCCACAAATTTGGGAAGTTCTCATCGACAATTTGTTTGAATATATTCTCTGTTCCCTTCTCTCTTTGTTCTCCTTCTGGTATGCCCATTATTCTTATATTGCTCTTTCTGATGGAGTCAGAAAGTTCTTGTAGAGTTCTTTCATTTCTTTTAAGTCTCAAATCTCTTTCTTCTTCTATCTGTGTCATTTCCAGGTTTCTATCTTCGATGTCACTGATTCTTTCCTCCATCTGGTCAACTCTACTACCTAAGCTGGTTATTTCATTCTTAATTTCTTCTATTGAGTTCTTCATCTCCAGAAATTCTCTTTGGTTCTTTTTTGAAATTTCAATCTCTTTCGTAAAATGCTCATGTTGTTCTTTGATTGTGTTTCTGAGTTTATTAAACTGCCTTTCTGTGTTTTCTTGCACCTCATTGAGTTTTTTCAGAACTGCAATCTTGAATTCTCTGTCATTTAAGTCACATATTTCCATATCTTTAAGTTCCTTTTCTGGAGACTTTTCACTTTCTTTCTGAGCTATCTTGTTGCCCTGGTTATTCATGGTGATTACTGGTTTACTATTTCTCTTCCTAGACAACTACAGGAGTGACTTCTGCAACAGGTTGATAGGAAGAGGTCTTTCTTTTGTTTGCCAGTACTTGTTGGTAGAATGTTTTATTATTTCTCCAACTGCAGCTTATTTTTCTTCTCCCACACTCTAGTGCTATGTTTTCTCTGCACTATTCCAACATCTCACACAATGGGGGGATTCCCTGAGAGACGGGCTTCTCCTCTGTTAATAGTTCGTCTAGGTCACAGGGTGCATTGTCCCGGTGGGTATGCAGAGAGCTTTTGATGTTCCAAAGCTCTTCCAGCTCCTGATTCAGAGTCCGTATGTTTCAGCAGTTCTGTTTACTCCTGCAGGGATCCGCCCAGATAGGTGGGGTCAGGGGCGGGGTAAATTGTGAGAGGTGGCCCAGAGCAATGGCGGCGACCACCACCACAGCCGGTCCTACTTCCACAGCTCCCTCCCCTTTACCGGAACTAGTTGGGCTGTGACTTTTTGTCTGCGGTCCACAGTTCTCAAAATAGCAAATTTTCTGTTGTTTTGATCTGACACTGTGTCGTGTGGGAGACCCTGCTCGCTGCGCCATTTGTAATGCAGGGAGGCCTGCGGGGTTTCTGCTCCTGCTACCCACACAAGAACGCAGGATATGGTGAGGCCAAAAAGGAACATCCACGGAGCCATAGATAGGGGAGTCATACCACTATTTTCTCTCTGGCGGCACTATACTCTCTCTGGAGGCTGGATCCACACTGTCCGCAAACCGCCATCCACGCTTGCCAGCCCAGCCGCCATCTTCTTGCTAGCCCCCATTCTTTCTCTTTCTGCTAGCGTAGCCACAGCAGTTATATTAGTGGCCAATGGCTCACTGGTTACAGCTGACGGCCAACTAGCCACAGCTGATGGCCATGCAATCACAGTTGCTGGCCATTTACTACCTGAGCCAGCACCTGTCTATGTGAGGCCGAGAGCCTGGAAACTACTTTCTGGGGCTCTGCCCCCACACACTGCTACTGTTTCACTTCTAGCACCGGGCAGGTGGGGGCAGGGCGAGCTCTGGGAGGGGAGGGAGGGGGCGGCTAGTCTCAGTGCCTAAGGTTCCGTTCTCTGCTCAGCAGTGCGGGCTTAAACCACCGTTTTCAGCCTTCTTCCCTCAGTCTTTTCTCCGAGGTCTCTGCCGTGAGCGTTGGGTTCAGCCGTGTTATATGCTGTCCCCTCAGCCCTGTGGGCCATAAGCGGAGCCCTAGCAGTCCGAGTTCTTCCCTCTCCCGCAGCTGCGGTAGTTCCGGGAAGCAGTGAGCTCGGCGCACTGAGCTAGGTCTGCGTCCTGCGCACGCGCGGCTCCGTCTCCGCGTGCTTCTCCCTTTCCTCCTCCCTCCACTCGCGCGAATCTCCCACCTGTAGGTGATTTCAGTCAGTAGTGGGCCTCTTCATCTTGCCTGTGTGCTGTGCAGGGAGTCCTTTGTGGAGTTTTTGTTGTTCGATTCTTTGTAAATTCCAGGAGAGCTTTACAGAGGCTCACCTCACGCCACCATTTTTCCGGAACTCCCTCTCAACTTTCTAAATTTCTCTAAACTGAGGTTAATAGAGCCTTTTGGGGGCCTTTAATGTTGGGGGATCATCAGGGAGTTTGGCCCATCCACTCTTTAGTAGTGCTATATTAAAACTTTTGTTTTAACCCTATCTATGCCCATTTTATTTATCCCATTTTTTTATAACCATCTAAAGATTTCTACCCTGCTGGGATAAGTTCTGTGACTCCGTTCTCTTTGTTTCACATGTATCAATATTTTAAAGTAGATATATCATTCTGTTTATCATTTGGAAGCCATGAAGCCATACTTTTCAAGTACACTGTTAAATGATCTCATATAATTGGAACATTTCTCATAGCTGCCATTATAATTTTAGGTTATAACTTCCTTGAAGTCTGGCAGCCCACATTTTGTTTGTTTTGTTTGTTCATTTGTTGTTTTCTCTTTTATATCCCACATATGTGTAAAATCGTGTGGTTCTTGTCTGGCTATATACTGGGAGTGCCAAAAAAATGTATACAAGTGGACACTTTGGTCAACATTGATTAAGCAGTAATTCACCATAATCAGAAGTGTCTGGATGCTTCTGATGGTAACTACTTTGAGCACCTCTTATAATTGCAGAAGTTAAATGTGACTTGTATTCATCTTTTGTTATTGGTATATATTGAGTATTACAATTTTAATAGTTTTCCTTCCTTAAAATGTGCACACTTTTTTTTTTCTTTTTTTTTTTTTTTTTTTTTTTTGTAGATTGCAATATCTACAATGTGTTAATGGAAATTGTAAGGGATCTGAGTGGAGTTTGATTTTGGTTCTAATTTTTGTCCTTCATCTAATCAAAGAGATCTTTAAATTTTTTTGTTCTTTGTTTTATTGAATTTATTGGGGGTGACATTTGTTACTAACATTACATAAATTTCAAGTATACGATTCTATAATACATCATCATGTGCTTACCACCCAAAGTCAAGTGTCCCTCTAGTCACCATATGTTTGACCCCCTTTACCCTGTTTATCATCCCGCCACTCCCAGTCCCCTCTGTAACCACTACACTGTTTTCTGTATCTATCAGTTTGTTTGTTTTGTTTGTTCATTTGTTGTTTTCTCTTTTATATCCCACATATGAGTAAAATTGTGTGGTTCTTGTTCTTTTCCATCTGAGTTATTTTGCTTAGCATGATAATCTCAAGATGCATCCATGTTGTTGCAAATGGCAGTATTTTCACATTTTTTATGGTCAAGTAGTATTCCATTGTATATACGTACCACATCTTCTTTATCCAATTACCCATCAAAGAACACTTAAGTTGTTTCCATGTCTTGGCTACCATGTATAATGTCGCAATGAACAAAGGGGTAAATACATCTTTATGAGTAAATATTTTCAAAAATTTTGAGTAGATACCCAGTGGAGGGATTGCTGGGTCATATGGAAGCTCTATTCTTAATTATTTGAGGAACATCCACACTGTTTCCATATGTACCAATTTACATTCCCACCAGCAGTGTATGAGTGTTCCTTTTTTCCCACAACCTCGCCAAAGTGTATTATTTCTTGTTTCATTAATAATAGCCATTCTAACAGGTGGGAGGTGGTATCTCATTGAGGTTTTGATTTTCATTTTCTTTATAGCTAGTGAAATTCAGCATCTTTTCATATATCTGTTGGCCATTTCTATGTGTTCTTGGAAAAGTGTCTGTTCAGGTCCTCTACATTCCTTTTTTTTTTTTTTTTTTTTCAATCATCAAATGTATATGGAACTACAAAAGATCTCAAATAGCCAAATCAATTCTAAGAAAAAAGAACAAAGACAGAGGTATCACCCTCCCAGATTTCAAATTATACTACCAGGCTACTACAATCAAATCCCATTTTTAAAATAGGAATGCTATTTTTGTTTGTTTGTTTTTTTGTTTTTTGTTGTTTTTGAGCTGTATGAATTCTTTATATATATTTTGATATTAGCCTCTTATTGGAGGTATTGTTTGCAATATCTTCTCCCATCCAGTTGGTTGCCTTTTTGTAATGTGGGTGTTGATGTCTTCTTTTGCTATACAGAAGCTCTTATATTATAGTTTGATGTAGTCCCATTCACTTAGTTTTCTTTTCTTCCCTTTCCTTTGGGGTCAAATTGATAAATTCCTCTCTGACACTAAGATCCATAAATTAAATACATATGTTTTCTTCTATGTGTTTTACTGTTCTAAGGCTTATATTTAAGTCTTTAATCCATTTTGATTTAAGTTTAGTGCATGGTGTCAAATAGTAGTCGTTTCATTCTTTTGCATGTAGCTTTCCAATTTTTCCAACACCATTTATTGAAGAAGGTTTCTCTTTTTTTATTGTATATTTTTGGATTGTTTGTTAAAAATTATTTGCCCATATACATGTGGGTTTATTTCAGGGCTCTCAATTCTATTTCATTGGTCTATGTGCCTGTTTTTCTGCCAATACCACATTGTTTGATTATAATAGACTTGTATTATAGTTTGAAGTCAGGGAAGGTAATATCTCTGGCTTTGTTCTTTTTCACAGAATCGATTTGGCTATTTGAGATCTTTTGTAGTTCCATATACATTTGATGATTTTTGTTGTTGCTCTGTCTCTGAAATATGCCATTGGGATTTTGATGGGGATTGTATTAAATCTGTATATTGCTTTGGGTAATATGGCCATTTTAACTATGCTGATTCTTCTAATCCAAAAGCACAGAATATCTTTCCATTTCTTTGTGTCTTCTTCAATTTATTTTTAAAAATGTCTTGGAGTTTTTCAATGCTCAGTTTATTCCGTCCATTGCTAAGTTTATTCTGAGGTATTTTACTGTCAAAAATGAAAATGGAATTGTTTTTTTATTTCTTTTTCTGAAATTTCATTGTTAGTATATAGCAATGTAACAGATTTTTATACATTGACTTTGTATTCTGCAACAGTACTGTATTTGTTTCTAGTAGTTTTTTTGGTGGAGTCTTTAGAGTTTTCTATATATAGAATCATGTCTTGTGTAAAATGTGACAATACTTCTTCATTCCCAATTTGGATGACTTTTATTTCTTTATCTTCCCTAATTGCTCTGGTGAGGACCTCCAGTGCTACATTGAGTAACAGTGGTGAGAGTGGGCATCCTTGTCTTGCACCTAATCTTAGAGGGAAAGCTTTTCATTTTTCTCCATTGAGTATGTTAGCTGAGGGTTTGTCGATATGGCCTTTATTATGTTGAGGTACTTTTCTTCTATACCATTTTATTGAATGTTTTAATTATAAATGGATGTTGCATCTTTTCAAATGCCTTTTGTGCATCTATTGATATAATCAAATGCTTTTGTCTTTTATTTTGTTAATGTAGTGTATCACAATGATCAATTTGTATATGTTGAACAATCCTTGCACCCCTGGAATGAGCCCCACTTGATTGTGATGTATTATTTTTTAAAGTATATTATTGTACTTTATTTGCTCATATTTTTATTAAGGATTTTTGCATTTATATGCATCAGAGATATTGATCTGTAATTTTGTTATTTTGTGATATCTTTGCCAAGTTTTGGTATCAGGGTAACGTTGGCCTCATAAAATGAGTTAGGAAATATTGCCTCTTGTTCAATTTTTTTGAAGAGTTGTAAAAAATAAGACACTAAATCTTCTTTGAGTGTTTAGTAGAATTCACTAGTGAAGTCATCTGGTCTTGGACTTTAATTTTTTGGGAGGTTTTTGATGAGTGTTTTAATTTCCTTACTGTTGATTGGTCTATTTTGATTTTTGAATTCTTCATCACTCAGTCTAGGTTGATTATATGTGCGTAAGAACTTGTCCATTTCTTCTACATTATCGAATTTGGTGGTATATAGCCTTTTATAGTATTCCTGCATAGTCTTTTGTATTTTTGTGGTATCAATTGTAAATTCTCCTCTTTCATTTATGCTTTTGTTTATTTAAGTCTTTTCTCCTTTTTCTTTAGTGAGTTGAGCCAGAAGTTTGCCAATTTTTAATTTTTTTTCAAAGAACCAGCTCTTCATTGCATTAACTTTTCTATTGTCTTTTTGTTCTTTATTTCATTTAATTCTGCTTTAAATTTTATTATTCCCTTCCTTCTACTAGCTTTAGGCTTTGTTTGTTCCTCTTTTTTTTAGTACTTTAAATAAAATTTTAGGTGGTTTATTTGATGTTTTTGTTTCCTGGGGTAGGCCTGTAATGATATAAACTTTCCTCTTATTATTGCTTTTGCTGTATCCCCAAAGTCTTAACATATCATATTGTGATTCTCATTTGTCTTTATGTATCTTTTGATTTATTCTTTTAGTTTTTCTTTAACCCAGTCAATGTTTGGTAACATGTTGTTTGATCTCCATATATTTGTGGTTTGTCCAGCTTTCTTTTTGCGGTTGATTTCCAATTGCAAAACATTGTGATCAGAGAACATGCTTGGTATGATTTCAATCTTCTTGATTTTGTTGAGTCTAGTTTTGTGTCACAACATATGGTCTATCCTTGAGAATATTCCATGCGCACTAGAGAAAAATGTATAATCTGGTGTTCTGGAATGAAAGAGTATTTAAATATTGATTATGTCTGTTTAGTCTAATGTATCACTTAAAGCAGATATTTCATTATTGATTTTTTGTTTAGGTGATCTCTCTATTGCTGTCAATGGGTTATTTAGGTACCCTTCTATAATTGTATATTTTCTGTTTTTCCCTTTAGTTCTGCTATTAGTTGCTTTATATATTTTGGGGTTCCCAGTTTTGGTGCATATATAATTAATAAATGTTGTCTTCTTGATGCATTGTCTTCTTTATCATTATAGAATGTCTATATTTTTCTCTTGCTATCTTTTTTATCTTGAAGTCTTTCTTTTTTACTTTTTTTTTTTGTCCTATATAAGTGCAGCTATGCCCACTTTTCTCTGGATGCCATTTCCTTTGAGTATAATTTTCCACCCCGTCATTTTCAGTCTATATTGGTCTTTGTAATGAGATGTGTCTCGTGAGAACAGCATATATTTAGGCTTTAATTTTTAAGCCATCCCACTACTCTGTGTCTTTTAATTGATGATATCAGTCCACTTTTATTTAGGGTGATGACTGATATATGAAGATTTCCTATAGCCATTTTATCTTTTGTTTTCTGGTAGCTCCATAGTTTCTTCTCCCTTGTGTTTCTGTCTGATATTTTAGTTAGGTGGTATTCTATGATTTTTCCTAAGTTTACTCTTTTTTAATGTCATGTTTCTCTGTTCTAGATTTTTGTTTAGTGGTTACCACTAGGTTTATGCAATAAAAGTTTCATGCATACAATTGTTCTTTTTCTTCTGGTTGAATCTTATCTCCATTCATCTGTGTCAGATCAGTGTTTCTCCCCACCCCTTTTAAGCTTTTTTTGTCACAAATTATCCCTTTTAATGCTGTGCATTCTTTTCTAAATTGCTGTAGCTCTTGTCTTCTTCTTTTAAGCATTATTTTATCTCCTCTTTCCTTTATGCTATATTTACAAATTTAATACCCTATTCTGAACAAGAGTAGCATCCCTGCTTCTCTCTAGCTGTTAGCCATCTTTCTCACAGTTTTGCATCCTTTTGCCTTTGTGTTTCAGGTGGAAGACCTAACATTTCTTGTAATGCCGGACTTGTGGTGGTCAATTCTCTCAGCATCTGGATGTCTGGAAAAAACCTTTATTTCTCCTTCATATCTAAAGGAAAACTTTTCTGGATATATTATTTTTAGCTGAAGATTTCTCTTTCAACAATTTGAATATTTCATTCCAATCTCTCCTAGCTTGTAGGGTTTCTGTTGAAAATATGATGATATTCTAATGGGGTTTCCTTTATAGGTTACTGTCTTCTTTTCTCTGGCTGCCTTGAGGATTCTTCCTTTGTCATTAATTTTTGACAGCTTTAATATAATATGCCTTGGGGAAGGCCTTTTTAAATTGAGATAATTAGGTGTTCTGTTAGCTTCTTGGATTCAATTCTTTCTATAGTTTTGATAAATTCTTATCAATTATTTGTTTGAATAGGCTCTCTGTTCACTTCTGTTCTCCTTCTGGTATACCCATTATTCTTCTATTGCTCTTTCTAATGGAGTCAGCTAGTTCTCATAGATATCTTCCTCTTTTTTTTTTTTTTTTTAATTCTCAATTCTCTCGTCTTCCACCTGAGTCACTTCTAGATTGCTATCTTCAATATCATTAATTATTTCCTTCATCTGTTCTGCTTTATTTCCTAATCTCAGAGTTCATTCTTCATCTCATTTATTGATTTCCCCAGCTCCAGAATTTCTGGTTGGTTCTTTTTTATAGTTTCAGTCTTTTTAGTAAAGTATCTCTTTTGTTCATTGATTTCATTTCTGAGCTCATTGAATTCATGTTCTGAGTTTTCCTGTATGTTGTTGAGTTCTTTTTTCAGATTTGAAATCATGAATTCTCTGCCATTTAAATCATAGTCTTCCATGTTTTTATATTTATTTCCTGGGGTTTTTAAATTTTCTTTCTGAATTCTCTTTTTACTTGGTTATTCATTTTACTTGATACATTATTTCTCTGCCTGGATATTTGTGGGAATAAAATATGTTTTTCTCTCTTTTTAGAGTATTTGACTGTTCAGTAGGTTGATAAGAAAAGATTTTTCTTTGTTTTCCAATAAGTGATACTGAAGTGCAAGTTTTAATTTTCCCTTAGCTGCACTACTGGGCTTCTGTGATATCTGTAGGGTGGTGATCCAAGGGTATGGAAAATGCTGTGTATTTTGCCCTGAAGAGGTGGGCATCCTCTTTAACACTTGGTTGCCTAGGTCTTAGGACATCACCCCTATGGTGAAAGTGGAGAGCTATTGCCCTCCTCACCAGTGTGTTCCTGGTTCCATATTCTTGTAGCCAGAAGCTTCTGGCAAAGCCGTTCTGCCCGAGTTCACCTGATTGTGTCTCTTTGGTTCTGCCATGTTGGGTGAGGAAGGGGTAGGTGGATGGAGGGAAGTGGGTCCTTTCCAGTGGCTTTAACTGCAATGAATACAGACTATTCAGACTGGAATTTTTTCCTGCTCTTTCATGATCTACCAACTGAAAATTTTACTGCTGGACAGGCCACAGAAGATGGAGTAGGCAGGCTCCTGAGTCTGCAGAGTCCTTTGTCCAGTCATGTTAGGTTGTGAAATTATACCACCCTTAACACCACTTCTCTGCCCCTGACACTGGGCTCAGCCTCAGTGTGTTCTGGCCACCCAGGCCTAACTGCTGTTTCTGCCCCATGGCTTGCCCAGTGGGGTCTGCACCTGAACCCTTCACTGCTATTACCTCCACTGGGGTGATGCAAGCATCAGATTGCATCTGCAGCTCCTGTCTCTGTTCTTTCCCCACCCCATCTTCCCTGTTCTCTCCAATAAACCCACCTTCAGATGTCTCAATGCATGGCTCTCTCAGATTTGTTTGTTCATTGAGCAGGGAATTGTTTGTTGAATTATAGCTATAAAACTTGTTGTAAATTCAAGGGGAGAGTCCTGGAGTTCCTCTCATGCTGCCATGCTGTTGATGTCACAAAGAGAAACTTTATGACTAGCCATTATAAAAATATGAGAGCTAGCTAAGGAAAAAAAAAAATCTATGGTTCAGTTTAGAAATGTTTTTATTTCAAAAGATCCATTATCTTGTCTCGATGAACAGAATCTTAATAGTGACTCAAACCAATAAGCCTTTTATGGCTTAACTAAGGAAGAAATAAAATATTCATAGAAAGCAAATACTTTTTTTGCACAGGTGGAAAAGATAGTTTAGCTTCAGTCTTCCACAAAACTGTGAGTTTCTTCCAGCTGCAAACCCACTATTCATGGCACCAGGCAGGCAATGATAGAATGGGATTTTTCCAGCACAAACAAGCAACAAAGGTTGGCATGTCACAGGCCCATTATTGACTAGAACCCCTGATGACAAGCTCCCCTGAGAGTTGGCATGTACAGACAAAAATTAATAAGACTTTCATGGCTTAATCAAGGCTTGGAACTCCAGTCTATTCACTGGCCACCAAAAGCATCCCAGTAAGTATACCTTCCAGATGGTAGAGGTCTGAGAAAATAGTCTCACTGGTCATAAACGTCAAGCCAGCAGAACATATAAGAAGATGAAAGGAGAGACACCAAACAAACAAAATATCTTAGACACAAACAAGAGTTTAGTGGTTACCAGAGGGTAATGGGGGAGGGGAGGTGGTAGACGAGGGTAAAGGGGATCAAATATATGGTGATGGAAGGAGAACTGACTCTGGGTGGTGAGCATGCAATAAAATATATGGATGATGTATTAGAGAATTGTACACTTGAAACACATATAATTTTACTAACCAATGTCACTCTAATAAATTTAATGATTTTTTTAAAGGAGAGACATCAGACAAAGCAAAGAAAAAAAAAAAAAAAAACAGAATTAATCAAACCCATGAATACCAAATAACCAATGTTGCTAAGCCCAAGACACTAGTTTCACAAACATTTTCTCCTGCTAATCTAAATTTAAAAAAGGAAAAAAATAGGACTCTCACCACTCTGCATCCACCAAACTCTGTAGGAAGAAATCCAAGAGATTGACTTTGCAGGAATTCTTATCTTTGCCAGCATGTTATAGATCCCATGACCTTTGTACGGAAGCAGCCATGGGGTGAGCAGTGCCCAGCTGGTGAGGAACCTTGCTTGCTGTATCACCTGTGGGGAGGAAGATACCTTCCCTTACCCTGAAGTTTTTTGGCTAGTCTAATAATTAAATAAACATGAGACAGATTCGGAAGTGACAAAATTTAATTACATACATATTATGGAAACTCCATATACATCAGAAATTGAGACAGAAAGAGAAAATGAGGTATATATGACATTCTGAGCTAGGGGTAAGGTAAGGTACCTTGGGGCCTCAGAAGGCAAATACAGGGAGAGCACATGTTCACTAATCAGTAGTTTACCCTGCCCTATAGCTAGGTTATGTCTGATAATCTCTTAATGTAGGCAAGGCCTCTAAATCAAATTCCTGTAGATAGTTGAAGGAGAGGCAGAAGTTCCTCTTGAGCCCACAGGGTCTGTGCTATCTTTAGCTCAAAACAATTTGCATACCACTGAGGCACATGTTGGGGTGGCTTGTTCTGAACCTCTACAATAGAGTGCATGCAGACAAAAAATCAGGTTTTGTTTTGTGAGTCACTGTCAAACGAGAATCAAAAAAACTGAATGTTGCTGTCTGTAAAACTGAGCACATGCTTCTCAAAATAAAATCAGTCATTAGCTGTGCTTCTCTACCCTGGAAAAACATTGCTCTCAGTGTGAAGGTCTAGTGTTCTCTGGGCTGACACTAAATGCTTTGATTCAGCCCCTTGTACCTTTTCCTAGAAGATGGGTGTCCTGTACCTCAGCAGCCTCTGGTGCTCTTTGTTAAATAAAAGAGGTCAAGAAGGACCTATGAATTTCTCAGAGACTTGTCAGACAGAGTCTTTCTGCCAGGCAGAAAACCAAGAGGACCTCACAGGACGGGCTGAGTAGACAGGAAATCCTTTCAGAGGCCACTCCCCAAGGGTTCCAGCAGTTGGTAGACCAAAAGATCTGCCAGGTAAATATAGGGAACTCGTCACCTTACAGCAAGATGAGTGTGATAAGAGAATCTCAAATGGTGGCTACAGGTTAAAGGTTCAGACACACATAGGCAAACATATCAATACACAATTTGCCAACTATGTTTTTACTTATGTGAGCCTGTTTTTTCATACATAAAATTGATGTAAAAATAGGGCTGTCATGGCTATAAAATGAGACTATCTGTACAATATGCTCAGTAAAGCACCATGTACAGAGCAGCCCTTGGCCAGTGTTAAAAGCATAGATGGGGCGGAAGGCAGTATATTTTAATTCTGTGATCATGAACAAGTTCCTTGGGTGCGAGACTGGGGCTATGGGGATTAACAGCATTTTGATGGTGGAGGTAGAGAGGCAAGGCTGAGTTCAAATGTGACCTGACCAGAAGATCAATAATAAAAGCCACTCTTTATGAAGCTTGGACTCCATGGCCCTCCCGGGCACTGCACATACATTCTCTTCTCTCTCGAGGTAGGCAAAGGTCCCTTGCTAGGAAGCACTCACACTGATAACTGTGTTCATACTTGAGCCTGCCTTGTTTTCTTGTTTTCCACCAACTACAGTCCTGAGAAGGCCACTGGCCAAAGTCCGTGAGGCAGGCAATTCTTTGGGCAGACAGGGACGTTTCAGCACAGTTTCATGCTGCTTGGTGGGCACAGGCGCCCCATTCCCGTTATCGTGCTGACTTGAAGTCTCTGTTTCTCCGTGCCACTTCCCCACACTCTACTGATCCCTTTTTTCCTGCAAACATCTCAAGAGAGGTAAGCAGTGCAGAAGTGCCTGTGCTACTCCTCCTGTCTGAGGTTGCTCCAGGGGATACACAACCAACTGGGAGAAAAATACATTAATTTGGACAGTGTGTCTCTCGAAAAATTTTGGTTGCAAAAGGAGTTTGAATTAAACACTCATATATTCATCAATTCATTTATTGATTCACTCAGTCCACACGTACTTAGGAAGCATCAAACCCCGTGCAGGATGCTGAAAATGCCAAACCCAAAGGGAGCGCTATGTAATGCAGTAGAAAGTTCATAGGCCTTTGGCACCAAACCAACGTAGGTTTGAATTTGGATTCCATACTTACTGAGTGTCTGGAATAAGCCACTTAATGTGTCTGAGCCAATGTCTCTGAACCTCAGCTGCTGCATCTGTAAAACGAGAATGACAACAGCTACCGTCCAGGGTCTGTTACTATATGAATGTGTCAAATGCCTGGGGTTCAATAAATAGAAACTGCTATGATTATTAGCATCAGTATTATTGCTACTGTTCTAAAGAAATACTAGGCTGCCCTTAGGGAAGCCACAAACAAGTCAGAAGTGGCATTTGCTATTATAACCTATTATTTCACAGAACTCCCTTTCTAGAATGTGAGAGGGAGGGTTGTAAAAGCCAGGAGACATTCACAAGACAGAAACTCAGTACTTTTAGTACCATGCATGCGTGGCTTATCCTTTCTCTTATATCTGCCAGCAACTATCACCCTCAATATACTGTTTATTACTCAGCTTTGTGGGCCTGAACAAAGAAAATTTAATAGGCCTGTGGTAAATACCTCCATACGTATAGACAGGTAAAAAAGTGGCCTAGGTCAGAGTGTACCACAAACTGAGCATAAATAATCAAGTGAAACTGTGAATACAAAGGCAAATGTGCCCAGGGGGGTGTAAATGGGACATGTCTCTACTCCAGCAGGCCCTGAATTCAGCACACAAACACATTTTTAAAATAATGTCATTAATATACCAGGGAATTGAGATCATCTTTGAGTGCTCATTGTATGCCAGGCATTATACCAACATTTTAACTCTATTTTACTATGTAACACAACAGCCATTATCATCTTCATTTTACAATTGAGGGCACAGAAGGATCAGAGATGTTGAGCTACCTGCCTGAAGTCACACAGCTGGTGAAGTGAGTAATCATGCAGCTTTCTGACCCTACAGCAGGGTCTTTCTACTGACACACTGCTTCCTCATTGTGAACTCTTCCATGGATGGTGTGGGGACAGAGCCCCAGAGAGCAGTTTCCAGGCTCTTGGCCTCACGTGGAAAGGTGCTGGCTCGGGTAGTAGATGGCCGTCCGCTGTGCCTAGTTGGCCGTCAGCTGTAGCTGGTTAGCCAATTGGCCACTGATATAACTGCTGCGGCTGTGGTGGAAAGAGAGTCGTCGGTTGGTTGGCAGAAAAGCGGAGAGCAGGTCGCACGTTGTGTGAATCCAGCCTCCAGTGAGACTATAGTGGTATGACTCCCCTACCTATGGCTCCGTGGATGTTCCTTTTTGGCCTCACCATATCCTGTGTTCTTGTGTGGGGAGAGGGAGCTGAGACCCCGCAGGCCACCCTGCATGACAGATGGTCACTCTGTTTCACTGCGGGAGTGGGGAGGGGATATGCTTGGTACATTGTAAACACACTTCCTAACTTGAAAAAAAGAGGTGACCTCTCTTATACGAATTATTGGTACTATGATTCTGAACTTAGCAGTATTTGGGCAGCAGTGATTCTTAGAAAATGCTTCATAAACAGCTGTAGCCATTTGATATACGTAAAAAGACCTACTATTCTACTAATCCTGGTTGTTGCCTGAATTCCCTTTCTTTAATGATTTTTGTACTTCACTAGAAAGGATGAATTCCTAATCCTACTTAAAAGTGTTTAAAATTTTATGCTGCTGTATGCTACTGCCTGAGATAAATTGGTTACCTTCCAAGTTCGATGTGTGAACCAGCATTGTGCAAGCAAAAGGTGCACGCTCACTCACACTAGATCTGATTTAACTCGTACACAAATTCCCTGGAGCAGTCGCTGCCACTCCACTTTACAAATGAGCAAGTTGAGGCTTATAACAGTTGAACATTTTCCAAAGATCTCTCATTTCATTAAGTAATGCATTTGAATTTGAACCCCGGATGGACTGACTCGACTACCATACACCCTTCCTTCATACATACCTGTCACGTCCTGCACAAAAAGAGCTGTGGGAAGCAAGAAGGGCGGCACAGGGTTAAGAAAGACAGTAGCCAAGAATAAAGTGCAAGCGAAGCCAAGGGACTCAAGCCTCAAGGACTGAGCCCCAAATCACATACTGTGCCTTCACACACACACGCACAACCCCAGGGGATGGAGTCATTGTTCTGAAACCATCCATTAAAGGGGAGTGACCGATATCATTCCATCGGTCTCAGTTTGCTGAGACATCCCCTCAAGGAAGCTTTACTGATATCTCTCCATCCAGCCTCAGTTGCTGAGGCACTCCCTTGTGATATCCTGGGACAGCTGCGGGAGAACAAGCATTCGGCAGCTGTAAGACAACACATACCTATTATTTTTTTATCAGAAATTCCTGATAAAGGCCCAGGGTGTTGATGTTTTGTAAGTATCATTAAACTGGACCTAACTCATTATAAGTCTTGCATAGTCATGATGACAATGATCAATCTGGCCACCCTTACTGAGATACTTATGGTGAGGCCATGGTTGGGAGGTAGGTCCCATCTTACCTCATAGAACCTATGAGAAAACTAACTATGGAAATTTTACTTTTGCTAAAATCAAAGCAGTACTATATACAGCAGCACATTTTCCTACAGGCTGGGAACCCACAACACCTCTTATGACAAGGCCCTCTTTTCTTTGCTTCCCCCATAACAGTGTACAGAAGATTGTGCCCCAAGAGTAGAAAGACTTCCAACCTTACACTTCCTTCCCTCTTCCTTTAATTTTGGCTCAGTGTGGGGCAGAGTCTGGATGAGGCCACCTTGGTTATCTAGGATGCTTACAGTTACCACCACTTTGTGTTTCTGGGATATGGATTGATGTATATACACCAATTCTCATTTTCACAGGGCTCTGCTGAGGCATGGATCTGGGGATTCCTCTGCTGTGGTGGTTTATTTTCCAGAGCTGCCCAAGGAGACTGCGTGTCCCAGAGAACACTGACGTTTCGTTTGGTTAATTGAGTCCATATCTGCCTTCTTTGGTATCAGAGCCCATCTTGGCTAGCAAGTCCCCAGATTGCTATCCTCAAGCAATATGGTTTCTTTCAGAGTGAGAGGAAAACAAAATAAATGAGGTAATAACTTCACAGGCTGGGTCAGCAGGTGAAGGAATGAAGAGCCACTGGCAGGTCCCCTGACACATCAGGGACGCAAGGCCTGTGATGAGAACGGGCTGTGTGGTTGGACCCTCCATACATAAGGGATGTAGGTCATCCCACACTTTTCCCCTCCTGCAGACACAGATCTGTTTCCCGAATTCCAGGCCTTCTTCACCTTGCTCATGTTCCTGTCATCAACTCTCACCTTTTTTTTTTTTTTTTTTTTTTTTTTTTTAGGTAAAATCAATCCATTTGGTTTTATTTTCTGCCCATTCTCTCAAAAACAATAATTTCCCAATTAGTTGTTCTGCCATGATACACATACACAGGCAGTAAAAATTACGGGCTGTTTGGAATGGGCAGGTTCACTCTAGCTCCATCAACACTTATCAAGCAACTATGATAAGCCACGCTCTATCCTTTGCTTAGCTACACAGAGGAGGATTGGACACAACTACAGCCAAAAAAGCATATATGGACTAAGCTGGGTATCTTAGCCAGCATGGACTACTGTGATAAAATACCACAGGCTGTGTAGCTTAAATAAGAGAAACTTATTTCTCACAGTTATGGAGCCTGGAAGTCTGAGATCAGGTGCTAGCATGATCAGGTTCCAGTGGGACCTCTCTTCTTAGCTTGTAAATGACCATCTCCCCGCTGTGCTCTCACATGGTGGAGAGAGAGGTGAAGCTCTTTGGTATCTCTTTTTATAAGGGCACTAATCCCATCATGAGGGCCCCACCTTCATGACTTCATCTGATCCTAATGAACAAGATCTCATCTTCAAATACCATAGATTTGGGGTTAGAGTTTCAACATGGGTTTTGAGGGAACACAAACAGTTCATTACAATCCAGTCTTCCCCCGCCCACCCCATTCATGCTCTTCTCACATGCAAAAACACATTCATTCCATCCCAACAGCCCTCAAAGTTATCCCAGAATCAACTCTAAAATTCAAGGTCCAAAGTTTCATCTAAATACAGTCATGTGCTGCATAATGAAATTTTGGTCAATGGTGGACCAAATATACAACAGTGTTCCCATAAAATTACAATGGAACTTAATTTTTCCTGGAGCTTAATTTTTCCTGTGAGAAATGGAAGGGCATGTGATTCAGGAGGATTTCTTTTTCTCTGATAGGAGCAATACCTGTGGTGCTTGGCAGTAGATTCCCTGTCATTCACAGCAACTCAGTTTTGAGTGCATGGATTACATCAAAATCAGTCTAATCCCCCCAGTGCTACATATCCAGAGAGTGCTACAACCTTCTAGATCTAGCCTGATGGTCTTCAGAGTTGTGGCTGTAAATGCTTTGCTGAGGACCTCAGATCCTGCATGAGGACACAGGTCCACAGGAGCTATCCTAACTAGTATTGAGTGTCTCTGCCACTTTAGTGAAAACTTTCTGTGGTAGTGCAGAGCCAGCCTGTCGGAAATAGTTTCAGATTGTGGTGATGTAAAGCATAGATAAATTTTAGTTCTTCCATCAGTTCAATGTCAGAGAGAGCCCTCAATGGAACAAAAAACAAATTTCCAAAGTCAAAATATTGAGTCTTCAATTCTACAGCCTCTCCATATTAAACACCTTCTGTTTTTATGAATACTACAAAGTTATTTTTTTTCTAGTTGACCACTGCTCCAACATGCAGTTGCCAAAAACACATTGTAACACATAACAATCCCCTGTGGTCCTTCATCTATCTTTCCATCTTGATTTCTTATTCCTACTGATCCTCAGGCCATCTTTCACTCCCTCCTGACAGTTACTTTCATGGTAATCTATACGTTAGCCAGCCACTTTCTCCTCAGTATTTCCAATCAATTCAGCCCATATCTCTGTTCGTGGAGCAGCACTGACAGTTCGATGTTCTATTTCTACCAGGGGAAGATCTGTGGAACAATGTTTATAAAGCCAACAGTAGTGTACAGTAATATTCTGGGCCTTCACATTCACTCACCATTCTCTCACTGACTCACGCAGAGCAACTTCCAGTTCTGTAAGCTCCATTCGTGGTAAGTGTCCTATACAGATGTGCCATTAAGAAAAAATATTTTATACTGCATTTTACTGTATGTTTAAATATATTTAGATACACAAATGTCATGGTGTTACAATTGCCTATAGTATTCAGTACAGTAACATGCTATATAGGCTTGTAGCCTAGAAGCAGTAGGCTGTAACATATACCCTGAGTATGCGGTACGTTGTACCATTTAGGTATGTGTACATGCACTCTATGATGTTTGTATAACCACAAGTCATCTAATCACACGTTTCTCAGGATGCACATCCCCATTGCTAATGCATGACAATATCATCTAAATCAGATGTGGGTGACGCAAGGTGTGATTCGTCCTAAGGAAAAATTCCTCTCCAGCTGTAAACCTGTGAAACCAAACAAGTTGTGTGTGTCCAAAACATAATGGTGGGGCAGGCATAGAATAGACAGTCCTATTCCAAAAGGGAGAAACAGGAGAAAAGGAAGAGGTGAGAGTTCCCAAGCAAGTCCAGAACCCAGCAGGGACAACTTCATCAGCTCTTAAGTTTTGAGAACAATATTCTTTGGCTTAATGTTCTGTCCTCCAGGCCTACGTACGTTTTGTGCCAAATACAAAACTGCAGTGACCCAAATTTCAAAAAACAGGACCCCTTCAGTCAGTGACTGAGGGTATGGGGCTGCCAGCTCTTTGCCCTTCCTTGATCACAGTTGTTTCTGCACTATCCAACATGCACACATCACAAATCAATTGTATAAATCAAAAAGGAATAATTAGACCCATATCAAGATTGTTACCAATGTAGGGAGGACAATACCAACTGCTCAGGGACCAGCTCTGTTTAAGTGCAAATCCTCTTAGGAGGCTGCAGATGTCTGATAAAACAGAGAGAAGGAGGGTGAGAGAAGAGATTTTAAATCCTGTTCTCAATCAGTGGGCCTTGTTAGAATTGCACATCTCTGTGTCAACATAAGAAGTGTCCAAACCTGAAGAGAACTTTAATGAGTTTATTTGAGGCAAACTGACGACAATTACCAGGAAGCAAAATCTCAACGGATTGAGAAAAGGCTCTGGAGAATGGCAGTTTGCAGCTTATTTTATACATTAGAATCAAAGGAGGAGACATACAGGGAAAAGAGGTTTTGGAGCCTATGTTGTAAGGGCGTTATTGCAAAAAAAATTGTCTTCCCAGTCTCTGTGTCTAAGGGAGGGGAGACAGCAGAGAAGAGTAAGGTAAAGGATAGGGGGCAAAAGGAGGTCAAGTCTAGACCCTCTTAATCACCCAGATGACAAGGGAAAATGGCAGGGCATCCCGCTGTCTGTTTCCTCAGGTCTGGCGGAGGGAGAAGGTGCAGACCAGGGCAGGCGTCCCTGCCTACGGCTGACCCAGGGGCTTCGCCCCCAGATACAGTCAGGCCTAGCGTTCGGTTTTGTATCTGATGGCAAATCTGACCAAGTCGAAGGGTGAAGAGGGAAGCTTTACCTAACTAAGGGTAGCAAAATGGGCTGAGGAAAGTTGGAGTGTGTTGGTGGGGGGGGCGAGGGGGGCGCAGTGGAGGCGGGAAAGGGCAATCGGGAGGAGGGACGTGGATAGCAGGGGTCGTTTTCTGGCAGAGGTAAGCCAGGGGCCCTCCCAAATGGCTCCCTGACGGGTAACAGGCTCCGGAGAGCCCAGGAGTGTGGCCCTGCAGTGCCTCCCTATCAGCCTTGTTGTTACCAATGGCGACAAGGCCAGAGCCCCTTTGCTGGCCCCAGCAGTGTATAACGGAAATAAGGGGAAGAAGCAGCATGGAGAATCTTAAAAGGGTGCCCCTCTAGGGGACATAAGAGGGGTAGGGTAGCCATGGGGTGAGAAACTATCCCGTTGACCCCCATAATCCAGACGAGAGAGGGAGAGAGCTTGCCTGAAAATTCGGGGAGTGCCGAGTGAGTGGTCCACGTGTCTGGAAGGAAAGAAATGGGTTTATCAGCAACAAGGAGAGTTACCTGTGGTTCTGTCAGGCATATGGTGGACGTGGAGGCCTGTGAGGAGACCGGGCCCCTTCATTCTTCATCAGTGCCGAGGATCCCCAGGAAGGAAAGATTAGTTCCATCTGCTGGTGCCATGGCAGGTGTGGTGTTTGGCCGGGGCCAGAAAGTGGATGTTCCTGAGCTTTGATGGGCACCAAGGCAATCCGACTTCCAGTGACCACCACGGCTGCACAGTGGGGGAGGCTTAGTAGGAGGCCTTGCGTCAGGGCAGCTCCAGTGTCCCTGGAGGCCACGTTTAAAGCCGGCATCTGGTTGATTAGGCTGCGCAGAGGATTGGGGTCCTGGTTCTTTCCTTTGGGGCCGGTCCGGGCTAAAGGCCTGGGAAACTGCTGCGGCTGCCATCTGTAGGCCTGGGCATGGGCCTGTCTACTCTCCTCATCATGATTATTGAAGACCTTAAAAGCCAGTTCTAAAAGATCTGTCTGGGGGGTGTGAGGGCCCTTCTCTAGTTTCTGAAGCTTCTTGTGAATATCAGGGGCCAACTGGGAGATGCCTAGCTTAGATTCAATCTGACTCAGGTCCATCATTGAGAAAGGGACATGGACATTAACAGGGCCTTCGGCACCTGCCACTTCCCTGAGAGGCATCTGGGTGACTGGGGGTGCATAAGGCTGCCCGGATCAGGTGTGAGGAGGGGAAGAATGGTCAGAAGCAGGCGGAGCAGCAGTGGAGGGAGTATCGGATGGTGAAGCCGAGGCAGCGGGTTGATACGATGTGGGGAGTTGAACTAGCAGAGGTCAGGGAGGAGAGAAAAATCAGGGGGGTCCAGAGCAGAGGGAGAACAAGAGTTTGAAGCTAAACCTAAGAGGCGTGATTCACCCTTAGGTGGGAAATTTGTCCTTCCCCCATCACAACTCAAAGAAAGCCAGGAGGTAAGGGACCTCGCTCCATTTACCCTGCCAGCAGAGACAGTTGTCCAGATCTCGGAGAATGTCAAGGTCAAGAGTTCTGATAGGCAGCCAGGTTCGCCATTATCAAGTTTATATTGTGGCCAGGCCACAGTTGAAAAGGAAATAAGGTGTTTAGCCTCTAAAATGGGGAAGTCCTCTCTTAATGAGGCCCAAAAGGATCCCCAAAGGGGAGTCCCTGGGGTAAGAGGAGGAGCCGGAGCCCACTGTAATAAAGGAAGGGAATAGGGGGCAAAAATGGTAAAGTGGAAAAAAAGAAAAAAAGGAGGAGACATACAGAGGGTTACATGAAATCCATTGGTGGTAGATTAAGGGGGTAGGAGAAAGCAAAGCATGGAATCTCTGGGATTGGATAAAAAGTAAAATGGAGAGACACACACTTCTTTTATACTGCTGGACACAGGAGAGTAAACAGTTAACATTTTACAGCACATAGAGATGGTATTTGGAAAACAAGATAACAATGAAGGGTTTCATGGTTTCGTGCTCTGGTGGCTCTAGTGTGGTGGGTTGTACCCTGAGGGATCCAGAAAAAGGGGATTACTTTGACATTCCAAGGGTATGTTATCTCAGATGCAAAAAGACAATAAATCAGCTCACTTAAGGTAAAGATTGGTCTTTGTCAAGGAAGCTACAGGCCTAAGGTGTGACTATCCACCAAGACTCACTTTTAGTCAGGAATTTTTATGTTCTGACCATCCTATGTGGTCTCTGGGTTTGTAGGGCCTGCAAATACAGGCTTCCCCTTAGCTGGTCAGGTTTTGTATGTGGCCATTTTTCATAGACATCTGTATAGTTAACTTCCATGTTTAGCAGCCAGACCTGGGCACAATAAGGAAGGGGACCATGTCTTAATCACCCCTAAGTAACCATATTACCTGACAGAGACCCACAGCAATCCTCTTAGTTAGGAAATATTATTGGCATTTTGTGAATAAGGGTACTAAAGATAAGCAAGATTAAGAAGTAGTTCTGTTGGGAGGGTTTTTTCCTGCAGGCACGGTTAGGAGCTCCATCCCCCCTCTTCCGATACTAATCGGAGCTGCCTCTGGCATGCCCCGCTTGGAGCTCCATCCCCCTCCTCCTCCCATACCTTATTATCGGAGATGTCTCCGGTAGGCACCATAGTTAAAGGCCTCCCCGTCAAAACAATGTTAGCTATCACAGCTGCTAGGAATGGACCTCCCCAGCACCGCGGCCAGATTTCCCCCCAACCCGGAGGCCTAACCCTATAAAACAATGTGCCCGACCCCAGTAAGTGCTCAGTGTTTGGGAACAATCCTGCTGAGCCCACCGGCATAATAAAGCTGTGTTCTCCCTGATCTCTGTGTGCCGCCTGAGTCTCTCAGTCCTTGTAATTTTTCCACAACAGTTCAAGGTCACAGAGCCAATGAGTGGCTCAGCCACATTTCTCGTTCTTTGCATCCACTTTTCTAAAATATACTCTAGAGTACACTATCTGTCCTGTGAAAAGGGGCCTGTAGTTACTGAATCTCTTTCAATTAGCGTTCCAAGAAGGACATTAGCATAGAAAAGGCTCAAAGAAGGCCTGGAGGAAAGATCTCATTTACCTTTGTTTAACTCAGAATTGCTCCACTCCTGAACACAGAGATCTTTATCACATCAAACACACCTTGAAAGACTGAACCAACCTCCTGTGCTTCCCAAACACACCCAGCAAAAGGCTGTTTCTCTGGTCAACAAGCATGAGAAAAGCAACCCAAGAGTTAACTGCAGTAAAAGCCATGGAAAGAGTCTGGCAGATCCAAGCATCCATATGGAGGGGAGTGGGCTTAGGCCAGAGTCATTGACCACATGTACGTGTAAAAAATTAAGTTTAAATTCACTATAATTAACTAAAATTTTAAATTTCTGTTACCTTGTCAAATAGGACTTGGCTGCTTGTATGCTAGCCCAAAAATCAGAAGACAAGTTTGATGGAAAGAAAAGCAGGTTTATTCCAAAATGCCAACATTAAGGGGAGACAGTGGACTCCCTGTCATAAAGACTGCCTTCCTGCTCTTAATACGACCAAAAGGTTTTATAGACATGCAAGTTGGGGCAGAATAAAGGAAAGCAGACATTGGTCAGGCAATTCCTGAAAAAAAGAGTTTCCCAGAGACTGGTCTGATGAGGCAGAAAAAGAGTTAACAAAAAGCGAGCCTGAGGGGGATTAGCAGGAGATAATTAAATAAGTTCTTTGCACTGGCCTAGTCCAATCCCCAAGGATGCCTAGGCTCAGCCCCTAGAGATGTATTTTTCTGTTGAGACACCCCTAGAAAGTGGAGATAGGACCCCGACCAGAATTTTCTAGGTTTTGGCGCCTGCGCAGACCGCTAGAGTCTAGCCTTAGCTTGAACTCCGGCCTCATTATAATACAATTAGAATGAAATGAACATTATGGCTTGCTCCCCACTCCAAGGGTTTTTCTGTATGCATTCTGGGTAAGAACATGTGCCGAAAGAAACCAGTTATATAACCTGTGCATGTCAATCAAGTGACCTCAGTCAATACATCACATCCTGTGCTGTAAGAAAATTACCTATACTTTCCTCTATAGGAAAAGCAACCAGAAGATCGGTGCAGTTGTCTGCTCTATCTAGACAGCCCGGCAGTTTCTCTGCTGGTGCTTTTCTTCAAAATCAACTTTCTAACTTCTGTTCCTTTGTGCTCTGTGAATTCTTTCACAACCTGCTAGTGACCACAATATGGTCTGTTTCAGGGATGAGAGTGGATCTTATGCAGATGTAAAAACTTCTTTCAAGTCATTGTCCCGGAGGTTTCCTTGAGTAAACAGGGTCATTGAACCTCGTATGCATATGGTCTGGAGTAAACAGAACCATTGAAACTGGTATGGAGTAAACAGAATCGTTAAAATTGGCAGGAGCAGGGGGGCAAAGAAAAAAATCTTTTAAAATGTCCTGAAGTAAATTACATTGTTAAATTGAATTGCATTAGTGAAGCAAGGCCTGGTTGGGACCCATGTAGTAGAGGCTTCACAACATCCCTGGCCTCTAGTTTCCTTGACGTATAGTTTAACAATAGATCATCCCCCTGTGGCTTGAGCTTGGAATGTCCCCTGTCTCAGTTCCCTGTTTTAGAAAATTACCCCAAGTCTTATTGATCACAATCTCTATGGTCTAGGTTTCTTTCCAGGCTACTCTCATCATTGTTCCTGGGTTGCTGACATCCCCAAAGAACCACGGTGCCAAAGGGAATGCTGTGTGCAGACCCCACAACTGTCACATAGTCTCTGGAGGAACATCAGACTTTCCCTGTAGTACCCTAAGCCGGTCTGAGGATGTCAAGACAGTTTTTAGAGGTGTTAACCTGCTGCCTTCTCAGATCACCGGTGCTCTGACAATAAACGCTTATCCTATAGCCCGGCTCCTATGTGGGACTATTGGCTGAGCAGCGCAGGCAGCACGAGCCCCAGACTCTGTTGCCTGTCAGTTTCACTAGAAGATTAAATCTCAAATTAGAAGTTACAGTGTCACCCTTACATTCCTTAGCCATATTTCAAGTCTACGAAAGCCAGATATGGCTAGTGAGTGCCATATTTGACAGCTGAGATACAGAACATGAGCAAATGGCATAAGCTCTTTTGGACAGAGGAGCACATTTATGTGTGACCTAAGCATGGACACAGATGACTGCTTGGTAGAATTAGCTCTCTGGTTGGGTCATTAAGATTCCAGGTTCTGTCCTCAATGGCCGTTCTTAAGCATGGGAAAGGGCTTAAATGCTGGCTTATTTTTCCTCTCTGAAAATGGGACTATTGCCTGCGCTTTTTTACTTCTTATGGGTGATGGGAATAAAATGTAATGATATATACAGAATTTGGATTCGCATAACATATTTCTGGCTAAAACTTAAAGTATGTGCTTCTAAGCGCTATGCTGTGTCCATATTTAGAAATATACATATTCAGATATCTATGCAATCCCTTTTGAATGAAGACCTACATTTATATGACTTAAAAATATCCCACTACTTTTTATTGGCTCCATTATCAAAATGATGCTCTTATAGCTATCTTGCTTACCACTGCCAGAAAATTTTTCCTAAAATATTCATTTTCCATGCTCTCCCATGTTCAAAAACCACGAATGGCTCCCTCCTATGTTTAACTGTGATTCCTCATCATTCAGGACTTCCAGCCAGCAATGTGGCCCTCCCCCATTCCTGTCCCACTCCCTATCCTCACTCAACGTCACTGGCACTCATCAGTCAGCCTCTTTAATAAACAGCCCAGAAAAGCACAGAGTCATGGACTGTCTGCCCCTTGAGAGACACTAATGATTAAGAACAGCACCTCAGAAAATAGGAGGGGAAACCGAGGCCACATTTCCAACCCTTTAACTTTGTTCACAGCCCTCACACTTGGGACATTGTTCAAATTTATCAGGATCCACACAAAGTGGGTCTGGAAACAGGAAAGTCTGTAGGCAGCAAAACCGTTTTTCCCTGACTTTTCTTCCCCAAGTGTCTTATCAAATGTACAAGTTTGCTAAGCACCACCCTTCTCAGCCTTAAGAGGACTTGTGTCTGCATCTACTCTAAGCCATGCTTCCTGCACCTTTGGATCAAGACCCAGAACCTCTCTTTGCTCATGTCCTTTTTTCACATGTAATCCTTCAGTGAATTCTCTTGCCCTTCTGCGTAAAGTCTCAGACTCAGCCTGGCTTTCAAGGTCCTTCATTATCTGTCTCTTCAGTCTCATCTCCATTACTCCTTGTACCTGAAATTCCAGCAAGATTAGGGTGCTCACTGTCCTTCGGTGCATCCCAGTGCCATTACTTCTGTTTTTCCTCCAAAGCACACTGGGCATCCTTCTCTTTTGTATCTCTACCTCCAGCTTCAAGGCCTGTACTGACTTCCTTTTATACCCAGAATGAAATCCAAACTCCCCACTATGCCTGTAAAGCCCTCCTTGGGTGGGTCCCATGGGCTTCATCAGTCTCATCTTGTGCCCGTGTCATGTCATTCACTGTTCCCTTGATCATAAGACCACAGCCACACTGAGCTTTCAGTCCTTGACTGAGCTAAGCTGTTATGACCCCAGACCCTAAACATTTCCTGACAAGGAAGTTCTGTCCCACTCCCTCTCATTCACAGCACTGTGGTATACTTCACTTACAGAAGCATCACTGTTTGACATCATTCATTGTTTTATTTGTTCAGAGTGTGGGCCAACCCCAAGTCAAAGTGACAAGAGTCTGGGATGGGTCTATTGTGACCTTTGTTGTATCTTAGACCAGTGCCAGCACACAGTGAGTGCTCAATAAAGATGTGTTCAATAATTGAATGGGGCTTCCATGCAAGAAACAAAAAGCTCAGTTTTAAATTTTTATTTATTAGTTTGTTACATAATAATCAAGGATCCTCTATTTATCCCAAGTGTGACTGTCAGCATACCATGTATTAATTTGTGGACCTCATAGGCCATGAACCTACTACAGCTGAGACAGTATCCTGGTCATGTGTGCTTTCCTACAAACTGTGCATGCCTGACATGGAGGAGATGGATGTACATGAAAGTGAAAGTACCAAACACTGAAAATAATTGACATACTTCAAGGGTAATGTGGGAAAGAGAATGAAAAAGAAATAAACATAGCACATTACAGGTGTAAAACTTGATTTACTTATATGTTGCATTTTTCAAATATTGGAGTATCAATGAGCAAAACAAGTCAATCAGAAGATATCACTGTTGGGTTCCTTTTAATACAGTTCAAACTTAGGCAAAATTACGGTTAAAATCAGGATAGCCATTAACTTGGAAGCTGCTCCCACCGAGGAGGGAACGTTAGGAGGTTTTCTATGATGCTGATTGTGTTATGATTCTTGGTCTGAGTCCTGTTTACAAGTGTATTTATCCTCTGCAGATTCATCAATATGTATTCATGTTATACTCCAACTAATAGTGCAAGAAAAGGTGAATATGCAATTAACTAATTTCAAATGAAGAAAAGTGAATGTCTATGTTCCCAGCACATCTACACTAAAGGTGTTCTACAGTAGAAGAAAAATGTCTTACGATGGAAGCTCAGTTTATTTACTATCTTTCCTACATAACAAAGATAATATCTCAGTGGCTTACAATCACAGATATTTATTACACATCATCAGTGATGCGATAAGAAGGAACAGCCCTTATGAGGAACATGCTCATTCTATGGAAGAGGTGAAAAGCAAACTATGGAGCTGGTCTACACAATCACATATACAGCCTCTGCCCAAATATGGTATAATCACAACTGCTCATATTTCACTGGCCAAGACCAAAGGCAATAGTGTGGTTGTGAAGAATCATAAGCATCATGCAATTAATTACCTTCAGATGCAGAAGAGAAGGAAGAACAGTACTAAGGATAAATCTAAATGACTACCAACCAGTTAATACAAACAAAACTCCAAGTATCTTGTGACACATAACTACGTTATGGAAATGTAAATTCTCAAGAATTATATATGGGAAGTGGGTAGGAGTCTCCAAAGTCTTTGCACTGCCCACAAAATGAAAAGGACTAATTTTATTCAACTTTAATGTCAGAAATGAATATTGTGGTCTCTATGAAATTGCTCAAATAATAAGAATATATAGCTAAAAAGAACATAAGTGGAATATGTAACAGTAAAAATGAATGTAAAATAAGACAAAAAGAGAGGGAAAAAGGAACTGAGAGGAGGAGGGACAACTAGAGGTGAGAATAGAAAAAAATATATTAGCAATTATTTTAAATGTTAGTGGACTGAATATTCTAATTAAACACAAAGATTATTAGTGTGGATTAAAAACAGTAGCAATGCATTGTTTTATAAGAGATATAAACAATATATTTGTAAATAATATGAATGCAAAATAATTGAAAGGAAAAATAAAAAATACTAATCAAATTCAAATCAATGTGCTTGTATCATTATCAAGCAAAGTGGACTTTAAGGCAAGAAGCATTACTCAAGATAAACAGAGATAAAAACATATTTCAATTCATCAGGAATATATAACAAATGCAGACCCTGAATGCATACAAAAACATAGCCTCAAAATACATAAAGCAAAAACTGACAGACCTAAAAGTAGAAATAGAAAAATAAGTAATTATAATGGAAGATTTTAACACAATCTTCCCAATAATAGATTTTTAAAAACCATAAAAATATCAACAAGTATATGAAAAATTTCAATGTAATTACCAAACTTGATGTGATTCATAAACATGAATACTGAACCTAGAGTTTCATTCAAGTGTGCATAGAGCATTTACCAAAATCAACCATATATTGAGCCATAAACCTCACTATATTTCAGAGGATTGAAATCATAGAGTATCATCTCTGACATAAGTGGAATTAAAGTAAAATTCAGTTAAAAAAAGACATTAATGATTTGGAAATTAAGCAACATACTTTTAAAAATAATGTATTAGATAAATATTTAATAATGGAAACTAGAAGTTTTAATTTAATCTTAAATTACATGCCAATAAAATATATCATCAAAATGTGGAATGAAGTAAATTCATATTTAGAGGAAAATTTATAGTTTAATGTGTACCTTAAAAAAAAGAAGAAAAGCTGAGAATCAATGGTCTAAGAATCCACTCCAAGAAGTGGTAAAAAGAACAGCAAATTAAATCACAAGAAAACAGAAGGAAGGGAATTATAGTTCCTGATTAAGGTCTGTGTTCTAATTAACAGTATTGTACCAAAGCCAAATTACTGGTTTTGACACTACACTACCATTATTGAAGATATCACTTATTAAAGGAAGATGAGTGAAGGGTTCAAAGGATTCTATTATTTTTGTAACTTGCTTTGAATCTTCAATCATTCTAATAAATATATTTTTGTTAATTAAACTGATATCACCTAGAAAGACAGAAGTAGAAAATGTACAAATTACCATTATTAGAAGTAAGAAAAGTATATTAGTACAGATATTAAAGATATTTTTCAAAATTTGTAGAGGAGATTATGAACAACTTTAAGCCAATAAAATGTAAATTTGTAAGAAACTATCCTACAAAACCCCAACTCACCAAAACTGGCACAAGAAACAATTATTCTGATGATTTATGTATTAAGGAAAATAAATATGCAGTTAAAAAAACTTCCCATAAAGAAAAACATCAGAGCAGATAACTTCAAAAGTGAATTATCTAAATTTTAAGGGAAAAATAACACCAATCTTACACAAACTCTCAGAGAATAGAAAGAGAGAGAAAGAAACTACTGTCCAACTAATTCTATGAAAGAAGAATACTCTGGATGCCAAAAATTAACAAGGACATTAGGAAAAAAGAAAATAACAAGGCTATATCTCTCATATTGCAAGTCCAATAACACAGGTACAGAAGTTCTACACAATATATGTGTGGATCAAGTTCAATGAAACATAAAAAAAAAAAATCAAAACCAAGTTAATTTCATTCTAGAAATGCAAAATTCTCAAAGACAAAGTTGGTTCAACATACAAAAACGAATCAGTATAATTAACTACATCAACAAAATTAAAGAAAAATAATTATATGCTTTGTCAGTAGATGCAGCACTTGATTTGATAACGTTTATCATTTATGATAAAAATATCTTTACACATGTAAATATACAAAGGCAAGTATATCTCTCTATATCAGAAAAATAAAGGTATAAAATGAAATGTTAGAATGGTACCATAAAAATAGCATTAAAAGCATTAAATACATAGCTATAACTACAACAAAATATGTGCAAGTTCTATACACTGAAAATCAGAAAATATTATTGAGAGAAAAATTAAAAGGTTATGTCAGTCAGTGTTTGACTAGAAAAACAGAACTGGATGTACTAGATATATTACTAGGAATTAGGTTATGCATACGTGGGAGCTGGATAAGTAAGTCCAAAATCCATAGGGAAGACAATCAGGAAATGAAGTTCACGGCAGGGCTGAAGCTTTCATCACATTTTAAACTTCTTCATTCTTTCGGGGAAGTCTCAGTCCTGCTTTTAAAGCCGTCCAAGAGACTCAATAAAATGTACCCAGATTATCCAGAATAATGGCCCTTACTGTCTGTCACTTGGTTAGGAATTTTATTATATCTGCAAAATTCTTTCACAGTGACATCTAGATTACTGTTTGATTGAATAACTGAGGATTATAGCCCAGCCAAGTTAATATACCAATAAAGCTAGCAAAAAGGGCCAAATAAATGAGCCATTATACATTTATTAGAAAATTCTGTATATATATAAATTTTCCTCAAATATAGATCCAATGAAGTATTAATCAGTACCCTTGCAGGATTTTTGGAAAAATACAAGTTGATTCTAAAATGTATGTAGAACCTAAAATGACAAGTCCAGCTAAGACAATCTTGAAAAAGAATAAAATTGGAGAATTAAAACTACCAAATAGCCAGATTTACAATAAAGCTACAATATGTAATGCAGTATTATATATATAGACATGTTAATAGACCAATGGAACAGAATGAAGAATCAAGGACAAACTGACACATGGAAAACTGATGTATAATACACCTGGCAACAAAGAACACTGGAGAAATGCTAGGTTTTTTTTTCTTTCTTTCTTCCTTTCTATCTTTCTTTCTTTCTTTTTTTTAGTAAATGGTGATGGATCAATTGGATATCTATCCTCCTACCTCATACTCTACACAGAAATATTATAAATCTGAATGTAAATAACAGCATACAAAGGAAAATAGCTTCATGACCTTGGGGTAAGCAGAGAGTTTCTAAGGAAGATTCAAAAGTATTAACTATAATGGAAAAGACAGATAAAAGTGATTTCATTAAAACTAATTTGAGAAACCATTAAAAGAGTAAAAACTCAAGTCACAAAATGTAAGAAGACATTTGCAACATATATAACCAAAAACAGCCTGTGTACAGAATATACAAAGAATTCCTAAAATTTAGAAAATGCAGGTCAAATATATGATGATGGAAGGAGAACTGACTCTGGGTGGTGAGCACACAATGTTATATATAGATGATGTATTACAGAATTGTACACTGGAAATCTGTATAATTTTACTAAGTATTGTCACCCCAATAAATTTAATTCAAACAAGAAGAAAATGCAGGTAAATCTATGCTAGTGGTTAATAAACTTCTCTAAAGAAAATACTAAAAAGCTATAATGCACATGAAAAGTGCTCAATCTTATTTATTCTCAAGAAAAAGCAAATTAAAATCATTATGAGATGCCAATACAAACCTATTAGAAAGGCTAAAATTAAAAAAAAACTGATAACATCAAATATTAGCAAGTATGGAGAGCCACCAGAACTTTTAAACAAGTCTGTAAGGAGTATAAATCTGTACCACTTTGTAAAACTGGCAGTATCTATTAAAGTTGAATATACACGTACTTTATTACTCAGCGATTTCATTCCTAAGTATGCATTCACTGAAATGCACATATCTACTGACAGACATGTCAAGAATGATCATAGCAGCATTATTCCCAAATGCTCCAAACTGGAAATTACCATATAGCCATTAACAGTAGAATGGATAAACAAGCACTTAGATATTATAAATATGACTAAATTTGTTATTTTGAGACATTTCACTAATGCAATGTTGAGAAAAAGAAGCCAGAGACAAGTATGGCTTGATTGTTTCGTTTGTATGAAGTCCACAAAAGTTAAAACTAACCCACTTTATTAAAAATCAGGATAGCTGTTACCTGGATAAAAGGAGGAAGCAGAGATCAGGGAGGGGGCTGAGATCAGAATGGGTTATGAGGAGGGCATCCGAGGTGTTGGAAATACTGATTTCTTGGCCAGAGTATCTGTGGATTTGCTTTTAATTCATTGACAATTATATCGCAATGGTTATAAATTCACATGAATTTGTAAGACGTAATACAGAGAGATCCTATGTGTCCTTTATCCACTTTATCCCTAATGGCAACATCTTGCAAAACCATACTGCAATATAACAGCCTGGACACTGACAGGGTACAATCCCCCAATTCAGGTTTCCCCAGGTTATCAGTACATTTGTGTGTGTGTGCACGTGTGTGCTGTGTATTTAGTTCTGTACAACGTTATGACATCTGTAGGTTTGTTATCCACCACCTCAGTCAGCATACAGAACAGTTCCATGACCGCAGGATCATGCATGTTTCATAAGAGCCACTGCCCTCCCCAGTCCATACCTAGCCCCTGGCAAAATTAAGTCATTTTAAAAATGTTATATAAATGGAATGATATACCATGCAACCTTTTGAAGTTGGCTTTTTTTTTTTCTTTTTTGCATCATTCCTTTGAGATACGAAGTCGAAGTCGGACAAGTAAGTTCATGAACTAAGTTCAGGAACTCAATTGTCTGACCTTCATATATTCAAGTTAATGTGTATCAATAGTTTTCTTCCTCCCTCCCTCCCTCCCTTCCTTTTCTTCCTCTTCTTCTTCTCCTTCTTCTTCTCCTTCTTCTTCTTCTTCTTCTTCTTCTTCTTCTTCTTCTTCTTCTTCTTCTTCTTCTTCTTCTTCTTCTTCTTCTTCTTCTTCTTCTTCTCCTTCTTCTCCTTCTTCTCCTTCTTCTCCTTCTCCTCTCTCTTCCTCCTTGTCCTCTTCCTCTTCCTCCTCCTCCTCCTCCCTCCCCCACCCTTCCCCTTCCTCTCCTTGTACTTCTTGTAGTACCACAGTTTGCTTAACCAACCCATCTGTTGAAGGACATCTCAGTTGTTTCCAATTCTTGCTATTATGAGTAGAGCTGCCATGGACATTCATGCACAGATTTTTATGTGAACATCAGTTTTTACTTTAAAAATCTTCTAATCCTGCACAAACTCTTCCAAAAAATTGAAGAAGAGACAGTACTCCCTAACTCATTTTATGAGGCCAACATTACCCTGATACCAAAACCTGGTAAGGACAGCACAAAAAAAGAAAACTACAGACCAATATCTCTAATGAATACTGATGCAAAAATCCTAAATAAAATTCTAGCAAATCGAATACAACAATGCATTAAAAAGATTATTCATCACGACCAAGTGGGGTTCATCCCCGGGGCACAAGGATGGTTCAACATACGCAAATACATCACATAAACAAAATAAAGGACAAAATCATATGATTATATCAATTGATGCATAAAAAGCATTTGACAAGATACAACATCCATTTATGATTAAAACACTTAATCAAATGGGTATAGAAGGAAAATACCTTAACATAATAAAGGCCATATATGACAAGCCCTCAGCTAATCTCATAATTAATGGAGAAAAACTGAAGCCCTTTGCTCTACGTGCAGGAACACGACAGGGCTGTCCCCTATCACCTCTGCTTTTCAACATAGTGTTGGAAGTCCTTGCCAGAGCAATCAGGAAAGAGAAAGAAATAAAAGGCATCCAAATTGGGAATGAAGAAGTTAAATTATCACTCTTTGCAGATGACATGATGCTACATATAGAAAATCCTAAAGACTCCACCGAAAAGCTATTAGAAACAATCAACGAATACAGTAAAGTTGCTGGCTACAAAATCAACGCACAAAAGTCCATTGCCTTCCTATATACTAACAATGAAATCTCAGAAAAAGAAATACAAAAAACAATTCCTTCTGCAATTGCAGCAAAAAGAATAAAATACCTAGGAATAAACTTAACCAAGGATGTGAAAGACCTATATGCTGAAAACTATAAGACATTTTTGAAAGAAATTGAAGAAGACACAAAGAAATGGAAAGACATTCCGTGCTCATGGATTGGAAGAATCAACGTAGTTAAAATGGCCATATTACCCAAAGCAATATACAGATTCAATGCAATCCCCATCAAAATCCCAATGGCATATTTTAAAGAAATAGAACACAAAATCATCAGATTTGTTTGGAACCACAAAAGACCCCAAAGAGCCAAAGGAATCTTAAGGAAAAAGAACAATAATGGAGGTATCACACTTCCTGACTTTGGCTTGTACTACAGGGCTACAATCATCAAAACAGCATGGTATTGGCAGAAAAACAGACACATAGACCAATGGAATAGAATTGAGAACCCAGAAATAAAACCACATAAATATGGACAGATAATTTTTGATAAAGAAGCTAAAAACATACAATGGAGCAAAGACAGCCTCTTCAATAAATGGTGCTGGGAGAATTGGATAGCCACGTGCAAAAGAATGAAACTGGACTGCTATTTGTCACCAGTAACCAAAGTTAATTCAAAATACATCAAAGACTTAAGCATAAGACCTGACACAATAAACTGCATAGAAGAAAACATAGGTACTAAACTTATGGACCTTGGGTTCAAAGAGCATTTTATGAACTTGACTCCAAAGGCAATGGAAGTAAAAGCTAAAATAAACGAATGGGACTATATGAAACTTAAAAGCTTCTGCACAGCAAAAGAAACCATTGACAAAATAAAGAGGCCACCAACTGAATGGGAGAAGATTTTTGCAAACAGTGCCTCCGATAAGGGGCTAGTATCCAGAATAGACAAGGAACTCATGCAACTCAACAACAAAAAAACAAACAACCCAATTGAAAAATGGGCAGAGGACTTGAAGAGACATTTCTCCAAAAAGGACATACAAATGGCAAATAGACATATGAAAAAATGCTCAACATCACTAATCATCAGAGAAATGCAAATCAAAACCACAATGAGATATCACCTCACCCCAGTCAGAATGGCTATCATCAACAAGACAAATAGTAACAAATGTTGGAGAGGCTGTGGAGAAACAGGAACCCTCATACACTGTTGGTGGGAATGCAGACTGGTGAAGCCATTATGGAAGGCAGTGTGCAGGTTCCTCAAAGAATTACGAATAGAATTGCCATATGACCCAGCAATCCCTCTCCTGGGTATCTACCCAAAAAATCTGAAAACATTTAGAGATAAAGACACGTGTGCTCCAATGTTCATTGCAGCTTTGTTTACGGTGGCCAAGACATGGAAACAACCAAAATGTCCTTCGATAGATGAATGGATAAAGAAGTTGTGGTATATATACACATGGAATACTATTCGGCAGTAAGAAAAGATGATATAGGAACATTTGTGACAACATGGATGGATCTTGAGAGAGTAATGCTGAGCGAAATAAGTCAGACAGAAAAAGCAGAGAACCATGTGATTTCACTGATATGTGGTATATAAACCAAAACAACAAAAGAACAAGACAAACAAATGAGAAACAGAAACTAATAGACACAGACAATAGTTTAGTGGTTGCCAGAGGGTAAGGGGGGTGGGGGGTGGGGGGTGGGAGATGAGGGTAAGGGGGATCGAATATATAGTGATGGAAGGAGAACTGACTCTGGGTGATGAACACACAATGGGATTTATAGATGATGTAATATAGAATTGTACACCTGAAATCTATGTAATTTTACTAACAATTGTCACCCCAATACATTTAATAAAATAAAATTAAAAAAGAAATGTTCTACCACTTTTTGTGGGCCTCCACATTTTCAGATTAGATATGCACTTTCATTCAACTTTGTGTTGGTCTGAATGCAATGTATCCTTTCTCTCTGGCTGCTTTTAAGATTTTCCTTTGTCTTTAAAGTTTTGGAGTTTAATTATCATTTGAATAGTCATTTATTTTCTTGAGTTTATCTTCAGAGTTTGCTCAGCTTCTTAAATGTGTAGGCTGTGTCTTTCACTAAATTTGGGAAGTTTCAGACATCAGACCTTTCTTTATCTTCACTCTTTCTCCCTTCCTAGGACTTTTTAGGACCAAAAACAGATTGTTGTTGTTGTTGATGTTATTATTATTATACATTTCCCTGAGGCTGTTTATTTATTTCAGTCTGTTTCCTATATGTCATTCAAATTGAAAAAATTCTGTTGATGGGTATTCAAATTCATTGAATCTATACTCTCTCATTTCCGTTCTACAGTTAAGCCTAGTGAATGTTTTGTTTGAAACAGCTGTTTTTTTATTTTTGAATTTTTTCCAGCTTTATTGAAGTATAACTGAGAAATAAAATTTATATGTCTAAAGTATACAATGTGATCATTTCCACTTAGTAATTTTCTCATAGCTTCTATTTCTTCACTGAGACTTTCATTTGTTTCAAGAGAATATATTTTAAAGTCTTTTCATTATAGCTGTTTTTAAAATCTTGATCAGGTAATTCTCATATCTGATTCATAGAGTGTTGGCATCAGTGATTTTTCTACAAATGTTGCCATCGTGGGAGATTTTCTATTGTGTCCTAGACATGTTGACTATTATGTAGGAGACTGGATTCTATTTAAATCATGTGCTTTAGTAGGTCTTCACCCTGCTGAGGTTTAGCACAAAGGTCCTGGACTACTTCTGTGGGCTGTGGCTCCAATGATAATTTAATTATCAGAATGCTTGTGATGTTATTTTGGTCTGTCTGGTTTAAATGGGACCGTTGAGGCTCCCACTAAGTAGCCTGAGAGGGCAGAGAAGCATTTCTGCAGGAGAGGCCACGTGATGTACTGTGGTATGGGGAGTGGAATCTGAGGCTCACAATGACATCTTTCCTGGCTGGGTTTTTGTGGTGGTGGGTTTCCTTGCCTGCTGGGGAAGAGAGCCCCTTCTGGGTTGCGCACTTCATGTAGCAGATTTCCTGCCAGTGCTCCTTGGTTACCCTGGTGCTTCCGGGCAGTCGATTAAGGTTCTGATATGCTAACAACATCTAGTTAGTATACCCATTAATTAAGTACGAAACTTGCAGGTTAAACACAAGATATAGCCACGCAGGCACACTACTAATCACATCCGAATTTATGTGTCTGCTCATGTTGCTGGTGTCTTTTCTAGACATCTTTTTGAGAGTAGAACCTTGAAGCCAGCAAGACAAAGTGTGCCTTTCAGCACTGCTTAAGTGTGTCTTGTTGTTTCACTAAAATTGTGACTTCGTGGCAAACTGTTGAATTTGACAATACTCCACCACAATTTTATATACGTTTTTCTCTGAGTTGTGATAGAGTTTCCTCTTCAACTGAGATTCTTCACACAATATCATTCTTTAAGCAATAGTGGAAATAAAATACCTTCTCAGCCCTTATATCTCATAATATGCTAATATCAGCAGATATTGACCACTTACTATGTGTAACGCACTGTGTTATGCCTTGAAATATATGGATGACATCTCCTAGAAAACTGCACAGACCCAGATCTCTGTTATAAAGGGTGTGCTTTAGGGGTCAGAAGAAGAAGAAATCACATCAGGCCAGGTGGTCAGCTACCCTTCATGACAAGGACTGGACTTCAGCTAGATGCCAGCTCCAGTCTCTTTCTTTGGACCCATTTTTTTCGTTTTCACACTGTATTTGGAGAGACAAGTATACCCATCTTAGAGTTAAACAAAATTGTAAACTAGTATCTGTCAATCAAAAGTTCAGAAAGGAGCTGTAGTTTGGTTTTTGAACTATCCCTATGACAGACAGACAGAGAGACAATTTAGACACGGTGTGTAATGTGAACGTGCCTATTTAGTTAAACTCTATTATAAAGTATGTCCAGGTGTCATAAGCTGTTCTTAGTAGTGTCTGTGCCAAATTGATTCATACAAAGAAGGATCTGAGCAAAATCCCAGATTTGAGTTCGGTGGACCCAGGTTCACTGAGCCTGCCTCTTAATGACCACATGCTCTTGGAAAGTCATTCAATATCACTGGGCATCAATATCTTGACTTACGAACAGAAACATTAATTTAAAGTTTGTCAGTTTATCAAGGTGTTGGTGAGGAGTGCAGGTGCAGTCTCTCAATAAAGGATTAAGTACTCCTTTATTGAGATCCTTCATAAAGGATTGTAGTAATTCACCATTGCAATCTTCACACACCCGTTGCCAATATCATTGTGTCATTCTCTTGTATGTGCTTGCCTAGTTTTCTATGGAGGAAAAAGAAAGATTGACAATTTGAGGTCTGAATGCCATGTTTCTGTCTCCTCTGGCATTGATGAAAATATGTCTAGGTCACTATAAAAATAGACTGGGGACAATTTGAGATGCCTCCATGCATATGCAGCAATGCTAAGAGCCATGTAGCATAAATAGAGAAGGAAAAAATAGAAGAGAGACATTTCCAAGCATCCCTTTTTTCAAAGGACGAAATCATAAGGCCTGGATGACAGCTGTTGACCTTCTTAACACAGGAGTAGACCTTCTCTGCATACGAGGACTGACGATTAAGTTCGCAACCTTGCCACTGTATGCTTACATTGGCAGCACTGTACAAAGAGCTTGGTAAGGTTTCATAAACTTGGTATATAAGTGTCTCACAGCTGTGTTCATGTGAACATGTGGTGATGTCTTGCTGAGTGGTGTTCATTATTGTTGTTGCGTGTTTTTGTGTGCTGTCACGAGAATGTCTGAGGTTGAGTTAGAGCAAGGAACACACGTTAAATTTCTTGTTAAACTTGGCAAAACTGGAAGTGAAATCAGGGACATGTTGTCCAAGTTCATGAGGATAATGCCATGAAGAAAATGGCAGTGTACAAACGGATTAAACATTTTTTAGTGGGAAGAAAACGTATCACTGATGAAGAGAGGTCAGGACGGCCAGTAATGAGCAGAACTGATGAAAACATTGCAAAAATTTGTCAAATTGTGCATCAAATTTGTCAACTGACTGTGAGAAGCATAGCAGACCAAGTAAACACTGATAGAGAAGCAGTTAGGAAAATCTTAACTGAAAATCTTGATATGAGAAAGGGGTGTGCAAAAACGGTCCCCTGAAGGAGCTCACTGGTGAATGAAAGCAAAGAAGAGTCGAAGTTTGCCAAGACCTTTTGGAGAAGCAAATTATGTTTTGGGCCATGTTATCACTGGTGATGAAACATGGGTGTATCAATATGGCCCTGAAACAAAGTGTCAAAGTGCACAATGGAAGTCAGCCAATTCTCCACAAAAAAAAATTCTGTCAGTCCAAATCAAAAGTCAAAAAAAATGTTGCTAATCTTTTTTGACATCAGAGGGATGATTCATTATGAATTTGTACCAACTAGACAAAACAGTTAACCAACTTTACTATTTGGAAGTGTTGAAAAGGGTGCTTGAAAAAGACAAAAGCGATCTAAACTTTTTGCCAACAGTTCATGGCTCTTGCATCACGACAATACACCCCTCACATGGCATTGTCTGTAAGGGAGTTTTTAGCCAGTAAACAAATAACCGTATTGGAACGCCCTCTCTACTCACCTGACCTGGCTTCCAACGACTTCTTTCTTTACCCTAAAATAAAGGAAATATTGAAACGAAGACATTTTGATGACATTCAGGACATCAAGGGTAATAAGATGATTGCTCTGATGGCAATTCCACAAAAAGAGTTCCATAATTGCTTTGAAGGGTGGACTAGGTGCTATTATCAGTATATAACCTCCCGAGGGGAGTTCTTTGAAGGTGACCATAGTGGTATTCAGCAATGAGGTATGTAGTACTTTTCCTAGGATGAGTTTGTGAACTTAATTGTCAGACTTCATTATCTTGCTCAGTGTGTTATGAATCCAACCCAAATGATGCAAACCCATGATGCTCAGTATGGAAATAGTTCATTCATTCTCTGGGATTCCTTTGTCTCTAGGATGGTTTGGAATATGACATTACCTGTGGATGGTCTGGCAGTGCTCCACAAAACTTTCCATGAGGACGGAATGGCATCAAGACCTCTGAGTGCAAGAACTAGAACAAATAATCCTAAGATTTATACGGAACCATAAAAGACCTCAAATAGCCACGGCAATCTTGAGAAATAAGAACAAAGTGGGAGGTATCATGATACCTGACATCAAATTATACTACAAGGCTATAGTAATCAAAACAGCATGTTATTGGCAAAAAAACAGACACATAGATCAATGGAACAGAATAGAGAGTCCAGAAATGAATCCATGCTTATATGGCCATTTAATCTACGACAATGGAAGCAAGAACTTACATGGTAAAGACAGTCTATGTGATAAATGGTGCTGGGAAAACTGGACAGATACACGCAAAAAAAAAAAAAAAAAGAAATTGGACCACCTTTTTATACCATATACAAGAATAAATTCAAAATGGATTAAAGACTTAAATGTAAGACCCTAAATCATAAAATTCCTAGAAGAAAACATGGAAAGTAAATTCACAGGCATTACCTTTAGTCATTTTTTTTTACTAATATATCTCAGGCAAGGGAGGCAAAAGAAAAATTAAACATATGGGACTACATCAAACTAAAAAGCTTTTTCACACCAAAGGAAACCATTAATAAAACAAAAAGGCACCCTCTGAATGGGAGAAGATATTTGCCAATGATACATCTGATAAGGGGTTAATATCCAAAACTTGTTTAAAAATTCATATAACTCAACACCAAAAAAAGCCAAGCAACTCTATTAAAAAATGGGCAGAGGACATGAAGAGACATTTCTCTAAAGATGATCTATAGATGGCCAACAGAAATATGAAAAAAATGCTCAATGTCACTAATCAGTAGAGAAATGCAAATAAAAATCACAATGAGATATCACCTCACTCCTTTAAGAATCGCGATCATCAATAAATCAACAAACAACAAGTGTTGGTGAAGATGTGGAGAAAAGGGAACTCTCGTGCACTGTTGGTGGGATTGCAAATTTGTGCAGCCACTACGGAAAACAGTATGGGGATTCCTCAAAAAATTGAAAATGGAACTACTTTATGACCCAGCAATTCCACTCTTGGGTATATATAAAAAAAAAAAATCCAAAACACTAACTCGAAAAAATATATGCACCCCTTTGTTTCCTGCAGTGCTATTCACAATAGCCAAGATATGGAAACAACCAAAATGCCCATTGATAAATGATTGGGTAAAGAAACTGTGGTACATTTATGCAATGGAGTATTACTTAGCCATAAAAAGGAATGTAATCTTACCATTTGCAACCAGATGGATGGACCTTGAGAATATTATCCTAAGTGAATAAGTCGAACTGAAAAAGACAAATGACATATGATATCACTTAAATGTGGACTCTAAAGAACAGAGTAAATGAGCAAACAAAACAGAAAGAAAAAAAAGACCTGCGAGTGCATGCACTATCTTCACAACTGTGCCGGCTGTCTTGGCTGTGATCTGGGGACTAGCTGTGTGGCTGCGTGTGCTTCAGGGAAACCAGTAGCTGTTTCAGGCACTCGGGCAGAGAAGTGTGACTTTCTATGGCACCTCTTTCATTGTCTTTTAGAGCTCTGTTCAGAATCACCCAGGACCGTCATTTTATAGGATTCCTTTACAGTCCATTGGATCGCTTCTAAGAGCAAATCTGATAGAGTGATGTCTTACAACCCTGGTGCTTTCTGACTTGGACATGAAATGGAGTGCAGAGATAAACAGATGTAGGAAGGCCAGCCATGCCACACACAGACCTGCGGTGATAGGCGGGGTAGAGGGACTATGGGGACATTAGGCCCAAGCTCCTCAAATCAAGGCTTTGGGCAGAGCCAAATAGGTCTGTGAGTGGAGTGTAGTCAGCATGAGAAACGGACCCCAAGGACCCCAGGGAACAACTCTCCCTTTACCCTCCTTTTCAGGTATGTTCTGGTTCTACCATCTTGGCGTCTATCAGCACACCTATGATGTGCTGAGGACCTTCAAGGCACTTCCCAGTTCATTCAATATTCATGAAATATTTTGGTAAGGTTGGTTACCAACATGGTGGTAACTGGTATTATATCTGCCTTCTCTACTTATACATTTTCTATACTACAGGTATCTTACTGCACATATGTTGGGATGAAATGACCACTGTGGGCTGCACACAGACTTTCCCCTTCCACAAGCCCCTGTAAAAACATTAAAAATACCAGTCCAAATCCCCCCCCCCCCGCCAAGCCCCCGTTCCTTCCCCTGCCTCTGCCTTGTGAAGGACTCTTGCTGTTCAGCACCTATTGTGTAACTGGCTTGGAGGGTGGAGTAGATCAGCATCAGGGAGATGACCAGACAGGAAGCTACACTGAAGGAGGTGAGGTCAGTGTTCTCGCATGGAGCTTGGGGATGAAGGGGAGGACAGAAAGCAGGGGGCTCTGGGGTAGACAATAAGGAGATGGTTTTATTTTATATGGAGGTGGGTTTGGTGGGTGGAAGGCACTGGAAAGGATAAGGCACAACAATTAGAGAAATTTAAAAAAAGGGAGCATGGAAAATATCGCTAGTGTTCAGCTTTTCCTCCCCTTAATGCCTTTGAAGAGGGGCTGATGAGGAAGGTTAGCGCTGCTTTGGCTTACAGGCTGAGCCCATTGAACTAGACACCTCCCAGAACTGACACTGCAGGGTGCAGCCTCCTGTGTCTGTGTCAGATGTTAAAAATTATATCTCTTAGCCTGGCTACCGAGGGGTCACTCCTGGTCAGCATGAGCCACTCTGGGGGCAAAAGTGGCACTAAATTCCTTTTGGCGAGATAGATATTTTTTTCTTTTTTCTCTTTTTTTACCTTTTATCATTGGATGTATGTGGCATACAGGCTGAGATTATAGCCCAGGGAGAGAGAGAGAGTGTGTATGTGTGTGTGTGTGTGTGTGTGTGTGTGTGTGTGTGTGTGTCCCACAATTCAGCCATAAACTAATAATTAAAATTGTTATTTTTCTTTAGTCACTCAAGAGACAGTGCCACCTGGGACGTATACACAGTCTCCAGGACTCAGGCATGACTATGATGTTTTTTTTAAACCTGGCCTTCTAGGAGTCACCCTGCATCGAGCAGCTTACTAGTAAGTTCAGTGTTTCTCAGAGGTTGTGCTTTAAGCCCCTGGTGCAAATGAGGCGTCCACCCTTGCTGACTGATCTACATCTGGCATTGAGGGTCTTTTCACCTGTCACCCTTTTCTTCTCTGATTTCTCCTCACTGGGTGGCGCTTAGCACTTACAACAAGCTTCTAAGCACCCAGGATCCTCAGAGGGGGCTCTTCTTGGTCTTGGCTGTTTCTTTCCCTGGTTCTCTCAATGAAACTCAGGTTTCTCTGTATTTAGACTGTTGCTACTAGTATCATGGAGCTGAGTGTCTTCCTAACTGCTTTCCATCAAGACCTCCATCTTTTGTGTGTGTCGCAACACCTTTAAGGATACAATTCTCTACTCCTTCTTCCTTCCACATAAGGTCAGTCCTCCAAGACAGAGCTGTGTTGCACTTAGTCCTTATGCTTCCCCCCCACACACACACCCTCCACACACACACTCGGGGCAGAAATTCTGTACCCCTGTACAAGATCTGAGGTAGGGACAGTGGGATGGTACCCCTTCCCTATGAGCAGGCACCGCGGGTGAGGAGTGATAGCCACTGGACTTCTTGGTTTGCCTCTCCTGACATGGAACCTCTGCCCTGTGACACGTGATCTGGGCTGGAAGGCTCAGAATCCTTGCGCTTTCAGCTGTTGCACCTGCGGTAGAGCTTCTGTCCTGTGCAGAGAAGCCGGTTAGGGTAGGGAGCCTGTCTTCTCAGCGTTCGCTTGGAGCTTAGGCAATCAAAGGCTGGAGGAAGTGAGAACCATCAGCAGCCTGCTCCTCCCCGACTATGCAAACTGGGAGATGGAGAAGGAACCCCATCCTCTTGGCCTCATCGTCTGTGTGGAGTGACAAAGGTGGAGCCGGATAAGAGGGCTGGAAGGGATGTGCAGGGAGCTGGCATTGCCACAATAGCCACATACTGGGTTCTCACCAAGACACAGTAGATGTTGTTTAATAATATTTCTCCATTTACTGTACGTCCGTAGGACAATTTCCACAGCTTTTACATGATTGTTTTTTCATAAATTTCTCCAGTTTAACGATTATTTTGCTGGTGAGAAATTCCACTGCTTCATTTTTTCGTTCAAACTCCATTAAGAATCAGGATATTTCAGAAAGCTGTGTGTCTGTCAGAAAGTCTGTGAGGTGCTAGAACTTGCAGCCAAAAGTATTGGCTCCCTCCCCAAACTGCACTAGACTCAAATTCCTCATCATCCCTCCTGTGCTTGTATCCTAATTCCAGCTTGTCACAGACCTTCAGCACAGGGCCGAGCCCTCTGCTGGCAGCCTCCAGCCACGTCCCTGCTGTCTAACTTTGGGTACATAAGATAACTTCTCTGACTTTCAATGTTGTCCAGGTCTAAACGGCTATGATACTTGTCAGTGTCTGGAGGATTTAGAATGTTATGAACTCAAGCCCTGGACTCAAAGAGCTCCCCCTCTCTGCAGCACCACCTTTTCCTCCCTAGTTTTGTACAGCAAATGACACAAAGGAAGCATGGCTCTTCAGTGTGTGTCTTGAGAAGCACAGGCTAATCAGGGCCTGGACCCCTTGGCCCATCTCCTTTGTGAGTCACATCAAGGGTTCTAGTGCCACTCAAAAGTATGGTCCACTCCAAAGCGTTTCCTCACACAGGAAGCAGCAGCATCACAGGAGCCTGTGAGAGATGCACAGTCTGAGGCCCGAGCCCATACCTGCCGAATCAGAAACCCGGGGTGTGGGGCCCATGAACCTGGCTTTAGTAAGCCCTCTGGGTGATTCTCAAGTTTGAGAAGCGCTGGTTTATCATCCACTGAAAAGCAGAAATAATCCTTTCCTCGCTGAAATTAATTCTTCATTAATATTAACCCCTCTTAAAAGCCAGCACTGCCTAGAAAAGGAAAGCTTAAGGGAGAGAGGATGGGGACAAGTATGAAGGGCAAGAAACTCAGTAAAAATACAAGAAGCATTTTCCCTCCAATGCTTTAAGCTGTTAGGGCAAAAGCATCAGTGTTTAATCCCCTCTTTTGTGAAGCGGGCAGTGGAAGAATGTACTTTCCCTCCTGTTGTGCAGATCATCGCAGTCTGCCCAGCTCTGGCTCCATGACCCCAGGCTGCAGTGGCCACAGAGAGTCTGGCCAATATGAGGTCCCTCAGAGAGAGTGGAAGAGCAGAGTCCTCTGTGGCTGTGGGTTGGTTTGTGGCAGCCATGGCATGAGTATTTATGAAGGTTGCAGGGGCTGGGTGAATGGGGGCTGTTGTGTAAGGGCCAGTGGAATTCAGGTAATTACAGAAGTCCATGTTTGCCCAACACTGGGGAGTCTGGAGGAAGCCTGGGCTACTGGTGTCTTATCCCAATTAATTCTTAGTCAAGACCATCCTGTAAATTTTACTTTCTCAACTATGTTAGTTCATGAGGGTTGTCAAAACAAACTACCGCAGAATGGGGGGCTTAAGCAACAGCAATTTATTTCTCACAGTTCTGGAAGCTAGAAATGTGAGATCAAAATGTTGTCAGGGATGGTTCTTCCTCAGTCCTCTCTCCTTTGCTTGTAGCTAGCTGTCTTCTCCCTTAGTGTTCACATGGTCTTTCTTCTGTGTGTGTCTCTGTCCTAATGTCCTCTTCTTAGAAGGACAAAAGATATATTGGGTTAGTATCTACTAAATAGCCTCATTTTAACTTATCTACTTCTTTAAAGACCTTATCTCCAAATATATTCATATTCTGAGGTACTGAGGGTTAAGACTTCAACAGACGAATTTGGGGCAACACAATTCAGCCCATAACACCAACTTTTGTAATAACCTGAGGCTTTGAGTGACCGGTGTTTGTCAGCGTTTGGGCAGCTCGTGAAGGAGGATTTGAGCAGGCCCTCCAGTCTCCGCAGAGCGTGCTGTGTTCTCTCTTCCGAAGCTGCTATCCTCTGTGTCCCTCCAGGTTCCCCACCTTGCTGCTTGGAAGCCTCTGCTACTGCTGGTCCTATGGGGAATAAATGTAACCATTAGCTCCTAAAGCAGTGCAGAACCTGTCACTGTGCAGGCCACTTCAACTCCCAGTCAGAGCCCCATGGTGCTCCCCCGATGTCCCCAGGTGAGAGATAGAGCCCCAGGCCCTGGTGGAGAAAAGATCACCCAGGTCCCATGAGGTGCCATGATGTTCTCATAATTGCCTCCTCTAGCTTTGTTTGTTCTCCTCCCCCTCTCCCTCCAAATTCAGTAACCATGAATGCCATGTCCTGCCATCACCCTTGCGCATCAAATAGAACAATGACTAACCTTCCCACAGTGTCCTTAACAGGCTAGCTCTAGAAGAGATGGCCTTTCTGCCAGGCGTGTCCATCCGTGGTAGCCCCACACAGACGAGCATACAGATTGCAATTGTGTGGGCATTAGCAGTCCCACAACGAACAGACCTAATTCGCGGCCTCATGAATATTTGTAAAAGGAATTCCAAATCGAGGCGAGTCACATTCCAGCCTAATGCGAGTGAATGGCCAGAATGCTAATGATTTCAGGATATATATCCGTGCCTGTGTTGTGCTGTTATATCATTATCACCACATGACGTGTGTGATGGGCTGCAGGGAATTGTCCAGATGCAGCCAGGTGTGCTTACTGGTCCAAACAGGTTCATCTTCCCTTTGCTGTCTTTTGCTTTAAAAACAAGTATGGGAAAGTAATAGCAGAAAAGGAATTATGTTATAAGAACACACACAACGTTTTGCAATTTGATGGTGCAGTGCCCTTTGCTGGGGAGTAGGGCATCTCTCTTCTTCTCCTTTGGATCCTAAGATGACTTTGCCAAATGTGCTCATTTTACTGTGAGAAGTGAGGCTAGATGCCTGCCTGGGATTGCAACCTGCTTGACGTAAAGAGAGAAAGAAACACACTGAATGAGTCACTCCACTTGGGGATAAAGTGTCCAGTTGGTATTATTAAGACTTAATGAGTACATTTCAAGCAAATGTCTGGCAATTATTTTCTAGTGATGTATGACAACTTGCTGTTTGTACAGGCTTACAAAATGTTACAGCATTTCATTAATTTGCCCTTCATTAGCTATGTAATTTTGCTAATGATCCCATCTGCATCATATTCTGCCAGCTTACTGACAAAGCCTTGTGGAGAGCAGCAGGGTCTGCCCCTGTGCCCGTGATACATGAACACAGGACGCCCTGAGCCCCTCCCACTGCTTTTTTCACCTCTGCTTCAAAGTGGAGCAAATCTCATATTGACAAATGAACAACAAATCCACATATGAAATTGCACATTTATTGGAAAGGTAGAAATGTGAAATTAGCAAATCTGTTCATTGTGTGTGATTGCCCTAGGAGAACGAGGCTGTTCATCAACTGCGTTTCCTCCAGGCTGGTTTAAACACATCTGTGCTATCCACATGTAGGTTCTGCGCTCGCTCCATTCCCCAGCCACACCAGCAGGGAGCGGCTGCTCTGCCTGGGGGAGGAGCGGTGAGGGCAGGGAGCTGCGGCGGGGGAGGGGGGAATGGGGGATGGAGGGGTGAACGGGTGGTTGGGAGGGGCAGAGCACTGTGTGCAGCCGCGCGGCATCCTGGGGGAGTTCTGGCCCGCTGCAGAACATTGCAAGGCTCAGTTCGCCTCTGTGAACCTCTTTCCTCATTTGTGAAGTGGAGACAATGACCACACACTTCGTAGGGATGCTCAGAAGATTAAATGATGCACTCATGGAAGCTTCTTGGTAAATAGCAGAGAACCACAAGTAATAAGTCTCCTCTCTATCATTGAGCAGGAAAAAATTAATCCAGGCCCTGAAAGCAAGGAGCCAAGGGAGGCAGGGGCTGTTGAGGATGTGAGGTAAGCCTCTCATAAGCCTTTAAAGCAGAAACATAAATAAAAGCTAGTTTTTAAAGTGAGGAAAGTGCAAATGAGAGAACACAAGGTCAGCCCTGTTTGCAGCACCTTCACCTGTAGGCATGTGATTCTCATCAGGCCTTGGACACTGGCCTCTGAGATGGCGCCAGCTGACCGGCCCATAGATGAGAATGAGATGACATCCTTTTGTCATTTTCATTGACTGTACCTGAATCTAAGGAGTTTAAGCATCTTACTAGATGGGCCAGCTGGTTTTCTTTTCTGTGAGTTGCCTGCACATATCCTATCCCATTTACTTTGTTGTATTGTTTTTGTCTTGATTTATAGAAGTTCTTTCTGTATTCTGGTGACTATTATAGTTTTTCTTGGCAAATGTCTCCTCCAACCTAGTGTGTCTTCTTTTAATTTTGCTTATTTTGGATCATAAATATTTTATTCTAATGTATCAAATTTATCAATCTTTTATGTTCTGTGCTGTTTTGTCTTTTAAAAAAATATTTACCTACCATGATGTGATAAAAATGTATTTTCTTCTAAACTTTTGTGTTTTTATTGTTCATGTTGAAATCTTTAATCCACCAAGAATATACATTTTATTTATTTGTGAGCTAATTTTATGTTATTTTCCCATAAGCAGGTCAATTGTCCCAACACAGTAACTGAAGAGCCAATTTGTAATGCTGCATTTTTACATTCATTCTCCATATACCTGGCATGCTCTTCAAATTCAGGCTTCAGCTAAATTCACTTCCTTGAAGTGAGGAGAATGGAGAGACAGGGAAGGTAATAACAAGTTGAAGATAAGGCCCTCCATCCGCCATTTCTTTGATTAGAGTAACCACATTCCTAATTGTCATATGTCACAGGACTATCATGAAAATTTATAGCCTCTGTTTTCTTCCCTGTGAGGCAGGATCAGCTTATTCCCTTCTTTGCCCTCCAAGAAGGGAGTAGCTTTCTTCCTGAACTGATTGTTTTACCTTCTGTGAAATATAATTGAGAAGAAAAGAGAAGAGGAGGACAAAAGATGTGCCAGGCTATATTGACTGAGAAATGTTTCTGAGTTCGGAAGAAAGTATAAGGTGTTGAAAGTATAAGGGAGGAAAGGAAGGAGGACGTGAGGGGTGTTGCAGGATGAATGAACGACCTACCACCTAACATCCTCCAGGTGCAAGTGAAGAACAGACTTTTAAGATGATTTCATTATTTCATTTTGGTGGTGAACTGCACTCAAATGCAACAGTGCTTTGAGATAGAACTACATGGACATTGATTCCAGGAAAGATTTCATTTCAAAGTTGATGGTTAAAGTTCAAAGTTAAGATGGCAGTTTGAAATCACCGCATAGCAGTAAAACTGACCAAGAGCAAGCACAGATCACTGAGATTATAATATTACAACATGAATGCAAACAAAACAAAATAAAACTGTTGACTAATGAAGGAAATATACCATTCTGCGTAGGCACAGACTCAAATGTTAAATTTTGTTCTGACATCCCAGAACCTCATTAATCCTGAAAATGTGAACTAGTAACCCTAAAACCGAAGAGAAGCAAAGTGAATGGTTAACCTTCACATTTTCCTGTTGTTCTTAAAGCAAAGAGATAGTTGGAGCTGGGAGAAATAAGTGAGAATGAGAAGAGTACACAGCAGTTTTGTATATCTTAACATTGAGGCTTCATTATTCCCATTGAGTCAAGGAAATATCCAAAGCCCGAGGGTGCTCATGTCCCAGGCAAGGGAATTACGTATTAGTGTGATGGTGATGGGGTATAGGGGCTGGAGGAATTCTGGTGCAGAATATTAAAGCTTCTCACAGGACTAGCTGTACATGGGTCATCGCACTAAGGCTGCCGACAGAGGGACCCCAGACCCTCCAGGTGCTCACCATGTCCTCAGGCCACAAAGACCTACCAGAGTTCAAAGCACTCACCCCTGTCTTCCGATGATGACTAGAAAGAGGACAGCAGCTGGCTCCAGATACTGCGTGCTGAGAGGGAATGAGTCACTCACACTCCACCACAGAAATGTAGCTGCACTACCTAAGCCTGAATGGGAGGGAAAGAAAAAACATGGCAACTGTGAAAACTCACTGCCACAAAACAAATAATAATAATAAATGAATGATTGAATATAAAGACATGTAGTGTATCATGCCCAAGACATGCAAAAACTATAGGAAGAAAATAAACCTAAGTGGATAAATACAGGAAAATATATCAATATTCCTTTACAACATAGAATAGGTTAATAAGAACACAAATTTTAAAGCTCTAAGAAAAGGTAAAACACACACACACACACACACACACACACACACACACAAAATGAGACCAAAAGAAAGACTAACAATTTAAGGACACAAATTGGGGACCAAAACAACACTCAGACCCAGTGAAATATTAAAAACAGTGAAGAACTGAATAGTCAGTACTGGCAATTGAATTACCTGCAGAAAGCCTTGATTTAAAATAAGCAAAGCAGCACACCACCACTCTAGCGGAGCTCTTGGTCTGCTGCCCCACCCCCGCCCTTGCCTCCAGTGCATGTTCAAGATCCAACACCATAACTGACTCCAAGCACTTCACAACCAATAAAAAAGGAAGAATCTTTGAATTAAAGGCTGAGGTCAACAATGAAAAGAAAGAAGAGAGGAAGGAGGCCGTGAAGGAAGTAATTGTGAGACAGGTTAGTTAGCATGTTGCTAGGTAGACAGGGAGGTCGCTGGTGGAATAAACAAAGACAGCCATATCCTGAAACTTCAGGTTTTGAAATCATTCCTTTGTTCCAGGACATAATGTAACAAGGCCTTGAGGTTAATCATAAAATTCCTTTTGGCCTGACAAATGGAGCAGATCTGATAGATAAGAGTGGGTTATTTTCCTTCAGAATGGGCAAGCAGAACAAACCTGGTAGAAAAATTTTATTAGAAGGTACCAGTTCCCTTCCTCAAACAGCGCCCCTTCCCCAAACAGACGAGGGAAGGTATAAAAGAGCTTTTGCCTCAGTCACTGGGAACTCCCATTTGGGACCCCTTTCACTCAGGAGCTCTGACCCATGGCTTTCAATAAACTATCTTCTTTTTAAAACTCTTTGTGTTTCCTAGGTCCATGTTTCCATTCTTTGGTCTCACAAAACACAATCCTGACACTCACTCACTCACTCACTCCAAAGTCCCCTACATAATTTGGGGGCTCACACAGGCAAAATTCTCCTTCAATTGCTGCTATGACAGTGGGGGAGGATGTTAGCTCTCTCTTTTCAGATGTAGTGAACTGTGTGCAGACCAAAAACCTGGAATTAAAGAAGCTTGTGTATCTCTCCTTGATGAACTATGCCAAGAGTCAGCCAGGCATGGCCATCATGGCTGTCAACAGCCTTGTGAAGGGCTGTGACCATCCCAATCCTCTGATTCGGGCCTTGGCAGTCAGAACGCTGGGTTGCATACAGTGCTTGAAGGGTGAAGCTCCTTATGCATGGTAAAACTCCATGACATCAGTGCCCAAATGGTGGAAGATCAGGGATTTCTGGACTCTCTGTAGGATCTCAGAGCAGATTCAAATCCAACAGTGATGGCTAATGATATAGCAGCACTATCTAAAATCAGTGACTTTCACCCAAACAGATCTGAACCCACAGAACATTAACAAGCTGCTGACAGCCCTGAATGAGTGCACTAAATGGGGACAGATTTTCATCCTGGACTGCCTATCTAATTACAACCCTAAGGATGACCGGAGGTTCAGAGCATCTGTGAGTGGGTGACTCCCTGGGTATCTCATGCCAGCTTAGCAGTGGGGCTTTCAGCAGTAAAAGTCCTAATGAAATGTCTAGAGTTGTTACCCAAGGATTCTGACTACTACAACATACTGCTGAAGAAGCTGGCCCCTCCACTTGTCATTCGCTTCTGGGGAGCCAGAGGTACCCTGAGAAACATCGACTTAACTGTCCAGAAAAGGCCTGAAATCTTAAAGGCGGAAATCGAAGTCTTCTTTTTGAAGTACAATGATCCCACCTATGTTAAACTGGAGAAGTGGACATCATGATTCATCTGGCATCCCATGTCATTATTGCTCAGGTTCCGGCAGAACTGAAGGCAGGTGCCACAGAGGTGGATGCTGTGTTTGCAAAATAGTGCGGGCTATGCACCTCTGGTGTGCCATCAGGTGGGGCAATCTGCAGGACGCTGTGTAAGCGCATTGCATGGTCTCATGCAGACCAAAGCAAATCATGTGGCTGTATAGAGCATTAATTATGAACACAAAATGAACTCTAACAATTCTGATACCTATGTCAGTCACCAAGCGACAGTCATGCCAGAGCACCACGTGAAAGCTGTAACCAGTGAACGCCTTAACCAGAGAAATCCAGATGCAGGTGGAGTGTGACTATCTGGACGGCTTTATTGGATTGTAGATGAGCTTCATGGGACTACAGATGGGCGCACTGCACCGTCTTGAGCATAAGATCAGCGCTCTGACGGCTCATCACTCAGGCCTCACCTGACGAGTTGATAGCCACATCTGCATTCATCCCAGATGGAATGCTGGGAGCTTTGCCTCCTGACCATCTCACCAGCCTGGCCCGATGCCCGACACTATGAATCCCAGAGCCATGTGGACTCTTGGGGAACTCTGGACTCTCTCTTTCTCTCATCCTTCTTTCCTAAGACTCTTTGCCTTGCCTAACCCTATTGCTTGTGAGCCTCTTGTGTGAAACCGCTCTACCTTGACCATTGGAGGCTGTCCTCTTACTGGAGCCTTGGTTAATGCCCATGGTAAACTGAGTCAGTAGGTCTAGAGCCATGGCTTTAGTCTAATAAAGTGTGACATTGTGGAAAGACACAGACGTGTGTGAGACTGCTACTCTGATAGTCATGCGTCTCTCACAACAGTGGTCCAAGAGGTGATGGTTGTCATTAGGGACACTTCCGCAGGGACCCCCTAAGAGTGAAATATCATCACCACTCTGTGTGAGAACTTAGGCTCCAGCGGCTATGGTTTGGATCGTGGAAGACTATGCCGAAAGGATTGACAGTGCAGATGAGTGACTAGAGAGCTTCCTGGAGAGTTTTCATGATAAAAGCACCCTGGTGCAACTTGCTCTGCTTACTACCATAGTGAAGCTGTTTCTCAAGAAGCCATCAGAAACACAGGAGCAAGGACAGCAGGTCTTGAGTTTCGCAACACAGGATGCTGACAATTCTGACCTTCAAGATAGGGGCTATATTTATTGGTGCCTTCTTTCAATGGACCCTGTCACAGCCAAAGAAGTAGTCTTGTCTGAGAAACCACTCATCTCTGAGGAGACATATCTTATTGAGCCAACTCTGCTGGATGAGCTAATGTGCCGTATTGGTTCTTTGGATTCTGTGTACCACAAGCCTCCCAATACCTTTGTGGAAGGAAGTAATGGCACAGATAGGTGTGGCACCTGGTGGATATGTGGCTCCTAAGGCTGTATGACTGACAGCAGTAAAAGCTAGAGGCTTGGAGATTTCCGGGACATTTACTCCTTACCAAGGACACATCTATATGAAAATGAACTTCACCAACAAAGCTCTGCAGCACATGACAGACTTTGCAATACAGTTTAGCATGAATAGCTTTGGTGTCATTCCTCAGCACTCCTCTGGCCATCCATACACCTCCAATGCCAAACCAGAGAAGTGACGTCTCCCTGTCTGTCAATACCTTAGGCTCAGATGGAACCTGGGCCTAGTGATGAAGACGAAACCTCTGAATAAACTGCAGGTGGTTGTGAAAAATAATACAGATGTCTTCTAGTTCAGATGTTTCATCCCACTCAATGTGCTTTTTGTAGAAGATGGTAAAATGGAGCACCAGGTCTTCTTTGAAACATGGAAAGATATTCCCAGTGATAAGGAGCTTCAGTTCCAGATTAAGGAATGTCATTTAAATATGGATACTGTTTCTAGCAAATTGTAAAACAACATTTATACTACTGCCAAGAGGAATGTGGAAGGGTGTGACACGCTGTACCAGTCCCTGAAGTTCACTAATGGCATTTGGATCTCGGCTGAGCTTCATATCCAGCTCGGAAACCCCAATTATACACTGTCGCTGAAGTGCAGAGCTCCTGAAGTCTCTCAGTACATCTACCAGGCCTATGACAGCATTTTGAAAAATTAATAGACTGGTCTGGTGCCCTCTGGCCACCCTATGATTGGTGAAAGCCAAGAACTCTTAACTGGAAGAAATTGTATTGCTATGTAGAATCTGAACCCAAATACAAGGCCATCCTTCAAAGTACTGACTAGTCTAATGTGTGCTGATATTAGGGCACAACCTGTTGGATAGTTTTAGCTGCTTGTGAACATTTTAGCTGCTTGTGAACTGCTTAAATCACTTCCCACCTCTTATCACCTGCTGCTGCTGTCTGTCCTTACTTGTAGGCTTCTCTATATTGGCCGGCATTTTTTAGTGTAGTTTGATATTTTGTAACTGAGACCTCATTTAAAAAGCAGAAAAATATTAAAGTAAGGAAAAGTGTCAAAAATAAAATAAAGCAATTAGAGACAAGATGACATGGAAGAAAGACAAAGTTATCTAAAGATAACTAGGTCCCTGAAAAGGAGACCTTAGCAAAGGTAACAAAACACATATTCTTATACACAAGGAAAAACTTACCCCAAGAGGAAACTTCCTAATTCTGAAATTCAAAAGTACATATCAGATTCCAGGAAAATCAGGTAAACTAACCTCAAGTAGATCATGCATAGAATGGCATTTTGTGAGGGGGAAGGAGATGGCATCAGATTTTTCTTGGGCACTATTTGATGCCATAAAGACATGAAATTAGTTCTAAATATTCTAAGGGAAATAAAGTATTTTCAAGAATAGTGTACTAAACATTCAGATATTACAGCTCCAGGCTGATCATCTCAAAGGTGACAGATTTGAAGAAGCATAAGACCCTTAAGCTCAATTTGAAAACAAAAACAAATTGAAACAAATGAATAAACAAACAAAAGCCTACCAACAGTGAATGGCAGCCAGTGGAAGAACTTAGATATGGGAGAGCCAAAAGAGAGGGCAGTCAGGGCACCAAGCTTTGGACAAGTTTACACATTGTGACAAGGCTAAAAATCATAAAAAAAAAAGTGTTTATGTAATCAAATGTGAACATTATAAACATTGCCAATATAAAAATAATAATTGATTAATATGACCTGTAGGGAGGGAAGCTGAGAGGAATGGGGAAGCAATATTGTCCTTATATTTCAATAATGTCCTTATATTTCAGGTGCTAAGTTGAAACTATATAAAATCAAAACATGCAGTTTAAATTATTACAACCTCTTAGCATTTTATAACCTATTTTCTTATTGTTAAAAAGGTTTGTTCTATAATAAGATTTCTTATAGGGACAAAACTTATATTTGAAGCCCTATATTAAGATTACTAGCTAGAGCACAGAGACTGGAGCGGAGGGACCAATATGAAAGTGAGATGTGGGAAAGGATAACTGAAGAAAATGGGAAGGCAAGGCAGAAGCAGTGGGGAGGGGTCAGATGGATGTGACAGAGATTTGGAAGTAGAAGCAGGAGGATGTGGGGATACATTACAGAGTATGCATGGAAGGCTCACAAAGGCCCCAGGCATCTAGGTGGGGCCAGCCAGGAGCAGTGGTCAAAGTCTAAAGACAAGGCTGAAAGAGGCAGGGTCAAGTGGGAGAGTGAGAGAAGGAGACCTGTGCAGGAGCAGCCAGTGGTGATGGGCCATAGTCTGCTTCCTCCCCCATGATTATGTGCAGCAGTGTTCACCTGACTCCATTCATCTGACTCAAAGGCCATGCAAGTTCAAAAGTGTATGGCTGCACACAGCAACTCCGGACAGGTTCTAGTCCCAGCAAACATGAGCGTGCTGAGACTGACACAACTTCTAACACCATGACTCTGGAATCTCAATCAAATCGTGTTTTAACTTTTATATAAGCACAAACAACCCAAAAGCACTTTCTAGCCATTTAGCAGATGTCCTTGTCTATTCTACTCCTTCTACCTGGGGAAGGTGCCCCAGGTAGAAGGTCCATAAATGGGCACAGCTTCCCTACTGCTGAGTTGGCAGTAGCTGCTCCTGAGAGTCTGGCCCCTGGTGCAGGGAATGGACGCTTCATCTTGCTTTTTCAAAGGCTGCCAAACCCTGTTTGGGTGATTTGGCTGGGCATCCTCTAAGGCCCATGCTTTGTCAGGGCTAGCACAGTCTGAGCTCTTTGCGTGAGCTAACTTGTTTGCATGTCATGACACCCCTGATGTGGCAGATTATGCTTTGCAGATGTGACCACAACACTGCCACCATCCTATGGTTAATAGTAGCATGAGACTTTGATGCCCTCCAATGGTGATGGGTGTCTCCTTGAAAGTCAAGCTGTTTTGACTGTTCTGGTCAATAGCATATGGTGGAAGTGATACAGCAGAGTTAGCATGTCCCTAGGTAGACAGGGAGGTCCCTGGTAGAATAAACAAAGACAGTCATATCCTAAAACTTTGGGTTTTGAAATCATTTCTTTTCTCCAGGACATAATGTGACAAGGCCTTGAGGTTAATCATAAAATTCCTTTTGGCCTGACAAATGGAGCAGATCTGATAGATAAGAGTGGGTTCCTTTGCTAATTCCTTTAGGATGGGCAAGCAGAACAAACCTGGTAGACGGATTTCATTAGAAGGCGCCAGTTCCCTTCTTCAAACAGCTCCCCTTCCCCAAGCAGGCAAGGGAAGGTATAAAAGTAAGAGCTTTTGCCTCAGTCACAGGCACCCACATTCGGGACCCCTTCCCGCTCAGGAGCTGCAACCTCTTCTCCTGCCTCTAATAAACTATCCTCTTTTTAAAACATTTTGCCTCTCCCTGGTCCGTGTTTCCATTCTTTGTCTTCACGAGACACAATCCCGGCCCATACCCAGAAACTGCTAGCAGATCCAACATCACCTACATCAGAAGTGACACCAGATAACTTTGAAGGCTGGTTCATAGAAGATGCTGTAGCTCCCACTTTTCTAGATTACTCCTGGAGGCCTTCAGCACATTATAAGCAGTCCAACTGCCTCGAGGTTGCGGGATGCAAGAAAACCCAAACTAGTTCATTTGAAGAGAACACATGAGGAGAACCTTGGGCTGTGTGAGGAGAGAGATGTCTAGCCATCCACTGCTGCTTTATCCACAGACTCCAGCTCCAGCACCGGCCTCTGTATAACTGCCATGACTCCAGCAGAGATGCCGAACCAGATCTGTCCAACAAAACCCTTCCTGAATTGATGTCCACAAACACCTTGAGAGAAAACATGATTGCTGCTGTTTTAAACCACTAACTCTGGTGATTTATTTTGCAATAATAGACAACCAAATACCTATGACACAATAATTTTTTTAGACCCTCCATTTAATCAATAAGGAAACTGAGATACAAAAAATTAACTCCGCCAAATTTATGCAATTACTAATGGCAGAACCAGAATTTTAATCCCAAACTGTCTGGTTCCAGAATGCCTGCTCCTAACCAGTGTGCCAGGCTGCTTGTTGCAGAGACAAGACAGGAGAAAGGAAGTATTGGGAGTCGGCCGGGCTCATGCTGGGTGCAGGCCCCACTCAACTGCCCACATTCATCATGAAGCTGCCCCTCAGAGACCTCTGTGCTGTGGTGCCCATGACCAGTGATCCACATCTTGTCTCAAGTGTTCTTTTTGTTTGTTGAATGTTTTCCTTTCCCAGAGCTGTAGTGACTGTTTCCTTAAGGACAGAAGAAAGTATAAAAATCGGTCCAGTAAAATGTATGATCACATCGTGCTTCTTGAACAGACTCAATAATAATCAGCAGCAAATTAGAAAAAAGTAATCACAGGTGGAGGAGGTCCTTTTTTTTTGTCATCAAGGTCATTTCTGCCCAGAATTACTGGGAACCAGCAAAGAGCTGCTGATGGGAAACCAGAAGTTGATGTCTAAATTCCTGTGCAAAAAGGTGCATTGTCTTCTGGTTCCATCTAAAGGGCGGGCCTTTGTCATATCCTGGGGCCAGCAGCATTGTTCAGGCCCAGGTCAGCTGATATGTTGAGACAGCAGAGCTAGTGGTGGTAGCAACTGCTTTTTATTGTCCCCCCCTCCCCCACCCCATCTCCCCCACTGGCGAACAGCTTCTACAATATCTCCAACTTTACAATGGCAGTGTTGTGGAGATGTGACCACAACAATTCTTAGAATAAAAAATAAAAAAAAAGAGTGGTTTCGAAGATTACATATTTTTCTTCTTTTTGAATATGTGTAATAGGAAAAAAATATATTTATGATTAGCCCTGTGGTTTGGGAAAATGGATCACAAGGAAAATTCCTTTGTTTGCAGAGGGACCTGGAAGAAGAGGCATTTAACATTTAATTTGCCAATGGCAAGATCAGGGAGGGAGGAGGCTGGAGATAGCACAGTGAAACAGCATATGGAGAATCCTAGAGAGACAGGTAACCTGGGAATAGCAGGTTGTAAGAACACAATTCAGTTTTTCTGTGCATATAAATTCCTATGCATCTGCAAGGATACGCTTTCTCTGGCTTTTATAGAACCCTTCCACATGGCATGCTACTACGGCTGGAGGTGGAGTCAGGGCTTCTGTTGCTGGGCTATTTTAGTTGTGGTCAAATGTGGATGCAATAGAGTGCTGACTTTGGCCTCACTGTAGGTGTGGGAAGATAGATGATGCCCACAGAGCAGTCGCCTCCAGGTTACACTGATAAGCAAATGAACCTTTTTTGATGATGGTGAACAAATCACACCTCAATGACTTGTTTACTTCGTTGAACTTTCTTTTCTTCATTAGGAAATGTTGCACAATACATCATTGTTTAAGGTTTAATTGTAGGATCATTTTCCATACTGAAATAACTTGGCAAGTAAAACAAAAGTGTATTAATAGTTGTGTTAACACTACAGCGAGTAACAATGGTTTTTATAGCTACGAATGTCCTTATGTAAAAATTGTTGTTTTCCAAGATACATAGTATCCCCAGAAGAACTGTGCCACATATTTCAATTTCTATGTGAGAAAAACATTTCCATTGCAGAAATGCTGTGACAACTTGTTGAAGCTGATAGAAAATGTTTTTGGTCAGCATAATGTATGCAAACAGTATGCGACTCAGGGGTAAGAACAAAGGTACGGAAGGCCAGCAAATGAAAACGAGAAGGCTCACAGTCAGATACAATGACTCACACTTGAGTGGCATCAGGACCACCTAGAAGGCAGCACAAAGGAGGTGGCTGGGCTCTAGCCCAAAAGTTTAGGATTCAGTACGTCTGAGTCAGGACCCAAGTATTCTCATGTTTAACAAGTTCCCAGGTGATACTGACACTGTTGGTCCAGGTACCACACGTAGAAGACACTGGCATGATGGAAAACATGCTTTGAGTTTTTTTTTTTTTTTTCAATAGTAGTGCTTTTATTTTTTTATTTTTTATTTTTTTTTCAAATTTATTTATTTATTTTTTAATTAGTTTCAGGTGCACAAGACAAAGCAAAACTTAGACGTTTATCATTTATATCCCTCACACTGTGTGAACCCCCCTCCCCCCATCCACTATCCCTCTGTACGTTCCCCAAATTAATTTTCAAACCCCCATGACCATCTTGTGGTTACCGACTATTTTTCAAAACCTCTCACCTTCCCCTTATCCCCACCCCCCCGCCCCTCCAGCAACCCTCTGTTTTTCCTCCATGTTTCCAAAACTGTCCATGCTTTGAGTTTGAAGTCAACCAGTCATGGATTCAAATCCTTTCAGTACCATTTATTTTCAGGTCACCTTGGATATGTTATTTAATTTACTTATCTTTTCCCCTTCTTATTAAATAATAAAAATACAAAACCAGCTTTCAAGATGATTGTAGAGATTAAATGAGATTGTGTAAATGACAAAGTTGAAGGGCATCAGTGTAGGTATTTAATAAATAATAATGATTCTGCTTAATATTCATTGAAAATCTTATCTTTAATATTCACCTTTTTAAAGAAAGCTACGTAGGATAATAGAAGTCTCTCTCTTTTTTAATTAGTTTCAGGTGCACAAAACAATGTAATAGCTAGACATTTATCATTTATATCCCTCACACAGTGATAACCCCCCTCCCCCCATCTACTATCTTTCTGACATCGCACACAGCCATTACATTTCCACTGTCTCTATTCCTAATGCTGTACTCCACTTCATTCATATATATATATAAAATTATAGGTGGCATTCATTATTGTTCAGCTTCAGCTTCAGGTGTACAGTGCAGTGATCAGGCATCTACATCATCCCTGAAGTGTTCTCCCTAATAAGACAAGTGTCCATCAGATACCCTACAAAATCTTTACAACATTGTTGATTATATTCCCCAACCTGACTTTCGTATCCCCCTGGCCATCTTGTAGTTACTGACTGTGCTTTCTAATCCCCTCACCTTCCCCCTTATTCCCACCCCCCTCCCATCTAGCAACCTTCAGTTTTTCCTCTATGTCTCCAAAACTGTTTCTGATTAGGTCATTCACTTATTTTTTCTTTAGATTCCACATATAAATGAGATCATATGGTATTTGTCTTTCTCTGTCTTATTTCACTTAGCATAAAGTTCTCTAGGTCCACCCATATTGTTGCAAAAGGTAAGATTTCATTCTTCTTTATGGCTGCGTAATACTCCATTGTATAAATGTACCACAGTTTCTTAATCCAGTCATCTACTGATGGGCATTTTGGTTGTTTCCATGTCTTGGCTGTTGTGTATAGTGCTGCAATAAGCATAGAGATGCATAAATTTTTTTGAATTAGAGTTTTGGATTTCTCCAGATAGACACCTAGGAGTGGAATTCCTGGGTCATAATGTAGCTCCATTTCCAGGTTTTTGAGATATCTCCATACTGTTTTCCATAGTGGCTGCACCAATCTGCAATCCCACCAACAGTGCACAAGGGTTCCCTTTTCTCTGTATCCTCACCAGCATTTGTTGTTTGTTGATTTACTGATGATAACCATCTTGACTGGGGTGAGGTGGTATCTCATTGTGGTTTTTATTTTCATTTCTCTAATGATTAGTGTAGTTGAGCATTTTTTCCTATGTCTATTTGCCACCTGTATGCCTGTTTAGAAAAATGTCTCTTCATGTCGGAAAATAGAAGTCTCTTGACATAAAATATTTTATTTTTTTAGAGAAGCATTTAAGTGCTTACTGCATATCAGAATTTGGGCTAGTTCCTGGGATTCACTTTGTTATATAATTGTTTTACTAACTAGGCAGTAAACTTACCTTTTGAAAACCTCTTGCTTGGAAGAAGGCTAAACGACTAAATATCAATATGGAGACTCCCCATCTAGAGGAGGGGAACGGTGCACAGATACTGGAGTCCCAGATGCAAGCCCCCCGCTCCACCACTGAATATGAAATGGGAGAGTTTACTGATTAATGTTCTTGAGATGCTAGCCCAGGGCAGATCCAAGTTTATCTCCATACACTTTCCAGGTTCTCTAATGGGAGAAAGTTGTGGTTTCTCCACTTAGTAAATAATCAACTCAGAGATCAATACTTTCTTCACTGGGTAAACATGAATGTTTCTACCTTGTTTCACCGAAAATAAGACCTACCCTAAAAATAAGCCCCAGTTAAAATTGTCAGCCAGACGGACACATTTAGTACATTATGACGATGTTCCAGAAGAAGATGACATGACTGTATTTGAATAAATGTAGATTGTTGTACATGAAAAAATAAGACATACTTTGAAAATACGCCCTAATGCATATCTTGGAGCAAAAGAAATAATATAAGATGCAGTCTTATTTTCGGGGAAACTTGGTAAGCAGACATTGGACAGTCTGCTCTGCTTGAAGAGAATATTTTTGCTCATGGAAAGTCATCCAAATAAAAGTGATGATGCAGATGCTGTTGACTTGACATTTTGAGTCTGGCCCATCATTTTCTCTTGTGTGACTTTGAGAAAGAAGCTTGGCCTTATTTTCCTCTTAAAAAACATTAAGAAAATAACATTGAATTTGCAAGACTCTTATAAGTATGAGAAGTAATTTATATCAAAGACCTTTTTGAGACAAGATGTAGTTGTAGTATCTAAGATACACATGTGCTCCTTGATTTCAATCATTCCAAACCCAGGACTTTCTGCAGACCTCAGACTTCATTCATTTGTGTTTATCTTGAATTCTGGGGTCCCTACCCACTTCCTTTTCCAACTCTTTTAACAATGAGTTGTGTAAAAAAGTAAAATAAATTATTGTATCAGATGACTTTATAAGACAAGGCAAGACAAAAACATAGTCCTCCTACGTAAACGGGTCAATATTCATTAATAACTAAAATTCAGTGGTCCATTTAACCTGCAGAACAAGTTGTCTTTTTTCCTCCCCTTCCATTTCCACTTCCACATTATCTCCTCTGTTACCTCCCACTTTCACTTCAATTCAGCCAGAGCACTCATCCTACTGTACAGACAATGTGTGCAATGTGTGTATATCTCTGGGGCTGCTCTGTGCTTGTCAAGTTCCATCTAAGTAAAAAAGTTATAGGAATGGAAACAGAGATCCACTAATACTTTCCCCACATCTTGTCCAAGGTCATATAATGTTTTAGGAGGGTTCTCCAGAAGCAAAAGCTGAGAAAGAGTTAGGAATGTGAGGGGTTGGGAGGCAGATGTTAACTGGGAATAAAAAAGAGGGTGAGACATCAGGAGTGGTCAAAGTGAGCCTCACATCTCAATGACATCTGACAGTCTCAGCCAATCCAACTGGGAGCTCAGAGCAAAGATCGCCTGAGAGAGGAGCCCTGCGTTAAATGGGAATGGTCAGTTTCTGGTAGTTTAGCCATGCTTAGTCACTGGCTGGAGCTTTCCAGGAAGAGCAGCCTCAGCTCTGATGCTAAGACTGGATCCCAAAATTTCTAACAGCTGTGGGCTGTCAGCGAATACGCTCTTTGCAGGGTGACCTGGCCAGTGTTGCCATACCACTAGAGTAATAACACTGTCACCTGAATCCTGGGCTATCTGACTCCAAAGCTGACGCTTTTTCCATCATTTCACCCAAGTTATTTGCTGTACATGGGTCTGCTGAGAAGAGGGGTTTGGCTGCATTCTATAGGCACTTAGGATTCCAGAACCTCAGGAGGATGTCACCAAACATATTTCAGGGTACTCAACATCATCCATTCAGCTGATTCAAACAACAACCTCACCTGACAGGTGCGGAGGAGGTGGTTGGCCAAAACTACCTTCTCTAGTCTAACTTTCACTGGAGCCTGGTTTAAGGTTATAAACATTTGCCCAGATATTAATAAAAACCTCTAGTTTAATGCTATTGTTATATCACCCTTGCCTGGGAATTCAGAGGTAAATAAGGGATTTAGTAAGGTGGGATATGGGCACCAAAATATACACAACTCTTAAGTATGTAACATATTTTCCACTTGTTTTTAAATGATAACTTCTACAATTATTTCTTAAATTCGCACTACTTCTGATCATTCAACTCCATTTTCCTCTCTTTCTTACCTCTGTTTGGGTTATAGTAAAAACCCATAGGCTCATGCAGGGTGAACCAAATGGTAACAAACTATAAACAGACGCAGGCACTTGAGAGGAATCCCTTTCAAGTAGAAGTCCAGAAGCCATGCCTAAACACCAAAGTGAACTTAAAAATCTACTTTGTAATTTCCATTTTCAGTTATAATATGCAAAGAGCTTGGATAATAATTCTGATTCTTACTATAAGAAAACGCAGGAGACTGAAAATCAACTTTGCTTAGGCCCATCAGAAAACTGAGGTTTCAGGGCAAACTACCAATCCAAAATCTGGAGAAACCAGTATTTAGAGTAAGACACAGCTGAGATCTACAAACCTGGAGTAGAAGCTGCTGCAAACAAAACCTAGTGGAAACACATAAATGCTAATTTTGAAAAACTGCTGGAGGCTAAATGTGGACTAGTCTAGGACTGAAAAACTCCTAAAAATAACAATCTTATTTTTTGGGCCTCATCTCTAGGAAACCCTCTAGATCCTCATAGGGAACATCTAGAAAGGTACCTTCAGGGATTTAACAGGGAGGTGGGGAGTAACCCTTGTGAAATAAGCCTGGCAACTTCCCCATAACAAAGGCCTAATCTCCCAGGGGAAACACTTTGCCAGTAATTTATCCCAGGTGGGGAGAGGGAATTACTTCCACCCCAAATAATTATATTTCATGTCTCATCTAACAGAAAAAATAACCAGGATTTCAAGAAAACAAATTGTGAATTCTGTAGTCAGGGGATTGAATAGAGGATAGAGATCGAAAAAGCTGTATCAAAGGAGAAATATTTTTGGAGTTCACATCCCAGAAAAAAAATAAGATTTAGTGAGACAATTATTGAATAATATTGCTAACCCAAACATTACAATTACCCCCAAAATACCCCAATGTAATACAATAGCAGCAAAATAAAACTGAAAACATTACGAGGCACACATTCTCTCTGAGGGAAGCCCTAAAGTTAAATGGAAACAAAAACAAGGACACTAGAGGAATTTGAAGCCCCTGGTACCTATAGCTTCAGCAAACATTAAACATAATCCAACTACTAACCAGAGTAAAATAAATCCTCCTACTAAAGGCTTATTTATCTCAGTTTCTATTGCCAGGTTTGAATGACTGGATTTAAAAAAAAAAAAAAATTACAGTGCATGTCAAAGCCAAACAAAAACATACTTTGAAGAGAAAAAGCAGTATAAGAACCCAGGCTTAGATATGACACAGATGTTGAAATTATCAGAGAACATAAAAGAACTATGATCAAATTGTAAAGGGCTCTAATGGGAAATGTAGACAATACGAAAACAATATGGAAGTATATAAATGAATAAAAGTGCTAAGAAAGAATCAAAATCAAACACGAAGTCAGAAATACAATAATAACAATAAAGAATGCCTTCGTAGGCTCATCAATAAACTTGATACAGCCAAGGAAAGAATCAATGAGCTTGAATACAGGACTACAAAAACTTCTCAAAGTGCAAAGGAAAGATAAATAAAGAAAAAAGATCCATAACAGTAATACAGAACAAATCATTCAGGAAATCTAGGATGATATCAAAATGAGTAATAAATATACCAGAAAAAGAAATTACTTCACCAAAATGAGTGAATGGAGAAGAAATATTTAATATTATCATGGCCTAAAATTTTCCAAAATGTAAAATAAACACCAAACCATCATAGATCCAGAAAGCTCACAAAACATCAAGCAGAATAAATATGTCCTTCTCTCAAATACACCCACACATATTATTAAATTTGCAGAAAACTAAAGACAAAGAAAAAATAAATGAGCCAAAAGTGTGGGGAATGAAGGGGGTTACATATGGAGGAACAAGGATAATAATTACAGTGGATTTCTCATGAGAAACCATATAAGCAATAAGAGAGTGGAATAAAATATCTGAATTACAGAAAGAAAAAAGATCCACCAGCCTAGAATTCTATATTGAACAAAATATTGTTCAGATGTGAAGGAGAAATATTTTCTCAGACCAAAACAAACAGAAAAATCTGAGAAAATTCAACAGCAAATCTGCCCAGCAAGAAGTGTTGAAAGAAATTCTTCAGTAGAAAATACTGTAATTTGTATAAATTAGACATTAGGATTTACATAAAGTAAGAAAGATCATCATAAAATAAATAAATGACCCCTTCATTTATTTCAGTATCCATCCATGTTATTACAAATGCCAGTATTTCATCTTTTCTTATGGCTGAGTAATATTCCACTGTGTATAGTCGTATGTACCACATCTTCTTTATCCAATCATCTACTGAAAGACACTTTGGTTGTATCTATATTTTAGCCACCATGAATAATGAATGCTGCAGTGAACATAGGGGTACATGTATCATTCTGGATGAATGTTTTCAGGTTTTTTGGATAGACACCCAGAAGAGGGATTGTTGCGTTGGGTGGTAATTCTATTCTTAATTTTTTAGGAATATCCATACTATTTTCCACAGTGGCTGCACCAACTTACATTCCCACCAACAGTGTATGAGAGTTCCTTTTTCTCCACAGCCTCTCCAACAATTGTTACTACTTGTCTTGTTGATGAGAGCCATTGTAACAGGTGTGAGGTGTATCTCATTGTGGTTATGATGTGTGTTACCCTAATAGCTAGTGAAATTGAGCATCTTTTCAAATACCCCTTGGTCATTTGTATGTCTTCTTGGGAGAAATATCTATTCAGGTCCTCTGTCCATTTTTGAATTGGATTGTTTGTTCTTGAGTTCTATGAGTTCATTAAATATGTTGTATGTCAGTTCTGTATCAGAGGTATTGTTGGCAAATATCTTCTCCCATTCAGTTGGTTGCCTCTTTCTTTTGTTGATGGTTCCTTTTGCTGTGCAGAAGCTTTTTAGTTTGATATAGTCCCATTCATTTATTTTTGCTTGTACTTACCTTGCCTTTGAGGTAAAATTTATAAAAATCTTCTCTGAACTCAAGGTCTGTAAATTTAGTGCCTATGCTTTCTTCTATGCAATTTATTATTTCAGGTCTTATGTTTAGGTCTTTGATCAATTTTGGGTTAATTTTGGTACACGTGACAGATAACAGTCTAGTTTCAGTTTTTTTGCATGTGGCTTTCCAATTTTCCCAGCACCATATATTGAAGAGACTTTTTTCTGCATTTCATGTTTTTGGCTCCTTTGTTTAAAATCGTCTGCCAATATATGGGGGGGGGGGTGTATTTCTGGGTTCTCAATTTTATTCCATTGGTCTGTTTTTCTGCTAATACCATGTTGTTTTGATTATTGTTGCTTTTTAGTATAAATTGAAGTCAGGGAGTGTGATACCTCCATTATTGTTCTTTTTTCTTAAGATTGCTTTGGCTATTCGGGGTCTTTTGCGATTCCATACAAATCTGATATTTTTTTGTTCTGTTTCTTAAAAAAAAAAATACCTAGGAATAAACTTAACAAAGGATGTAAAGGACCTACACACTGAAAACTATAAGACATTTTTAGAAGGAATTGAAGAAGACACAAAGAATGGAAAGATATTCCATGTTCATGAATTGGAAGAATCAACATAGTTAAAGTAGCAATACTACCCAAAGAAATATACAGATTTAATGCAATCCTCATCAAAATCCCAATGGCATTCTTTTTAAATTGCAATTTCTAAAGGAATTGTTTTTTTCATTTCTTTTCTGAAGTTTCATTGTTAGTATATAGATATGCAATGGATTTTTGTACATTGATTTTGTATCCTGCAACTTCACTGTATTCATTCATTGTTTCTAATAGTTTTTGGTGGAGTCTTTAGGGTTTTCCATATAAAGAATCATGTTATCTGCAAAACGTGAAAATTTAAATTCTTCATTCCCATTTTAAATGGCTTTTATTTCTTTCTCTTACCTGATTGCTTTGGTTAGAACTTCCAAAACTACTGACTCCGGATGGTGAACACAGAATGCAATATATAGGTGATATGTTATAAACATGTATACTTGAAACCTATATAGTTTTACTAACCAATGTCACCCCAATAAATTTAATAAAATAAAATAAATAAATAAATAAATAAATAAATAAATAAATAAATAAATAATATCTTACTTTAATTCTTAATTGTACTGAAAGGTAACTGCTTGTTAAAACAATAATACTAACAATGTATTGTGTAATTATAACATGTATATATCTCTGGAATTCATGGCAGCGATATCCAGAAGGATGAGAGAGAGGAATATAGGGCACTCTGTTATAAGATACCTTCACTATATATGAAGTGTCATGCTGTTATTTAAAAGTAGAATTTTATTAGTTAAAAATGTGTATTGTAAACTCTAGGGCAACCATTATTTTTAAAAATAATTCTTGATGTGGTAAGAGAAAAGATAAAATCAACTTATAAAAGTGCTCAATTAAAACAAGAGAAGACAGAAAAAGGAGGAAAATAAGACAAGGAAAAATGCAATCAATAGAAAACAGTTACAAACATCAAAATTAGTTCATCTGTATTAATAATTATTTAAAATGTGAATGGTATAAATACATCAGTGAAAAGTCAAAAATTGTCAGAGTTGATTTTAAAAAAAGACTCAACTATAAGTTTCCTACAAAAAAATCCACTTTAAAAATGAAGACTCAAATAAGGTAAATATAAAGGAATGATGGAAAATATACCATGATAACAACAATCAAAAGAAAACTAGAGTAGCTATATTAATTTCTGACAAAGCAGACTTCAGAGCAAGGAATATTATCAGGGATAAAAAGGATATAATTATTACATAATTATAAGTAATTATGGGATTAATTCATTAAGAGATGGAAGAATCCTAAACATGTATATACCTAAAAAAAATTTTTCTTAAGTATAAAAATACGTGAGGTAAAAACTAATAATTCTGAAGGAGAAATGGACAATTCAACTATTATGGAGAGTTCAACATCTTTCTTAAGTAATTGATGGATGATGAAGGCAGAAAATCAGTAATCATATAGTTGCCACTGAGGACCTTAGCAGCCCGTGCAACAGCCATGGATTCTCCATGACTTTCACAGTAAAGGACCCAGTAGTGTTCATCAGTGTGTATCCCAACAGCTTGCTCCACTGTGAATATCAGCCACTCTTGCCACTGAGGAACAACAGCCCACACTCCAGAGTCTTGCTCTGTGGCTACTCCAGGAGCATCTGCATCTCAGATACCAGATGTACCACTGCTACGGGCTAACCAGTGTCTCAGACCACAAAGCCTCTCTCTCTTTATGTGCACCCACACTTTGGACCTTTGCCCTTGGCTCTTGGCTGCTAAAAGCACACCATGATCATACACACCAGAGCCACCACTGCTATGGACTATCCTGTGCTCCAGACCTTGGAGCTGCTGTCACTCCACAAATGTTCACACCCCAGTCCCTGCTTCCATAGCTTCACTGGAAACCCACGATTTAAGCAGTGGAGGCACTACTGCTACAGACCACCCAATGCCTCTGACTCCCACATGTTAGACACCTATGCCACCACCAGTATAAGGTCACTCACAAGCCAGAAGAGGTGACAAGCATTCACTCAGCCACAACATTCCCCATGGAAGAAAAAGAGATCAAGTAGTTTCCAGGAGCATTTGCCACTGTAGAAACTAACAGCCCTCACCAACATTGTAGACCACCTGCACTCTTGGCCATTGACAACCTCTGCAATCTTTGCCAAAGGCTAACCTCAGCTGACGAAGCTGCATGACTACGCATCTGGGCCTCCTTTGGAACTGTGACTGACACGCCCCACCCACCCTTTATTCTTGCACCCACCCACAAATGATAACTTTTTCCTATCAAACTAGTCTATAAAAATTGGAAGAGTTGGATGGTGCATCATATGCACAGACATCAATGCAAGACTACAAGAAATATGAAAAGTCAAGAAAAAATAAACACCATCAAAGGAACACAATAATTTTTTCAGTAACCAACCCCCCAAAAATAGAGACTACAAATTACCAGACAAAGAACTCAAAATAATTGTTTCAGGAATCTCAGCAAGGTATGAGAGAATACAGATGGGCAACTCAACAAATTCAGCAAAACAATGAACAAAGTGAGTTCAAGTAAGAAATCTAAATAAAAGTCCTGGAAATACACACTGTTCCCCAGTAAAGTCCTATTCCCCTTCCTCTATAAAATCTTAAAAAGAAACATAAATAGCTATTGTCTTTCTCTCTCTTTTTTGCTTTCTGTCTCTCTATCTCTGTCTTTCCCTGTTTCTGTCTGTCTGTCTCTCTCTCTGACTCTCTTTCTGTCTCTCTCTGTCTCTTTCTGCCTCCCTCTAGCTCTCATCTTCTTTCTCCCTCCCGCCTTGGCCAGGCCCATTCTCTTTCCAGAGAATGTATTACTAATACCAGCAGCCTAGACCCCTCTCTCCAACTTCAGATAGGCCTGCTCTCTTCCCTGAGGACATATCACTAATAAACCCTGCTTGCATACTAATCAGCTTACTGATCTTTGATTCTTCACTGAGTCTACAAGAAGAACCAATATTCCCTTAACATTTCTAATATATATTCATCACCCAACTTCAGAAAATTCAGGGGACAATAGAAATTTACCGATAATTATACCATGCAGAATCATTCAGTAATAACATTTAGATGATTTCCATTCAGCTTTTTTCTACATGCATTTTAATATACTTCAGATAATTTTAAACATATTATATCATATCTTACTTTTTAACTTATTATTTTTCCATTGAATTATAAAATTTTCATACGGTTCATTTAAAAGTTGCATAATAAATACTTTAAAAATAATAATGTATTAATTTCTATTTACAAATGTTACATATATTTATTTATTTATCCTCAGTCTTTTCTCTATACATATATATTCACATATATGTGGTTATATATCTTTGTTTCCTTTACAATATTGGGATCATATAACCTGTTAGGCAAGGCTGGAGGGATAAGTAGCGGGAGACCAAAATTGGTCTATTAGAATTTATTTAGCATGTTTGAGCTGCAGGAGGTCAGGCTAGAAAAGACCATAACCTCCCTGAGCAAAGAGGAGTATGGAGTTTTATAGGAGGGAGTAAACGAGGCTGTTCCCCCTTCAACGCTTCAGGGGGTTTTCATTTTATATATATATATATATATATATATATATATATATATATATATATATATATATATATATATAAATGATTCTGGAACTGAATGACTGAAATGAACAATGTAATGAGAATAAAGGCAGCAGACTTGATCAAGCAGTAGAAAGAGTCTGTGAACTCAAAGACATTTGAAATTATCCAGTCAGGAAAAAAAAAAGATTGAAGAAATTCTACATAAATTATGACATACTGTCAAATAAAATAATGTTTGACTAAAGGGAGTTCCAGTAGCAATGAGAAGGAGAAAGCGGTGGAAAGTTTATTTAAATAATGTTGAACTTTCCAAATCTGAGAGGAGCTAGGGACATCCAGATACATGAAGATTATAGGTCCCCACACAGATTCAACTCAAAGAAGACTTCGCAGAGACACATTATAATCAAACTATCAAAAATCAAAGACAAAGAGAAATCTTGAAAGCAACAAGAGGAAAAAGAAAATATCATACAAGGGAAACCATGAAGCCGTCAGTGGACTTCTCAGCAGAATACTTTTGGGCAAGGACAGTAGAATGATATATTCAAAGGGCTGAAAGAAAAAATAAGATTCCAAGCAAGAATATTATACTCGACAAAGTTGTACTTCAGAAATGGATAAAGATTTTCCCAGACAAACAAAAGTTGAGGGAAAAAAGTTGAGTTCATCACCACTTGACTTGCCTTACCCTGCCTTACCAAAAATGCTAAAGGGAATTCTTCAAGCTGAAATGAAAGGACGCTGCTAGTAAAATGAACATCTATTACAGTAGAAAACTCATTGATGAGGTATGTACATAGTCAAATTCATAATACTGTGATGGTGGTAATATAAATCACTTTAACTGTAGTATAAAAGTGAAAAAACAAAATTATTAAGTACAACTCTAACTACAATAATTTAATAGATATACAATATAAAAAAGATGCAAATTGTGACATCAAAAACATAAAATGTAGGGTAGGGAGTAAAAGGGTACAATTTTCATATATAATTGAAGTTAACTTATTATCAGCTTAAAACAGACTGCTATGATTATAAAATATTTTATGTAAGCTTAATGGTAATCACAAAGCAAACACCTATAGTAGATATAAAAAAGATAAAGAAAAAGGAACCAAAGGATAACACTATGGAAAGCATCATATCACAAAGAAAGACAGCAAGAGAGGAAGAAAGAAACAAAGGAACTAGAAAGCCTCTTGAAATCTCCCCTGGAATTTACAACAAATTGAACAACTATAATTCCACAAAGGACTACCTGCTCAACAGACAGGCAAGACTAAGAGGCATGCAATTGAAATCATCTAAAGGTGGGCAAATTGGGCGAGCAGGGGAGGACGGAAGCGAGAAGTGTGGGTCCATGTAGGCACAGGACGCAGAGCTAGCTCGGAATTCTGAGTTCCCTGCATTCCATAACTACTGCAGCCACAGGAGAGGAGAGAACTTGGACTGCTAGTGCCCTGCTTATGGCCCACAGTCCCGCCTGAGGGGTCAGCATATAACACGGCTTAACCCAATGCTCATGGCAGAGATCTCGGAGCAAAGACTGAGGGAACAAGGGTGAAAATGTCAGTTTAAGCCCTCACTGCTGAGCAGAGGATAGAAGGCATAGGCACAGAGCCTAGCTGCTCTCTACCCACCCTCCAAGCTCACCCCACCCTCACCCTCCCAGTGCTAGAAACGGAAGAGTAGCAGTGTCAGATCAAAAGAACAAAATATTCACAGTTCTGAGAACTGTGGCCAACAGCCGTGGACTCGGAGCCCAACTAGTTCTCGCAAAAGGGGAAGAAGCCTTGGGTGCAAGACCGGCTGTGGTGGTGGTCGCCGCCACTGCTCTGGGCCACCTCTCACAACACACCCTGCCCCTGTCCCTACCTATCTGGGAGGATCCCTGCAAAAGTAAACAGTGCCGCTGAAACACACAGGCACTGATTCCAGTGCAGGAAGAGCTTGGGAGCTTCAAAAGCTCTCCACATCCCCCCAAAAGAGGTGGTACCCTGTGATCCAGGTGAACTGTTCACAGAGGAGAAGACCACCTTCCAGGGAATTCCCCTGTTGTGTGAGAAGCCAGAACAGTGCAGAGAAAATATAACACTACAGTGTGAGAGAGAGTAAAAGTCTACAGTCAGAGAGAAAATAAAACATTCTACCAACAAAACAAAAAGAAAACAAATGAAAGACCTCTTTTTATCAACCTGTTGCAGAACCCACTCCTGTAGATGCCTAGGAAGAGAAATAATAATTCATTAATTGCCGTGAATAACCAAGATAACAAGACAGCTCAGAAAGAAAATGAAAAGTCTCCAGAAAATGAACTTAAAGACATGGAAATATGTGACTGAAATGAAAGAGAATTCAACAACGCAGTTTTTTAATTTTATTTTTTTAAAGATTTTATTGGGGAAGGGGAACAGGACTTTATTGTTATTGGGGAATACTGTGTACTTCCAGGGCTTTTTCCCAAGTCAAGTTGTTGTCCTTTCAATCTTAGTTGTGGAGGGTGCCATTCAGCTTCAAGTTGCTATCCTTTCAGTCTTAGTTGTGAAGGGCCCAGCTCAGCTCCAGGTCCAGTTGCCATTGCTAGTTGCAGGGGGCCGCAGCCCACCATCCCTTGTGGGACTCAAGGAATCATACTGGCAACCTTGTGGTTGAGAGCCCATGCTCCAACCAACTGAGCCACCCGGGAGGCAGCTCAGCTCAATGTGCTATGTTCAATGTTAGTTGCAGGGGGCAGAGCCCACCATCCCTTGCAGGACTCGAGGAATTGAACTGGCAACATTGTGGTTGAGAGCCCACTGGCCCATGTGGGAATCGAACCGGCAGCCTTCGGAGTTAGGAGCATAGAACTCTAACCGCCTGAGCCACTGGGCCGACCGCAAAACTCAACAAGATGCAAGAAAACACAGACAGGTAGATTAATGAACTCAGAAACTCAATCAAAGAACAAAATGAGCATTTTACCAAAGAGATTGCAATTTTAAAAAGGAACCAAATAGAATTTCTGGAGATTAAGAACTCAGTAAAAGAAATGAAGAATGAAATAACCAGTTTAGGTGGTAGAGTTGATCGGATGAAGGAAAGAATCAGTGACATCGAAGATAGAAATCTGGAAATGACATAGATGGAAGAAGAGAGAGACTTGAGAGTTAAAAGAAATGAAAGAATTCTACAAGAACTTTCTGACTCCATGTGAAAGAGCAATATAAGAATAATGGGCATGCCAGAAGGAAAAGAACGGGAGAAGGGAACGGAGAGTATATTCAAACAAAGAGTCAACAAGAACTTCCCAAACTTGTGGAAAGAACTGGACCCTCGAATCCAAGAAGCAAATAGGACACCTAATTACCTCAATCACAACTAGCCTTCTCCAAGGCACATTGTATTGAAGCTGTCAATAACTAACAACAAAGAAACAATCCTCAAGGCAGCCAGGGAAAAGACGGTAACCTACAAAGGAAAGCCCATTAGATTATCATCAGATTTTTCAGCAGAAACTACAAGGTATGAGGGACTGGAACCAAATATTCAAACTACTGAAAGAGAGAAATTATGAGCCAAGAATAATATATCCAGCAAAGATTTCCTTTAGATATGAAGGAGGAATAAAGACCTTTCCAGACATACAGAAGCTGAGGGAATTTTCTAATATATGACCTGCATTACAAGAAATACTGAAGGAGGCTATTCGACCAGCATAAATAGGGATAATTTGTGACAACAAAAACATAAAAGAGGGGGGAGTAAAGGCCTGAACTGGCATAAGGGAATGGAGAAAGTAAGCGTGCTGAAGAAAATGGAGTACTCTAAATATGAAACTTTCTTTTACGTACACTTAACGGTAACCACTCAAAAGAAAAAAAAAAAATCCAGAACTGAAATATATAACATAATAAAAGAAGAAACAGAGGGAAAAATCATAGAACGTCACCACACTGAAATAATAGACAGCAACAAAAAGGCAAAGAAACAATGGAGAAAACCAGAAAACCAAAGATAAAATGTTAGGAATTCCTCGTATATGAATAATCACCCTAAATGTAAATGGACCGAATTCACCAATAAAAAGGCACAGAGTAGCAGGTTGGATCAAAAAATAAATAAAAAATAAACCCAACCATATGCTGCCTCAAAGAGACATGTCTCCGCTACAAGTACAAGTGTATATTTATACACTCAAAGTGAAAGGGTGGAAATTGATACTCCAAGCAAATGGTATCTGGAGAAAATCAGGTATAACCATATTGATATCAGAAAAAACAGACTTCAGGATAAAAAAGGTAACAAGAGACAAAGATGGACATTTCATAATTGTAAAGGGGACTGTACAACAAGAAGACAAGAGTCATCAATATTTATGCCCCCAATCAGGGAGCACCGAAATACACCAGCAACTACTAACAGAACTAAAGGGAGAAATTGACCAAGACACAACTGTAGTAGAGGACATAAATACATCATTGACAGCTATAGATAGACCATCCAAACAGAAAATAAATAAATATCAGCCCTAAGTGACACATTAGATGAAATGGGCATATTGACATTTATAGAGCACTTCATCCTAGAACATCAGACTATACATTCTTTTCTACTGTACATGGACATTTTCAAGGATAGACCATATATTGGGACATAAATCGAGCCTCAAATCAAATTTAAGAAGAGTGAAATCATCCCTAGTATATTCTCTGATCATAAGTCTTTGAAATTGGATATCAACTGCAAAAAGAAATCAGGAAAAACCACAAATATGTGGAGATTAAACAACATACTTTTGAAGAATGATTAGGTCAAAGAAGAAATAAGGGGAGAGATAAAAAGATACATAGAAACAAACGACAATGAAAATACATCCTACCAACATTTCTAGGATGCAGTGAAAGCAGTATTAAGAGAGAAATTTAGGGGCCGGCCTGGTGGCTCAGCAGTTAGAGCTCCATGTTCCTAACTCCGAAGGCTGCCAGTTCGATTCCCACATGGGCCAGTGGGCTCTCAACCACAAAGCTGCCTGTTCAATTCCTCGAGTCACGCAAGGGAAAGTGGGCTCCACCTGCTGCAACTAAGATTGAACACGGCACCTTGAGCTGAGCTGGTGCTGAGCTCCCGGATGGCTCAGTTGGTTGGAGTATGTCCTCTCAACCACAACATTGCCGGTTCGAGTCTCGCAATGGATGGTGGGCTGTGCCCCCTGCAACTAGCAATGGCAACAGGATCTGGAACTGAGCTGCGCCTTCCATAACTAAGACTGAAAGGACAACAACTTGAAGCTGAACAGCACCCTCCACAATTAAGATCGAAAGGACAATAACTTGACTTGGAAAAAAAAGGCCTGGAAGTACACACTGTTCCCCAATAAAGTCCTGTTCCCCTTCCCCAATAAAATCTTTAAAAAATAAAAAAAAGAGAGAAATTTATATCATTACAGGTCTATCTCAAGAAACAAGAAAAATCTGAGATTAATAAAAACCAAAAAACTCATGTTACACTTTAAAGAACTAGAAAAAGAACAAATAAAACCCAAAGTCAGCAGAAGGAAGGAAATAATAAAAATCAGAGTAGAACTAAATGAAACAGAGAACAAAAAGAGAATAGAAACAATTAATATGACAAAGAACTGGTTCTTTGAAAAGATTAATAAAATTGACAAACCCTTGGCTAGACTCACTAATATAACAAGAGAAAAGACACTAATAAACAAAATCAGAAATGAAAGAGAGGAAGTTATCACGGATGCCACAGAAATACAAAGGATCATCCAAGAATATTATAAAGGACTATATATGACATCAAATTCAATAACCTAGAAAAAATGGACAAGTTCTTGCAAACATATAGCCTTCCTAGGCTGAATCACGAAGAATTGGAAAATCTAAATAGCTCCATCACCAGTAAGGAAATTGAATCAGTCATTCAAAACCTTCCCAAAAGCAAAAGTCCGGGACCAGATGGCTTCACTAATGAATTATACCAAACATTCAAAGAGGATCTAATACCTGTCCTTCTCAAACTCTTTTAAAAAATTGGAAAAGAGAGAATACTCCCTAACTCATTTTATGAGGCCAACATTGCCCTGATAATAAAACCTCATAAGGATAAAACAAAAAAAGCAAATTACAGACCAATATCTCTGATGAATACAGATACAAAAATCCTAAACAAAATTCTAGCAAATTGAATGCAAGAATGTATTAAAAAGATTATACATCATGACCAAATAGGTTTCATCCCAGGGGCACAAGGATGGTTCAACATATGCAAATCCATCAATGTGATACATCACATAAACAAAATAAAGGACAAAAATCATATGATTATATCATTTGATGTAGAAAAAGCATTTGACAAGATACAACAAGCATTTAAGATTAAAACACTTAGTAAATTAGGTATGGAAGGCAAATACCTTAACATAAATAATAAAGGCCATATTTGACAAACCCTCAGCTAATATCATAATTAACGGTGAAAAACTGAAGCCCTTTGCTCTACATTCAGGAATACGACAGGGCTGTCCCATATCATCTCTGCTTTTCAACATAGTATTGGAATTTCTAGCCAGAGCAATCAGGCAAGAGAAAGAAATAAAGGGCATCCAAATTGGGAATGAAGAAGTTAAATTGTCACTTTTTGCAGATAACATGATGGTATATGTAGAAAACCCTAAAGAATCCACCCAAAAGCTATTAGAAACAATAAACAAGTACAGCCAAGTTACCAGCTACAAAATCAATGTACAAAAGGACGTCCATTGCATTCCTATATACTTATAACGAAATATCAAAAAGGAAAAAAAAAAATCCTCTTGCAACTGCAGCAAAAAGAATAAAATACCTAGGAATAAACTTAACCAAGGATGTGAAAGACCTATATTCTGAAAACTATAAGATATTTTTTTTAAAAAATTGAAGAAGACACAAAGAAATTGAAAGGCATTCCATGTTTATGGATTGGAAGAATCAACATAGTTAAAATGGCCATATTACTCAAAGCAATATACAGATTTAATGTAATCCCATCAAAATCCCAATGGCATTAAAAAAAAAATAGAACAAAAAATCATCAGATTTGTTTGGAACCACAAAAGACCTTGAAGAGCAAAAACAATCTTAAGAAAAAAGAACAATGCTGGAGGTATCACACTCCCTGACTTTAGCTTGTACTACAGGGCTACAATAATCAAAACAGCATGGTATTGGCAGAAAAGCAGACACATAGACCAATGGAATAGAACTGAGAACCTAGAAATAAACCCCCATAAATATGGACAGATAATTTTTGACAAACAAGCCAAAAGCATAAAATGCAGAAAAGACAGCCTCTTCAATAAATGGTGCTGGCAGTGTTGGAAAGTCACGTGCACAAGAATGAAACTGGACTGCTATCTGACACCATGTACCAAAATTAATTCAAAATGGATCAAAGACCTAAACATAAGATCTGAAACAATAAACTGCATAGAAGAAAACATAGGTACTAAACTTATGGACCTTGGGTTCAAAGAGCATTTTATGAATTTGTCTCCAAAGGCAAAGGTAGTAAAAGTTAAAATAAATGAATAGGACTATATCAAACTAAAAAGCTTCTGCACAGCAAAAGAAACCTTCGACAAATTAAAGAGGCTATCAATCGAATGGGAGAAGATTTTTCCAAACAACACCTCTGATAAGGGGCTAATATCCAAAATATACAAGGAACTCATACAACTCTACAACAACAAAACAAACAATCCAATTAAAAAAATAGGCAGAGGACCTGAAGAGACATTTCTCCAAAGAGGACATACAAATGGCAAATAGACATAAAAAAAAAAAAAATGCTCAAAATCACTAATAATCAGAGAAATGCAAATAAAAACCACAATGAGATGTCACCTCACCCCAGTCAGAATGGCTATCATCAACAAGACAAATAGTAACAAGTGTTGAAGAGGCTGTGAAGAAACAGGAACACTCATACACTGTTGGTGGGAATGCAGACTGGTGCAGCCACTATGGAAGGGAGTGTGGAGGTTCCTCAAAAAATTAAGAACAGAATTACCATATGACCCAGCAATTTCTCTCCTGAGTATCTACCCAAAAAATCTGAAAACATTTATCCATAAAGACATGTGTGCTCCAATGTTCATTGCAACTTTATTTACGGTGGCCAAGACATGAAAACATCCAAAGTGCCCTTCAATAGATGAATAGATAAAGAAATTTTGGTATACATACACAGTGGAATACTATTCTGCCATAAGAAAAGATGAAATAGTACCTTTTGTGATAACAGGGTGGATCTTGAGAGTATAATGCTAAGCAAAGTAACTCAGACAGAAAAAGTAGAGAACCATATAATTTCCCTGATATGTGGTACATAAAACTGAAAATAACAAAAGAACAAGGCAAACAAATGAAGAAACAAAAACTCATAGACACAGACAATAGTTTATTGGTTAGCAGAGGGTAAGGGGGTGGGAGATTCTTGAAAAGGGAAAACGGTCAAACATATGGTGATGGAACGAGAACTGGCTCTGAGTGGTGAACACATAATGTGAGATATAGATGATGTATTACAGAATTGTATACCTGAAATCTCTGAAATCTATGTAACTTTACTAACAATTATCACCCCAATAAACTTTAAACAAAAAAAGAAAAGAAAAGGAACTACAAAATATTTACAAAACAATAAGATGGAATAGTAAGTTCTTACCTATCAATAATTACTTAAATTAAATAGGTTAAATTATCCAGTCACAAAATATAGAGTGAATGAATGGATTAAAACACACACACACACACACACACACACACACACTCACACAAGTACATGCTGCCTGCAAGATATTTTAGCTTTAACTTTAAAGGTCACACATAGACTGAAAGTGAACAGATAGAAAAAAGATGTGCTATGCAAATGGAAAACAAAAGAGCAGAGGTGGCTATCACTATGTCAGACAAAATAGACTGTAAGTAAAAAACTGTAATAAGTCAAAGAAGGTTATTATATAATGATAAAGGAATCAAATCATCAAGAGGATATCTAAGTATATATGCTCCCAACATCAGGGCACTGCACCATACTGAGCAAATATTAACACTTTGAGAAAAAAGAAATAGGGGTGGCCGGTTAGCTCAGTTGGTTAGAGTGTGGTGCTAATAACACTAATGTTGTGGGTTCAATCACCGCATGGGCCACTGTGAGATGTGCCCTCCTTAAAAAAAAGAAAAAAGAAAGAAATAGGCAGCAACACAATAAAAGCAGGGAATCAATACCCCACTTTCAACAATTAATAGATCATCCAGACTGAATACCAGTAAGGAAATATGGAGCTTTAACATATTGGACCAAATAAGGAATGTAAAGAACATTCAACACAACAGCAAAAGAATACACATTTTTCTCTAGTGCACACAGAACATTCTCCAGGATGGATTATATATTAGATCACAAAACAAGTCCTAATACATTTAAGAAGATTTGGATTCATATTGTGTTATAGCTGATCACAATGATATGAAACTAGAGGTCAATAATAGAAGGAAAACTGGAATATTTACAAATATGTGGAAATTAACACACTTCTGAACAACAAATGGGTCAAAGAAGGAATCAAAAGGGAGATCAAATACTATTTTGAGACACATGAATATGAAAATATACCAAAACTTATGGGATGCAAAAAAAGAATTTTTTTTTAAAGATTTTATTGGGGAACAGTATGTACTTCCAGGACTTTTTTCCAAGTCAAGTTGTTGTCCTTTCAGTCTTAGTTGTGGAGGTCGCAGCTCAGCTCCAGGTCCAGTTGCCATTGCTAGTTGCAAGGGGCACAGTTCACCATCCCTTGTGGGACTCGAGGAATTGAACTGGCAACCTTGTGGTTGAGAGCTCATTGGCCCGTGTGGGAATCGAACCAGCAGCCTTTGGAGTTAGAAGCATGGAGCTCTAACCACCTGAGCCACCGGGTCAGCCGCAAGAGAAGAATGTTAAGAGGGAAGTTTATAGTGGTAAAAGCCTACATTAAGAAAAAATAAATAACCTAACTTTTTACCTCAAGGAAATAAAAAAATAAGAACCAACTAAGCCTAAAGTTGGCAAAAGGAAGGAAATAACAAAGATCAGAGCAGAAAAAATGAAATAGAGACTAGAAACATAATAGAAAAGTCAATGAAACTAAGAGCTGTTTTGTATAAAAAGATAAGAAAAATTCTGCCATAAGACGAAATAGTGCCATTTGCGACAACATGGATGGATCTTGAGATGATTATGCTAAGCGAAATAAGTCAGACAGAAAAAGTCGAGAACCGTATGATTTCACTGACATGTGGGATATAAAACTGAAAGTAACAAAGGAACAAGACAAGCAAAGAAAGAAATAAACCTCATAGACACAGACAATAGTTTAGTGGTTACCAGAGGGTAACGGGGGTTGGAGGGGTGGTAGATGAGGGTAAACGGGATCAAATATATGGTGATCGAAGGAGAACTGAGTCTAGGTGGTGAGCACTATATGATATATAGATGCTGTATAACAGAATTGTATCCTTGAAACCTATGTAAATTTACTAACCATTGTCACCCCAATAAACTTTAATTTAAAAAAAAAGAAAAGAAAATATAAGATAAGCAAAATTGACAAACCTTTAATAAAAGAAAGGGAAAAAAGAGAAGACTCATAGCATATAAATGAATCATAAAAAACACTATAAACAATTGTATACCAACAAATTGCATAACCTAAAAAAAAAGGATAAATGTCTGTAAACACACAATATACCAAGATTAAATCATGAAGAAAATGAATAGATCTATAAATGGTAAAAGATTGATCAGTAATCGATATTCCCCCAAAATGAAATCACTAGGATAAAATAGTTTCATGGGTGAACTATTTAAAGAAAAATATTTAATACTTACCAAATAGTCAAAGAAGAATGAATGCATCCCTTCTCCAACTCTCCCAGAAAATTGAAGAGGGAGGAACACTTTCACACTCATTTTACAAACCATTAACATAATTAACCTAATAACTTAACTCATTAATCTAATAGTGAAGCCAGACAAAGACACCACAAGAGAAAAAAAAAAAATCACAGGCCAATATGTCTGATGAACATATATATAAAAATCCACAGCAAAATTCAAGCACTGGATTCAGCAGCATATTAAAATGATCATACACCAGATACAAGGTCCAAGATAGTGGATTAGGTAAATGCTATTGCCTCCCAGGATCACACCAAAATTACAAATAAATTATAGTGCAATCAACCTCAAGAATCATCCGAAGCCCAGCTGAACAGAACTCCTACAACTGGAGATCTGGGAAAGAGGCCACATCGAGACTGGTAGGAGGGGTGGAGACATGAAACAGGCTGACCCCAAACCTACATATAGTGATTGAACACTGGGAGGGACACTGCCTTGGTAAAGGTCCTCCCAAAGGAAAAAAGGGTCCCAGCCCCATGCTGGGCTTTCCAGCTCTGGGGTCCTATGCCAGGAAGTGGAATTCCCACAAAAACTTGCAGTGAAGATTAGCAAGGACTCTGTCCCTCACAGTGAGACAGAATATGGTTGGAAACCCAAATGCCCTCTAAAGGGGATTGTATGCAGACTTACTGGCTTGCAAACACTCATCTGGTTTCTGATGGAGGGACAACAACTCAAGAGGCACCAGAGACATGCAGGGAAAGACTGACTTGTGTGGTTTTGGGGCGAGGGGTGGGAGGACCAGCCATTGTTCCTGTGTAGAGCCTGCCTCACATGTAGACATTTTTCTGCATTGAATTGCCCCCTAAAGGCCAAATTTGAGACCGCATTGGTCTGGTAAAATTTGCACATGCCTACCGTACTGGTGACACCCTGGGCCCCAGCCCCACACACCTGGTGCTTCGTCGCTGGGGGCACTCTCGGCTACTGAGCAGCTGGCCACACCCCCTGAGCCTCAGACAGCCCTCAGTGACACAGGCAACTTCAGTTTGTGAGCAGCAAGCCACAACCTTCACCGCAGCCTCTTTTGGGTGGCTCTTGAAGACCTGTGAGCCTGAGGGAAGCAGTGGATGTCAACGATATTCTCAAGGTGTTTTTGTGAAGTGGCCCTGAGCCCAGCACCAATGCCAGAACTTAAACTGCATTAACTTTGTAAAAACCACCACCCATGCCTCGTAACTCCCTGGAACTCTGTTATGCCCACTTAAAGCTGCACTGCCAGGGGCCCTCTCAACACCTGGCCAACAGCCTGGCCCCAAGAACCTAAGGAGACTCTTTCAACAGCTGAACATTACGGGCAGCTGTCAGGTATCAACAGACAGACATAGGGGGGGGCCCTAGGCCTTTTGCTAAGCTGCCCCAAGCCTAATACTGGTGGTAGCTGGCCTTCATTCACAGAAAGGCCACTCACACATGCCTATAGGTCCAGTATAGGCAGGAGCCAACTACGTAGCTCCTACTGGGTAGTCCCAGCCCATCAAAGGCAAAGCTGAAATAGGTCTGCACAGGAGCTCCTCCCAAGAGACACGAAAAACAACATACCCAGAGCCTGGCTTCAGACCACACCAGAGCACTACCTGGTTAGCCCCACAAGCAGCACAACCAAAGAGTGGACTAAACAGGCATAAGAACCTGTGGGAGCAAACCCCACTCAGAAGGGTCAACCCCCACAGCACAACACATACACTGTGGGCATAGCCAACATTCACAGTCACAATCTTTACAGCCTGTGAGTCAACCCCACCCACTGATGTGCCAAATGCAATCTAAGCTCAAGTACAACAGGAGAATATACACAACACACACAAGGGACACTCCCAGAACACACACACAGGTGATCAGGGATATTGTGCATTGGACCACACAGGATACAAGCTACATAAGGCACCCAGCAAAAATTGAGACACATAGGAGACTGGCCTAATACATAGAAGCAAACATGGAGCAGCAGACAGAATAAAGAAACAGAGAAACATATCCCAAATAAAAGAACAGAAGGAATCTCCAGAAATAGAACTGAACAAAATGTAGGTAACCAACCTACCAGAGACAGAGTTTAATACACTGGTTATAAGAATGCTTAAAGAATTAAATGATAATTTCAACAAAAAGATAGTAAACATAAAGAAGGACATAGAAACCATAAAAAATAAATAAAATAAAAACCAGTCAGAAACAAAGAATACAATAATGGAAATGAAGAATACACTAGAAAAAAAATCAGCAGCAGATTAGATAAAGCAGAGGATCAAACTGATGATTTAGAAGACAAGGTAGTAGAAACCACCCAATCAGAACAGCAAAAAGAAAAAAAAGAATTAAAAATAAAAACCCTGAAGATAGTTTAATGGATTTTTGGGACAAAATCAAGCATAAAAACATTCACAGGATAGGAGTACCAGAAGGCGAAGAGAGGGAACGTATCGAGAATCTATAATATTTGAAGAAATAATGACTGAAAACTTCCCTAACCTGGTGAAGGAAATAGACATACAAGCCCAGGAAGCACAGAGAGTCCCAAACAAGATGAGTGCAAACAGGACCATACCAAGACACATCATAATTAAAATGGCAAAGCAGCAAGAGAAAAACAACTAGTTACTTACAAGGGAGCTCCCGTAAGACTGTATGCTGATATCTCAACAGAAACTTTACAGGCCAGAAGGTAGTGTCAGGAAATATTCAAAATGATGAAAAAAAAGGGCCTACAACCAAGACTACTGTACCCAGAAAGGCTATCATTTAAAATTGAAGGCTAGATAAAGAACTTCCCAGACAAGAAAAAGCTAAAGGAACATATTACCACCAAGCCAGTATTACAAGAAATGTTAAAAGGACTTCTTTAAGAAGAAGAAAAAATATTTTTTAAATGTGAATAATGAAATGGCAGTAACTGCATATCTACCAAACAATTACTTTCATTGTAAATGGAATAAATGCTTCAATCAAAGACATTGGACAGCTGAATAGATGAGAAAAAAAGACCCTTACATATACTACCTACAAGAGAGTAACTTCAGATCAAAAGACACACAGATTGAAAGTAAAGGGATGGAAAAAGATATTTCATGAAAATTGAAACAAACAAATAAAAGCTGGGGTAGCAATACACTTATACCAGATAAAATAGCCTTTAAAACAAAGATTATAAAAAGAAAGACAAAGAAGGACCCAGTAATCCCACTTCTGGGTACTTACCTGAAGAAAACCAGAATACTACTTTGAAGGGACATGTGCATCCATATGTTCACCCATATGTTCAATAGCAAAGATATAGAGGCAGCCTGGGTATCCATCAATGAATGAATGGATAAAGAAGAAGTGGTACATATATATAATGGAATATTACTCAGCCATTAGAAAGAATGAAATCTTGCCATCTATAACAAGATGGCCTTAGAAGGTATTGTTCTGAGTGGAGTAGGTCAGACAGAGAAAGACGAATGCCGTATGATTTCACTTATATTTGGAATCTAAAGACAAAATAAATAAACTGAACAGAAACAAACTCATAGATACAGAGAATATTTTGATGGTTGAGAGATGCGAGGGGGGTTCGGGATGAGTGAGAAAGGGGAAAGGATTAAGAAGTACAGATTTGTAGTTACAAAATAGTCATGGGGATGTAAGGTGTAGCATAAGGAATATAGTCAATAATATTGTAACAACTCTATATTGCGTCAGATGGGTACAAGATTTATTGTGATGATAATTTCATAAGTTTTGTAAGTGTCTAAGCACTATGTTTTACACCTAAAATTAATATAACATTGTATGCCAACAGTAATTGAAAGAAATTATTATTATTATTATTATTTCCTTTAGATTAGGAATTTTTTTTAATTTCTTTTTTTTTATTAGTTTCAGGTGCACAAGACAAAGCAAAACTTAGACGTTTATCATTTATATCCCTCACACTGTGTGAACCCCCTTCCCCCCATCCACTATCCCTCTGTACGTTCCCCAAATTAATTTTCAAACCCCCATGACCATTTTGTGGTTACCGACTATTTTTCAAAACCTCTCACCTTCCCCTTATCCCCACCCCCCCGCCCCTCTAGCAACCCTCTGTTTTTCCTCCATGTTTCCAAAACTGTCTCTGATTAGTTCATTCACTTATTCTTTTCTTTAGATTCCGCATATAAGTGAGATCATATAGTATTTGTCTTTCTCTTTCTGACTTATTTCACTTAACATAATGTTCTCTAGGTCCATCCATGTTGTTGCAAATGGTAAGATTTCTTTCTTCTTTATGGCTGCGTAATACTCCATTGTATAAATGTACCACAGTTTCTTAATCCAGTCATCTACTGATGGGCATTTCGGTTGTTTCCAGGTCTTGGCTATTGTGTATAGTGCTGCAATAAACATAGGAGTGCATAAAGATTTTTGAATTGGAGTTTTGGATTTCTCCGGATAGATACCTAGGAGTGGGATTGCTGGATCATAAGGTAGTTCCATTTTCAGGTTTTTGAGATACCTCCAAACTGTTTTCCATAGTGGCTGCACCAATCTGCATTCCCACCAACAGTGCACAAGCGTTCCCTTTTCTCCACATCCACGCCAGCACTTATTGTTTGTTGATTTATTGATGATAGCCATCTTGACTGGGGTGAGGTGGTATCTCATTGTGGTTTTTATTTGCATTTCTCTGATGGTTAGTGAGGTTGAACATTTCTTCATATGTCTGTTTGCCATCTGTATGTCCTTTTTAGAAAAATGTCTCTTCATGTCCTCTGCCCATTTTTTAATTGGGTTGTTTGTTTTTTTGGAGTTGAGATGAGTGAGTTTTTTATAAATTTGTGATATTAGCCCCTTATCAGATATATCATTGGCAAATATCTTTTCCCATTCAGTAGGATCCCTTTTTGTTTTATTGATGGTTTCCTTTGCTGTGAAAAAGCTTTTTAGTTTGATGTAATCCCACATGTTTATTTTTTCTCTTACTTCCCTCGCGCGAGGGGATATATCAGTAAAAATCTTACTCCAGGTAATGTCTGTGAAGTTTCTTCCTATAGTCTCTTCTAGGAATTTTATGGTTTCAGATCTTACATTTAAATCTTTAAGCCATTTTGAATTTATTTTTGTATGTGGTGTAAGGAGGTGATCCAGCTTCATCTTTTTGCATGTGTCTGTCCAATTTTCCCAGCACCATTTATTGAATAGACTGTCTTTATCCCACCATACATTCTTGCTTCAATTGTCATAGATTAAATGGCCATATAAGCATGGGTTTATTTCTGGACTCTCTATTCTGTTCCATTGATCTATGGGTCTGTTTTTATGCCAGTACCATGCTGTTTGGATTACTGTAGCCTTGTAGTATAATTTGAAGTCAGGTATAGTTATACCTCCCACTTTGTTCTTATTTCTCAAGATTGTTGAGGATATCCGGGGTCTTTTGTTATCCCATATAAATTTTAGGATTATATGTTCTATTTCTGTGAAAAATGTCATTGGTAGTTTGATAGGAATTGCATTGAATATGTATATTGCCTTAGGCAGTATGGACATTTTAACTATATTAATTCTTCCTATACATGAACATGGTATGTGTTTCCATCTATTTGTATCTTCTTTCATTTCTTTCTTCAGTGTCTTATAATTTCAGTGTCTTTGGTTAAATTTATTCCCAGGTATTTTATAGTCTTTGGAGCAATTGAAAATGGAATTGCTTTTTAAATTTCTCCTTCTGATGTTTTATTATTGGTATATACAAATGCAACTGATTTCTGAATATTAATTTTGTATCCTGCTACTTTACTAAATTCATCTATCACCTCTAATAGTTTCTTGGTGGAGTCTTTAGGGTTCTCTAAATATAGTATCATAGCATCTGCATATAATGACAGTTTTACTTCCTCCTTACCGATTTGGATGCCTTTTATTTCTTTTTCTTGTCTGATTGCTGTGGCTAGAACTTCCAGCACTATGTTGAATAGAAGTGGAGAAAGTGGGCAACCTTGCCTTGTTCCTGATTTTAAGGGGAATGGTTTTAGCTTTTCCCCATTGAGTATGATGTTAGCTGTGGGTCTATCATATATGGCCTTTATTATGTTGAGATATGATCCCTCTATTCCCACTTTCTTAAGGGTTTTTACCATGAATGGCTGCTGAATTTTATCAAATGCTTTTTCTGCGTCAAATGATATGATCATATGATTTTTATTTTTCATTTTGTTAATGTGGTGTATCACATTAATTGATTTGCGGATGTTGAACCACCCTTGCATACCAGGGATGAATCCCACTTGATCATGGTGTATGATCTTTTTAATGTATTGCTGAATTCTGTTCGCTAATATTTTGTTGAGGATTTTTGCATCTATGTTCATTAGCGATATCGGCCTATAGTTTTCTTTTTTGTGGTGTCTTTGTCTGATTTGGGGATCAGGGTGATAGTGGCTTCGTAAAAAGTGTTTGGGAGTCTTCCCTCCCTCTGGATTTTTTGGAAGAGTTTGAGGAGAATAGGTGACAATTCTTTTTTGAACGTTCTGCAAAATTCGCCTGTAAAGCCATCTGGTCTAGGGCTTTTGTTTGTTGGGAGATTGTTGATTACTGATTCAATTTCCTTGGTGGTAATCAGTCTATTCAGGTTTTCTGTCTCTTCTTGAGTTAGCCTTGGAAGGTTGTATGCATCTAGGAAATTGTCCATTTCTTCCAGGTTGTCAAATTTGTTGGCATACTGTTGCTCATAGTAATTTCTTAAAATTTTTTGTATCTCTGTGGTGTCTGTTGTCACTTCTCCTCTTTCATTACTGATTTTATTAATTTGGGTCCTCTCTCTCTTTTTTATAATGAGTCTGGCTAAAGGTTTGTCAATTTTGTTTATCTTCTCTAAGAACCAACTCTTGGATTCATTGATCTTTTGTATTGTTTTTCTGGTTTCTACTTCATTTATTTCCGCTCTGCTCTTTATTATCTCCTTCCTTGTACTCCCTTTGGGCTTATTTTGTTGTTCTTTTTCCAGATCCCTTAAGTGTGAAGATAAACTGTTGATTAGTGATGTTTCTTGTTTCTTTAGGTAGGCCTACAGTGCTATGAACTTCCCTCTTAGGACTGCTTTCGCGGCATCCCATATATTTTGGGTCGTTGTATTTTCATTTTCGTTTGTCTCGAGATATCTTTTGATTTCTTCCTTGATCTCCTGCTTGACCCATTCATTATTTAGTAACATATTATTCAGCCTCCATGAATTTGTGTGTCTTCCAGTTTTTTTCCTGTAGTTCATTTCTAATTTCATAGCACTGTGGTCAGAGAAGACAATTGGTATGATTTCAATTTTCTTAAATTTATCCAGACTTGATTTGTGGCCTAACATATGGTCTATCTTGGAGAATGTTCCATGTGCACTTGAGAAGAACGTGTATTCTGCAGCATTGGGGTGGAATGCTCTGAAAATATCGATTAAATCCAAGTGGTCCAATGTGTCATTTAAGGCTGTTGTTTCCGTATTGATTTTCTGTCTGGAAGACCTGTCCCTTGTTGTCAGAGGTGTGTTGAAGTCCCCTACTATGATAGTGTTACTGTTGATCTCTGTCTTTATGTCGGTCAATATATGTTCTATATATTTAGATGCTCCTATGTTGGGTGCATAGATGTTTACTAGGGTTATGTCCTCTTGTCGGATCAATCCCTTTATTATTATGTGGTGCCCATCTTTGTCTTTTATTATATTCTTCATTTTAAAGTCTATTTTGTCAGAGATAAGTATTGCAACTCCAGCTTTCTTCTCATTTCCATTTGCATGAAATATCTTACTCCAACCCTTCACTTTTAGCCTGTGTGTGTCTTTTGATATGAGGTGAGTCTCTTGTATACAGCATATGCAAGGGTCTTGCTTTCTTATCCACTCAGCCACCCTATGTCTCTTGATTGGAGCATTTAAACCATTTACATTTAAAGTGATTATTGATAAGTACATAGTTATTGCCATTTTTAAATTTGTGGTTAGATTGTTTTCATCTTTCTTCTATTTACAAAAGTCCTTTTAGTATTTCTTGCAACGCTGGCCTGGTGGTAATGAATTTTTTTAGCTTATTCTTTTCTGGGAAGCTTTTTATCTCTCCGTCAATTTTAAATGATAGCTTTGCTGGATAAAGCAACCTAGGTTTGTAGGCCTTTGTTTTCCATCACTTTGAGTATCTCTTGCCACTCCCTCCTGGCCTTCAATGTTTCTGCAGAAAAGTCATTTGATAGTCTTATGGGAGTTCCCTTGTATGTAACCCTCTGTCTTTTTCTTGTTGCTTTTAGGATTCTCTCTGTCTTTAATCTTTGCCATTTTAACTATAATGTGTCTTCGAGTGGACCTGTTTGGGTTTATCCTGGTTGGAACTCTCTGCACTTCCTGGGCTTGTATATTGGTTTCCTTCATCAGGTTAGGGAAATTTTCAGACATTATTACTTCAAATATTTTCTCAATCCCTTGTTTCTTCTCTTCACCTTCTGGTATTCCTATGATGCACATGTTGTTGCGCTTGATGTTATCCCATAGGTCTCTTAAACCATCTTCATTGTTTTTTATTCTTTTTTCTTTCTGTTGTTCTGTTTGGATGATCTCTGCTAACTTGTCTTCTAAGTCGCTGATTCGATCCTCTGCTTCATCTAACCTGCTGTTAATTCCTTCAAGTGAGTTCTTTATTTCGGTAACTGTGTTCTTTAGTTCTAACTGGTTGTTCGTTATGATTTCTACATCCTTCTTGATGTCCTCTCTAAGCTCCTTAAACATTCTTATCATAAGTATTCTGAACTCTGTCTCTGATAGTTTGGTTACCTCTGCTTCATTTAGTTCCATTTCTGGAGGTTTCTTCTGGTCTTTTATTTGGGATATGTTTCTTTGTTTCCTCATTCTGGCTGACTCTCTGTGTTTGCTTCGATGTATTAGGTAGATGCCCTGGAGCTCTTAGTTCTTGCTGGATTAGTATGTAATAAATGTCCTTTATATTTCACTTGCACTACTTCGTTCTTCTCCCCTGCGTGTGTTCCAAAAGTGACTCTTGTGTTGTGTATATTGTCCTATTAAAGAAGATCCTTAATTGCTTTTTGCTTGTGAGTAGGTGGGGTTAACTCCTAGGCTGAATAGTTGTGAGACTTGGCTCTGCCCACCGCAGGATGTTCTGCTGCGTGAGGGTTGACCGCTTAAATGTGGTTTGGCCTCTATGGGCTCTTGTGCCTGTAAAGAATCCCCTCTGGGTGTGTCACTTGTAGGTCAAGCCCGGTAGTACTCTGGTTTGGTCTGGAGTTGGCCTCTGGGTATGTTGAATCATGTGCCTCTTAAGCTGGGCACTGGTAGGGCAATTACAGAACAAAGCAAATAACCAAGCACAACAACAACAACAAAGAAAAAATCAAATACATTCACATGTAAAAAACAATCGACAACCCCCACTCGACACAGGCAAAGATGTCAAAGATATAAAGACAAATCAAAACAGAACAAAAAACAGCACCAGTTGTGGCTTAAGCCCACCAAGTAATCTCCAGGTTTTTTCTGCTGTAGCACAGAGTCCCCTGAGTATTGTGCAAGTAGAGCCGGTCACCTGGTGCCCAGAGTGACGTTGGGGTTGCAGCTTTAGATGCGTGGGGCTGAGGAGTCTGGACAGTAGTTTTTACAAAGCCAGTGCAGTTTCTGCCCTTGTCTGCACATATGCACACTGAGAGTAGCACCACCAGCCCTGTGTCCAGTTCTCCTGAGTCTTAGGGCACCTCTTCCCTGTGTGTGTGTGTGTGGCGGGAGGGAGATTCCTCAGCTGCTGAAAGCTGAGAGCTGCGTGTGCCACTTACTGCTGATCCCTGGGAGTGCCTCCACCGATGTAATTGCCCCACCCCAGGCAGGCCAGAAACGGTGGGGGCTGGGGATGGAAAGAGGGGTCTTCTCTTTCCCAGCCCAGCTGTGTCACACCCCACCCGCAGGCCAGAAACGGTGGTGGCTGGGGATGGAGGAGTCTCCCGTCTCCTAGGCCAGCGCAAGCCACACTCTTCTCAGCCTCTTCCCTGGGCCCGAGCTGCCCGCCAGTCTTCCCAGGGCCCAAACACCAAGGCTCCTCTGTAATCTGACACTGCTCTTCAGATCAGGAGCCAGTTCAAGTCTCTGGAAGGGTGGGGGTAGGACTGGAATAGCCGGGGGAGGGGCCCAGGTGTGGAGTTTGTGTCCTTTGTCCAGACTAAGGCCCAACTGGGGGTATCAGCTGAGGCTAATTGCCTCAAATGCTAGATATGCTGCTTCCACGGGGGGAGAGGTCCGCTGTGGGACGCAGAGCAAAGAGTCCGCCACCTGGCTTTTGCGTTCTCTCTTTTGTCCTGGGAACCCCCGCGTCTCTGCAGCTGGGGATGTGGTTGCCCCGCCCTAGGCAGGCCAGAAAGGGTGGGGGCTGGGGATGGAAGGAGAGGTCTTCTCTTTCCCAGCCCCGCTGTCTTACACTCTTCCTGCAGGCCAGAAAAGGCAGTGGCTGGGGACGGAAGACTCCCCCCTCTCCCAGTCCAGCTCCCAGCCTCCTCCCTGGGCCAGAGCCGCCCGCCCGCCCTCCCGGAGCCCGGGCACCAAGGCTCCTCCATAATCCGCCGCTGCTCCTTAGTGCAGAGGCTAGATCAAGTCTCTAGAAAGGAGGGGGTAGGGTCGGAAGAGCGGGGGGAGGCGCCCAGGCACGGAGTCTGTGTCCCTTGTCCGGCCCAAGGCCCAACTGAGGTTATTAACTGAAGTTATTGCCTCAAATGCTGGATATGCTGCCCCTGCAGCGGGAGAGGTCCACTGTGGGATGCAGGGCAAAGCGCCCACCTCCTGGCTTCCGCCCTCTCCTCCGTCCTGGGATATCCTGCGTATCTGTAGCCATGGGTGTGGGCTGGATTTTCACAGGCACAGGTGCGGAGCAGATTTCCACAACCCAAGGGTGGGGGCCGAATTTCTACAGCCACAGGTGTGGACCGCGATTCCAACCCATGTCCCACCACCGCCGCAGGTGCGGCGTGTCTCCGCTCCGCTCAAGAAATTATTTTTAAAAGTCAATTGCTTTCCTATGCACCATTAAAGAACAATTGAAATTTGAAATTTTAAAAATGTATCAATTATATCATTAAAAAAAATGAAGCATTTAGCTATAAATCTAACAAAATATGCAGAGTCTGAATGCAGAATGCTACAAACACAAAGGGAAGAAATCAACTATCTAAATAATTGAAGATACTTTTCAAGTTCATGGATTACAAGATGTCAGTGTTTCCCAAACTGACATATAGATTCTATGCAATATAAATCAAAATATTTGCAAGTTACTTTATAGATATTAATAAACTGATTATAAAATTTATATAGAAAGGAAAAAGACCAAAAACACAAATATGAGGGACCAAAAACAAAACTGAAGAACTCACTCTACACAATTTCAAGATATGTTGTAAAGGTACAATAATCAAGACAGTGCGGTATTAGTGAAAGCAGATTGGTATGTAGATCAATGAATTAGTATTATTTATAAATGGATCCACAACAATATAGTCAACTAATGTTTTAATAGGGCATGTATATAATTCAATGAAGAAAGGATAGTTTTTACAATAAATGGTACTGCAGTAATGTGATGTCATAAGGGTTTGATCACCTCATTCTCACTCTGTTGTTGAGTGAGGGATTCCCATACATCTTTTGGTATGGTCCAACACAATGTATCTGACACTAGACAGATGAGATTGACAGCAATTTATTAGTTACATATAAACAGACTGGGAGTAAAGGACTCTGAACTACGCAGTGCCACAAGAGTTGCAGTTTTCAAAAAAGCAGGGCTGTGGGAGGCAGGTTCTGTATAAGATAACCACTAGTGACCTCTGAAGCATATAATTGGTTTATTTGTATAATTCCTTTGGCTGGGAGTGAACTGAAGCCCACTACTTGGGGATATGCCTGTTTCCCATCAGAAACTTTTTTTGGCTGTGGGACCATAAACATGTGAGCAGATTCAGATGAGAATTTGCAGTTAGGCTATTCAATGCCTTCCTGATTTCATCAGATGTAAAGTACTGAATGGCATACGCATAGTATTGAATCTTAAATTAAAGACTTCTACCACAATATGCAATATAAATTATCTTACGCACAAATCTTATACTTTATACAAAAATTAACTCAAAATGTATAATAAATTTAATTGTGATAAGATGTATAGAAAAATAAATACCAGAAAATCTAGGTGACTTTTGTTTGATAATAACTTTTTAGATGTAACACCAAAAACACAGTCCATGAAAGAACAAATTGATGTTGTAACTTATTAAAAACAAAGCTTTTGGTCTGTGAAAGATTCAAATAAGATAATAAACATACAAATTATAAACTGTGACAAAATATTTGCAAAATCCACGTATCATAAAGAACTTGTACCAATATATACAAAAAAAAAAACCTCTTAAAAGTCACCAATAAGAAAACAGATGACTCGGTGATGAACACACAATGGGATTTATAGATGATGTAATACAGAATTGTACACCTGAAATCTATGTAATTTTACTAACAATTGTCACCCCAATAAATTTAATAAAATAAAATAAAATAAAATAAAAAAAGAAAACAGATGACATAATTAATACATTTCCCGAAGATCTCAACAGACACATCACTAAAGAAGATACACAGATTGGAAATAAGCATGTGAATAAGTCATCAACATTATTTGTCATTATGGAAATGCAAAACAATAATGAATTATCACTATACACTTAACAGAATGTCTAAATATTTTTTTAAATGAAAAAGAAAACAGAAACCTGATATTACTAATTTGCTGACTATGATGAGGAACAACAAAACCTATTTATTGCTGGCTGAAATACAAAATGGTACAGTCATGTTGGAAGAGGATTTGACAAATTCTGATAACTTGAAACATAGGTTTAACATATGTTTATTATAGATGATATAACAAATTTAGTGACTTAAAACAATGCAAATTCATTATTTACTGACTTAAAACAACACAACTTTCTTCTCTTACATTTCTGGAAACCATAAATTCAATGAATTTAACTGGGCTAAAGTCAAGATGTTGGCAGGCTTCCCTTCAGAGGTTCTAGAGGAAATTTTATTTCTTTGCCGTTTCCAGCTTCCAGATCTGCAGTCCTCGCATTCCTTGGCTCTTGATCCCTTCTTCTATTTTCAAAGTGAGTAGGATAACATCTTCATCTCTTTCTACTTTTTTCACATCATCTGCACTGTAGTCAATTTTCTCAGTCTGCCTCTTATTAAGACATTTGTAGTTACATTTATGGTTCATCCAGATAATCTAGGATAATCTCTTGAATTCAAGATTATTAACTTAATCACATCTGAAAAGTCCACTTTCCCCCCAAATATAGTAACATTTACAAGTTGTAAGGATTAGGACCTGGATATCTTTGGTGGCCATCATTCAGCTGACCACACAATAGAATCCAGTAATTGTGCACCTACATATTTACCCAATTGATTTGAAAACTGCTCACACAAAATCCGCAAGTTAATGTTTATAGTAACCTCATTCATAACTAGAAACACCCAATATTCAGTGAGAGAGTACATAGACAAATGGGGTATATCCATAAAAAGGAATACTATTCAGCAATGAAAAGAAATGAGCTATCGAGTCATGCAAAGACATGATACATCTAAATGCATATTGCTTAGTGAAAGAAGCTAGTTTGAGAAGGCTGCATAGCGGATGACTCTATTTATATGGCATTATGGAAAATATAAAACTACAGAGATGATGAACTGATCAGCAGTTTCTAGGGAGAAGAGTATTCAATTGGAGATTCACAGGAGATTTTTATTAGAATGGTGAAACTATTATGTACGGCGCTGTAATGATGACTACGACAGTAAGCCCCATAAAATTCTATATCTGGAGCATTAATAATTATATATGCAAATTAAAAAAATTAAAAGGTCAGCAGACCCCTGGATGGAATGCAAAATGTGACAAAATAATCCAACTTTTATTACTGAAGGGAATATGAGAAAATTTACTGACCTAAGTAACTTTTGAAATGTGGAGTATATAAACTAAAGATAAAAAGATCTGCACTGACAAAGTAGCTTCACATGGCTATGGATTAAACAATTTGTAACCACCATACCTGTGTACTGGAATTGAAAAATTAAATAAATATATAACAGATAGCGAGAGGCAAGTTTCTCACTGTTGGAGTGGAAGGTTACTGATAAGCAGGGGGAGGAGGCTAGAACAACCCATATAATAATGAACTGGAGTTGGAAACATCAGTATGAACTCATGTTTATTGTCATGTAGATATAGATTTTTTAAAAAGATCATTTATTGATATGTATGTACACATAGGTTAGCACACATGTTTTCTTTCTCTGTCAGCTGAAACAGTCCAGAAGCAATGATACCTCAGAAGCGATGAACAGACCTAGTCGCCAGATGTTAGTTTCTCTATTGAAAGGAACTAAGGATCCTTGGAAAAATGTCTGATTCTAGGACGGGATAAGGAAATATACAAGATGAGTATGAAGAAATCAGAAAATAAGGAAATGCTCAAACAAACAAACAAACCACAATGATAGGAATATCTCAAAAGGACATAGTAGCCAACAGAAGTGGTCCCAATGGTCAAAACTGGAATAAATTGAGCAAATAAAATAAAATAAGGTTGTTTTGGATTATAACCCTAAGCATAACATAAATATCCATGAGTCCATATTGACATAATTAAATAATTTAATAAATAAAAGGGGGAATATACCTAAATCTTTCAAGAAGAAGGATTCAAAATAATTTATATACTCATCGATACAATCAATGCCTTCAAGTAAGTAAAGCATAACGCCCCACCTTTTATGTGCAAACTACAAACAGTGACTTCCTTCCAAAGAGTATGGTATTGAAAGGGGGAAAATAGTTACTTTACAACCCTACTTCAGTCTGGCGATCAAAATTAATTTCAACAGTTACATCATGTTGATAGTATATACTGTTGATATGATGTGTTAAAAATGACACTTTACATCTATAGTTTTCCTCTCAGAATTTCATATCTCCCACTTCATTATGAGAAAAACACCTGAAAAACCCCAATTGACTGGTACATAGCAAGTACTCCTAATAATTCTCAAGTCATCACAAAGAAGGACAGTCTACTTTTTCTGTCTGACTTGTTTCGCTCAGCATTACTCTCTCAAGATCCATCCATGTTGTCACAAATGTTCCTATATCATCTTTTCTTACTGCCGAATAGTATTCCATTGTGTATATATACCACAACTTCTTTATCCATTCATCTATCGAAGGACATTTTGGTTGTTTCCATGTCTTGGCCACTGTAAACAAAGCTGCAATGAACATTGGAGCATATGTGTCTTTATCTCTAAATGTTTTCAGATTTTTTGGGTAGATACCCAGGAGAGGGATTACTGGGTCATATGGCAATTCTATTCGTAATTCTTTGAGGAACCTCCACACTGCCTTCCATAACGGCTGCACCAGTCTGCATTCCCACCAACAGTTTAAAAAAAAAAAAAAAAAAAAAGGACAGTCTAAAAATCTATCACAGTGAAGAGGAACCTTAAGTGACTTGATGACTATGTGTAATGTGTTATCCTCATGGGATCTGGAAGAGTTTATTAATTGTGAAATTTTGCCATGCTAATGTGAATATTAATAATACGGTAAAATGGATCTATATTATATGAAAAATCTATGTATATCTTGCAACTTTTTCTGTAAATCATAATCTATTATATATATATATATTATAAGTGAAAAATGTATGGTAGCCCTATTTTTAATTTCCCAAGTATCCCAAGTAACTCTGGACTATTCCTTTAAGGCCTGGGATAATTGCTTTTCCTGAAAATACCATGTTGGAATCCATATTTCTACAATTTCCCACTTGGATCTCCCAGCTGCTTTGAGCTCTAACTTTGCAATGAATATCCACATTCAGCAATCTTTTCTCTCCATGGAAAATCAAACCAACACCAAATCTAATTAAAAGTTCCCATACAAGGGACTCAGCATGAATTGAAGCAATGAGTATTTTATCATCTAGTGTCTAGGGTGACCATACAGAGAATAATATATTATCCTTGGGAATAAAAACTCACATATCCTGTTAGTTTCTAAAACACAGGCTGCTGTACATAAGCATGTACTGGGAAGTTTATTAAAGCTTGTGTTTTCCAGTAAATACTATAAAAACATTAAACATATATTATTTTTGAATAAAATAAAGAAAAATTATCTCCTCTTTTAATCATGATTATATATAAAGATAAATGAAGGGAACATATATTTTCCCAATTACCCATGTGCAATTTTACAATTAAATAATTAAACTGTGCTAAAAACTCAAGTTTGGAACAACAGAATTCAGAAATATTACAAAATGACATTATATTTGTGTATACTGGTTTCCCAAACTGTAAAATAAAAATAATTGATTTTGCTTATGGATATTAGCATAATAAGACACTAAATACACTTAAAATTTCCTACTACAAATATCTCGAAATGCTAGAAAACTATTTAATAAACATACATAGCTTACACAAAATAATGTGAGTAATGGAGAAATCCTCAGGTTCCAAGAGAAGAGAAATGAAACAAAGACCAATAAACATAAAAGTTTATGCAGAAACTACCCTAGTGGAAAGATAGGTTGACAGTCTTTGCAACCCAATAACTGCAATTTAATGCCTTCTTGAAGATAACAGACTATATCTAGGAGGAGCATTAGTTAGGAAATAATAAGCTAAGTTCATTATATAAATGTATCTGTATTTCAAGTGAAATAATTCACCTACCAGCATAAAATTAGAGAAAAAAAGCTTAGTTCATTTCATTTGAGCTCAGTGGAGAAGATAAAAGTATTACCTCCTAAGAATACATAGTATAAACTTCTTCACACTTGTGATTGGTGTGGACGGAAAAGGGGCCACATGTTAAACCTGACAAACTCAGGAGACTGAAAATAACCACATAGGATGGTGTGAATATAAAATTCCTAACTAAGGTGGGCCATGGTGGGAAGTCACATCCTTGACCTGTAGCTCCCTTGACAAAGGTCAAGCTTTACCTTAAGTGACTCTATCTGTTGTCTTTTTGCATCTAAGGTAACATGCCCTTGGAATGTCGGAGCAATCCCTTTTTCCGGAGACCCCCCCCCAGGGGGCACAACCCACCACACCAGAGCAGGAAACTACAAAATCCCTCATTGTTATCTTGTTCCCAAAATACCATCTCTATATGCTGTAAAATGCTGTTAACCATCCTGTACCCACCAATGTAAAATAATTATCTGTCTCTCCAATTTACTTTTATCCAATCCCAGAGATTTCCCCCTTTTGCTTTCTCCCATTCCTTAATCTACAACCAATGGATTTCATGTAACCCTCCTCCTTTGATTCTAATGTATAAAATAAGTTGCAAAACGGCCATTTGCTGGAGCATTTTCTCAATTCGTTGACTTTGCTTCCTGGCAATTGTCATCAGTTTGGCTCAGATCAACTCATAAGCTTTCTCTTAGTCTGGATGTTTTTTTCATTGACATTGGGATTTTAATTTACTCTATTAACATGGTCTGTGATAGGTAATTTTATATGTGAATTTGAGTGGGCCACAGGTTTCCAGATGTTTGGTAAAACATCATTCTGAATATTTTTGTGAGTATGTTTTTGGATAATATTAACATTTAAATCAATAGACGGAGTGAAGCAACTCCCTTCCATGATGTAGATAGACCTCATCCAATCATTTATAGGACTGAATAAAGTAAAAGGTGGACCTTCTCCCAAGTAAGAAAGAATTCTCTTACCTGATGACTTTAAAACTGGAATATTTGCTTTTTTCTACCTGATGGCTTTCAAACTATGACATCAGCTGTTCCTGGTTCTACAATAGCCCCATGGCTTGGACTCAAACTGGGATATCAGCTCTTTCTGTTTCTACAGTGACTTCTGGCTGCAGACTTAAACTAGAACATTGGCTCTACAAATTTTGGACAGCATTTGTAATTCCATTAATCAATTCCTTATAATAAATTTATTTATAGATGATAGAGAGGTAGATAGATAGGCGATGATAGATAAATAGATAGCTAGATAGATAGATATCTTATTGGTTCTGTTTCTTTGGAGGATTTGGAATAATGCATGGTCTCAAGATATTACCATAAAAATTGGTCTCAGGCCAGTGATGTTCCTAGAGTGACTTACAGAGCCAATTCAAAAGCTCATTGCTAGGAATGTCCTCAATGCAGGTGATGAATAATTTCCACAGATGAAGCACCATTTAAAAATGAGCTCACAATCCAAAGTAATGAAGTCCGTGAAAAAATAACCATACATGGTCTTCAGTGAGGATCAAAATAAATAGAATATTAAGACTCCCTCAGAATTTCAGATAATACAAGAGTATAAAATTAGTATATTTAAAATGATTAAACATATGCAATGAATCAAAACCATAAGAACAAAACAATAATAAAAATTACTTTCAGAAATTAAAAAAAAAAGAAATTTAAACAATTGCAGAGATATACAGGTATAGAGAGAAGTTAAGAGACTTAGAAGACACAAGGTCCAATTTATTTCTTATATGAATTCTTTAAATATAGAATAAAAGAGTAGCAATATTTGAAGAGAAAACCGCTTAAATTTCTCAAAGTTGATTAAAAACACGTTTTCTCATATTCAAGAAATGCAATGCTTACAAGTCAACTTAATAAAAAGAAGATGATATATAGGTACATTATAGTAAAATTTAAAAATACCAAAGGCACTGAGATCCTAAAAGTTGTCAAATAAAAAAAATATTATTAGCAATGGAATCATAATTAAATTGACATCAGACATGCCATCAATAGCAACAAAATCTGAAAGAGCATGATTACTTTCTTTAATGCACAGAGAAAACATAATGGTTAATGTGCAGTCATATACCCCTAAACTATTATTCAAGCGTATAGACAAAATCAAGACATCTTTAAACAGTTTTTGAGAGTTTACTACTCATAAACTCTAGTCAAAAGAATTATAGAATAACTAAATTTAGGGGAAAAAATTATCTCAAAAGAAAGAATGTAATGGGAAAAAGAATGATGAGTAAAAATATTGGCAAATAATTAGATATCCAACTAATTATTTATGAATAAATAATAACGACAATAATTCCTAATTTTAGAGATATAAAAGAGATGAAAATAATATACTAAACATGTATGTACGGCAGGAGAGGATAATAAGTATTGCAGGTAAGTCCTTGTTTTATTCAGGAAATTGTGGAGATTATTAATTAATGATAGAATTTCTTAGGTTAAATGTGAATGTTAAAAACACAGCAGTTGCTACGGAAGGCAATAAAGCAGAAAAGCAGTCAGGTCAGAAGATAGGAAAGGTAGACATGAGTTCAAAATTGGGTAAAGATTTTTAAAATTCTGATGAAAAAAATAATGACCAATGGAAAAAGAAAGAGGAGAAATAAATTAAAGGAGCCAAGGAATAATATAATAAATAGAAAGTAATCATAAAATCAAATCAAACCTAGTCATACAGGATGGTGAGTTCACACTTTAATCATTCCCTCTGCTTCTCTGCTCCAGGCACATAGAAAAGACAGAAAACGTCAGATTGATTAAAAACACACACACACACACACACACACACAGAGATTAAATAATAAGGAAGCCATTTTTATGGACTGGAACTACAATTGAAAAACAACTTTCGGTCCCACTTAGTGGGAGGCTGCCGCTGCAGAGGAATCACCCTAAGAGAAGCTGCAAAGATGCTGTCCGTGCGTTTCGCCGCCGCTGTGGCTCGCACCATATCTCAGCGAGCCGGGCTGGTCTCCAAAAATGTTTTGGAATCATCTTTCATTGCTGCAAGGAACCTCCAAGCCAACAACACTCGTCTTCAGAGGACTGGCACTGCCAAGACGTCCTCTATTCTTGAGGAGCGCATTCTTGGAGCTGATACCTCTGTTGACCTTGAAGAGACTGAGCGCGTCTTAAGTTTTGGTGACGGTATTGCCCCAGTACATGGGCTGAGGAATGTTCAAGCAGAAGAAATGGTAGAGTTTTCTTCAGGCATAAAGGGTATGTCCCTAAACTTGGAACCCGACAATGTTGGTGTTGTCGTGTTTGTAAACGATAAACCAATTAAGGAAGGAGATATTGTGAAGCGAACAGTTGCCATTGTGGACTTTCCAGAATTGACAGGAACTGTCGGGTCGTGTAGTAGATGACTTTGGAAATGTCATTGATGGAAACGGTCCAATTGGTTCCAAGACACGTGGGCGAGCCGGGCTGAAAGCACCTGGGATCATTTCTCGAATCTCTGTGCGGGAACCAATGCAGACTGGCATCAAGGCTGTGGATAGCTTGGTGCCAATTGTCATGTTCAGCGTGAGCTAATTATTGGTGACCGGCACACTGTCAAAGCATCAATTTCTATTGACACAATCATTAACCAGAAACGTTTCAATGAAGGAACTGATGAAAAGAAGAAGCCGTACTGTATCTATGTCACTATTGGTCAGAAGAGATCCACTGTTGTTCAGTTGGTGAAGAGACTTACAAATGCAGATGCCATGAAGTAACCATGTGGTTTCAGCTACTGCTTCTGATGCTGCCCCACTTCAGTACCTGGCTCCTTATTCTGGCTGTTCTATGGCAGAATATTTTAGGGATAATGGCAAACATGCTTTGATCATCTTTGACAACTTATACAAACAGGCTGTTGCTTATTGTCAAATGTCTCTGCTGCTCCACTGAAGCCCTGGTCGTGAGGCCTATGCTGGTGATGTGTTCTACCTACATGACGATCTGCTAGAGAGAGCAGCCAAAATGAACGAATCTTTTGGTGGTGGCTCATTGACTGCTTTACCAGTCATAGAAACACAAGCTGGTGATGTGTCTGCTTACATTCCAACAAATATCATTTCTATGCTTGGTAGACAGATATTCTTGGAAACAGAATTGATCTACAAAGGTATCCCCCTTGCCATTAACATTGGTTGCATGAGTTCTTTATATATTTTGGATATTAGCCCCTTATCGGAGGCACTGTTTGCAAAAATCTTCTCCCATTCAGTTGGTTGCCTCTTTATTTTGTCGATGGTTTCTTTGCTGTGCAGAAGCTTTTAAGTTTCATATAGTCCCATTCGTTTATTTTAGCTTTTACTTCCCTTGCCTTTGGAGTCAAATTCATAAAATGCTCTTTGAACCCAAGGTCTCATACACTGCTGGTGGGAATGCAGACTGGTGCAGCCACTATGGAAGGCAGTGTGAAGGTTCCTCAAAAAATTACAAATAGAATTACCATATGACCCAGCAATCCCTCTCCTGGGTATCTACCCAAATTATCTGAAAATATTTATACATAAAGACACGTGTGCTCCAATGTTCATTGCAGCTTTATTACAGTAGCCAAGACATGGAAACAACCAAAATGGCCTTTGATAGTGGAAAAAGAAGATGTGGTATATATACACAATGAAATACTATTCGGCAGTAGGAAAAGATGAAATAGGACCATTTGTGTCAACATGAATGGATCTTGAGATTATAATGCCAAGCAAAATAAGTCAGACAGAAAAAGCAGAGAACCATGTGATTTCACTGATATGTGGTATATGAACCAAAAACAACAAAAGAACAGGACAAACAAATGAGAAACAAAAACTCATAGACACAGACAATAGTTTAGTGGTTACCAGAGGGTAAGGGGGGAGGGGGTGGTAGATGAGGGTAAAGGGGATCAAATATATGGTGATGGAAGAAGAACTGACTCTGGGTGGTGAACACACAATGGGATTTATAGATGATGTAATGCAGAATTGTACACCTGAAATCTATGTAACTTTACTAACAACTGACTTAAACTTTAATTTTAAAAAAATTAACTAAAAAAAAGTCATTGGGATACAGAAAAAGTGATATTAAGAGGAAAATTTATATCATTACACGACCTCTCAACAAATAACATAAATCCCAAATAAACAAACTAACATTACATCTTAAAGAAGTAGAAAAAAGATGGACAAATAAAACTCAAAGTCACCAGAAGTAAGGAAATAATAAAAACAAGAGCAAAACTACATGAAATAGAGAACAAAGAGACAATAGAAGAAAACTAATGCAACAAAAAGCTGGTTCTTTGAAAAGATTAATAAAATTAACAAACCCTTGGCTAGACTCACTGAGAAAAAAAAACCCCACAAATAAACAAAAGCAGAAATGAAACAGGAGAAGTTACAGTGGATACCACAGAAATACAAAATATCATACAGAAACGCTATGCAGGACTACATGCCACTAAATTCAATAACCTAGAAGAAATGGACAAGTTCTTAGAAATACATAGCCTTCCTAGATTGAATCACAAAGAACCAGAAAATCTAAATAGATAAATCAACATTAAGGAAATTGAAACAATCACTTAAATCATGCCCAAAAGCAAAAGTCCAGGACCATATGGCTTCACTAGTGAATTCTACTAAACATTCAAAGAGGATCTAACACCTGTCCTACTCAAACTCTTCCCAAAAATTGAAGAAGAGACAATACTCCCTAACTCATTTTATGAGGCCAACATTACCCTGATACCAAACCTGGTAAGGATAACACAAAAAAGAAAATTGCAGACCAACATTTCTGAAGAATACAGATGTAAAAATCCTAAACAAAATTCTAGCAAATTGAATGCAGCAATGCAGTAAAAAGATTATTCATCACGATCAAGTGGGGTTCATCCCTGGGGCCCAAGGATGGTTCAACATACACAAATCCATCAATGTGATACATCACATAAACAAAATAAAGGACAAAAATCTTATGATTAGATCAATTGATGCAGAAAAAGCATTTGACAAGGTACAACATCCATTTATGATTAAAACACTTAATAAAGTAGGTATAGAAGGAAAATACCTTAACATAATAAAGGTCATATATGACAAACCCTCAGCTAATATCATAATTAACAGTAAAAACTGAAGCCTGATGCTCTATGTTCAGGACATGGCAGGGCTGTCCCCTATCACCTCAGCTCTTCAACATAGTGTTGGAAGTACTTGCCAGAGCAATCAGGAAAGAGAAATAAATAAAAGGCATCCAAATTGGGAATGAAGAAGTTAAATTGTGACTTGTTGCAGATGACATGATGCTGTATATAGAAAAACCTAAAGACTCCACCAAAAAGCTGCTAGAATCAATAAAAGAATACAGTAAAGTTGCCGGCTACAACAAATGTCCATTGCATTCCTATATACTAACAATGAAATCTCAGAAAAAGAAATAAAACAAAAAATCAATTTATTTCACAATTGCAACAAAAAGAATAAAATACCTAGGAATAAACTTAATCTAGGATGTGAAAGACCTATATGCTGAAAACTATAAGATATTTTTAAAAGAAATTGAAGAAGACACAAAGAAATGGAAAGACATTCTGTGCTCATGCATTGGAAGAATCAACATAATTAAAATGGCCATATTACCAAAGCAATATACAGAATTAATGCAATGCCCATCAAAATCACAATTGCATTTTTTAAAGAAATAGAACAAAAAAATCATCAGATTTGTTTGGAACCACAAAAGACCCCAATTAGCCAAAGCAATCCAAAGAAAAATGAACAATGCTGGAGGTATCACACTCCCTGACTTTAGCTTGTACTACAGGGCTACAATAATCAAAACAGCATGGTATTGGCAGAAAAACAGACACATAGACCAATGGAATAGAATTCAAAACCTAGAAATAAACCCACATAAATATGGACAGATAATTTTTGACAAAGAAGCAAAAAACATACAATGGAGAAAAGAAAAGACAGCCTCTTCAATAAATGGTGCTGGGAGAATTGGAAAGCCACAGGCACAAGAATGAGACTAGACTGCTATTTGTCACCATGTAACAAAATTAATTCAAAATGGATCAAAGACTTAAGCATAAGACCTGAAACAATAAACTGCATAAAAGAAAACATAGGTACTAAACTTATGGACCTTGGGTTCAGAAAGCATTTTATGACTTTGACTCCAGAGGCAAGGGAAGTAAAAGTTAAAATAAATTTTGGGTAGATACCCAGAAGAGGGATTGCTGGGTCATATGGCAATTCTATTCGTAATTCTTTGAGAAACCTCCACACTGCCTTCCATAACGGCTGCACCAGTCTGCATTCCCACCAACAGTGTATGAGGGTTCCTTTTTCTCCACAGCCTCTCCAACATTTGTTATTGTTTGTCTTGTTGATGATAGCCATTCTGACTGGGGTGAGGTGACTACCCAAAAAATCTGAAAACATTTAGAGATAAAGACACGTGTGCTCCAATGTTCATTGCAGCTTTGTTTACGGTGGCCAAGACATGGAAACAACCAAAATGTCCTTCGATAGATGAATGGATAAAGAAGTTGTGGTATATATACACAATGGAATACTATTCGGCAGTAAGAAAAGATGATATAGGAACATTTGTGACAACATGGATGGATCTTGAGAGAGTAATGCTGAGCGAAACAAGTCAGACAGAAAAAGCAGAGAACCATGTGATTTCACTGATATGTGGTATATAAACCAAAAACAACAAAAGAACAAAAGTTAAAATAAATTAATGGTACTGTATCAAACTTAAAAGCTTCTGCACAGGAAAAGAAACCATTGACAAAATAAAGAGGTAACCAGCTGAATGGGAGAAGATTTTTGCAAACAGTGCCTCCAATAAGGGGCTAATATCCAAAATATACAAGGAACTCATACAACTCTACAACAAAAAACAAACAACCCAATTGAAAAGTGGGCAGACGACCCGAAGAGACATTTCTCCAAAAAGGACATACAAATGGCAAATAGACATATGAAAAAATGCTCAACATCACTAATCATCAGAGAAATGCAAATAAAAACCACAATGATATATCACCTCACCCCAGTTAGAATGGCTATCATCAACAAGACAAACAGTAACAAATGTTGGAGAGGCTGTGGAGAAAAAGGAACCCTCATACACTGTTGGTGGGAATGCAGACTGGTGCAACCACTATGGAAGGCAGTGTGGAGGTTCCTCAAAAAGTTACGAATAGAATTGCCATATGACCCAGCAATCCCTCTCCTGGGTATCTACCAAAAAAAAATCTGAAAACATTTATCCATAAAGACATGTGTGCTCCAATGTTCATTGCAGCTTTATTTACAGTGGCCAAGACATGGCAACAACCAAAATGTCCTGCGAGAGATGAATGGATAAAGAATTTGTGGTATATATACACAATGGAATACTATTTGGCAGTAAGAAAAGATGATATAGGAACATTTGTGACAACATGGATGGATCTTGAGATTCTAATGTTAAGTGAAATAAGTCAGACAGAAAAAGTAGAGAACCATATGATTTCACTGATATGTGGTATATAAACCAAAAACAACAAAAAACAAGACAAACAAATGAAGAAACAAAAACTCATAGACATAGACAATAGTTTAGGGGTTACCAGAGAGAAATGGGGTGGGGGGCTCTAGAAGAGGGTAAACAGGGTCTAATATATGGTGATGGAAAGATAACTGACTCTGGGTGGTGAACACATTATATGAGCTATAGATAATGTATTACAGAATTGTACACCTGGAATCTATGTAACTTTACTAGCAATTGTCACCCCCAATAAACTTTAATTTAGATAGATAAATAAATAAAGAAATAAATAAAGAAATAAAGAAATAAATAAAGTACCAAAGAAAGCCAGAATTGGGGAATAGAAGAATAAAAAATGTATAGCACATATAGAAAAAAATAGCAAAATATCAGAAATTAATTTGTCCTCAGTAATTACTTTAAATGTAATGGATTAAGGTGGTTGGCTAGTTCAGTTGGTTAGAGTATGAGAGTGTGGTGCTAATAACACCAAGTTTGCTGGTTTGATCCCCACATGGGTTGCTGTGAGATGCACCCTTCTTTAATAAATAAATAAACAAATAAATAGCTAACTAAATAACTAGATACATAAATAAATAGATATAAATGTAATGGATTAAAACCTTCAACTCAAAGGCAGAGATAGGCAGTATGAATAAAATAACAGAATTCATCGAAATATTGTTTACAAGAATCTCGCTTTAAATCTAAAAATGCAAATAGGTTGAAAATAAAGTAAATGAAAAATATATTCCTTGAAAATAGAGACCAAATGAGAATGAGGGTGGCGACAACAGTATCAGACAAAATAGACTTTGATGCAAAAATTAAAGAAAATAGAGAAAGACTTTATATTGATTATGGATTCAACCAGTGAAGAAAATATAACTATTATAAACATATAAACACTTAACAGTCTCAACATATCTGAAACATTGACAGAAATGACAGTTGAAGACTTCAATACGCTACTTGCAGTAATGAATATAACAACTAGGCAAATATGTAAGAAAATAGAGAACTTGAAAACATTATAAACCAATTAGACCTAAAGACATGTACAGAACACTCCGTATAACAGAAACAAAATATACATTACTTTCATATGCACATGAAACATTGTCCAGGACAGAATACTATTAGGCCACAAAACAAAACTTAATAAATTAAAAAAGTCTAAAATCATGCAACATACCTTTCCAATCACAATGAAATTGAACTAGAAATCAATAGCAAAAGAAAACTGAAAATTCACAAATATGTAAAAATTTACACACTCTTAACAAAGAGGTCTATAAAGAAATCACAAGGGAAATTATAAAGTACTTCAAGACAAATAAAATGAAAATACAACATATGAAATTAACGGAAAGTAGTAAAAGCAGTGCATAAAGGAACTGTATTGCTGTGAATGTCTACACTTAAAAAAAAGAAAGATCACATCAGAATTCTAACTTTACACTTTAAAAAGTAAAAGAAGAAGAACAAAGTAAATCCAAAACTTTCAGGAGAAAAAGGAGAGTAAAGATAACAAAACAGAGAATACAAAAACCAGAGGGAAAAAAGTGGTTCTTTGAAAACATTAGCAAAGTTGACAAATCTTAATCTTGACTGATAATAAAAAAAGGAAGAACTTAAATTACTAAAACCAAAATATAATTAGGTTTATTACGACATGCCTTACAGAAATAAAAGAAATTAAGAGAATACTATGAACAATTGTATGGTTAAATAATAGCTAACCTAGTTGAAAAGGACATATTGCTAGAAACACAAAACTACCAAACCGGATAAAGAAATTGTGGTACATTTATACAAGGGAGCATTACTCTGCCATAAAAAAGCATGCAATCTCACCATTTCCAACAGGTCTTACCAACAATGTGGATGGACCTAGAGGGCATTATGTTAAGTGAAATAAGTCAGACTGAGAAAGACAAATACCATATGATCTCACTTATATGTTGAATTAAAGAATAAAGTAAACGAGCAAACAAAACAGAAATACACTCATAGATACAGAGGAAAAAACTGATGGTTACTAGATGAGTGGGTGTTTGGGGGATAGGTGAAAAGGTGAAGGGAATAGAAAATACAAATTGGTAGTTACAAAATCGTCACAGGGATGTGCAATACAGTACTGGAAATACAATCAATAATGTAAAGACTGTAGGGTGTCAGATGGATACTGGAGTTATCAGGAGAACACTTCATAGATTATATAAATGCATAACCACTGTGCTGTGCATCTGAAACTAATATAAAACAATACTGGATGTCAGCTGTAATTAATTTGCCACTGTGTTCTTACATTGGCAGCATTGGCAGCACTGCACAAACAGCTCAATAAGGTTTCATAACCTTGGAATATCAGTGTCTCACAGCTGTGTTCGTGTCGATGTGTGGCAGTGTCTTGCTGAGCGGCATTCATTATTGTTGTTGCATGTTTCTGTGTGCCATTGTGAGAATGTCTGAGCTTGAATTAGAACAATGAACAAACATTACATTTCTTGTTAAACTTGTCAAGAGTGGAAGTGAAATCAGGGACATGTTAGTCCAAGTTTATGGGGATAATGCCATGAAGAAAAGGTCAGTGTACAAATGGATTAAACATTTTTCTGAAAGGAGAGAACATGTCACTGATGAAAAAAAGTCAGGGCGACCAGGAACGAGCAGAACTGAAGAAAACATTGCAAAAGTTTGTTGAATTGTGTGTCAAAATCATTGGCTGATTGTGAGAAGCATAGCAGACCAAGTAAACATTGATAGAAAAACAGTTAGGAAAACCTTGGCATGAGAAAGGTGTGTGCAAAAATGGTCCCAAAGGAGCTCACCAATGACCACAAGTAAAAATGAAGCAAAGTTTGCCAAGACCTTTTGGAGAGGCAAGACGATGTTTTGGGTCACGTTATCACTAGTGATGAAACATCAATCTGACCCTGAAGAAAAGCGTCAAAGAGCCCAGTGGAAATCAGCCAAATCTCCATGACTAAATATGTTCCGCCAGTCCAAATCAAGAGTCAAAACAATGTTGCTAACCTTTTTTTGATATCAGAAGGATTATTCATTATGAATTTGTACCAACTGGGCAAACAGTTAACCAAGTTTATTATTTGGAAGTTCTTTAAAGGCTGCATAAAAAGTTAGACAAAAATGACCTGAACTTTTCTCCAACAATACATGGCTCTTGCATCATGACAATACACCAGCTTACACGACACTGTCTGTGAGGGAGTTTTTAGCCAGTAAACAAATAACTGTATTGGAACACCCTCCCTGCTCACCTGATCTGGCCCCCAATGACTTCTTTCTTTACCCAAATATAAAGGATATATTGAAAGGAAAACATTTTGATGACATTCAGGACATCAAGTGTAATAAGATGACAGCGCTGATGACCATTCTAGAAAAGGAGTTCCAAAATTGATTTGAAGACTGGACTAGGTGCTGGTTTCAGTGCATAACTTCCTAAGGGGAGTACTTTGAAGGTGACTGTAGTGATATTCAACAATGAGGTATGTAGCACTTTTTTCTAGGATGAGTTCGTGGACTTAATTGTCATTCTAAATTGTCATATATATATGACAGAGAGAGAGAGAGCCAAAAAAAGTATACACATTTTAAGAAAGAAAAAAAAACTATTAAAATTTTAATACTCAATATATACAAATAACAAAAGATGAATACAAGTCACGTTTGACTTCTGCAATTATAAGAGATGCACATAGTGGTTACGATCAGCATCCAGACACTTCTGATTTTGGCGAATACTGCTTGAGCAATGTATCCACTTATACACATTATTTTTTGTTTGCACTCCACAGCATAGGGAATATAGTCAATGGTATTAGGATAGGTATATACAATGCCAGAGGAGTAGTCGTAGACTTGGTGGGTTTATCACTTTGTGAGGGGTTTAAATGTCTAATCATTATGTTGTTTTGTACACCTGAAACTAACAAGAAAATTAAATTTAAAAATGTATCATGTTTCAAAGGCCATCGTATCCTTATAGAATTGTTGTTTACCACAATTTTTTATAAAAGATAAATATTTGGTTTTTTTTGTTTTGTTTTGTTTTTAATTAGTTTCAGGTGCACAAGACAAAGCAAAACTTAGACATTTATCATTTATATCCCTCACACTGTGTGAACCCCCCTCCCCCCATCCACTATCCCTCTGTACGTTCCCAAAACCTCTCACCTTCCCCTTATCCCCACCCCCCCGCCCCTCTAGCAACCCTCTGTTTTTTCCTCCATGTTTCCAAAACTGTTTCTGATTAGTTCATTCACTTATTCTTTTCTTTAGATTCCGCATATAAGTGAGATCATATGGTATTTGTCTTTCTCTTTCTGACTTATTTCACTTAACATAATGTTCTCTAGGTCCATCCATGTTGTTGCAAATGGTAAGATTTCTTTCTTCTTTATGGCTGTGTAATACTCCATTGTATAAATGTACCACAGTTTCTTAATCCAGTCATCTACTGATGGGCATTTCGGTTGTTTCCAGGTCTTGGCTATTGTATATAGTGCTGCAATAAACATAGGAGTGCATAAAGATTTTTGAATTGGAGTTTTGGATTTCTCCGGATAGATACCTAGGAGTGGGATTGCTGGATCAAAAGGTAGTTCCATTTTCAGATTTTTGAGATATCTCCAAACTGTTTTCCATAGTGGCTGCACCAATCTGCATTCCCACCAACAGTGCACCAGCGTTCCCTTTTCTCCGCATCCACGCCAGCACTTGTTGTTTGTTGATTTATTGATGATAGCCATCCTGACTGGGGTGAGGTGGTATCTCATTGTGGTTTTTATTTGCATTTCTCTAATGGTTAGTGAGGTTGAACATTTCTTCATATGTCTGTTTGCCATCTGTGTGTCCTTTTTAGAAAAATGTCTCTTCATGTCCTCTGCCCATTTTTTAATTGGGTTGTTTGTTTTTTTGGAGTTGAGTTGAGTGAGTTTTTTATAAATTTGTGATATTAACCCCTTATCAGATATATCATTGGCAAATATCTCTTCCCAATCAGTAGGATCCCTTTTTGTTTTATTGATGGTTTCCTTTGCTGTGAAAAAGCTTTTTAGTTTGATGTAATCCCACATGTTTATTTTTCCTCTTACTTCCCTCGCGCGAGGGGATATATCAGTAAAAATCTTACTCCGGGTAATGTCTGTGAAGTTTCTTCCTATATTTTCTTCTAGGAATTTTATGGTTTCAGATCTTACATTTAAATCTTTAAGCCATTTTGAATTTATTTTTGTATGTGGTGTAAGGAGGTGATCCAGCTTCATCTTTTTGCATGTGTCTGTCCAATTTTCCCAGCACCATTTATTGAATAGACTGTCTTTACCCCACCGTACATTCTTGCTTCCATTGTCATAGATTAAGTGGCCATATAGGCATGGATTTATTTCTGGACTCTCTATTCTGTTCCATTGATCTATGGGTCTGTTTTTATGCCAGTACCATGCTGTTTTGATTACTGTAGCCTTGTAGTATAATTTGAAGTCAGGTATTGTTATACCTCCCACTTTGTTCTTATTTCTCAAGATTGTTGAAGATATCCGGGGTCTTTTGTTATCCCATATAAATTTTAGGATTATATGTTCTATTTCTGTGAAAAATGTCGTTGGTAGTTTGATAGGAATTGCGTTGAATATATATATTGCCTTAGGCAGTATGGACATTTTAACTATATTAATTCTTCCTATCCATGAACATGGTATGTGTTTCCATCTATTTGTATCTTCTTTCATTTCTTTCTTCAGTGTCTTATAATTTTCTGAGTACAGATCTTTTACTTCTTTGGTTAAATTTATTCCCAGGTATTTTATAGTCTTTGGAGCAATTGTAAACGGAATTGCTTTTTTAATTTCTCCTTCTGATATTTTATTATTGGTATATACAAATGCAACTGATTTCTGAATATTAATTTTGTATCCTGCTACTTTACTAAATTCATCTATCAGCTCTAATAGTTTCTTGGTGGAGTCTTTAGGGTTCTCTAAATATAGTATCATATCATCTGCATATAATGACAGTTTTACTTCCTCCTTACCGATTTGGATGCCTTTTATTTCTTTTTCTTGTCTGATTGCTGTGGCTAGAACTTCCAGCACTATGTTGAATAGAAGTGGAGAAAGTGGGCAGCCTTGCCTTGTTCCTGATTTTAAGGGGAATGGTTTTAGTTTTTCCCCATTGAGTATGATGTTAGCTGTGGGTCTATCATATATGGCCTTTATTATGTTGAGATATGATCCCTCTATTCCCACTTTCTTAAGGGTTTTTATCATGAATGGCTGCTGAATTTTATCAAATGCTTTTTCTGCGTCAATTGATATGATCATATGATTTTTATTTTTCATTTTGTTAATGTGGTGTATCACATTAATTGATTTGCGGATGTTGAACCACCCTTGCATGCCAGGGATGAATCCCACTTGATCATGGTGTATAATCTTTTTAATATATTGCTGAATTCTGTTTGCTAGTATTTTGTTGAGGATTTTTGCATCTATGTTCATTAGCGATATCGGCCTGTAGTTTTCTTTTTTTGTGGTGTCTTTGTCTGATTTTGGGATCAGGGTGATAGTGGCTTCGTAAAAAGTGTTTGGGAGTCTTCCCTCTCTCTGGATTTTTTGGAAGAGTTTGAGGAGAATAGGTGACAATTCTTTTTGGAACGCTCTGTAAAATTCACCTGTAAAGCCATCTGGTCCAGGGTTTTGTTTGTTGGGAGATTGTTGATTACTGATTCAATTTCCTTGGTGGTAATCAGTCTATTCAGGTTTTCTGTCTCCTCTTGAGTTAGCCTTGGGAGGTTGTATGCATCTAGGAAATTGTCCATTTCTTCCAGGTTGTCAAATTTGTTGGCATACAGTTGCTCATAGAAATTTCTTAGGATTTTTTGTATCTCTGCGGTGTCTGTTGTCACTTCTCCTCTTTCATTACTGATTTTATTAATTTGGGTCCTCTCTCTCTTTTTTATAATGAGTCTGGCTAAAGGTTTGTCAATTTTGTTTATCTTCTCTAAGAACCAACTCTTGGATTCATTGATCTTTTGTATTGTTTTTCTGGTTTCTATTTCATTTATTTCCGTTCTGATCTTTATTATCTCCTTCCTTGTACTCCCTTTGGGCTTATTTTGTTGTTCTTTTTCCAGATCCCTTAAGTGTGAAGATAAACTGTTGATTAGTGATGTTTCTTGTTTCTTTAGGTAGGCCTGCAGTGCTATGAACTTCCCTCTTAGGACTGCTTTCGCTGCATCCCATAGATTTTGGGTCGTTGTATTTTCATTTTCGTTTGTCTCGAGATATCTTTTGATTTCTTCCTTGATCTCCTGTTTGACCCATTCATTGTTTAGTAACATATTATTCAGCCTCCATGAATTTGTGTGTCTTCCAGTCTTTTTCCTGTAGTTCATTTCTAATTTCATAGCACTGTGGTCAGAGAAGACAATTGGTATGATTTCAATTTTCTTAAATTTATCCAGACTTGCTTTGTGGCCTAACATATGGTCTATCTTGGAGAATGTTCCATGTGCACTTGAGAAGAACGTGTATTCTGCAGCATTGGGGTGGAATGCTCTGAAAATATCGGTTAAATCCAAGTGGTCCAATGTGTCATTTAAGGCTGTTGTTTCCGTATTGATTTTCTGTCTGGAAGACCTGTCCCTTGTTGTCAGAGGTGTGTTGAAGTCCCCTACTATGATAGTGTTACTGTTGATCTCCATCTTTATGTCAGTCAATATCTGTTTTATATATTTAGGTGCTCCTATGTTGGGTGCATAGATGTTTACTAGGGTTATATCCTCTTGTCGAATTGATCCCTTTATTATTATATAGTGTCCATCTTTGTCTTTTAATATTTTCTTCATTTTAAAGTCTATTTTGTCAGAGATAAGTATTGCAACTCCAGGTTTTTTCTCATTTCCATTTGCATGGAATATCTTACTCCAACCCTTCACTTTTAGCCTGTGTGTGTCTTTTGATCTGAGGTGAGTCTCTTGTATACAGCATATACAAGGGTCTTGCTTTCTTATCCATTCAGCCACCCTATGTCTCTTGATTGGAGCATTTAAACCATTTACATTTAAAGTGATTATTGATAAGTACATAGTTATTGCCATTTTTAAATTTGTGGATAAATTGTTATCGTCTTTCTTCTATTTACAGAAGTCCTTTTAGTATTTCTTGCAATGCTGGCTTGGTGGTAATGAATTCCTTTAGCTTATTCTTTTCTGGGAAGCTCTTTATCTCCCCGTCAATTTTAAATGATAACCTTGCTGGATAAAGCAACCTAGGTTGTAGGCCTTTGTTTTCCATCACTTTGAGTATCTCCGGCCACTCCCTCCTGGCCTTCAATGTTTCTGCAGAAAAGTCATTTGATAGTCTTATGGGAGTTCCCTTGTATGTAACCCTCTGTCTTTCTCTTGCTGCTTTTAGGATTCTCTCTTTGTCTTTAATCTTTGCCATTTTAGCTATAATGTGTCTTGGAGTGGACCTGTTTGGGTTTATCCTGGTTGGAACTCTCTGCACTTCCTGGACTTGTATGTTGGTTTCCTTCATCAGGTTAGGGAAATTTTCAGACATTATTACTTCAAATATTTTCTCAATCCCTTGTTTCTTCTCTTCACCTTCTGGTATTCCTATGATGCGCATGTTGTTGCGCTTGATGTTATCCCATAGGTCTCTTAAACCATCTTCATTGTTTTTTATTCTTTTTTCTTTCTGTTGTTCTGTTTGGGTGATCTCTGCTAACTTGTCTTCTAAGTCGCTGATTCGATCCTCTGCTTCATCTAACCTGCTGTTAATTCCTTCAAGTGAGTTCTTTATTTCGGTAACTGTGTTCTTTAGTTCTAACTGGTTGTTCGTTATGATTTCTACATCCTTCTTGATGTCCTCTCTAAGTTCCTTAATCATTCTTATCATCAGTATTCTGAACTCTGTCTCTGACAGTTTGGTTACCTCTGCTTCATTTAGTTCCATTTCTGAAGGTTTCTTCTGTTCTTTTATTTGGGATATGTTTCTTTGTTTCCTCATTCTGGCTGACTCTCTGTGTTTGCTTCGATGTATTAGATAGGTGCCCTGGAGTTCTTAGTTCTTGCTGGATTAGTATATAATAAATGTCCTTTATATTTGACTTGCACTACTTCGTTCTTCTCCCCTGCGTGTGCTCTAAAAGTGGCTCTTGTGTTGTGTATATTGTCCTGTTAAAGAAGATCCTTAATTGCTTTTCGCTTGTGAGTAGGTGGAGTTAACTCCTAGGCTGACTAGTTGTGAGACTTGGCTTTGCCCACGCAGGGTATTCTGCTGCGTGAGGATTGACCGCTTAGATGTGGTTTGCCCTTTGGCCTCTATGTGCCTGTAAAGAATCCCCTCTGAGTGTGTCACTTGTAGGTCAAACCCGGTAGTACTCTGGCTTGGTCTGGAGTTGGCTGCTGGGTATGTTGAATCTTGTGCCTCTTAAGCTGGGCACTGGTAGGGCAATTACAGAACAAAGCAAATCACCAAGCACAACAATAACAACAAGGAAAAAGTCAAATACATTCACATGTAAAAAAACAATCGACAACCCCCACTCGACATAGGCAAAGATGTCAGAAATATAAAGACAAATCAAAACAGAACAAAAAAAAAAACAGCGCCAGTTGTGGCTTAAGCCCACCAAGTAATCTCCAGGTTGTTCTCTGCTATAGCACAGAGTCCCCACTCGACACAGGCAAAGATGTCAAAAATATAAAGACAAATCAAAACAGAACAAAACAAGCAAACAAACAAACAAACAAACAAAAACCACAGCGCCAGTTGTGGCTTAAGCCCACCAAGTGATCTCCAGGTTGTTCTCTGCTATAGCATAGAGTCCCCACTCGACACAGGCAAAGATGTCAAAAATATAAAGACAAATCAGCACAGAACAAAAAACAAACAAACAAACAAAAAACAAACAAACAAACAAAAAACACAGCGCCAGTTGTGGCTTAAGCCCACCAAGTAATCTCCAAGTTGTTCTCTGCTGTAGCACAGAATCCCCACTCGACACAGGCAAAGATGTCAAAAATATAAAGACAAATCAAAACAGAAAGAAAAGAAAAAAAAAAAAAAAAAGACAGCGCCAGTTGTGGCTTAAGCCCACCAAGTAATCCCCTGCGTATTGTGCAGGTAGAGCCGGTCACCTGATGCCCAGAGTGACGCTGAGGCTGCAGCTTTAGATGCGTGGGGCTGAGGGGTCTGGACAGTAGGTTTTACAAAGTCAGTGCAGTTTCTGCCCTTGCCGGCACATATGCACACCGAGAATAGCACCACCAGCCCTGTGTCCAGCTCTCCTGAGTCTTAGGGCACCTCTTCCCTGTGTGTGTGTGTGGCCGGCAGGGAATTCCTCAGCTGCTGAAAGCTGAGTGCTGTATATGCCACTTACTGCTGATCCCTGGGAGTGCCTCCGCCGATGTAATTGCCACGCCCTAGGCAGGCCAGAAAGGGTGGGGGCTGGGGATGGAAAGAGGGGTCTTCTCTTTCCCAGCCCAGCTGTGTCACACCCCACCCACAGGCCAGAAACGGTATCTGGGGGTGGATGAGTCTTCTGTCTCCTAGTCCAGGGCAAACCACACTCTTCTCAGCCTCTTCCCTGGACCAAAGCCAGCGGCCAGTCTTCCCTTAGCCCAAACCCCAAGGCTCCTCTGTAATCTGACACTGCTCTTCAGATCAGGAGCCAGTTTAAGTCTCTGGAAGGGTGGGGGTAGGATTGGAAGAGCGGGGGGAGGGGCCCAGGTATGGAGTTTAATAGTCTCAAATGCTAGATATCCTCCCTCTGCGGGAGGGAGAGGTCTGCTGTGGGACGCAAAGTAGAGTCCGGCACTTGGCTTTTGTGTTCTCTCTTTTGTCCTGGGAACCCCTGCGTCTCTGCAGCTGGGGATGTGTTTGCCCCGCTCTAGGCTGGCTAGAAAGGGTGGGGGCTGGGGATGGAAGGAGGGGTCTTCTCTTTCCCAGCCCCGCTGTCTTAACACTCTTCCCGCAGGCCAGAAAAGGTGGTGGCTGGGGGCGGAAGATTCCCAGCTCCTAGCCTCCTCCCTGGGCCCACCTGTCTTCCCGGAGCCGGGGCTCCAAGGCGCCTCTGTAATCTGCCGCTGCTCCTTAGTGCAGGGGCTAGATCAAGTCTCTAGAAAGGCGGGGGCAGGGTCAGAAGAGCGGGGGAAGGTGCCCAGGCACGGAGTCTGTGTTCCTTGTCCGGCCCAAGGACCAACTGAGGTTATTAGCTGAAGTTAATGCTGGATATGCTGCGCCTGCAGCGGGAGAGGTCCGCTGTGGGACGCAGGGCAAAACGCCCACCTCGTGGCTTCCGGGCTCTCCTCCGTCCTGGGATATCCTGCGTATCTGTAGCCGTGGGTGTGGGCTGGAATTTCACAGGCACAGGTGCGGAGCAGATTTCCACAACCCGAGGGTGGGGGCCGAATTTCTACCGCCACAGGTGTGGACCGCGATCCCAACCCGCGTCCCCACCGCCGCCGCAGGTGCGGCGTGTCTCCGCTCCGCTCCCTTCCTTCTTCCCCTGCTCGCCCAATTTTTCCCCACCTGCAAGAAATCCCTGCGCGAGTCTCTTCGCTGTTCTGCGTGATGAGCAGAGAGTCCTTTGATGGGTTATAAGCTTCCCGTTTCTGATAAGATCCGACGGAGAACTCAAAAAGTGCGCCCCGCTGCCGCCATTGCTATGACGTCACCAAAAGATAAATATTTTTATTTGCTACTTAAAAAAACTACTCAAACTGACTAAAGATAACAGAGAATATCTGAATAGACATATAAGAAGTAAACAGATTAAATCAGTAATCAAAAACTTTATAATAAATGAAAGGCTAGGAACAGATGAAGGCACTGGTGAGTTCTACCAAACATTTAAATATGACTTAATATGATTTCTTCTCAAGTTGGTCACGTCCTGTGCTCACCTCCTCTCACAGCCACATCAAAATTACAACTAAACTATAGAATAACCATCATTGAAAACAAACTGAAGTTGAGCTGAATAGAAATCCTGTAACTCAGGACATACAGAAGAAGCCATGTTGAGATTGGGAGTAGGGGCAGAGTTGGAATGGACAAGCCCCACACCCACACTGTGGCAAGTAAGAAACAGGAGGGATATCTTGGCTGTAAAGTTCCACACCCCCCCCTCCATGAGGAGCTAGGGACCCAAGTCCTATCCTCAGCTATCCAGCCAACGGTTCTCATACTGGGAAAAGAAGTCCCCATAAATACTGGCTGTGAATACCCTTGGGCATATTGTTGAGTGAGACAGAGGGCTGCTGGAGTCCCAGACTTTTCCTTAAGGGGACTGTGCATGGATTTATTCCCTGATGGATTTGCTAGCGTTGAGCGCCAGTGCTGGGGCAGCACCTTGAAAAGTGACAGCAACATACAAAGAAGAACTAATTGTATCGTCTGGTTTCAGAGCGAGGGCTGGAGGGGCAGCTTTCTCTCAAAATGAAGTGCTGGCAGATGCCATTGTTTCTTTTTTGAGGCCTTGCCCTACACAGCCTACAGGAGGGTGTCACTGTTCCTTTGCTGAGCCCTCCTTCACTACACAGCTGGCAGACTAAGGTGAAAGACCTGGCAGGTGCCACTGTTCCTTCGTTGAGTGTTCCCTCACCCCTCCAGCCTACAGGCAGGCCCCTAGTCTGAGTATCCATCAACCTGGCTAACACCATTTTCCCCACACTAAGACCCCATCCCACCCAACTTGTTGGCCCATCCAACCTTTTCCTGTGGTTTTTCCATATAAAAGGCCTGTCTCTGCTTATGCTGTAAAATTTCCTAAAACCTCCCCAAGGTTCACAAATCCTAAACAACAGCATCTGGCCTCAGTGTGCCCCATTCCACTTGCTAATCAGCCCCAAGCCCAGCACTAGTAGCAGCCAGCCTCACTTTATAGCTTAGCCTCTCCAAGCCCAGCACAAGTGGTGACCATCCTCAGATCACTTTGCACCTCAAACCAGGTGGACCCAGGCCAGGCACAGGCAACAGCTGAACCTGGCCTGCACCAGAGCCTTTCCCAAGATGCTCCAGAAACAACACACATGGTTGCTGGCTGTAGACAATACCAGCACACCAACCTATCACCTCCACAAACAACAAACCCAAAAGATTGACTTGGCATGCACCAGAGACATGTTAAAGCAAATGCTGCTCTGTGAGGTTAGCCCCTACACAAGAGCTCCTCTGCTGGAGTCATGGACATTCCTCACAGCCAATCAACCTGAGTGTCAATTCCACCCACTGATGTTGCACCAGCCATCAAGTTTAAACTACAACAGGAGGGCACACAGAACCCACATGAGGGTCAGCTCTGGAACACTTGGCATGGGTGACCATGGAGCCTGCACCACTAGGTCACACAAAACACCCACTACCGAAGTCCACACTATGAAGATCGACCTAATACAAAAAAACAAAAACAGGGAGTCAGCCAAAATTAGGAGATGAAGAAACAAGTTCCAAATGAAAGAACAGGGGGAAACTCCAGATAAAATAGCTAAGCAAAATGGAGACAAGTAATCTACCAGATGCAGAGTTCAAAACATTGGTTATAACTATACTCAATAAACTTAAGGGAGGAATAGATGAATTATATTGAAACTCAGTGAAAACTTACACAAAAATTTGCATAAAAATGGAGATAGATAACATAAAATAGAACATGTCAGAAATGAAGACTACAATAACTGAAATGAAGAATACACTAGAGGAAATCAACAATAGATTAGATGAAGCAGAGGATCAAATCAGTCACTCATAAGACAAGACAGCAGAAAACAACCAATCAGAGCAGCAAAAAGAAAAAAAGAATTTAAAAAAATGAGGACACCTCTGGGACAACATCAAGTGTACCAACATTCACATCATATGGGTACCAGAAGGAGAAGAGAGAGAACAGGGGATTGAGAACCTATTTGAAGAAACAATGACTGAAAAGTTCCCTAAGCTGGTGAAGGAAATAGGCATACAAGCCCCAGAAGAGCAGAGAGTCCCAAACAAGATAATCCCAAAGAGGCCCACACCAAGACACATCATAAGTAAAATGGCAAAGGATAAAGACAAAGAAAGAATCTTAAAAGCAACAAGAGAAATGCTGTTAGTTACATACAAGGGAGCTCCTATAAGACTGTTAGCTGATTTCTCAACAAAATCTATATAGGCCAGAAGTGATTGGCACGAAGTATTCAAAGTAATGAAAAACAAGGACTTACAACCAAGATTACTCTGTTCAGCAGGGGAACATTTAGAATAAATGACCTACAAAGAGCTTGCCAGACAAGAATGTTAAAAGAGTTCATTACCACCAAACCAGTATTACAAGGAATCTTAGAGAGAATTCTTTAAGATGGAAAAACCAAAAGATCAAAAATATGAATAATAAAATGACAATAAGTACATACCATTAATTACTTTAAATGTAAATAAATTAAGTGTTCCAATCAAAAACATAGGGTGGCTGAATGGATAAGAAAATAAGACCTATACACATGCTGCCTACAAGAGCCCCTCTTCAGATTAAAAGACACACACTGACTGAAAGTAAATAGATTGGAAAGGGATGTTTCATGCAAATGGAAATGAAAAAAAAAAAAAAAAAAAAAAGCTGAGGTAGCAGTATTTATATTGGACAAAATAGATTTTAAAACAAAGTGTATGTCAAAAGACAAATTGGGCCAAGCCAATCCACCTCTCAGTATTTATCTGAAGTAGCCCAAAACACTAATTTGAAAAGTCTTATGCATCCCTATGTTCACCACAACATCATTTACAATATTCAAGATATGGAAGTAACCTAAGTGTCCATCAATAGATGAGTGGATAATGAAGTAATACATACATACAGTGGAATATTACTCAGCTACTAAAAGAGTGTAATCTTGCCAATTGCAACAACATGAATGAACCTAGATGGTATTATGCTAGGTGAAATAGGTCACACAGAGAAAGGCAAATACCGTATGATTTCACTTATATGTGGAATCTAAAGAACAAATTAAATGAACAAGCAAAGCAGAAACAAACTCATGGATACAGAGAACTGATCATTGCCAGATGAGAGAAGGCCTGGGGCAATGGGTGAAAAAGAAGGGATAAGATGTGTAAATTGCCCATGATAAAAACCGTCACAGGGATGTAAAGTACAGCATAGAAAATATAGTCAATAATATGTAATAACTATGTATGGTGTCAAATGGGTACTAGATTTATCAGGGTAATCACCTCATAAGTTATATCACTGTCTAATTACTGTGTTGTACACTTGAAACTAATATTGTATGTCAACTGTAATTGAAAAATAAAATATTATTTAAAAATAAAATTATAATCATAAATAAAGAAAGAAAGAAATAAGACAATGTGAGTACTTCTTTTCTAAAATATAGAAGAGGAAATAACCTTTCTTAACTCATTCTATAAGGTCAGCATAACCTGATACCAAAGACAAACAAAAATATCACATGAAAACTGCAGGCTTACATTGCTATGAAAATAGATGCAATATCTTTGATGAAATGCTAGTAAAATGAATACAGTAGAACATTAAAACCATTATACACAACGACAAAGTGGGTTATTTTAGGAATGCAAGGATGATCTAATATATGGAAATCAACCAATGTAATACACAACATTAATAGAATGAAGGACAAAAGCTACATAATAATCTCAATTAATGCAGGAAGAGCATTGGAGAAATTCAACACGCTTTCACAATAAAAACACTCAACCAACTAGTGAAAGAAGAGAATTTCTCAACATGAAAAGGGCATATATTAAAAACTCACAGCTAACATAATACTCAATAGTGAAAGACTTAAAGGTTGGTCTTAAAATTGGGATTATGACAAGGACATTTCCTTTGGCTGCTTCTTTCCAAGAAAATCTAGCCAGAGCAATCAGGTAGGAAAAAGAAATAATTAGCATTTGAACTGGAAAGTAAGAAGTAAAACTAACTTTATATGCAGATAACCTAATCTTCTATGTAGAAAATCCCAAAGAATACACCAAAAATACCTTTTGGAACTAATAAATAAATTCAGCAAAGTGTCAGAATAGATCAACATGGGAAAATCAGTTGTATTTCTACAAACTAACAGTAAAAAAAAAATCTTAAATAAGGAAATTAAGAAAACAAATTATGTACAATAGCATTTAAAAGAATAAAATACTTAGGAATAAATTTAACCAAAAAGACTAAGACTTTAAACTGCAAACATTATTGAAAGAAAATAAAGACCTAAATAAATGGAAAGACTTTGTGTTCATAAATCAAATAAATTTATAGTGTTTAGATAGAAAACTCCCCAAAGCAACCTACTGATCCAATGCAATCCTTGTCAAAATTCAAATGGCCTTTTATGAATAAATGAAAAGGCTGACACTAAAAATTCATATGAAATTGCAAGGGACTCCAAGTAGACAAAATAATTTAGAAAAAGTAGAACAAAGTTGCATGACTCACACTTCTCAATTTTAATCTTATTGAAAAGCTATAATAATCAATAAAGTATGATACTAGCACAAAGATAGATATAGGCCAATTAAATGGAATCAAGAGTCTGGAAGTAAACTTACACATCCCTGGCCAGTATGTGTAATTTACCACAATACACATGCAAAAAGGCAGTATCCAGAAAATACCAGCTAACGTTCACTTCCAGTTAGATATTACCCAGTGTGGAAATGATGACGATATATTAGAGAACCAATAGAGCAGAACAAAAGAAAAGGAATAGTTGAGATAATAACAGAAGTGCAGGAAAATTAAGGCGACAGCTACATACAAAAAAAAAAAAAAAAAGAAAAAAGAAGAATTCCAGACAGAACTTAAGTTGAGAAATGGGGAAAGTGACCTCAAATACTCCAACATTATGGTTCCTCTACTAATAAGTGACACAGGATGACCCATTTCATTTAATTATTAGTACAAAAAAAGTTATGTGCTTAAAAAGAGAGAATAATGTAAAATAATTTAAAAATCAGCATTTGTTATAAGCAAAGTTAAATTTACCAACAAATGTAGCCACAAAGCAGCTCACTGGCCCATGTGGGAATCGAACCAGTGACGTTGATGTTATGAGCACCGCGCTCTAACCAACTGAGCCATATGGCCACCCCAAGTGTACATTTCTATAATACATCATCTGTATATCACTTAGTCTGCTCACCCCCCAGAGTCAGTTCTCCATCCATCACCATATATTTGACTCCCTTTATCCTCTACTACCACCCCCTTACCCTCTGGTAACCACTAAACTGTTGTCTGTGTCTATGAGGTTTTGCTTATTTGTTTCTCTTGTTCATTTGTTGCTGTTGCTTTCAGTTTCACATCCTACATGAGTGAAGTCATATGGTTCTTGACTACTTCTGTCTGACTTATTTCACTTAGCACAATCATCTCAAGACCCATCCATGTTGTTGCAAATGGTAGTATTTCATCTTCTCTTATGGCCAAGTAATATTCCATTGTATATATGTACCACAACTTCTTTACCCAGTCATCTATTGAAGGACACTTTGGTTGTTACCATGTCTTGACCACCATGAATAATGCTGCAATGAACATAGGGGTACATATATCTCTTTGGCTAATGTTTTCAGATTTTTGGGGTAGACACCTAGAAGAGGGATTGCTGGGTCACATGGATATTCTATTCTTAGTGTTTTGAGTAGCCTCCGTACTGTTGTCCATAGCGGCTGTACCAATTTACAATCCCAGCAACAGTGTATGAGGGCTCCTTTTTCTCCACAGCCGCTCCAACACTTGCTATTACTTGTCTTGTTGATAATAGCCATTCTAACTGGTGTGAGGTGGTATCTCATTGTGGTTTTTATTTGCATTTCCCTAATAGCTAGAGAAGTTGATCATCTTTCAATATCTGTTGACCATTTATTTGTATGTCTTCTTGGGAGAAGTGTCTCTTCAGGTCCTCTGCCCAATTTTTAATTAGATTGTTTGTTTTCATATTGTTGAGTTCTATGAGTTCCTTATATATTTTGGATGTGAGTTCCTTATCAGAGGTGTTTGCAAATATTTTCTCCCATTCAGTTGGCTGCCTCTTCGTTTTGTTGGTTTCTTTTGCTGTGCAGAAGCCTTTTAGTTTGATATACTCCCATTCATTTATTTTTGCTTGCCTTTCCACAGAACATTTAGAAAGCCTAAGGATGTTATTCTTAAAATGGAAACCTGGATGACCAATTAAGAGGGCAGGGAACACATAGCTCCCAGATACTAGTGGTGAGGGGAGAGCAAAATACAAAGAAACAAAACAAAAATGACCCCCACCAGTGCAACCAGAAGTTCAGCATAAAGAAACAGAGAAAAAGAAAAAAGAAAGCCAGGAAGAGCTCTTCTAGAGTCACATTCAAACTTGCCATTCAGGATTCCTGTGTGCAAGTACGAGACTTCAATCAGAGTAGGTGTGAGGCAGACTTGAAAACATTCCTTAAGCTGCACACAGACGCATTAACAAATGGTGTACTTCTCACAGGCACTAGGGGCTTAGGCACAACTTCGGACTAAACACTGAACAGTGAACTACTCTCACCCAAAAGTAATGCCTAAGATACCAACCATAAAAGTAAAGTCACCATATATTTGATCGCTTTTACCCTCATCTACCACCCTCCTCCCCCTTCACCTGCTGGTTACCAGTAAACCATTGTCTGTGTCTATGAGGAGATGGGAGAAGAACTGACTCTGGGTGGTGAACACACAATGTGATTTATAGCTGATGTATTACAAAATTGTACACTTGAAACCTATGTAATTTAACTAACAATCATCACCCCAATAAACTTTAATTAAAAAAGTAAAAAAGTAAAAAAGTAAAAAAAGTAAAGTCACACTTGCAGTCTGGAAGACTGTGTGTGCATGCACAAGGCTGGACTCTCTCAGGAATAATCAGGAGAGAAAATCCAACCTGTTAGTCCCTGCTGAACATGGAGCAAAAGCATAAATTCAAGGAACTGTAATAGCAGTCTGCAAATCATATGTATATCCCATGATAAAATGAAAATATCAATCTACCAAGGGGGCTTTAACACAACCACTGACCAAAAGAGGCAGACTGACCAAGGGGAAGCCCCTACATAACCAGAGTAAAAGATAATGAAAATAGAAGTAATAAATTTTAGCAGAAATATGAGAGTCTGCACACTCAAGGATACCCCAGATAGGTTATAAAACAAGTCTCAAAAAATATTAAAAAACTGAAATCATACAAAGTTATTCTTCAATCACCAAAGCGTAAAATTAGAAAACAAGAAAAAGAAATTAACCACAACACTTAAAAATAACCAATGATAGCAATGGCGGCAGCGGGGCGCACTTTTTGAGTTCTCCGTCGGATCTTATCAGAAACGGGAAGCTTATAACCCATCAAAGGACTCTCTGCTCATCACGCAGAACAGCGAAGAGACTCGCGCAGGGATTTCTTGCAGGTGGGGAAAAATTGGGCGAGCAGGGGAAGAAGGAAGGGAGTGGAGCGGAGACACGCCGCACCTGCGGCGGCGGTGGGGACGCGGGTTGGGATCGCGGTCCACACCTGTGGCGGTAGAAATTCGGCCCCCACCCTCGGGTTGTGGAAATCTGCTCCGCACCTGTGCCTGTGAAATTCCAGCCCACACCCACGGCTACAGATACGCAGGATATCCCAGGACGGAGGAGAGCCCGGAAGCCACGAGGTGGGCGTTTTGCCCTGCGTCCCACAGCGGACCTCTCCCGCTGCAGGCGCAGCATATCCAGCATTAACTTCAGCTAATAACCTCAGTTGGTCCTTGGGCCGGACAAGGAACACAGACTCCGTGCCTGGGCACCTTCCCCCGCTCTTCTGACCCTGCCCCCGCCTTTCTAGAGACTTGATCTAGCCCCTGCACTAAGGAGCAGCGGCAGATTACAGAGGCGCCTTGGAGCCCCGGCTCCGGGAAGACAGGCGGGCCCAGGGAGGAGGCTAGGAGCTGGGAATCTTCCGCCCCCAGCCACCACCTTTTCTGGCCTGCGGGAAGAGTGTTAAGACAGCGGGGCTGGGAAAGAGAAGACCCCTCCTTCCATCCCCAGCCCCCACCCTTTCTAGCCAGCCTAGAGCGGGGCAAACACATCCCCAGCTGCAGAGACGCAGGGGTTCCCAGGACAAAAGAGAGAACACAAAAGCCAAGTGCCGGACTCTACTTTGCGTCCCACAGCAGACCTCTCCCTCCCGCAGAGGGAGGATATCTAGCATTTGAGACTATTAAACTCCATACCTGGGCCCCTCCCCCCGCTCTTCCAATCCTACCCCCACCCTTCCAGAGACTTAAACTGGCTCCTGATCTGAAGAGCAGTGTCAGATTACAGAGGAGCCTTGGGGTTTGGGCTAAGGGAAGACTGGCCGCTGGCTTTGGTCCAGGGAAGAGGCTGAGAAGAGTGTGGTTTGCCCTGGACTAGGAGACAGAAGACTCATCCACCCCCAGATACCGTTTCTGGCCTGTGGGTGGGGTGTGACACAGCTGGGCTGGGAAAGAGAAGACCCCTCTTTCCATCCCCAGCCCCCACCCTTTCTGGCCTGCCTAGGGCGTGGCAATTACATCGGCGGAGGCACTCCCAGGGATCAGCAGTAAGTGGCATATACAGCACTCAGCTTTCAGCAGCTGAGGAATTCCCTGCCGGCCACACACACACACAGGGAAGAGGTGCCCTAAGACTCAGGAGAGCTGGACACAGGGCTGGTGGTGCTATTCTCGGTGTGCATATGTGCCGGCAAGGGCAGAAACTGCACTGACTTTGTAAAACCTACTGTCCAGACCCCTCAGCCCCACGCATCTAAAGCTGCAGCCTCAGAGTCACTCTGGGCATCAGGTGACCGGCTCTACCTGCACAATACGCAGGGGATTACTTGGTGGGCTTAAGCCACAACTGGCGCTGTCTTTTTTTTTTTTTTTTTTTCTTTTTCTTTTTCTTTCTTTTCTTTCTGTTTTGATTTGTCTTTATATTTTTGACATCTTTGCCTGTGTCGAGTGGGGATTCTGTGCTACAGCAGAGAACAACTTGGAGATTACTTGGTGGGCTTAAGCCACAACTGGCGCTGTGTTTTTTGTTTGTTTGTTTGTTTTTTGTTTGTTTGTTTTTTGTTTGTTTGTTTGTTTTTGTTCTGTGTTGATTTGTCTTTATATTTTTGACATCTTTGCCTGTGTCGAGTGGGGATTCTGTGCTACAGCAGAGAACAACTTGGAGATCACTTGGTTGGCTTAAGCCACAACTGGCGCTGTGTTTTTTGTTTGTTTGTTTGTTTTTTGTTTGTTTGTTTTTTGTTTGTTTGTTTGTTTGTTTTTGTTCTGTGTTGATTTGTCTTTATATTTTTGACATCTTTGCCTGTGTCGAGTGGGGATTCTGTGCTACAGCAGAGAACAACTTGGAGATTACTTGGTGGGCTTAAGCCACAACTGGCGCTGTGTTTTTTGTTTGTTTGTTTGTTTTTTGTTTGTTTGTTTTTTGTTTGTTTGTTTGTTTTTGTTCGGTGTTGATTTGTCTTTATATTTTTGACAGCTTTGCCTATGTCGAGTGGGGGTTGTCGATTGTTTTTTTACATGTGAATGTATTTGACTTTTTCCTTGTTGTTATTGTTGTGCTTGGTGATTTGCTTTGTTCTGTAATTGCCCTACCAGTGCCCAGCTTAAGAGGCACAAGATTCAACATACCCAGCGGCCAACTCCAGACCAAGCCAGAGTACTACCGGGTTTGACCTACAAGTGACACACTCAGAGGGAATTCTTTACAGGCACATAGAGGCCAAAGGGCAAACCACATCTAAGCGGTCAATCCTCACGCAGCAGAATACCCTGCGTGGGCAAAGCCAAGTCTCACAACTAGTCAGCCTAGGAGTTAACTCCACCTACTCACAAGCGAAAAGCAATTAAGGATCTTCTTTAACAGGACAATATACACAACACAAGAGTCACTTTTAGAGCACACGCAGGGGAGAAGAACGAAGTAGTGCAAGTCAAATATAAAGGACATTTATTATATACTAATCCAGCAAGAACTAAGAACTCCAGGGCACCTATCTAATACATCGAAGCAAACACAGAGAGTCAGCCAGAATGAGGAAACAAAGAAACATATCCCAAATAAAAGAACAGAAGAAACCTTCAGAAATGGAACTAAATGAAGCAGAGGTAACCAAACTGTCAGAGACAGAGTTCAGAATACTGATGATAAGAATGTTTAAGGAACTTAGAGAGGACATCAAGAAGGATGTAGAAATCATAACGAACAACCAGTTAGAACTAAAGAACACAGTTACCGAAATAAAGAACTCACTTGAAGGAATTAACAGCAGGTTAGATGAAGCAGAGGATCGAATCAGCAACTTAGAAGACAAGTTAGCAGAGATCACCCAAACAGAACAACAGAAAGAAAAAAGAATAAAAAACAATGAAGATGGTTTAAGAGACCTATGGGATAACATCAAGCGCAACAACATGCGCATCATAGGAATACCAGAAGGTGAAGAGAAGAAACAAGGGATTGAGAACATATTTGAAGTAATAATGTCTGAAAATTTCCCTAACCTGATGAAGGAAACCAACATACAAGTCCAGGAAGTGCAGAGAGTTCCAACCAGGATAAACCCAAACAGGTCCACTCCAAGACACATTATAGCTAAAATGGCAAAGATTAAAGACAAAGAGAGAATCCTAAAAGCAGCAAGAGAAAGACAGAGGGTTACATACAAGGGAACTCCCATAAGACTATCAAATGACTTTTCTGCAGAAACATTGAAGGCCAGGAGGGAGTGGCAGGAGATACTCAAAGTGATGGAAAACAAAGGCCTACACCCTAGGTTGCTTTATCCAGCAAGGCTATCACTTAAAATTGATGGGGAGATAAAGAGCTTCCCAGAAAAGAATAAGCTAAAGGAATTCATTACCACCAAGCCAGCATTGCAAGAAATACTAAAAGGACTTCTGTAAATAGAAGAAAGACGAAAACAATTTATCCACAAATTTAAAAATAGCAATAACTATGTACTTATCAATAATCACTTTAAATGTAAATGGTTTAAATGCTCCAATCAAGAGACATAGGGTGGCTGAATGGATAAGAAAGCAAGACCCTTGTATATGCTGTATACAAGAGACTCACCTCAGATCAAAAGACACACACAGGCTAAAAGTGAAGGGTTGGAGTAAGATATTCCATGCAAATGGAAATGAGAAAAAAGCTGGAGTTGCAATACTTATCTCTGACAAAATAGACTTTAAAATGAAGAAAATATTAAAAGACAAAGATGGACACTATATAATAATAAAGGGATCAATTCGACAAGAGGATATAACTCTAGTAAACATCTATGCACCCAACATAGGAGCACCTAAATATATAAAACAGATATTGACTGACATAAAGATGGAGATCAACAGTAACACTATCATAGTAGGGGACTTCAACACACCTCTGACAACAAGGGACAGGTCTTCCAGACAGAAAATCAATACGGAAACAACAGCCTTAAATGACACATTGGACCACTTGGATTTAACCGATATTTTCAGAGCATTCCACCCCAATGCTGCAGAATACACGTTCTTCTCAAGCGCACATGGAACATTCTCCAAGATAGACCATATGTTAAGCCACAAAGCAAGTCTGGATAAATTTAAGAAAATTGAAATCATACCAATTGTCTTCTCTGACCACAGTGCTATGAAATTAGAAATGAACTACAGGAAAAAGACTGGAAGACACACAAATTCATGGAGGCTGAATAATATGTTACTAAACAATGAATGGGTCAAACAGGAGATCAAGGAAGAAATCAAAAGATATCTCGAGACAAACGAAAATGAAAATACAACGACCCAAAATCTATGGGATGCAGCGAAAGCAGTCCTAAGAGGGAAGTTCATAGCACTGCAGGCCTACTTAAAGAAACAAGAAACATCACTAATCAACAGTTTATCTTCACACTTAAGGGATCTGGAAAAAGAACAACAAAATAAGCCCAAAGGGAGTACAAGGAAGGAGATAATAAAGATCAGAGCGGAAATAAATGAAATAGAAACCAGAAAAACAATACAAAAGATCAATGAATCCAAGAGTTGGTTCTTAGAGAAGATAAACAAAATTGACAAACCTTTAGCCAGACTCATTAAAAAAAAGAGAGAGAGGACCCAAATTAATAAAATCAGTAATGAAAGAGGAGAAGTGACAACAGACACCGCAGAGATACAAAAAATCCTAAGAAATTTCTATGAGCAACTGTATGCCAACAAATTTGACAACCTGGAAGAAATGGACAATTTCCTAGATGCATACAACCTCCCAAGGCTAACTCAAGAGGAGACAGAAAACCTGAATAGACTGATTACCACCAAGGAAATTGAATCAGTAATCAACAATCTCCCAACAAACAAAAGCCCTGGACCAGATGGCTTTACAGGTGAATTTTACAGAGCGTTCCAAAAAGAATTGTCACCTATTCTCCTCAAACTCTTCCAAAAAATCCAGAGAGAGGGAAGACTCCCAAACACTTTTTACGAAGCCACTATCACCCTGATCCCAAAATCAGACAAAGACACCACAAAAAAAGAAAACTACAGGCCGATATCGCTAATGAACATAGATGCAAAAATCCTCAACAAAATACTAGCAAACAGAATTCAGCAATATATTAAAAAGATTATACACCATGATCAAGTGGGATTCATCCCTGGCATGCAAGGGTGGTTCAACATCCGCAAATCAATTAATGTGATACACCACATTAACAAAATGAAAAATAAAAATCATATGATCATATCAATTGACGCAGAAAAAGCATTTGATAAAATTCAGCAGCCATTCATGATAAAAACCCTTAAGAAAGTGGGAATAGAGGGATCATATCTCAACATAATAAAGGCCATATATGATAGACCCACAGCTAACATCATACTCAATGGGGAAAAACTAAAACCATTCCCCTTAAAATCAGGAACAAGGCAAGGCTGCCCACTTTCTCCACTTCTATTCAACATAGTGCTGGAAGTTCTAGCCACAGCAATCAGACAAGAAAAAGAAATAAAAGGCATCCAAATCGGTAAGGAGGAAGTAAAACTGTCATTATATGCAGATGATATGATACTATATTTAGAGAACCCTAAAGACTCCACCAAGAAACTATTAGAGCTGATAGATGAATTTAGTAAAGTAGCAGGATACAAAATTAATATTCAGAAATCAGTTGCATTTGTATATACCAATAATAAAACATCAGAAGGAGAAATTAAAAAAGCAATTCCATTTACAATTGCTCCAAAGACTATAAAATACCTGGGAATAAATTTAACCAAAGAAGTAAAAGATCTGTACTCAGAAAATTATAAGACACTGAAGAAAGAAATGAAAGAAGATACAAATAGATGGAAACACATACCATGTTCATGGATAGGAAGAATTAATATAGTTAAAATGTCCATACTGCCTAAGGCAATATATATATTCAACGCAATTCCTATCAAACTACCAACGACATTTTTCACATAAATAGAACATATAATCCTAAAATTTATATGGGATAACAAAAGACCCCGGATATCTTCAACAATCTTGAGAAATAAGAACAAAGTGGGAGGTATAACAATACCTGACTTCAAATTATACTACAAGGCTACAGTAATCAAAACAGCATGGTACTGGCATAAAAACAGACCCATAGATCAATGGAACAGAATAGAGAGTCCAGAAATAAATCCATGCCTATATGGCCACTTAATCTATGACAATGGAAGCAAGAATGTACGGTGGGGTAAAGACAGTCTATTCAATAAATGGTGCTGGGAAACTTGGACAGACACATGCAAAAAGATGAAGCTGGATCACCTCCTTACACCACATACAAAAATAAATTCAAAATGGCTTAAAGATTTAAATGTAAGATCTGAAACCATAAAATTCCTAGAAGAAAATATAGGAAGAAACTTCACAGACATTACCCGGAGTAAGATTTTTACTGATATATCCCCTCGCGCGAGGGAAGTAAGAGGAAAAATAAACATGTGGGATTACATCAAACTAAAAAGCTTTTTCACAGCAAAGGAAACCATCAATAAAACAAAAAGGGATCCTACTGATTGGGAAGAGATATTTGCCAATGATATATCTGATAAGGGGTTAATATCACAAATTTATAAAAAACTCACTCAACTCAACTCCAAAAAAACAAACAACCCAATTAAAAAATGGGCAGAGGACATGAAGAGACATTTTTCTAAAAAGGACACACAGATGGCAAACAGACATATGAAGAAATGTTCAACCTCACTAACCATTAGAGAAATGCAAATAAAAACCACAATGAGATACCACCTCACCCCAGTCAGGATGGCTATCATCAATAAATCAACAAACAACAAGTGCTGGCGTGGATGCGGAGAAAAAGGAACGCTGGTGCACTGTTGGTGGGAATGCAGATTGGTGCAGCCACTATGGAAAACAGTTTGGAGATATCTCAAAAATCTGAAAATGGAACTACCTTATGATCCAGCAATCCCACTCCTAGGTATCTATCCGGAGAAATCCAAAACTCCAATTCAAAAATCTAAATGCACTCCTATGTTTATTGCAGCACTATATACAATAGCCAAGACCTGGAAACAACCGAAATGCCCATCAGTAGATGACTGGATTAAGAAACTGTGGTACATTTATACAATGGAGTATTACGCAGCCATAAAGAAGAAAGAAATCTTACCATTTGCAACAACATGGATGGACCTAGAGAACATTATGTTAAGTGAAATAAGTCAGAAAGAGAAAGACAAATACCATATGATCTCACTTATATGCGGAATCTAAAGAAAATAATCAGTGAATGAACTAATCAGAAACAGTTTTGGAAACATGGAGGAAAAACAGAGGGTTGCTAGAGGGGCGGGGGGGTGGGGATAAGGGGAAGGTGAGAGGTTTTGGGAACGTACAGAGGGATAGTGGATGGGGGGAGGGGGGTTCACACAGTGTGAGGGATATAAATGATAAATGTCTAAGTTTTGCTTTGTCTTGTGCACCTGAAACTAATTAAAAAAAAAAAAAAATAACCAATGAATTGCAAGGAATGCACAGTGGAAATTAGGATATATTTTGAGATGAATAAAAATGAAAACACGACATATTAACATGTATGGGGTGCAGCTACCTGTAAATGCTTAAATTAAAAAGGAAGAAAGATCTCAAATCAATGACTTAAACTTCCATCTTAAGAAACTAGAAAAGAACAGCAATCTAAGCCCTAAACAAGCAGATCAAAGAAAATAATAAACATTATAGTAAAATAAATAAAACAAAGAATAGAAAAACAATAAGGAAAACTTTTTTAAAAAGCTTTTATATTTTTTAAATCGGGGTGACAATTGTTAGTAAAGTTACACAGTTTCTGTTTTTGTTTTCTTTGTTTTTATTTCTAATATCTCGTTTTTCTTTTTTTATAACATTTTTTATTAGTTTCACGTGCACAAAACAATGTAATAGCTAGATATTTATCATTTATATCCCTCACACAGTGATAACCCCCGTCCCCCCATCTACTACCCCTCTGACATGGCACACAGCCGTTACATTTCCACTGTCTCTATTCCTAATGCTGTACTCCACTTCTTGTAACCATATATATAATTGAAGTTGACATTCATTATTGTCCACCTTCAGCTTCAGGTGTACAGTGCAGTGATCAAGCAACTACACCATCCCTGAAGTGGTCTCCCTAAGGAGACAAGTATCCATCGGATACCCTACAAAGTCTTTACAACATTATTGATTACATTCCGCAAATTGACTTTTGTAACCCCATGGTAATCTTGTGGTTACTGACTGTGCTTTCTAATCCTCTCACCTTCTCCCTTATTCCCACCCCTTCTCCCATCTAGCAAACCTCAATTTTTCCTCTATGCCTCTGAGACTATTTCTGGTTAGTTCATTCATTTATTCTTTTCTTTAGATTCCACATATAAGTGAGATCATATGGTATTTGTCTTTCTCTGTCTGATTTATTTCACTTAACATAATGTTCTCTAGGTCCATCCATGTTATTGCAAATGGTAAAATTTCTTTCTTCTTTATGGCTGCGTAATACTCCATTGTATAAATGTACCACAGTTTCTTAATCCAGTCATCTACCGATGGGCATTTCGGTTGTTTCCAGGTCTTGGCTATTGAGTATAATGCTGCAATAAACATAGGGGTGCATAAATTTTTTTCGAATTAGAGTTTTGGATTTCTCCAGATAGATACCTAGGAGTGGAATTGCTGGATCATAAGTTAGTTCCATTTTCAGATTTTGGAGATATCTCCATACTGTTTTCTATAGAGGCTGCACCAATCTGCAATCCCACCAACAGTGCACAAGGGTTCCCTTTTCTCCACATCCTCGCCAGCATTTGTTGTTTGTTGATTTATTGATGATAGCCATTTTGACTGAGGTGAGGTGGTAGCTCATTGTGGTTTTTATTCGCGTTTCTCTAATGATTCATGAGGTTGAGCATTTTTTCATATGTCTGTTTGCCATCTGTATGTCCTCTTTAGAAAAATGTCTCTTCATGTCCTCTGCCCATTTTTCAATTGGGTTGTTTGTTTTTTGGAGTTGTGTGAGTTTTTATAAATTTGGGATATTAACCCCTTATCTGATATATCATTGGCAAATATCTTCTCCCATTCAGTAGGATCCTTTTTTGTTTTATTGATGGTTTCCTTTGCTGTGAAAAAACATTTTAGTTTGATGTAATCCTACATGTTTAGTTTTCATCTTACTTCCATGCCCGAGGGCATATATCAGTAAAAACCTTTCCCGGATAATGTCTGTAAACTCTTTTCCCATATTTTCTTCTAAGAGTTTTGTGGTTTCAGATCTTACATTTAAGTCTAATCCATTTTGATTTTATTCTTGTATATGGTGTAAGGAGGTGGTCCAGCTTCATTTTTTCTGCATGTGTCTGTCCAGGTTTCCCCCGCACAATTTACTGAATAGACTGTCTTTACCCCACCGTAAAGTCTCGCTTCCATTGTTGTAGATTAAATGACCACATAGGCATGGATATATATCTGGGCTCTCTATTCTGTTCCATTGATCTGTGTGTCTGTTTTTATGCCAGTAACATGCTGTTTTGATTACCATAGACTTGTAGTATAATTTGATGTCAGGTATCATTATACCTCCCACTTTGTTCTTATTTCTCAAGCATGCCAAGACAAAGAAAGAATCTTAATAGCAGCAGAATCTTAATAGCAGCAAAATCTTTTAAGAATCTTTTAAGAATCTTTAAAGAACCATAGGGGTCTTTTATGTTTCCATATAAATTTTAGGATTACACGTTCTGTTTCTGTGAAAAATGTCCTTGGTAGTTTGATAGGAATTGCGTTGAATCTGTATATTGCCTTAGGCAGTATGGACATTTTAACTATATTAACTCTTCCTATCCATGAACATGGTATGTGTTTCCATCTATTTGTATCTTTTTAATTTCTCTCTTCAGTGTCTTGTAATTTTCTGAGTACAGATCTTTTACTACCTTGGTTAAATTTATTTCCAGGTATTTTATAGTCTTTGAAGCAATTGGAAATGGGATTGTTTTCTTAATTTCTCCTTCTGATATTTTGTTATTGGTATATACAAATGCAACTGATTTCTGAATATTAATTTTGTATCCTGCTACTTTACTAAATTCATTTATCAGTTCTAATAGTTTTTTGGTGGAGTCTGTAGGGTTCTCTCTATATAGTATCATGTCATCTGCTTATAGTGAAAAATTTATTTCCTCCTTACTAATTTGGATCCCTTTTATTTATTTTTCCTGTTTGATTGCTGTGGCTAGAACTTCCAGCACTATGTTGAATAAAAGTCGAGAAAGTGGACAACATTGCCTTGTTCCTGATCTTAAGGGGAATGGCTTTAGCTTTTCCCACTGAGTATGACATTAGCTGTGGGTTTATCATATATGGCCTTTATTATGTTGAGATATGCTCCCTGTATTCCCACTTTCTTAAAGGTTTTTATCATAACTGGATGCTGGATTTTGTCCAATGCTTTTTCTGCATCTATTGATATGATCATATGATTTTTATTTTTCATTTTGTTAATGTGGTGTATCACATTCATTGATTTGCGGATGTTGAGCCACCCTTGCATACCAGGAATAAATCCCACTTGATCATGGTGTATTATCTTTTTAATGTATTGCTGAATTCTGTTCACTAATATTTTGTGAGGATTTTTGCATCTATGTTCATTAGAGATATTATCCTATAGTTTTCTTTCTTTGTAGTGTCTTTGTCTGATTTTGGGATCAGGGTGATAGTGGCCTCGTAAAAAGTGTCTGGGAATCTTCCCTCCTTCTGGATGTTTTGGAAGAGTTTGAGGAGAATAGGTGACAATTCTTTTCGAATGCTTTGTAAAATTCACCTGTGAAGCCATCTGGTCCAGGGCTTTTGTTTGTTGGGAGCTTGTTGATTACTGATTCAATTTCCCTGGTGGTAATCAACCTATAGTTTTCTTTTTTTGTAGTGTCTTTGTCTGATTTTGGGATCAGGGTGATAGTGGCCTCATAAAATGTGTTTGGGACCCTTCCCTCCTTCTGGATTTTTTGGAATAGCTTGAGGAGAAAGGTGATAATTCTGTTTTGAATGTTTTTTAAAATTCACCTGTGAAGCCATCTGCTCCAGGGCATTTGTTTGTTGGGAGCTTGTTGATTACTGATTCAAAATCCCTGGTGGTAATCAGTCTATTCAGGTTTTCTGTTTCTTCTTGAGTTAGACTTAGAAGGTTGTATACTTCTGGAAAATGTCCATTTCTTCCAGATTGTCTAATTTGTTGGCATACAATTGCTCATTTTAATTTCTTTTTTTTTTTTTTTTTTGTATTTCTGTGGTGTCTGTTGTCATTTCTCCTCTTTCATTTCTGATTTTATTAATTTGTGTCCTCTCTCCTTTTTTTTTTTTTTTTTTGATGAGTCTAGCTAAAGGTTTTTCAGTTTTGGTTATCTCTCTAGAAACCAACTCTTGGATTCATTGATCTTTTGTATTGCTTTTCTGGTTTCTATTCCATTTTTTTTCCTCTCTGGTCTTTATTATCTCCTTCCTTGTTCTCCCTTTCAGCTTATTTTGCTGTTCTTTTTCCAGATCCCTTAAGTGTGAAGATAAACTGTTGATTATTGATTTTTCTTGTTTCTTTAGGTAGGCCTACAATGCTATGAATTTCCCTCTTCGGACTGCTTTTGCTGCATCCCATAGATTTTGGGTCGTCGTGTTTTCATTTTCGTTAATCTCAAGATATCTTTTGATTTCTTCCTTGATCACATGGTTGATCTATTCATTTTTTAGTAACATATTATTCAGCCTCCATGAATTGGTGTGTCTTTCATTTTTTTTCCTGTAGTTAATTTCTATATTCATAGCACTGTGGTCAGAGAAGACAATTGGTATGATTTCAATTTTCTTAAATTTATCAAGACTTGTTTAGTGGCTTAACATGTGGTCTACCTTGGAAATGTTCCATGTGTGCTTCAGAAGAATGTGTATTCTGCAGCTTTGGGGTGTAATGCTCTGAAAATATCGATTAAATCCAAGTGGTCCAATGAGTCATTTAAGGCCATTGTTTCCATATTGATTTTCTGTCTGGAAGACCTGTCCCTTGTATCAGAGGGGTATTGAAGTCCCCTACTATGATAGAGTTACTGTTGATCTCTGTCTTTATGTCAGTCAATATCTGTTTTATATATTTAGGTGCTCCTATGTCGGGTGCATAGATGTTTACTAGGGTTATGTTCTCTTGTCCGATCTATTCCTTTATTATTTTGTGGTGCCCATCTTTGTCTCTTATTATATTCTTCATTTTAAAGTCTATTTTGTCAGATATAAGTATTGCAACTCCAGCTTTTTTCTCATTTCCATTTGCATGGAATATCTTACTCCAACCCTTTGCTTTCTGCCTGTGTGTGTCTTTTGATCTGAGGTGAATCTCTTGTATACAGCATATAGAAGGGTCTTGCTTTCTTATCCACTCAGCCACCCCATGTCTTTTGATTGGAGGATTTAATCCATTTACATTAAAAGTGTTTATTAATAGGTACATAGTTATTGCCATTTTTAAAATGTGTAGTTAGATTGTTTTTATCTTTCTTCTGTTTACAGAAGGGCTTTTAATATTTCCTGCAATGCTGGCTTGGTAGTAATAAATTCCTTTGTCTTATTCTTTTCTGGGAAGCTATTCATCTCTCCTTCAATTTTAAATGATAGCCTTGTTGGATAAAGAAATTTAGGTTTTAGGCCTTTGTTTTCCATCACTTTGAGTATCTCCTGCCACTCTCTCCGGGCCAGCAATGTTTCTGTAAAAAACTCGTTTGATAGTCTTATAGGAGTTCCCTTGTATGTAACCCACTGTGTTTCTCTTGCTGCTTTTAGGATTCCTTCTTTGTCTTTAACCTTTGCCATTTTAACTATAGTGTGTCTTGGTGTGGACCTGTTTGACTTTATCCTGTTTGGAACTCTCTGCACTTCCTGGGTTTGTATGTCGGTTTCCTTCACCAGGTTAGGAAAGTTTTCAGACATTGTTCCTTCAAATATGTTCTCGATCCCTTGCTCCCTCTCTTCGCCTTCTGGTTTTCCTATGATGCACATGTTGTTGCACTTGATGTGATCACAGAGGTCTCTTAAACCATCTTCATTGTTTTTTATTCTTTTTTTCTTTTTGTTGTTCTGTTTGGGTGATCTCTGCTAACTTGTCTTCTAAGTTGCTTATTCGATCCTCTGCTTCATCTAACCTTCTGGTAATTCCTTCAAGTGTGTTCTTTATTTCCGTTACCGTATTCTTTAGTTCTAACTGGTTGTTCATTATGATTTCTCTGTCCTTCTTTATGTCGTCACTAAGCTTCTTAAACATTCTTATCGTCAGTATTCTGAACTCTGTCTCTGATAGTTTGGTTACCTCTACTTCATTTTTTTCCAATTCTGGAGGTTTCTTCTGTTCTTTCATTTGGGACATGTTTCTTTGTTTCCCCATTCTGGCTGACTCTCTGTGTTTGCTTCGATGTATTAGGTAGATCCCCTAGGGTTCTTGATTTTTGCTAGGTTATCTTATGTAGTATGTGTCCTTTATATTTGACTTGCACCACTTCCTTCTTCTCCTGTGCTTGTGCTCCAAAGGTGACTCTTGTGTTGTGTATATTGTCCTGTTAAAGTTGATCTTTAATTGCTTTTGGCTTGTGAGTAGGTGGGATTGACTCCCAGGCTGACTGGGTGTGAGACTTGGCTCTGCCCACAATGGATGTTCTGCTGTGGGAGGGTTGACCACTTAAATGAGGCTTGGACACTATGGGCTCTTGTGTCTGTAGATAATTCCCTCTGGGTGTGTCACTTGTAGGTCAAACCTGGTAGTAGTCTGGTTTGGTCTGGAGTTGGTCTCTGGGTTTATTGAATCCTGTGCCTCTTGTGCTGGGCCCTGGTGTACGGAAATTTCAGAACAAAGCAAATCACCAAGCACAACAACAACAGCAAAGAAAACCAAATACACTCACATGTAAAAACAACTGATAACCCTCACTCAACACTGGCAAAAATATCAAAAATACAAAAACAAAACAAAACAAAAAAAGCAGTGCCAGTCTTGGATTAAGCCCACCAAGTAATCTCCAGGTTGTCCTCTGCTGTACCAAAGAGTCCTCTGCATATTGTGCAGGCAGAGCTGGTCACGTTGTGCCCAGAGTGACCCTGGGACTGCAGTTTTGGATGAGTGGGGCTATGGGGTCTGGATGGTAGATTTTACAAAGTCAGTGCAGTTTCTGCTCTTGCCTGCACATATGCACACTGAGAGTAACACAACCAGCCTTGTGCCCAGGTCTCCTGAGTCTTAGGGCACTTCTTCCATGTGTGTGTTTGTGTGTGTGTGTGAGTGTGTGTGTGTGTGTGTGTGTGTGTGTGTGTGTGGAGGGCGGAAGATTTCTGAGCTGCTTGTGCAACCTACTGCTGAACCCTGGGAGTGTCTCCAGGGTTGTAATTTCCCTTTCCTAGTTTGGCCAAAAAAGTGGGGGCTGCGGATGGAGGAGTGTTTTCTCTCCCAGCCCAGCAGTGTCACACTCTTCCCAGCCTCTTTCCTGGGTCAGAGCTGCAAGCCAGGTCTCCCAGATCCTGAGTGCTATGGCTCCTCTGTAATCTGACACTACTCCTCAGTTCATGGTCCAGCTTGAGTCTCTGGAAAGGTGAGTGTAGGATTGGGAGAGTGGGGGGGCGGCCCAGGTATGGAGTTTTCCTCCTTTGTCTGACCTAGGGCCCAGCTGGAGGTCTCAGTTGAGGTTGCTGCCTCAAAGACTGGATATGCTGCTCTCTCGGCAGGAAAGATCAGCTGTGGGACACAGGGAAAGAGCCCACCTCCTGGCTTTTGTGGTATGTTCTTTCCTGGGACCCTCTGCATCTCCGCAACCATGAATGAGGGCCGCATCTCCACTCCGCTCCCTTCCCTCTTCCCCTGCTCGCCCAACTTTCCCACCTTCAAGTAATCCTCCCATGAGTCTCTTAGCTGTTCTGTGTGATGAGCAGAGAGTTCTTGGATGGGCTATGGATGTTATATTTGTGGTAAGTTCCAGAGGAGAACTCAAGAAGTCTACCTCACTGCCGCCATTCCTATAACGTCACTCTGTTTTGTTTTTAAGATCAACACAATTGATAAACACTTAGCTACATGATAACAAAAAAAAAAAAAAAAAAGAAAGAAAGAAAGAAAGAAAAAGACAGGAAACTAACCTTCCAAAATCAAGAATGAGACTATATAACTACTGACTTTACCAAAATAATTGAATACTGTGAATAACCATAAAGTAACAATTTTGATAATTTAGATGAAATAAATTAATTCATAGAGAAACACAAACTACCAAAACTGTCTCAAGAAGAAATGAAAAATTTGAGTAGCCCTAAAACCTGTAAGATATTTAATTAGTAATTTTAAAATGTCCCACAAAGAAAAATCAAGTCCCAGATGATTTCAATAGTCGTTTTTACTAAACATTTGAAGAATAATTAATACTAATCCTTCACAATCTCTTTTAAAAAAGGAAGAAGGTGAGGGAATACCTCCAAACTCATTCTATGAAACCATTATTCTAATATAAAAAGCAAAGACATCATAAGAAAAATAAGCTAGAGAACAATGTCCCTTAGAAATATAGGTACAAAATTCTCTACAGTATACTAGACAATGAAATTGAGCAACACATATAATTATATACCATGAGCAGGTGGATTAGCTTATGGGGGGTGGGAGATGAGGGTAAGGGGGATCGAATATATGGTGATGAAAGGAGAACTGACTCTGGGTGATGAACACACAATGGGATTTATAGATGATGTAATACAGAATTGTACACCTGAAATCTATGTAATTTTACTAACAATTGTCACCCCAATAAATTTAAAAAAAAAGAAAAAAAAGAAAATCAATTAAAAATATAAAAGACAGAAATAAGATCATCTCAATGAACACAGAACATTTGCTAAAATCCATAGTCTTTCATGATTAAACAATCAAACAAATGAAAAAAACACTCAATAAGTAGGAAGAGAAGTGAACTCTTGGACCTGGTAAAGGATATCTACAAAAGCCCCACAGCTAGCATCACATTTGATAGTGAAAGACTCAATACTTTTTCTGTAGTTTAAGGGCTGGGAAGGATGCCTATTCTCACCATTTCTATTCATCATTGCACTGGATGTTTTAATCAGGGCAATAAAATAAGAAAAAGAAGCAAATATCATCTGTATGATCTTATTTATAGGAAATACTAAGGAATCTATGGAAAAACTAATGGAAATAATAATTGGGTTCAGCAATGTTGTAGCATACAAATTTATATACAAAAATCATTTGTATTTCTATATACAACAATAAATAATTTTAAAATGAAATTAAGAAAAATTCCATTTATAATAGCATAAAAAGAATAAAACATTTGGGAATAAAATATTTAGTAATAAAATATTTACAAAACAAATGTAAGATGTATGCTGAAAAGTAAAAAGCATATTTGTTCTGTTTGTTTGTTTGTTTATGTCTAAATATCTTTATTTCACATCAAACTGAAACAATGGCTTATCTGGGCGTAGAAATCTACAATGTTTCTATGTATTTTGAGCATATTGTTTCATTATCTTCCTTATTCAGTGTTGTTTAAAAGAAGTCTGATGGCAATCGGGTTTGCATTCTAAGAAATTTATACTCTGGAAAGTTTATGATTCTTTTCTGTACCTATTTTTTTAATGTATTCAAATTACATCATCATGGGTCCAAGTGTAGAATCCGAAAAATATATATATCATTTCAATCCTCAAATTTCTGTTTTTAATCTGGCTTCTAAGGATTTCAGCATTTCATTAGTTCTGGAAATTATTTTTGAATTATTTCTTTCAGTATTTAGTATTCTGTTTATCTCCTCCTTCTTTGTAAAACTTTTAACACTCTGAGACTTTTGTGCTTCATATTGGAAGAAATCCTTGGCTCACTTTCTTAGGTAATCAATTCAGCCTTTGCTTGTGAACATTCTGCTAACTCAGTTTTGTTTGTTTGTTTGATTGGTTTTTTTAAGATGAAAATTTTAATTTCCAGCGTGTCTGGTTAGTTTTTTGTAATGACGTCACTATCCTATAACATTTCTGAATCTATTTCACATTTATCTACATATTTAACATTTGACACTCTTCTTTCCTTAATATCCAAGTCATCATCTGATATAATTTCTCTTCACTAAAAGACGTTAACATTTCTTGTTCTACAGTTACACTTGCAAAAAATTCAGTTTTCTTTTATCTGAACATATTTTATTTCTTATTATTATTAGTTTTAGACATACAGAACAACATACTGTTTCCCCGAAAATAAGACCTAATTGTAAAATAAGCCCTAGCATGATTTTTTTCAGGATGACATCCCCTAAACATAAGCCCTAATGTGTCTTTTGGAGCAAAAATTAATATAAGACCCAATCTATTTTGGGGGGAAATGGTAGTGATTTACACCCCTCACAAAGTGATAACCCCAGCAAGTCTACTACCCACCCGACATTGTACATAGTTATTAGAACATTATTGACTATATTCCTGTCCTTTAACTATATTTTTTAAAAATTTATAGTTGACATTCAATATTATTTTATATTAGCTTCATGTGTACAGCATAGTGGTTAGACATTTACATAATTTATGAAGTGATTCCCCCAATAAGTCTACCACCCATCTGACCACTCACACATAGTAGTTTTTGCAATACTATTGACTCCATTCCCTGTACTGTATTTTACAGCCCCATGACTCTCCTGTAACTGTCAATTAGTACTTCTTAACATCTTCAACTTTCATACCCAACCCCCAGACCCCTCCCATCTAATAAATCTAATAACCATCAGTTTGTTCTCTGTATCTATAGGTCTGTTTCTGTTTTGTTTGTTCATTGATTTTGTTCTTTAGATTTCCACATATAAGTGAGATCACATAGTACCGTAGTTTGCTGTGTATAATGCACTACCATGTGTAATGTGCACCCACATTTTTGGCCCAAACTTTCAAGGAAAAATTCTTTGTTTTAATTTTTTAATTCAAATTTTTATTTGTTTACATTTAGGTACTTGTTTTTTGTATTATAAAGGAATTTTAGCATTTATTTTTTAACATATTACGGTACAAGAAGTTTTATGTAACAAATAATTACAAACACAAGAGCAGATACAAGGTACAAAAAATTTTATGTACCAGTAAAAAATTTACGATATTTACACATCATAGAAGACCAAGAACTCTTGATCGTTGCAAGTTCATCCTAAATTCAACAAAACTGATTATCGTATTCCAGGGTATTATTTTCCATATGGATATCAGATTTCATTACTGATTTCTAGAGTTATACTTTTAACTCATAAGCATAAATAAAACAATTAAAAACATTTATATAGATATGGAATTAGTACTACCCATGTATAATGTATATCCTTAGTTTTCCCTCACAATTTGGGCAAAAAAGTGCATTATACACAGCAAAATACAGTATTTGTCTTCCTCAGTCTGATTTATTTCACTAAGCATAATACCCTCTAGGTCCATCCATGTTGTTGCAAAGGGTAAGATTTCACTCTTTTTAATGCAGAGTAATATTCCATTGTATGTATTTGTTACATGATCTTTATCCAATCATCTATTGATCACCATTTTCATTGTTTCCATGTTTTGGCTACTGTAAATAGTGCTGTAGTGAATATAGGGGTGTATATATCATTTCAAATTACTGTTTTGGATTTCTTTGGATAAGTACCCAGGAGTAGAATTGCTGGGTCATAAGGTAGCTCTATTTTCAATTTTTTGAGGAAACTGAATGCTGTTTTCCATAGTGGCTGCACCAATTTGCAATCCAGCCAACAGTGCACAAGTGTTCTTTTTCTCCAAAAAATTGCCAATAATTGTTCATTTATTGATGATGGCCATTCTGACAGGTGTGAGGTGATAGCTTATTGTGGTTTTAATTTGCATTTCTCTGATGATTAGTAATATTGAGGACCATTTCATATGTCTATTGGCCATGTGTATGTCCTCTTTGGAGAAAAGTCTATTCAGGTCCTCTGTCCATTTTTTTAATTGGATTTTTTGTATTTTTTTGGTATTGAGCTGTATGAGTTTTTATACATATACTGGATGTTAACCCCTTATCAGATATATCACTGGCAAATATTGCCTCCCTTTCAGTAGGATGTCTTTTCATTTTGTTGGTTTCCTTTGCTGTGCAAAAACATTTTAATTTGATGTAGTCCCATTCATTTATTTTTTCTTTTGTTTCCCTTGACTGAGGACATATATCAGAAAAATATTACTAAGGGTAATATCTGAGAGTTTGCTGTCTATGTTTTCTTCCAGGAGTTATATGATTTTGGGTCTTACATTTAAGTCTTTAATACATTTTGAGTTTATTCTTGTATATGGAGTAAGAAGGTGATCCGGTTTCATTTTTTGTATGTGTCTGTCCAGTTTTCCCAGCACCGTCTATTGAATAGACTGTCTTTACCCAAATGTATATTCTTGCTTCCTTTGTCATAAATTAAATGACCATATGGGGGCATGGATTTATTCCTGGTTTCTCTATTCTATTCCATTGATCTATGTGTCTGTTTTTATGCCAATATCATGTTGTTTTGATCACTATGGTTTTGTAGTATAGTTTGATATTATATAGCATGATACCTCCAGCTTTGTTCTTCTTTCTTAAGATTGCCATGGTTATTTGGGATCTTTTATGGTTCCATATAAATGTTAGGATTATTTGTTCTTGTTTTGTGAAAATGCCATTGGTATTTTGATAGGGATTGCATTGAATTGATATGCTGCTTTGGGTAGTATGGACATTTTAACTATATCAATTCTTCCTATCCACAAGCATGGTATATGCTTTATTTGTATCTTCTTTAATTTCTCTCTTCAATGTCTTATAATTTTCTGGCTACAGGTCTTTTACTTCCTTGGTTAAATTTATTTGTAGTTTCCTTTTTTTACAATTAAAGTTTATTGGGGTGACAATGGTTAGTAAAGTTACATAGGTTTCAAGTGTACAATTCTATACAATTCTATAATATATCATCTATATTTCACATTGTGTGTTCAACACCCAGAGTCAGTTCTTCTCCCATCACCATATGTTTGATCCCATTTACACTGATCTACCACCCCCTACCCTCTGGTAACCATTAAACTATTGTCTGTATCTATGAATTTTTGTTTCTTTACTTGTCTGTCTCATTCCTTTCTTGTTTTCAGTTTTATATCCCACATATCAGTGAAATCATATGGTTCTTGACTTTTTTTGTCTGAGTCATTTTGCTTAGCCTAATAATCTCAAGATCCATCCATGTTGTTGCAAATGGCACTATTTCATCTTTTTAATGGCAGAATAATATTCCATTTTGCGTATATACCAAATACTCTCTATCTAATCAGCTATCGAAAAACACTTGGTTGTTTCCATGTCTTGGTCACTGTAAATAAAGCTGCAATGAATATCAGAGCACATATATATCTTTACAGATAAATGTTTTCAGATTTTTGGGGTAGATGCCCAGGAGAGGGATTGCTGGGTCATATGGTAATTCTATTCTTAATTTTTTGAAAAACCTCTATACTGCCTTCCATAGCAGCTGCAGCAATTGGCATTCCCACCAACAGTGTATGAGGGTTCCTTTTTCTCCACAGCCTCTCCAACACTTGTTATTATTTGTCTTGTTGGTGATAGCCATTCTGACTGGTTTGATGTGATTATCATTGTGGTTTTTATTTGCATTTCTCTGGTGATTAGTGATGTTGAGCATCTTTTCATATGTCTATTTGTCACCTGTATGTCCTCTTGGAGAAATGTCTATTCAGGTCCTCTGTCCTAGAATAAATTGACAAGTTCTTAGAAACATATAATCTTCCTAGGCTGAATTTCATAATTCACTGGAAAATCTAAATGGACTAATCAACAGGTAGGAAATTGAATTAATCATCTGAAACTTTCCCAAAAGCAAAAGTCCAGAACTAGATGGCTTTACTAGTGAATTCTATTGAGCATTCAAAGAGGATGTAATACTCGTCTTACTCAATCTCTTCCAAAAAATTGAAGAAGAGGCAAACCTCCCTAACTCATTGTGTGAGGTCAACATTACACTGATACTAAAATCTGGTAAGGATAACATACAAAAAATAAATTACAAATAAATATGTCTGATGAATACAGAAGAAAAACTCCTAAACAAAATCCTAGCAAATCAAATACAATAATTCATTAAAAACATTGTAATTATGACCAAGTGGGGTTCATCCCAGAGGCACAAGGATATTTCAACATAGGCAAATCGATCAATGTGATATACCACATAAACAAAATAAAGGACAAAAATCATATGACTATATCAATAGATGCAGAAAAAGCCTTTGACAAAGTACAACATCCATTTATGATTACAACACTTAATAAAAAGAGGATAGAAGGAAAATACCTTAAATAATAAAGGCCGTATATGACAAACCCTCAGCTAAAATCATAATTAACAGTGAAAAACTGAAGCCCTTTGCTCTATGTTCAGGAACAAGACAGGACTGCCCCCATCACCACTTCTTTTCAACATAGTATTGGAAGTTCTAGCCAGAGCAATCAGGCAAGAGAAAAACATTCGTAGATTTTTTTATGCAATTGTAAATGGAATTGTTTTCTTAATTTCCTTCTCCTATTGTTTGTTATTGGTGTACAAAATGTGACTGATTTCTGAATATTAATTTTGTATCCTGCTACTTTACTAAATTTATTTATAAATTTTAATCATTTTCTGGAGGTATCTTTGGGGTTCTCTATACATAGTATCATGTCATCTATAAATAATGACAGTTTTACTTCTTCCTTTCCAATTTAGATGCCTTGTATTTCTTTTCCTTGTCTGACAGCTGTGGCTAGGACTTCCAATACTCCGTTGAATAAAGGTGCTGAAAGTGGATATCTTTGTCTGTTTCTTGACCTTAAGGGAAATGCTTTTAGCTTTTCCCCATTGAGTATTATGTTAGCTGTCAGTTTATCATATGTGGCTTTTTTTATGTTGAGATATGTTGCCTCTTTGCTGAAAGTTACAAAGCATATTTGAAAGAAAGTAAGAAGATCTAAATAAGTGGAAAGTAGTCTCATGTTCACGTGTCAAAACTATTAATATCAAAATGGAAATACTTCCAAAATTGATGTACAGATTAAATAAAATGCCTTCACAAACCCATACTGCCTTTTTTTGGGCTATATTTGCAATGTGGTCCTTAAATTCATAAGGAAACACAAGGGACCAAAAATAGCCAACAATATTAAATAGGATAAATAAAGATGAAAGATTCATATTTTTTTAATTTCAGACTTGTTATAAAACTATACTAATCAAGATGGTGTGGTACTAGCATAAGAAGAGACATATCAATCAGCAGAATACAATTGAGATTTCAGAACTAAATTCATATATATATAGGATCAACTGAATTTTTCTCAAGGTGGACAAAACAAGTAAATTGAGTAAAGAATAATCTTTTCCATGAATGATACTAGAGCAACTGGATTTCTATTTGTAAAAAAATTAATTAGGCCTATTACTTGCACTATACACAAAAATTGACGTAAAATAAGTAACAGAGCTAAATGTTTGCTCTAAAATTATAAAATTCTAAAAAGAAAATTTAGGAGTAAAATTTACCATCTTGGTTCAGGCAATTTTTTGTAGATGTGACACTGAAAGCACAACAGAAAAAAAAAAGAAAAAAAAAAAAAAAAAAAAAAAATATATATATATATATATATATATATATATATATATTTGAGTACACTAAAATTTAAAAACTTTTGTGCTGAAAATAATACCAGCAAGAAAGGGAAGAAAAACAAAGTACAGCATAGAAAATATATTTCCAAATTCTATAATATATCTAATAAGGGATTTAAATCCAATTTCTTTTCAACTCAATATGAAAAACACAAAGAACCCAATATTTTAAATAGGCAATGAAATTCAATGTACATTCATCCAGAGAAAATGTGCAAATACCAAATAAGTACATGTAAACATGTAGATATTGTTACTATATTACCCAGCAAACCTGTAACTTTGTACATACTTGAATTCAAGATAAATGAAAGCATACTCCCATAAAAAACATGTACACTAATGTTTAAAGCAGCATAATTCATAATAGCCAAAAAGAGAAAACAACTCTGGTGTCCATCAAATTAGAAGTGAATAAACAATATATAATGTATACTCACATAATTAATTTTTATTTAGCAATAGAAATACATACTGGCACATGCCATGGCATGAATGGATCTTGAAAACATACTAAATGAAATAATTCATCCCAGAAATATAGTCTGTTACACTTAACCAAGTATTTGCTATTTATGATCTCCTTCATTTCTGTTTGAATTCCATTTAGCTGTCTCAACCCAGTGAAAGGTCCAAGTGACCCTTGGTATGATTTTCCTTTTTCCTGAAGAACTTCTTATAGCATTAATTTTAGAGTAGGTCTGCTTGTGATAATTTTTTTTTAGTTTCTTTTCATCTAAGAATGATTTTATTTTACATTCATTTCTGAAGAGTAATTTCACTGGATATAGAATTCCGGGCTAGCAATTTTATTATTTTAGTACTTTGAAAATGCTGTTACAGTGCCTTCTGGCTTCCATTGTTTCTGATGAGAAATTTGCATTCATAAAAATTGTTGTTCCCCAACAGTAATATTTTGGTACTTTTCTAAATGCATAAAGATTTCTGATTTTTCAGAAGTTTGGTTATAATGTGACTAGAAATGTTATTCTTTTTAACCGATTTAATGAGATATAATTTACATACCATAACTTTTATTCATTTACTACAATTCAGTGGATTTGTTTACATTCACAGAGTTGTGCAAACATTATCAAAGTAAATTATACACCTCTTTTATTACCCCAAAAAGAAACCCGACTCCCTTTAGCTGTTACTTCTCCAACTTCCCATCATTTCCAACCCTAGGCAACCACTACTCACTTTCTGTCTCTATAGATTTGCCTGTTCTGGACATCTTATATAAATTGAATCATAGAAATGTAGTCTTCTGTGATTGACTTCTTTCAGTTAGCATTTTTTCAGGGTTCATTCATGTTGTCACATGTCTCAGTACTTCGTATATTTTTATTGACAAATAATATTCCATTGTAAGAATATGCTACATTTTATTTATCTATTCATCAAGTCATGGACATGTGGATTATTTACACTTTTGGCTATTATCAGTAATGCTACTATGAACATTTGTGTATAATTTGTGTGTTTGTGTATGTGTGCATATGTTTTTATTTTTCTTGGTTATATATCTAAGAGTGGTATTGTTGGATCATATGGTAACTCTATGTTTAATTGACGAACTGCCAGACCATTTTCCAATGCATCTGCACAATTTTACATTCCCACCAGCAATTTATGAAGGTTCCAATTTCTCCACACCTTCACAAACACTTGTTAATTCTCTGTGCTTTTGATTATAGCCATTCTAATGAGTGTGAAGTGGTATCTTATTTTGCTTTTGATTTGCTTTCCACTAATGGCTAATGATGTTGAGCATCTTTTTACTGCTTATTGGCTATTTGTTTATCTTCTTTGCAGAACTGTCCATTAAAAAACAAACAAATAAAAAAACTAAATTTCCCCTTTTAAAAAAACCTAAAATTTGTATTTTTCCTCTTTAGTTTTGAATTGTAATAGTTATTTGTATGATCTGCGGACAAGTCTCATTTCAGGTATATGACTTGAAAACATTTTCTACTGTTTTGTGGGTTGTCTTTTATCTTTTTGATGTTGTCCTCTGAGGTACAAATGTTTTTATTTTGATGATGTGTAGTGTATTTTTCTTTTCTTTCGTTGGTTGCATTTTTGTTGTTATATCTAAGAAATAACTGCCTAATCCAAGGTTACAATTTTTTATTAAAGTTTATTGGGATGACAATTATTAGTAAAGTTACATAGATTTCAGGTGTACAATTCTGTATTACATCATCTATATATCACATTGTACATTCACCACCCAGAGTCAGTTCTCCTTCCATCACCATATATTTGATCCCTTTTACCCAATAAATTTTAATTTTAAAAAAGTTGAAATGGGAGAAAAGCCCAGATAATTTTAGAAATAAAGCCTTTAACCAAATAAGTAAGCCAAAAACTGGAATTCTAAAATTCGGTGGGAACATGCCAATATTGAAACACTTGGGCTAATATTTAGTGGCTTTAAATCAGCGCAGAAGTTATGGCCCAGGACTCACTCAAGCTGGAAAATACTGGTAGATGACATTTTAAACCTACTGGCTTAACCTTCATGGTAATTGCAAAACAAATCTTCCCCATGTCCCACTCCCTTTTATCCCAGGGAAGTATGGAAAAGACTGCCTTGGGAAGAACAGAGCAGAACAAGTAAAAGAAAATGTGAAGAAAAAAAGGAAAGAAAAGTAAAAGTCCTTGAGATGTTCTGGCATTTCCACATTTTCACTCTGGGAGAACATGACTTGAGTCTGCCAAGAAGCTTCAGGCTGCATGTTTGTTCTGAGGTTGTCCCCAACTGTGATGCTCACATATTTGGAAATAGCAAATACAGTACTCTTTGAAAGGGGGCACATATATCTTTGTCTTCAGGAAATCTCTACAAAACTTTTCAAGACAAACCAACATCAAGCATTGAGAAGCATTTTCCACATCAATAAAGTTGGCCACCTGAAGCAGTCTGACACATGGTGGACAGGTGCATCAATGTTTCTGCAGAGGGAGCTGGAAGAGTGGATACACTGACTGTCTCATCCTCCTCCTTCTGATCTTTCTTATTTTTTAAGCTTTACACTAGCCCAATCCAATCAGAAGCCCAACCATGGCGAACCTATCTATTTAGTCCATTTAGGTCAAGTTCTCAGGGTACTAATCAGGGTGGAAAGTAGAGGGAGGTATATTTGGAGGGACAAGTATAAGGTAATCAGCACACACAAATGCTTAAAAAATGCTGAAATCTCTCATCCAAGGAATTGCTATGCTCTGGTCTAAATTACCACATAGGCTACGAGCACATATTAAAGAAATTCAGGAATTATGTCAACAAATCTCTGGGTCTATATATGTATGTCCATGTAGAATGTCTGACAGAATAATTTGGCATTGTCATTCATCCTATCATACTTTAAAACATATTTGTCACTGGGATAAATTGCACTTAAATCACTAACAATCCATAGAGGGAAGAAAAAAGACATCACCATTCTCCTCATTCTCTCCTCACTCTTCCTTAAAATGAAAGAAACATTGACCTAATGAAGTCATGTTGTTTTGGGGCCACATTTGCTAACAAATAGGATTCTGTTTTAAAAGGAACGGAGTGGGTGTGAAGGTCTCTGTCACCCCACTGAGCGGAGCGCCAGGGGATGGCCTAGGCAGGCACAAGATAGTTGTTTTTACTTTACTTCATTCTGGAGCATTAAAGCTTCTTCTTCTTCTTCTTCTTCTTCTTCTTCTTCTTCTTCTTCTTATTATTATTATTATTATTATTATTTCTGGCTCTTGAGTTGGCTGGGTGGTAAAATTGGACACTGTAGGACTTGACATAAGCTATGTGCTTCATTCTAGTTAATATCAATCATGAGGATTAGAGGCACTCCACAAATTACTAAATCACGATCATGTCATGCATATGTACCTAGAATTTGATGAAGAAAGACTATTAGGAGTTAGATGTTCCAGAGGCCTATGGTCAAATATTATGAGTAGTTAGAAAATTACATCCCCATTTACATCAGATTCAATCAACTCTGATATTTGAATCTGATTTTGATGATTGTCTTGTTATTATCCCTACCAGGAACAACCTATTTTTGTCCCCATTTCATTATACTGCAAAGACTTGTCTTTACCACTAGACAGAAGTCAAGGACCCTGTCTTATTCATTCATGTATTTCAACATGTATCAGTGTCTGTTAAGTAGTAGGTCCTCATTCTTTCATTAATACTGTCATTCAAGCCACTGACAACAAGGGACAGATTCTCCTAAAATCAATATGGAAGCATCGGCCTTAAATGACACATTAGACCAGTTGGATTTAATCAATATTTTTAGAGCATTTCATCCCAAAGCTGCAGAATATAAAATTAAATTAGTAATCAACAGCCTCCAAGAAATAAAAGTCCTGGACCAGATGGCTTCACAGGTGAATTTTATCAAACATTCAAAACAAGAATTTACACCTATTCTCCTCAAACTATTCCAAAAATTCCAAAAGGAGGGAAGGTTTCTAAGCTCATTTTATGAGGTCACCTTTACCCTGATTCAAAAACCAAAGACATTACAAAAAAAGAGAAAACAATAGGCTGATAGTCCTAATGAAATAGATGCAAAAATCCTCAACAAAATATTAGCAAACTGAATGCAGCAATACATTAAAAAGATCATACACCACAATCAAGTGAAATTAATTTTTGGTATACAAGGTTGGTTCAATACCTACAATTCAATGAACATGATACACCACGTAAACAAAATGAAAAATAAAAATTGTATCGTCATATCAATAGATGCAGAAAAAGCATTTGACAAAATCCAGCATCCATTTATAATAAAAACTCTAGCAAAATGGAAATAGAGGGAACATATCTCAACATAATAAAGGCCATATATGACAAAGTCACAACAAACTCAACAGGGAGAAGTGAAAAGCATTTTCCTTAAGATCAGGAACAAGACAAAGATGCCCACTTTCACCACTTTTATTCAACATAGTTGTGGAAGCCCTAGCCACAGCAACCAGACAATAAAAAGAAAAGGCATCCAAATGGGCAAGTAAAAAGTAAAATTGTCATTATTTGCAGATGACATAATACCATATAGAGAGAACTCAAAAGATTCCACCAAAAAACTATTAGAACTGATAAATAAATTTAATGAAGTAGCAGGATACAAAATTAATATTCAGATATCAGTTGCATTTTTATACATCAATGACTAACTATCAGAAAAATAAATTAAGACAACAATTCCATTTATAATTGCATCAAACAAAAAAAGAAAAGAAAAGAAATACTTAGGCATAAATTTAAGCAAGGAAGTAAAAGACCTATACTCAGAAAATTATAAGACATTGAAGAGAGAAATTAAAGAAGATACAAATAAGTGAAAACACATACTATGCTCATGGATAGGAAGAATTAATATAGTTAAAATATCCATTCTATCTAAGGCAATATATAGATTCAGTGGAATTCCTATCAACTACCAAGGACATTTTTCACGGAAATAGAACATGTAATCCTAAAATTTATATGCAACCATAAAAGACCCCGAGTAGCCACAGCAACCTTGACAAATAAGAACAAAGTGGAAGGTATCATGATACCCTACATCAAATCACACTACAAGTCTATAGCAATCAAAGCAGGTACTGGCATAAAAACAGACATGTAGATCAATGGAACAGAATAGAGAGCCCAGAAATAAATCCACGCCTATATGGTCATTTAATCTATGACAATGAAAGTGAAAATTTACATTGGAGTAAAGACACGCTATTCAATAAATAGTGTTGGGATATCTGGGCAGACACATGCAAAAAAAAAAAAATGAAACTAGACCACAACCTTATGCCATATACAAGAATAAATTCAAAATGGATTAAAGACAAAATGTAAGATCTGAAATCATAAAACTCCTAGAAGAAAATACAGAAAGTAAATTTGCAGACATTATCCTTAGTAATATTTTTACTGATATATCCCCTCAGGCAAGAGAAGTAAGGGAGAAAATAAACATATGGGATTACATCAAACTAAAAATTTTTTTTCACAGCAAAGGAAATCATCAATAAAACAAAAAGTGATCCTAGTGAATGGGAGAAGATATTTGTCAATGATGCATCTGATCAGGGGTTAATATCCAAAATTTATAAAAATCTCATTCAGCTCAACACCAAAAAAACAAACAACCCAATTAAAAAATGGGCAGAGGACATGAAGGGACATTTTTCTAGAGAGGACATACAGATGGCAAACAGACATATGAAAAAAATGCTCAATCTCATGAATCATTAGAGAAACGCACATAAAAACCACAAAGAGCTACCACCTCACCTCAGTCAAAATGGCTATCATCAATAAATCAACAAACAACAAGTGCTGGTGTGGATGTGGAGAAAAGGGATCGCTCGTGCACTGTTGGTGGGGCTGCAGATTGGTGCAGCCTCTACGGAAAACAGTATGGAGGTATCTCAAAAAACTGGAAATAGAACTACCTTATGACCCAGCAATTCCATTCTTAGGAATCTATCCAAAGAAATCCAAAACCATAATTTGAAAAAATGTATGCACCTGTTTATTGCAGTGCTATTCACAGTAGCTAAGACATGGAAACAACCTAAATGCCCATCAGTAGATGACTGGATTAAGAAATTGTGGTACATTTATACAATGGAGTATTACTCAGCTATAGAGAAGAATGAAATCTTACCATTAGCAATGATATGGATGGACCTAGAGAACATTATGCTTGGTGAAATAAGTCAGATGGAGAAAGACAAATACCACACAATCTCACTTATATGTGAAATCTAAAGAATAGAATAAATGGACAAGCTAATCAGAAACAGTCTCAGAGACATAGAGAAAAAACTGATGGTTGCTAGATGGGAATGGTGTAGGGTAAGGGGGAAGGTGAGGGGATCAGAAAGCATAAATTTTAGTAACCACAAGATGGCCATGGGGAATTGGAAGACAGTTTGGGTAATATAATCAATAATGTTTTAAAGATTTTGTAGGGTATCCAATGGACACTTGTCTTATTAGGGTGATAACTTCATGGATGGTGTAGATGTCTGACCACTGCAGTGTACACGTGAAGCTGAAGCAATACTGAATGTCAACTATAATTTTATACATACATTTTCACAGGATGTGGAGTACAGCATAGGGAATAGTCAGTAGAATTGTAACAGCTATAAATGATGTCAGAGGGATAGTAGATTGGGGAGGGGGCGTTATCACTTTGTGACAGGTGTAAATATTTATCTATTACATTGTTTTGTACACCTGAAACTAAAAGAAAAAAGAATTACAAGATTAAAAAAAATATACTGTCATTCAGAAATTTTTTTGAGTACCTACTATGTGATAGGAACTATACTGGAAGCTAGGAAACACAGCACTGAACAAAGCAGTCAAAAAATATTGCCTATATGAAAATTATATTTTAATGGAAGAGACAGTTAATTTGAATTATATATAAATTAGAAATATGTATATTCAAGAATTAATACTAACAACAACACCAACAAGACAGAACAGAAAAGAACTCTAAACAGGGTACACTAGAGCTAGCTATACTGGCTTACAAAAGCAAATTGTTATATTTTCCGGAATTTTACAAGGGAGTTCTCATAACTTTGGTAGCTTAAAATTGGCCATTGTGAAAGTATTTGCATCATGAACATCACCGAGAACTACAGAGTGATTGGTCCTCTGTGTCCCCCGACAAAAAGCCAGCTGTTGAACATTTATCAGAATACCCAGGCACCATGGACTGCAGTGAGCTCCGAGCAGGGAGCGCTCGTCTGTTAGACAAAATAGCTAAAGAAAGTCTCACTGAGAAGGGAGCATTTGAGCAAAAGCTAAAGTGAGTCAGGGAGCTGAGCCACACAGCTATCATAGGGAAGAGTATTTTTGGCAGACGGCATAGAAAGTGCAAAAGGCACCAGGACAGCTGGAGTAAAAGGGGACAACAGTGGGTCACGAGGCCAGAGAAGCCATCCAGTCAGATTTCATTACCTGCAGATCAGGTAAGGACTTTGACTTTCTCTCTAAGTGAGATGCAGAGATCAGGATTTTGAGCAGTATGATAACATGGTTCAATTTACATTTTAATAGGTTCATTCTGGCAGATTGAACCAAAGTAGAAATAGACCAAAGTGGATGAGGATAGAAGATGCAGGGCTAGGAGGAAGTTAGTGCAGTAACCCGGTGGCCCAGGTGATGGAACAGTGGGTAGCACAGTGTGTCTAAATGCAAGTAGTTCTTTCACATTATTATAATAAAACCTACAAGATTTCCTGAAAGATTCGATGACTCCAAATTTTCTTGAGTGACTGAAAAGACTGAATCGCTATTCACCAAAATGAAGAAGACTGAGAGGGGCAGGTTTGGGGTGGAGTGTGGGGGTAGGGTAGATAAGTAGCTCAAAAACCAGACATGTTACATTATACATGGTTATTAGGCATGTAGTGAGTGGATGTATTCAATCTGAGACTTACTTTTGACTTCATACTGCTTCCTCTCATCTTTTCCACATGTTCCCTACCTGGAATAGTTGCTTGCAAACTACTAACTTCTCTGTGTGTTTGGAGCAACAAAGTGACACACCTCATTTTGTTACTGGTCAGCTGTCCATTTCTGTCTCTGAAGCCCTTTGCTCTGTCTTGAGTGACCTGGCCCTTGATAGGCATGGAACCATAGACTCAGTGGGTGAACCCAGGAAAACCACCCTTCAGTTGTCAAATATTAATTTGGTCCCAGGCCCTGGGAAAGTATGGGAGGATCAACTTGGGGACATGGAGTTCTGACTGATGACTCTGCAGTGACCTCCAGTCCTGGGATGTGCTCAGGAATCTCCCACCTATAGAACAGAAGTTGAAGGACACCAAATGAAAAAAATGGGGGTGGGGTGGGAGATTCTTGTCCACACTGAGAAAGTGTGAACCGACCAACATCTTATGGAGAGTCAAATGGCAAGCCTCCGTTTGCACATGTGGCCTGTGTCCCCAAGCAGCATCCGCGTCTCTTTCAACCCAGTTTTTAACCTTGGGGCAGCACAGGATGAAAGGAGAACATTAACATGTGGCTGGATTATATATCTTCATTCTGTGTCTCAATTAATCAAAGATTTGTCGTAAAACTTAACCGGCAGTGCTCCACACCAAGACAAGTGATAAAATATGAGCTGATTAATTTCCTTCTAATTTGTACGACAACTAAAATTCTAACTGTTAATTCTGCTAATTGTCCTCCCATGGGAGGCTGATTGGGCTTTCCTAATGCACTCTGTGACCGTCCTCTTCCCACAGGGTGGTTTGGTTGCCTTTATGGCACAAGATTCCCTGCCATTCATCAAAGCCCAAAGAGAAATGTGTGCTTATCATTCCAGCCCATCCCGACATGAGCAAGCAAGGAGCCAAGGCTGTACCCATAAATCAAACACTGAAAGTCATTTGGTATTTTATCAGGATGTTGGGCCATCTCTGTCAATGTCCCTATCTCTTAATGAACAATTAACTTGCTAAATTCAATAAGGCCCTAAATACATCTGAGCCACACAGGCCATGGTTGAGCACGTCCGGGATGAACCAGGAGGCGGCGTTCACATCATCATGCACCAAGGAAGTCCAAGTGTACATGTGCTGTGTTGATGACAAGCTCTAAAGGGTAAAGATATCTGTCCAGATCCTGCCTCAGAGAAAAGAGAAAAAAAGGAAAAGAGAAAGGAATTATCAGAAGCCAGTTTCTCTGCAAAACATTATATCGCAGGGCTTTTTTTTCTTACTCCAGAATTGCATAGTAAATTCACAAATTACATATTCCAGGAGAGATTTTATTAACCTTCTTTGCATTTAAGGAAACTGAGACACAGTGAGATTAAGTGAAACACTAAGGTCATAGACCATACGTGACAAGATTTGAATGAACTCTATATGACCTCCAAGGCCTTAAACTACTGGACATCCCAACTATGCGTAAAAAATTCCTAACTTATTGAGTACCTATTGTCTGCCAGGTGTAATTCTGGAATCTTTACATATATTATTTCTGATCTTTATTATAGCCCTCAGACCTGGATCAAAGCATCAAATCTACTGAGAAAAAAGAGCTTCCCTGTGGTCACATAATCTGTCTAAGCCATCCAGCTGATAGAAGGCAGAGCTGAGGTTCTGAGAGTGTCCAGCTGATGTCAGAGTGCCTTTCACCCCCTCAGGCGGCAGCGCATGGCATGCCTGTACTTGCCAGCGTGAGCTGTGAAGATGAACGTATACTTGCCTACACATACATAGAAACCTGACCATCAGTACATAGGTCCTTGCCTACCTGAAGTGGACTTTACCGAAAATAATTTTTGCCAGCAGGCACATAAGTTAGGCTGAGAGCACAGGCAAGATCAGAGCTGGTAGAGAAGAGAGGGAAGATGCTAGAAGAAGCAAAATGATAGGCGTTTATCTATATGGTAACTGATAGAACAAATTGTTATAAAAATTGATATGTGGAATGCTTGTACAGTGTGCCAGGCATTACGTTAGCAAGAACACACCAGTGAGCACTGCTTAACCTAATTCTCCAGAATGTGCAGGCCAATGGGGGAAACCAAAACCATAAGCAGGTAATTAATTCTACAGTTGTGAAGCAAATGTGGTAATAAGGTTGAATCTGGAACATATTGGGAAGGTCTCTACTAAGCTGCAGAGTCAGGACAGGTTCTCAGAGGAATTTATGCTTGGCAGCTGTTCTAGTGGTACAGTTTTAGTTATTCCACTTTTTTCTTACTCTCTTTTCTAATTTAATTGAAGTACTTTAGCTCTCAACATCTGATACTATATTGCAGGTTTCTTTTACTCCAGACTTGCATAAATTCACAAAGTATGTAAAAATGAGACTACTCTTGTGTTATTTTTGTAATTTGTTAAGATTTCTTTATCCTTGACCTGGAGTCTCCTTCTAACTACTGCCCAATCCTCAATCTCTTCCCTCCCTTTCTAATCCAAACATTTCCCGCATGCATTTCTCTACTTCCTGACCATATTAAAGTTCCACAAATACAGCTTCTTTCTCCAACATTTTAATAACATTCTTCTAATTAAGGTCACCATTTAATACTTACTGTTAAAATACAAAGAGTAAGTTTTTCTTTCTTTTTTAAATTAGTTTCAGGTGTACAAAACAAGGTAATAGTTAGACAATTATCATTTATATCCCTCACACAGTGATAACCCCATCCCTGCATCTACTACTACTCTGACATCACATACAGCCATTACATTTCCACTGTCTCTATTCCTAATGCTGTACTCCACTTCTTGTACATATATATATATATATATATATATATATATATATATATATATGCAATTGTAGTTGACATTCCTTATTGTTCAGCTTCAGCTTCAGGTGTACAGTGCAGTGATCAGGCATCTACATCATCTCTGAGATGGTCTCCCTAATGAGACAAGTGCCCATTGGATACTGTACAAAATCTTTACAACATTATTGATTATATTCCACAAATTGACTTTCATATCCCCGTGGCAATCTTGTGGTTACTAATTGTGCTTTCTAATCCCCTCACCTTCCTCCTTATCCCCACATCCCCTCCCATCTAGCAACCCTCAGTTTTTCCTCTATGTCTTTGAGACTGTTTATGATTAGTTCATTCATTTATTCTTTGCTTTAGATTCCACATATAAGTGAGATCATATGGTATTTGTCTGACTTATTTCACTTAGCATAATGTTCTCTAGGCCCATCTATATTGTTGCAAATGGTAAGATTTCATTCTTCTTTAAGGCTGTGTAATACTCCATTGTATAAATATACCACAGTTTCTTAATTCAGTCATCTACCGATGGGCATTTCAGTTGTTTCCATGTCTTGGTTATTGTGTATAGTGCTGCAGTAAACATAGGGGTGCATAAATTTTTTCAAATTAGAGATTTGGATTTCTCTGGATAGATACCTAGGGGTGAATTGCTGAGTCATAAGGTAGATCCATTTTCAGATTATTGAGATAATTCCATACTGTTTTCCATAGAAGCTGCACCAATCTGCAATCCCACCAACAGTGCATGAGGGTTCGCTTTTCTCCACATCCTCGCCAGCGGTTGTTGTTTGTTGATTTATTGATGATAGCCCTTTTGACTGGGGTGAGGTGGTATCTCACTGTGGTTTTATTTACATTTCTCTAATGATTAGTGAGGTTGAGCATTTTTTCATATGTCTGTTTCCATCTGTATGTCCTCTTTAGAAAAATGTCACTTCGATTTTTACGTCACAAAATGGCGGCATGAGGAGAGCCTCTGTAAAGCTCCCCTGGAATTTACAACTAATTGAACAGCAATAGCTCCACAAAGGACTCCCTGCACAGCAGACAGGCAGGACGAGGAGGCCCATGACTGAATTCACCTAGAGGTGGGCGAATCGTGCAAGCAGGGAAGGAGGGAAGAGAGAAGTGCAGAGACGGAGCCGCGCGGGCACATGACAAAGACCTAGCTCGGTGCTCCGAGCTCACTGAAACTCAGAACTACCGCAGCTGTGGGAGAGGGAAGAACTCGGACTGCTAGGGCTCCGCTTATTGCCCACGGGGCTGAGGGGGCAGCATGTAGCACGGCTGAACCCAACGCTCACGGCAGAGACATCGGAGCAAAGACTTAGGGAAGAAGGCTGAAAATGGTGGTTTGAGCCCTAACTGCTGAGCACAGAATGGAAGCCTTGGGCACCGAAACTAGCCACCCCCTCCCTACCATCCCAGGGCTCCTCCTGCCCCCACACGCCCGGTACTGGGGGCGGAACAGTAGTAGTGTCAGATCAAAATAACAGAATATTTACTGTTCTGAGAACTGTGGACAACAGACACAGATTCGCAGACCAGCTGGTTCCGGCAGGGGGGAGGGAGCTGTGAAGGCGGGACCAGCTGTGGTTGTGGTCGCCACCATTGCTATGGGCTACCTCTCACAGCTCACCCTGCCTTGGCCCCACCTATCTGGGTGGATCCCTACAGGAGTAAAGAGAACTGCTGAAACATATGGGCTATGAATCTGGTGCAGGAAGAGCTTTGGAACTTCAAAACTCTCCACATACTCACAGGGACACTGTGCCCTGTGACCCAGGTGAACCATTAACAGAAGAGAAGCCCATCTCCCAAGAAAACCCCCATTGTGTGAGAAGCTGGAATAGTGCAGAGAAAATATAGCACTACAGTCTGAGAGAAAAAAAAGGCTGCAGTCGGAGAGAAAATAAAACATTCTACCAACAAGTACTAGAAAACAAAAGAAAGACCTCTTCCTTTCAACCTATTGCAGAAGCCACTCCTGTAGATGTCTAGGAAGAGAAATAATAAATCAGTAACTGCCAAAAATAACCAAGGCAACAAGACAGCTCAGAAAGAAAGTGAAAAGTCTCCAGAAAAGGAACTTAAAGATATGGAAATGTGTGACTTAAATGACAGAGATTAAGATTGCAGTGCTGAAATAACTCAGCAAGATGCAAGAAAAAACAGAAAAGCAGTATAATAAACTCAGAAACACAACCAAAGAACAACATGAGCAATTTACGAAAGAGATCAAAATTTAAAAAAAGAACCAAATAGAATTTCTGGAGATTAAGAACTCAATAGAAGAAATTAAGAATGAAATAACCAGCTTAGATAGTAGAGTTGACCACATGGAGGAAAGAATCAGTGACATCGAAAATAGAAACCTGGAAATGACACAAATAGAAGAAGAAAGAGACTTGAGACTTAAAAGAAATGAAAGAACTCTACAAGAACTTTCTGACTCCATCAGAAAGAGCAATATAAGAATAATGGGCATACCAGAAGGAGAAGAAAGAGAGAAGAGAACAGATAATATATTCACAAAAATTGTTGATGAGAACTTCCCAAACTTGTGGACAGAACTGGATCCTCAAATCCAAGAAGCAAATAGAACACCTAGTTACCTCAATCCCAACAGGCCTTCTCCAAGGTGCATTGTATTGAAGCTGTCTAAAATCAAGGACAAAGAAAGAATCCTCAAGGCAGCCAGGGAAAAGAAGACGGTAACCTACAAAGGAAAGCCCATTAGATTATTGTCAGATTTTTCAGCAGAAACTCTACAAGCTAGGAGAGAGAGGAACCAAATATTCAAACTTTGAAAGAGAGAAATTTTGAGCCAAGAATAATATATCCAGCAAAGATATCCTTTAGATATGAAGGAGGAATAAAGACCTTTCCAGACATACAGAAGATGAGGGAATTTTCTAATACACGACCTGCACTACAAGAAATACTAAAGGAGGCTATTCGACCACCATCAACAGGGACAATTTGTGGCAACCAAAACATAAAAAGGGGGAGAGAAAAGGCCTTAACTGGAATATGGGAATGGAGAAAGTAAGCATGCTGAAGAAAATGGAATACTCTAAATATCAAACTTTCTCTTACATAAACTTAAGGGTAACCACTCAAAAAAAATCCAGAATGGAAATATATACTGTAATAAAAGAAGAAACAGAGGGAAACATCATAGAATACCACCACACAAAAATAATAGACAACAATAAAAAGGCAAAGAAACAATGGAAGGAAACACAGCCTTCCCAGAAAACTAAAGATAGAATGACAGAAAATCCTCACATATCAATAATCACCCTAAATGTAAATGGACTGAACTCACCAATAAAAAGGCACAGAGTAGCAGATTGGATTAAAAAACAAAACCCAACCATATGCTGTCTCCAAGAAACAAATCTCAGATGCAAAGACAAGCATAGACTCAAAGTGAAAGGGTGGAAATTGACACTCCAAGCAAATGGTACCCAGAGAAAATTGGGTGTGGCTATAATAATATCAGATGACAGACCTCAGGGTGAAAAAGATAACAAGAGACAAAGATGAACATTTCATAAAGTTAAAGGGGACTATACAACAAGAAGAAATAACAGACATCAATATTTATGCCCCCAATCAGGGAGCACCGAAACATACCAAGCAACTACTAACAGAACTAAAGGGAGATATTGACCAAAACACAATTATGCTAAGGGACTTAAATACATCATTGACAACTATGGATAGATCATCCAAACAGAAAATAAATAATGAAACAGCAGCCCTAAATGACACGTTAGATGAAATGGACATAATGGACATGTATAGATCACTTCATCCTAAAACTTCAGACTATACATTCTTTTCCAGTATACATGGAAAATTCTCAAGGATAGACCATATATTGGGACATAAAATCAGCCTCAGCAAATTTAAGAAGATTGAATCATACCAAGCATATTCTCTGATCACAAGGCTTTGAAATTGGATAGCAACTGCAAAAAGAAAGCAGGAAAAAACACAAATACATGGAGATTAAATAAAATACTTTTAAAGAACGACTCAGTCAAAAAAGAAATTAGAGGAGAGATCAAAAGACACATAGGAACAAAAGACAATGAAAATACATCCTACCAAAATTTGGGGGATGCAGCGAAAACAGTTTTAAGAGGGAAATTCATATCATTACAGACCTGTATCAAGAAACAAGAAAAATCCCAAATAAATAACCGCATGTTACACCTAAAAGAACTAGAAAAAGAAGAACAAGTGAAACCCAAGGTCAGCAGAAGAAAGGAAATAACAAAAATCAGAGCAGAACTAAATGAAATAGAGAATAAAAGAGGATAGAAAAAATTAATGTGACAAAGAGCTGATTCTTTGAAAACATTAACAAAATTGACAATCCTTTGGCTAGACTCACTGAGATAAAAAGAGAGAAGACACTAATTAACAAAATCAGAAATGAAAAAGGGGAAGTTATCACAGACGCCACAGAAATACAAAGGATCATCCAAGAATACTATGAAGGACTATATGCCCCCAAATTCAATAACCTAGAAGAAATGGACAAGTTCTTAGACATATACAGCCATCCAAGGCTGAACCATGAAGAACTGGAAAATCTAAACAGACTGATCACCAGTAACGAAATTGAATCAGTCTTCCAAAACCTTCCCAAAAGCAAAAGTCCGGGACCAGATGGCTTCACTAGTGAATTCTACCAAACCTTCAAAGAGAATCTAATACCTATCCTGCTCAAACTCTCCCAAACAATTGAAGAAGAGACAGTACTCCCTAACTCATTTTATGAGGCCAACATTACCCTGATACCAAAACCTGGTAAGGACAACACAAAAAAGAACACTACAGACCAATATCTCTAATGAATACCGATGCAAAAATCCTAAATAAAATTCTAGCAAATTGTATACAACAATGCATTAAAAAGATTATTCATCATGACCAGTGGGGTTCATCCCCGGGGCACAAGGATGGTTCAACATCCGCAAATCCATCAATGGGATACATCACATAAACAAAATAAAGGACAAAAATCATATGATTATATCAATTGATGCAGAAACAACATTTGACAAGATACAGCATCCATTTATGATTAAAACACTTAATAAAATAAGTACAGAAGGAAAATACCTAAACATAATAAAGGCCATATATGATAAGTCCCCAGCTAAGCTCATAATTAATGGTGAAAAACTGAAGCCCTTTGCTCTACATTCAGGAACATGACAGGGATGTCCCATATAACCTCTGCTTTTCAACATAGTGTTGGAAGTCCTTGCCAGAGCAATCAGTCAAGAGAAAGAAATAAACGGTATCCAAATTGGGAATGAAGAAGTTAAATTATCTATCACTCTTTGCAGATGACATGATGCTATATATAGAAAACCCTAAAGACTCCACCAAAAAGCTATTAGAAACAATCAACGAAGACAGTAAAGTTGCTGGCTACAAAATCAACATACAAAAGTCCATTGCATTCCTATAACTAACAATGAAATCTCAGAAAAAGAAATACAAAAAACAATTCCTTTTGCAATTGCAGCAAAAAGAATAAAATACCTAGGAATAAACTTAACCAAGGATGTGAAAGACTTATATGCTGAAAACTATGACATTTTTGAAAGAAATTGAAGAAGACACAAAGAAATGGAAAGACATTCCATGCTCATGGATTGGAAGAATCAACATAGTAAAAATGGCCATATTACCCAAAGCAGTATACAGATTTAATGCAATCCCCATCAAAATCCCAATGGCATTTTTTAAAGAAATAGAACAAAAAATCATCGGATTTGTTTGGAACCACAAAAGACCCCGAATAGCCAAAGCAATCTTAAGAAAAAAGAACAATACTGGAGGTATCACACTTCCTGACTTTAGCTTGTACTACAGGGCTACAATCATCAAAACAGCATGGTATTGGCAGAAAATCAGACACATAGACCAATGGAATAGAATTGAGAACCCAGAAATAAAACCACATAAATATGGACAGATAATTTTTGACAAAGAAGCTAAAAACATACAATGGAGCAAAGACAGCCTCTTCAATAAATGGTGCTGGGAGAATTGGATAGCCACGTGCAAAAGAATGAAACTGGACTGCTATCTGTCACCATGTACCAAAATTAATTCAAAATGGATCTAAGACTGAAGCATAAGACCTGAAATAATAAACTGCATAGAAGAAAACATAGGTACTGAACCTATGGACCTTGGGTTCAAAGAGCATTTTATGAACTTGACTCCAAAGGTAATGGAAGTAAAAGCTAAAATAAATGAATGGGACTATATGAAACTTAAAAACTTCTGCACAGCAAAAGAAACCATGGACAAAATAAAGAGGCCACCAACTGAATGGGAGAAGATTTTTGCAAATAGTGCCTCCGATAAGGGGCTAATATCCAAAATATACAAGGAACTCTTGAAACTCAACAACGAAAAAACAAACAACCCAATTGAAAAATGGGCAGAGGACCTGAAGAGACATTTCTCCAAAGAGGACATACAAATGGCAAATAGACATATGAATAAATGCTCAACATCACTAATCATCAGAAAAATGCAAATAAAAACCACAATGAGATATCACCTCACCCCAGTTAGAATGGCTGTCATCAACAAGACAAATAGTAACAAGTTTGAAGATGCTGTGGAGAAGAAGTAGCCCTCATATACTGTTGGTGGGAATGCAGACTGGTGCAGCCATTATGGAAGGCAGTGTGGAGGTTCCCAAAAAATTACGAATAGAATTAACATATGACCCAGCAATTCCTCTCCTGGGTATCTACCCAAAAAATCTGAAAACATTTATGCATAAAGACACGTGTGCTCCAGTGTTCATTGCAGCTTTGTTTACGGTGGCCAAGACATGGAAACAACCAAAATGTCCTTCGATAGATGAATGGATAAAGAAGTTGTATATATACTCCATGGAATACTATTCGGTGGTAAGAGAAGATGATATAGGAACATTTGTGACAACAGGGATGGATCTTGAGAGTATAATGCTGAGCGAAATAAGTCAGACAGAAAAAGTAGACAACCACATGATTTCACTGATATATGGTATGTAAACCAAAAACAACAATAGAACAAGACCAACAAATGAGAAACAAAAACTCATAGACACAGACAATAGTTTAGTGGTTACCAGAGGGTAAGGGGGTTGGGGGTGGGAAATGAGGGTAAAGGGATCAAATATATAGTGATGGAAGGAGAACTGACTCTGGGTGGTGAACACAGAATGGGATTTATAGATGATGTAATACAGAATTGTACACCTGAAATCTGTGTAATTTCACTAACAATTGTCACCCCATAAATTTAAAAAAAAAAAGGAAAGAAAAATGTCCCTTCATGTCCTGTGTCCATTTTTTAATTGGGTTGTTTGTTTTTGTGGAGTTGAGTTGAGAGAGTACTTTATACATTTGGGATATTAACCCCTTATCGGATACATCATTGGCAAATATTTTCTCCCATTCAGTAGGATCCCTTTTTGTTTTATTGATGGTTTCCTTTGCTGCGAAAAGACTTTTTAGTTTTATGTAATCCCCCATGTTTATTGTTTCTCTTATTTCTTTACCGGAGGGGATATATCAGTAAAAATCTTACTCTGGGTAAAGTCTGTAAAGTTTCTTCCTATATTTTCTTCTAGGAGTTTTATAGTTGTAGATCTTATATTTAAGTCCTTAATCCATTTTGAATTTATTCTTGTATATGGTGTAAGCAGGTGGTCCATCTTCATATTTTTTGCATGTGTCTGGCAAGATTTCTCAGCACCATTTATTGAATAAACTATCTTTACCCACCGTGAAGTCTTGCTTCCATTGTGGTTGATTAAATGACCATATAGGCATGGATTTATTTCTGGGCTCTCTATTCTGTTCCATTGATCTATGTGTCTGTTTTTTATGCCAGTACCATGCTGTTTGGTTACTGTAGCCTTGTAGTATAATTTGATGTCAGGTATCGCATACCTCCCAATTTGTTCTTGTTTCTCAAGATTGCCAAGATTATCGGGTCTTGTATGAGTCCATATAAGTTTAGGTTTATACGTTCTAGTTCTGTGAAAAATGTCCTTGGTAGCTTGATAGGAATTGCATTGAATCTGTATATTGCCTTAGGGAGTATGGTCCTTTTAACTATATTAATTTTTCGTATCCATGAGCATGGCATGTGTTTTCATCTATTTGTATCTTTTTAATTTCTCTCTTCAGTGTCTTATAATTTTCTGAGTATGGAGCTTTTACTATTTTGGTTAAATTTATTCCCAGGTATTTTAGAGTTTTTGAAGCAATTGTAAATGGGATTGTTTTCTTTATTTCTCCTTCTGATTGTTTATTATTGGTATATATAAATGCAACTGATTTCTGAATATTAATTTTGTATCCTGCTACTTTACTAAATTAATTTACCAGTTCTAATATTTGTTTAGTGGAGTCTTTGAGGTTCTCTATCTGTACTATCATGTCATCTGCACACAGTTACACTTTTACTTCCTACTTACCAGTTTGGATGCCTTTTATTTCTTTTTCTTGTCTGATTGCTGTGGCTAGAACTTCCAGCACTATGTTGAATAGAAGTGGAGAAAGTGGGCAACCTTGCCTTGTTCATGATCTTAATGGGAATGGTTTTATCTTTTCCCCATTGAGTTTGATGTTAGCTGTGGGTTTATCATACGTGACCTTTATTATGTTGAGATATGGTCCCTCTATTCCCACTTTCTTAAGAGTTTTTGTCATAAATCGATGCTGGATTTTGTCAAATGCTTTTTCTGCATCTATTGATACGATCATATGATTTTTATTTTTCATTTTGTTAATGTGGTATATCACATTCATTGATTTGCGGATGTTGAGCCACCCTCGCATGCCTGGAATGAATCCCACTTGATCATGGTGTATGTTCTTTTTAATGTATTGCTGAATTCTATTCGCTAATATTTTGTTGAGGGTTTTTGCATCGATTTTCATTAGGGATATCGGCCTCTAGTTGTCTTTTTTAGTAATGTCTGATTTTTGAATCAGGGTGATAGTGGACTCATAAGAAGTGTTTGGGAGCCTTTTCTCCTTCTGGATTATTTGGAATAGTTTGAGGATAACAGGTGATAATTCTTTTTTGAATGTTTTGTAAAATTCACCTGTGAAGCCATCTGGTCTAGGGCTTTTGTTTGTTGGGAGCTTATCGATTACTGATTCAATTTCCCTGGTGGTAATCAGTCTATTCAGGTTTTCTGTTTCTTCTTTAGTTAGCATTGGAAGTTTGTATGCTTCTAGAAAATTGTCCATTTCTTCCAGATTGTCTAATTTGTTGGCATATAGTTTCTCATACTAATTGCTTAAATTTTTTTGTATTTCTGTGATGTCTGTTGTCACTTCTCCACTTTCATTTCTGATTTCATTATTTTGGATCCTCTCTCTCTCTCTTTTTGATGAATCTGGCTAAAGGTTTGTCAATTTTGTTTATCTTCTCTGAAAACCAGCTCTAGGATTCATTGGTATTTTGTAATTTTCTTTTTATCTTTATTGCATTTATTTCCGCTCTGATCTGTACTAGCTCCTTCCTTGCACTCCCTTTGGGCTTGTTTTGTTTTTCTTTTTCCAGATCCTTTAAGTGTGAAGGTAAAGTGTTGATTAGTGATTTTTCTTGTTTCTTTAGGTAGGTCTACATTGCTGTGAATTTCCCTCTTAAGACTGCTTTCACTGCATCCCATAGATTTTGTGTCATCACATTTTCATTTTCATTTGTGTCAAGATATCTTTTGATTTCTTCCTTGATTTCATGGTTGACCTATTCATTATTTAGTAACATGGTATTCAGCCTCCATGTATTTGTGTGTGTTGCAGTTTTTTTTTCTTGTAGTTCATTTCTAATTTCATAGCACTGTGGTCAGAGAAGACAATTGGTATGATTTCAATTTTCTTAAATTTATCAAGACTTGTTTACTGGCCTAACATGTGGTCTACTTTGGAAAATGTTCCATGTGCACTTGAGAAGAATGTGTGTATTCTGCTGCTTTGGTGTGAAATGTTCTGAAACTATTGATTAAATTCAACTGTTCCAATATGTCATTTAAAGCCATTATTTCCATATTGATTTTCTGTCTGGAAGACCTGTCCCTTGTTGTCAGAGAGGTGTGTTGGAGTCCCCTACTATGATGGTGTTACTGTTGATCTCCGTCTTTATGACAGTCAACATCTGTTTTATATAATTAGGTGCACCTATTTTGCATGCATAGATGTTTACTAGGGCTATGTCTTCTTGTAAGATCGATGCCTTTATTATTATGTAGTGCCCATCTTTTTCTTTTAATGTAGTCTTCATTTTAAAGTCTGTTTTGCAAGATATAAGTATTGCAACTCCAGCTTTGTTCTCATTTCCATCTGCATGGAATATCTTACTCCAACCTTTGCTTTCTGCCTGTGTGTGTCTTTTGATCTGAGGTGAATCTCTTGTATACAGCATATAGAAGGGTCTTGCTTTCTTATCCACTCAGCCACCCCATGTCTTTTGATTGGAGGATTTATCCATTTACATTTAAAGTGATTATTAATAGGTACATAGTTATTGCCATTTTTAAAATGTGTAGTTAGATTGTTTTTATCTTTCTTCTGTTTACAGAAGGGCTTTTAATATTTCCTGCAATGCTGGCTTGGTAGTAATAAATTCCTTTGTCTTATTCTTTTCTGGGAAGCTCTTCATCTCTCCTTCAATTTTAAATGATAGCCTTGTTGGATAAAGAAATTTAGGTTGTAGGCCTTTGTTTTCCATCACTTTGAGTATCTCCTGCCACTCTCTCCAGGCCAGCAATGTTTCTGTAAAAAACTTGTTTGATAGTCTTATAGGAGTTCCCTTGTATGTAACCCACCGTGTTTCTCTTGCTCCTTTTAGGATTCTCTCTTTGTCTTTAACCTTTGCCATTTTAACTATAGTGTGTCTTGGTGTGGACCTGTTTGACTTTATCTTGGTTGGAACTCTCTGCACTTCCTGGGTTTGTATGTCGGTTTCCTTCACCAGGTTAGGAAAGTTTTTAGACATTATTCCTTCAAATATGTTCTCGATCCCTTGCTCCCTCTCTTCGCCTTCTGGTATTCCTATGATGCGCATGTTGTTGCACTTGATGTGATCCCAGAGGTCTCTTAAACCAACTTCATTGTTTTTATTCTTTTTTCTATTTGTTGTTCTGTTTGGGTGATCTCTGCTAACTTGTCTTCTAAGTTGCTGATTCGATCCTCTTCTTCATCTAACCTTCTGGTAATTCCTTCAAGTGTGTTCTTTATTTCAGTTATTGTATTCTTTAGTTCTACCTGGTTGTTCATTATGATTTCTCTGTCCTTCTTTATGTTGTCACTAAGCTCCTTAAACATTCTTATTATCGGTATTCTTAACTCTGTATCTGATGGGTTGGTTACCTCTACTTCATTTGGTTCCAATTCTGGAGGTTTCTTCTGTTCTTTTATTTGGAACATGTTTCTTCGTTTCCCCATTTTGGCTGACTCTCTGTGTTTGCTTCGATGTATTAGGTAGATCACTTAGGGTTCTTGGTTTTTGCTAGGTTATCCTATGTAGTTTGTGTCCCTTGTATTTGACTTGCACCACTTCCTTCTTCTCCTGTGCTTGTGCTCCAAAGGTGACTCTTGTGTTGTGTATATTGTCCTGTTAAAGTTGATCTTTAATTGCTTTTGGCTTGTCAGTAGGTGGAATTGACTCCTAGGCTGACTGGGTGTGAGACTTGGCTCTGCCCACAGTGGATGATCTGTTGCGTGAGGGTTGACCGCTCAAATGAGGCTTGGCCCTTATGGAGTTTTGTGCCTGCAAAGAATTCCCTCTGGGTGTGTCACTGATAGGTCAGACCCCATAATACTCTGGTTTGGTCTGGAGTTTGGCTCTGGGTGTATTGAATCTTGTGCCTCTTGGGCTGGGCCCTGGTGTAGGGTAATTTCAGAACAAAGCAAATCACCAAGCACAACAACAACAACAACAGGAAAAAACAAATACACTCACACGTAAAAACAACCGACAACCCCCACTCAACACAGGCAAAAATATCAAAAACACAAAAACAAAACAAAACAATAAAAGCAGTACCAGTCTTGGCTTAAGCCCAGCAAGTAAGTACCAGGTTGTCCTATGCTGTATTATAGAGTTCTCTGCGTATTGTGCAGGCAGAGCCGGTCACTTGGTGCCCAGAATTACCCTGGGACTGGAGTTCTAGATAAGTGGGGCTATGGGGACTGGATGGTAGTTTTTACAAAGTCAGTGCAGTTTCTGCTCTTGCCTGTACATATGCGCACTGAGAGTAACACAGCCAGCCCTGTGACCAGGTCTCCTGAGTCTTAGGGCACTTCTTCCGTGTGTGTGTGTTTTTGTGTGTGTGTGTGTGTTTTTGTGTGTGTGTGTTTGTGGAGGGCGTGAGATTTCTGAGCTGCTGAAAGCCCCGAGCTGTGTCTGCTACCTGCTGTTGACCCCTGGGTGTGTCTCTGCAGTTCTCATTGCCCTGTCCTAGGTTGGCCAGAAAGGGTGGGGATTGGGGATGGAAGAGTATTCTCTCTCCCAGCCCAGCCATGTCACACTCTTCCCAGCTTCTTGCTTGGGTCACAGCTGCAAACCAGGTCCTCCCAGAGCCTGAGGCTACTGCTCCTCTGTAATCTGACATTACTCCTCAATTCAGGGGCTTTCTTGAGTCTCTGGAAGTGTGGGAGTAGGATTGGGAGAGTTGGGGGAGGGGCTTAGGTATAGTGTTTATGTCCTTTGTCCAACCTAGCGCCCAGCTGGAGGTCTCAGCTGAGGTTACTGCCTCAAAGGAACATTTGTGAAAACAGGGATGCCTCAAAGGAGAGATCAGCTGTGGGATGCAGGGAAAGAGCCCACCTCTTGGCTCTTGTGGTCTGTGTTCTTTCCTGGGGCCCCCTGCATCTCCGCAGCCCTGGGTGCGGGTCGCATCTCCACTCCACTCCCTTCCTTCTTCCACTGTTCGCCTAGTTTGCCCACCTTCAAGTAATCCACATCTGAATCTCTTAGCTGTTCTGTGTGATGAGCAGAGAGTCCTTTGATGGGTTATAGATGTTCAATTTGTGGTAAGTTCTGGAGGAGAACTCAAGAAGACCACCTCACTGCTGCCATTCCCATGACATCACCCCAAAGAGTACTTTTTTCAAATTTTTCCTTCTTGGAGACCACTGGTATATTTATTCTCTTTTGTTGCTGTAACAAATTACCATAACTTAGTGGCTTAAAACAACAGAAATTTACTATCTCACAGTTCTAAAGGTCAGAAGTCTGTCATGGTTCTTACTGGGATAAAATCAATGTCATCAGAGCTGCAGTCCTTATAGAAATGCAATGGAAGAATTCATTTCCTTGATTTTTCTAGATTCTACAGGGTGTCTGCATTCCTTGATCATTACTCTACAGAGGTGCCAAAAAAATGTATACACATTTTAAGAAAGAAAAAAAGTGTATTAAAATTTTAATACTCGATATATACCGCTAACAAAAGATAACTACAAGTCAGTTGTATGAGTTATTTTTGTCACCACCAATATTTTCAGATCATTTTGACCCCCTCTTCTGTCTCTTTCTCCCACTTTTAAGGAACCTTGTGATTACACTGGACCCACCTGAATAATTCAGGTAATCACTGTATATCAAAGCCCTTAATTTAATCACATCAGCAAAGTCCCCTTTACTCTGTAAAGTAGCTCATTACATGGTAGAGGGTAACACATTATAGTGTTTCTGGAGATTAGGATGTGGACATCTTTGGCAAGCCCCTATGCTGCCAGGCACAACTGGTAATTATTTTGCTTGAAACTATCTTTTCTATTGGTTTGTGTGACTCCATCTTCGCCTGCTTCTCCTCCTATCACTTTAACTATTTCTTCCATGTCTCCTTCCTTCATTCCTCATATTTTCCCACCATTAACAGTTGTAAATAAAGGTGAATACCTTCTATGCTTTCCTGATAACCTCAACAAGATTGCTGCTGCTAAAGAAAAGAGTGGGTGTGTGAATTGTCCTATGAACAGTAATTTCTCCCTCACTGTTGAGGTCTATTATATCCTTATTCATCAACAGGTAACATGAGAGCTAGTTTAGATTCCTCATTTTCCCTCATCATACCATACAATCGTTAGCCTCAAAGTAGATTTCATTTTAAGTCCAGTGCATGCTCTAAGAATGGCAGTTTTCTAGAATTTTAAGATTAGACAAAGTTGAAGTCCACCAAAACTGTTAAAGCCTGCAAATGAATTCAGCAAAGTTGCAACATACAAAATCAGCCTACAAAAATCAGTAGCATTTTTATACACTAACAACAAATCCAAACCGGTAATTAAGATAACAATTCCATTTATGATAGCACCAAAAGGAAGAAAATACTTAGCAATAAACTTAACCAAGGAAATGAAAGATTTGTACACTAATAAAATTAAAGTAGGCACAAAGGATTGGAAAGACAGCTCATGTTCATGTATTGGAAGAATTAATATTGTTAAAATGTTCATCATATTCAAAGTGATCTACAGAATCAATGTAATATCAAAATTTCAATGGGATTTTTCCACAGAAATAGAAAAAAAGTTCTCTAAAATTCATATGAGATCACAAAAGACACCAAATAGCCAAAGCGACTTGAGCAAGAAGAACAAAGCTAGAGGCATCACTCTTCCTATAAAAATACATTGCAAAAATACAGTTCAGCACACACAAAGCAATGGAACAGAATAGAGAGCCCCAAAATAAACTCACACATACATGGTCAACTGATATTTGACAAGGGTTCCAAGAATAGAAAATTGAGAAAAACAGTCTCTTCAAAAGTGGTGTTGGGGAAAAAATGTATATACACCTGCAAAAGAATGAAATTGGACCCTGACATTATACCATAAATAAAATCAACTCAAAATGGAGTGAAGAACTAATTGTGAAATGTGAAACAATAAAAGACCTAGAAGAAAACATAGGGAAAACACTTCTAGACATTGGCCTTAGCAATAAATTTTTAGATATGACATCCAAAATACAGGCAACTAAAGCAAAAATAGACAAATGGGATTATGTCAAACCAAAAATCTTATGCACAACAAAGAAAACGATCAACAAAATAAAAAGACAACATTTTTATTTTGTTGATTGTTTTCTTTGTTGTGTATATGGAATGGGAGAAAATATTTGCAAACTATGCATATTAAAAAATATAAGGGACTCTTACAACTTAATTACAAACTTTTTAAAAAGTTACATGGGCAAAGAACTCGAATAAACTTGTTTCCAAGAAAGACATATAATAGACCAATAGATAAATGAAAGGTGCTCAACATCACTAATTATCAGCAAAATGTAATTCAAAACTCACCTCTTTCTTGAGTGTCTTTACCTCATCCTCCATCATGGCAATGCTCTGTGTCACACATTGCTTCTGGTATGGCCATTTCTGTCAAATAAAAACATTACAGTGTGTCCTCATCTACCTTATTCACCAGATCTGGCACCGTGTGACTTCTGGCTCTTCCCCAAAGTAAAAACGACCATGAAAGGTAAACGTTTTGAATTGATTCAGGACATCGAGGCAGCATTGACAGCTTAACTAAAGACACTCACAAAAGAGGACTTCCAGATCTGCTTCAGAAAGTGGCAAGAATGATGGAATAAGTATGTTTTCCTTAAGACAAGAATGTTCACTTCATCAGTTTCATTCAGCACAGTACTGGAAGTCCTAGCCACAGCAATCAGACAAGAAAAATAAATAAAAAACTTCCAAATTGGAAAGCAAGAAGTAAAACAATCATTATTTTCAGATAACATGATACTATATACAAAGAATACTAAAGATTCCATCAATAAATAATTAGAACTGATAAATGAATTCAGTAAATTAGCAAGATACAAAGTATATAGTGTTCTACATGATGTGGGGGTTGCCATTTCCTGCTTCTATCTGACTGTTCGTAATACTGCTCATGGTTTTGTATTCTTTTGCTTTTTTGTTTCAGGTTGAATAGCCTCATTCAGTATTTCTTGTAGTGCAGTGTGTTAGAAAATTCCCTCAGCTTCTATATGTCTGGAAAGGCCTTTATTCCTCCTTCATATCTAAAGGATATCTTTGCTGGATATATTATCTTTGGCTCATAACTTCTGTCTTTCAATAGTTTGAATATTTGATTTCACTCCTTCCTGGCTTGTAGAATATCTGTTGGAAAATCTGATGATAATCTCATGGGCTTTCCTTTGTAGGATACCATCTTCTTTTCCCTGGTTGCTTTGAGGATTCTTTCTTTGTTGTTAATTTTTGACAGCTTCAATACAATGTGCCTTGGAGAAAGCCTGTTGGGATTGAGGTAATTAGATGTTCTATTTTACTTCTTGGATTCGAGGATCCAGTTCTTTCCACAAATTCGGGAAGTTCTCATCAACTCTGCATTTGTTTGAATATACTCTCTCTTCCCTTCTCCCTTTCTTCTCCTTCTGATATGCCCATTATTCTTATATTGCCCTTTCTGATGGAGTGGGAAAGTTCTTCTAGAGTTCCTTTATTTCTTTTAATTCTCAGGTCCCTCTTCTCTCTTCTTCCATCTGTGTTATTTCCAGATTTCTATCTTCGATGTCACTTATTCTTTCCTCCATCTAGTCAGCTCTGTTTACCAATCTCACAAGTTCATTCTTCATTTCTTTTATTGAGTTCTTACTCTCCAGAAATTCTACTTGGTTCTTTTTAAAAATTTCATTTCTCTGGTAAAATGTTCATTTTGTTCTTTTTTTAATTTATTGGGTTGACAATTGTTACTAACATTACATAGATTTCAGATGTACAATTCTTTATTACATCATCTATAAATCACATTGTGTGTTCACCACTCAGAGTCAGTTCTCCTTCCATCACCATATATTTGATACCATTTACCCTCATCTCCCACCCCCCACACCCCTTATCCTCTGGTAACCACTAAACTATTGTCTGTGTCTATGAGTTTTTGTTTCTCATTTGTTTCTCTTGTTTTTTGTTGTTGTTTTTGGTTTATATACCACATATCAGTGAAATCATATGGTTCTCTGCTTTTTCTGTCTGACTTATTTCGCTCAGCATTACACTCTCAAGATCCATCCATGTTGTAACAAATGTTCCTATATCATCTTTTCTTACCGCCAAATAGTATTCCATGGTGTATATATACCACAATTTGTTTATCAATTCATCTATCGAAGGACACTTTGGTTGTTTCCATGTCTTGGCCACCGTAAACAAAGCTGCAACGAACATTGGAGCACACGTGTCTTTATCTCTAAATGTTTTCAGATTTTTTCGGTACATACACAGGAGAGGGTTTGCTGGGTCATATGTTAATTCTATTCGAAATTTTTTGAGAAACCTTCACACTGCCTTCCATAATGGCTGCACCAGTCTGCATTCCCACCAACAGTGTATGAGGGTCCCTTTTTCTCCACAGCCTCTCCAAAACTTGTTACTATTTGTCTTGTTGATGATAGCCATTCTGACTGGGGTGAGGTGGTATCTCATTGTGGTTTTGATTTGCATTTCTCTGATGATTAGTGATGTTGAGCATTTTTTCATATTTCTATTTGCCATTTGTATGTCCTCTTTGGAGAAATGTCTCTTCAGGTCCTCTGCCCATTTTTCAATTGGGTTTTTTGTTTTTTTGTTGTTGAGTTTCAAGAGTTCCTTGTATATTTTGGATATTAGCCCCTTATTGGAGGCACTATTTGCAAAAATCTTCTCCCATTCAGTTGATGGCCTCTTTATTTTGTCCATGGTGTCTTTTGCTGTGCAGAATCTTTTAATTTTCATATAGCCCCATTCATTTATTTTAGCTTTTACTTCCATTGCCTTTGGAGTCAAATTCATAAAATGTTCTTTGAACCCAAGGTCCATGAGTTCAGTACCTATGTTTTCTTCTATGCAGCTTATTGTGTCAGGTCTTATTCTTAAGTCTTTAATCCATTTTGAATTAGTTCTGGTACATTGTGACAGATAGCAGTCCAGTTTCATTCTTTTGCACGTGGCTATCCAATTCTCCCAGCACCATTTATTGAAGAGGCTGTCTTTCTCCATTGTATGTTTTTTGCTTCCTTGTCAAAAATTATTTGTCCATATTTATATGGTTTTATTTCTAGGTTCTCAATTCTATTCCATTGGTCTATGTGTCTGATTTTCTGCCAATACCATGCTGTTTTGATGATTGTAGCCCTGTAGTACAAGCTAAAGTCAGGGAGTGTGATACCTCCAGTATTGTTCTTTTTTCTTAAGATTGCTTTGGCTATTCGGGGTCTTTTGTGGTTCCAAACAAATCTGATGATTTTTTGTTCTATTTCTTTAAAAAATGCCATTGGGATTTTGATGGGGATTGCATTAAATCTGTATATTGCTTTGGGTAATACGGCCATTTTTACTATGTTGAGTCTTCCAATCCATGAGCATGGAATGTCATTCCATTTCTTTGTGTCTTCTTCAATTTCTTTCAAAAATGTCTTATAGTTTTCAGCATATAAGTCTTTCAAATCCTTGGTTAAGTTTATTCCTAGGTATTTTATTCTTTTTGCTGCAATTGCAAAAGGAATTGTTTTTTGCATTTCTTGTTCTGAGATTTCATTGTTAGTATTTAGGAAAGTAATGGACTTTTGTATGTTGATTTTGTAGCCAGCAACTTTACTATATTCGTTTATTGTTTCTAATAGCTTTTTGGTGGAGTCTTTAGGGTTTTCTATATCTGCAAAGAATGATAATTTAACTTCTTCATTCCCAATTTGGATGCCTTTTATTTCTTTCTCTTGCCTGATTGCTCTGGCAAGGACTTCCAACACTATGTTGAAAAGCAGAGGTGATAGGGGACAGCCCTGTCATGTTCCTGAACATAGAGTAAAGGGCTTCAGTTTTTCACCATTAATTATGAGATTAGCTGAGGGCTGTCATATATGGCCTTTATTATGTTAAGGTATTTTCCTGCTATACCTATTTTATTAAGTGTTTTAATCATAAATGGATGTTGTATCTTGTCAAATGCTTTTTCTGCATCAATTGATATAATCATATGATTCTTGTCCTTTATTTTGTTTATGTGATATATCACATTAATGGATTTGCATATCTTGAACCATCCTTGTGCCCCGGGGATGAACCCCACTTGGTCATGATGAATAATCTTTTTAATGCATTGTTGCATTCGATTTGTTAGAATGTTATTTAGGATTTTTGCATCGGTATTCATCAGAGATATTGGTCTGTAGCTTTCTGTTTTTGTGTTGTCCTAACCAGGTTTTGGTATCAGGGTAATGTTGGCCTCATAAAATGAGTTGGGGAGTACAGTCTCATCTTCAATTTTTTGGAAGAGTTATAGCAGAATTTGTATTAGATCCTTTTTAGAGGTTTGGTGGAATTCACTAGTGAAGCCATCTGTCCTGGACGTTTGCTTTTGGGAAGGTTTTGGATGACTGATTCAATTTCGTTACTGGTGATCGGTCTGTTTCGATTTTGCAGTTCTTCATGGTTCAGCCTTTGAAGGCTATATATTTCTAAGAACTTATCCATTTCTTCTAGGTTATTGAATCTGGTGGCATATAGTCCTTCATAATATTTTTGGATGATCCTTTGTATTACTGTGGTGTCCGTGATAACTTCCACGTTTTCATTTCTGATTTTGTGAATTAGTGTCTTCTCTCTTTTTATCTTAGTGAGTCTAGCCAAGGGTTTATCAATTTCGTTAATATTTTCAAAGAACCAGCTCTTTGTCACACTAATGTTTTCTATCCTCTTTTTGTTCTCTATTTCATTTAGTTCTGCTCTGATTTTTGTGATTTCCTTTCTTCTGCTGACCTTGGGTTTTACTTGTTCTTCTTTTTCTAGTTCTTTAAGGTGTGATATGTGGTTATTTATTTGGGAGTTTTCTTGTTTCTTGAGATAGGCCTGCAATGGTATAAATTTCCCTCTTAAGAGTGTTTTTGCTGCATCCCAAAAATTTTGGTAGGATATATTTTCATTGTCATTTGTTTCTATGTATCGTTTGATCTCTCCTCTAATTTCTTCTTTGACCCAGTCGTTATTTAAAAGTATGTTGTTTAATCTCCGTGTATTTGTGTTTTTTCCTGTTTTCTCTTTGCAGTTGGTATCCAATTTCAAAGTCTTGTGATCAGAGAATATGCTTGGTATGATTTATTTCTTCTTAAATTTGCTGAGGTGATTTTTTGTCCCAATATATGGTCTATCCTTGAGAATGTTCCATGTACCCTGGAAAAGAATGCAGTCTGATGATTTAGGGTGAAGTGCTCTTACATATGTCAATTATGTCCATTTCATCTAATGTGTCATTTAAGGCTGCTATTTCGTTATTTATTTTCTGCTTGGATGATCTATCCATAACTGTCAATAATGTATTTAAGTCCCCTAGTATAATTGTGTTTTGGTCAATTTCTCCCTTGAGTTCTGTTAGTAGTTGTTTGGTATATTTCGGTACTCCCTGATTGAGGGCATAAATATTGATGACTGTTATGTCTTCTTGTTGTATACTCCCCTTTACCATTATGAAATGTCCATTTTGTCTCTTGTTATCTTTTTCACCCTGAAGTCTGTTTCATCTGATATCATTATTGCTACACCTGATTTTCTCTGGGTACCATTTGCTTAGAGTGTCAATTTCCACCCTTTCACTTTGAATCTATGCTTGTCCTTGTAGCTGAGATGTGTCTCTTGGAGACAGCATATGGTTCGGTTTAATTTTTTGATCCAATCTGCTACTCTGTGCCTGTTTGTTGGTGAGTTCAGTCCATTTACATTTACGGTGATTATTGATATGTGAGGATTTCCTGTCATTCTATCTTTAGTTTTCTGGTAAGGCTGTATCTCCATTGTTTCTTTGCCTTTTTGTTGTTGTTTTCTATTATTTCTGTGGGGCGGTATTCTATGATGTTTCCCTCTGTTTCTTCGTTTATTACAGTATATATTTCAGTTCTGGATTTTTTTTTTTTTTTTTTTTGAGTGGTTACCCTTAAGATTATGTAAAAGAAAGTTCAATATTTAGAGTATTCCATTTTTTTTTAGCATGCTTACTTTCTCCATTCCCATATTCCGGCTCAGGCCTTTCCTCTCTCCCTCTTTATGTTTGGTTGCCACCAATTGTCCCTGTTGATGGTGCTCAAATAGCCTTCTTTAGTATTTCTTATAGTGCAGGTCGTGTATTAGAAAATTCTCTCAGCTTCTGTATGTCTGGAAAGGTCTTATTCCTCCTTCATATCTAAAGGATATCTTTGCTGGATATATTATTCTTGGCTCAAAATTTCTCTCTTTCAAAGTTTGAATATTTGGTTCCTCTCTCTCCTAGCTTGTAGAGTTTCTGCTGAAAAATCTGATGATAATCTAATGGGCTTTCCTTTGTAAGTTACCGTCTTCTTTTCCCTGGCTGCCTTGAGGATTCTTTCTTTGTCGTTGATTTTAGACAGCTTCAATACAATGCACCTTGGAGAAGGCCTGTTGGGATTGAGGTAACTAGGTGTTCTATTTGCTTCTTGGATTCGAGGATCCAGTTCTGTCCACAAGTTTGGGAAGTTCTCATCAACAATTTGTTTGAATATATTCTCTGTTCCCTTCTGTCTTTCTCCTCCTTCTGGTATGCCCATTATTCTTATATTGCTCTTTCTGATGGAGTCAGAAAGTTCTTGTAGAGTTCTTTCATTTATTTTAAGTCTCAAGTCTCTTTCTTCTTCCATCTTTGTAATTTCCAGGTTTCTATTTTTGATGTCACTGATTCTTTCCTCCATGTGGTCAACACTACTACCTAAGCTGGCTATTTCATTTTTAATTTCTTCTATTGAGTTCTTAATCTCCAGAAATTCTATTTGGTTCTTTTTTAAAATTTCGATCTCTTTTGTAAAATGCTCATGTTGTTCTTTGATTGTGTTTCTGAGTTCATTAAACTGTCTTTCTGTGTTTTCTTGCATCTTGTTGAGTTTTTTCAGAACAGCAATCTTGAATTCTCTGTCATTTAAGTCACATATATCCATATATTTAAGTTCCTTTTCTGGAGAATTTTCACTTTCTTTCTTAGCTGTCTTGTTGCCTTGGTTATTCATTGCAATTACTGATTTATCATTTCTCTTCCTAGACATCTACTGGAGTGGCTTTCGCAACTGGTCGATAGCAACAGGTCTTTCTTTTGTTTTCTAGTATTTGCTGGTAGAATGCTTTATTTTCTCTCCGACTGCAGCCTTTTTTTTCTCTCTCACACTGTAGTGCTATGTTTTCTCTGCACTATTCCAGCTTCTCACACAATGGGGGGATTCCCTGGGAGACAGGTTTCTCCTCTGTTAATAGTTTGCCTGGGTAACAGGACGCAGTGTCCGTGTGGGTATGCAGAGTGCTTTTGAAGTTCCACAGCTCTTCCTGTACAAGATTCAGAGCCCGTATGTTTCAGACATTCTGTTTACTCCTGCAGGGATCCGCCCAGATAGGTGGGGTCAGGGGCGGGGTGAGTTGTGAGAGGTGGCCCAGAGCAATGGCGGCCACCACCACCACAGCCGGTCCTGCTTCCACAGCTTCTTCCCTTTTGCCGGAACTAGTTGGGCTGTGAATCTGTGTTTGTGGTCCACTGTTCTCAGAACAGCAAATATTCTGTTCTTTAGATCCGACACTGCCACTGCTCCACCTCCAGCACTGGGCAGGTGGGGGCAGGGCCAGCTCCGGGAGGGTAGGGAGGGGGCGGCTAGTCTCAGTACCTAAGGCTTCCATTCTCTTATAGGCAGTGAGGGCTTAAACTACTGTTTTCAGCCTTCTTCCCTCAGTCTTTTCCCCGAGGTCTCTGCCATGAGCATTGGGTTCAGCCATGTTATATGCTTCCCCCTCAGCCCTGTGGGCCATAAGCAGAGCCCCAGCAGTCTTAGTTCTTCCCTCTCCCACAGTTGCAGCTGCTCCAGGATGCAGTGAGCTCGGAGCACTGAGTTAGGTATGTATCCTGCACTGGCGCGGCTCTGTCTCCACACTTCTCCCTTCCCTTCTCCCCAGCTCATGCGATTTGCCCACCTTTAGGTGAATTCAGTAGTGGGCCTCTTCTTCTTGCCTGTCTGCTGTGCAGGGAGTCCTTTTTGGAGTTATTGTCATTCAACCAGTTGCAAATTCCAGGGGAGATTTACAGAGGCTCACCTCACACTGCCATTTTGATGACATCTCTCATTTTGTTCTTTGGCTGTGTTTCTGAGTTCATTATACTGCTTGTCTGCACTTTTTTTTTTCATCTAGTTGAGTTGTTTCAAAAATGCAATCTTGAATTCTCTGTCATTTAAGTCACGTATTTCCATGTCTTTAAGTTCACTTTCTTGAGACTTTATTTTCTTTCTGAGCTTTTTTGTTCTGAGCTGCTCACCTTGGTTATTCATGGTAATTAATGAATTATTATTTCTCTTCCTAGACATCTACAGGAGTGGATTCCACAACAATTTGATAGGAAGAGGTTTTTCTTTTGTTTTCCAGTAGGTGTTGGTAGAATGTTTTATTTTTTCTCTGACTGCAGTCTTTTGTCCTCTCTCACATTGTAGTGTTATATTTTCTCTGCACTGTTCTGGCTTCTCACACAGTGGGGGAGGGCATTCCCTATAAGGTGGGCTTCTCTTCTGCGAGCAGGTCACATGGATCACAGGGCACTACCTCCATGGGTGCGTGGGGGGAATGTGAAGAGCTTCTGAAGTCTCAAAGCTCTTCCTGCACCAGTTTCAGAGCCTGTGTGTTTCAACAGCTCTGTTTACCCTTGCAGGGATCTTCCCAAATAGGTGGAACAGGATCAAGTAGGGTTGTGAGTGGTGGCTCTGAGCAATGGCAGCGACCAGCAGCACAGCCTGTCCTGCACTCAGGACTCCCTCCCCTTCACTGGTACTAGTTGGGTTGAGAGTCCATGGCTGCAGGGCTGCAGTTCTCAGAACTGCAAATATTATGTTCTTTTGATGTGACCTGCTACTCTTCCACTTCTAGCATTGGGAGGGTGAGTTGGGGAGAGCTCTGGGAGGCTGCAGTGGAGTCACCTAGGCTCTGTGCCTATGTCTTCTGTCCTCTGCTTGGCAGTGAGGGCTTAAACCATCATTTTCATCCTTCTTCCTTCAGCCTTTGCTCTGAGGTTTCTACTGTGAGCATTGGGTTCAGCTGTGTTATATACTTATTCCTCAGGTGGGACTGTGCACCATAAAAGGAGTGCTAGCAGTCCAAGAGTTTCCCTCACTCATGACTGTGGTAGTTCTGGCATTCAGGGAGCTCTGAGCTCCAGTCTGTCTCCTGCAATAGCCCCCACGCAGCCCATGTCTCTGCCCTTCCCCCATTCCTCCCCCCCCCACCCAGTTTTCCCACACTGAGATGATTTCCAGCATATCTCTTAGTCTTGCCTGTCTGCTGTGCAGGGAGGTTTTTGGAGAATTATTGTTGTAAATTCCAGTGGAGATTTTAAGAGACTCATGCCACCATTTCTGTGATGTAATCTGGACAAACTGCTTCTAAAGTTCATTTGGAAAAGTATCATGTCTTGAAATGCCAAGACTTCTCTGAAGAAGAAAAATGTTGGAGAAGTGACACTATCAGATACAAAGATTTAATACAGAGCTACAGTAATTATAATCAACATAGTGTACTATTGGCATAAAAATACACAAATAAATCAATGGAAAAAATAGTATAATCCAGAAATAGTACCACACATATGTCTACAACTTATATTTGACAAAGGTGCAAAGGAAATATAGTATAAAAATGATAGACTTCAAAAAATGCTGTTGGAACAACGGAACATCCATATGCAAAATAAAAAATTTAATAAATTAATAAACTATAAAGCTTTGATTTATGGCACTCCCTATCTACTAGTTAACTCAAGAGGAGTTACAGAACTAAATTCAAAATCTAAAACTAAAGCATCCAGAAATAAACATAAGAGAAACAGTTTTATGAATTTGGGTTAAGCAAATAATTTCTAGATATGAAACCAAAAGAATATTCCATAAAAAAACACAAATTGATAAATTGCATGTCATCAAAATTAGAAACTCTCGCTCTCTTAAATATATTGTTAAAAATTAAAAAAATAAGTCAAAGAGTAGAGTGCATATTTTCAAAGCATATAGCTAATAAAAAACATGTGTCCAGAAAATATAAAGAACACAATGTTCAATAATAAAGAGACAATAAAACTCAATGTTTCAAATAGGCAAAAAACTTAACAGATGGCTCACCAAGAACATAACACAGATGGCCAAAAACATGAGAAAACATGTTCACCTTAAAAGTCATTAGGAAAATACAAATTAAAAGTACAATGCAATACCACTACACATTTACTATTGTAGTTAAAAATTTAAAAGGCTGTAAGACATATTAAAGGATTTTGTGTCATAGCCAAGCGATATTTATTCCTGGAATGCAAGGATAGTTCAAGATATGAAAATCAATTTACATAGTACAACACTTTAACAGAGTGAAGGGGGTAGAACTCACATGATTATCTCAATTGATACAGAAAAGCACTTGAGTATATTTAACACCATTCATGATTATAAAAAGTAACAAAATTGTAATAGAAGGACATTTACAAAAAATATTAAAGGATATATGTCCCACAGCTACCATGATACTCAATGGTAAAGACTGGAAGCTTTCCCCCTAAAATCAGGAATAAGTCAAAGATGTCCACTTTTGCCACTTCTATTTAATACAGTGTTGGAAGTTCAGGATGGAGCAATTAGGAAAAAAAGAACAGAAATAAAATGCATCCAAATTAGAAAGGAAGAAATAAACTATGTTGGTTTGCAGATGACATGGCCTTTTATGAAAAAAAAGAAAGAAAGAGAGAGAGAAAGAAAGAAAGAAAGAAAGAAAGAAAGAAAGAAAGAAAGAAAGAAAGAAAGAAAGAAAAACACATAAAGATCATACACACACACACACACACACACACACACACTGTAAAACACAATAAATAAATATGGCAAAGTTACAGGCTACAAGATCAGTGATGTTTCTATACACTAACAATGAATAGTCTGAAAAGAAAATTAAGAAACAGTTCCATTTAAAATAGAATCAAAAAGAATAAAATGCTTAGGAATAAACTTGACCAAGGAGGTAAATAACTTATATACTAAATATTATACAATATTGCTGAAAGAAATTAAAGAAGACATAAATAATGGAAAGATCCTATATTCATCTATTAAAAGACTTAAAATTGTTCAGCTCAATACTATGGAAAGTGATAGTATTTACACATTCAATGAAATCCCTATCAAAATTCCAATTACATTTTTTTTTTTTTTAGAAACAGAAACAATCAAAAATTCATATGGCGTATCAAGCATTCTGAATAACAAAAAACAATCTTGAAAAAGAAAAATGTTAGATATCTCATGCTTCTTGATTTCAAAACTGACTACAAAGCTACAGTAATTAAAACCATATGGTACTAGAATAAAGACAAACAAATGGAATAGAATAGAGAGTCCACAAATAAATTCACACATATACATACAGTCAACTGATCCTTTACCATAGGGTGACAAGTATCCAAAACCATTCACTAGGGAAAGAAGTCTTTCAACAAATGGTGGGAAAACTGGATATCTACATGTGGGAAAAAAAATACTACATTTTTACCTCACATCCTATATTAAAATTCACTCAAAAAGGAAACAGAGGGAGAAGATTTGTGACGTTGGATTTATCAATGACTTCTTGGATATGACACCAAAACACAGGCAACAACAACAACAAAATATAAAAATAGTATTTCATCAAAATGGATAATTTTTGTGCATTAAAGGACACTATCAACAAAATGAAAAAGCAACTCACAGTATAAGAGAACATATTTACAAACCATATATCTGATAATGGATTACTACCCAGAATATATAAATAACTTTAAAAATTCAATAACAAAACAAAACTATTCAAAAATGGACAAAGACTTGAATAGAATTTTCTCCAAATAAGATATACAAATGGTCAACAAGAACATGAAAAGATGCTCAACTTCAACAGTCATTAGGGTAATGCAAATCCAAACTGCAGTAACATACCACTTCATACCAATTAAGATGGAAATTAATATAATAATAATAATAATAATAACAATAACGTATTGGTGAGGATGTGGAGAAATGAAAACCCTTGTGCATTGCTGGAGGAAATCTGAAATAGTGCAACCACTATGAAAGGCAGTTTGGAAGTTCTTCAAAAAGTTAGAATTACCATATGACCCAGCAACTGCACTTGTAAGTATATACTCATAAAAATGGAAAATATCTTTGTCTTCAATTTCTTTTAATGATGTCTTGTAGTTTTCAGTGTTTAGGTCCTTCACATCCTTGGTTAAGTTTATTCCTAAGTGTTTTATTCTTTCCATTATAATTGCAAAATGAATGTTTTTCATTTCTTTTTCTGAAATTTCATTGTTAGTTTATAGGAACACAATGGATTGTTGTATATTGATTTTGTATCCTGCAACTTCATTGTATTTGTTTATTGTTTCTAATAGTTTTTTGGTGGAGTCTTCTGGGTTTTCTATATAAAGAATCATGTCATCTGAAAAAAGTGATAATTTGACTTCTTCATTCCCAATTCGGATGACTTTTATATCTTTCTCTTGCCTGACTGCTCTGTAAGACTTCCAGTATTATGCTAAATAGCAGCAGTGATAGTGGACACCCTTGTCCTATTGCTGATCTTGAAAAAAAAGCTTTGAGTTGTTCACCATTGAGTATATTAGTTGAGGGTTTGTCATATATGACTTTTATATTGAGGTTTCTTTTGTTGTATACCTGTTTTATTGAGGGTTATAATCACAAATGGATGTTGTATTTTCTTGAATGCTTTTCCTGCATTTATTGGTATGATCACATGATTTTTATAGTTTTCTTTATTAATGTGGTGTATTACAATGATTGATTTGTGTATGTTAAACCATCCTTGCATCCCTGGAATGAACACCACTTGATTGTGATGTATTATCCTTTTAATGCGTTGTTGTATTCAATTAGTTAGTATTTTGTTTAGGATTTTTATATCTGTATTCATCAGAGATATTGATTAGTAGTTTTCTTTTTTGTGTTTGTTGTCTTTGCCAGGTTTTGGTATCAGAGTAATGTTGGCCTCATAAATAAGTTAGAAAGTGTTGCCTCTTCTTCAATTTTTGGAAGAACTTGGGAATGATAGGTATTAAATCTTAAATCTTATTTGAATGTTTGGCAGAATTCACTAGTAAGGTCAACTGATCCTGGACTTTTACTTTCAGGGAAGTTTTTGATAATTGTTTCAATTTCCTTACTGTTGATTAGTTTATTTAGATTTTTCAGTTCTTTGCAATTCAGTCTAGGAAGGTTATTTATTTCTAAGAACTTGTCCATTTTTTCTAGGTTATTGAATTTCATGGCATATAGTCTTTCATATTGTCCATTGTAACCTCTCTTACTTCATTTCTGATTTTGTTATTTGAATCTTTCCTCTTTTTTGCTTTTTTTAGTCTAGTCAGAGGTTGTCTATTTTATTAATCTTTTCAAAGAATGGCATAACAAATATCCAACAGATATATGAAAAGATGCTCAACTTCACTAGCTATTAGGGGAATGCAGATAAAAACCACAATTAGATACCACCTCACACCTGTTAGAATGGCTATTATCAACAAGACAAGTAATAACAAGTCTGAGAGACTGTAGAGAAAAAGGAACTCTCATACACTGCTGGTAGGAATGTAAATTGGTGCAGCCACTATGGAAAACTGTATGAAAGTTCCTCAAAATATTAAGAATAGACTTAGCATATGACTCAACAATCCCCCTTCTGGGTATCTACCCCCAAAATTTGAAAAATTTATTCATAAATGTATATGTATCCCTATGTTCATTGCAGCATTATTCACGGTGGCCAAGACATGGAAACAACCAAAGTATCCTTTGATAGATGATGGACAAAGAAGATGTGGTACACACATACAATGGAATATTACTCTTCCATAAGAAAAGGTGAAATACTGCCATTTGCAACAGCGTGAATGGATCTTGAGAATATCATGCTAAACATAGTAAGTCAGACAGAAAAAGTAACTCATGTGGGATAAGAGAACTGAAAGCAAGAAGGAACAAACAAGAAAATAAACAAAAACTCATAGACACAGACAGCAGAATGGGGCTTATCAGATAGAAAGTGGGGTGGGGAGAAGTAGAAAAGTTTAAAAGTTGTCAAATATATGGTGATGGAAGGAGACTTTGGGTGATGAACACACAATGTAATATATAGATGATATATTATAGAATTGTACACTTGAAACCTATACAATTTTATTAACTAATGCCAACCCAATAAATGTAGTAAGTTTTTTTAAAAAGAATGGAAAACAATGTCTTGAACTGATATTTATACACCAGTGATCAGAGCAGCATTATTCACAATACTCACAAGTTGGAAACACCTCAAAAGTTCATATACAGATGATTGGATAAACAAAATGTAGTATGTATATATATATATATATAATAGAATATTATTCAGACTTAAAAGGAAGGAGATTCTGACACACGTTATAACATGGATAAGTCTTCAAGACATTAAGGTAAGTGAAATAAACCAGTCACAAGAAGACAATACACACACAATATAACTCCACTTATACAAGTTATCTAGAGTAGTCTAATTCTTAGTAACCAAAACTAGAACAGTGATTGCCAGGGGCTGAAGGCAAGGGAAATGAAAAGTTAGTGTTTAGTGAGCACAGATTTCAGTTTGGGAATATGAAAACTGTGAAGATGGATAGTGGTTCTAGTTGTTCAACAAAATGAATGGACTTAATACCACTCACTATGGACTAAATTGTGTCCTCCCCAAATTCATATCTTGAAACTCTAATCCCCAATGTGACGGTAGTTAATCTGTTAATTAGGTTTAAATGAGGTCATGAGGGTTGAGTTCCCATGATGGAAGTAGTGTCCTTATAAGAAAAGTAAAAGAAAAATACCAGAGCACTCTCTCCTCCCACCCCTACAAGTGTGGACACAGCATGAAGCTGGCTGCAAGCCAGAAAGAGCTCTCTCCCTGAGGGACTGAAGTGTCTGGCACCTTGATGTTGGACTTTCCAGTGTCCAGAACTGTGAAAAATTAATTCCAGTTGTTTAAATTACCTAGTCTATGGCATTCAGTTATAGTATCCCAAACAAACTAATAGAACACTGAACAGCACACTTAAAAATGGTAAAAATGGTAAATTTTGTTATGTATATTTTACCACAATAAAAAAAAAGAAAAGGAGTGAAGCAACTGGAATTCTTCCACAATTTTATACTACTACTTTGGGAAATAGTTTGACAGTTTTAAAAATAACTAACCACACATCTACCATTTGATCCAGCTATTACATTCCCCCCCTAAAAAAAAACAGCATATATCTTTATAAACAAATATTCACAGCAGCTTTATTTTTAATAGCCAAAAATTCGAAATAATCCAAAAACCCATAAACAGGTGACTAGTTAAGCAAATTGAGATATTTTCATATGGTGCAATATTACTTGGCAATAAAAAGGAATGAAATAATGATACGACAACATGAATGAATCTCAAAATAATTATTCTAAGTGAAAGAAGACAGACTAAAAGAGAATGTATATAATAATAGTCCTTTTATATAAAAACATGGAAAGTAAAGTTAATGAATAGTGACAAAACAGATAAGTTGTTGTCTGGAGAAGAGGATGCATGGAGGGATACACAGTTTACCATGAAAAACAGGAAACTTTGGGAGGTAATAAATACCTTTATTCTCTTGATGGTGAGGTGGTGTTTTTAGTGTGTGCACTGGTCAAAAGAAATCCAATTGTACAGTTTACGTATGTTCAGATTATTGCACGTCAATTATACCCACACATACCTGTTAAAATGCTATCAGAGGCATGTTCATCTTTCTCTTTCACACGAGTCTTCATACTATTTTTCCAACTCACCATGAACAGTTTTGCTTCAGGCCCTTTGCATCTACATGACTCACATGTTTGCTTCCTTCAGGCATTTACTCATATTTTACTTCCTCCTTGAGCCCTCCTATGTTTCCTGTTCATGTTGTAAAAAATCACTTAGTGGCTTAAAAACATCACAAACTTATTCTTCTACAGTTCTGGAGGTCAGAAATCCAAAATGAGTTTAAGGGGCTAAATAAAGTCAAGGTGTTAGCAGTGCTGGTTACTTCTGGAGGCTCCAGGGGAGAATCTGCTCCTTGACTCTTCCAGCTTCTAGAGGCTCTCAGTGTTCTTTGACCCTGGATACATGTCTTCATTTTCTGCTCCCATCATCACATTGCCACCTTCTCCTCCATTCGTCCTCTTACCTCCCTCTTATAAAAGGACCTTTGTGATTGCATTTATTGCCCACTCAGGTAATCAAGGATGATCTCCCCCATGTCAAGGTCTGCAGAGTCCTCTTTGCCAAAGAAAGCAGCATATCCCCAGGTTCCATGCATTAAGATGTGGACATCTTTTATTTTTTTTTGGGGGGGATGCATTATGCAGCCTCCTATGCGTCCTTGTGCACCCTATCCAGAATCTTAATACCCTTCAAACATTATATCTTCCTATATCTGCTAGAATTTTTACTGTTTTCCTTTGGCATTTTCAACTATCTAAAATATAATGTATTTTACTCATTTATTATGTGTCTTTCCTAGTAAACTCTAAACTCTGTGAAGGCAATGATTTGTTTTGTCCACTACTGTATTTCCTAGTGCCTGGAAAAAAATGTACATATTCAATAAATGATCATTGAATAAGAGATGTCTCAGTGAACATCACACATGCCTTGCTTCCCATATTTCCTCTATCCACTCAGAATATCAAAGAGTGGGTACTCTTGCTGATTAAAATCTGTATGGAGACACTAGTCATTGACCCAGAGACTGTTGAGGGTAATTTAGAAAATAGGGTAATTTAGTTATCTCCCAAATTATAATACTTTTATGCCAGCATCATGAGGATAATCACGTCATGTGATATTTTGAAAAATGTGGGGTCTGAAAAGTGACAGTGCCATTAATTACAGCAGTGGTTGGAATTAACTCCAAGTATTGCCTCAAACGCCCCCTCATACCCCAACTTGACCAGAAGCTTTCAGAGGGTGAGACCTCATGTTTGCTTTTCTTTGACACTGTTTTTCTGTAAGAGTTCAGTGAACACTGAATGAATGGAATCAAATTCAACTCTAAATCCCTTGCTCATTCTTCATTCTAATAGGATAGATTTATGTTTAAATTTTAATGTTGTCTTTTTAAATAGATTTAACATTTTATGAGAACTTTGCAAACAAAAGACTGCGCAAGTTACAAATGATGTTTTTGGATTTTTCCCTAACAGATTGGGCCATATTATTGATATAAAAGTATATTTTCACCCCAAAATTGGTTAAAAAAAACTAGTAACCAAAATTTTAACCCAAGGTTTTAGAGCGGATAGTCTCCTACGTTCCTCAAGGTTAAATGCAAACTTATCCCCAAAAAGGCTTACTGGGGAAGGGTACTAAAATGCAAACAAAACTAGATTTTCAGAATGAAGAAATGGTGTCTAAAATTTAGTATTTATGGAGCACTTACATGCACCAAACCTTCTGCAAAGCACTTCACACACTTAATCTCTTTTTGCTATTAAGAAAGCTGAGGTTCAGAGTGGTAATGTACACAGCCCACTGGACCCCCAAACCATGCTATTTCCACCATCTCATAATGACACCAAAAGTGAGGAAAAGCCCTTGGGAAACAGCAAAGGATTATGAATTGTTAGTTGTGATGAGGATGATAATAATGAAAATAATAATAATGTGAAGAAGTCCTCATAAAGCTGCCTTCTCATTTCCACTGAGTCATGCCACTGAATCAGTTTCCTATCTAAATTTGTAACTTCATCTTTGTCTTATTTATTGACTCCTTCATCAGTGGATAATCACTTAGCTACAGAATAACGTTGACAATGCACAATATGGATGCTAGCTGCCATCCCCCAGAAGGCCTCCTCCCCTACAAGGCCTACTTCCAAAAGTAAGCACTCAGGGCTATTCCTGTGGAGTCTTCCCATCACTTGTGATGTGTCAGCCCTACTTTCTTTCCATGCACTATAGATATTGCTTCTTGCTGGAATTATGGAAGATATGAAAATGAAATGGTGTATATAAATGAATCAGGAACTGGAAGGTTGGCCCTGTCCTTTCCTATCTTCTCAGAATATAACTAATTATCAGTATTTGAAAATGTTAAGCTCAGTGGTAGAATACTCCCAAGCCCAGAGCTCTGAGATAGCCAGTGAGCAAAAGCTCTGTGCAGCCCCACCACTGACTCCTTTCTCTACCTACCATATCCATAACCACATTAAAAGCTAGCATAAAGCACCACTCCCTCACTGCTAACCTGGCTCCTCTGTAAATCTGCTCTTTCTGAAGATATCCAGAGGCATGAAGAGTAATCAATCAGCATTACTCCAAAGGCCCCAAGAACAGTAGTCTGCTATAAGTAAGAAGGAGAAAGTAGGCTCATGATGTCAGGACCAGAAAATTATTAAGTCCAAAGAAGTTGTTCAGACTAAAGAAGAACCTCAAAGTACCAAAGAATCAGCTTAGTGAGGAAGGGGCAGAGCCTAGTAACCAAACTGCCCATTAGACAAGCAAGAAGGTCTTAGAATCTCTCATCAAAGAGAAGAGTCTTGAATTCTGCCCATTCTCTTTCATACTACCTGATGAGAGTGAGTGAGTTTCGTCTCAGGCACCATGTAGCCATGAAGGGGTTAGAGGCCCACAGGAAGCCCTTATACCTGGCTAAGTCACTGTTACGGGATTCCTTTTCTTAAGAGTCTGGGAAATTAGAGGTTTTGCTTCAGATCTCTTTCTCAAGAGGTTGAGTGATACAATGAAAGAATCAAGGACTCTGGAGTCAGCCAGACCTTATTCCAAGTGTTGATTATTATGCAAATTTGGACCAGGTAGCTACTTAACACCTTGGTTCACTTTCCTCATTTGTTAAAAGAGATCCATTTTGTACTTTATTCACTCTCTCTCGTTTTCCATTTTATTTATTTATTTTGACATTCAATGTTATTTTATACTAATTTCAGGTGTGCAGCATAGTGGTTAGACATTTATATAATTTAAGAAGTGATCCCACTGACTAGTCTAGAACTCACCTGGCACTGTACATAGTCATTACCATATTATTGACTGTATTCTCTATGCTGTACTTTCCATCCCCACAGCTGTTGTGTAACTATCAATTTGTACTTCTTAATGCCGTCACCTTTTTACCCTGCCCCCCAAACTCCCTCCCATCTATCACCCCGATAAATCTAGTACTAATCTGACACCATACATTGTTATTACAATGTTATTGATATATTCCTTATATGTCCTGCATCCTCCTATGAGTAATTAATGTGAAACAACCAATTTGTTTCACATTAATTACCCATTAGTTACTCAACTTCTTAATCCCTCCCTTTTTCACCCAACCCTCAACCCAGCTCCCATCTGCCAGCCATCAAAATGTTCTCTGTATCTATGAATTCGTTTTTGTTTAATTTATTTTATTCCTTAAATTTCATATATAAGCTGAATTACATTGTATCTCTCTTTCTCTGTCTAACATACTCCACTCAGCACAATACCCTCAAGGTCCATCCATGCTGCCGCAGGTGGCAAGAACCCATTTCCATATTCCAAGAATATTGCTATGGCTGAGCAATATTCCATTGTATATATGTACCACCTATTCATTATCCATTCTATTGCAGACACCCAGGCTGCCTCCATGTCTTGGCCATTGTAAACAATGCTGTAATGAACATATGGATGCACACGTCCCCTCAAAGTAGTATTTGGGTTTCTTTGGATAAATATCCAGAGGTGGGATTACTGGATTCTTATTTGTCTCTTGTTATAGCCTTTGTATCTGGTATAAGTATTGTTTCCACAACTTTTCTATTTTTTCCATTTTCATGTAATATCTTTTACCCATCCCTTTATTTCAAGTGTGCCTTTTGATCTGAAGTGAGTCTCTTGCAGGCAGCATATGTAAGGGTCTCGTTTTCTTACCCATTCAGCCTCTCTATCTTTTGACTGGAGCATTTAATTCGTTTACATTTAAAGTAATTGTTGATAGGTATGTAATTATTGCCATTTTATTATTCATATTTTTTATCTTTTTTATTCTCTTAATCTTAAAGAAGTCCCTCTAAGATTCCTTGTAATACTGGTTTGGTGTTGATGAACTCCTTTAGCTTTCACTTATCTGGGAAGCTCTTTATCTGTTTTTCAATTCTAAATAATAGCTTTGTTAGGTAGAGTAATCCTGGTTGTAAGTCCTTCATTTTCATCACCTTGAATATTTTCTGCCAATCCCTTGGCCTGCAAAGTTTCTGTTGAAAAATGAGTTGACAGTTTTATGGGAGCTCCCTTGTAGGTAACTAATTGCTTTTCTCTTGCTGCTTTTAAGGTTCTCTTTGTCTTTAACCTTTGGCATTTTAATTGTGATGTGACTTGGTGTGGGCCTTTTTGAGTCATCTTCTTTGAGACTCTTTGCTTCCTACGCTTGCATATTTATTTCCTTCACCAGGTTAGGAAAGTTTTCTGTCATTATTTCATCAAATAGGTTTTCAGTTCCTTGCTGTCTCTCTTCTTCTTCTGGTAGCCCTATGATGCAAATGTGGGTACACTGATGTTGTCCCAGAGGCCCCTTAGACTCCCCTTATTTTTTTGTTTTATTCTTTATTGTTTTGCTGTTTTGCTTGGGTGTTTTCTATTACCTTATCTTCTAAATCACTGACTTGATCCTTGGCTTCATCTAATCTATTGTTGATTTCCTCTAATGTATTCTTCATTTCAGTTATTTTATTCTTTATTTCTGATCGGTTCTTTTATGTTTTCCATTGCCATTTTTTTGTTTTCCTGTTTAGCAACTATTGATTCCCTTTCTTTCTTTTCTTTTTTTAATTAACATTCACTGGGGTGACAATGGTTAGTAAAATTACATAGGTTTCAAGTGTACAATTCTGTAACACATCATCTATATATCACATTGTGTGTTTACTACCCAGAGTTAATTCTTCTTCCATCACCATATATTTGATCCCATTTCCCCTATATACCCTCCTCCCTGCTTACCCTCTGGTAACCACTAAACAATTGTCTGTGCCTATTGTTTTTTCTTCTTCTTTTGTTTGTCTTGCCCCTTTGTTGCTTTCAGTTTTGTATACCACATATCAGTGAAATCATATGATTTTCGACTTTTTCTGTGTGACTTATTTCACTTAGCATAATAATCTCAAGATCAATCCATGTTGTCGTGAATGGCAGTATTTCATCTTTTCTTATGGGAGAGTAGATTTCCATTGTGTATACATACCACATCTTCTTTATCCAATCATCTATCAAAGGATATTTTGTTTGTTTCCATGTCTTGGCCACCATAAATAAAGCTGCTTTTATCCTTCTCCATTTTTATATTTCCTATGTCTTTGTTGAATTTCTCCTTGAGACCATTGAGCATCCTTATAACTAATGTTATGAACTCTGCATCTGGTAGATTGCTTGTCTCCATTTTGTTTAGTTCATTTTCTGGAGCTTAATTCTGTTCTTTTATTTTGGACATGTTTGTTTCCCCATTTTGGCTGTCTCCCTGTGTTTGTTCTATGTATTAGGTAGGGCTGGTATGCCTCCAGGGTCTTCCAGGTGTGTCCCTTGTGTGGGTTGTTTGTTCCTTCCTACTGTACCTGAGTTTTGATTTCTGTTTGCACATAATGGGAGGGATTGACCCTCAGACTGATTGGTTGTGAAGATTGCCTGTGACTCCAGTGGAAGAGTTGTGATGCAAGGACTCACCCTACAGAACAGGGTTCATTTTAGCAGGGTTCTGGTACTTGCCCAATGTGCCCTTTGGGTGTTTTCTCCTTGTAGGAAATTCAGTGATGCTCCAAAACTGGCCACCAGTCATGTCAGTCCTAGGACCTCCTGGGAGGCGATCCACTGCAGGTCAAATTTAGTCACCTCTGCTCTGCCTGTGGATCACATGGTATGATCCACAAAGCAATATACAGATGGCCACTGTCCATGGTGGGCTTGGAGATGCCTGAAGTAGCCATTCTGTGAACTGAGGCTAGCTGTCACTAGTGCCAGGCGTAGGGCTGCTCAGCCAGTGCCTGGGACATACTGAAGCCAGATTATGCTTGTTTGGGTTCAGTGAACCTTTGAGAGATTTTAGGAAAGCCCATGTATCAGTTAAGTGAGACTGTACAGAAAAGCCACTGGAAGAGGTTTGGGTGTGCCTGAAAGTTGGGTGGAGCAAGGTCTCAGGAAATCACTAAGGCAGAATAGACAAAAGGTGATAGCAGTTTGATGATGACTCAGATATGGCATCTTCCTGTGTCTGCATGCAGGGATGAGGATGGCCCAACAAAGAAACAATGGCTTCTTCCAGTTCTCCCCTGGCAGAAAGCTGCCCCTCCAGTACTCACCCTGAGGCCAGATGGTTTAGTTCCTCCCCGTATGTCCCTGGTGACATTCCTGCAGCTCTCCCTGTGCTGAAGCTCAGAGTGAGTCCTTCAGTGAGTAAGTCCATGTGAGTGGTCCCTTTAAGAGGAGTACCTGGGACTACAGCTACCCTCTGGCTCACTTTGCCACAATGTCTACTGACTTTCACAGCTAGAAGTTATAATTACTTCTCTTCCTGGCACTGGAACCCTGGTATGGGGAGGCTGGTATGGGGCTGGGACCCCTCGCTCCTCCGCAGCCAAAATATATGCCTCCTGATTTTTAATGGTCACACATGGGTGTGGGACAAGATCGTTCCCAGTCTCCACCCCTCCTACCAGTCTTGAGGTGACTTCTGTATGTCTGTAGTTGTAGGGCTTCAGTTCAGCTAGACTTCAGGAGATTCTCAAGAATAGTTTTTCTGTAGTTTAGTTGTAATTGATGTGGTTTTAAGAAGAGATGAGCGTAGCATTTACCTATTCCACCATCTTGACCAAAACCCAGTACTTTATTATCGTCTAACAGAAAGTCTGCTGCCAACACACAGAAATATTTATTCTGGAAAGAGCTGGTAATCAAAGTTTCATTATAAAGGCAAGAGAAGACTATGCTAATGTTGACAATGAAATTAAGTAAACCAAGCAAGTAGTAATGCCAGAAAAATCTGTTGAAAGCTAGTGTATCAAATAACAAGCTAGAATCTGGCTCTTCTTGTGTTTCTTCCTGTCTCTGGGCTCCCTTCTTTTGATTAACCCCACCAACTGAGGAAACCTGGGCATATCTCTGCCCATGATGACTTGAGACGACCCAAGTCCAGCAAGAACACACATGGCAAATTTAGATAAGATGCTGCCCAAAAGGAGGCTTTTCCCATGGCCATCACAGGCAGATGGACCCCCCCCCCCAATGGCCTCAAATAGTCTGTTCACAGACTTCCCAGTTTTTTTCCAGTTGCTCTCTTCATCCACCCCTGTTGCGTCCGAAAAGCCCATCAGTTTTTCAAAGTCAATCCCAACCTTCTGACTACATCTGGCTTTTCCAGCTCCACAGTCTCCCCTTTGACCTCTCATAACGTTTATGGTACACACCACATGCAGTGACAACTCTATCCTGCCATATCAGCCATTTTTAACTATTTCATGTCCATTTTGTCTCTAATTAGATTTTTGTAATGAATTATATTTGTTTCTGAGACTAAATCAATATAGTCATATTACATATTTTTGAACTTAGAAAAACAGGTAAAAAAAGAAAATAAAAGTCACTCTAACCCTGTCACTCAGAAATAATTACTGTTAATATTCTGTTGTATGTTTTCTGGCCTGTTTTCTAATTGTTGGGGATGTGTTAGTGCAACCAATTCCTCACACAAACTCCAAAGCACGGTTTGGTTTTTTTCTCATGTGGTCTTTAGAATCTAACATGGTGGTATGTATCTCACAATAAAGGTTAGTTATTATCAATATTAATAAAAATCCAAGGGCAAAATAAATTGGCAGAAAGAGAAAAGGCTTTGGAACCAGCTATATCTGTATTCGAACTTCAGACTTGCCCCTGCAATCCTGAGTAATGTTTGGTTAACTTTTTGAGCCTGCGAGTTTTCATTTGTAAAATGGAAGCAACAATTTCTTCCTTATATTTTGAACTTAAAGGAAAAGCAAATACACACTGCTTGCCTTTTGGTAAGTGATAATAATTATTAATAATAATGTTGAAATAGTAAAAAAAACATGAATGCCATGAAAACAAGATAAAGACAGAAGAATCCTTCTGCTATTCCAGTGGCTGAACTGTAGAATTTTTCTTCAAATATTTTTTTAATTAAAGTTTATTGGAGTGACAACTGTTAGTAAAGTTACATATGTTTCAAGTGTACAATTCTGTAATACATCATCTATCTATCACATTGTGTGTTCACCACCCAGAGTCAACTGAACTGTAGAATTTAATGTAACACACACACACACACACACACACACAAGAATATTCCTAAACAAATGTGTATTTTACTTATTGTCATAAGACATCTGCTGACTTTTAATTAGAAACAAAAATATGGTGGCAAACTATACCCTTTAGTCATAGGAAAGGTGTATAAACATTTGTGAAGAAAATGGAAGACAAAATTCAATACAAGAGTGTTAATATTCTAGAAATGTTGGTGATGTTTTAGTATATTCCAGCATAAGACTTAGCACAAGTTCTAGCCAAATCATTAACTTTCATGCATTCATTTCTGGTCTCCTGTCCTGTACTAAAAGGTCTATGTCAGACACAGTGGGCTACTTTACCGAAAACACCAGCCCCATCAACAACAAAATGACCAAAAAGGTTGGATTGGTCAAAAGATTTTTTGGCGAGTGTGTCTTAGAAGATGAGTCAGAGTTTACTAGAAGTGATGGAGGAGAAAATCAATGACGTGTACAGGCATTCCATCTCAGCATGTGAGGAAATGACCCCTGGTTTCTAGCTCCCAAGTGGAACTAAAAGTTGCTAAGATGAGGGAGTGTTGGGGGGCAATCCCCAAGGCTGATGACTCTGGAAGCAATCTTTTTCAGCCTTGGCTGCCAGTAGAATCACCTCGGGGTGGCAGGGACTTTAAAAGTCATGGTTCACAGACCATATTGTAGACAAGTTGAATCAACATTTCTGGTAATGGGACTTAGGCATCAATATTTTATACATATGCCCAGAGGATTGCAACTCTCCTTGCTAGGATGTGATTGAAGGTTGGCTTAATGTATTATCACCACCCTCCACATCAGAGAAGCCTGGCTCCTGTCTGTGCCTGCTCACAGTGTCCATGGTATATACAAGTGATCAGTGATGCAGCAGTGGCCATACTCTGCGGGCTCACTACCACCTCTGACAGGGAGCACTGCTGGCCCTATAGATATTGTCACACCACCATCCCAAGGCACTGCCCACCAGCCAGGACCAAAGTATGTTCATGGATCTGTTTAGGCTTATACCAAATATTTCTACACCTACAAGTATCCAATTCCCTCCTTCCTGTATGGTAGAAGTAACCAAAAAAGTATTCTATGAAGTCTGGTTAAAGTTCATATTACCCAACAGTTAAAATATAAGACCACTCGAAGTTCCCCCCACATGATCTCAAGGCCTGCAGTAATTTGGGGAAAAACCAATGCCTCCCGATGCCCAGCAGCTCCTCTCCAACCCTTAGCATTCTGACAAGGGGTAGGCCTCCTTCTCTTTCTAATCTTGGGGGGCCTTTTCTCAGTGTCCCTAATGCCTTGCTGCTCATGCAGGCTATCCAGAAACTTGTGAAGAGTCTGTGTTTTGAACAAGCTGACTCTGTAAGTTGGCTATCACAGTGTAGGGAAGAAAATATGCCTGGAGTGGCCTCCCCCAGTCCCTCCTGCACCTGAGCATCACCCATGTGGGTAAATGGATGTGCCACTTCCCTACAGTGGGAGGCCTGCTGTGTGCACACAGACCAAGGCCGGCTGATCCAGCCAGTGAAGGTACAACAAAACGCTTTTAGATTCAGTTTATTACTGATATGCACAGCACAGGGAAGAGTGGCCAAAGTGTCAGCTCTCATGTCTTCTCTCACACCGTAACAGGAGGGGCTGGGTGCCTGAGTGAGTGGGCACCCGTTCCTGAGCAGCCTGTCTGGACTCCAGCTAAGGGCTTTCATAGGCTGCAGCTATACCTTGAGGTGGCAAGCAAAAAGCCCCCTGTGTTATCAGAACTGGAGGTGATGAAAAACAGTGCCATGACAGCCTCCCATCGGGACAAGTAGGAGAGGGCCTCTGAGCACATCCTCACAGCCCTCCATCCTCTTCTGTTCCAAGAGGATCACAAGGTCTCCTGCCAAGATTCTGAGAAGTTGGAGTTCAAGTTTTTGGCTACATGACTTATGAGGGCAGTGGTAGGTCACCAGGGCACCATGGTGGAGCCATCCCTGCCATGCCCACATACCACCATATGACACTCTGCCTTTTCCTCAGGAGCCATGCTCATCTGTTGGGCAGAGGTCTTTGGCTCCCTGCCCTGCCAGGGGCAGAGTTGTGATGCAGACACAGGGGGCTCTGAAGACTTAGAGATCTAATTTGCTGGACCTGGCTCCAGTGTGGAGAAGGAATGGAAGGGGCAGGGACAGCACTGAGGCTTGTTCCATTAATCCAGAGAGAGATGAAGGTAACCAGAACCAGAGTGGGCTGTAAGGGAGAGAAGTAGGCATAGATTCCAGATAGGTCTGGAGGCAGGATGGAAATGTGCCTCTTGGTCATGGCATGTGGAGAAAATGGGGAATGAAAAAGCCAAACCCATGCTCAGGCCTTCAGCTTGGGTGCTGCCATTCCTGAGTGAGTCAATGCTGGCAGAAGTGCATCCTAGAGGAAGGTGTCTAGCTCTGACCTAGGCTATCTGCACTCAAGGTCAAGGGCATCAACAGCAATGGGCCAGGATATGTAAGCCAGCACTTCATGATTTTGTTATCCAAAGGCTCAAAGGATGCACATTCAGGAAGGATGCCCAGACAGTGCAGCAAGGTGAGGGTGGCAGAAAGGACAAATAGACAGTGACCCACGATTAAGACAGGAGCTCAGGGCCCATGGGAGTAGACAGGAGAGCCATCTGAGCCAGTGGGAGGTGCCAACTGCGAGCTGAGCTGTGAAGGAGAAACAAGATGTATTTCACAAATGAGATCCGGTGGGAGAAAGTGTATCTGAGGAACAAAGCAGCTGGTAAGTCCCCAGAATCAGGTGTGACACCAGGATGTGCTCAGGAGCTCACAAGCGATCGTGGCAGAGGAACAGTGATCCAGACTGACAGGACACACACGAGGTCAACGAAAGTTCCCAGGATTGTGTGTCCAGTTGCCTCACCCACAGGCATGTCTGCTCCCAGGCTGACTGGGCCATCGTCTGGGGAGATGGTGCCAACTCTGTCCCCAAATAGCAGCACTTAAGCTGTGGGGAGTCTGAGACTGGAAATATTCTCCAGGAAGGAGGTGATGGTGCAGTGATGGCACCGGGTAGGCATCTGTGCACTTCAGTTGTGGGGCTTTACATGTCAGTTCTGTACCTCAGAGGGAAACTACTTCTGACCATGGATTGGGATAATGGAGAAAGGAAGAGAAATAAATTCAATGTCAGCTCAGCAATGACAAGTGGATTTTCCCCATTTACTGAAGTGAATCAGGATTCCTAAGAACATTTAAACTTAAGACATAAAAGAAAAAAGGATTCTTTTTTTGTTTTAATTAAAGTTTATTGGGGTGACAATTGTAAGTATAGTTACATAGATTTCAGGTTCTCAACAATTTCAGTGGCACTAAAATTAGTGAATCTAGACAAAGACTTTCCTCTGCCTCTTATTCTACTTTAAATCCTACCACGGGTTTCTTACAGCTTAGTGTTTTGTCATCTGGATTCAAGTGTCCTCAGGACACAGGTTTGTCCCAATTGTCCATCAACTCTGCAGACTGTGACCTCCCTTCTCCAGGGGACTCCAGGACCTAAGAAGAGTTTCCACAGTTTGCACTGCTGGGTCTGGTTCCTGAAATTTCCTACAATGGGCTATCAGGGGCAGCACACACACTTTACATTTGCATGAGGCCCTGCAGTGCATTTGCAGCACTTTACTTGCTAAGCACCCTTCAAGATTAATCACCTCACACTTTCAATCAATCAATAAATTCACATTGTTTTGTTACAAATCATATGTGTGCCTAGAAATTTTGCCTTGTCCTCTCTATACAATCATGCTCTTGTTTAGTATTTTTTACTATAAAACTAATGAATATTCATTACTTTTACTTTGGGAAACACAAAAGCATGAAGTGGAATGATATACAAATATAGGGTTAAAACAAAATCCAATGTCTTTCAGGTCTATCACCCAAGTTCAGAGCCATGCCTCCTGCAATCTCACACAGCCCCCATGAAGCCCCGAGTCCTGCTTCTGCCCTTGTCACGGCCTAGCAGCCTCTTCCTGTAGCCTCCTCTGCATTTCCTAAACCTTCTGGATGAACCTGTCACCCAGCACAGCTTCTCCCCATGCCCTTAGAGATTCCCAGTGCACAGTGTGCTTTCTTTCGATTCACCTTTAATTTCCACTGAAGGCAAAGTTTCTGGGATTCCTGAGGAGGCACCACAAGTGAGACTGCTTCTACGACCTAAGGAGGAGGATCTCACGCCTGGCCAGGATGCATGTCGGGTGAATATCTACCATTCAGGGTTTCCAAGAAGCTGATGGACAACTGTCTGCCCTGGCAGGACATTTGGCCTGTCCTGAACATCCGTGGAGACATCTGGTTCACGTCAAAAGATCCTACATACCAAGGTCTGACAATTAAGTTCGCAAACTTGTTGCTAACGTTTTTTGATATCAGAGAGATTATTCATTATGAATTTGTACCAACTAGACAAACAGTTAACCAAGTTTTCTATCTGAAGTGCTGAAAAGGCTGGTGAAAAAGTTAGACTACTTGAATTTTTTGCCAACAGTTCATGGCTTTGCATCACGACAATGCACCAGCTTACATGGCACTGCGTGTGAGGGAGTTTTTAGCCAGGAAACAAATAACTGCATTGGAACACCCTCCCTACTCACCTATCTGGCCCCCAATGACTTCGTTCTTTACCCAAAGATAAAGGAAATATTGGAAGGAAGACATTTTGATGACATTCAGGACATCAAGGGTAATGTGACTACAGCTGTGATGGCCATTCCAGAAAAAGAGTTCCAAAATTGCTTTGAAGGGTGGACTAGGCGCTGGCATCAGTGCATAGCTTCCCAAGGGGAACACTTCAAAGGTGACCGTAGTGATATTCAGCCATGAGACATGTAGTACTTTTTCTAGGATGAGTTCACAAACTTAATTGTCATACCTTGCATTTAGTCCTGTCCAAAACTTCCAGAGACATTTGGTTCCATGCCAACCCATTTATATAACCCATGTGCCATTGCCAGTTAGGTTACTAAGGCGAGAAGGGCTATTATTGGCAATACAGCCTCAACTCAACTATTGGACTGATAAAACATGATAGTATTTTTTATGTATTAATACTGTAAATCAAGCTTTCACTCTACTGCTGAGTTATACCTCTGCCTTAATCTGGTAAAGTAAAAATATGACTAAAATTGTGGGCTCTTTGAACCCAGGATGTTTCATTAGCGTGGACGTATTTAACATGCTGAATCAAGGAAATTCAGCACGTCAGAGCCCAACCCCCTTACCCCACTCCATCCCCACGCCCCACAAAAGCCCAATGCCAGGACATACTGACAAAGTCCAAGTTATAGCATTTAGAGTATGTAGAACCAACGCAAGGGGGAAAGGTGTGTGTGTGTGTTTGTGTGTGTGTGTGTACACGCGCTTCACTTCCTCTGTCTGAATCTTATCTGCTATTATTTATATTTAGAGCAAAATGGATTGGAAAAGTAAGGTCATTATCCACCTGATCTGCAATAGAAAAAAAAAAAGCCAACTGCTATTACTGACAAATAAATTTTAAAGCCAGAATCATCCATATGTTCTCTGTTGACCAAATCCAAAAGACACAGCAGCCAGCCTGAAAATGGTTCCGTATGGTTTAATTGAAAAATCGCAGGCTTTAGCATTGGATGAACCTGCCCCAAATGCAGCTCCACCATGAACTGGCTGAGAGACATTTCATGTCACTATGCCTCAATATTCTCCTCTATAAATTGAATATAAAAATACGTACTTGAGAGAATTAAATAAAAAACCCAAGGAAAGAACTTCACACTAGGAAATGCCCTCCTATGAGAGGAGCCCTCGGCTGCTCACTGGTTCTAGCAGCATGGACTGCAGAACACACTCAAGCCTCTCTGAACTTGCCACCAGCACAGTGGTGTCCACACTCAGGTTCAGTGCCCTCTTTTAGCATTGTGCTTATTGATCCATTTATAATTCGCTGTGAGAGACAGCTGCTGGTACCGCCATGGGCACAGGCCCTGTTCTATCAGCAGGGAATGTGAAGACAAATGTGCATAGCCTCTGCCTTCATACATCGTGCTCCTATCGAGGAATGTCCCTGAGTCTGCCTGGTGGTCAGTCCTGTACTCTGTGCTAAGGGAACCCCTCTATGCTCTTGTTTGTGGGCAGACTTTATAAGTATGGGCTGTGGACACTGCTGTGTCCTTTCTGTTTTCCCTTATTTCCGGAAATCTAGAAACTACTGAAAACCAAATAGCCAACTTTAACTTCTCCAGATAGAAACTTACCCTAGATACTAGTATGGACGAGCCAAAGAAAGGGAGATAAGCCAAAACTTAAGAAACATTATTGAAAATTAACCTCCAATGGGAAAAACTGCATCTGTGCACTTTTTCTGAAAATGGGGAAGGTATAATCTCAGGGTCCCTTTCTCAGCTTGCTCACCCAGCTGCAACAGGAGCAGCACTGATCTAACTCCACAGCACACATTCCAGATGTTGTTGAAAACTAACCAAAGAGGTTTTTAATGATGTAAATGTATGGCTCTTTCTTTAGCAGCTGTAGCCTTACAGATGCTTTCTCTCCTCTTAATTATGCAGCACCTATGACACTCAATACCAAATAAATAGTGAGAATGAGGTCATTCTACACTCAGGTGCCCAAGTACATGCATGTACATGCAGAGGGTTGAAAAGGCCACCACCTCCTCCCTGCTCCCCCCAGTTCATGTTTTTTCTTAACCCAATCAATTAAAAATACTGATCCTGGAAAGAGACATTTTCTAAGTACACACTTGAGACTAGTTAATGGACACCACATTTCTGGTGGAGCAGCTCCTTACTCAGAATCCTCAGCTTTAGGAGTGCCTACCGGGGCTAACATAAGGGGCCAGCGAACTACAAAAGAAAGTTCTAGTGCTATTGAAAAGTCAGTTTGACTTACCACTCACCCTTAAAATGTGGTGTTGAACATGGTGTCTGAAAGGGAGCAGTTACTCAAGGAAATATTAGTATTATCTCTGACTAATGCTAGAAGTTTGTACCTTGATCTAGACCCTTTCATAACAATAATAGTAACATTCATTTTGACACTGATGATGGTATTGATGAAATATTTTCTATCTATAAAAGAATATAACATCTTTCAGTTATAAAAAATAAAATTAACACCTGTGTATTTACCACCAGGCTCTTTTGATGCCTAGTCCCAATTATATATCCCTGTCCCTTTGCTAAAGTTAATGTTTGTCATTCCCTCTCTTTTCATTAAGCTGGGCAACATATATAAGTATCCCTAGATAATATATTGTTAAATATCAAGCGCTTCACAATTTTGTGTAAATTAAGCACCATTTTGTCTAGCCCTCTAACCTGCCTTTTCACCCACCAGTAAGTTCTGGAGATCTGTTCATGCTGCTGTATGTAGCAGCAGTCCCTTCCTTTTCTCTGCTCCAGAGTATTCCACTGCACAAGCATAGCCTTTGGATGGACATTTGCCTCATTTCCAGGTTTTGCTATAAAAACCTTTATGCTATAAATCTTTTGTGCCTGTTCCTGCTGCTTATGTGTCAGATGTTCTATAGGACAGAGTTTTCTGGTAGGCACAGAATTGCTTCAAAATGAGATGCATGTGTTCAATGTTCCAAGATAGTGTCATTTGTTTTCCAAGAGAATTGTGCCCATTTCTACCAGCAACAGATAAGGGCGTCTTTTGCTTCATATTTTCACTAAAATTTAGTGTTGTCCTATTTTTGGCCAATCTAATGCTAAACACTACATGATCTTGTTTTAATTTGTATCTCCATGATTACTAATAAGGTTGAGCACATTTATATATGCCTCAATCTTTCATGTTTCCTCTAGGAAATGCCTACTTGGGTGTTTTGTCCATCATATCTATGGTACTGTTAGGACTGTCCTTAAAAAACATTTAGTTTTTAATATATTCTAGATTGCTACTCTTTTATATATTATTAATATAAATGTCTTCTCTCAGTTTGCTGCTTTTTTTTTTCTCTTTTTTGTGGTGAACATTAGTTTTTAGTGAACAGAGGTTTGTTTTTGTTTTAATTTTAATGTGTTTAAGAGTATCAGTCTTTTTCATTATGGTTTTTGCTTAAATGGTTTTGGAGAAAACTCTTTCTACCTCAAAGCCATAACAACTTTTCCAGATTTTCTTATTTTTAAAAAATGTTTGCTTTTCTTTTTTGATTGTTAAACATGCCTTTATAAATTAGGAAATTTCCCTTTATTTCTTATGAGTTTATATTTTCATTATGGATTGTTGGTGTATTTTATAAAAACTTTGCATCTATTGAGATGATAATTTTTTATTTATTCTGTTAATATATTGGATAATATTAATTGATTTTTTTAATTATTGGTTTCAGGTGTACAAAACAATGTAATAGTTAGACATTTATACTCCTCACAAAGTGATAACCTCCCTCCCCCAATCTACTACCTCTCTGACATCACATGCAGCCATTACATTTCCACTGTCTCTATTCCTAATGCTGTACTCCGCTTCTTGTGACTATATATATAATTTATACTATATATATATATATTATATATATATATATATATAATACACATATATATATACATATATATGTGTGTGTGTGTATATATATATATATATATATATATATATATATATATATATAAAATTGTAGTTGACAATCATTATTATTTAGCTTCAGCTTCAGGTGTACAGCACAATGATCAGGGATCTACACCATCACTGAAGTGTTCTTCCTAATAAGACAAGTGTCCATCTGATACCCTACAAAATCTTAACAACATTACTGATTACATTCCCCAAACTGTCTTTCGTAACCCCGTGGCAATTTTGTGGTTACTGACTGGGCTTTCTAACCCCCTCACCCTCTCCCTCCTCTCCACCCCCATCTAGCAGCCCTCAGTTCCTCAGTTTTTTCTATATCTCTGAGACTATGTCTGATTAGCCTGTTCATTTATTCTATTCTTTGGATTCCACATATAAGTGAGATCATATGGTATTTGTCTTTCTCTGTCTGACTTATTTCACTTAACATAATGTTCTCTAGGTCCATCTATATTGTTGCAAATGGCAAGATTTCATTCTTATTTATGGCTGAGTAATATTCCATTGTATAAATGTACCACAGTTTCTTAATCCAGTCATCTACTGATGGGCATTTCGGTTGTTTCCATGTCTTGGCTACTGTGAATAGCGCTGCAATAAACATAGGGGAGCATACATTTTTTTGAACGCGTCTTTTGGATTTCTTTGGATAGATACCTAGGAGTGGAATTGCTAGGTCAAAAGGTAGTTCCATTTCCAGTTTTTTGAGATACCTCCACACTGATTTCCATAGTGACTGCACCAATCTGCAATCCCACCAACAGTGCACAAGGGTTCCCTTTTCTCCACATCCTCGCCAGCACTTGTTGTTTGTTGATTTATTGATGATAACCATTCTGACTGGAGTGAGGTGGTATCTCATTGTGGATTTTATTTGCATTTGTATATTGATTAGTGTTAAGCCATATTTAGGCCAGGAGCACAAACCTCATCTTAAAAGCAATCTTGTCTTGATCATGTCTTGCTCTATCTCCTAGGGAGCTGTGATCAGCAGGCCTGGAGAGGTCTGGGCGGTCTGGACAGAGACCTGGGGCCAGATTGTGGAGCTGCAGGGCTTGGTCATGCCGTGAAACTCTTTTCCAATGAAAACCCCCTGAAGCGTTGAAGGCGGAACAGCCTCGTAATCCCCTCCTATAAAACTCCACACCCCTGTTTGCTTGGGGAGGTTATGGTCTTTTCTAGCCTGACTTCCCCCAGCTCAAACACACCAAATAAATTCTATTAGACCAATTTTGTTCCCCCGCGACTCATTACTCTGGCTGTGCATAATAATTAGTGAGGTTGAGTATTTTTTCATATGTCTGTTTGCCATCTGTATGTCCTCTTTAGAAAAATGTCTCTTCATATCCTCAATCTATTTTTTAATTGAGTTGTTTGTTTTTTTGGTGTTGAGTTGAATGAGTTTTTTAATGAATTTTGGATATTAACCCCTTATCAGATATATCATTGACAAATATCTTCTCCTATTCAGTAGGATCCCTTTTTGTTTTATTGATGGTTTCCTTTGCTGTGAAAAAACTTTTCAGTTTGACGTAATCCCATGTTTATTTTTTCTCTTACTTACCTTGCCTGAGCAGATATATCAGTGAAAATATTATTAAGGGTAATGTCTGCAAACTTTCCTCTATATTTTCTTCTAGGAGTTTTATGGTTTCAGATCTTACATTTAAGTCTTTAATCAATTTTGAATTTATTCTTGTATATGGTGTAAGGAAGTGGTCCAGCTTCATTTTTTTGTATGTGTCTATCCAGGTTTCCCAGAACCATTTATTGAATACAGTATCTGTACCCCAATGTAAACTCTTGCTTCCACTGTCATAGATTAAATGACCATATAGGTATGGATTTATTTCTGGGCTCTCTATTCTGTTCCATTAATCAATGTCTGTTTTTATGGCAGTAACATGCTGTTTCTATTACTATAGCCTTGTAGTATAATTTGATGTCAGGTATCGTTATACCTTCCACTTTGTTCTTGTTTCTCAAGGTTGCCAAGGCTATCAGGGTTTTCCTTTTTTTTTTTTTTTTTTTTTTATGGTTCCATATAAATTTTAGGATTATATGTTCTATCTCTGAAAAATGTCCTTGGTGGTTTGATAGGAATTGCATTGAATCTGTACATTGCCTTAGGGAGTATGGACCTTTTAACTATTATTAATTCTTCCTATCCATGAACATGGTATGTGGTTCCATCTATTTGTATCTTCTTTCATTTCTCTCTTCAGTGTCTTATAATTTTCTGAGTACAGATCTTTTACTTCTTTAATTAAATTTATTCCCAGGTATTTTATAGTCTTTGAAGCAACTGTAAATGGGATTGTTTTTAAATTTCTCCTTCTGATAGTTTATTATTGGTATATACAAATGCAACTGATTTCTAATATTAATATTGAGTCCTGCTACTTTACTAAATTCCTTTACCAGTTCTAATAGTTGTTTGGTGGAGTTTTTGAGGTTCTCTATCTGTACTATCATGTCATCTACACACAGTTACACTTTTACTTCCTCCTTACCAGTTTGGATGCCTTTTACTTCTTTTTCTTGTCTGATTGCTGTGGCTAGAACTTCCAGCACTATGTTGAATAGAAGTGGAGAAAGTGGACAGCCTTGTTCCTGATCTTAAGGGGAATGGTTTTAGCTTTTCCCCATTCAGTGTGATGTTAGCTGTGGGTTTATCATATGTGACTTTGTTATGTTGAGATATGGTTCCTCTATTCCCATTTTCTTTTTTTTTCTTCTTTTTTTTTTAAATTTTATTTTATTAAATTTATTGGGGTGACAATTGTTAGTAAAATTACATAGATTTCAGGTGTACAATTCTGTATTACATCATCTATAAATCCCATTGTGTGTTCATCACCCAGAGTCAGTTCTCCTTCCATCACCATATATTCGATCCCCCTTACCCTCATCTCCCACACCCAACCCCCGCCCCCCTTACCCTCTGGCAACCACTCAACTATTGTCTGTGTCTATGAGTTTCTGTTTCTCATTTGTTTGTCTTGTTCTTTTGTTGTTTTTGGTTTATATACCACAAATCAGTGAAATCACATGGTTCTCTGCTTTTTCTGTCTGACTTGTTTCGCTCAGCGTTACTCTCTCAAGATCCATCCATGTTGTCACAAATGTTCCTATATCATCTTTTCTTACTGCCGAATAGTATTCCATTGTGTATATATACCACAACTTGTTTATCAATTCATCTATCGAAGGACACTTTGGTTGTTTCCATGTCTTGGCCACCGTAAACAAAGCTGCAATGAACATTGGAGCACACGTGTCTTTATCTCTAAATGTTTTCAGATTTTTTGGGTAGATACCCAGGAGAGGGATTGCTGGGTCATATGGCAATTCTATTCGTAATTCTTTGAGGAACCTCCACACTGCCTTCCATAACGGCTGCACCAGTCTGCATTCCCACCAACAGTGTATGAGGGTTCCTGTTTCTCCACAGCCTCTCCAACATTTGTTATTATTTGTCTTCTTGATGATAGCCATTCTGACTGGGGTGAGGTGATATCTCATTGTGGTTTTGATTTGCATTTCTCTGATGATTAGTGATGTTGAGCATTTTTCATATGTCTATTTGCCATTTGTATGTCCTCTTTGGAGAAATGTCTTTTCAAGTCCTCTGCCCATTTTTCAATTGGGTTGTTTGTTTTTTTGTTGTTGAGTTGCATGAGTTCCTTGTATATTCTGGATACTAGCCCCTTATCGGAGGCACTGTTTGCAAAAATCTTCTCCCATTCAGTTGGTGGCCTCTTTATTTTGTCAATGGTTTCTTTTGCTGTGCAGAAGCTTTTAAGTTTCATATAGTCCCATTCGTTTATTTTAGCTTTTACTTCCATTGCCTTTGGAGTCAAGTTCATAAAATGCTCTTTGAACCCAAGGTCCATAAGTTTAGTACCTATGTTTTCTTCTATGCAGTTTACTGTGTCAGGTCTTATGCTTAAGTCTTTGATCCATTTTGAATTAACTTTGGTACACGGTGACAAATAGCAGTGCAGTTTCATTCTTTTGCACGTGGCTATCCAATTCTCCCAGCACCATTTATTGAAGAGGCTGTCTTTGCTCCATTGTATGTTTTTAGCTTCTTTGTCAAAAATTATCTGTCCATATTTATGTGGTTTTATTTCTGGGTTCTCAATTCTATTCCATTGGTCTATGTGTCTGTTTTTCAGCCAATACCATGCTGTTTTGAATATTGTAGCCCTGTAGTACAAGCCAAAGTCAGGAAGTGTGATACTTCCAGTATGTTTCTTTTTTCTTAAGATTGCTTTGGCTATTCGGGGTCTTTTGTGGTTCCAAACAAATCTGATGATTTTTTGTTCTATTTCTTTAAAATATGCCATTGGGATTTTGATGGGGATTGCATTGAATCTGTACATTGCTTTGGGTAATATGGCCATTTTAACTATGTTGATTCTTCCAATCCATGAGCACGGAATGTCTTTCCATTTCTTTGTGTCTTCTTCAATTTCTTTCAAAAATGTCTTATAGTTTTCAGCATATAGGTCTTTCACATCCTTGGTTAAGTTTATTCCAAGGTATTTTATTCTTTTTGCTGCAATTGCAAAAGGAATTGTGTTTTTTATAATTTCTTTTTCTGAGATTTCATTGTTAGTATATAGGAGGGCAATGGACTTTTGTGCGTTGATTTTGTAGCCGGCAACTTTACTGTATTCGTTGATTGTTTCTAATAGCTTTTTGGTGGAGTCTTAGGGTTTTCTATATATAGCATCATGTCATCTGCAAAGAGTGATAATTTAACTTCTTCATTCCCAATTTGGATGCCTTTTATTTATTTCTCTTGCCTGATTACTCTGGCAAGGACTTCCAACACTATGTTGAAAAGCAGAGGTGATAGGGGACATCCCTGTCATGTTCCTGAACGTAGAGCAAAGGGCTTCAGTTTTTCTCTATTAATTATGAGATTAGCAGAGGGCTTGTCATATATGGCCTTTATTATGTTAAGGTATTTTCCTTCTATACCCATTTTATTAAGTGTTTTAACCATAATTGGATGTTGTATCTTGTCAAATGCTTTTTCTGCATCAATTGATATAATCATATGATTTTATCCTTTATTTTGTTTATGTGATGTATCACATTGATGGATTTGCATATGTTGAACCATCCTTGTGCCCCGGGGATGAACCCCACTTGGTCGTGATGAATAATCTTTTTAATGCATTGTTGTATTCGATTTGCTAGAATTTTGTTTAGGATTTTTGCATCGGTATTCATTAGAGAGATTGGTCTGTAGTTTTCTTTTTTTGTGCTGTCCTTACCAGGTTTTGGTATCAGGGTAATGTTGGCCTCATAAAATGAGTTAGGGAGTACTGTCTCTTCTTCAATTTTTTGGAAGAGTTTGTGCAGAATTGGTATTAGATCCTCTTTGAAGGTTTGGTAGAATTCACTAGTGAAGCCATCTGGTCCCGGACTTTTGCTTTTGGGAAGGTTTTGGATGACTGATTCAATTTTGTTACTGGTGATCGGTCTGTTTAGATTTTCCACTTCTTCATGGTTCAGCCTTGGAAGGCTATATGTTTCTAAGAACTTGTCCATTTCTTCTAGATTGTTGAATTTGGTGGCATATAGTCCTTCATAGTACTCTTGGATGATCCTTTGTATTTCTGTGGTGTCTGTGATAACTTCCCCTTTTACGTTTCTGATTTTGTTAATCAGTGTCTTCTCTCTTTTTATCTTAGTAAGTCTAGCCAAGGGTTTGTCAATTTTGTTAATCTTTTCAAAGAACCAGTTCTTTGTCACATTAATTTTTTCTATTCTCTTTTTGTTCTCTATTTCATTTAGTTCTGCTCTGATTTTTGTTATTTCCTTTCTTCTGCTGACCTTGGGTTTTACTTGTTTTTCTTTTTCTAGTTCTTTAAGGTGTAACATGAGGTTATTTATTTGGGAGTTTTCTTGTTTCTTGAGATAGGCCTGTAATGAGATAAATTTCCCTCTTAAAACTGCTTTCGCTGCATCCCAAAACTTTTAGTAGGATGTATTTTCATTGTCATTTGTTTCTGTTTATCTTTTGATCTCTCCTCTAATTTCTTCTTTGACCCAGTCCTTCTTTAAAGTATGTTATTTAATCTCCATGTATTTGTGTTTTTTCTGCTTTCTTTTTACAGTTGATATCCAATTTCAAAGCCTTGTGATCAGAGAAAATGCATGGTATGATTTCAATCTTCTTAAATTTGTTGAGACTGGTTTTATGTCCCAATATATGGTCTATCCTTGAGAATGTTCCATGTACACTAGAAAAGAATGTATGTCTGATGTTTTAGGATGAAGTGCTCTATAAATGTCAATTATGTCCATTTCATCTAATGTGTCATTTAGGGCTACTATTTCGTTATTTATTTTCTGTTTGGATGATCTATCCATAGCTGTCAATGATGTATTTAAGTCCACCAGGAAAACTGTGTTTTGGTCAATTTCTCCCTTTAGTTCTGTTACTAGTTGCTTGGTGTATTTCGGTGCTCCCAGATTGGGGGCATAAATATTGATGACTGTTATGTCTTCTTGTTGTACAGTCCCCTTCACCATTATGAAATGTCCATCTTTGTCTCTTGTTATCTTTTTCACCTTGAAGTCTGTTTCATCTGATATCATTATGGCTACACCTGATTTTCTCTGGGCACCATTTGCTTGGAGTGTCAATTTCCACCCTTTCACTTTGAGTCTATGCTTGTCCTTGTAGCTGAGATGTGTCTCTTGGAGACAGCATATGGTTGGGTTTAGTTTTTTGATCCAATCTGCTACTCTGTGCCTTTTTATTGGTGAGTTCAGTCCATTTACATTTAGGTGATTATTGATATGTGAGGATTTCCTGTCATTCTATCTTTAGTTTTCTGGTAAGGCTGTGTCTCCATTGTTTCTTTGCCTTTTTGTTGTTGTCTATTATTGCTGTGTGGTGGTATTCTATGATGTTTCCCTCTGTTTCTTCTGTTATTTCAGTATATATTTCAGTTCTGGATTTATTTTGAGTGGTTACCCTTAAGTTTATGTAAAAGAAAATTTGATATTTAGAGTATTCCGTTTTCTTCAGCACGCTTACTTTCTCCATTCCCATATTCCGGTTCAGGCCTTTACTCTCCCCCTTTTTGAGTTGTGGTTGCCACAAATTGTCCCTGTTGATGGTGGTCGAATAGCCTCCTTTAGTATTTCTTGTAGTGCAGGTCGTGTATTAGAAAATTCCCTCAGCTTCTGTATGTCTGGAAAGGTCTTTATTCCTCCTTCATATCTAAAGGATATCTTTGCTGGATATATTAATCCTTGCTCATGGTTTCTCTGTTTCAATAGTTTGAATATTTGGTTCCACTCCCTCCTGGCTTGGAGAGTTTCTGCTGAAAAATCTGATGATAATCGAATGGGCTTTCCTTTGTAAGTTACCGTCTTCTTTTCCCTGGCTGCCTTGAGGATTCTTTCTTTGTCGTTGATTTTAGACATCTTCAATACAATGTGCCTTGGAGAAGGTCTGTTGGGATTGAGGTAACTAGGTGTTCTATTTGCTTCTTGGATTCGAGGGTCCAGTTCTGTCCACAAATTTGGGAAGTTCTCATCGACAATTTGTTTGAATATATTCTCTGTTCCCTTCTCTCTTTCTTCTCCTTCTGGTATGCCCATTATTCTTATATTGCTCTTTCTGATGGAGTCAGAAAGTTCTTGTAGAGTTCTTTCATTTCTTTTAAGTCTCAAATCTCTTTCTTCTTCTATTTGTGTCATTTCCAGGTTTCTATCTTCGATGTCACTGATTCTTTGCTCCATCTGGTCAACTCTACTACCTAAGCTGGTTATTTCATTCTTAATTTCTTCTATTGAGTTCTTAATCTCCAGAAATTCTATTTGGTTCTTTTTTAAGATTTCAATCTCTTTCGTAAAATGCTCATGCTGTTCTTTGATTGAGTTTCTGAGTTCATTTAACTGCCTATCTGTGTTTTCTTGTATCTCGTTGAGTTTTTTCAGAACTGCAATCTTGAATTCTCTGTCATTTAAGTCACATATTTCTGTATCTTTAAGTGCCTTCTCTGGAGATTTTTCACTTTCTTTCTGAGCTATCTTGTTGCCTTGGTTCGTCTAGGTCACAGGGCGCAGTGTCCCGGTGGGTATGCGGAGAGCTTTTGATGTTTCAAAGCTCTTCCAGCTCCTGATTCAGAGCCCGTATATTTCAGTTTTTCTGTTTACTCCTGCAGGGATCCGCCCAGATAGGAGGGGCCAGGGGTGGGGTGAGCTGTGAGAGGTGGCCCAGAGCAATGGCGGCGACCACCACTACAGCCAGTCCTGCTTCCATAGCTCTCTACCCTTTGCTGGAACTAGTTGGGCTGTGAATTTGTGTTTGCGGTCCACAGTTCTCAAAACAGCAAATTTTGTTGTTTTGATCTGACACTGCTACTGTTTCGCTTCTAGCACCGGGCAGGTGGGGGCGGGGCGAGCTCTGGGAGGGGAGAGAGGGGGCGGCTAGTCTCAGTGCCTAAGGCTCCGTTCTCTGCTCAGCAGTGCGGGCTTAAACCACCGTTTTCAGCCTTTTTCCCTCAGTCTTTTCTCCGAGGTCTCTGCCGTGAGCGTTGGGTTCAGCCGTGTTATATGCGGCCCCCTCAGCCCTGTGGGCCCTAAGCAGAGCCCTAGCAGTCCGAGTTCTTACCTCTCCCGCAGCTGCGGTAGTTTCGGGAAGAAGCGAGCTTGGCACACTGAGCTAGGTCTGCGTCCTGCGCCCTCGCGGCTCCGTCTCCACGCACTTCTCCCTTTCCTCCTCCCTCCACTTGCGCAAATCTCCCACCTGTAGGTGATTTCAGTCGGTAGTGGGCCTCTTCGTGTTGCCTGTCTGCTGTGCAGGGAGTCCTTTATGGAGTTTTTGTTGTTCGATTCTTTGTAAATTCCAGAGGAGCTTTACAGAGGCTCACCTCACGCCGCCATTTTTCCGGAAGTCTATTCCATTTTCTTAAGAGTTTTTGTCATAAATCAATGCTGGATTTGTCAAGTGCTTTTTCTGCATCTGTTGATATGATCATATGATTTTTTTTCATTTTGTTAATGTGGTGTATCACATTAATTGATTTTCGAATGTTGAGCCACCCTTGCATACCAGGAATGAATCCCACTTGGTCATGGTGTATGATCTTTTTAATGTATTGTTGAATTCTGTTTGCTAATATTTTGTTGAGGATTTTTGCATCTATGTTTTATTAGGGATATTGGCCTGCAGTTTCTTTTTTTGTAATGTCTTTGTCTGATTTGGGTATCAGGGTGATAGTCGCCTCGTAAAATGTGTTGGGAGCCTTCCTTTCCTCTCAATTTTTTGGAATAGTTTGAGGAGAATAGGTGATAATTCTTTTTTTGAATGTTTTGTAAAATTCACCTGTATAGACATTTGACCCACGGCTTTTGCTTGTTGGAAACTTATTGATTACTGATTCAATATCCCTAGTAGTAATCAGTCTATTCAGGTTTTTTGTTTCTTCAAGTTAGCCTTGGAAGGTTGTATGCTTCTAGAAATTTATCCATTTCTTCCAGATTACCTAATTTGTTGGTGTATAGTTGCTCATAGTAATTTCTTAAATTATTTTTTATTTCTGTGGTGTCTGTTATTACTTCTCCTCTTCCATTTCTGATTTTATTAATTAGGGTCCCTCTCTCTTTTTCTTGCTGAGTCTAGTTAAAGTATTTATCTTCTTGAAAAACCAGCTCTTGGTTTCATTGATCTTTTTTTTTTTTTCCTCTGTTTTACTTATTTTGGCTCTGATCTTTATTATCTCCTTCCTTGTACTCCCTTTGGGCTTATGTTGTTGTTCTTTTTCCAGATCCTTTAAGTGTAAGGTTAAACTGTTGGTTTGTGATTTTTCTTGTTTCTTTAAGTAGGCCTGCATTGCTATGAGTTTCCCTCTTAGGACTGCTTTTGCTGCATCTCATAGATTTTGGGTCATTGTTTTCATTTTTGTTTGTCTCGATATATCTTTTGATTTCTTCCTTGATCTCATTGTTGACCCATTCATTGTTTAGCAACATGTTATTCAGTCTCCTATTTGTGTGTCTTCCAGTTTTTTTCTTGTAATTGATTTCCTATTTCATAGCTCTCTGGTTAGAGAAGGCACTAGATATTATCTCAATTTTGTTAAATTTATTGAGACTTGTTTTGTGGGCTAACATGTGGTCTATCTTGGAAATTGTTCTATGTGCATTTGAAAAGAATGTATATTCTGCAGCTTTGGTGTTAAAGGCTCTGAAAATATCGATTAAATCAAACTGGTCTAATGTGTCATTTAAGGCTGCTGTTTCCATATTGATTTTTCTGCCCAGAGGACCTGTCCCTTGTTGTCAGTGGTGTGTTGAAGTCCCCTACTATGATAGTGTTACTGCTGATCTCTGTTTTTATGTCAGTCAATATCTGTTTTATATATTTTGGAAGCATAATGTTTACTAGAATTATGTCTTCTTGTTGGATCGATCCTTTTATTATTATGTAGTGCCCATCTTTGTCTTTTAATATATTCTTCATTTTAAAGCCTATTTTGTCAGATATAAGTATTGCAACTCCAGCTTTTTTCTCATTTGCATTTGCCTGAAATATCTTACTCCAACCCTTCACTTTCAGCCTGTGTGTGTCTTTTGATCTGAGGGGAGCTTCTCGTATACAGCATATGCAAGGGTCTTGTTTTCTTATCCACTCAGCCACCCTAGGTCTTTTAATTGGAGCATTTAATCCATTTACATTTAAAGTGATTATTGATAGGTACACAGTTATTGCCATTTTGTTATTTGTATTTTTGGTCTTCATTAGTTAGATTGTTTTCATCTTTCTTCTGTTTACAGAAGCCCTTTTAACATTTCCTGTATTGCTGGCTTGGTGGCAATGAATTCCTTTAGCTTATTCTTTTCTGGGAAGCTCTTTATCTCTCCTTCAATTTTAAATAATAGCCTTGCTAGATAAAGCAATCTAGGTTGCAGGCCTTTGTTTTTCATCACTTTGAATACATCCTGCCACTCCCTTCTGGCCTGCAAAGTTTCTGTAGAAAAGTCATTACTGGAGTTCCCTTGTATGTAACCCGCTGTATTTCTCTTGCTGCTTTTAGGATTCTCTCTTTGTCTTTAACATTTGCCATTTTAACTATAATGTGTCTTAGTGTGGACCTGTTCGGGTTCATCTTGGTTGGAACTCTCTGCACTTCCTGGGCTTGTATGTTGATTTTCTTTACCAGGTTAGGGAAGTTTTTGGTCATTATTACTTCAAGTATGTTCTTGAACCCTTGCTCCCTCTCTTCACCTTCTGGTATTCCTATGATGCGCATGTTGTTGCACTTGATGTTATCCGATTGGTCTCTTAAATAATTTTCATTATTTTTCATTCTTTTATTCTTTTTGTTTTCCATTTGGGTGATCTCTGCTCACTTGTGTTCTAAGTCACTGATTCAATCCTCTGCCTCATCTAACCTGCCAGTAATTCCTTTAAGTGTGTTCTTTATTTCAGTTATGGTGTTCTTTAGTTCTAACTGGTTGTTCTTTATGATTTCTCCATCCTTCCTTATGTCGTCACTAAGCTCCTTAAAGATTCTTATCATCAGTGTTGTAAACTCTGTCTCTGGTAGATTAGTTACCTCTATTTCATTTGGTTCCAATTCTGGAGTTTTCTTCTGTTCTTTTATTTGTTTCCCCATTCTGGCTGACTCTCTGTGTTTGCTTGATGTATTAGGTAGATCCCCTAGAGTTCTTAGTTCTTGCTGGGTTATCTTATGTAGTATGTGTCCTTTATATTTGAATTGCACTGCTTCCCTCTTCTCCTGTGCATGTGCTCTAGAGGTGACCCTTGTGTTCTGTGTGTTCTCCCGTTAAAGTTGAGCTTTAATTGTTTTTGGCTTGTCAGTAGGGGGGATTGACTCCTAGGTTGACTAGTTGTGAGAATTGTCTATGCCCACAGTGGATGAGCTGCTGTGTGAGGGTTGACCCTCTCAGATGAGGCTTGCCCTGATAGGCTCTTGTGCCTGTAGAGAACTCCCTCTGGGTGTGTCACTTGTAGGTCAAACCGGGTAATACTCTGGTTTTGTCTGGAGTTGTCCTCTGCGTGTGCTGAATCTTTTGCCTCATGGTGTGGGCCCTGGTGTAGGGCAATTTCAGAGCAAAACAAATCAACAAGCACAACAACAACAACAACAACAACAACAACAAAACCTCAAATATACTGACATGTAAAAACAACCAACAACCAACACTCAACACAGACAAAAAAAAAAAAAATCAACACAGAAAAATGGAAAGAGGGAGGAAAAGTAGGGCAAGAAAAAGAAAAAAGATGAGAGAGAGAATGGGGAATATATATATACACATATATACTAAAAATGATAATACTTAAAAAAAAAAAAATGAAGGAAGATTAAACAAAAGCAGTGCCAGTCTTTGCTTGAGCCCACCAAGCTGCCTCCAGTTTGTCCTCTGCTGTACAGACTCCTCTGCATCTTGTGGAAGGAGAGCCACCACCTGGCGTCCAGAGTGACCCTGGGACTGCAGTTCTAGAGGAGCGGGGCTATGGGGTGTGGTTGGTAGTTTTTACAAAGTCAGTGCAGTTTCTGGTCTTGCCTGCACAAACACGCTGAGAGCACAACATCCAGCCACTGGGAGGTGGGCTTATTCCCTGTGCCCAGGTTTCCTGAGTCCTGGGGCATTTCTTCCATTGGGGGTTGTGGAGGATGCGAGATTTCTGAGCTGCTGACAGCCCAGAGCTGCCTCTGCCACCTGTTGCTGACCCCTGGGTGTGTCTCCACCTGAAATTTCCCTACAGCAAGCAGGTCAGAAAAGGTGGGGGCTCGGGAAGGAGGAGTCTTCTGTCTCTCAGCCCAGCTTCTTCCCTAGGTCACAGCTACAAACTGGCTTTTCCTGATCCTGAGCTCTATGGCTCCTCTGTAATCTGACACTACTCTTCAGTTCAAGGAGCAACTTGAGACTCTGGAAGGGCTGGGGTGGGAGAGCTGTGGGACAGTGGGGGGAGGGGCCCAGGTATGGAGTTTGCTTTTTGTCTGACCTAGGGCCCAACTGGAAATCTCAGTTGAGGTTACTGCCTCAAATGCTGGAAACACTGCTCTCTCGGCAGGAGAGATCAGTCCTGGACGTAGGGAAAGAGCCCACCTCATGGCTCTTGTGATCTCTGGTCTACGTCCTGCGGCCCCCGTGTCCCTGCAGCTACAGATGCGGGCCGCATCTCTGTACTGCTCCCTTCCCTCTTCCCCGGCTCACCCTGTTTGCCCACCTTCAAGTAATCCTCATTTGAGTCTTTTAGCTGTTCTCTGTGATGAGCAGAGAGTTCTTAGATGGGTTATAGATATTCAATTTGTGGTTAAGTTTTAGATGAGAACTCACCTTGCTGCCACCATTCCTATGACATCACTCCTAAAAATGTTTGCATTTTAATTGAAGTCTTTAAACCAACTGTAATTAAATTTTATCTATATAGACAATTTCAGTTTTTTCATCAAGATAACCACCAATTGAATAATGTATACTTTCCTCATCATCTGAGAGGCAGATATGTCATATCAGGTCTGTGTATATATGTGGGTCTGTTTCTGTCTTAAAACTCTATCCCTGATAGAGTACTATGCTTCCTTAATAAGTATAGCTTCACTAAAGAGTCTTGCATCTAATACAGCAAGTTTCCTTATCTTGTTCTTCTTTGAGAGTATCTTAGATATTACAGGGCTCTTCTTCATTCTGATACATTTTACAGCCAGCTCATCCAGTTCCTCAATAACTAAGGATAAAATTTAGAAGAAGTGGTATATCTACCCATTTATATGTGTTTACTGTGATGTCTGAAAAATTTTAGTTTCCTCTATAATGAGATTACAGTTTTTGTCAGATTAGTCTTGGTTCATTCTTTTTGTTGCTGAGTAATATTCCATGGCATGAGTATTTCACAATGTGTTTTTCCTTCACCTATTGCTGGAGATTTACTATGAATACTTGTCTGCAAGTGATTTTATGGACATATTCCTTCATTTGTCTTCAAAGATTTTTAAAAGTTGAATGGCTGGATCACATGATAGACATATGTTTAAATTTTTAACAACCTTCCAAACAGTTTTCCAGAGTGGTGAAATTCTTTTACATGTCCACCAGCAGTACATGAGAGTTGCAGTTCCTTCACAGTCTCTGCAATACTCAGTGGGTTTAATTGACCACATTTTAGCTGTACTCATAGGTATATATTCATACCTCATCATGGTTCTTTTCCAATCTGTGTTATTGAAGTATAATGGGCATTTAATAAAATACACATAATTAAGTTGTACAATTGAATAAATCTTGACATATGTACAAGGTGTGATCAAAAGTATGGTGAATGTTTAAATAAAAACATTTATTACAGTAAAAGACACATTGCCATTAATCCCTCTCAAAATACTCTCCCTTGAATCAAACACACTTTTTCCATCATTCTTGCCAATTTCTGAAGCAGTTCTGGAAGTCCTGAGTTTCATGAGTGTCTTTAGTTGTGCTGTTGTGGCTGCCTCGATGTCCTGAATGGATTCAAAATGTTTACCTTTCATGGTCCTTTTGACTTTGGGGAAGAATCAGAAGTTGTGTGGTGCCAGATTGGGTGAATAAGGGAGATGAGGACACACCATAATGTTTTTATTTGAAAGAAATTACTGTACCAGAAGGGATGTATGGCACAGCATTGTCATGATTGAGGATGATTTATGGCACACTTTAAAACACACCTTCTCTCAACTGTAGCTCACACCCAACTGATTGAACTGAACAAGTTGAAACTTGTCACATACTGTCACTAAGGTTCAATGCACCGCTTCCCATATTGAAAATCCTGCCTTTCCATTGGATGGCACTCAGCAGGAGCATTCAGTATATTATTCAATCATAATGGAAAGGCACACATTGCTTCTGGTACAGCAATTTCTGTCAAATAAAAACATTATAGTGTGTCCTCATCCACTTATTCACTGGATCTGGCACTGTGCAACATCTGGCTCTTCCCCAAAGTCAAAAGGATCATGAAAGGTAAATGTTTGGAATCCATTCAGGACATTGAGGCAGCCACAAAAGCACAACTAAAGTAACTCACGAAAGAGGACTGCTTCAGAAATTGGCAAGAATGATGGGAAAAGTGTGTTCGAAGCAAGTAGGACTATTTTGAGGGGAATTAATGGCAATGTGTCTTTTACTGTAATAAATTTTTTTATTTAAATATTCACTGTATTGTTTGATCACACCTCGTACTTTGATTTTAATGAAAGACTTACATTAGTACCTGTTTCTTCTAACCAAAAGAAATAAAAAAAGGATTTTGGCTTTTTTTTTTTTTTTTTTTTTTTAAGATTTTATTGGGAAATGCAAACAGGACTTTATTGGGGAACAGTGTGCACTTCCAGGACTGTTTCCAAGTCTTTTCAATCTTAGTTTTGGAGGGTGCCGTTCAGCTCCAGATCCAGTTGCTGTTGTTAGTTGCAGGGGGTGCAGCCCACAATCTCTTGCAGAAATCAAACCAGCAACTTTGTTGTTGAGAGGACGTGCTCCAACAAACTGAGCCATCCAGAATCTCAGCGGCAGCTCAGCTCAAGGTTCCGTGTTCAATCTTAGTTGAAAGGGATGGAGCCCACCATCCCTTGCAGGAGTCGAGGAGTCGAACCAACAACCTTGTGGTTGAGAGCCTACTGGACCATGTGGAATCAAACTGGCAGCCTTTGGAGTTAGGAGCACGGAGCGCCAACCACCTGAGCCACCGGGCTGGCCCAGGATTTTTGCTTTTAAGTTAATGGTAATTGCTTCTTCATTTTACATCATTTTGGCTCATGAAAGGCTTTATAGAAATGCTCTAATTTTGGATAGTGGGTGAGATCTGCACCTCTAGTGACGTTTTTATTTCAATTGCTGTACTTCTCATCTCCAGAATTTATTTTTGGTTCCTTTTTGTGTTTTCTATCCCTTTATTGATGTTTCCGTTTTGTTCATAAATTGTTTTCTTGGCTTTCTCTACATCTTCTATTAGCTCTTTGAGCATCATTAAGACAATAGTTTTAAAGTCTTTGTCTAGTAAGTCCACCACCTGGTCTTTCTCAAGGACATTTCTATTGACATTTTTCTTTCTTTTTTTTTTTAACTAAAGTTTATTGGGGTAACAATTGTTAGTAAAGTTACATAGATTTCTGGTGTAAAATTCTGTAATACCTTATCTATGACTTTTTTCCCTTTAAATGGACGATATTTTTCTGTTACTTTGTATATCTTGTAATTTTTTTGAAAACTGGATATTTGGATCTTATAATATGGTGGCTTTTGAAATGAGATACTCCCCTTTTTACATTTTCTGTTTTGTTGTTGCTATTGTTGTTTTGTTTTTTAAGTGTTGTAGAGTGTCTATATGCCAAGGATTAGCCTGAGATGTAAACTTCAATTTTTATGAGGTCTTTTCTGATCATGTGCTTTTTCCCCTCTTCAAGTAAAATGACTTTCTAAATTCCACTATACATGAAATTCCCTCTGAATGTCAGAGTCTTGAAATATCTGGTTTCCAAAAAGCAAAAAGGAAAAAAAAGCACAAATGGGTAAAAGAAGGTTCTGACAATTTAAATAGCCAGCCAGTAGGGGTTGCAACAGTGGCAGCTCACTTATGTATCTGGACCTCCAAAATCAGAAGCAGTAATCAGTGATCAGTACATAGATAACCAATATTTGAACAAAAAGGTCCTTATTGCTCATGCTTGCTACAGCAAATCAACCCAAGCTGCTCCTCAAATGAGGCCACGACTGCCTCGTTTGGGGTGTGGGGTAAGAGATGGATAGCCACACTGCATTAAAGCTGAAATTGACTGAAATTACTTGCAATTTATCATAAACTTTTGCATGGAACCTGGAAGCCTTCAGAAAAATCCCACCGCTCAGCATATTAGGTGATATTTAAAGTGGATTCACTTGGCTTTCTCTAATGACTAATGATGTTTTATTTGCCTATGTGCCATCCATATACCTTCTTCACTACAATTTCTGTTCAAGTCTTTTGCCAATCTTTTTTTAAGGTTACCTTTTTTTATGGAGTTTTGAGAGTTCTTTATAAATCTGAATATATGTTGCTTATTAGATATAAGCTTTCAAAATAGTTTTCCCAGCTTGTGTCTTCAATTTTTTATTGTCTCAATAGTGTCTTTTCACAAGCAGATGTTTTTCATTTTGCTGAAATCCTATTTATCCATTTGTTATTTTATGGATAGTACTTTTAGTGTCATACCTAAGCAATTGTTGCCTAAAATATAGGGTTTTTCTCTTACATTTTCTTTTAAAGATTTACAGTTTAGGTTGTGCATTTAGGTTTGTGATTCATTTTATATGGTACATGGGAAGAGTTAATTTGTATATGGTACACGGGAAGAACCAAAGCTCATTTTTGTTTTTTTGCATGTGGATATAGAATTTTTCAATGGTATTTATTGAAATGACCACACTTTTTCTACTGAATTGCTGTGGTGCTTTACTGAAAATAAGTTGTCTATATATGAGTGGACTTAGTTCTAGAATCTGTACTGTGCTATTGACTTATACATATATTTTTATGACAATATTACAATATCTTAATTACAATATTTTTATGAGGCATGACAATTAAGTTCGCAAACTTGTTGCAACGATGTTGCTAACCTTTTCTGATATCAGAGAAATTGTTCATTATGAATTTGTAACAACTGGACAAACAGTTAACCAAATTTTTCTATTTGGAAGTGCTGAAAAGGATGTGTGAAAAAGTTAGACGACCTGAACTTTTCACCAACAATTCATGGCTCTTGCATCACGACAATGCACCAGCTCACATGGCACTGTCTGTGAGGGAGTTTTTATCCAGTAAACAAATAACTGTATTGGAACACCCTTCCTACTCACGTGATCTGGCCCCCAATGACTTCTTTCTTTACCCAAAGATAAAGGAAGACATTTTAATGACATTCAGGACATCAAGGGTAATAAGATGACAGTGTTGGCCATTCCAGAAAAAGAATTCCAAAATTGCTTTGAAGGGTGAACTAGGCACTGGCATGGGTGCATAGCTTCTCAAGGGAAGTACTTCAAAAGTGACCATAGTGATATTCAGCAATGAGGTATATAGCACGTTTTCTAGGATGAGTTCTCAAACTTAATTGTCAGACCTCGTATGTGTTTGTGTATGTGTGTTAAATATTAAGAAAACTATTATAACTAATGAACAAATTCAGCAAAATTGAAATATACAAAATCAACACACATAAAGCAATTGCATTTCTATACAGTAACAATAAACTATCTAAAAAAACAAGTTAAGAAAAAATTGATTTGTAGTAAAATCAAAAAGACTAAAATACTTAGGTAATTAACTTAACCAAGGAATTTAAAGATATACACTAAAAACAATAAAATGTTGCTGAAAATAATTAAACAATACACACATAAATGGAAAAACATCTTGTGTTCACAAATTGGAAGAGAATATTGTTAAGCTGTCAATACTACCAAATACTACCAATACACCATCTGCTATGTACATATTTAATGCAATCTTTATCAAAATCTTAATGGTTTTTTTGCAGAAATAATAAAAAAAGTACATTCTAGAATTCATGTTGCATATGAAGATACCTTGAATAGTAAAAACAATCTTGAAAAAGTAGGACAAATTTGATGGTCTTACATTTCTTGATTTCAAAACTTATTACAAAGCTACAGTAATCAAAACAGCTTGGTATTGGTATAAAAACAGATAGACTTATGTGAAAGAATAGAGAGCTCAGAAATAAACTCTCACGTATGTGGTCAAGTGATATTTTATACATGATATTCTACAAAAGTTCCAAGACTGCTCAGTGGGGAAAGAACAGGCTTCACAAAGTGATGTTGGGGAAACTGGATATCCATATATAAAATAATGAAATTACAACCTTACCTTGTACCATGTACAAAAAGCAACTCAAAGTGAATCAAAGATCCAAACGTAAGAGCTAAAACAATAAAATTATTGGAACAAAAAATATAGAAGGAAAGCTTCATTATATTGAACTTGGCAATAATTTGTTGGATATAACACCAAAAGTACAGTCAATAAAAGAAAAAAATAGATTGTACTACATCAAAACTTAAACTTTTGTGCATTCAAGGACACAATCAACAAAGGCAAGAGACAACTTCTGGAATGGGAAAAAATATTTACAAATTATATATCTGATAATTACTAACTATTCAGAATACGTAAAAAATTTATACAACTCTACAACAGCAAAAACCTCAATTTAAAAATGGGCAAAAGACTTAAATAGACACTTCCCCCAAAATATATCAAAATGGTCAATAGTTACATGAAAAGATGCTCAACATCACTAATCATTAAAGAAATGCAAATCAAAACCACAATGATATGAAATCTCAGAAACATTAGGGTAGCAATTAAAATAATAACAACTGCTGGTAAGAACATAAAGAAATTGGAATCCTTGCAACTGTTGGTGGGAATGTAAAATGGTGCTGCAACTATAAAAAACAATATGGCAGTTCTTTAAAAACTTAAAATTAGAATTATTATATGATATATCCATAAGAATTGAAATCAGGATCTTGACAAGATAATCGTACACCCATGTTCATAGCAGTATTATTCACAATAGCTAAGAAGTAAAGCAATCCACGTGCCCATTGCCAGAACAATGTATAAACAAAATCTGGTATATACATATAATGGAATATTATTCAGCCTTAAAATGGAAGGAAATTCTGACACATGCTGTAACTTAGATGAACACTGAGGACATGAGATAAGTAAAATAAGCCAGTCACAAAAAGACAAATACACAAACTATGATTCCATTTATATAACGTACCTGGAGTACTCAAACTGATGGAGACAGAACATAGATAAGGTGTTGGCAGGACCTGAGGGTAAGGAGAATGGGATCTGCTGTTTAATAAGTGTACAATTTCAATTTCATAAGATGAAAAGAGTTCTGTAGATTGGGTGTACAAAATGTGATCATACTTAAGACTACTGAACTTTACACTTAATGATCAAGATGGTAAATTTTATGTTATATATGTTATTTGGGTTTTTTTTCTAGTTATGTAAATACCGATATAATATCCTCAATTTTTTCCTCTTCATCCAAACCTTAAAATGTTTACTATCTGGTCCTTTATAGAAAAAGTTTGCTGACCTCTGGTATAATCCAAAATCCAGAGATTTTTTTTTATTTGTTTCTAGAAATTTTATAGTTTTAGGTTTTACATTTATATCTATGATCCATTTTAAGTTAATTTTTGTATATATTGCAAGGTATGGATCCAAATTCATTTTCGTCTATGAGGTCTGAAAATTAAGCTTATGAACTTATTCTAGAAAAATTGCTGAACATCACAGTGGTCACCTTCGAAGTACTCCCCTTGGGAAGCTATGCACTGACACCAGTGCCTAGTCCACACTTCAAAGCATTTTGAATTCTTTTCCTGGAATGGTCATCAGAGTTGTCATCATAGTCCCTTGATGTCTTGAAAGTCATCAAAATGTTTTCCTTTCAATATTTTCTTCATCTTTGGGTAAAGAAAGAAGTCATTGGAGGCCATATCAGGTGAATGGTGAGGGGTGGAAGCGTTCCAATACAGTTATTTGTTTACTGGCTAGAATCTCCCTCACAGACAGTGCCATGTGAGCTGGTGCATTGTGATGCAAGAGCTCCTTTGGTACCGTTTTTGCACACACCTTTCTCACGCCAAGATTTTCAGTTAAGATTTTCCTAACTGTTTCTCTATCGATGTTTACTTGGTCTGCTATCCTTCTCACAGTCACCTCATGATTTTGATGCACAACTCAATGAATTTTTGCAGTGTTTTCATCAATTCTGCTCGTTACTGGCCACCCTGACCTCTCTTCATCAGTGACGCATTCTTTCCCCTCAGAAAAACGTTTAATCCATTTGTACACTGCCGTTTTCTTCATGGCATTATCCTCATAAACTTGGACTAACATTGTCCCTGATTTCACTTCCACTCTTGCCAAGTTTAACAAGAAATTTAATGTTTGTTCATTGCTCTACTTAAGCTCAGACATTCTCACGACAGTACACAAAAACACCAACAACAATAATGAACGCTACTCAGCAAGACACTGCCACATGTCGACATGAACACAGCTGTGAGACACTGATAGACCAAGGTTATGAAACTTTATCGAGCTGTTTGTACAGTGCTGCCAATGTAAGTGCACGGTGGCAAGTTCATGAACTTAATTGTCATACCTTGTACATGGATATGCAATTACTTCATCACAATTTGTTTAAAGGGCTGTCTTTCTCTACTACATTGCTTTTCAATCTTTCTCAAAAATCAGTTTTATATACAGAGTGTGCCAAAAAAAATGTATACTCATTTATGAAAGGAAAAAATGTATTAAAATTATGCTGATGATAACCACTTTGAGCACCTCTTGTAATTGTAGAAGTCAGCTGTGACTTGTATCCATGTTTTGTTATCAGTATATATTATTACAAATTTAATACAGTTTTTTCTTTTCTTAAAGTTTGTATATATTCTTTGGCTCTCTCTCTCTCTCTCTCTCTCTCTCTATCTCTCTCTCTCTCTCTCTCTCTCTCTCTCTCTCTCTCTCTCTCTCTCTATATATATATATATATATATATATATATATATATATATATATGATATTATGATATATGGGTTTATTTCTGGGACTCTTTTCCATTAATCTATATGTCTTATCTTTATGCCAATATTATGCTATTTTGATTACTTTAATTTTATAAAAATTCTTGAAATCAGGTAGTAAATTCTTCAACTTCATTACTTTTTTTCCAGAATTGTTTGGCTAGTCTAGTTCTTTAAAATTTCCACGTGAAATTTTGATTTAGCTTTTCAATTTCTACAAGAAAGCCTTGCTGAGATTTCATTTTCAGGAGAGTTGACATCTTAACAATACTGAGTCTTTGGACTTATGAACAAGGATTTTATGTTATGTATACTTCACCATTTAAAAAATTACTAAATATTTTAATCTCCCTGCTTAATAATACAAACACCTAAAAAAATTGTAACCTGTCAACCCTCTCCTGTCTTAATGTTGGTTTTGGCCTGTTATTTAGTTTTAACTCATTTTTTTCACCCCACAAGCTAGACATCATTTTTTGGTGGTTATTTTAAAATACCAAATATATTATATTTAAGATATGTATTTCATATTCAGTTAAAATATTCCTTAACTATATCTGAATCCTTTTGGTCTAAATCAATTTTATTATTGATGTTATTTTGATGCTAAATTCCACATGCGATGATTTGTTTACTCTAATTGTGGTAATTTTTATGAGCTAACATTTAATTGAACTTCACATTTGGAAATACAAAAGGGCCTGAATTAAGGTGTATTTTCTCAAGTGAGGATTTGTGTTTGCTTCTGCAGAATTCCAGGAGATAGGCAACTGAGGATCACTTAAAGTTCTCAGCTTTGAGATTGACTTATTGCATGAATATAGTAAATTTGAAACTCAAACTGAAAAAGGACAGACCTACTGGTACATACTGCTTAGGGATATGATGATGATGACGGTGATGATGATGATGACGGTGATGATGATGATTGTGGTGGTGGTGGTGGTGGCAATTACTATTTTATCAATTTTTTTTCCACCAGGAGCCAGTTGTTTCTTCATGGTTGCCTTTGCCGGTAGGCAGAGATTCCTTCTCTAACTGAAGATTTAGCCATATAGGTGTCCCATCTTTCTAGAAAGGTCTTGGCTTCAGCTCTCCCACTATAATTGGTCCCAAGTAACAGTGTTCAGTTCCTCTGATCAGGCAATTACTCCTCAGAGCTTAAAGTTTGCATAAGAAATTGTATTCCATGCAGTTTAGCTTTAGTTCTCTTTCCCCTCTATTTTCAAATCACTTTTTAAGTTAAGTATTTTAGGGCCTTCCCTTGCATTCTTGGAAGCTAAGCAAAGTGCTTAAAATTTTGTTCATTATAATTCATACATGTGTTATAAGGAGAGAACAGTCCATAATATCAAGTCTAATGTACTTGGAGCATACATTTTAATTTAAAGCTCTATACCCTGATGAAATGTGCCTATCCTGAGAGTGAATATATATTATTAGAAAGTGGGCTCACATGTGCCCAGTATGTCTCTGGGGCCAAGTGGATGAGCTATTCAGATGTCTATTTGCATGAGACACCTAGTAGCATCATGGGAAGTTCATCCTGACAGAAATGGGAGTAAAAGGAAAAAACAATGAATGTTTTCTCCCCTTCCACAAAGGTGTGAGATGGATTTGAATACAGCAAAAAGGTGTGCATACTGTCATCAGCCCTTCCGCCACCACCATAACACAATCCACCCTTAGTAGGAAGAACCTAACAACCTGTTTTTAAAGCTACTTTGCGTGTATGTTGAGAGGTGCCTAATGAAACAAAGGCATCCCTGGCAAGGCCCAGAAGCGGTTCTGGCTGGAGGAGCAGAGATACTCCACTCACTATTGTGAGACCTGACTGTGCAGGGGACAGAATCCTTGCAGGTGGCTATACTGCTCTGCTGACCTTCTATGCCCTTCCTGGTCTCCTCTAATGCACATCCTAAGCTGGTCACATTATTCCCATGCCTCAGACTTGCCTGCGGTTCCTGTCGCTCTTCAGATAGCATGATCTTTGCTTTTTTCCCCATGCATTGAGAGATGAGTCTCTGTCTTCTGTCTCCTGCTTGTTTTCTCTGGCCCATTTCAATAAATTAAATCATGGTTACATACTTTTATTGGCCTGGCTTTTTCAACATGGTGTGTTCTTTTTTTTGTCAACTGCAATCATTTTGGAGAATTACTATCTTCTCCTCCTAATTCAACCATCTCACCAACCAAATCATTGGAAGGACCATCTCTGCTCCACTTATATTCTCAGGCCAATGTCCAGTGTCTGGCACAGAGCAGGTACAGATGCATGTTTCTTAATGAAAGTATGACTAAAGATGGAGACAGTTTGAAGACATTTCAATTTAGTTCAAAGTATAGGGGTCTGAAAATGGAACTGATAGGAATGGACTTGCCTCATGCCCTTTGTCCTATCACCATGAGTCCCTCCCATCCCCAAATACTGGGCTTTCATAATTACTGTCTTGTTTGATAAAGCTATTGCAATTCTGTAAGGCACAGATATGATTACCACTTTAAGCAACAAAAATAATGTTAGTCACTTTTATTCATCATTTATCATGAAAGATTTATTTTATTTTTCCTCATTCTTCAGACAACCCTACAAAGAAATTATATTTAACTGTCTTATTCAGGTAATTTGGTTATCTATGTCTGTGTAACAAACTTCCTCAAAACTTAGTGGCTTGAAACAACCACCACTTTATTATTGCTCATGATTTATGTGTCAGACTTTCAGGTGGGGCCTGGCTAGTGAATGTTCTGCTCCTTGATGAGGCATCCACAGAGGTAACTGGTGATATTTAGGTCGTGGATGAGATGGTCTGGAGGGTCCAAGATAGCTTTATTCTTGCTTATGTCTTGGGCTTTGGTGGAGATAGCTGTGGGCTGGATGGACCCAATTGAGACTGAAGACCAAGAAGCAGATATGTGCCCTTCTCAGATGATGGTTTCATGATAGTCAGTCTCCTTACACAGTGACTCGAGGCTCCCAAAGACCATTCTAAGAGCCTGAGATAGAAGTTTGAAGGCTTCAAATGATGTATCTTTGATAGTCACAAAACTTCACTTTTTCTGCAATCTACGGGTCAGGAAAATCATCTCAGCCCAGCTCAGATGCAGGGGAAGACACTGTCCCTCCATGGGGGAAGCAGCACAGATTTTGCACCAATCTTGACTCCACCATAGAGGCCAATGTCTGTCTGGCCTGGGGGTGAACCAGAGGCTACAGGTTGTCCACTACTGCCAAGCACTCTTTTGGGGGCTATAAATTTACTTTCTGTAAGTGAACCAAATTTTTTATTTTTTAGAGAAAAAGATATTTAAGATAAAATTACTTTACTTTCCCCTCATAGAAATTAGGGCAGAGAGGAGAAATGTTTCAAAGATGCCAGAAGGAACCAGTTGATTCCCTGCTCTGGGATTCTCTGCTGGGCCTACCTGCAGCTATGGCAGCAGTTCCAGCCAGGCATGGGTGCTTGGCTAGAGAAGCTACTGGAAAGAGAACATGCATCATTATAATTGACATATTCCTGAAATCCCAAAACAAGCCAACATTGAAAAATTGAAATTAATTTACTCTGTTCTTTTTCAGGTGATATGCTTTGTCCTTTGTTTTCCTAGTGTAAATAATACCTGGGAAATTTTCTTAATTGGCCTCACCATGAGACACACATGTTCCTTACGAGAACATCCTTCATGGGCTGATGAAACATTCCCGATAACTTACTTCCCTCCTGGTTACATGTTTTTGGATGCTTATTTTCTTCTGAATGCTTTGAAAACTCTGATAGATTTTAAATCCGGAATGTCCAGCTTTTCAAAAATTATTTAAGTGTGTTCTTCTATCTTGACTACCAAGAAGGAAGAGGCTGTAGTCATTTTACTCTACAAGGAAGGATTGTCAAGAGGTAGGATTTGTCACCTACCCTCCCTCTTCACATAACTACTCAGTTTTGTATCCTTTTGAACCTTTTACTTTTTATCTCTATTAATATCTATTTTCAAATATGAGCCTGAGGTATGAGCAAACTCCAGAAAACTTCTGATCTGGGTGGATCCCAATTACAGTTGTCACTGAACTCTGAATGTCTGAGTTATCTTTTCCTAGTGGTCCCCAGTTTTGCTGAATTGCATTTGAAAGGATGGAGAAAGTCCCTCTAGACAAATAAGTAATAGACTTATGATCTCAGAACTCTGGAAATCCTACAACATCCAAACTCTTGGATATTTAGAATAATGAAGACTTAAGGAATCTAAACAATCACTTGGTCCTGGAATGTTTCACTCTTTGCTCAGTGGGAGCTTTGGGGATTATATGCTGCTCCTTTAGGGGCTCGAAACTGGCATGGAGAGAACAAACAACCAGAGGTCTGCACTGCCCAACAGAGCAGCTCCACTTTTAGCTACTTACTTAATGGTCCCTGCAATACTGATTTTGAAGAGCAAGTTCTTTGGGGAAAAAAGTGTGAAACCACAAATATAGGACAATCCAGAGACTACTAGTCTCTTCAATAGTGATGAAGCATTCAAGTGGCCACATGCTCAGGGCAATGCTGGGAATGTCAGAGAGAGAAAAGTGAACAGAGGTGGGCTTGGAAGGTGGAGGGGGTCATAAAGATCTCAGGGAATCTACTCAATGATGGCCCATAGAGTTCAGAGATGAGGGCTCACAGCTCATGTGGGCGCCAAAGAGGGTAAGTCCCATTATGGGTATAGAGTCCAGAGGCAGCTGTGTTGCCTGGTGACTGAGGAAATGTTTCAAGCAGACATGGCTTTTGATTGAGCTCCTGAGGACACAGGGCAAGTGCCCCTGGGATGGACCAGGTGGAAGAGGTGCTCCAGACAGAAGGATCAGCAAGAAAAAGGACCTAAGATGGCAAGACCTAGAAAGGAAAGTTTATGTAGACTGGGTAGGTCTCCTGGAAAAGGTTTGAACTGTGGTACCAGAGAACAGTGTACGATTTCTATCTTTGCTGTTTAACTGTGTTGCAATTATGAACAAGTTCGGGAGCCTTGCAGAGCCTCTGTATCCTTGTCTATCAAATATAGTGCCTAACAAAAGGGAAAATCTGAGGAGTAGCTGAGAGCAAGCACCACCACCGCACTGGTCCATGGAGGGGCTCAGGAAGTCATGCAGTTATGCTTATGATTTTCTCACACATGAAACTGAGATTCTAATATTTCAATTAATGTTCATTAATATTGATTAGAATTCATTGGAATGCATTAGACCTCTGTTTTGCATAAACACTAATAGTATAATTTGCTTGTGTATGTATTCATGAGGTATTATTTGTTTTTTTATTTTTCAATTACAGTTGACATTCAATAATATTTTACATTAGTTTCAGGTGTACAGCAGAGTGGTTAGACATTTATATAATTTACAAAGTGATCACTCGATAAATCTAGTACATAGTTATTACAACATGATTGACTATATTTCCCAATGTTATCCTTTACATGCCTGTGTTATTTGTCTTTAATTACCTTCCACAAGTTTTAGTTCCTGGAAGCCTCAAAAAATAAAACACTTCATGGAGACTCCAACCCTACATTTAGTTTCATGGAGTTTGAGCGATGACCTCTCTCAGAGTCATGAGGTTTATGGACCCACCAGTCAAACATTACACCAGAGAATTCATGATGACCCTTGCAGTATAGGTAACTACAAACTCTTGTTAACTTAAAAAATACAACTCAGCCATTTACAGATTGTCCACTAGATATATCACTTAATTAGCATTTTATGAGTATTGTTTATTAAGGATGAGAACCCAGGTTGTTGGAATGGCCTTCTTTCCCTTTTGATTTTATGAGGGGGTTAGAAAAAGATGTGAACTCTTTGATTAGCAAATCATATTCTTACTTAAAATATTATAGTAAGTGGTCCCCAGGGACTATAGAGGTGCTTCAAGTATTTTGGAGTTGACTACTTTTATAGCACAGACACCCTTACAAATGTATAAGTACACAAAATGCAAAGTTATCAATGCCATATTTGTTCACCTGAGTTCTATAAATAAAAGAACTTGCCTGAAATTATTTATGAAATTAAGAATGTACAGATAAAGAAAACAGTGTCTTCCCCTTCCAGTTAACCCAGTTTGTCCACCCATTTGAAAATTCCACCAAGTTCTAACCATGTATCAGCACTGGGATGATTGCTGGGGATTCAACCATTAACAAAACAGCTAAGGCAATGTTTTGGCTTTTGGTGCAATGGGAGAGTCAGACAATTATCAAGTAATTACACAGACAAACAGGGGCCAGCGTAATAAGAAGCAGACAGCCTGATCTGATCTGATCTAATCAGGTCAGGAAAAAGGTATCTGAGAAGTGACACTTGAGATAATATTGAAAAGTCAGTGCAGTTGTTTAGAAAATAGGCAGAGCTTCCCAGAAGGAAATGACCAATATAAAGGCTTAAATTCTGAGGACCAAAAGAAGGTTCATAGTGCAGAGAAGTTTACAGAGGTAAAGAGAAACAAACAGGGCTCTCAGAAGATGGAGAAGTTCAGGGATGAGACCATAGCCTTCTAGATATTAGGCGGATGGTCTACAAGCACATCCTAAACCAATCAAGAGGGATTTGTTTGCTCAGTGTGCTCTAGGAAGCAGGCACTAGACAGAGTTAGATGTGTAAACCATTTATTGGGTATAATACCCCTGGATTATAAGGGAAAGAAAGCAAGAGTAGACAGGGAAACATTTCACAACAGGATGTGATTCTGATACCTGGAAAGAAGACCCTCACAGAAGTGCAGCGCTGAGAAAATCCTGGCCAGTTCAAAGGGACAGTATAAAGATAGTCCAAACAGGAATCCTGCTCTGGCCAGAAGTGGTGAACAACAGAAGCACATGGTTCTTAGTCACCAGCCAGCAAGCTGAGGCAGCAATGGAAGTACCAAAACTGGAAGCTGTCAGCTAATGGCACCTCCTCAAACAGGTGCTCTTGAAGGAGATTTGAGTAGCACACTTCCATGGCTAGCAGCCCAGTGAAGAATGTTAAGTACAAAAGTAAAATTATGCAGAGAAGTTTGGATTTTCAGTCAAGATAGTGGAGTAGGCAAACACCACTCACAAAGTGGAATAAGGTTGCTGTGATTGGCTTAGATCAGTCTCAAATCATTCCTTTGGGCTGAGCACATGGACACATGAGAGAATTTGGTTTCTACTGGCAGGTACTAAGAAAGGACTAGCTTCTTCATCAGGTAACAAATAGGTACTTCCACCACATGGACTACCATCATTCTCCTTCTCCCATTTGTGTGCTTTACTGCCAAATGAAGAGTCCTCAAAGCCCATCTGGCTTCTGCATGCAGCTCAAAGTTTAGGTCATTGGGATTTACGCACTCCTCTTTATCAGGTTTAGCTGTGACTCCTAGTCCAGGTAACTCAAGCTAAAAGACTTCATGTCTACCCAATAGGCATTGGTGTAGAAGATACTAAAGTAAAGTAGAAGGTACTAAAGTAAAAACTCCTCATTGATGAAAGGGAAACTGGGTGATGCACAGTGGCATAGCACATATCTTAGCTGGCCAGGGGATTAGTGTTGACCCCCTGTCCCTAGGTCCCAGTTCTACTCTCTGGGAGTGTCTGCCTCATCTGCTCTTCTCCATGGCTCAACGGAACTGGACACTGGAGAGTGTGCCTCTCTTTGGGAAGTGTCCAGGCATCTATGTTTCTTGATTGCAGGTCCCATGGCTCCAGGTTACAGAATCATGCATGGAATAGGGACAGGGGTGGGGTCATGGGTAATACAGTATCATAAAAGCATAGTTGGCACTACACAGGGCTCTGAATAGACTGTTTCTCCTTGCCCCTCCATACCAATCACAACTATAAACCATGGAAGTTATAGAGAAAACAACTAAAGCCAAACTCTAAAAGGTGAAAGAGGAAGCCAAGCTGGTTTAAGGCCTAGGAGTAAAGGAACAGCACAGCAGCATGAAGAAGAAGGAGAAGGAGGAGGAGAAGGAAGGAGGAGGAGGAGAAGGAGGAGGAGGAGGAGAAGGAGGAGGAGAAGGAGGAGGAGGAGGAGAAGGAAGGAGGAGGAGGAGAAGGAAGGAGGAGGAGGAGGAGGAGAAGGAGGAGGAGGAGGAGGAGGAGGAGGAGAAGGAGAAGGAGGAGGAGAAGGAAGGAGGAGGAGGAGAAGGAGGAGGAGAAGGAGAAGGAGCAGGAGAAGGAGAAGTCCTGAGAAAATGTTTTAAGATATAATCCTATAGTCGACAACATTCTAAATTTGGTGAAAAACACAAACCTAGAGACCTAATAAATGCAGCAAACTCCAAATAATATACAAACAAAGAAATCCATGCCAAGACAAATCATAATTCAACTTTTGAAACCTAAAGAGAAAGAAAAAACCTTGAAAGCAGTCAGAGAGAAATGAGGCATTACATATGGGAGAACACCAATTTGAATGACAGCACATTTTTTATCTGAAACCATGGAGGCCATAAAGAAATGGCACAATATTTTTCGAGTACTGAAACAAAAGATCTCTCAACAACAAATTCTGTATCTGGTGAAATCATCTTTCAGGAATGAGAAGGAAATACAAACATTCTCAGATGAAAGCAAACTGAAAGAATTTACTACTAGTAGACCTACCTTTAAAGAATGACGAAAATTAACTCTTCAAACAGAAAGATAATTATACAAGAAGGAATTTGGAGCATCAAAAAGGCAGAGGGAATAATAGAAAGAGCATACCAATTTGTACAAATAATATACTGTATTTTCTCCTAAGTTTTACAAAACTTTCTCCTAAGTTTTACAAAATTTGGTGATCAAACAAAAATTATAACAATATCTGATACAAAAGATAATTACATTTAAAATTGAGGAAGGAAAGCAGACCTAAATTGAAATGAGATTTTTGGACTTTACACCAAATAGTAAAATGTTGATACCAGTAAACCATTATAAGTCATATGTAAATTATAATAATAAGCCACTAAGAAAATTGAACAAAAAAGTATTCTTAAAAACACTATAAATAAATCAAGATGTAATCCTAAAAATATTTTCAAGTAACCCTCCGTAAAGCTAGAAAAGTGAAATAATAATGAAAACAAGAGGCAAATAAAAAACAAATAATAAAATGGGAGATGTAAATTATAACATCTTAATAATTAACTTAAATGTAAATACTCTAAGTACACCCAAAAAAAACAACAACAAAACAAAACAAAAAAAACACAGATTTTCAGAATAGATGATAAACATGACCCAATAGTATATTTCTAAAAAGAAACTCACCATCAATGACAAAGGTAAGTTGAAAGTAAAACGATGGAAAATGATATGCCATGAAAAATTAATCAAAATAAAGCAGAGCAAAAATAATGATGTTAATCGGTTAAAGCCAAATTCAAAGCAAAAAAAAGTTGTTGGTTTTTTTTTCTAGAAACAAAGAGGAGCCATATATAGTAATAAAAGGGTCAGTCTACCAGGAAGACATAACAATCCTAAATCTGAGCAAACTAGTATAGAGCACAAAATAGTTTGATGGATAGAGATAAAACGAGAAATATACAAATATATTACTAGACTTGGAGAATTTAACACTTTTCAGCAACTGCTAGAACTGCTAGACAGAAAATCATCAAAGACAGAATACCTGAACAACAAAATCAAAAGCAAAGAGATACCACTGACATAGAGCATTACACCGAAGAAAAGCAGAAAACACATTTCTTTTTTTCAAGTACTCATGAAACATTCACCAAGAAAAACCAAGCCTTAAACATAAAACAAACATCAACAAATTTAAAATAATTGATATTGTCTTCTTCCAGTTAAAATGGAGGAGTAGGTAAATGCTATGCACACCTCCTCCCATGACAACATCAAAATTACAACGAAGTTACAGAACAACCCTCATTGAGAACTACCTGAAGACTAGTTGAACAAAATTCCCATAGCTAAAGATATAAAGAAGAAGCCACTTCAAGACTAGGAGGAGAGGCAGAGACTCTGAACAGGCAGGTCCCACACCCATGGTGTGATGGGTTAGAAATAGGAGAGATATCTCTGCTGCAGAGGTCCCCTCTGAGAAGTAAGGGATCCCAGCCCTACATAAGTTCCCCAGCCCAGGGCTCCAGTGATAAAAAGAGATGTCCCTATAACACCTGGCTGTGAAACACAGTGGGGATTGTGGCTAAGTGAGATGGTAGACTGCTAGAGACTTAGGCACTGCAGGTCTTATGGGGACTGTGCACAGGCTCACTCACTCACAAACTCACTTACTGAGGGACAGCAGCTCAAAAACTGCTGGGGTCATACAAGGAGGATCTGCTAGCTTCACTGTGAGGGCTGGAGGGACAGCTCTGTTCCAGACTGAAGTGGTGGTCCTTTCCCTACCCAGCTGGCAGGCACAGGTGGGTGTTAAATCTAAATGCTCTACAACTTGGCTAATATGACTTGCACTGCATAGGTGATTCCCTGAGACCTTGCCCCACCAAATTCCAAAAGGCAGGAAACCTTTTTTTATCAGTGGTTCCACACAAACAGCTGACCACAGCTCACGTTGTAGAATTTCCTAAAATATCTCAAAGTTCCCAAAACCTAAACAAGAAACCTCTGGCATCAGTGTGTCCCATACCTCTTGAGAAGCAACCCTAAGCCCCGCACTATTGGCAGCTAGTCTTGGGTCACAGCTTAGCCTCTCCAAGGAACCTCCAAGACCAACAGAAATGACAACAATCTGAAGATTCCTTTGTAGCTCTTACCAGGTGGCCCCTCTCTGGGCACACCCACAAACTGATATCGGCCTGCACCACAGCCCCTTCCCAAGAGGCTCCAGAACCAACACAGACCACACCATACCACTGCCCAAAAATCTCCACAAATGATACATCCAAAGGATACACCTGGCAGCCAACAAAACTCAGCTAAAATGAATCTGGCTCCATGGGGTCAGTCCCTGCAAAACAGCTGATCCACTATAGTCACAGCAAGTCAACCTGAGGGTCAATCACTCCCACTGAAATCACAACATCAATAAAGGCTCAACTACAACAAAAAGCACACACAATCCACAAAAGGGACACCCCTGAAGCACCCAGCTCAGATGATCAGGAAGACTGCCACTCGGTCCTGCAAAAAACCTACTACATAAGGCCACTGTGCCAAGAATGGGAGGTATAGCATATGTATCTAGTACATAAAAACAAACACAGGGAGGCAACCAAAATAAGGAGACAAAGAAATATATCCCAAAATGAAAGAACAAGAAAAAACTCCAGGAAAAAAAAAAAAAGAAAAAAACAACTAAATGATATGGAGACAAACAATTTACCAGATGCAGAATTCAAAACATTGTTTTGAATGGTTTGAGGTTATAAGAAAGCTCAATGAACTTAGAGAAAGAGAAGATAAACTCAGAGAGATTTTCAACAAAGAGATAAGAAACATAAAAATGGAACCAGAAAACATAAAAAAGAACCAGCTGGAAATGAAGAATACAAAAACTGACATGAAGAAATCTAGAGTAAATTAGAAGGAGAAGACTGGATCAGCTATTTGAAAGACAAGGTAGCAGAAAATGTCAAAGCAGAACAGCAGAAAAATTTTAAAAATTAAATGAGGATAGTTTTAGGGACCTCTGGGATAACATCAAGTGTACCAACATTCACAACATTGGGGTACCACAAGGAGAAGAAAAACACCCAGGGATGAAAACTTGTTTAAGAAAATAATAATGGAAAACTTCCTTAACCTGGTGAAGAACATAGATATACAAGTACAGGAGGTGCAGAGAGTCCCAAACAAGATGAACCCAAAGAGGCTCACTCCAAGACACATCATAATTAAAATGCCAAAGTTTAAAGATAAAGTGAGAATCTTAAAAGCAGCAAGAGAAAAGCAGTTAGTTACCTACAAGGAGCTCGCATAAGACTGCAGATTTCTCAACAGGGACTTTGTAGGCTAGAAGGGAATGGCAGGAAATACTCAGTGATGAAAAGCAAGGGCCTACAACCAAGATTATTCTACCCAGCAAGACTATAATTTAAAATTGAAGGACAGATAAAGAGCTTCACAGACAAGTAAAAGTTAAAGGCATCATCTCCACCATACATAGTATTATAAAAAATGTTAAAGTGTTTACTTTAAGAAGAGGAAAAAAAAATGAAAAATAATAACAAAATGACAATAACTACATACCTATCAGTAATTAAATATAAATATGTAAAATGCTCCAATAAAAAGACATAGGGAGGCTGAATGGATTAAAAAAAAAGACTCATACATATGCTGTCTACAAAGTTTCAACCCACTTCAGATTGAAAGAAATATCAATACTGAGAGTAAAACTATAGAAAAGGCTTTTCATGCAAATGCAAACAAAACAAAAAGCTGGGGTAGTAATCAGACACAATACACATTACAACCATAACTATACTAAGAAACATGAAAGACACTTCATAATGATAAAGGGATGAATCCAACAAGAGAATATGACCCTTGTGAACATTTACAAACCCAATGAAGGAGCTCCTAATATATAAAACAAATATTAATAAACATAAATGGAAAGATCAACAGTAATAATGTGATAGTAGGGAAGTTTAACACCCCATTGACACCAATGGATAGATCATCCAGAAAGAAAATCAACAAAAAAACAGCAGTCTTAAATGACAGATTAGACCACATGGATTTAATTGGTACTTTTAGAACATTTCACCCTAAAGAAGCTGAACATACATTATCTTCAAAGGCAATGCTAGATTTTCCAGGCTAGATCGCATGTTAGGCCACAAACAAGTCTCAATAAATTTAAAAAGATTGAAATCATACAAGCATCTTCTCTGATGATAGTGATATGAAACTAGAAATCAATTACAAAAAGAAAACTGAAAGCACACAACCACATTGAGGTAAATAACATTCTGCCTAACAATGAACGGATTAACGGTGAGATCAAGGAAGAAATCAAAAGCTATCCTGAGATAAATAATAATAATGACACAAACAAATCTGTAGGACACAGCCAAAGCACTTCTAAGAGGGAATTTCATACAGGCTTACCTCAAAAACAAAAAATTCTCAAATGAACATTCTCACCTTACACCTAAATGAAGTAGAAAGAGAAGAACAAACAAAGTAAGTAGAAGGATGGAAATGATAAAGATAAAAGTGAAGATAAATGAGAGTCTAAAAAACAATAGAAACCATCAATGAAATCACTAGTTGATTCTTTAAAAAGATAAATGAGATTGATAAACATTTAGCCAGATATAACAACAAAAAAACAAAAGAGGATCCATCTAAATAAAATCAGAAATGAAAGAGCAGAAGTGGCAATTGACTCCACAGTAATACATAGGATTAAAAAAAAAATACTATGAACAATTATGTGCCAACAAATTGGACAACCTAGAAGAAATAGATAAATTCTTAGAAATATAGAATCTTCCAAGATTGATTGAATAAGAAACAGAAAAACTAAACAGACTAATACTAATAACTAAATTGAATCATAATAAACAAAAAACAAAAACCTCTCAACAAACATCCCTGGAACAGATGGCTTCACAGTTGTATTTTACCACATATTAAAATAAGAATGAACACCTATCTTTCTCAAACTATTCCAAAAGATATTGAAGAGGAGAGCAGTCTCCCAAATTCATTTTACGAGGCCAACATTATCCTGATTTTAAAAACAGACAAAGACGCTAGAAAAAAAGACAATTATAGGCCAATATTCCTGATAAACATCATAGATTCAAAATCCTCAACAATATGTTAGCAAACTGAATTTTAAAAATATCATACATCAGGATCAAGAGGGATTTATTCCTGGGATGCAAGGTTGGTTCAATTAATATAAACACACAAAAATAAAATGCAGAATAAAAAATATATGGTTATATTAATAGATTAAGGAAAAGCACTTATAACAAGAGCTCTCAGCAAAGAAGGAATAGAGGGAACATACCTCAACATAATAGAAGCCATGTATGACAAATCCACAGCTAGCATTGTACTCAATGAGGAAAAGCTAAAAACATTTTCCTTAGACAAGGAAAAAGGAAAGAATTTCCACTTTCACCACTTTTATTAAACATAGTATTGGAAATCCTAGCCACAGCAATCAGACAAGAAAAATAAATAAAAAGTTTCCAAGTTAGAAAGGAAGAAATAAAACTCATCATTTGTGGAGGATATACTATATAGAGAGAACCCTAAAGAATCCAACAAAAACTATGATAACTAATAAGTGAATTCAGTAAATTAAGAGGATATATAATTAATATTCAGAAATAGTTTGCAGTTTTATACACCAATAATGAACTATCAGAAAGAAAAATTAGAGTGACGTTATAAAAATGACGGTATGAGGTGAGCCTCTTGAAATCTCCCATAGAATTTACAACAAATGAAACAACTATAAATCCACAAAGGACTTCCTGCACAGCAGACAGGCAAGATGAAGAGGCTCACTACCGAAATAACCTAAAAATGAGCAAATTGTGCGAGTGGGGGGGAGGGAAGGGAGAAGTGTGGAGAGGAGGCCATGTGGGCGCAGGATGCAGAGCTAGCTCAGTGGTCTGAGCTCCCTGCATCCCAAAACTACCGCAGCTGAGTGAAAGGGAAGAAATCAGACTGCTAGGGCTCCGTTTATGGCCCACAGGGCTGAGGGGAAAGCATAGAAGATGGCTGAACCCAACGCTCACAGCAGAGACCGTGGAGCAAAGACTGAAGGAAGAAGGCTAAAAACGGTGCTTTAAGCCCTCACTGCCACAAAGAACGGAAGCCTTAGGCACTGAGACTAGCTTCCCCCTCTCTACCCTCCGAGAGCTCACCCCGCCTCCAGTTGCCCAGTGCTAGAAGCGGAACAGTAGCAGGGTCAGATCAAAAGAACACGATATTTGCAGTTTTGAGAAATGTGGTCTGCAGACACAGATCCGCAGTCCAACTAGTTATGGCAAAGGGGAGGGAGCATTGGAAGGAGGACTAGCAGAGGTGGTGGTCACCGGCATTGCTCTGGGCCACCTCTCACAACCAACCTTGCTCCTGCTGCCCCCTCCTATCTGGGCGGATCCCTGCAGGAGTTAACAGAACTGCTGAAACACATGGGCTCTGATCTGGTACAGAAAGAGCTTTGGAACTTCAAAAGCTCTCTGTATCCCCACAGGGACACGGCGCCCTATGACCCAGGCGAACTGTTCACAAAAGAGAGGCCCGCCTTCAATGGAATATCCTCCTTGTGTGAGAAGCTGAAATAGTGCAGAGAAAACATAACACTACAGAGTGAGAGAGAATAAAAGGCCGCAGTCGAAGGGAAAATAAAACATTCTACCAACACCTACTGGAAAACAAAAGAAAGACCTCTTCCTATTAAACTGTTGCAGAAACCACTCCAGTAGATGTCTATGAAGAGAAATAATAAATCATTAATTACCATGAATAACCAATGTAACAAGACACCTCAGATAGAAACTGAAAAGTCTCAAAAAAATGAACTTAAAGATATGGAAATATGTGACTTAAATGACAAAGAATTCAAGATTGCAGATCTGAAAAAATCAACAAGATGCAAGAAAACACAGAAAGGCAGTTTGATGAACTCAGAAACACAATCAAAGAACAAAATGAACATTTTAGCAAAGAGATTGAAATTTAAAAAAAACAACAACACAGAATTTCTGGAGATTAAGGACTCAACAGCAGAAATAAAGAATTAAATAGCCAACTTAGGTATTAGACTTGACCAGACGGAGGAAAGAATCAGTGACATCAAAGATAGAAACTTGGAAATGACACGGCTGGAAGAAGAAAGAGACTTGAGATTTAAAAGAAATGAAAGGACTCTACAAGAACGTTCTGACTCCTTCAAAAAGAGCAATATAAGAATCATGGCATACCAGAAGGAGAAGAAAAAAAGAAAGGAACAGAGAGTATATTCAAATGAATAGTTGATGAGAACTTTCTAAACTTGTGGAAAGAACTGGATCCTCAAATCCAAGAAGCAAATAGAACATCTAATTACCACAACCCGAACAGGCCTTCTCCAAGGCTCATTGTATTGAAGCTGTCAAAAATCAATGACAAAGAAAGAATCCTCAAGGCAGCCAGGGAAAAGAAAACAGTGACCTATAAAGGAAAGCCCATTAGAATATCGTCAGATTTTTCAGCAGAAACTCTACAAGCCAGGAGGGAGTGGAACCAAATATTCAAACTACTGAAAGAGAGAAATTATGAGCCAAGAATAATATACCCAGCAAAGATATCCTTTAGATGTGAAGGAGGAATAAAGACCTTTCCAGACATACAGAAGCTGAGGGAATTTTCTAACATACAACGTTCACTACAAGGAATACTAAAGGAGGCTATTCAACCACCATCAACAGGGACAATTTGTGGCAATCAAAACATAAAAAGGGGGAGAGTAAAGGCCTGAACGGGAATATGGGAATGGAGAAAGTATGCATGTAGAAGAAAATGGAATACTCTAAATATCAAATTTTCTTTTACATAAACTAAATGGTAACCACTCAAAAAAATCCATAATTGAAATATATACTGTAATAAAAAGAAAAGGAAGAAAAAAATTATAGAATACCACCACACAGAAATAACAGAAACAAAAAAGGCAAAGAAGCAATGGAAACACAGTCTTACCAGAAAACTAAAGATAGAATGATAGGAAATCCTCACATATCAATAATCACCCTAAAGGTCAATGGATTGAACTCACCAATAAAAAGGCACAGAGTGGCAGATTGGATCAAAAAACTAAACTCAACCATATGCTGTCTCCAAGAGACACATCACAGCTACAAAGACAAATATAGACTCAAAGTAAAACGGTGGAAATTGACACTTCAAGCATATGGTATTCAGAGAAAATCAGATTTAGCCGTACTGATATCAGACGAAACAGACTTCAGGGTATAAAAGGTAACATGAGACAAAGATGGACATTTCATAATGGTAAAGGGGAGTGTACAACAAGAACACATAACAGTCATCAATATTTATTCCCCCAATTAGGGAGAACCGAAATATACCAAGCAACTAACAGAACTAAAGGGAGAAATTGACAAAAACACAATTATACTAGGGGACTTAAATACATCATTGACAGCTATGGATAGATCATCCTAACAGAAAATAAAGAAAGAAATAGCAGCCCTAAATGACACATTAGATGAAATGGACGTAATTGACATTTATAGAGCACTTCATCCTAAAACATCAGACTATACATTTTTTTCTAGTGTACATAGAACATTCTCAAGGATAGACCATATATTGGGACATAAAACTAGCCTCACCAAATTTAAGAAGATTGAAATCATACCAAGCATATTCTCTGATCACAAGGCTTGGAAATCGGACATCAACTGCAAAAAGAAAGTAGGGAAGACCACAAATACATGGAGATTAAACAAAACACTTTTAAAGAACGACTGGGTCAAAGTAGAAATTAGAGGAGAGATCAAAAGATACATAGAAACAAATGAGAATGAAAATACATCCTACCAAAATTTTTGGGATGCAGCAAAAGCAGTTTTAAGAGGGAAATTTATATCATTGCAGGTCTATATCAAGAAACAAGAAAAATCCCAAAGAAATAACCTCATGTTACACCTTGAGAAAAAGAAGAACAAATGAAACCCTAGGTGAGCAGAAGAAAGGAAATAACAAAAATCAGAGCAGAACTAAATGAAATAGAGAACAAAAAGACATTAGAAAAAATTAATGTGACAAAGAGCTGGTTCTTTAAAACAATTAACAAAATTGACAAACCCTTCGCTAAACTCACTAAGATCAAAAGAGAAAAGACACTAATAAACAAAACCAGAAATGAAAGAGGGGAAGTTATCATGGATGCCACAGAAATACAAAGGATCATCTAAGAATACTATGAAGGACTATATGCCACCAAATTCAATAACCTAGAAGAAATGGACAAGTTCTTAGAAACACATAGCCTTCCTAGCTGAACCATGAAAAACTGGAAAATCTAAGTAGACTGATTACCAGTGACAAAATTGAATCTGTCATCCAAAACCTTCCCAAAAGCAAAAGTCCGGGACCAGATGGCTTCACTAGCGAATTGTACCAAACCTTCAAAGAGGATCTAATACCAGTCCTTCTCAAACTGTTTCAAAAAATTGAAGAAGAGACAGTACTCCCTAACTCACTTTATGAGGCCAACATTATCTTGATACCAAAACCTGATAAGGATAACACAAAAAAAGAAAATTATAGACCAATATCTCTGATGAGTACAGGTGCAAAAATCCTAAGTAAAATTCTAGCAAATCTAATGCAACGATACATTAAAAAGATTATTCATCACGACCAAGTGGGGTTCATCCCCGGGGCACAAGGATGGTTCAACATACGCAAATCCATCAATGTGATACATCACAGAAACATAACAAAGGACAAAAATCATAAGATTGTATCAATTGATGCAGAAAAAGCATTTGACAAGATACAACATCCATTTATAATTAAAACACTTAATAAAATTGGTACAGAAGGCAAATACTTTAACATAATAAAGGCCATATATGACAAGCCCTCTGCTAATCTCATAATTAACGGTGAAAAACTGAAGCCCTTTGCTCTACATTTAGGAACACGACAGAGCTGTCCAGTATCACCTCTGCTTTTCAACATAGTGTTGGAAATCCTCGCCAGAGCAATCAGGCAAGAGTCAGAAATAAATGGCATCCAAATTCAGAATGAAGAGGTTAAATTGTCATTCTTTGCAAATGACATGATGCTATATATAGAAAACCTTAAAGACTCCTCCAAAAAGCTATTAGAAACAATCAAAGAATACAATGAAGTTGCTGGATAGAAAGTCAACGTACAAAAATCCATTGCATTCCTATATACTAACAATGAAATCTCAGAAAAAGAAGTTAAAAGAACAATTCGTTTTGCAATTGTAGCAAAAAGAATAAAATACCTAGGAATAAACTTAACAAAGGATGTGAAAGACCTATATGCTAAAAAGTATAAGACATTTTTGAAAGAAATTGAAGAAGACACAAAGAAATGGAAAGACATTCCGTGCTCATGGATTGGAAGAATCAACATAGTTAAAATGGCCATATTACCCAAAGCAATATACAGATAATAATGCAATCCCCATCAAAATCCCAATGGCATTTTTTTTAAAGAAATAGAACAAAAGATCAGATTTGTGTGGAACCACAAAAAATCCTGAATAGCCAAAGCAGTCTCAAGAAAAAAGAACAATGCTGGAGGTATCACACTCCCTGACTTTAGCTTGTACTACAGGGAACAATAATCAAAACAACATGGTATTGGCAGAAAAGCAGATACATAGACAAAATAATAGAATTGAGAACCCAGAAATAAACCCACAGAAATATGCACAGACAATTATTGACAAAGAAGCAAAAAACATACGATGGAGAACAGACAGCCTCTTAAATAAATTGTGCTGGCAGAATTGGAAAGCCACGTGCAAAAGAATGAAACTGGATTGCTATCTGTCACCATGCACCAAAATTAATTCAAAATGGATCAAAAACTTAAGCATAAGACCTGACACAATAAAATGCATAGAAGAAAACATAGGTACTAAACCTATGGACCTTGGGTTCAAAGAGCATTTTATGAATTTGACTCCAAAGGCACGGGAAGTAAAAGCTAAAATAAATGAGTGGGACTATATCAAACTTAAAAGCTTCTGCACAGCAAAAGAAACCATTGACAAATTAAAGAGGCTATCAATCGAATGGGAGAAGATTTTTCCAAACAACACCTCCGATAAGGGGCTAATATCCAAAATATACCAGGAACTCATGCAACTCAACAACAAAAAAACAAACAACCCAATTGAAAAATGGGCAGAGGACCTGAAGAGACATTTCTCCAAAGAGGACATACAAATGGCAAATAGACATATGAAAAAATGCTCAACATCACTAATCAACAGAGAAACGCAAATAAAAATCACAATAAGATAGTACCTCAACCCAGTTAGAACGGCTATCATCAACAAGACAAATAGTAACAAGTGTTGGAAAGGCTGTGGAGAAAAAGGAACCCTCATACACTGTTGGTGGGAATGCAGATTTGTGCAGCCACTATGGAAGGCAGTGTGGAGATTCCTCAAAAAATTATGAACAGAATTACCATATGACCCAGCAACCCCTCTCCCGGGTATCTACCCAGAAAATCTGAAAATATTTATACGTAAAGACAAGTGTACTCCAATGTTCATTGCAGTTTTATTTACGGTGGTCAAGACATGGAAACAACCAAAATTTCCTTTGCTAGATGAATGGATAAAGAAGTTGTGGTATATATACACAACGGAATACTATTCAGCAGTAAGAAAAGATGAAATAGGACCATTTGTCACAACATGGATGGATCTTGAGATTATACAGCTAAGCGAAATAAGGCAGACAGAAAAAATAGAGAACCATATGATTTCACTAATATGTGGGATATAAAACTGAAAACAACAAAAGAATAAGACAAACAAATGAAGAAAGAAAAACTCATAGACACGGATAATAGTTTAGTGGTTATCAGATGGTAAGGGGTGGGGGTGGTAGATGAGGGTAAAGGGGATCAAATATATGGTGATGGAAAGAGAACTGACTCCGGGTGGTGAGCACAAAATGTGATTTATAGGTGATGTATACAGAAATGTACACCTGAAATCTATGTAACTTTACTAACAATTGTCACCACAATAAACTTTAATTAGAAAAAAACACGAAAGAAAAATTTGAAAAACAGTCTCATTTACAATTGCATCAAAAAATTAAATACCTTAAAATAAGTTTAACGAAGTAGGTAAAGGACGTGTACTCAGAGAACTATAAAACATTAAAGGAAGTAACTGAAGAAGTTAAAAATAAATGAAAGTATATACCATTCTCAAGGATGGGAAGAATTGTTAGAATTTCCATACTACCTAAAGCAATCTATAGATCTAATGCAGTACCTATCAAAATATAAATGACATTTTTCATAGAACTAGAATAAATATCCTAAAATGTATATGGAACTACAAAATATCCCAAAGAGCCACCACAATCTTGAGAAAGAAGAGCTAAGTTGGACATATCACATTACCTGATATCATATTATACTACAAGCCTATAGCAATCAAAACAGCATGGCAATGGTATGAAAACAAACAAATGGATCAATGGAACAGAATAGAGAACCCAGAAAAAAATTCACACCCATGTTGTCAATTAATCTATCACAAAGAAGGCAAGAATGTACAACGGGGTAAAGAAAGTCTCTTCAGTAAATGTTGTTGGGAAAACTGGACAAATATAAAAGAATGAAACTGGATCACTTTCTTACACCATATGCAAAAATAAACTCAAAATAGATTAAAAACTTAAATGTAAGGCCCCAAATCATGAAACTACTGTGTTTCCCCGAAAATAAGACCTAGCCAGACATCAGCTCTAATGCGTCTTTTAGAGCAAAAATTAATGTAAGACCCAGTCTTATTTTAATATAATATAATATTTTTAATATAAGTCCGGGTCTTACATTAATATTTTTAATATAAGACTGGGTCTTACATTAATTTTTGCTCCAAAAGACGCATTAGAGCTGATGGTCTGGCTAGATCTTATTTTCTGGGAAACAGAGTACTAGAGAAAACATGAACAGCAAACTCTTTGACGTTGTTCTTAGTAATATATATATGTACATATTTGGTTATGTCTAGTTGGGTAACGGAAACAAACGAAAAAAATGAACAAATGGGACTACATCAAACTAAAGAGTTTTTCACAGTGAAGGAAACAATCAACAAAACGAAAAGACAACCTATGAATGGAAGAATATATTCACCAATGATACATCCAATAAGAGATTAATATCCAAAATATATAAAGAACTCATACAACTTAACACCAAAAAGAATGCCATATTCAAATAAAGCAGAAGATGTGAATAACAATTTCTCCAAAGGGACATACAGATGGACAACAGATATATGAAAAGATGCTCAATATAACTTAATCATCAAAGAAATACAAGTTTAAATCACAATGAAATATCACCTCACAACTGTCAGAATGGCTAGCATCAATAAATCAACAAACAGCCAGTGTTGGCGAGGATGTAAAGAAAACCAAACACTCATGCACTGTTAGTCATATTGTGAATTGTTGCAGCCACCGTGGAAAACAGTATGGACAGTCCTCAGAAAATTACAAAAAGAATTACCATATGACCCAGCAATTCCACTTCTGGGTATTTATCCAAAGAAATCCAAAACATTAATTCAAAAACATATATTCCCTATGTCCTTTGTTGCATTATTTACAATAGTCATTATGGAAGCAATGTAGGTGTCCATTGTTAAATGAATGCATAAAGAGGTTGCACACACATACAATGGACTATACTCAGCCATTATAAAAGAATGAAATCTTGCCATTTACAGCTACATAGATGGACCTCGAGGGTATTATGCTAAGTACAATAAGTCAGACTGAGAAGACAAATATCATATAATCTCACTTATATGTGGAATCTAAAAAACAAAATAAATGAACAAACAAAACAGAAACAAACTCACAGAAACAGTTTACATTTGGATTGTTGCCAGATGGGAGGAGGGTAGGGAAATGGATGAGAAAGGGGAAAGGATTGAGATGTGCAAATTGCCAATTACAGTCATGAGGATGTTAAAGTACAGCATAAGGAATATAGTCAATAATATTTTAATAACTATGTATAGTGTTAGATGGTTACTAGTCTTATCAGGTTGATCACTTCAAAGTTATATACTAATAAATGTCTAATCATATGTTGTACATGTGAAACTAATATAATATTGTCAATCAATTGTAATGAAATTTTTAATTTTTTGAAAAATACATAAAATAAATCATAAGGTTGCTCCTCTAGGGAAAAAAATAAAAATAAATTTAAAACTAAAATAATTGATAATCATACAGAATATGTTCTGATCACAAGGGAAACAAACTGGAAAGCAATAACAAAATGATAACAGAAAAATCTCTACTTGTGGAAATTAAACAACACAATTCTAAATAATACATGGATCAAGTAGGAAGTCTCAAAGGAAATAATATATCAAAATTTGGGGTGCAGATAAAGTAATGAGGACAGAGAAATGTATGACATTTATATACATATAATGCTGACATTAGAAAGAAGCAAAGGTTTGAAATTAATATCCTAAGTTCCTATCTAAAAAAACTAGTAGAAGAACAAAATGAATGGAAGACAATCATAAAAACAAATAAACAAATGACAGCAGAAATGAATGAAAAGGAAAACAGAAAAATATATTGGCAGTTCCCTAAATCACCCCCAGGCTCCATGATCAACTAGAAATATTCAGCATAGTCTTATTCACCCCTAAGATTTCTCCAGTGAAAGAATATAAAGCAATAATCAGCAAAAAGAAAAGGCATATAAGCAAAGTTCTAGGGAGACCAGGGCAAGCTTCCAAGAGTCCTCTCCTAGTGGAGTCACACAAGATGATTTTAATTTTTCCAACAATTAGATGTGACAATATGTGTGAACTGTTGAAAACCAGAGAAGCTCACTAAAGATTACTTGCCCCAGGTTTTTATTGGAAAATGATTATTGTAAAAAGTAATATAAACTGATCTACTTTTTTTTTTTTTTAATTAAATTTATTGGGGTGACAATTGTTAGTAAAATTACATAGATTTCAGGTGTACAATTCTGTATTACATCATCTATAAATCCCATTGTATGTTCATCACCCAGAGTCAGTTCTTCCATCACCATATATTCGATCCCCCTTACCCTCACCTCCCCCCCCACCCCCCGCCCCCCTTACCCTCTGGCAACCACTAAACTATTGTCCGTGTCTATGAGTTTCTGTTTCTCATTTGTTTGTCTTGTTCTTTTGTTGTTTTTGGTTTATATACCACATATCAGTGAAATCACATGGTTCTCTGCTTTTTCTGTCTGACTTGTTTCGCTCAGCATTACTCTCTCAAGATCCATCCATGTTGTCACAAATGTTCCTGTATCATCTTTTCTCACTGCCAAATAGTATTCCATTGTGTATATGTACCACAACTTCTTTATCCATTCATCTATCGAAGGACATTTTGGTTGTTTCCATGTCTTGGCCACCGTAAACAAAGCTGCAATGAACATTGGAGCACACGTGTCTTTATCTCTAAATGTTTTCAGATTTTTTGGGTAGATACCCAGGAGAGGGATTGCTGGGTCATACGGCAATTCTATTCGTAATTCTTTCAGGAACCTCCACACTGCCTTCCATAACGGCTGCACCAGTCTGCATTCCCACCAACAGTGTATGAGGGTTCCTTTTTCTCCACAACCTCTCCAACATTTGTTACTATTTGTCTTGTTGATGATAGCCATTCTGACTGGGGTGAGGTGATATCTCATTGTGGTTTTGATTTGCATTTCTCTGATGATTAGTGATGTTGAGCATTTTTTCATATGTTTATTTGCCATTTGTATGTCCTCTTTGGAGAAATGTCTCTTCAAGTCCTCTGCCCATTTTTCAATTGGGTTGTTTGTTTTTTTGTTGTTGAGTTGCATGAGTTCCTTGTATATTCTGGATACTAGCCCCTTATCAGAGGCACTGTTAGCAAAAATCTTCTCCCATTCAGTTGGTGGCCTCTTTATTTTGTCAATGGTTTCTTTTGCTGTGCAGAAGCTTTTAAGTTTCATATAGTCCCATTCGTTTATTTTAGCTTTTACTTCCATTGCCTTTGGAGTCAAGTTCATAAAATGCTCTTTGAACCCAAGGTCCATAAGTTTAGTACCTATGTTTTCTTCTATGCAGTTTATTGTGTCAGGTCTTATGCTTAAGTCTTTGATCCATTTTGAATTGACTTTGGTACATGGTGACAAATAGCAGTCCAGTTTCATTCTTTTGCACGTGGCTATCCAATTCTCCCAGCACCATTTATTGAAGAGGCTGTCTTTGCTCCATTGTATGTTTTTAGCTTCTTTGTCAAAAATTATCTGTCCATATTTATGTGGTTTTATTTCTGGGTTCTCAATTCTATTCCATTGGTCTATGTGTCTGTTTTTCTGCCAATACCATGCTGTTTTGATTATTGTGGCCCTGTAGTACAGGCCAAAGTCAGGAAGTGTGATACCTCCATTATAGTTCTTTTTTCTTAAGATTGCTTTGGCTATTCGGGGTCTTTTGTGGTTCCAAACAAATCTGATGATTTTTTGTTCTATTTCTTTAAAATATGCCATTGGGATTTTGATGGGGATTGCATTGAATCTGTATATTGCTTTGGGTAATATGGCCATTTTAACTATGTTGATTCTTCCAATCCATGAGCATGGAATGTCTTTCCATTTCTTTGTGTCTTCTTCAATTTCTTTCAAAAATGTCTTATAGTTTTCAGCATATAGGTCTTTCACATCCTTGGTTAAGTTTATTCCTAGGTATTTTATTCTTTTTGCTGCAATTGCAAAAGGAATTGTTTTTTGTATTTCTTTTTCTGAGATTTCATTGTTAGTATATAGGAAGGCAATGGACTTTTGTGCGTTGATTTTGTAGCCGGCAACTTTACTGTATTCGTTGATTGTTTCTAGTAGCTTTTTGGTGGAGTCTTTAGGGTTTTCTATATATAGCATCATGTCATCTGCAAAGAGTGATAATTTAACTTCTTCATTCCCAATTTGGATGCCTTTTATTTCTTTCTCTTGCCTGATTGCTCTGGCAAGGACTTCCAACACTATGTTGAAAAGCAGAGGTGATAGGGGACATCCCTGTCGTGTTCCTGAACATAGAGCAAAGGGCTTCAGCTTTTCTCCATTAATTATGAGATTAGCAGAGGGCTTGTCATATATGGCCTTTATTATGTTAAGGTATTTTCCTTCTATACCCATTTTATTAAGTGTTTTAATCATAAATGGATGTTGTATCTTGTCAAATGCTTTTTCTGCATCAATTGATATAATCATATGATTTTTGTCCTTTATTTTGTTTATGTGATGTATAAACTGATCTACTTTAAAATGGAGCCAGAGCTGCCATGCCAGAGGAACTGCCTTGCATGTCTTATACCTCAAACCTTGGAACGTTAAAAATAAGACAAAATAAACCGGACTGGGCCTTGCAAAGATGACAAGAAAGCAGTTATCATGACTACTGGACTGATGACAACTGGACTGAAAGTTAAAGACATAGTTTAGAACTAACATCACTGTGTTATGGTATCTGCAGCAATAGAAATAGAAATGACTTCTTCTATTGATGTAACTATTCCCCTTCCCTTTCTCATAAATACCCATTGCCTTTAACTCCTAATTGGTACATTAATTGGGCTTCTGACTGAATCAGTAAGTCCCCAGTAGCTATTCTTATTGATCTCAATAAACGCTTGTTGCCTCTCACTTTGAAAGGCCTTCGTATTTTTAGGTTAACATAATGGTGACTATAAATCATATGTTGTACATGTGAAACTAATATGGTCTTTCATGGTGCAGCATCGTCTGGAACTTGTTATGGTACCTCCAGAGCCTCCTTTGTGCTCACCACTTCCATGGACTGCTGTCTCCTTGACTGTGAAGCCCTCTTATGTTCAGGGACCTTCTTTCTTGTTTGGTAAAGGTTAAAGGTCTTTATCTGAGATCAGGAGGGTTTCTCTTTTCCCTCAGGGAGGATTTTTTCCCTCAAAAAGGATGGTTGTTCCAGGTACCAGAATGTTGTGGGATGCATCAGGAGAGACAGAAGGCCATTTCCTGATGGGTAAGTACTCATTTAATTATATCCCTGTAAAATGCATTATTTAATTGATAAACAGAAGTTTCTAAAAGACAAAATGATTTCTAAAGAATCCTAAAAATTTCTAAAGAATCTGAGCAGGTACTTTAAAATTTCTTACTGTTCGCTCTTGCTGAAACCTGACAAGAAATTTCAAAAAATTTAATAATTCTATGTTCAGAAATTTGGCAAAATTGGAAGTCTATTAGGATTTTTCTAAGCTTCAGTAACTTTCAAGATCTCACAGATAACCAGAAATGTAAACAAAGCCCACAACTAAAAGCTTTTTTTATTTTTAAAAATTTATTGGGGTGACATTTTATTATCTATCTATCTATCTATCTATCTATCTATCTATCTATCAATCATCTATCTATGAGTATATCTACATCTATATCTATATACCAGGGGTGCCAAAAAAAAGTATATACATGACTTGTATCCATCTTTTGTTACCAGTACATATTGACTATTACAATTTTAATAGTTTTTTCCTTTCTCAAAATGTGTATATATTTTTGTCACCCTCTGTGTGTGTTTGTGTGTGTGTGTGTGTGTGTGTGTGCGTGTGTGCATGTGTGTGTGTCTGTGTGTGTATGAATTTTGGAGAAATTTTTCAGCAGTAGTTATTTTATGTTATATGTACTTAAAGTAATTTTCCAAAATCTTTTAGGAACTTAAAACCTTAGACTTTTACTAAGTTAAAAGATAAAAATTATGAAATATATTTCCAGTCAAAGAATATGTATTTCTAGAGGTTATAAAATATATTCATAAATGTGCCAGTATTAAAGAATGCTAATTGCTTTCTTTTGTCACTAAAACTAATGATTCTAAGGGTTAAAAATGCTAATTAATATGGAAGAAATCAATATAAGTTTGCAATTAAAGATAGTATAATAAAGTATCACCCCAATAAACTTAATTTTAAAAAAGTATAAAGTATAGACATATGTTTTCACTAAGAAAAATGAAAATGATTTTGTCCTAGTTATTTCAGAATTTTACCTTATGTAATTAAACTGACTAAAGTTAAATTATTATAATTTTTAAAATTAAGCTTGAATATCAATGGTGTGCTTATACAGAGCTAAAATTTAATGTTATTTCTCTGCTAAAAGAACAGAACTTTTCCTCTACTATTGGTATGCTTTTAATAAATTATAAAGAGAAAGCAAAGATATTATGTTTTATTAAAATTATTTCCTGTGCTCTTTATCAACAGGTCTTTAATTGATTAAGTAAACTGAGTCTTCTTAATATTAAAAGAGCAAAATTCTGCTTACAACCTGTTAACTTTTTGTGTTTGTCTGCAAAGTCTTTGTCACTTTTGTTATATAAATAATTTAAGTATTGTTCCACACTGATATATAATTTTATTTGACCAAATGTTTGAAAACTTTTAATATGTTTGACAAGCTTCCCAAGATTCAAAAATTGAATTGAGTCTTTTCCTTGACCAATGAAATTTTTAAGAACTTCGGAGGTTTTGAGAAGGATTCCTGAAACACATCAAAGATTTATGCTTTATTTTTATATAAGGTGGAAATTAAACTAATCAGGCCTATTTAGTGTTAAATTATAATGGAAACTTTGTCAAGTATATAGTGCCCCAAATTTACAGTCTTTTTTTGTCTCTGAAAGTTATGACTCCTATCATGTCTTTAAAATGTAAACACCCAGGAACTAATAAAACAAATGCCCACAGAGATAAAAGGAAAAAAGTAGCCTTTTTAAAATACAAATTTTTATAGAAGTTTCCTTGATAAAATTGATTTGTAAGAGTTATTTTCTTTCTAAAAAACTATAGAAAATAATAAGGACAAAATAAAATGACTGTACATAGAAAATAGAATGTATGTTTTTGGTGGTGAAAGTTATGAGGCATGGAGATGCTCTTTTGTTCAGGGAAAAGAAAAAAGAATATGGTTTTTGGAAAATAAAGGATATAAAGGACATGAGGCTTTTGGATAAAGAAAGAAAAAGGAAAGTAATTTTGTCCTAAAATAAATGATTGTTTAAAGAAAAGGGTAGTATAAAAACTGAAAGGTATAATTAAGTTGCAGACAGTTTGTTTATGTTGCAGAATATGTGTGTATATTGCAGAAAGTTCGTGGAGGAGGGATCTTGAGAAACGATTTTATATGGTCAAACTAAATAAAATTGGTATAGATAACTAAGTCAGTTATTATATATTATTTATATGCATGCATTTATATGTATGTATGTGTGTAAACTCACCAGCTCTTTAACCATGGCCTCTTAAGTCTTTGATCATTTACTGGCAATTATTGTTTTACTCTGATGCTTTTAAAAGTGTTCTTTGAGCAATTTGGGAGAGATCCAATATGGCAGCATAGATAAACACTGTGCCTGCATCCTTCCATGAAGACATTAAAACTACAACTAAATTATAGAACAATTAACCTGGAGAACCATCTGAAGTCTAGCCAAACAGAAGTCCCATAACTAAAACTAGAAGAAGAAGCCACATTGAGACTGGTAGGAGGGGTGGAGATACAGAATGAGCCTCAGACTTCCCTGTGGCAGTTGAGAATCAGAAGGAATACATTGGCTACAGAGGTTCCCCCAGGAGTAATGAAGAACCTCAGCCTGGTGCTGGGAAGAGGAGCCACCACAACATCAGGGGATTCCAACCATTTAGGTGGGACAGAAGGCTGCAGGAAACCCAGATGTCCTCTTAAATGGCCCATACACAGACTCACTCAGTCCCAGGCAATCACCTTGGGCTCCAGCTGAGGTACAGTGACTCGGGGGGCCTCAGAGACATATGGGGGCCAGATTGAGGATTGTGGCTTCAGAAGATGGGCTGAAGGACAGTCAGCATTTTCTTGGTTGAGGGACCCTCTTCCCATGCAGTTGGCAAGTGGGCGCCATCTTTCCTATTTGAGCCTGTTCCCACAGGCCAAATTTGAATCTGATTGGTCTGGTGGCTCTGCTGCTCTGCCCTATTGACTCAGCTGGGACCTTGCCCCACCCAACTCACATACCTCTGGAGGCACTCTCTCTGAGATCAGCCAGCCCATACTTCATTGTACTCTTGGAAAAAAATTGAAGTCTGGAAGGTCCCAGGCAGGTGGTGACTGGCCTCAGTGTGCTCTGAGACTTTTGCTGAGTAGCTCCAGGCTCAGCACTGGCATCAAACCAGAGTCTACATTAACCTGGTGACCATAACTCTTCCCACTCTAGTGACTCCCGGAGACCCTGCCTCACCCAACATGCATACTGAATGAGGCTTTATCAGCGGCTGAACCACAAGGGACACTCCTGGAGCACCTGGCTTAGATGACCAGGGAGATTTTGCCACTGGGCCCCACAAAACATCTACTACATAAGGCCACGCGCCAAGACTGGGTGACATAGCAGCCCTATTTAATACATAGAAACAAAGAGAGACAAACAAAATGAGGAAACAAAGAAATGTGTTCCAAATGCAAGAATAGGAGAAAACTCCAGAAAAATAACTTAATGAAATAGAGGCAAGCAACCTAACAGAGATAGAGTTCAAAACAATGGTTATAAGGATGCTCAAGGTACTTAGAGAGAACTTCAACAAAGAGATTGCAAGTATGAAAAAGGACACATAAACCATAAAAGAAACCAGTCAGAAGTGAAGAATATAATAACTGCAATGAAGAATAAACTAGAAGGAATAAACAGCAAACAACTTGAAGCACAGGATCAAATCAGCAATGTGGAAGACAAACTAGCAAAAAAGAAAAACCAATAGGAACAGCAAAAAGAAAAAAAAATTTAAAAAAATGAAGATAGTTTAAGAGACTTCTGGAACAATATCAAGCATAACAACATTCGCATCATGGGGATACCAGGAGGAGAAGAGAGAGAGCAAGGGACTGAGAATCTATTTGAAGAAATAATGATGGAAAACTTCCCTAACCTGGCAAAGGAAATAGACATACAAGCCCAGAAAGTGCAGAGAATCCCAAACATGATGAACCCAAAGAGGCCCATACCTAGACACGTTATAATTAAATGGAAAAGGTTAAAGACAAAAAAAGAATCCCAAAAGCGGCAAGAGAAAGGCAACTAGTAACTTATAAGGGAGCTTGCATAAGACTGTCTGATTTCTCAACAGAAATTTTGCGGTCCAAAAGGGATTGGAAGGAAAAATTCAAAGTGATAAAAAGCAAGGACCAAGATTATATATTAAAATTGAAGGACCGATAAAGAGCTTCCCAGACAAGAAAAAGCAAAAGGGGTTCATCGCCACCAAACCAGTATTACAAGGACTGTTAGAGGGACTTTTTCACATGGAATAAAGATCAAAATTATGAATAATAAAATGGTAATAGCTACATATCTATCAACACTTTCAATATAAATGCATTAAATGCTCCAATCAAAAAACATAGGGGGGCTGAATGGATAAGAAAACAAAACCCTTACATATGCTGCATACAAGAGAATCACTTCAGATTGAAAGACACACACAGACAGAAAATAAAGGGATAGAAAAAGATATTTCATGAAAACAGAAATGAAACAAACAAACAAAAAAGCTGGAGTAACAATACTTACACCAGACAAAATAAACTTTAAAACAAAGGCTATAAGAAGAGATAATGAAGGACTCGGTAATCCCACTTCAGGGTATTTATCTGAAGAAACCCAAAACGTTATTTCAAGGGCACATGTGCATCCATATGGTCATTGCAGCACTGTTTCCAATGGCCAAAATGTGGAGACAGCCTGGGTATCTGTCGATGGAAGAATGAATAAAGAGGAGGTGGTACATACATGCAATGAAATACTGCTTGGCCAGGGAAGGGAATGGGCTCTCACCATCTGTGGCAGCATCAATGGGTGTGGTGTTGAGCGGAGTATATCAGGCAGAGAAAGACAGATGCAGTGTGATTTCACTTATTGTGGAATAAGAACAAAATTAAACAAAACAGAAACAAACTCATAGATACAGAAAGAAATTTGGATGGTTGCCAGGTAGGAGGGGTGTTGGATGTGTGAGTGAAACTAGGGGAAGGGATTAAGAAGAACAAATTGGTTGTTACAAAACAGTTATGGGGATGCAGGGTATAGCATAAGGAATATAGTTAATAATATTGTAATAATTACGTATGGTGTCAGAGGGATACTAGATTTGTTGGGGTGATAGATGGGGGGTGGTTGGAGGCACAGTGAAAAAAGTGAAGGGATTAAAAAGTACAAATTGGTAATTACAAAATAGTTAATTGGACGTAAAGTAAATCATAGGGAATATAGTCAATGATATCGTAATAACTATATATAGTACTAGATGGGTACTAGACTAGTCAGGGGTTATACTTCTTAAATTATACAAATGTCTAACCACTATGCTGTACACTTGAAATTAATATAAAATAATATTGAATGTCAACTGTAATTGATAAATTTCAAAGGGTGGAAGTTATTGATTATATTCCCCAAACTGTGTTTCATATCCCCGTGTCAATATTGTGGCTACAAATCTGTGCTTTCTAATCCCCCCATCTTCTCCCTCATCTCCACCTCCCCTCCCATCTAGCAATCATCAGTTTTTTCTCTATATCTCAGACTATTTCTGTTTAGTTTCCTTGTTTATTCTGTAAGTGAGATCACCACACGTAAGTGAGATCATACGGTATTTGTCTTCCTCTGTCTGACTTATTTCACTTAGCATAATGTTCTCTAGGTCCATCCATATCATTGCAAATGGTAAGATTTCATTCTTCTTTATTTCATTCTTCTTTAATACTCCATTGTATAAATGTACCACAGTTTCTTAATCCAGTCACCTATCGATGGGCATTTCAGTTGTTTCCATGTCTTGGCTACTGTGAGTAGTGCTGCAATAAACATAGGGATGTGTATATTTAATGACATTGTGAAGATTGTGTAGGGTGTCAGATGGGCACTTGTCTTATTAGGGAGACCACTTCACAGTTGATGTAGATGCCTGACCACTGTGCTGTACACGTGATGCTGAAGCTGAACAATATTGAGTGTCATATATATATATACATATATATATATATATATATATATATATATATATATATATATAGTCACGGGATATGGAGCACAGCATAGGGAATAGAGTCAATAGAATTGTAACAGCTATATATGATGTCAGATGGGTAGTAGATTGGGGAGGGGGTTTATCACTTTGTGAGGGGTGTAAATGTATAACTATTACATGGTTTTGTACACCTGAAACTAATAGAAACTTAAAATTAAAATAAAATAAAAGGGGGGAAAGGGGAAGGGTAATAAGATGTCCAAATTTCCAGGCATAAAACAAATAAGTCATGGGATGTAATATACAGCATAGGGAATATAGTCAATAATATTGTGATAGCGTGGTGTGGTATAAATGGTTGCTGCACTTATCATGGTATCCACTTCTTTAGGTATATGAATGTTGAACAAATACGGTGCACCCCTGAAACTAATATAATATTGTCTGTTAGTTATATTTTTAATAAAAATCTCTTAAAAATGAAATAAGAACAAAAAAATAAGTGTTCATCTTTGAAGAGATTATAATTCTATACATAACACTGAACTGGATAAAGATTTACAGAACTCAAAGGAAAAATTGGATTAAAAAAACTGCTAATAAAAAGATCACGATCAAGAATTAATAACATGGGACTAAATAAACTAATAAGGATGATTTTAATTTTTATAACTTTTTATATAAAATATTACTGGGTTTTGATCCTTGCTTTTTCAGGTACAAGAACAATTTTTCTCCTGAGCCACTTATGACCTATAGCAATTTGGTAAATTATACCTTTGTGCACAAAATTAAAACATTTATCTTTTCCTTTCTCCTTTGTCCCTTCAAAATTCAGATTTTCATAACTAATCCTTGCATGACTGAATTTAAAGGTATTGACTCTTGAAATCATGTTTGCTAATTTAAAGAAAGCTCTTCTACCTAACTGGACTATTCAACAAACAGAAAATTTGGAATTTTAAAATTAGTAAGGAATAAAGCAGACAACATCTGTTGTGGATAACTACCCCAAGATTTTGGATCAGAGCTGTATAATCTACACCTTTGTTTTTTCCTATCTTTCCTTACTTTAGTTCATTCCTATCTCACAAAAAAATCTGAGTCCAAGACCTCACTATAATAATTATTGTTTCCTTTTCCCCTTAATTTCTGTCTGGGAAGAATATTTAATATTAGACATCATATGTAAACCTACTTCACAGGTCAAAATATACAACGTGTTACATACATAGTCAATGATGTTTAATGCCTGACAATGTCAGCCCTAATAAAGGGACCAGATTTGGAAGAATACATTTTCCTTTGGTAGTTATTGCAATAGCCAAACAGGAAAAATCTTTAAATTCCCTTACATGAGTTATATTAGAAAATAGGATTGCTCTTGACCATATCTTAATTAAGCAAGGTGGGGTTGTTGTTAATACATCTTGGTGTACTTGGATAAAGCACCTCTGGTAAAACAGAAATAGAACTAGATAAAATCTGGGCACGAACTAAATAATTAAATAAAGTGCCCACTGACATCTCATGCTTCTTTAATATCTTCAGCTGACTGCCCTTAGGTATTGTCTCCTGGTTTAGACACATTCTTCAAAGTGAGTTTAGAATTTTATTTTTTATTATAGAAAATTTTGCTGTTATAAATGTTTATTTATTTTTATAGCTCAATATTATAAAGACACCACTCTGATAATGGTTGTTCAATATTTTGAGATGATCACTAAAACCTATAATACATCATATGAGAAACTTCAAAAAACTACAGATGATATTTGTCTTTAAAGAAACATGATGGTAAAGACGTCTTCTGTTCTAACACTGTTGTTGCTCAAATATGGCCTATGTCTCCTAAGAAAACCACTTGTCCTTCTACGTGGGTGGTGACATACCAGAAACAAGCTTGTCTGGTGACGTGGGACCAACAATGGGAAAACATACTGCAAATGACCCATCCTGACAATGGAAAACCAATGATGCTTTTAATAACTAGTCAGTGCTGCTTTCTGATAATTGAATCAGTAATCAACAAGCTCCCCAAGACAAAAGTCCTGGACAAGGTGGCTTCACAGGTGAATTTCACCAAACATTCAAAAAAGAATAAACACCTATTCTCTTCAAACTATTTGAAAAAATCCAAGACAAGGGAATGCTCCAAGATCATTTTACAAGTTCACCATTACCCTGATTTTGAAACCAGGCAAAGACATTATAAAAAAAACCCCAAAACTATAGGCCGATATCCCTAATGAACATAGAAGCAAAAATCCTCAACAAAATATTAGCAAACTGAATTCAGCAATATATTAAAAAAGATCCTACACCAGGCAGGATCAAGTGGGATTCATTCCTGGTATGCAAGGTGGGCCCAAAATCTGCAAATCAATTAACATGATACACAACATAAACAAAATGAAAAATAATGTGGTCATATCAACAGATGTAGAAAAAGCATTTGACAAATCCAGTATCCCTTTATGATAAAAACTTTCAAAGTGGGAATAGAGGGAACATACCTCAACATAACAAAGGTCATATATGACAAACCCACAGCTAATATCATACTCAATGGGGAAAAGCTAAAAGCATTCCCCTTAAGATCAGGAAAAAGACAGAATGCCCACATTCACCACTTTTATTCAACATACTATTGGAAGTCGTAGCCACAGCAATCAGACAAATAAAAGGCATCCAAACGGGAAAGGAAGAAGTAAAATTTTCATTATTTGCAAATGTCATGATGCTATATATAGAGAACCTAAGTTTCCACCAAAAAATTATTAAAACTGATAAATGTATTTAGTAAAATAGCAGGACACAAAATTAATATTCAGAAGTCAGTTGCATTTTTATACACCATTAATGCACTATCAGATAAATAAATTAAGAAGAAATCCCATTTACAATTGCATCAAAAAACACTTAGGGATAAATTTAACTAAAGTAGTGAAAGACCTGTGAAAGACTCAGAAAATTATAAGACATTGAAAACAGAAATTCAAGAAGATACAAATAAATGGAAACATATACCATGCTCATGGATAGGAAGAATTTATATAGTTAAAATGTTCATACTCCCCAAAGCAATCTACAAATTCAGTGCAATCCCTATCCAAATACCAATGCATTTTTCACAAAACTAGAACAATTAATCCTAAAATTTATATGGAACCATAAAAGACCCCGAATAGCCATGGACATCCTGAGAATGAAGAACAAAGATAGAGGTATCATGCTACCTGATAGCAAATTATACTATAAGGCTATAGTAATCAAACAGCATGGTATTGGCATCAAACCAGACACATAGATCAATGGAACAGAATAGAGAGCTCAGAAATAAATCCATGCCTGTATGCTCATTTAATCTACGACAATGGAAGCAAGAATTTACGTTGGGGTAAGGACAATCTATTTAATAAATGGTGCTGGAAAAACATGGACAGACACGTGCAAAAAAATGAAATGTCATGGCATGTAAAGTACAGCATAGGAAATATAGTCAATGTTATTGTAATAGCTATGTACAGTGTCAGATGGATAGTAGACTTGTTTGGGTTATCACTTTGTGAGGTGTGTAAATGTCGAATTATGTTTTTTTTGCACACCTGAATCTAATAAAAAAAATCAGTCACATTCCTATACAGTAACAATGAGATACACAAATCAAAATTAAAAACACAGTATTAGAATCACTCCAAAGGAAGTAAAATACTGGTATAGCATCTGTATGCCGAACATTATTCAACTCTGAAGAAAGAAATCAAAGACAAATAAATAAGGAGACATACAGTGCTCATGGGAAGATGCAACATAGTGAATGTATCAATTCTGCACAAATTAATATGTAGTTTAATGGAAATTTCTATCAAACTTGCATCAAGAATTTTTGTAGGCATACGTGTAGTCTTTCTTATTCTAAAATTTATATGGACAGTCCCTAAAATAACTTAAACAGTCTTGAAAATAAATAAAATGGGAGGAATCTCTCTACCAGATATTAAGTTTTAATATATAGCTATAGAAATCAAGACAGTGTGGTTTTGGCAGAAGGGAAGACACATAGATCAATGAAACACATTAAAAGACCCAAAAGTAGACATACACAAAATCCTCAACCGATTTTTGGCAAAGGTTCAAAACCAATTTAATGGAAAAATGATAGCCTTTTCAATAAATAATGCTGGATAAATTGAATATCCATAGGTAAAAACAACAAAATAAATAAATAAATAAAAAGGACCAAAAAAAAAGAAGGAGAAAAAATAAGAATGAAAAAAGTTATCTTCAACCTAAATCTCCCACCTTTTACTAAATATTACTCAAGACAGACCAAATACTTAAATGGAAAATGTGAAACTATAAATCTTTTGAGAAAAAAAAATAAGGGAAAATCTTTGGGATTTATGGATAGACAAAGAATTCTTAGACTTCATATCAAGAGTACTATTCATAAAAGGGAAAAAAATAAATTGTACATTATTAAAATTAAAAATAAACACTTCTGCTCTATTAAGCCCTATTAAAAGGATGAAAAGACTAAACAGAATGGGAGAAATAATTTGCAAACCAGATATTCAACAAAGGATTACCACCTAGAATATATAACAAACTCTCAAAATTGAACTGTAAAAAAAAATGACAACAAAAAATCCAATTGAAACATGAGCAAAATATAGAAACAGATATTAAGAGGATATATAGATGGAAATAAACACATGAGAAATTTTAGAAATTGAGGACAGACTGGTAGTTAAAGGAAGTGGGGCAGGGAAGGGGTGTGTGTGTGTTTATAAAGAGATAACACAGTTGATTCTTGCAGTGTTAGAATATTTTGTTTCTTCATTGTGGTCATGGATATACAAACCCCTACAGGTGATAACATTTTGCAGAGCTTAATACACACGCATGCACATAAATTAGTAGAAGTAAAACTGGGGAAATCTGAATAAGACAGGAGGATTGTATCAGTGTTGGTGTTCTGGTTTGATATTTTTCTATAGTTTTGCAAAATGTTACTATTGGAAAGATGGGGCAAAGTGTACAGGGGGATCTCTATGTATTATATCTTATAGATGCATGTGAATATAGATTTATCTCAAACATTTCAATTAAAAGACAAAACACAATATGCTGGGGAGTCCCAGTCTAGTTGCCTCTGGCAATACTTATGTTTCTTCCACTGACATGAGCTAAAGATCAAAATCATGTCCAGATCCAGTCTAAAAGGTGGTTTAGTGGTTTAGTAGATAACAGGTGGGATTTTTATGAGAGAATAGAATACATACATACACATGCATGTTTCTGTATAACCTGTGAATGAGTGTGTGTGTGTGTGTGTGTGTGTGTGTGTGTGTGTATCAAATATTCAGGCACTGGGTCATAACTGGGTCACAATGAAAACATATTTCTAAGGGTGTGCTTAAAAATTTTGCAAGTCACTAATGCAGCTTTGGTTTCCAGCCTAATAATTCCCATGTCCCAGCCGCTGGCTTCATCTTCATCGGGCATCACCCATGCACATAGTCCTCGAGTTAAAGACCTCCATCATGGGGAGGTTTGGAGTAGTTAGAGGGAAGGCATCACCGCAGTCTTCCAGTCTTCCCCTCTCAACCCAGTAAGGGTCCTGGTGCCAAGCTGGACAGGAGAGATGACAGTGCTGTGCAGGAAACTGTGATGGTCTGTGCGGAAGGCGTGCAGCTGAGGGAGGATTTGGGAGCCCAGCGAGGAGAGGTGCATTGAGAATACCCAGCACACTTCAAGTCCCCTGACCTTCTCAGGGGCACCCGCACAGATGTGATGTCTTTATGGCTAGCAGGCAGGAAAGAGGACTATAACCCTTCAGGTCTGCCTCTCGCCAGTGCTGCCACCAGTGACCAGAGCTCCTGCAACTCCTTCCCACTCAGCACAGTTATAATCCAGTGGGTCAGCTGCTTTCCAGGGACCTGCAGAGAGGTATGAGGTGTGATCAAACTATACGGTGAATGTTTTAAAAAAATCATTACAGTAAAAGACACATTGCCATTAATCCCTCTAAATAAATACTTCCCTTGCTTCAAACACACGTATCCCATGTTCTTGCCACTTTCGGAAGCAGTTCTGGAAGTCCTCTTTCATGAGTGTCTTTAGTTGTGCCATAGTGGCTGCTTCAATATCTTGAATCATTTTGACTTTGGTGAAGAGCCAGAAGTTGCATGGTACCAGATCCCATGAATGAGGTGGATGAGGCCACACCTTGATGTCTTTATTTGACAGAAATTTCCGTGCCAGAAGCATTGTGTGACACAGAGCATTGTCATGATGGGAGGATGAAGTAAAGACACTCACGAAAGAGGACTTCCAGAACTGCTTCAGAAAGTAGCAAGAACGATGGGATAAGTGTGTTTGAAATGAGGGAGAGTATTTTGAGGGGGATTAATGGCAGTGTGTCTCTTATTGTAACAAATTTTTTTCATTTAAACATTCATCATATTTTTCCATCACACCTGTAGAGAAATGGCAGCAAGAGGCAGGGACTGAGTGGGGGGGGGGGGTGGCGGGGAGGGGGCACTCACCTCAGCTCTGTGTCCTTGCCCCAGCCCTGCAGTGTCCTTTCTGACCTAGAAACTACTAAAAAAGTGATGTACTCCCTTCTTGTACACTCTGTGACCTGTAGTAAAGCAGTCTTGACCTTGGAATGGTTGGCCAGCTCTGTCTCAGAATAGACCCCACTGTGTCATGTCCCATGTCCACACATATGGTTTATTCTGGGCCAGGGATGGTCAGCAAATTTTCTGGGTTCCCAGAAGTAGAAATCAGGACAGTTTCACTCTTCTGGAATGTAACTAGGAGATGAAAGATGGGAAGGTGGACAGGATGCTGCTGGAGGACATAGCTACAAGATAGACAGACACTGGCGGTGTTCCAATGTTCTGCACCCAACTGACTCCCAGCCCCAGGCCCACCTTTCTGTACTCTGCCACCAGGCCGACCCTAGCTATATTTTTAATACTAAAAAGAATAAAGCTTTATCTTCACATTTGTTTATTCATAGGACATATCAATGAAGAGTGCTGTACCCAACAATAATAAACTATCATGTTGCAAGTGACATTCTGTAGAAGTGAAAAATAAGGCTGCAACAAAAGAAACTAGATAACTATATTAGCACAAACAGCCTACTCTCAACATTAAAATTAAATGCAGACCAAATGCTTTTAGAAGTTTTTATGCCTGGATGGTAATTACAATCTGCGCACACCAAAGAGAAAAGGAATAATGATAATACAGAATACAGTATTTTTTAATGATTACAGCACATTTAATGTCTTCAGCCATCCTCTGGATTCTCAGATCAGAATTGGCAACTGAAATTTCACATCCACCGGGGCTTGCTTGGCTGAGGTCACCATTTTAGCGAGTTTTACAACCATTTTAGCAGCTTCATCCAACTCATCACAAGCAAACTGTTTAAGTCCACTGTCCATTATCAGTACCTTAGCATCATCAACTCATAACTGTACCATAGCATGTATTTTAATTTCCAAATTCTTTGCTTACTGCCTTGACTATACCCTATGCATTAATGTCACACTCCATGATTCCTCCAAAATCATTGACCAGAATGCCCAGTACTTTTTATCTGAAGTGATAAGCTTAAATCAGAGGTGTCAAAACTGCAGCCTGCGGGCCAACTGCAGTCCAGATTCCATTGTTAATTGGCCCACAGCAAATTCGAAAAATATATTTAGTTTATTTAAATAAACCAGGTGAGGCAATATGTACTTCACCTTGAGTGAGTGGCCCGGTTGTTTGTGTATTTTACCACATATGGCCCTTGGTAAAAAATGTTGAAAAAAGTTTGGACACCCCTTGCTTAAATGCTGCTGTTAATGGATGGCCTGTGACACCACCACCAATATCAACAAAGCTGGCCGGAGTCTCTCCGAGAAGTTCTGTTTATACCCACTGTGGCCATAGCTGAACAGCACCATTCACTAGGCAGCCTGTACTCCCATCGAGGCCAGTGTAGTTGAGTTCTGTCTTAGCTGCATCCATCCTGCTCATCTTCCTGGGTCCAGTCCTGCAGGTCAAAGATTTTCTTCTGGTGATACAAATAAGCTGAATTAGAATCAAAACTGATTTTTGCATCCATACACAGCACAGCTCCATCTGAATCCCCTATCATTGGATTTATTTCTACCATGGTTGCATCATGTTTCAGAAAAAGGTGGTAAAGCTTTTCCACATTAGATGGAAAACCCATCTTCTGTGCAAGCCAGACAGCATGTTCCTTTTCCATGCATTCTGCAGTATCAATAGATTCTTCAACTGAGGCCTCAGGAGTCTCCTCAGTAACAGCTTCAGTGTTGGCACCACCTTGAGAACTTCCTGTTAACACAGGACCTTGAAATGAGATCTCCATTGTTGTTGCAAAGTAGTATTCTCTCCTGGGATGTCTTCATTCACAAACCAATTGATTGCAAATTCTGCCCTTTTCTGCTGTTTTCTTGGTAAACAAGTCTTTCCCAATCATTTGTGAGGAAAACAGCTTTTGCTTCTTCTGGAGAGAAAACTATCTTCATTCCTCCTTTCAAAGTCTCCTTTCCTTTACCACCAGCTAAAATCTGTGCCTTTATCACATCTTTTAAATCTAATTTTTTGGCAATTGTGTAAGCTTCATCTAGTGACTTAGCCACATGTCCTTTGGGAATGGCAACTCCAGCTTCTTGCAACAATTACGTCCTCGTATATTTGTGTAGAGAGAGATGCCTTTGTTGTTGCTGCTGTACTTGGAGTCCATGGTCATTAAACAACCCAGAACATCATTTTATGAGCTGCGCTGAGCTTCAGAAAGTTCTGGTTGGTTGTCAAAGTTCACAAGGTCAATTGGAGTCAGAAGCACAACCAGGACGCAGGTCACCTAGGTCTCAGACAGAAAGAAAAGAAAGCTAAGTAGAAATCTTCAGGGCAGCTGCATGATGGCAAAAGGAGCCCCGTGCTTCTTTATCTTCTTGTTGTTTTCTATCGTTTCTGTTATGTCAACTGTACAATTGGCACAATGTAGCTATTGCAGCTCCAGACACCTCAGCCACAGTCCAGGCAGGATAAAAGGGGAAATGATGCATATCAGATGAGGGAGTCCCTTTTAATCAGGAAAAAAAAGGTTTTTTTGTCTGGGACCTCCACCAGCAGGAAAAATATTACTCATATCTCATTGGTAAGAATAGTTACATAGGAGAAAATAATAGAAATTAGATAGGCAACTAGCAATAAGGAGTTTTAGAACTCAACAAAATAATTCTAAATTTTATCTATCAACAAAGAATGGGGAAAATAACAAAAAGTAGAATATTCAGAGGGAACAAGTCCTGCCAGATAACAAACATAGCTAGAAACTGAAATAATTAAAGCATTTTGGTGTTGATGGAGGGGAAATCATCAACTCATTAGAACAGAATAGAAATTATGAAAATAACTCAAGTATATATAAGACTAATTAATTCATGAGAATGTTGACATTCAAATAAATTAGGTACTGATCATCTGAGAAGATAAATTAGGTTAGCTCTCACCCTTGTGCCGCACATTGAACAAATTACAGAGGAACTAAATAATTAGATGTAAAAGGGAAACTATAGAACTACTTGATACACACATATAGATAACTATGTATATAATATTGGAGTGAGGGATACATTTTTAAACATGATAAAAAAGACAAAACCATAAAGAAGAAAATGATAGATTCAACTTTATTGATAGTAAACATTTCTGAGTAGTGAAAACACCAAATTATTTTTAAAAAAAGACAAACATCATTTAGGGAAATATTGGCTATATTCATCAGATTGTTACCATCTTTCTATTTTTTTATAATTAAAGTTTATTAGGGTAACAATTGTTAGTAAAATTACATAGATTTCAGGTGTACAATTCTGTATTACATCCTCTATAAATCCCATTGTGTGTTCACCACCCAGAGTCAGTTCTCCTTCCATCACCATATATTTGATCCCCCTTTACCCTCATTTCCCACCCCCTTTCCCCCTTACCCTCTGGTAACCACTAAACTATTGTCTGTGTCTATGAGTTTTTGTTTCTCATTTGTTACTATCTTTCAATGAGTATAGTTTTTACAAATCAATAAAAAAAGACAAGAAGCAAGTTCTTAGTTTATAAAAGAGCAAATTTAAATGTGCAATGGAAAAGAACAAAAAACTTAAACTCCCTAATAGTCAAGGGAATGCTAATTAAAGCAACAATCAATTGATATTTTTTCACCACAAATTCATACATACTTTCTAAATCAGCAATTTTGGAGTTGTATATGCTAGGCCTCTTTTATTTTCTCTTATCGTCTGTATTTTCAGACTTCCTATAATGTGAAATATGACTGGTTTAATAAACAAATTATTTTAAGCAACATAAAAGTTGCCACATAACTACATGGTTCATCCTCAGGGAAGTGTGGATCAGCCCTACTGCCAGAACATGACTTCCTGTCCCTCCAGCACTTTTCACTGCACACCTGTGATGTGCATGGTGCCCCGAGAAACGTCTGTGTGTGACACATGGATGCTCATCAGGGCATTTCAGTGACAGCACTGAGTTCGGACATCGGTGCTACCAGAAACTTTTCCCTCAGCTGCAGCAGTCAGCGTGGCCCCACCCCACTGAGCAGGTGGCACTTCAGAGCTCATCTTGCCCACTGACAGCAAAGCTCTTCTATATACTCCCTTTCTTGATTACTCAGTGCCCTTCTTCCTTCAAGGTGTGACACTCAAACCTCTCCTCCTCCACAAAGCCTACCCAGGGATTCTCGTGTTGTAGGCCCAGGTGAGGACCCCACCTGTGTGTTCCCATAGCTCTCAGTTAGCAGGGGTGGGAGTGTGGGTATACCTTCTTCACATCTGTATTTTCAGATTCCAACACAATGGGCACATAGGCCACCCCAAAGTGACCCCAGGACTTCGCTGTGCTTTCTTCCCACAGACTGTAAGCAAGTGTGGCGCCTCACCACCCCCCCATGTCTGCAGAGAAGGGAGCGCCCTATAGCTTCATAGGGGCCCTTCTTCACATCTGTGTTTTCAGTGTCTAACACAGAGTAAGTGCTCAGTTTGCCAAAATGGAGGAGGGAGGAGGAAACACAGGGAGGTAGGGAAGATCAAAGCCAAGGCTGGTGCTAAAACAAAACAAAACACACAGATCAGATGAACTATGGGATCTCAGAGGAAGGAGAGGGGCTTCCAAGAGGATATGAAGCCCTAGCTGGATATATAAGAAGGATGGATTTGTAGGTTAGAGAGATGAGGCATTCATAGCATCAGGCCTGAGGATGAGGTGGGGAAGTGTCTATACCGGAAGCACTTAGCACAGAGGAGGGCCAGGAGGGCCTGAGCACATGAGCCTTGAGGACTGGCCCTGGCTGCCTGTCGGCTCAGCTTAAAGAGACACTGTCTTCATGATGCCAGCTCAGCAGGCACATGGGCAATTTCAAAGCAGCCCCAGGATGTGCTATGTTTTCTTCCAGAGCCTGTTAGGAAGCTTTCCCACCATCTTCAGAGCAGGGGCTCCCTATGGCCCCACAGGAACCAGCCCTGCAGAATTGAGACCTGTCAGCAGCCACAAAGGTGCCATCTCAATTAAGCTAACTGGGAGAGACGCTGGCATGGAAGTAACATAAAGGGAGTGAGTGTTTGTATGAATAGATGTATATTTATGGGTGCCTGCAGACACGACAGAGAACCACCCAACTCACCCAGTGGTGCACACAGCAAACATCTGCAGGGCCTCCCCGTGCAGACTCCAACACTGGGCCAGATGCTAGGGTGCAGAGTGGGTGCCTGGGCCCCACCCTGAAGACTGGTAGCTGCGCCCTCAAGCCAGACGAGAGCCCTGCCAAGGTCTTCAACTGGGTGGCAACATGGTCAGATTTAGGTTTTGTAAAGATCATTCTGGAAACCATGTATAGAGAGGATGAGGGTAGAAGTGTCCGTAGGAGCGGGCGGTGCTGGATGCGGAGGACGCCCACCGGCAGCACTGGCTGAGATGTGGACACGGCAGGCTGATGTTTGCACGGGGACGATGGGACATGGTCAGATAGATTGGGTGCAGAAAGGAGGGGTGCTTCCAGTTATGGCTCAGCTGCCTGGAACTCAGGAGGAGGCCCAGATCTGAGGGAGGTGGGTTGTCAAACCACAACCTTCTAATTGGCTTAGCGATGCCATGTTCCTGAGCAGACACAGTGCATTTGAGACCCCCTGCCATGTCAGAGGAAGCATGACCCTGGGGCAAGTCCGGCCCTCACACGCTCTGGCCTAAGCTGGAAATCACCTTCTTTTAGGTAAGAGCATGATGAGGATGGTACTTCTTGTGAGGAGAAGAAGAGGACATTTATCTCCATATTTACTCCCATCGATTTTCTCCTTTTCCGATGGCTCACCGCTCCATAAACCTAGAACCATAACTGAGCTCTATCTGTGCACCCACCAGGCTTAGCACATATGTCAGGCAAGGGTGAGGATAAACCAGGTGACATAGGATGCATGCAGAGGCATAGACTCTCCACATGAGCCTGGCAGGGGGCATCATTCCTCAACACACCACTGTGAGCTGTGCCCCAAGAGGGGCACCCAGTCTCCAACAGGGAAGGGTGAGCATCACCCACAATGCAGGAGAAGTTAAGATTTTCAACTGTAGTGCCCGCCTCACTGGGAAATCTCCTGAACCAAACTCAGTCAGTGGTGGCTGATCCCTCATTGGCAGCATCTCATTAATTATAGGTCCTCTTTCAGGTTTCCAACAAGACCTGGCAGCACAGAAATGTTCAGGTGCCCCTTTCAGGGGTAACCACAGAGCTCCCCCTACTTTCAGCACACGCGCACCACAGCGTATGGATTGCAAAGTCCCCGGTGTGGACAAATATAATGGGGACACAGCCCCCATTTCTTGCGTTCAAAAGTACTCAGGTCGGGATGTAGGGATGCCCTGGCACCCCCACAGAGTTTGCCAAGGGCTGTGCAATTCTCACACAGAGTCCATTTTAGCATTTCCCTGATGCGTCCATATGCTCTTTGGCTCTGTCCCTTTGGTCCTTATGTGAGGGGCAAAGCAGGGGCCAAAGCACAAGCTCTCTACAGAAATGTCCTCCACAAGGCCCTTTATGCCAGTCTTCCACTGACCTTTATTCCCACAGCCACTCTACCTGTGGCAGCTTCACTAGCTCCCAAATTGGTCCTTTCTCTGCACCCTCCACAGGTCTCTGGTTTTGTGAGTCCAACACCTTCCCTACATCTTTTCTATGACTTAGGATTGAGCAGCCTCTCAATTTCTTCCAGCTCATTTTCTAACAACTATAAATGGTCCTGCCTAAGGAACCTTATCAAGGTGTCTAGAAAGATAGATTCTGTCCTCCTATCTGGAATGGAGACTTGAGCCCCCTGTGACTCTCCCTCCATTGACAGGACATGCTCCAGTCTCACAGGACCACCAGGGAGGCCCCATGCTGCATAGGTCACCAGGGCTGTAAGCAGCCTGCTAAGCCCATATTTCCTTTCATGGCAGACCTGCTGATAAAACAACAGCTGACTGTGAATATAACCACTGAAGATCATGCCTCCCACAATCCCCACTCAACCGCAACACCCAGAATGGTTCTCCCCTTCCAAGGTAGCCTCAATCCTGCTCATGGTACCAATTATTCAAAGGGCAAGGTGAGACACACAGCGTGCTATCAGAGTGGAAGCATGGAGGCAGGCTCCCAGGATACACACACACTCTCTCCAATCCAGAGCGATGGTTGCTTGTTGCAGGTGTGGCTGGATTCATCAGCTGTGCTTCAGAAGGGGACCCTGATCTCTGCTGTCTCACATAATTAGAGGCAGGGTGACCATATTCTTTATTGTCCAAGTGGGAACACTTTTAGAATGAGACAGGTAAACCAGGAGGAAGCAGGGATCATCTAACTGATTTGAAAGACTCTGAGCCTGGCAGTGGAGTTACAGAAATGTCCTGTTCCCAGGTTCCCGTGACCTCCAGGACTTAGGTATTGGCACAGGAGTCATTGAGGTCCTAGGAACCTACCTAAGGGACAACCACTAGTTCATCCAGAAGACCACTGGCTTGTGTCTCATCACTACTATTTTCTATTCATTACAGAAACTACACATTAGAAATGATTACCACTATTTAAAAGTGAGGAAACGGGGTCTTACAGGAGTTCAGTAATTCTCCTGAGGTCACATAGCTGGCAAGTCCATGCTTTCTACATTACTCTGTATGGTTGCATTCTATTTTCATCATCAAAATCTGATGATAGAACTTTTTTTTCTTTTCAAAACCATGCCAAACTCAACATTTTTCATCTGAACTCATTTGTTTTCTCCTTAAATCAGCAGGTTCCTCTTAATGTCTTCTCTCCAGCAGTGCACTCCTGCTGCATCCATCCCCACAAATGCAGGACAGAGCTGTGGAATCAGGTTGACTGGAATTTGGCAGGATTATGGAGTGAAGACTTGGAGCATGGTAGTTTTCAAAAGTTGGCCAGATCCCAGGAAATCTCTGGACATAGATGACCAGGGTCTGGAATCAGTGCAGCTATGGGTCGGAGCCAGATGTGCAAGTCAGAACCAGCACCTAGGTAAGGATGCCAGGCCATGTCCTCAGCTGGGCATATGGGGCTCAGGACCAGGGAGACTCCAAGACCACTGTCTAGGCCTCAAGATTCAGGGTCAGGCAAGCAGAGGGTCAGCCAAGGGAGGTGTATGTGGGACCAGAGGAGGCTCAGGAGAGGAGGACCAACAGCCCATGTCCTTCCCCAGTACATGGAATTTTTGCCTCTGTGTAGTGATTTAGAAAATCAGAAAATCTGAAAGTAGGACATTACCCACAATCCCAATGCCAAGTCACTAGTACTGTGTATCTTTAATAAATCCTATTTTGTCTACCTCTCAAAAATTTTAACATTTCATTTTACCTTATAATAATGTTAATTCTTCACATACTATTCCATTCAGCTTTTTTCTTAAAATATTGCATAAGCATTTTTCCATCTTATCAAATAGCTAGTAGTAGCCATACAATGTAGGTTGCAAAATGTGCCATCAAAATGATGTGCCCTTATTCCCTTGACTAATCACCTGTTAATGTACATCTGGTTTGTTTCTTCGGTAGGGAACAAATAGCATCCCAAGACACACAAATATTCTTAAGACTTTGCCCTTATTTCATATTAACTTCTCAGAATTGATGAATGGGTATGTCAACTTAAGGTCACCATCACCAATTCAAGGCTAACAGGAATTCTCAATTGGGGTGCACTGAGAGGAGAGAGAATGTATTCAGGCAAACAGCTCCATTGTGAAACAGCTTGGCTGTGGAACAGCACAGCTACGAGACAGCTCAACAGTGCTACAGCTCAATAATGATACAGCACAGCTGTGGAATAGCATGACTGTGAGGTGGCCCAAGGGAGGCAGCCCCAGTGTTATGGCTCTGATGTTACAGCTCTAGTGTTACAGATCCAGTCCAGTGAGACAGCTCCACTCTGGTGGTGCAGCTCAGCTGATACTGCAGCTCTAGCCAGGGAAACACAGTCTTCTGTGGAAACTGAAAGTGCACTCCACCCAGAAAGAGGGGAGGCTGACTTATATAGAGAAGTTCCCATCCAAGGTTCCTGATTTCTCCATTTCTACACAAATAAAAACTCCAAATCCTCACAGTTTGATTGGTCCAAAAAGCACTGTCTTGATTGGTCAGAATGTAACTGTACTGATTGGTCAGTGAATATGCAAATGAGGATATAGCTGCACAGCTCCAGTTGGAGAGAGAAAGTCTCGGTTCTATTTGTTGAATTTCAATCCTAGAAGCTCTCTTATAAGGGTCAACTACCACAGCCGGAGCACAGTGCAGGATGCTTAACAGACCAGTCTGTCTTTTCCTTGAAATTCAGCATGTGTGAGAGAGCTCAGTAAACAATGCCTGTTAGACTCTGGTTATGACTTTGGGCCCAATTCACAGTGAGGAGTCCTTTTGGCAGGTATATTCTTCTTGGGGTCAACAGGTAGAAGCTTAATATTTTAAGGCCATGAGTATATATTGCCAGATTGTTTTCTATAATTTTCATATTGCCAATTTAAAGGTATCTCACCAGTATATAAAAGGGACATTTCACCTGATTCTTTCTCTAGGGCTTTTAATTCACTGATCAGAAATGTTCAGCAAACATTTTTTGAGCACTTAATAAATGCCAGACCCTTTGTTGGAACCATATTCTTCCCAGAAGCAGCAGTTCTGGTCCCTGTTGAGCCTTTAGCTGAGCCCAGGTGGGACAAATTAGCACAACCCACCCTGGACATCTTTGAGGATGTGACAGTGATAGGGGCACCGTCTCCTGTACCCACAACATTCACGCTTAATTCCAGGATCACAACCCATGGCTGAGAGACTGCCACCAGTCATGTACTGGAACAAGAAGAGTCCACAGACAGGTCAGGCTGGTGACCTTTGGGCTTCATGTTAAATAACTAACCTGGATAAAGATGAGTGCCAGTAATGGGAATGCCTGAGATCGGACATAAGAAATCACTAATAATCCACAACTTGTAATCCTAAAAATGGCAATTTCACGTGGTGCTAACTAATACAATTTTAAAAAATATTCATCATACAGAGTTTTGGGAAAATAGAGGGCTTTGGAGTTAGAATTCCTAGGATTGATTCCTACCTACGTATTTCATTTGCTGAGCAGCTATGTCAAATTACTCACTTTCTATGAATCTATAAAATAAATTACTATGTTCTGTTCTCTACAAAAAAGGTAACTATGGGGATGACATCATAGAAATAATGGCATGAGGAGAGCTTCTTGAAATCTCTTCTGGAGGTTACAACAAATTGAACAGCTATAATTCAACAAAGGAGTCCCTGCACAAGTACACCTGAGAGAATTGCACTGATAATCAACTGAAGGTGGGCAAATTGAGCCAGCAGGGGAGGAGGGCAGAGGGAAACGCAAAGATGCGGCCTGAGGGGCAGGCTTCAGGGCCCCAGCACAGACCAGAGCCACAGCCTTGGGAGGGGGAAACACAGGCTCCGGACACAACCCTTGTGACTTCCAGTTCTGCCTGAGGGGTCAGCATGCAAGGAAGCTGACCAGTGTTGAGGTGGAGACCTCAGGTGACATCGGTGGTTTAAGCCTGCACAGCCAGGCAGGAATCAGAAAACAAAAGCAGAGAGCCAGGCTGCCTGTCCCCCACCCTCCCAGAGCTTACTCCACCCTCACCCTCCCATCATTAGAAGTGGCCTCCGGAAGAAACAGGTAGCAGTGTCAGATTAAAGAACAAAATATCTACAACTCTGAGAACCGCACTGTGGTAACAGGGAAAGAGCTGGTTTGGGGGGGGGGGGGGGGGCGAGACAACTCTAGGCTGGTCGCAGTCACCAGCTCCAGCCACCTTTCCACATCCCACCCCACCCCCATCTTTCTGGGCAGATTCCTGTGGGATAATCAGAGCAGCAGAGACACACAGGCTCAGCATCAGGCTGCAAGGGAAGCTTTGGGATTTCAGAAGCTCTGGCCTTGGTGTTCTCAGTGGTGTTCTCAGTGTGTTTTTGTGGGCTGACGCAGAAACTGCATTGACTGTATAGAAACAACTGACCACACCCCATAGCAGACTGGAAGCCTGTCCACCGCCACATAAAGCTGCATTGCCAGGGACACTCTGGGCACCTGGTGGCCGGCCCCAGCTTTGCGAGCTGCACGGAGGAGGTTTTTATACACCAGAGGACAATCCACAAAGGCCTGGGACAACCTCAACGGCCTGGAGAGACTGCTAGAGGGTGTTCGCTAAGACCTGCTAGGCAACATACACTGGCAGTTGTTGGACATAGCGTGATTGTTTTTTCTTTTTCTTTCTCTCTCTTTTGTTCTAGCTCTCTCTTTTTCTTTGCTTTCTTTATTTTCTCTTCTTTTCTTTCTTTTTGCTCATTATTTTCTCTTCTTTTTGCTGTTCTGTTTTTCTTTTGTTTTTTGGTGTTTTTCAGTTTTTTCTGTTTTTCGCTTGCTTGTTTTATTTATTTATTTATTTATTTATTTATTTTTAATTTATTGGGGTGAAAATTGTTAGTAAAATTACATCGATTTCAGGTGTACAATTCTGTATTACATCATCTATAAATCCCATTGTGTGTTCATCACCCAGAGTCAGTTCTCCTTCCATCACCATGTATTTGATCCCCCTTACCCTCATCTCCCACCCCGCTCCCCCTTACCCTCTGGTACCACTAAACTATTGTCTGTGTCTATGAGTTTTTGTATCTCATTTGTTTGTCTTGTTCTTTTGTTGTTTTTGGTTTATATACCACATATCAGTGAAATCATATGGTTCTCTGCTTTTTATGTCTGACTTATTTCGCTTAGCATTATAATCTCGAGATCCATCCATGTTGTCACAAATGTTCCTATATCATCTTTTCTTACCGCCGAATAGTATTCCATGGTGTATATATACCACAACTTCTTTATCCATTCATCTTTCGAAGGACATTTTGGTTGTTTCCATGTCTTGGCCACCGTAAACAAAGCTGCAATGAACACTGGAGCACACGCGTCTTTAGGGATAAATGTTTTCAGATTTTTTTTTTGGTAGATACCTAGGAGAGGGATTGCTGGGTCATATGGCAATTCTATTCGTAATTCTTTGAGGAACCTCCACACTGCCTTCCATAGTGGCTGCACCAGTCTGCATTCCCACCAACAGTGTATGAGGGTTCCTTTTTCTTCACAGCCTCTCCAGCACTTGTTACTATTTGTCTTGTTGACGATAGCCATTCTGACTGGGGTGAGGTGATATCTCATTGTGGTTTTGATTTGCATTTCTCTGATGATTAGTGATGTTGAGCATTTTTTCATATGTCTATTTGCCATTTGTATGTCCTCTTTGGAGAAATGTCTCTTCAGGTCCTCTGCCCATTTTTCAATTGGGTTGTTTGTTTTTGTGTTGTTCAGTTTCATGAGTTCCTTGTATATTTTGGATATTAGCCCCTTATCGGAGGCGCTGTTGAAAAAAATCTCCCATTCAGTTGGTTGCCTCTTTATTTTGTCGATGTTTTCTTTTGCTGTTCAGAAGCTTTTAAGTTTCATATAGTCTCCTTCGTTTATTTTAGCTTTCACTTCCCTTGCCTTTGGAGTCAAATTCATAAAATGTTCTTTGAACCCAAGGTCCATAAGTTCAGTACCTATGTTTTCTTCTATGCACTTTATTGTGTCAGGTCTTATGCTTAAGTCTTTGACCCATTTTGAATTAATTTTGGTACATGGTGACAGATAGCAGTCCAGTTTCATTCTTTTGCACATGACTATCCAATTCTCCCAGCACAATTTATTGCAGAGGCTGTCTGTTCTCCATCGTATGTTTTTTGCTTCTTTGTCAAAAATTATCTGTCCATATTTATGTGGTTTTATTTCTGGGTTCTCAATTCTATTCCATTTGTCTCTGTATCTGTTTTTCTGCCAATACCATGCTGTTTTGATGACTGTAGCCCTATAGTACAAACTAAAGTCGGGAGTGTGATACCTCCAGTATTGTTCTTTTTTCTTAAGATTGCTTTGGTTATTCAGGGTCTTTTGTGGTTCCAAACAAATCTGATGATTTTTGTTCTATTTCTTTAAAAAATGCCATTGGGATTTTGATGGGGATTGCATTAAATCTGTATATTGCTTTGGGTAATATGGCCATTTTAACTATGTTGATTCTTCCAATCCATGAGCACAGAATGTCTTTCCATTTCTTTGTGTCTTCTTCAATTTCTTTCAAAAATGTCTTATAGTTTTCAGCATATAGGTCCATCACATCCTTGGTTAAGTTTATTCCTAGGTATTTTATTCTATTTGCTGCAATTGCAAAAGGAATTGTTTTTTGCATTTCTTTTTCTGAGATTTCATTGTTAGTATATAGGAAGGCAATGGACTTTTGTATGTTGATTTTGTAGTCAGCAACTTTAATGTATTTGTTGATTGTTTCTAATAGCTTTTTGGTAGAGTCTTTATATATAGCATCATGTCATCTGCAAAGAGTGATAATTTAACTTCTTTATTCCCAATTTGGATTCCTTTTATTTCTTTCTCTTGCCTGACTGCTCTGGCAAGTACTTCCAACACTATGTTGAAAAGCAGAGGTGATAGGGGACAGCCCTGTCATGTTCCTGAACGTAGAGCAAAGGGCTTCAGTTTTTCACCATTAATTATGAGATTAGCTGAGGGCTGTCATATATGGCCTTTATTATGTTAAGGTATTTTCCTGCTATACCTATTTTATTAAGTGTTTTAATCATAAATGGATGTTGTATCTTGTCAAATGCTTTTTCTGCATCAATTGATATAATCATATGATTTTTGTCCTTCATTTTGTTTATGTGATATACCACGTTGATGGATTTGCGTATGTTGAACCATCCTTGTGCCCCTGGGATGAACCCTACTTGGTCGTGATGAATAATTTTTTTAATGCATTGTTGTATTCGATTTGCTAGAATTTTATTTAGGATTTTTGCATCGGTATTCATCATAGATATTTGTCTGTAGTTTTCTTTTTTTGTGTTGTCATTACCAGGTTTTGGTATCAGGATAATGTTGGCCTCATAAAATGAGATAGGAAGTGTTGTCTCTTCTTCAATTTTTTGGAAGAGTTTGAGCAGGATTGGTATTAGATCCTTTTGAAGGTTTGTTAGAATTTACTAGTGAAGCCATCTGGTTCCGGACTTTCGCTTTTGGGAAGGTTTTGGATGACTGATTCAATTGCGTTACTGGTGATCGGTCTGTTTAGATTTTCCAGTTCTTCATTGTTCAGCCTAGGAAGGCTATATGTTTGCAAGAACTTGTCCATTTTTTCTAGGTTATTGAATTTGGTGGCTTATAGTCCTTCATAGTATTCTTGGATGATCCTTTGTATTTCTGTGGCATCCGTGATAACTTCCCCTTTTTCATTTCTGATTTTGTTAATTAGTGTCTTCTCTCTTTTTATCTTAGTAAGTCTAGCTAAAGGTTTGTCAATTTTGTTTATCTTTTCATAGAACCAGCTCTTTGTCACATTAATTTTTTCTATTCTCTTTTTATTCTCTATTTCATTTAGTTCTGCTCTGATTTTTGTTATTCCCTTTCTTCTGCTGACCTTGGGTTTCACTTGTTCTTCTTTCTCTAGTTCTTTAAGGTGTAACATGAGGTTATTTATTTGGCTTCTTTTTATTTGTTTCTTGAGATAGGCCTGTAATGTATAAATTTCCCTCTTAAAACTGCTTTTGCTGCATTCCAAAAATTTTGGTAGGATGTACTTTCATTGTCATTTGTTTCTATGTATCTTTTGATCTCTCCTCTAATTTCCTCTTTGACCCAGTCATTGTGTAAGTGTATGTTGTTTAATCTCCATGTATTTGTGCTTTTCCTGCTTTCTTTTTGCAGTTGATATCCAATTTCAAAGCCCTGTGATCAGAGAATATGCTTGGTATGATTTCAATCTTCTTAAATTTGCTGAGGCTGATTTTATGTCCCAATATATGGTCTATCCTTGAGAATGTTCCATGTACACTAGAAAATAATGTGTAGTGTGTAGTTTTAGGATGAAGTGCTCTATACATGTAAACTATGTTCATTTCATCTAATGTGTCATTTAGGACTGCTGTTTTGTTATTTATTTTCTGTTTGGATGATCTATCCATAGCTGTCAATGATGTATTTAAGTCCCCTAGTATAATTGTGTTTTGGTCAATGTCTCCCTTTAGTTCTGTTAGTAGTTTCTTGGTATATATTGGTGCTCCCTGATTGGGGGCATAAATATTGATGACTATTATGTCTTCTTGTTGTATAGTCCTCTCTACCATTATGAAATGTCCACCTTTGTCTCTTGTTATTTTTTTCACCCTGAAGTCTCTTTCATCTAATATCATTATGGCTACACCTGATTTTCTCTGGGTACCATTTGCTTGGAGTGTCAATTTCCACCCTTTCACTTTGAGTCTATGCTTGTCCTTGTAGCTGAGATGTGTCTCTTGGAGACAGCATATGGTGGGTTTAGTTTTTTGATCCAATCTGCCACTCTGTGCCTTTTTATTTATAGGTTCAGTCCATTTACATTTAGGGTAATTATTGATATGTGAGGATTTCCTGTCATTCTATCTTTAGTTTTCTGGTAAGTCTGTGTCTCCATTGTTTCTTTGCCATCTTGTTGTTGTCATTTATTTCTGTGTGGTGGTATTCTATGATGTTTCCCTCTGTTTCTTCTTTTATTACAGTATATATTTCAGTTCTGGATTTTTTTTGAGTGGTTACCTTTAAGTTTACGTAAATGAGAGTTTGATATTTAGAGTATTCCATTTTCTTCAGCACACTTACTTTCTCCATTCCCATATTCCTGTTCAGGCCTTTACTCTCCCCCTTTTTATGTTTTGGTTGCCACAAATTGTCCCTGTCGATGGTGGTCGAATAGCCTCCTTTAGTATATCTTGTAGTGCACATCGTGTATTAGAAAATTCCCTCAGCTTCTGTATGTCTGGAAAGGTCTTTATTCCTCCTTCATATCTAAAGGATATCTTTGCTGGATATATTATTCTTGGCTCAAAATTTCTCTCTTTCAATGGTTTGTATATTTGCTTCCACTCTCTCCTGGCTTGTAGAGTTTCTGTTGTAAAATCTGATGATAATCTCATGGGCTTTCCTATGTAGGTTACCATCACTTTTCCCTTGCTGCCTTGAGGATTCTTTCTCTGTCGTTGATTTTAGACAGCTTCAATACAATGTGCCTTGGAGAAGGCCCATTGGGATTGAGGTAATTAGGTGTTCTATTTGCTTCTTGGATTCGAAGATCCAGTTCTGTCCACAAGTTTGGGGAGTTCTCATCAACAATTTGTTTGAATGTATTCTCTGTTCCCTTCTCTCTTTCTTCTCTTTCTGGTATGCCCATTATTCTTATATTGCTCTTTCTGATGGAGTCAGCAAGTTCTTGTAGAGTTCTCTCATTTCTTTTAAGTTTCAAGTCTCTTTCTTCTTCCATCTGTGTAATTTCCAGGTTTCTATCTTCGATGTCACTGATTCTTTCCTCCATGTGGTCAACTCTACTACCTAAGCTGGTTATTTTATTCTTAATTTCTTCTATTGAGTTCTTAATCTCCAGAAATTCTATTTGGTTCTTTTTTAAAATTTCTATCTCTTTCGTAAAATGCTCATGTTGTTGTTTGATTGTGTTTCTGAGTTCATTAAACTGCCTTTCTGTGTTTTCTTGCATCTCGTTGAGTTTTTTCAGAACTGCAATCTTGAATTCTCTGTCATTTAAGTCACATATTTCCATATTTTTAAGTTCCTTTTCTGGAGACTTTTCACTTTCTTTCTGAGCTGTCTTGTTGCCTTGGTTATTCATGGCAATTACTGGTTTATTTTTTCTCTTCCTAGACATCTACAGGAGTGGCTTCTGCAACAGGTTAATAGGAAGAGGTCTTTCTTTTTTTTCCAGTCCTTGTCGATAGAATGTTTTATTTTCTCTCTATCACATGGTAGTGCTATGTTTTCTCTGCACTATTCCAGCTTCTCACATATGGGGGGATTCCCTGGGAAATGCGCTTCTTCTCTGTTATTAGTTCACCTGAGTCACAGGGCGCAGTGTCCGTGTGGGTACGCGGAGAGCTTTTGAAGTTCCAAAGCTCTTCCTGCACCAGATTCAGAGCCTGCATATTTCAGCAGTTCTGTTTACTCCTGCAGTGATCTGCCCAGATAGGTGGGGCCAGGGGCGGGGTGATTTGTGAGAGGTGTCCCAGAGCAATGGTGGCGACCACCACCACAACTGGTCCTGCTTCCACAGCTCCCTCCCCTTTGCCAGTACTAGCTGGACTGCGAATCTATGTCTGCAGTCCACAGTTCTCAGAACAGCAAATATTGTGTTCTTTTGATCTGACAATGCTACTGTTCTGCTCTAGTACCCAGCTGGTGGGGGCAGGGTGAGCTCTGGGAGGGGAGAGAGAGGTGGCTATTCTCAGTGCCTAAGGCTTCCTTTCTCTGCTCGGCAGTGAGGGTTTAAACCACCGTTTTCAGGCTTCTTCCCTCAGACTTTTCTCCGAGATCTCTGCCGTGAGCATTGGGTTGAGCCATGTTATATGCTGCCCCCTCAGCCCTGTGGGCCATAAGCGGAGCCTTAGCAGTCCAAGTTCTTCCCTCTCCCGCAGCTGCGGTAGTTCCGGGATGCAGTGAGCTTGGAGCACTGATCTAGGTCTGCGTCCTGCACCCGTGCGGCTCCATCACCGCACTTTTCCTTTCCCTCCTCCCCTGCTTGCACGATTCGCCCACCTTTAGGTGAATTCAGTAGTGGGCTTCTTCGTCTTACCTGTCTGCTGTGCAGGGAGTCCTTTGTGGAGTTATTGTTGTTCAACTAGTTGTAAAATCCAGGGGAGCTTTACAGAGGCTCACGGTGCCATTTTGATGACGTCAATGTTTGTTTTCTTTTTGCTTTCTTGTTTTGTTTCATTGTTTTTTTAATGTATTTTTGTTTGTTTTGATTGCTCGTTGAGTGTGGTTTTTGAGTGTATGTGTATTTGTTTTTTTGTTGTTGGTTTGTATTGTTTTTGGGTTGGTTGCAGGCCCTGTGCCAGTCAAGGAGCTGAAACTACACTGAATTTGTAGAAACCACTGAACACAGCCTTTAGCTCACTGTAACCCCATCCTTTCCACCAATAGCTGTGTTGCCAGGGACACTGTGGGTGCCTGGTTGACCAGTCCCTCCCCTACAAAACCACAGAAAAGGTGTTCTACAGCAGCAAAAATTCCACAATGGCCTGGTGAGATTTTGGTGGTGAACAGTGACACAAAAACTGCACTGCATCCACTTGGGAGCTGCTCTCAGGATTTGCAAGCCTTTGGTGGAGGAGACTGCTGCAGTATACTTGGGGTGCAATGCAAGGTGGTCACAGGCGTAAGATCTGAATCTGCATTAATATTGTATAAAAACCACCAGTCACATTTCATGATTCCTTTGATCTCCACCCTGCCCATCTAGTGCTGCATCGCTGAGAACACTCAACATCAGGTCAACCAGCCAGACCCACACTCCTAAGGAGACTCTTTCAACAGTTGGGTCTTATGGGCAACTGACTGGTGGCAGCAGTCACAGGGGGCCCTGGGCCTTTTGCTAAGCTGCTGTAGGATTAACATTTATGGCAGCCAGGGTCAGTTCAGAGAGAGGCCACCTCCACATGCTTCCAGGTCCAGCAGAGGCAGCAGCCAACTGGATACAGCTTTGAGCCACCTACCATATAGCCATAGGCTGGTAAAGGCAGGGCTGAAACTTCCCTGCATGAGAAACCCACCCAAGAAACACCAGAAACAATACACCCAGAGGCCAGCTTCAGACCAAACTAGAGCACTCCCTGGTTTGACCTACAAATGGCACACCTCAAGGTAATTCTCTACAGGCACAATAGGCTGCAGGGGCAAAGCCTCCACCGAGTGGTCCGCCCTCACCCAGCAGCTCATACACTGTGGGCATTGCCAGTCCTCATACTTAGTCAGCCTGGTAGTCAATCCCACGAACCTAAATGCCAAAAGCAATAGAAGCTCAAGTACAACAGGAGAACACTCACAGCACATGGAACACTCCTGGAACACACGCACAGGAGATTAGGGAGACTGAGCAATTTTACTACACAGGACACATATTATATAAGGTCACCCAGTAAAGACTGAGACACATAGGTGATCTGCCTAATACGTAGGAGCAACCACAGAGTGAGGCAAACACAGAAGCAAACACAAAGCCAGAATGAAGAAACAAAGAAACATGTCCCAAATAAAAGAACAGAAGAAATCTTCAGAAGTGGAACAAAATGAAACAGAGGGAGTCAACCTAACAGATACAGAGTTTAAAAGACTGATGATAAGAATGATGAAGGAACTTAGTGAGGATTTCAACAAAGAGATAGCAAGCATAAAGAAGGATATAGAAACCATAAAAAATAACCAGTCAGAAATAAATAATATAATAACTGAAGTGAAGAATACACTAGATGGAATCACCAGCAGATTAATGAAGCAGAGGATTGAATCAGCAATTTAGAAAACAAAGTCAGGGAATTCACCCAATCAGAACAACAAAAAGAAAAATGAATAAAAAACAATTAAAATAACTAAAGAGACCTGTGGTATAACACCAAGCATGACAACATTCACATCATAGGTGCACCAGAAGGAAAAGAGAGGGAGCAACAGATCAAGAACCTATTTGAAGAAATAATGACCAAAAACTTCCCTAACCTAGTGAAGGAAAATGACATACAAGGCCAGGGAGTGCAGAAAGTTCCAAACAAGATGAATCCAAACAGGCCCACAACAAGACACATCATAATTAAAATGGCAAAGGTTAAAGACAAACAGAGAATCCTAAAAGCAGCAAGAGAAAGACAGCTAGTTACTTACAAGGGAGCTCCCATAAGACTATTGGCTGATTTTTTTACAGAAACTTGCTAGCCAGAAGGAAGTAGCAGGAAATATTCCAAGGGATGAAAAACAAAGCCCAACAACCAACATTGCTCTACCCAGCAAAGCTATCATTTGAAATTGAAGGAGAACTAAACAACTTTCCAGACAAGAAAAAGTTAAAGGAATTCATTACCACCAAGCCAGTATTGAAGGAATGTTAAAAGGACTTCTTTAAGCAGAAGAAAGGTGAAAATAAACTAAGACCAGAAATATGAATAATGAAAAGGCAATAACAATGTACCTACCAATAATCACTTTTAATGTAAATGGATTAAATGCTCCAATCAAAAGACATAGGGTAGCTGAATGGATAAGAAAACAAGACCCATGCATATGCTGTTTACAAGAGAAACATGACATACACAGGTTGAAAGTGACATCACATGACAGAAACATGACATTACATGGCATACACAGGCTGAAAGAAAAGGGTTGGAGTAAGATATTTCATGCAAATGGAAATGAGAAAAAAGCTGTGGTAGCAATACTTATATCTGACAAAATGGACTTTAAAATGAAGACTATAAGAAGAGACAAAGAAGGACATTACATAATAATAAAAGGATCAATCCAATAAGCTGACATAATCCTAGTAAACATCTATGCACCCAATATTGGAGCACCTAAATATATAAAACAGACATTGATTGATATAAAGACAGAGATCAACAGTAACACTATCATAGTAGGGGACTTCAACACACCACTGACACCAAGGAACAGATCCTCCAGACAGAAAATCAATACAGAAACAATGGCCTTAAATGACACATTAGACCAGTTGGATTTAATTGACATTTTTTATCACTTCATCCCTAAGCAGCAGAGTATACATTCTTCTCTAGTGCTCATGGAACACTTTCCAAGATAGATCACATGGTAGGCCACAAAGCAAGTCTCAAGAAATTTAAGAAGATTGAAATCATATAAAACGTCTCCTCTGACCACAGTGCTATGAAACTAGAAATCAATTACAAGAAGAAAACCAGAAAACACATAAACACATGGAGGCTGAATAACATGTTACTAAATAATAAATGGGTCAACAATGAGATCAAGGAAGAAATCAGAAGATACCTTGAGACAAACGAAAATGAAAACACAAAGCTCAAATTTATGGGATGCAGTGAAGCCAGTGCTAAGAGGGAAATTCATAGCAATGTAGTCCTACCTCAACAAAGAAGAACATCAAATCAGCAGTCTACGAAGGTCAGACAATAAAGTTCAAGAACTCATCCTAAAAAAGTGTTTGCTACATACCTCATTGCTGAATATCATTACAGTCATCTTTGAAGTACTCCCCTTGGGAATCTATGTACTGATGCCCACATTTAGTCCACCCTTCAAAGTTATTTGGTGTTCTTTTTCTGGACTTGCCTTCAGAGATCTAGTCATATTAAACTTGATGTCCTGATGTCATCAAAATGTCTTACTTTCAATATTTCCTTTATCTTAAGGTAAAGAAAGAAGTCATTGCGGGCCAGATTAGGTGAGTAGGGAGGGTGTTCCAATACATTTATTTGTTTACTGGCTATAAAACTCCCTCATAGACAGTGCTGTGTGAGCTGGTGCTTTGTCGTGATGCAAGAGCTATGAACTGTTGGTGAAAAGTTCGGTTGTCTAACTTTTTCATGCAACCTTTTCAGTCCTTCCAAATAGCAAACTTGGTTAACTGTTTGCCCAGTTGGTACAAATTCATTATGAATAATCCCTTTGAAATAAAAAAAAAAGTAGCAACAGCATTGCAACAGGTTCACTAACTTAATTGTCAAACCTCGTATCTTTATATCTAAGAGGACTGGAAAAACACCAGCAAAATAAGCCCAAGGGAGTACAGGGAAGGAACTGATAAAGAGTAGCGTGAAAATAAATGAAACAGAGACAAAAAAAAAAAAAAGAACAATGCAAATGATCAATGAAACCAAGAACTGGTTGTGCGAAAAGATAAACAAAATTGACAAACCTTTAGCCAGACTGATCAAGAAAAAAAGAGGACCCAAATTACTAAAATCAGAAATGAAAGAGGAGAAGTGACAACAGACACCACAGGAATACAAAACATTTTAAGAAATTACTACGAGCAACTATACGCCAACAAATTAGACAATCTGGAAGAAATGGATAAATTTCTGGAAGCATACACTCTTACAAAGCTGAATCAAGAAGAAACAGAAAATCTGAACAGACCAATTATCACCAATGAAATTGAATCAATAATCAGCAACCTCCCAATGAACAAAAGCCCTGGACCGGATGGCTTCACAAGTGAATTTTATCAAACATTGAAAAAAGAATTATCATCTATTCTCCTCAAACTATTCCCAAAAATCCAGAAGGAGGGAAGTCTCCCAAATTCATCTTATGAGTCCACTATCACCTTGATCCCAAAACCAGACAAACAAATTACAAAAAAGGGAAATTATAGGCTGAAATCCCTAATGAACATAGGTGCAAAATCCTCAACAAATATTAACAAACCGAATTCAGTATTACATTAAAAATATCATACACCAAAACCAAGTGGTATTCATTCATGGTATGCAAAGTTGGTTCTATATCTGCAAATCAATTAACATGATACACCACATTAACAAAATGAAAAATAAAAATCATATAGTCATATCAATAGATGCAGAAAAAGCATTTGACAAAATACAGCACCCATTTATGATACAAACTCTTAGCTAAATGGGAATAGGGGGATCATATCTCAACATAATAAAAGCCATATATGATAAACCCACAGCTAGCATTGTACTCGATGGTGAAAAGCTAAAAGCATTCTGCCCAAGATCAGGAACAAGACAAGGTTGCGCACTTTCACCACTTTAATTCTACATAGTTCTGGAAGTTCTAGCCACAGCAGTCAGACAAGAACAACAAATAAAGGGCATCCAAATTGGAAACGAGGAAGTAATATTGTCATTGTATGAAGTCTGACAATTAAGTTCGCGAACTTTGTTGCAACAATATTGCTAACCTTTTTTGATATCAGAGGGATTATTCATTATGAATTTGTACCAACTGGACAAACAGTTAACCAAATTTACTATTTGGAAGTCCTGAAAAAGCTGCGTAAAAAAGACAAAAACGACCTGAACTTTTTGCCAACAATTCATGGCTCTTGCATCAAAACAATATACCAGCTCACATGGCACTGTCTGTGAGGGCGTTCTTAGCCAGTACACAAATAACTATATTGGATATTTGGAATACCCTTCTTACTCACCGGATCTGCCCCCCAGTGACTTCATTTTTTACCTTAAGATAAAGGAAATATTGAAAGTAAGACATTTTGATGACATTCAAGACATCAAGGTTAATATGAAGAGAGCTCTGATGGTCATTCCAGAAAAAGAGTCCAAAATTGCTTTGAAAGGCAAACTAGGCACTGGCATCAGGGCATAGCTTCCCAAGGGGAGTATTTGAAGGTGACCGTAGTGATATTCAGCAATTAAGTATGTAGCACTTTTCCTAGGATGAGTTTGTGAACTTAATTGTCTGAGCTTGTGTGCAGATGATATGATACTATATAGATAGAATCTCAAAGACTCCACCAAAAAAGTATTAGAACTGATAAATGAATTTGGTAAACTAGCAGCATACAAAATTAATATTCAGAAATCAGTTGCATTTGTATACACCAATAATAAACTATCAGAAGAAGAAATTAAGAAAACAATCCCATTTACAATTGCTTCAAAAAGAATAAAATACTCAGGAATAAATTTAACCAAGGAAGTAAAAAAACTGTACTCACAAAAATATAAAACATTAAAGAAGATACAAATAAATGGAAACATATACCATGGTCATGGATGGGAAAAATTAAATATAGTTAAAATGTCCATACTGCGTAAGGCAATATATAGTTTCAACACAATCCCTATCAAATTACCAATGACATTTTTCACAGAACTAGAAAATATAATCCTAAAAATTTATATGGAACCATAAAATACCCCAAATAGCCATGACTTTCTTGAGGAATAAGAGCAAAGTGGGAAGTATACTACCTGACATCAAATTATACTACAAGGCTACAGTAATCAAAGCATGGTACTGGCATGAAAACAGACACACAGATCAATGGAACAGAATAGAGAGCCCAGGAATAAATCCATGCCTATATGGTCATTTAATGTATGACAATGGAAACAAGAATTTACATTAGGGTAAAGACAATCCATTTAATAAATGGTGCTGGGAAAATTGGACAGGCACACACAAATAAAATAAAGCTGGACCACCTTCTTATGTCATATACAAGAATAAATTCAAAATGCATTAAAGACTTAAATGTAAGACCCAAAACCATAAAATTCCTAGAAGAAACTTTAGGAAGTAAGTTGCACACATTACCTTCAGTAATGTTTTTACTGATATATCCTCTTGGGCAAGGGAAACAAAAGAAAAAATTAACATGTGGGATTACATTAAACTAAAAAGTATTTTTCACAGCAAAGGAAACCATCAATAAAACAAAAAGGCATCCTACTGAATGGGATAAGATATTTGCCCATGATACAACCGATAAGGGGTTAATATCCAAAATTTATTTAAAAAACTCATATAACTCAACACACACAAAAAACAATTAAAAAATGGGCAGAAGACAAGAAGAGACATTTCTCTAAAGAGGATATACAGATGGCCAACAGGCCTATGAAAAAATGCTCAACATCACTAATCATTAGAGAAATGCAAATAAAAACCACAATGAGATATTACCTTATTCCGGTCACAGTGGCTATCATCAATAAATCAACAAACAACAAGTGCTGGCGAGGATGTGGAGAAGAGGGAATCCTTGTGCACTGCTGGTGGGATTGCAGATTGGTGCAGCCACTATGGAAACAATATGAAGGTATCTCAAAAAATTTAAAATGGACTATCTTACGACCCAGCAATTCCACTCCTCGGTATCATCCAAAGCATTCCAAAACACTAAGTTGAATATATTATGATAAGTGAAATAAGTCAGACGGAAAAAGACAATACCATATGATCTCACACATATGTGGAATCTAAAGAACAGAATAAATGAGCAAAACAGAAATAGACTCAGAGACATAGGAAAAAACACACTGATGTTTTCTAGATGGGAAGGATGTGGGGAAGGTTGAGAATGTAAGGTGATTAGAAAGTACAAATTAGTAGTCACAATATAGCCATGGGTATATGAAATACAGTTTGGGGAATATAATAAATAATGTTGCAAAGATTATGTAAGGTACCAGATGGGCACTTGACCTACTAGGGAGAATACTCCATAGACTGTGTAGATGTCTGACCAGTGCACTGTACACCTGCAGCTGAATAATATTGAATGTCAACTATGTTTAAATATATATATTTCCCCTCCATGGGATGTGGAGTACAACATAGGTAATATAGTCAATAGTATTGTAACAGCTATAATCAATGTCAGAGAGGGATAGTAGATTGGGGGGTTATCACTTTGTGAGGGGTGTAAATGTCTAACAATTACATTGTTTTGTACACCAGAAACTAAAAATAAAGAAAAAAGAAAAGATACCTATGTTCTGTTTTAGGGTTGCTGTAGAATTAAACTAGAACCAGCTTTATGGGCCTGCAACCTGTGCTTTCACACAGGCCTGATGCTAAGAAGGGCCCTCAAGTGGTTTAATGCTTTGCTGTCTCCATTTTGAAATTATTGATAATTTCTGAGCAAGAGACTGCTGGTCATTTTTCACTGGGCCCTGCAAATCATGTAGCGGGTCCTGGATGAAGCCATTAAGACAAGTACCAAAAACAATGCCTACATCATGGTAGGTACTCCACAAGTGTCCCTTCTCACTCTCTTCATCACTTTATTGAAAATATAACTTGCATCCATTCATTTAGAATGAATTCTGCAATGGAGTTGTGAAAGAAAGGAAAAGTGTGTTTGACAGCTTATGTGTTTCAAATGCTGTAGGTGGCAAATGCCCAACTCACACATTCCCCGGTCACCTACTAGACAGGCCCAGCCCTAGACGGCCCTGCCAGCAGATAGGTCATGATCTCTTCAGGCCTCCTGAAGTAGACAGACAGCTATGGCATGAGAAGGAGGAAGGTTCTGCATTCTTGTAATGAGGCCTGAAAGAGGAGCCCCTTGTCCCCCTGGAAGCTGAGCTTCTTGCACTGGGTGTTAAAGGGTATCCAAGGCTATCGTGAGTGGGAAATGTGTGCAGAGGGATGATGTGGAGGCAGAAAACAGAGCACACCTAAAGGCCTCACACACATCACCTCTCATTCTCATTGGCAGGCCAGAGAAGCTTGGGGATGACATTCACCAATTTTGTTAGGATAAAGCCTTCACCTCGCTAACTCTCATTGTACACACTCTACCTGGACAACCTCGTCATCCCACCTCCCTCTCCTTAGCTTTCAGTACCTGTCAGTGGATAAATACCAGATCTCTATCCTCAAGTGAATATTATTCCTCCAAGTTGCACCTGCTGGACATTTCTTCTGAAGGCCCTGCTGAACTATGTGTAATGTTGAATGCCAGTCACGTCCCTTCTCCATATTTCCCTCAGGACAAAGCCCAGCACTGGGCCGTGGACGGCCAGAACCTCCCAATCTTCCTGCAGGTCCTTTCTGTGGGTTCTAGTTTTGCACACAGCTCCATTCATTGCTCCCTTTCCTCCCTCCAGCCACCTTTTACAGTCTCTCTCCTCTGAGTCTTTGCATACTCAGAGATCATTACACATCTTCTTTTCTTTGAAGCCTACAGTCCCCTCAGCCCTCAGTGATCTCCCTGGCCATGGCACCAATAGCATCACATGGTCCTCAGCTACATGTGTGTGTATTCCTCCCCCACACATGAGACATTGGTTCCTGGAACACCCTGGTATCCTCAGGGCCCAGCTTGTGGCCGCACATGTGTGGGCACTGAAGAGGAGTTGAATAAATGTGTTTTCTGGTGATCCCCACTAACAGTTCTTTCCTTCCTCATTCCTGGTCTTAATAATTGGTACCACGGCCACCCAGACATCCAAGCTATAATTCTAGACATCAAGATACATTCCTCCCTTTGCTGCCATTGTCCCCTGATCCCTTCTTTAACACCAACCTTTCAACACACTCTCACCATCCCACAAACACTACCTGGGCCAAAACTGTGTCATTGATCACCTAGACTATTATAATGACATCCTCCCAGGATGCCTTTGCTCTCATCTACACCCCTCCAATCTTTACTTTGCACTGACTCTGGAATGACAATCCGTAAATGCACACTGGCTGTGGTGCTCCTCTGCCCAGACTCCCCAGCATGGCACCCTGTGTCTTTGCAGTGTGTCTTCCAGAAACATCATCTAAGCCTATGCCCAGGCACTCTGCAGACTTTGCATGTCTCAGACAGTCCAAGAAAACACTGCACCCTGGTTTCAGTGTGCTCACCATCATCTCTCCCCACTCCACCCAGCTCCATCTCAGGAGCTACTGCCCAGCCTTCATGTTTTACTACAAAGCTTCTCTGTAGCATGTTCCCTACCTCAGACCCAGCACCCTGCCCACACTCCCCTAGTGCACTCTTCTGCTCTGATCCTGCCCACACTATAGTTTTGATGACCACATCTTTGTTGGGCCTACTTTAGTATGCCTGCTTCCGACTCTGATCATCAGGTATCATGGAGTCTAGAAGCTTCTAAATAAATTTTAAAAATCAAACAAACGTGAGACCTAAAGATGCTACAGGCTTTCTTTGTCACATGGATATGTATTCTAAGTCTGTTACTTTGATAATTATTCCTACTTAATTTCTCCTAAAACTCTCTCTAGGTAGAGAATAATTTTCAGGAGGGCTTGTTCAGGATGACTTCCTCCTCCAGAGTCCCCACAAATTCTTGACTAAGGAGTCCTGGACTTTTTATTAAGTCTCACCATAACAATAATATAAGTCATTTTACTTATACAGGACACAATGATTTCAAGACTCATTTTTTCATTTCATGTTATCTAATTCTTCCATAACTAACCATCCATAAATAATTTCCAGAATTGAATACAGGTACATGAGGGTTTTTGTTTTTTTCCTTTTTCTCTTCCTCCACTTACCCCTTCTCCTCCTTTTCTTCCTAGTTGTTCTACTTTTTTTCTTTAAGTCCAGATCCTCTCTTCCTTACCCTACTACTTTGCCTTTAACAGTAAATCTGAAAGTCAGAAAGTCTATCCAGGACTTCAAAATGAAAAATTACCTTCCACTAAAGGATTTGGGTGTAAAGATCCTTGAGGGAGGGTTCAATTTGAATAGTTAAGACCCCTATGTTTAGGCAACCAATCATCTGACTCTTGGAGCAGAAAGAGATGGAAGCCTGAACTTTCTTCAGCAGGAGTAGATGTTTAAATTCAGATACCTGAAATAATTTCCTAGAATAAGTCTTGATGCCTAAGACTATTTATTAAAAAATGGTATAGGGAACTTCCAGAATTGCAGAGAAGGGCACCACAAAATTCGCTGCTTATGAGCAATAAGAATACTGACAAAGTCAACTTTTTTAGAACTCTGAAAATTAACCAAAGGCTTACAACAATCCAAGAAGTGCTTAATCAAGAAAAATGTTTGAATCTCAGTAAGAACAACAAACTTTGTGATGTTTTAACTTGTCCTACTCCCATCCACTTGTCTCCAGCTACACATTCATCTGGAAAACTAGCAGTCCTGCAATAACAATCTGTAAAAATCAACATTTTGTTAGCAATTAAAGAGTGGGACAGACAGGGTTTAAGGAGCCTCAAAAAGCCCTACCTGTAGAGAATTATCACCATGACCTATTCATTAGCTCCTTGGAGAAGACTCATTCACAGGGCCTATCATTATTTGACCTGACTCAGAGCTCACTCTGTGCAAAGAGCTCTAACTCCAGGGCATTTGTTGAAAACAATTAGTGGCATTTGTTTAACATTATCACTAAGGCAGTGACAACTGTTGAGGCAATTAAGAGTCTGGCTGAAAACTTAAAAGTATGATCGTGGAAATAAGATGTGTATGGGGGCTTTGGAAAGGCAGCCACATATACAGGAAAATATGCATACTGGAGAAAAAATTGAAAATTCCCTAATCTGTCACCTCTGGCTACACTTGCGCACTGGCATAAGCAGGCTGTGCAGAGTAAGGCAAAGTTGTAAATCATCAAAGTGATAACATGCCCCAATATCCATCAGAGCCCCAAAACATATGAAGCAAAACTGACAGAGTAAAGGGAAAAGTAATTCAGAAATCGTTTATATCCCACTTTTAACAACAGATACAACAACTAAGCAATAGATCAGCAAAGAAATAAAAACCTTGAATAATACTATTTACCAAGCAGACCTAAGAGACATTTATAAAACATTCCACTCAACAACACGAGAACACACTTTCTTTTCAGATGCACATGGAACATTTTCCAAGAGAGACCATATGTTAAACCATAGAACAAATCTCAACAAATTTAAAAAAATTAAAATCTACCAAATGTGTTGTCCAACCACAATGGAATTAAATTAGAGATTAATAAGAAAAGGAAATTTGGGAAATAAGTACATGAAAATTAAACAAACTCTTCATAGTTGGTGAATCGAAGAAGAAATCACAAATGGAATTAAAAATAATTTGATATGAATTAAAATAGAAATACACATACCAAAATGTATGGGATACAGCTAAAGCAGTGCTCAAAAGGAAATTTATAGCCACCTTTAAAAAATACCCAAACATGAGGGGAGATTCAAGATGGCAGAGCAGATAAATCCTGGCTTGCCTCTTCCTGTGATCACATTAAAATTACAACTAAATTATAAAACAATCAACATGGAGAGCCATCTGAAGTCTAGCTGAACAGAAGTTTTATAACTAAGGATATAAAGAAGAAGTCACATTGAGACTGGTGAGAAGAGCAGAGATGCAGAACGGCCAGCCCCACACCTGTGTGTGGCAGTTGAGACTCAAGAGAAATACCTTGTCCACAGAGGACCCCCTGGAGCAGCAAAGGACCCCAAACCCGCTCTGGGCATCCCAGCCTGGAGTACTGGTGCAAGGAAGAGGAGCCCCACAACATCTGACTGTGAAAATGAGTGGGGATTTCAACCATCTGAGTGGGACAGAAGGCTGCAGAAAACACAGACATTCTCTTAAAAGGCAGACTTACCACTCATACACACTCACCCTGGTCTCCAGCAGAAGGACAATGACTCAGAAGGCATCAGAGACATACAAGGAGAGACTGGGTTGTGTGGTTCAGGACGAGGACTGGAGGGACAGTTGCCATTTTCCCTGTGTATAGTCCTTCTCCTATGCAACTGGCAGGCAAGTGCCATCTTTCCTGTGTTGGGCTGTCCCCCAAATGGCCAAATCTGAATCTGCAGTGAACTAGTGGACTCCACTCCTTCCACCTTGATGACTGCCAAGGATCCTGCCCCACCCAACTCATGAAATCCTGGTAGCAATTTCTCAGTGAGCAACCGGTTCTATCCTCATTGCACTCTTTCTTAGACAACTCTTAGGGGCTTGCCAGCTCCAGGCAGAAAGCAGCTGGCCTTCATGTGCTCTGAGGCTTTTGCTGAGTAGCTCCAAACTCAGCACTGGCATCAAACCAGACTCTACATTAACATGGTGAACATCACTTTTTCTACCATGGCAACTCTCTGAGACCTTGCCTCACCCAACTGGAGTACCTCATGAATTTTCACCTAAAAGTTGTTGTATTTTCATAGTGCAGTGTTCTCCACTTGGGATTTCTAACATGTTCTCCTGCTTATTCTTTTGTTTTGGGGAGGAAACAGTGCCTTGGCATCTTAGAAGAACATTTTCCTGAACTCTTTAAATTGAAACTTGTATTTTGAATGATGGGAGGTCTTTTCCTATTTCAAGTGAATTTATCTATTTATTCAATCTCAGAGGGCCTTGGGGGCTCTATGTTTATCTGGTACTGGAGGTTGATTTGGTGGCTCTCAAAAAGTTCTAGTTCCTTTTCATATCTTTTGGGGGTCAGATTGAATGAAAGAAAAGTTAATATATGTTAGATTTCAGAGACAGACTTAGGCATTTTTTATATGATTTTGTATAAGTAGCCTAACATTTTCCCCCATATCCTTATCTGTATAACGGGGTCAATTCATATGAAATAATGTCTGTAAAATACATAAAATGGTTCCTGACTCCTAGTGGACAACCAATAATTGATGTGGGTAACATGGTGTCATTGTTGATGTTGCTAATGCATATGCTCCTCAACTTAGGATGAGGTTATGTCCTGATAAATCGATGGTCAGTTAAAAATATTGTAAGTTGAAAATGCGTTTAGTACACCTAACCTACTGAATATCATACCTTAGCCTAGCCTACCTTAAATATGGTTAGAACAGAATATCCCAAAATGCTGGGGATACAGTATATGGTAGAGGATAGATTGTGTACCCTCGTGATTGCATGGCTGACAGGAAGCTGCAGCTCGGTGCAGCACTCAGCACGATGAGAGCATCATATGGCATATGAGTAGCCCAGGGAAGGATCAAAATTCAAAGTACAGTTTCTACTGAATGTGTATCACTTTCACACTATCATAAAGTCAAAATTTTTTAAGTTGAACCATTTTAAGTTGGGGACCATCTTTACTTGCTACCTGTGGACTTGCCTTCTGTGCAGGTACACTTCCAACCAGAGGAGGGGCTGAGCTCTTCCTTTGGACATTCTGCAGTATCCTGTACCTTCCTAGGCACGTGTCTGGAAGAAAGGTGGGGCATAGAGTTAGTATAAAGGCAATGAACACTAGCAATGAATACTTACAGTGAATTTATGCTTCACCACCACAGTCAGTTTTCTTTAATGTAGCAGCTTACACTGATGACAAAAAGCCCATTCTTATAAGCAGACAGTCTCCTTCACCACTCAGCACACACAGGGCTTTGGTTCTGTTTGGGGCCTGATAACCCATCTCTCCCTGGACGACTAGGGTCAGGCGTAAACCTGTGGCTGCTGCTGGTTCAGGACTTGCCCTGAATGAGGTGTGAGTCCAGTCCCCCTCCTTTTAGCTGTCTCTCATTTTGAACATCTGCTGCATTTTCATGTGATCAAAAGCAGCCGCATTATTGTTCCTCGTCAAATTTACTTTCTTAACTGTGATTATATATAGTACAAAATGAAGATGCTGTATCTCTGACCTTGCAAAAAATAAACAACACCCCAGTTTCTGCCCTGTGTGAGGAGTGTGACTCTGACTGCTATGTCCATGTAGGAGGATGCAGTCCTTAGGAGGCTGTCAGGTGCTTCTGAATATACACTGCGTGTGGCCCAGGTCTGACTGCTGCAGGATTTTATGTCAAGGAAAGTGGAATAATGATGGGAGAATGAAGCCAGATCACAGATCTTCTTCTCTCCAACAGAAGGTCAAAAATCAGCAAAATCGTTACCAACTGCTTCCAAACAAGAAAATAGATATATAGCTTGAAAAAGGGAAGACAAGTTAAAATGAGAGTATTCTAGCTCAGCAAGGCACATCCTCTGCTCCACAAGCAGAGGCCAAACTGAACAATAAAGTTAAAAAGAAATATTCGAAGAGTTTTCCCAATGCCCTCAAATGCAGAGAGAAGGTGATTATGGCATAAATACCCAACATGGAAAATATAAAGATCAATTCTAAAGAGGGGAAGGAAGCCTACCTGGCTTCCTCTTATTCTTAGAGGGACAGAAGAACTCTGAGGTTCTTGTTATTGAGGGCTTCACAAAATACCCCAAGAATATTCCCTACGGGAATAGGGTAAAGGGACAAAAGTGTATAAAACACAGTATTCCAGCACTGAAATTGAGACTCAGAAAAAGGCAATTAATATCAGAGAAGACAGGAGGTCTGTCAAGGAAAATTTGCCCAGCGATAAGCAAATGGAGTGAAGGGTGAAGCATATAGACAGAAATGACCTAGTGACTAAACAAACATATTTCAAAGAAAATGGTGAAAAAGGAGGAAAGTCATAACATTCAAAGGGCTGATGAAGAATGTAGTCTAAGTAAAAATATAACCTGATAAAATGATATTCCTGGGAGTCCTTCACACCAGAGAAACACTATATAAAAATATAAATGAGTTAAAAGGTGAGATTAAAAATGCAGAGAATAGGTTTAAAATAGAACTTTAAAAAGTTGAGTGTCACACCAACATTATTAACAGAACTAATAAATTAACAAAAACAGCAAGGAACAGGATAAACAATCAGTTACTGCCATAGAGGAAGACAGGTTTTAGGTAACAGCTATGAATGCAAAAGAAAAGAACTAGAGATTAAAACAATCATGGAAAAGACAATAGAAATGGGGAGATGGCTAAGTGGTTCTCCGAAGTGGAAAACCCATGAAACAGGACAGAGTATCTTCTAAAAAATAAAATAGAATAAATATGTGGTGATGGAAGAACTGACTCTAGGTGATGAACACACAATTTGATATATATATATATATATGATGTATTACAGAATTGTACACTTGAAACCTACTAACCAATGTCACCCCAATAAATGTTAATTAAAAAAATAAGTTTCAGGTGCACAAGTCAGTAATATATCACCCCAATAAACTTTAATTTAAAAAAAAAATAGAGGAAAATTTTCATGAACAAAGGAACATGGACTGAAACCTATCTGAAAGGTGAACCATATTCCAGGAAACATTGATACAAAGCAAATACCATTGAAGTAAACGTTAAGGACAACTCTTGTTTTAAGCATTCAGGCATATAAAGCAAGGAAGAGAGAGAACCAGCGACAGAGGCCAGATCATCAAATAGGACTCAGACAGCTGCACAGCAGCCTTCAGTGTTAGAAGAAAAGAGCATTTAGAGAAAATTCTGAAAGCAACAAAATATTACCCAAGAATATTGTAATGAACAAAAGGGGCTCCTTGGCAAGCCTGACAAGCTCAAGAACTGAAAGTAACCACATGGGCTGTTTTGATCATAAAAATAATTCCTAACTCAGTAAGTTATAATGGGAAGTCACGTCCTCAAGCCTATCTGATAGATTAATCTTTACCTTGAGCAAGCCCTCTCTATTCTTTTTGTGTATCTGCAGTAACCCACTTAAAATGTCAGAATGATCTCTTCTCCAGACTTCCAAAGATAAATACCCCAGTTCAGGCTGAGATAACTCAATATTCCTTATTGTTATCTTATACCCACATACTTCTGGAAACTATGTATGTTAAATGTCAACCATCCTGCACCCACCAGTATAAAAGAAGTATGCATATCTCCATTTCACTTTTTAGTCAATCCTAGAGATTTCCCCACTTTACTTTTTCCCACCTCCTTAATCTGCTACCAATGAATTTCATGTCACCTCCCTTATGTCTTCTTTGATTCTAAGTGTATAAAATAAACTGTAAAACTGTTATTCCTTGGAGCATTTTCTCAATCCTTTGAGGTTTTACTTCAGGGACTAGCCCCTAAGCCTTGGTTCAAAATAAACTCTTTAAGTCTTTCTTTAGTTTTAGAATTCCTTTTTTTTTCTTTTGTATCCTAATTTATTTAATTCTTTTTTTTAATTAGTTTCAGGTGCACAAGACAAAGCAATACTTAGACGTTTATCATTTATATCCCTCACACTGTGTGAACCCCCCTCCCCCTATCCACTATCCCTCTGACATCACACACAGCCATTACATTTCCACTGTCTTTATTCCTAATGCTGTACTCCACTTCTTGTAACTATATATATATATAGTTACATATATACATATATATAGTTATATATATAGTTACATATAGTTATATATATGTATATATACATATACATATATATATACACATATATATACATATATATGTATATATATGTATATATATATGTATATGTATATATACATATATATAACTATATGTAACTATATATATAACTATATATATATGTGTATATATATATGTATATGTATATATACATATATATATATATATATATATATATATATATATAAAATTATAGTTGGCATTCATTATTGTTCAGCTTCAGGTGTACAGTGCAGAGATCAGGCATCTACATCATCCCTGAGGTGGTCTCCCTAATGAGACAAGTGTCCATCAGATACCCTACAAAATCTTTACATTATTGATTACGTTCCCCAAATTAATTTTCAAAACCCCGTGGCCATCTTGTGGTTACCGACTGTTTTCTAATCCCCTCACCTTCCCCCTTATCCCCACCCCCCCATCTAGCAACCTTCAGTTTTTCCTCTATGTCTCCAAAACTGTTTCTGATTAGTTCATTCACTTATTCTTTTCTTTAGATTCCGCATATAAGTGAGATCATATGGTATTTGTCTTTCTCTGTCTGACTTATTTCACTTAACATAATGTTCTCTAGGTCCATCCATGTTGTTGCAAATGGTAAGATTTCTTTCTTCTTTATGGCTGCATAGTACTCCATTATATAAATGTACCACAATTTCTTAATCCAGTCGTCTACCGATGGGCATTTCGGTTGTTTCCATGTCTTGGATATTGTGTATGGTGCTGCAATAAACATAGGAGTGTATAAAGATTTTTGAATTTGAGTTTTGGATTTCTCCAGATAGATACCTAGGAGTGGGATTGCTGGATCACAAGGTAGTTCTATTTTCAGATTTTTGAGATACCTCAATACTGTTTTCCATAGTGGCTGCACCAATCTACAATCCCACCAACAGTGCACAAAGGTTCCCTGTTCTCCACATCCGCATCAGCACTTGTTGTTTGTTGATTTATTGATGATAGCCATTTTGACTGGGGTGAGGTGGTATCTCATTGTGGTTTTTATTTGCATTTCTCTGATGGTTAGTGAGGTTGAGCATTTCTTCATATGTTTGTTTGCCATCTGTATGTCCTTTTTAGATTCCTTCTGTCGACAATACCTGGTCATGCTGGCCACCAGGAATAACAGTCATAGGTAAACAGCAAAAACAGACTGTTTTCATGAGATTGAAAAAAAAAAAAAATGTCAGCCCATTAGCATGAACAGAGAAGGGACATATAGGTCTGGGCCACACTTAAAACCAGAGGACAAGTGGATAAATGGTTAAAATGGTAAAGTTTACATTATATATATAAAAAAAAGTCAGGAAAGGAAAAACAAAGGATTGAAAGTTTTAAGGAAAAGAAAAAGTTGTTTAACTAGCCAAGTTTCCCTTTGATTATGAAGGTCGCAGAAATCTTGGACTGGCAGGAATTTAAGAATCCAGCATCTATGAGGACTTGGTAGAGGAGAGGGGCGGGGAAAACTGCTTAATGATAAAAACCCAGCCAAGCAAGCAAATGAAGCAAAATAAAAACCCAGTCAGGAGAGTAAAAGCTATTATAGAAAGGACTTGTAAGTATCAACTCCACTTAAATATAGAAAAATGCTAAATAACAGTTGGGATAATTGTTACATAATAGAATGCAAATGCTATTAACCTTGCAAATAACACCAACAAAAATCAAGAGAGGTGGTAGAAGAAAGTATAACAATGCTGATTTCCTCATCTTTTTTCGATAGAGTGTGATTAAAATTTTCTGAAATTGAAACAAAGTAAAACACATAAAGGCTCCAATCTCTTAATGTTTTTTCATAGTCTTGTTCCTGGTCTTAGATGGCTCTTTTTCCAGATATCTTCTGTAGCAAGGCAACATTTATTTGAAAATTCACAGTTTCCTTTATTTAAATACCCCCCTATTTTCTTCTCTTAAATTGAAGTAAAATTTAATAAAATACTTTCATATTGAAACTAGTAGGTGTCACCAATCCCGCAAATAGTTCTTTGTTTATTTATACTTGCACAAAGTATAGTTCATATGGGTAAAGAGGCATCTGAGGTGAGGGCTGCTGGAGGCTAAGATGGCTATTGCAGAACAGCTGGATCTGGGGCAGTTTTAAAACTTTCTTTTTCTGTATTATTTCCATTCTTTATAATGAATAGGCTTCATTTTTACCAAATTAATACAATTTGAAAAAATAAATACAAAGCTTAAAAATTAAGATACAATTTCCTATTAGATAGATAGATAGATAGATAGATAGATAGATAGATAGATAGATAGATAGATAGATGATAGATAGATAGATAGATAGATAGATAGATGATTGATAGATAGATGATAGATAGATAGATAGATAGATAGATAGATAGATAGATAGATAGATAGATAGATAGATAGATTTCCAGACTTTGCCCAGGAAAGGTTTACCACTGTCCTGATGGATAAAGGAAACGCTTACTTCTCCTGCATCTGAAGTGGTCTGGTGGGAATTGGTTCACATGCTTAGGACCCAGGTCTGGCTGTCAGCTCACTGAGGGTGGCCTGGCTGGGTGACTGGGGAGGCTCTGCTTCATGTGTCCCACGACCTTCAGGGGCCCCAGCTCAGGCATGTGTTCACGACATAGCTAACAGTGCCAGAATAACAAAGCCTAATCACACGAGTGCTTTTTCATGCCTCTACTTGCAACAATCTGATAATATCCCACAGACCAAAAGAGGCCAACAAGGTTAAATTCAGTCATGGTGGAGAAATAGACTCGGCCTGTTTAGTTGGTGGGAACTGCAAAGGCCTCATAATAAAATTTATGTCTAAAGGGGAGAGGAGTTGGTTCCAGCATAATATGGTTTGGTAAGCTATTTCTGTTTACTTTGGCCATTGAATTCCCCAAGTCAGTCAGTTTCAATCACTACACATCTCTTTTTGTAAAACCTTTTATAATTGAGAGGGAGTCCCAATGCTTCCATAATATATTTACTCAAGAAAGGAAAGTGCAGAGATTTTTACTTAAGAAAGTTTAAGAAGCTACCAATTTCTTTAGTTCAGGAAAATAGATAGAGATGCATTCCCAAAGCAGTGACCCCAGGCTAGGACAAAGAAGAGCAATCAAAATATACCAAGAAAAACATTTTGGCTTCAAATAAAGAAAGCTGGGGCACACCCTAATGCAGGTAAGGGGGCAAGGTTCTCCTAATGGCTGGTTGTGAAGGCAGCATACCTCAGAAAGCTTAGGGTGAAGTAGGGACAGGTCTCCAGGTAGGATTGCCATTTTGAGGGGACAACAGAGCTTTCTGTCCTTGAATAACTTGGTGGCTGCTTTGAACCCATGTGTCAGCAAACAGATGGGAGGCTGAGTACAAGAGTGAATTCTACTAAACTGGGATTTTAGATAATAAAAGTAACCCCTTTAGGATACAGATACAAGGGCTAGCTTCTCTAAAGTGTTCTGACATGTCCGACAGCCACACTTAAATTAGGTCCAAGAAGATGGAGAGAATTTCAGACATGGGGGAATATTTCAGCATACTCCTACACACACACACACACACACACACACACACACGCACACACACAGTTTTGAACTGTTTTGTTCCTAGTTTTCATATTTATCTGCCACAGGATCTCGGTCTAATTTTTATGAAGTTTAATTTCATCATCAGTAAAATGGGCATTACACAGTAACACAATAAACACTAAACAGGATTATTTCAAAATTCAAAAGAGATGTGGTTTCTAAACTGTCCAGCATATTGTTAGCTTTCAACTGATGGAAACTGCTGTGATCATTAATAAGTAGGTGTCAGGGGTAAGAGGAAGGACATGATAAAAACCGGAAGGGCAATGCATAAGAATACACCCTCATTTGAGATTCACTATTTGCTTGAAACTGTACCTAATTTTCTCAATGTCTACATGTGCTGCTTCTCAGAAAAGCTAAGGGGATCTGTCCTGCCTTCTTTAACCTCTGCTGTATTCTGAAGCATGTAAAGGACAATTAAACTATGACAACTCACTGGTGAATAACTTGTGCTCTCTGTTAATCTTGTCACATTGGGCACTGGCTGGAGACACAATTAATACAACATGGTTGAACAGTTTACACATTAATAATCTGCCCTACTAAAGGTGACAGGGCTGGAAAATCCACAATATCTTAATTTCCCACCCTCCAGGCGATTTCCCAGCGAAAGTGACGTTCCAATGTCAGCATGAATCAACTTGTGATACCTGAGCTCAGAGCTACACTGATGGGGGTCGAGTACTCTATACCCCACAGCCTCCATTCCTGGACCTGGGCCTCTAGCTGCTGGGTAGAAATAATTTACAGGTTTTTCAAATAATGTATTTGATAGAGCTCAAGGTTAATGAATTGAAGAGTGTGGCTTAATAATGAGCATTGAGCTTCACCCTCAAACTCAAACAGAACTTGTCTTCTGCAATAATAATGTGCTCTATGATTGGTTCTATACCTTTGTAAACCAAAATTAATTTTAGACTGTAATAAAGAATACAAAGCATTTATTTGAGCAAAAAAAGCTGCAGCCGAGGAGACACAGATTCAGGTAGCAGCCTAAATTGTGTTCCCCAGAGACAAAGGGGAGGCCGCCTTTTATAGTGAAAGTTCCCACCCAGGTTCCCAATTAGGTCTGTCTCATGTAAATGAGGCATCACGTTGTGCAGTTCTGATTGGAGGGGACAGGTCTCAGTCCGTTGATAGAAAGATGAAACCAGGGTTTCCCTGCAGTGGTTGGCCAGGCGGCATAAACAAGCAGGGCATAGTGTGGGAAGCCCAGGTTCAGTCTGAGCTTCTACCTGGTGTAAAGTATGGGAGGAGCCCCTGTCAGCAAATGGCCACTAGGCTCTTATTATTTGTAAAATGTGGGCCCTTGGTTGACAAAAGGGAGTCCATCTTGGCAGATAAATTCCTTCTCAGTATTCATATTAGATGTACGTTTCTTTTCAGGGTCCACATAATAACTAGTAATCTAGCGAGTAAATGTGTTTCCTGAGTTTTGTGAGGTGCTCTAGCAAGTTAATAAAACCCAGAGAGAGGTCTTGGGATACTCTAATTTATAGCCAGTGAGTCCGAAGCACATAACAACCCAGCCTTGTGGTTAGCATCTGAATTGTGTGTGTGTTTGTGTGTGTGTGTGTTGAGGGGGCCATCTTGTAGGACTGAGCCCTGAACCTATGGAATCCGATGCTATTTCTAAGTGGAATTGAGTTGAATTGTAGGAAACCTAACAGTTGTCTGAGAATTGCTTTGTGGTGGGGGAAGAAAACCCACAACAATCCCCATGTCGAAATTGGGTGTAGAATGTTTTACTGCCCCTCCCCCAACCTCTGGGCTCACCACTGTCAGCTAGACAGGATGCAACTCCCAGACCCTTTTCTATGCTCACTTACACCTATTTGTATGTATACTTATCATTTTAAATGTCATTTAAAAAAATTTAAACAACAGAACTACATTATACAGTTTTCTCTTCCTTGGTTAATATTTTGGAAACCTTCATCAGTCCACACAAGTCTACATCATTCTATTTAATGGTTGCATCAAATTCCAGAGTAAATGCTATATTGCTTCAAGTTTTCCCTTTATAAAAATTCTGGAATAAGCATCCTTGTGCATATACCTTTATGCACACATATAAAAGGATTTTGTTTGTTTGTTTGTTTGTTTTGCTAAATTCTTAGAGGTGAAATTTCCTATTCAATTTTACATTTGAACAGATTGGCAACTTCATTCCTGATATACTTCACCAACTTACTCTTTCACCCGCTGCATACAAGCATGCCTGTTTTTCCATATTCTTGACAACAGTGAATATTATCAGTCATTTAAAATTTTGCAAACCACAAAAACAAAAAATACATATAGTATTAAGGCTTAAATTAACAATCTCCTTGAAGTTGAACATCTTTTCATATGTTGTTCTCAATCTGTGAGTTTCCTGTTAATATCCTTTGCTCATTTTTCTTTTCAATTATTTACATTTTCTTTATTGATTTATAGAAGCTCTTCATATATTTATAAATAGTAATCCCTAACCTGCTAAATATTATTTTCCAGAAGTTTCCCATTTGTCATTTAATTTATTAATGAGTTTTTTCTCTTTTAGAAGTTATGTTTAGTTTTTTATTAAAATCTCTATAAATATTTTATAAAAGTTGTCTAGATTATTTGCACTTCCTAACATATACATAATTTTTTTTGCCTAATACTTGTATTTTTTAAGGGTTCTTTAGTATAGCTGATTTTTTTTTTAAATGGTATGAGTTAGATGCCTTATTTTGTTTTTCCAATGTGTAGTCAATTTTTTCAACAGTGTTTCAACAGTGTTTATAAAAATGCCATATGATTCAAGATGCTACTTTAATTACAGATACAAGTATAGATTCAGAATCTTTGAATCTATTGTAAAACATTATTCTGTTCAATTAATCTGTTGGATGAGCCTTGTGCATGTATTATAAGGTTTCAATAATTTATTAGATTAATAGTAGACCTTGTATTATTTGTTAATCTTCTATGTAAAACATTCCCTTGATTATTGTGTACTTTTTCTTCCATTTGAATTTCCACAAAAAATAGGCAGAGATATTGTTATGTTCTGCACATTAATGGGAAGAAAGATAACAGCTTTAAATATTGAGTTTTCTATCTAGACACGTAATGTCTGTTTGTTTAGGTTCTCATAAATGACATGAACTTATGTTTCATAATTTCGTAATTTTCTTGTTCTACAGTTTGCATATTTCTTGTACATTTTAATACTTAATTATTTTGTTTTGTGTTGCTAAATGCATACAGCATTTTTTTAAATTTTCATTTTCTAATTGTTTTCAGTTGATAAATAGAAACGCATTCCATTCTTGTATGCTCATTTATACTTAGTTGTACACCTAAAACTAGTACACCTGAAACCTATGTAACTTAGCTAACCATTATTACCCCAACAAATTTTAATTTTCAAAAATTATTGGGGTGACAATGGTTAGTAAAATTACGTGGATTTCAAGTGTACAACTCTGTAATACATCATCTATATACCACATTATGTGTTCACCACCAAGAGTCAGTTCTCCTTCTATCACCATATATTCTGAACTATTGCCTGAGTTTTTGTTTCTTTGTTTGTTTGTGTTGTTCCTTTGTTGCTTTCAGTTTTATATCCCACATATCAGTGAAATCCCATGGTTCTTGACTTTTTCTGTCTGACTTATTTTGTTTAGCATTATAATCTCAAGATCCATCCACGTTGTTGCAAATCACCTCACACTGGTTAGAATGGCTATCATCAACAAGACTAATAATAAGTGTTGGAGAGGCTGTGGAGAAAAAGAACCCTCATCCACTGTTGGTGGGAATGCAGACTGGTGCTGCCACTACAGAAGGCAGTGTGAAGGTTCCTCAAAAAATTAGGAATAGGGGCCGGACCGGTGACTCAGGTAGTTGGAGCTCCATGCTCCTAACACCAAGGGCTGCCTGCTGGTTCGATTCCCACATGGGCCAGTGGCCTCTCAACCACAAGGTTGTCCGATCGACTCCCGCAAAGGGTGATGGGTTGCACCCCCTGCAACTAACAATGGGAACTGGACCTGGAGCTGAGCTGCACCCTCCACAACTAAGATTGAAAGAACAACAACTGGACTTGGAAAAAGTCCTGGAAATACACACTATTCCCCAATAAAATCCTGTTCCCCTTCCCCAATTAGTATTATTATTTTTTTAATTAGGAATAGAATTACCATATGACCCAGCAATCCCTCTCCTGGGTATCTACCCAAAAAACATGAAAACATTTATCCATAAAGATATATATGCTCTAATGTTCATTTTAGCTTTATTTACAGTGGCAAGACATGGAAAAAACCAAAGTGTCCTTCGATAGATGATTAGATAAAGAAGATGTGGTATATATACACAATGGAACACTGCCATAAGAAAAGATGAAATAGTGCCAAATTGTTTTTCTTATGAGAACTTTTAAAATCTTCTTTATTAGTAACTTTCAAATATACAACATAGTATTGTTAACTACTGTCATCATGCTGTACATCACATTCCCAGAACTTGTGTATTTTATTACTAGAATATTGTACCTTTGGTCATCTTTACCTATTCCTTTCACCCGCCCTACCCTACCCCAACTGACCCCACCCTGGGCCTTCAGCAACCACCAATCTCTTCTCTGTAGCTATGAATTCAGTTGTGTTTGTTTTTGTTTTTAGATTCCACATATAAGTGAGATCATACACTTATTTGTCTTCTTGTGTCTGACATTTCATTTAACATAATCTTCTCAAAGTTCATCCATGTTGTTGTAAATGGCAGAAATTTGTTCTTTTTATGACTGAATAATATTTCTCTGTGTGTGTGTGTGTGTGTGTGTGTGTGTGTTTAACATTTTTTTTATCCATTCATCCATTGATGGGCATTCAGGTTGTCTCTATTTCTTGGCTATTGTAAATAATGTTGCAATGACCATGGTGGTGCATATATCTTTTTGCAATTGTAATTTAATTTACTTCAGATAAATATCCAGAAATGGAATTTCCCTGATGATTAGTGATGTTGAGTAACTTTCCATGTACCTGTTAGCCATCTGTATGTCTTCTTTGGAAAATTTTCTTTTCAGGTCATCTGCCCATTTTTAAATGAGATTGTTTGGGGTTTTACCTAATGAGTTCTATCTTTTCTTTATGTATTTTGGATATTAGCCCCTTATCAAATACAGTTTTGAAAATATTTTTCATTTTCTTTATCCAATCATCTATCAAAGGACATCTTGGTTATTTCCATGTCTTGGCCACCGTAAAGTTGTAATGAACATCGGAGCACATATTTCTTTACAGATAAATGTTTTCAGATTTTTTAGGTAGATACCCAGGGATTGCTGGGTCATGTGGTAATTCTATTCCTAATTTTTTGAGGAACCTCCACACTGCCTTCCATAGCAGCTGCACCAGTCTGCATTCCCACCAACAGTGTATGAGGGTTCCTTTTTCTCCACAATCTTTCCAACACTTGTTGCTATTTGTCTTGTTGATGAAAGCCATTCTAATCATTGTAAGGTGATATCTCATTGTGGATTTTATTTGTATTTCTCTGATGATTAGTGATGTTGAGCATCTTTTCATATGTCTATTGGCCATCTGTATATCCTCTTTGGAGAAATGTCTATTCAGGTCTCTGTCCATTTTTAAATTGGATTGTTTGTTTTTTGTTGGTGAGTTGTATGAGTTCCTCATATATTTTGAATATTAGCCCTTTATCGGAGGGGTTGTTTACAAATATCTTCTCCCATTCAGTTGGTTGCCTCTTTATTTTGTCGATGGTTTCTTTTGCTGTGCAGAAGCTTTTTAGTTTGATATAGGCCCATTCATTTATTTTAACTTTAACTTCCATTGCTTTTGAGGTCAAATTCATAAAATCCTTTTTGAACCCAAAGTCCATAAGTTTAGTACCTATGTTTCCTTCTGTGCAGTTTATTGTTTCAGGTCTTATATTTAGGTCTTTGATCCATTTTGAATTAATTTTGGTACATGGTTACAGATAGCAGTCTAGTTTCATTCTTTTGCACATGGCTTCCAATTCTCCCAGTACTATTTATTGAAGATGTTTTCTTTTATCCACTGTATGTTGTTGGCTCCTTTGTTAAAAATTATCTGTCCATATTTATGCGGGTTTATTTCTGGTTTGATAGATGATTGGATAAAGAAGGTACAGCATAAGTATACACAATGGAATACTACCCTGCCATAAGAAAAGATGAAATAGTGCCATTTGCAAAAACATGGATAGATCTTGAGATTATTATGCTAAGTGAAATAAGTCAGACAGAAAAAGTAGAGAACCATATGATTTCACTGATACGTGGGATATAAAACTGAAAGCAACAAAGGAACAAGACAAACAAATAAAGAAACAAAACTCACAAACACAGACAATAGTTCAGTGGTTACCAGAGGGTAAGGGGTGAGGGGGTGGTAGATGAGGGTAAATGGGGTCAAATATATGGTGATGTAAGGAGAACTGACTGGGTGCTGAACACACAATGTGATATATAGATGATGTATTACAGAATTGTACACTTGAAACCCATGTAATTTTACTAACCATTGTCAGTAAATTTTAACCCAGTCAATTTTACTAACTCAATACATTTTAATAATTAAATAATTAATTAAAATTTAAAAAAAGAAAATATTTTTCAGATATGTTATTGCAAATATTCTCTCCCATTCAGCAGGTTGAGTTTTTATTTTGTTGATGATTTGCCATGCAGAAGCTTCTTAGTCTCACTTCCTTATTTTTGTTTTTGTTGCCTTTGCTTTTGGTGTTAAATCCAAAAAGCCATCACCAAGACTGATGTCAAGCATCTGACCCCCTATGTCTTCTTCTAGAAGTTCATGGTTTTAGGTCTTATGTTCAAATATTTAATTGATTTTAAGTTGAGTGTAAGATAATAGTCTAGTTTTATTCTTTTGTATGTAGCTGCCCAGTTTTCCCAACCCCATTGATTGAAGACAATGCCCTATCCCTATTTAATATTCTTGGCTGCTTTTTCATAAATTAATTGACTGTCTATATATGTATTTATTTCTTGGTTCCTTATTATGTTTCACTGATCTATGTATTTGTTTTTATGTCAATACCATATTGTTTTGATTACTATAGCTTTCTAATATAATTTAATATCAGGAAGTGTGATGCTTCCAACTTTGTTCTTCTTCTGAAGGTGCTTTAGCTTTCGGGGTCTTTTCTGGTTCCACACAAATTTCAGGATTGTTTATTCTATTTCTGCGAAAAATGCCATGAGAATTTTGATAGGTATTTTATTGAGCCTTTAGATTATTTTGAGTAATATGGGCACTTTAAAAATATTAATTCATCCAATCCATGAACACGGGACATTTTTCCTTTAATTTGTGACTGCTTCAATTTTTTTCATTAGTGTCTTATGGCTTTCTGTGTTCAGGTTTTTCATCTCTTTCATTAAATATATTCCTAAGTGTTTTATTATTTTTGAGGCAATTTTAATGAGATTGTTTTCTTAATTTCTTTTTCTGATGATTTTTATTGATTTTTGTTTTGCCAGGAAGCTGTATGAGTCCTTATGTATTTTGAGTTATTAGCCTTTAGTCAGATATGTTTTGCAAGTATTTCTTCCCATTCCATAGGTTCCTTTTTCGTTTTTATTTTTTCCTTTGCTGTGCAAAAGCTTTTTAGGTTTTTTTGTTTGTTTATTTGGTTTTTTAGAAGTTTTAGTTTGATGTGGCTCCAATGGTTTATTTTTGCGTTTGTTCCCTGTGTTTTGGTGTCATACCCAAAAAATATCATTGCCAAAACCAATATTAATGAGTTTTTCCCTATCTTTTCTTCCAGAATTTTTATTGTTTCAGGTCTGACATCCATATTTTTAATTCATTTCTAGTTAATTTTTGTGTATGGTGTAAAATAGTGATTCAATTTTATTCTTTTGCATGTGGATATACAGTTTTTCCAATTCCATTAATTGAAGAGAGTATCCTTTCCCCATTTTCTTGACACCCTTGTCAAAGATTAATTGCCTGTATATATGCACTTTTATTTCTGAACTCTCCATTATGTTCCATTTGTCTATGTATCTAAATCTTCAAGTGAGTATAAAGATTTACATGTCTCAAATTTTTAAAATTTCCTTTATACCTAATATTAATACCTATCTCATTATAAAGGAAATTATATGTGTTTAGACTTTCTCTTTTTGTTTTAATCAAACTCAAAATGTTGACCTATTTTATTGGCCTTTGTAAAATGCCACATTTAAGGTTTGGGTTTTTAAAAAATTAACATTAGAATTTTTTTCCATTTCATTAATTTAGTTTTAAATGAATGCATTTTTCTTACTATAATTTAATTTGCCACTTGTTTTTCTAATCTTTTTTTTTTTTCAGTTTAGTGTACAGTGTATTTTTAGTATTTCTTATTTTCTAATAAATACAGGTAAGGCATTATCTTTTCAAATGAGCTCTTCTATACTTACATCCCAGAAATTTTTGTGTGTGTGATGCACTCTCTTTTGTCTTTAATGTTATTTTTTGATGTTTTTCTTAATACAAGAGTAGATATGAGGTTTGACAATTAAGTTAGCAAACTCATCCTAGGAAAAGTGCTACATGGAAGCTATGCACTGATGCCAGCACCTAGTCCACCCTTCAAAGCAATTTTGGAACTCTTTCTGGAATGGCCAACACAGCTGTCATCGTATTACCCTTGATGTCCTGAATGTCATCAAAATGTCTTCCTTTCAATATTTCCTTTATCTCCAGGTAAATAAAGAACTCATTGGGGGCCAGATCAAGTGAGTAATGAGGATGTTCCAATACAGTTATTTGTTTACTGGCTAAAAACTCCCTCACAGACAGTGCCATGTGAGCTGGTGCATTGTTGTGATGCAAGAGCCATGAATTGTTGGCAAAATGTTCAGGTTGTCTAACTTTTTCATGCAGCCCTTTCAGCACTTCCAAATAGTAAATTTGGTTAACTGTTTGTCCAGTTGGTACAAATTCATAATGAATAATCCCTCTGATATCAAAAAAGGTTAGCAACATCGTTGCAACAAGTTCACGAATTTAATTGTCAGACTTTGTATATTTTTGGATATTTTCTGCAGTTAATTTCTAATTTTATTTAACTGTAGTAAAACAGGATGAGTTTTACTACAGGAGCATTTGAGTTTTGATTTTTGGAAGCTGTTGAGATTTTCTTAGCATTCAGTTTTACAACATGTTCAATTTTGTGAATGGCCTGTGGACATAGAAAGAATGTGAGTTTTCTATTGCATACAAATATATGTGTATACACACTCTGTTCACACAAACACAAACATGGTAAATTTACTGCATTTTTCAAATCCTCAACAGCCTTCATTATTTTTGTGTGTTATTTCTGTGTGAAACATATTGTCGTGCATTATAATTATGGACTTATGGTTTGTATTTCTGTTTTTGCTGTGTGTTGAAGCTATGCTTATTATATATAAATTGCTGACTCCTATTTCTTCTTGTAGAACTGTAATTTTTACTCTGAAATGACCTAGAGCGAGGTCTCTTGGTTGCTTGTAAGAGTGCTGTCTGTTAGCAGTAGTGGCAGCTGCAGCCTGGCTCCCAATCCCTACCTTCCTGCCCGGTCCCAGAGAGAGTAAGGAGACCTACCTAATAATCTTATTTTCCCAATATTAATATTGTTACACCATACTTATTTTTGTTAACTCTTTTTGTTAATATTTTGTTAATATTTTTCTAATTTATTATTTCCAACATTTGTCATGTTTTATTTTAGGTATGTTTTTTGTAAACTTTAGTCTGATAGTCTTTACCTTTTAGTAGGGAATTTACCTTATCCACATTAATAACCCATAAGTTTGGAATTATTATTGTCATCCTATTTTATGTTTTCTATTTGCAAGTTTTTCTTGTCATGCCTTCTTTCTTTCATCATTTTATTGAACTGCTCCCACTTTCTTTGTCAAGTTTTTCTTCTTGTTGTAATTCAGAATTTATTCACCATTTTCTTGTGGTCGCACTTAAATTTTTAAAAATATACATATTGTTCTATTGATTTCTAAGGAAAATCAACCCCTTTTAATTCTATATATGGAATTATTTTATAATCAACTATTTTTTATACTCAAGTCTGTTTTAATAGCTATCTTCTTTTATGACTTTAATTGACATGGCTTTCTCTAGGATACTAAAAGAAACTACTGTTTCCTCTGACATCCTCACAACACATGTGACACTAAATGTGTGAATTTTCCATACCAAGAAGTTTTATAATTCTCAGTAGAAAAATTGACTAGTGTCCCAGACTGAACGTCCCACAATTTAAATCAATTCTGACATTAACTACCTAGAGTTAACATAGACACCAAAGGTTATGGGCTCAGTTCCACAAAACTGCCCTCAACTTCAGACATCCATCAAAACTTCAGGTTGTCACTTCTGCTTCTGACCAACCAGCTATAAAATGAAGGTTCCCATCCCTCCCTTCTTGGGTTTAATAGTTTACTAGAATGACTCATGGTGGGGGGAAAAGTTTCTTTTCTATTGCCTGTCTCCGTTCTGTCAGCTCCTCTCCCACTTCCATCTTTATCTCTCCATTTCACTCCAATGACCATAATTCACAGTCTCCTAAGTGCACTCAGGTCTTCACCCAGCCCCTCCACACCCATGAAGTCACCACATGATAGTTAAAACAATCATCCAAACTGCAGATGTGCTCATGTTGCTTCTCTACTTCTCTCTCTTCTACTCAGTGGCTCCCCAAATTCTTGGTGATCTGGTTCTTGCTGACCTTAGCTGACCCCACCTATGGAACCTGCTGCCTTCACCTGACTGCTAGGCTATTCCACCTTGGCATTCTTTCTTCCTGAGGCACTTTCTACTTAGCAGGGCAGCTAGTATTTGGAACACAGCCTGAAAGTCTCCAAAAACTTATAATAGGTCCACTCCCAGCCTTCCTTGCAAACCACACCACACTTCTGAGACTCATCTTCCCCTACCTGCAATATGCACGCTGTGATACCAGACCCACAGCGAAGGTTTCCTGTCACGTTCCTCTCCCTTGTGTGTGAAACGGGGTAGTCCATACCCAAGGACAAACGGAACGACTGAATGAGCAGGAGGGAGCGTTTTCCTTTGTAAATTTATGCTGTGATCCACAGGAAGTACCAGTATGGAAGAACTGCTATTACATTTATATTTTGAGGTGTTTTTCCTCCAGTGGAACAGGAATGATGTGTTGCAGTGTAAGAAATACCAAGTTGGTAATTAGGAGTGCTGAACAGATTCAAGTCCAGACCTGTCACTGACTGGTGTGGACCCTGGGAAAGAAGATACCTACTAAAAACTGCTCCTGGTGGCTAACTGGGTTCAAATTTAAAAAACAAAAACAAAAAAAGCAAAGCCTAGCAGCCGTTTCTACAGAGGGGCCTCTCAGGCAAACTGTGATTTAGGGAGAAGCCTGCACTAAACTGCCTGCCTCCTGCCATCTGAGCCAGCCCTTATAAAGGAATCCCTGCAATTGTATTTCAATCCATAGAACTGAGGTTTCCCCATCCAATTGGAGCTACACAGCTACCTCCCCTATCAGCATCTTCACCAACCAATGAGAGCAGTTCTATTTTGACCAATCAGAAAAGTGCCTTTTGGGCCAATCAAACTGTAAGGATTTGGAGCCCTCATTTGCATGAGGACAGACCAATCAGGGTCAGCTTCACTGAAGACCATCTCTCTGGCTGGAGCTGAGACACCGAAGATGAAACAGCAAATATGTCGTGCTGGACCAGAGCAGAGAACAGGCAGAGCAGGGCACGGCAGGATGGAACAGAGCAGAGCTGTCTAGCAGAAGAGGGGCCTTCCCTCACCCCAGGGCCACCTCGCCCCCATTCCCCCCGACACACACACTCACAGCTGTGCCATTCCACAGCCATGTTATCTCTTGAGCTGTAACATGATTGAGCTTTTCTCATAGCTGTGTTATATCCAATTAAGTTGTTTGCACTGAATTAAGTTTTCTTCTTCACCACACCCCAAATTAGGGATTCCTATTGGCATTGAATTGGCACCAATGACCATCAGTTGACACTGGTGAGGACTGGTCAAGCCACATCTTCTCTCAGCACCCTATGACCCACTCAGAAGAGGAGCTGAACAGCCTGTTATGAACAGGCCAGGGTCTGATCCAGGCCTGCCATTCCATTATTCAGAGACACAACCAGAATTCATTTTTATGATAACTGGGACACTCAGAAGAAATGAGTCTTCCAAGACAGAGGAAGAGCTGGCAGTGCCCAGAGTTACACTTTGTCACTCCTGCAACACTGAAAACAGAAGAAGCCTCCATAGCATCAGAGTGCTGTGCTTCAGTATGCTGATTCATTCATTCACCATGCAGAGACGGAGCCCTTCCACGATGTCCAGACCACTAACTTCTAAGAGCTACTGTCCAGTGAGGAACAGTGGCAAGATATATAGCCATGGATGCTGCAAATAAGATGAAACTTCCAGACACACACTTTCATATTCAAAATAAAAGAATCATAAGCTGTCTGGTCCTTAACTTGGGTTTTGATTATTCATCCAGTGTGTATAATTCTGAACAGCAGTGCATCAAAACATTTGAGGGATAAGGGATGCTTTAAATTACATATAACATTATAACATTAAATGTAATGTCTCCCACTTAATATGAGTTAATCCTATAAATCACTAGTGCTAGCATGGGGTGGAGGTGAGGAGTTCTAAACCTAAAGAAACTCACTAAAGCTGCTGAAAAAGTCGTGTCTAAGATCAGTTCTATACAAATGCAGTCACAGTGTTCCTTTCCAGAACCTTCTACCTGTCACAGCCAAGTCTCCTACATTCAGACTAACAGGTGAGGTGTCTGAGTGCGTAGGAGTTAGAAATAATACAAGCGTGAAATGGCAATTACTACATTAAAAATGGAAAGGGAAATCTACTAGTAGTAATTTAAAGATTACAATTACTGTCATTGCTGCAGGAAAGTGTTTCTAAGGACAGGTCCTAAAGGGCCTGCTCTAATAAATTGATAAGGCAGATTTTCAATTAGCTTAGTATTTGTATAACAACAATTAATTCCCATAAAGCCCTTAGACAAACATTGCTTTGTTAATTAGGTTAGTTGCCCCTTTTTCTGTCTTTATCATGCTTAATTGTGCATGGCAAATGACTTTTGCAACACACCAGGCCATCATATTGTTCAAGCATGCTTCTGGGTTAACATCAGCTTTTAACAACAGACATTTACTGGCAGCCTGGAATGTGCCAGACCTGGGAAGGCAGGGAAGGCAGGGATTAGCAACCCATACGCATTATTGTGATTTGCCTGAGGCCACACACTTAACAACACAGTTAGGACCAGATAGAGCTTGGTCACCCCCCCACCCCCCCACCCCCGCCTGTCAGCGCTCTCTTTGAACTTTTGAATTGCCACATGTTCAACATTGAGGAGTTTGACTGCTTTCTGCCATAGGCCTAAGTATATGTTGTCAAGCACATTAGTTCTGCCAATAGTTAGCAGAGTTTGGATCTGAGCCCAGAGGAGTCCTACGTTGAGTCTAGAGGAGTCCTACGTTCTAAGTATTTGCATTTACCTGCAAACCAGATGCCACGTGGGAGACCAAGGAAGAAAGACACTAAGGGGAGATGGCTAGTTAGCTGCATGTATCCATCCTTTTCTGGTTCTTTCAGAAATAGGACCTGCCAATAACCACCATGTAGAAGTGGAAAATCTAAACGGACAGATCACCAGTAACGAAATTGAATCAGTATTCCAAAACCTTCCCAAAAGCAAAAGTCTGGGACCAGATAGCTTCACTAGTGAATTCCACCAAACCTTCAAAGAGGATCTAATACCAATCCTCCTCAAACTCTTCCAAAAAACTAAAGAAGAGACAGTACTCCCTAACTCATTTTATGAGGCCAACATTACCCTGATACCAAAACCTGGTAATGACAACACAGAAAAAGAAAACTACAGACCAATATCTCTGATGAATACCAATGCAAAAATCCTAAACAAAATTCTAGCAAATCAAATACAACAATGCATTAAAAAGATTATTCATCACGACCAAGTGGGGTTCATCCCCGGGGCACAAGGATGGTTCAACATATGCAAATCCATCAATGTGATACATCACATAAACAAAATAAAGGACAAAAATCATATGATTATATCAATTGATGCAGAAAAAGCATTTGACAAGATACAACATCCATTTATGTTTAAAACACTTAATAAAATAGGTATAGAAGGAAAATATCTTAACATATTGAAGGCCATATATGACAGCCCTCAGCTAATCTCATAATTAATGGTGAAAAACTGAAGCCCTTTGCTCTATGTTCAGGAACATGACAGGGCTGTCCCCTATCACCTCTGCTTTTCAACATAGTGTTGGAAATCCTTGCCAGAGCAATCAGGCAAGAGAAATAAATAAAAGGCATCCAAATTGGGAATAAAGAAGTTAAATTATCACTCTTTGCAGATGACATGATGCTATATATAGAAAACCCTAAAGACTCCATCAAAAAGCTATTAGAAACAATCAACGAATACAGTAAAGTTGCCGGCTACAAAATCAACGTGCAAAAGTCCATTGCTTTCCTATATACTAACAATGAAATCTCAGAAAAGGAAATACAAAATACAATTCCTTTGGCAATTGCAGCAAAAAGAATAAAATACCTAGGAATAAACTTAACCAAGGATGTGAAAGACCTATATGCTGAAAACTATAAGACATTTTTGAAAGAAATCGAGAGGACACAAAGAAATGGAAAGACATTCTGTGCTCATGGATTGGAAGAATCAACATAGTTAAAATGGCCATATTACCCAAAGCAATATACAGATTCAATGCAATCCCCATCAAAATCCCAATGGCATTTTTTAAAGAAATAGAACAAAAAATCATCAGATTTGTTTGGAACCACAAAAGACCCCGAATAGCCAAAGCAATCTTAAGAAAAAAGAACAATACTAGAGGTATCACACTCCCTGACTTTAGCTTGTACTACAGGGCTAGAATAATCAAAACAGCATGGTATTGGCGGAAAAACAGACACATAGACCAATGGAATAGAATTGAGAACCCAGAAATAAAACCACATAAATATGGACAGATAATTTTTGACAAAGAAGCTAAAAACATGCAATGGAGGAAAGACAGCCTCTTCAATATATGGTGCTGGGAGAATTGGATAGCCATGTGCAAAAGAATGAAACTGGACTGCTATCTGTCACCATGTACCAAAATTAATTCAAAATGGGTCAAAGACTTAAGCATAAGACCTGACACAATAAACTGCATAGAAGAAAACATAGGTACTAAACTTATGGACCCTGGGTTCAAAGAGCATTTTATGGATTTGACTCCAAAGGCAATGGAAGTGAAAGCTAGAATAAACGAAGGGGACTATATGAAACTTAAAAGCTTCTGCACAGCAAAAGAAACCATGGACAAAATAAAGAGGCCACCAACTGAATTTGAGAAGATTTTTGCATACAGTGCCTCTGATAAGGGGCTTATATCCAAAATATACAAGGAACTCAACAACAAAAAATCAAACAACCCAATTTAAAAATGGGCAGAGGACCTGAAGAGACATTTCTCCAAAGAGGACATACAAATGGCAAATAGACATATGAAAAAATGCTCAACATCACTAATCATCACAGAAATGCAAATAAGAACCACAATGAGATATCACCTCACCCCAGTCAGAATGGCTATCGTCAACAAGACAAATAGTAACAAGTGTTGGAGAGGCTGTGGAGAAAAAGGAACCCTCATACACTGTTGGTGGGAATGCAGACTGGTGCAGCCATTATGGAATGCAGTGTGGAGGTTCCTCAAAACATTACGAATAGAATTGCCATATGACCCAGCAATCCCTCTCCTGGGTATCTACCCAAAAAATATGAAAACGTTTATACAAAAAGACACGTGTGCTCCAATGTTCATTGCAGCTTTGTTTACTGTGGCCAAGACATGGAAACAACCAAAATGTCCTTCGATAGATGAATGGATAAAGAAGCTGTGGTATATATAAACCATGGAATACTATTCGGCGGTAAGAAAGCATGATATAGGAACATTTGTGACAACATGGATGGATCTTGAGAGTATAATGCTAAGTGAAATAAGTCGGACAGAAAAAGCAGAGAACCATATGATTTCACTGACATGTGGTATATAAACCAAAACCAACAAAAGAACAAGACAAACAAATGAAGAAACAAAAACTCATAGACACAGAAAATAGTTTAGTGGTTACCAGAGATTAAGGGGGAAAGGGGGTGGGAGATGAGGGTAAGGGGGATCAAATATATGGTGATGGAAGGAGAACTGACTCTGGGTGGTGAACACACAATGGGATTTATAGATGATGTAATACAGAATTGTACACCTGAAATCTATGTAATTTTACTAACAATCGTCACCCCAATAAATTTAAAAAATAATTTTTTTAAAAAAAAGTGTTTGCACAGCAAAGGAAACCATCAACAAAACAAAAAGACAAGCTATAGAATGGCAGAAGATATTCACCAACGACACATCTGATAATGGGCTAATATCCAAAATGTATAAAGAATTCATAAAACTCAACACCAAAAAAACAATCTAGTTTAAAAATGGGCAGAGCACGTGAACAGGTATTTCTTAAAAGAGAACATACACATGGTCAGTAGATATATGAAAATATGCTCAACATCATTAATCATCGGAGAAATGTACATTAAAACCACAGTGAGGTGTCACCTCACATCTGTTAGGATGACTATCATCAATAAATCAATAAACAAGTGTTGATGAGGATGTGGAGAAAAGGAAACCTCGTGCACTGTTGGTGGGATCACAAATTGCTGCAGTCACTATGGAAAACAGTTTGGAGGTTTTTCAAAAAATTAAAAATAGAACTAACTACCTTATGACCCAGTAATTCCATTTCTGAATATTTATCTGAAGAAATCCAAAACACTAACTTGAAAAGATATATGCACCCCTATGTTCATTGCAATGCTATTCAAAATAGCCAAGATATGGAAGCAACTCAAGTATCCCTCAATAGATGACTGGATAAAGAAAAAGTGGTACATACCGTGTTTCCCTGAAAATAAGACCTAACTGGACCATCAGCTCTAATGCATCTTTTAGAGCAAAAATTAATATAAGACTCAGTCTTATATTATATTAAAATAAGGCCGGGTCTTTAATATAATATAATATAATATAATACTGGTTCTTATACTAATTTTTGCTCTAAAAGATGCATTAGAGCTGATGGTCCTGCTAGGTCTTATTTTCGATGAAACACAGTATATACAATGGAATATTACTCAGCCATCAAACAATGAAATCTTACCATTTGGGATAGCATGGATGGCTCTAGGAGTTATTATGCTAAGTGAAATATGGCAGACAGAAACAGACAAATAACATATGATCTCACTTACATGTGGAATCTAAAGAACAAATAAACAAACGAAAACAGAAACGAACTCATAGATTCAGAGAAAAAACTGATGGTTATCAGATGGGAGGGGAGTTGGGGAACTGGGTGAAAAAAGTGAAAGGATTAAGAAAAACAAATAGGTACTTACAAATTAGTCATGAGGATGTAAAGTGTAAGTATAGGAAATATAGTCAATAATACTGTAATAAGTACTAGTGGATTAGTGTACGAGTATAGTGCTAGGTGGGTACTAGATTTATGGGGGGAATCACTTCATAAATTATATAAATGTCTAACCACTATGCTGTACTCCTGAAACTAATATAAAATATTGAATGTCAAATATAATTGAAAAAGCTATAATTATCATGCTGTTATCATTCCTAAAAAATTAATAATTTCTTAATATCATCTGATAACTATGTATCCAAATTTTTATTGTCTCCAAAACACCTTTCAAGTTGGTTGGTTTAGTTAGAATCCAAATGAGGCCCAAGCATTGAATGTCTTTGTCTTTTAAGTCTTTATTCTATGAGTCCCTTCTTCCATTTATCTCAACACTCTTGATTGACTACAGAAACCAAGTCGTTTGTCTAATAACATGTCTTGCATTCTAAATTTGGCTGATTCTTCTTCTGAGTGTAATTTAACCTGTTTTACTCTTTTTGGTATTTCTTGTACACTGGTTTTTAGATTTAGAGCAGTGATTCTCAGCTGGGACGGCCCATTGGAATCAATTGGAGGGCTTTTTAAAATCCCAATGCCCAGGTCACACTACAGACCAATTCAATCAGAATCTTGGAATGGGACCCAAGCATCAGTATTTTTAAATTGCATTGGTGATCCCATGGGCATCAGAAGTTAAAAAAACATTGCCTTATAGAGCAGCATAAGCAGCTCCTGGGAACTTGTGAAATGCAAATTCTCAGGCCCTGGCACAGACCTACTAAATCAGGAACTTGAGGCAGGGCCCAGCTTTCCGTGTTTTAACAAGCCCCCTGGGGATTCCGATGCACGCTAATATTTGAGAAACATTGCTGTCGAGGTTTCCTTCAATTCACTTTACTCAAGCATAAAGACTTCATAGGTGGGGCTGTGTACCTCCTGTTGGAGTGGTCTTCACCTTGGCTACACATGAGAATCATATGCACAGGTCTTGTTCACTAGCACTCTGGCCCCACCCAGATCAACTGAATTCATATGCCATGTCTTCTGTCTCTTCTCTAGTACTATGGCCAGGTTTTTAAAGTTTTCTTCTCCCTACATGATCTGTTTCCTCCAAGTTGAGTTTGCTTTATTTTATTTTGTTTTTTCTGTTTTTCAGTTTGTTTGTGTTGGTTTCTGCCTGTCATGTTGCATGTTGTTTTCAAATATCTTAAGACCCTTGATTGATAGTGGGGTAGTGAAAAGCGGACGGGTGCTCTCTGGGTCAGACGTGTATTGGCTATCTTCCCTATAAAGGATCTGCCTTGAACACACCTTGCAGAAAGCCACATTATCAGCATTTCAGATTTTTTTGTTTCTCTTGGGCTGGTCAGATTCTACAGAGAATGCTCTTCCCTCACCAGCCTAGAGGGCTGTCAACGTTGTAGGAACCCAATAGAGACAAAGGTCTATAAGCATTCTCTTGTGTTCTCTGTATCACACCTCTGCTGTCTGCTGTTTAGCCCAGAGACTCTCTGTTTTATACTCTCCAAAGACTAACCTTCAGTGTCATCCCAGTTGCCCCATCATGGAGACTTGGAGAGGAGATCTGGGAATCTATCTGCTTCTTAACTAGATTTTGAACAATTCCTCCTAGTTTTATACATTTCCAGAGGTAACTTATGCTGCAAATTCTTTGTCCTCTTGGGGATACTACTATGTGAACAAAGTTGCTTTTTGATTTTTACTTCTGCCAATGAAAATTTCCATTTTATCAGTTGAACTACATCATTTGCCACTCACTATCTGCTTTCTAGTTCCCAAATTTTGTTATTTTTGTCTTTGTGGGTTTATGTCTTTTTAAAATGTTTTTAAATAAAGTATAATATGTAAACAGAAAATTGCATATGTCAAAAGAATAGATCTAAATCAATGTTCAAAATCAGAACACAATCGTGTAACCAGTATCCACATCATAAAACAGAACATTACCGGGACCCCAGAAATCATCTTGGTGCTCACTTAAAGTCTCTGTCCACTCCCCATCCTGACTTATAACTGCACAGGTGAATTTTTTTCTTGTTTTTGAACTTTACATAAATGGAATTACATAGTATGTATTATTTTGTGTCTGACTTCTTCATTCAGAATTTTGTTTGTGACAATCTATAATGTTGCGTGTAGTTGTAGATGGTTCATTCTCATTGTTACATAGTTGTTCCACTGTGTAAATATACCACAAGTTATCCACTTTTCATGAACAGTTGTTTCCAATTTTGGGGCTATTGTTGATATAAATGTCCTTGTACATGTCTTTTGGTGAGCATATGTGAGTTTTTCTGTCGGGTATATGCCTTGGAGTGGAATTGTTGTGTCATAGAATATGTATATATTCAATTTTATGAGATCTCATCATATTGTTTTCCAAATTGATTGCATCAATTTACAATCCTACCAGCTATGCATAAGAACTCTTGCTGTGCTATTTCATTATCAACATCTTGTTCACTGTAAAATTTCTGGTGGGTGTTTGTGCATTAAAAATATTTTACTGTTGTTTTAGTGGGGATAGAAAAGGAAGTAGAATTTAGAATGTGTATTTAAGCTGCCATATTTAATGAAAAAAGCCTTTTATTTTTTAAAAAACATTAATTTGATCATGTCTTTTGTCCTCACTAAAAATCCTTCAGTGGTTCTCAAGACAGATTTCAAATTTCTTTCCCTAATCCTAAAGGCCCATCTTGAGTTTTCTCTGCAGAGCTCCCCCAAATCTACTCCATCTACATGATGGTAACCATATAGAGCATCTTGGAATTTACCAAACACATAGTGCTCTTTTTTAGCCATCTATACAGTTGCACTAACTGTTACTACCTCTTAAATTGCTTCATCTAGCCTTTTCTATCTAGCTAAATCCTCTGCCACCATCAATGACCATGCCAGAAGAACACCTTCATTCAGTGCCATAAGGTACCCTTCTCCATATTAGTCATCACCCTTTGATTTTGTCTGTCAATAGTGCTGTCATGGAATAACCACTTGCCTGAGGACCTATTTGAGAGAAAAGAACTGTGTCTTCTTTCATTTTTTTTATTAAAGTTTATTGGGGTGACAATTGTTAGTAAAATTACATAGATTTCAGGTGTACAATTCTGTATTACATCATCTATAAATCCCATTGTGTGTTCATCACCCAGAGTCAGTTCTCCTTTCATCACCATATATTCGATCCCCCTTACCCTCATCTCCCACCCCCCACCCCCCGCCCCCCTTACCCTCTGGCAACCACTAAACTATTGTCTGTGTCTATGAGTTTCTGTTTCTCATTTGTTTGTCTTGTTCTTTTGTTGTTTTTGGTTTATATACCACATATCAGTGAAATCACATGGTTCTCTGACAGAAAAAGCAGAGAACCATGTTTCTCTTTTTCTTTTGTTGTTTTGGTTCATATACTATATATCAGTGAAATCATATGGTTTTCTGCTTTTTCTGTCTGACTTATTTCACTTTGCATTATAATCTCAAGATCCATCCATGTTGTCACAAATGGTCATATTTCATCTTTTCTTACCGCCGAATAATATTCCATTGTGTATATATACCACAACTTCTTTATCCATTCATCTATCAAAGGACATTTTGGTTGTTTCCATGTCTTGGCCACCATAAATAAAGCTGCAATGAACATTGGAGCACACGTGTCTTTATGTATAAATGTTTTCAGATTTTTTTGGGTAGATACCAAGGAGAGGGATTGCTGGGTCATATGGCAATTCTACTCGTAATTTTTTGAGGAACCTCCATACTGCCTTCCATAATGGCTGCACCAATCTGCATTCCCAACAACAATGTGAGGGTTCCTTTTACTCCACAGCCTCTCCAACACTTGTTATTTGTCTTGTTGATGATAGCCATTCTAACTGGGGTGAGGTGATATCTCATTGTGGTTTTTATTTGCATTTCTCTGATGATTACAGATGTGGAGCATTTTTTCATATGTCTATTTGCCATTTGTATGTCCTCTTTGGAGAAATGTCTCTTCAGATCCTCTGCCCATTTTTCAATTGGGTTGTTTGTTTTTTTGTTGTTGAGTTGCATGAGTTCCTTGTATATTTTGGATATTAGCCTCTCATCAGAGGCATTGTTTGCAAAAACTTCTCCCATTCAGTTGGTGGCCTCTTTATTTTGTCGATGGTTTCTTTTGCTGTGCAGAAGCTTTTGAGTTTGATATAGTCCCATTCATTTATTTTAGCTTTTACTTCCCTTGCCTTTGGAGTCAAATTCATAAAATGCTCTTTAAACCCAAGGTCCATAAGTTTAGTACCTATGTTTTCTTCTATGCAGTTTATTGTGTCAGGTCTTATGCTTAAGTCTTTGACCCATTTTGAATTAATTTTGGTGCATGGTGACAGATAGCAGTCCAGTTTCATTCTTTTGCACGTGGCTTTCCAATTCTGCCAGCACCGTTTATTGAAGAGGCTATCTTTTCTCCATTGTATGTGTTTTGCCTCTTCGTCAAAAATTATCTGTCCATATATATGTGGGTTTATTTCTGGATTCTCAATTCTATTCCATTTGTCTATGTGTCTGTTTTTCTGCCAATACCGTGTTGTTTTGATTATTGTAGCCCTGTAGTACAAGCTGAAGTCAGGGAGTGTGATACCTTCAGCATTGTTCTTGTTTCTTAAGACTGCTTTGGCTATTCGGGGTCTTTTGTGGTTCCAAACAAATCTGATGGTTTTTTGTTCTATTTCTTTAAAAAATGCCATTGGGAATTTGATGGGGATTGCATTAATCTGTATATTGCTTTGGGTAATATGGCCATTTTAACTATGTTGATTCTTCCAATCCATGAGCACGGAATATCTTTCCATTTCTTTGTTTGTTCTTCAATTTCTTTTAAAAATGTCTTATACTTTTCAGCATATAGGTCTTTTACATCCTTGGTTCAGTTTATTCCTAAGTATTTTATTCTTTTTGCTGTAATTGCCAAAGGAATTGTTTGGGTTTTTTCCTTAATTTCTTTTTCTGAGATTTCACTGTTAGTATATAGGAATGCAATGGATTTTGTACGCTGATTTTGTAGCCAGCAACTTTACTGTGTTCGTTGATTGTTTCTAATAGCTTTTTGGTGGAGTCTTTAGGGTTTTCTATGTACAGCATCATGTCATCTGCAAAGAGTGATAATTTAACTTCTTCATTCCCAATTTGGATGACTTTTATTTATTTCTCTTGCTTGATTGCTCTGGCGAGCACTTCCAACACGATGTTGAAAAGCAGAGGTGATAGGGGACAGCTCTGTCGTGTTTCTGAACAAAGGAACTTCAGTTTTTCACTATTACTTATGATATTAGCTGAGGATTTGTCATATACAACCTTTATTATGTTAAGGAATTTTCCTTCTATATCTATTTTATCAAGTATTTTAGTCATAAATGGATGTTGTATCTTGTCAAATGCTTTTTCTGCATCAATTGATATAATCATATGATTTTTGTCCTTTATTTTGTTTATGTGATGTATCACATTGATGGATTTGCGTATGTTGAACCATCCTTGTGCCCTGGGGATGAACCCTACTTGGTCGTGATGAATAATCTTTTTGATGCATTGTTGCTTTCGATTTGCTAGAATTTTGTTTAGGATTTTTGCATCTATAGTCATCAGAGATATTGGTCTGTAGCTTTCTGTTTTTGTGTTGTCCTAACCAGGTTTTGGTATCAGGGTAATGTTGGCCTCATAAAATGAGTTAGGGAGTACTGTCTCGTCTTCAATTTTTTGGAAGAGTTTTAGCAGAATTAGTATTTGTTCCTTTTTAGAGGTTTGGTGGAATTCACTAGTGAAGCCATCTATCCCGGACGTTTGCTTTTGGGAAGGTTTTGGATGACTGATTCAATTTCGTTACTGGTGATCGGTCTGTTTAGATTTTCCAGTTCTTCATGGTTCAGCCTAGGAAGGCTATATGTTTCTAAGAACTTGTCCTTTTTTTCTAGGTTATTGAATTTGGTAGCATATAGTCCTTCATAGTATTCTTAGATGATCTTTTGTATTTCTGTGGTATCCATTATAACTATCCCTTTTTCATTTCTGATTTTATTAGTGTCTTCTCTCTTTTTATCTTAGTGAGTCTAGCCAAGGGTTTGTCAATTTTGTTAAACTTTTCAAGGAATCAACTCTTTGTCACATTAATTTTTTTCTATTGTCTTTTTGTTCTCTATTTCATTTAGTTCTGCTCTGATTTTTATTATTTCCTTTCTTCTGCTGACCTTGGGTTTCATTTGTTCTTCTTTTTCTAGTTCTTTAAGGTGTAACATGAGGTTTTTTATTTGGGATTTTTCTTGTTTCTTGATATTGGCCTCTAATGATATAAATTTCCCTCTTAAAACTGCTTTCGCTGCACCCCCAAAATTTTGTTAGGATGTATTTTCATTGTCATTTGTTTCTATGTATCTTTTGATCTCTCTTCTAATTTCTTCTTTGACCTGGTCGTTCTTTAAAAGTACGTTGTTTAATCTCCATGTATTTGTGTTTTTTCCTGCTTTCTTTTTGCAGTTGATATCCAATTTCAAAGCATTGTGATCAGAGAATATGCTTGGTACGATTTGAATCTTCTTAAATTTGCCGAGGCTAGTTTTATGTCCCAATATATGGTTTATCCTTGAGAATGTCCATGTACACTAGGGAAGAATGTATAGTCTGATGTTCTAGGATGAAGTGCTCTATAAATATCAATTATGTCCATTTCATCTAATGTGTCATTTAGGGCTGCTATTTCGTTATTTATTTTCTGTTTGGATGATCTATCCATAGCCGTGAATGATGTGTTTAAGTCCCCTAGTATAATTGTGCTTTGGTCAATTTCTCCCTTTAGTTCTGTTAGTAGTTGCTTGGTATATTTCGGTGCTCCGTGATTGGGGGCATAAATATTGATGACTGTTATGTCTTCTTGTTGTAAAGTCCCTTTTACCATTATGAAATGTCTATCTTTGTCTCACGTTACCTTTTTCACCCTGAAGTCTGTTTCAACTGATACCATTGTGGCTACACCTAATTTTATCTGGATACCATTTGCTTGGAGTGTCAATTTCCACCCCTTCACTTTCAGTCTATGATTGTCCTTGTAGCTGAGATGTGTCTCTTGGAGACAGCATATGGTTGGGTTTAATTTTTTGATCCAATCTTCTCCTCTGTGCCTTTTTATTGGTGAGTTTAGTCCATTTACATTTGGAGATTATTGATATATGAGGATTTCCTGTCATTCTATCTTTAGTTTTTTGGTAAGATTGTGTCTCCATTGTTCCTTTGCCTATTTGTTTTTGTTGTCTATTATTTCTGTGTGGTGGTATTCTGTGATTTTTCCCTCCTTTTCTTCTTTTATTACAGTATATATTTCAGTTCTGTTTTTTTTTTGTTGTTTTGTTTTTTGTTTTTTTTTGAGTGGTTACCATTAAGTTTATGTAAAAGAAAGTTCGATATTTAGAGTATTCCATTTTCTTCAGCATGATTACTTTCTTCATTCCCATATTTCCGTTCAGGCCTTTATTCCCTTCCCCTTTTTATGTTTTGGTTGCCACAAATTGTCCCTGTTGATGGTGGTCAAATAGCCTCCTTTAGTATTTCTTGTAGCGCAGGTCATGTATTAGAAAATTCCCTCAGCTTCTGTATGTCTGGAAAGGTCTTTATTCCTCCTTCATATCTATAGGACATCTTTGCTGGGTATATTACTCTTAGCTCATAATTTCTCTCTTTCAATAGTATGAATATTTGGTTCCACTCCCTCCTGGCTTGTAGAGTTTCTGCTGAAAAATCTGATGATAATCTAATGGGCTATCTTTTGTAGGTTACCGTCTTCTATTCCCTGGCTGCCTTGAGGATTCTTTCTTTGTCGTTGATTTTAGACAGCTTCAATACAATGTGCCTTGGAGAAAGCCTGTTGGGGTTGAGGTAATTAGGTGTTCTATTTGCTTCTTGGATTCAATGATCCAGTTCGTTCCACAAGTTTGTGAAGTTCTCATCAACTATTCATTTGAATATACTCTCTGTTCCTTTCTCTTTTTCTTCTCCTTCTGGTATGCCCATTATTCTTATATTGCTTTTTCTGATGGAGTCAGAAAGTTCTTGTAGAGTTCTTTCATTTCTTTTAAGTCTCAAGTCTCTTTCTTCTTCCATCCGTGTCATTTCCAGGTTTCTATCTTCGATGTAACTGATTCTTTCCTCCATCTGGTCAAATCTACCACCTAAGCTGGCTATTTTTGAGTTCATTAAACTGTCTTTCTGTGTTTTCTTGCATCTTGTTGAGTTTTTTGAGAACTGCAATCTTGAATTCTCTGTCATTTAAGTCACATATTTCCATATCTTTAAGTTCATTTTCTGGAGACTTGTCACTTTTGTTCTGAGCAGTCTTGTTGCCTTGGTTATTCATGGCAATTAATGATTTATTATTTCTCTTCCTAGACATCTACATGAGTGGGTTCTGCAACAGGCTGATAGGAAGAGGTTTTTCTTTTGTTTTCCAGTTCATTATGGTAGAATGTTTTATTTTCTCTCTGACTGCAGCCTTTTTTCTCTCTCTCACACTGTAGTATTATGTTTTCTCTGTACTATTCCAGCTTCTCACACAATGGGGGGATTCCCTGGAAGGTGTGCTTCTCCTCTGTGAACAGGTTACCTAGGTCATAGAGCACCGCCTCTGTGGGGGAATGTGGATTGCTTCTGAAGTTCCAAATGTCTTGCTGCACCAGATTCAGAGCCTGTGTGTTTCAGCAGTTCTGTTTACTCCTCCAGGGATCTGCTGAGATAGGTGGGCATTCTGGGGAGGGGGAATGGGTTGTGAGAGGTGGCCCAGAGCAATGGTAGTGACCACCACCACAGCCAGTTCTGCTTCCACAGCTCCCTCCCCTTTGCCATAACTAGTTGGGCTTCGAATCTGTGTCTGCAGACCACAGTTTTCAGAACTGTAAATATTCTGTTCTTTTGATCTGACACTGCTACTGTTCTGCTTCTAGCACTGGGCAGCTGGGGGCGGGGTGAGCTCTGGGAGGGTAAGGAGGGGGCCGCTAGTCTCAGTGCCTAAGGCTTCCATTCTCTGCTCGGCAGTGAGGGCTTAAACCACCGTTTTCAGCCTTCTTCCCTCAGTCTTTGCTCCGAGATCTCTGCCGTGAGCTTTGGGTTCAGCCGTGTTATATGCTGCCCCCTCAGCCCTATGGGCCATAAACAGAGCCCTAGAAGTCCAAGTTCTTCCCTCTCCTACAGCTGCGGTAGCTCCGGGAAGCAGCGAGCTCGTAGCACTGAGCCAGGTCTGCGTCCTGCGCCTGCGTGGCCCCATCTCTGTACTTCTCCCTTCCCTCCTCCCCTGCTCGTGCAATTTGCCCACCTGTAGGTGAATTCAGTAGTAGCCTCTTCACCTTGCCTGTCTGCTGTGCAGGGAGTCTTTTGTGGAGTTATAGTTTGTTGTAAATTCCTGGGGGGATTTACAGAGGCTCACCTCACGCTGCCATTTTAATGATGTCTCCGTGTTATTTCATTTTACACCAGCAGTACCCATCTCAGTGCCCAGCACAGGACATTGAACAAGTGGTTCTTCAATTTGTTCATTCATTTGGTTATTTCACAAATATTTCAAAAGTACCTCTCATGTGTCAGACTCTGTTTTAAGCAGAGGGAATGCCACAGTGAAGCAAAAAGCAAAATCTCTGTCCTCACAGGCTGACTTTCTACTGAGTGAGGCAGATAGTAAGCAAATAAATACACCACTAGATAAACAGAATGTTTAAGAGTATGCAGACAACTTCCTTATCATTTTTTCACCCTCCCCTTAGGACACTGTTCTCTGCCAACCTTGCTCCACTGATATGGATTTCCTCTGCCCTGTTGTCTGTCTCAGGGCCTCTGCGCTGGCTCCTCCTTGGCCTGAAATGATCCCCCACCTCAAAATCTCTGTGTAGCTGGTCTTTTCAGTCATGCAGGTCTCAGCATAAATGCCTTCTCCTCAGAGGAACCTCCCTTGACCACACACAATGTTACTATCTGGTATCTTTATTGCTAATTTGGTCAATTGCTTTCTATTCTACCTGAATAAACTCCATGAGGGCAAGGTTGTTCTTTGTTTTTTGTGGGTTTTTTTTTTTTTTTTCTGTTTCAACAGTTGAATACTTTTTCTCAGATAATCATGTCTGACAAATAATAGTAGCTTAATAAGACGTCAGACAATTAAGTTCGCAAACTCATCCTAGAAAAAGTGCTACATACCTCATTGATGAATATCACTATGGTCACCTTTGAAGTGCTCCCCTTGGGAAGCTATCCACTGACTCCAGCGTCTAGTCCACCCTTCAAAGCAATTTTGGAACTCTTTCTGGAACGGCCATCAGAGCTGTCGTCATATTACCCTTGATGTCCTGAATGTCATCAAAATGTCTTCTTTTCAATTATTTCCTTTACCTTCGGGTAAAGAAAAAAGACACTGGGGGCCAGAAGAGGGGAGTAGGGAGGGTATGCCAATACAGTTATTTGTTTACTGGCTAAAAACTCCCTCACACAGAGTGCCATGTGAGCTGGTACGTTGTCGTGATGCAAGAGCCATTAATTGTTGGCGAAAAGTTCAGGTCATCTGACTTTTTCACGCAGCCTTTTCAGCAGTTCCAAATAGTAAACTTGGTTAACTGTTTGCCCAGTTGGTACAAATATATAATGAATAATACCTCTGATATCAAAAAAAGGTTAACAACATCATTGCAACATGTTCACAAACTTTATTGTCACACATTCATATAATTATACTACTAAATAAGTGAATAAATGAGAGAATTATAGTAAAATTAGAAATTGAAGAATTTCAAACAGGAAAATGTGGCATTCACTTATATGACCCAGCAATTTCAGTCCTTGTTATTATCCAGAGAGAATCAAAAACATACGTCCATTAAAATACTTCTATATTGTCAACGTAAGAATGTCCAAACCTAAGCCAAGCTGACAATTGCTGAGAAGTAATATATCAAATGCTTTGGAAAATAACAGTTTTATAGTTTCTTTTATGTATTTGAGCTTAAGGGGAAACATAGGGAAGATTACATGAAGGTGAGAGAAAACAAGGTGGGTACTGCATTACAGAATAGTTAGCGAGATTATGTGCTCTTTTTTTTTTAATTAAAATCTATTTTGGTGACAACTGTTAGTAAAGTTACATAGATTTCAGGTGTACAATTCTGTAATATCTCATTTATATATAACATTGTGTTCACCACCCAGATTCAGTTCTATTTCCATCACCATATATTTGATCCACTTTACTCTCATCTACCATGCCCCTCCCCACCTTACCTCTGGTAACCACTAAACTATTGTCTGTGTCTATGAGTTTTTGTTTCTTCATTTGTTTGTCTTGTTCTTTTGTTCTTTTTTGGTTTGTATACCACATATCAGTGAAATCATATGGTTCTCGACTTTTTCTGTCTGACTTATTTCGCTCAGCATAATAATCTCGAGGTCCATCCATGTTGTCACAAATGGTACTATTTCATCTTTTCTTATGAAATAGTAGTATTCCATTGTGTATATATACCACAAACCTTTATCCAATCATCTATTGAAGGACATTTTCATTGTTTCCATGTCTTGGCCACCTTAAATAAAGCTGCAATGAACATTGGAGCACATATATCTTTATGGATAAATGTTTTCAGATTTTTTGGGGTATATACCCAAGAGAGGTACTGCTGGGTCATATGGTAATTCTATTCTTAATTTTTTGAGGAAACCCCACACTGTTTTCCATAGTGGCTGCACTAATCTGCATTCCCACCAACAGTGTATGAGGGTTCCTTTTTCTCCACAGCCTCTCCAACACTTGTTACTATTTGTCTTGTTGATGACAGCCATTCTGACTGGGGTGAGGTGATATCTCATTGTGGTTTTTATTTGCATTTCTCTGATATTTAGTGATGTTTAGCATCTTTTTATACGTCTATTGGCCATTTATCGGTCCTCTTTGAAGAAATGTCTATTCAGGTCCTCTGCCCATTTTTTAATTGGATTGTTTGCCTTTTTATTGTTATTGCATTGTATGAGTTCCTTGTATATTTTGGATATTAGTCCCTTATTGGACGCACTGTTTGCAAAAATCTTGTGCCATTTGGTTAGTTACCTCTTTGTTTTGTCGATAGTTTATTTTGCTGTGCAGAAAATTTTTAGTTTGATATAGTTCCATTCATTTATTTTAGCTTTTACTTCCCTTGCCCTCGGGGTCAAATTCATAAAATGCTCTTTGAACCCAAGGCCCATAAGTTTAGTACCTATGTTTTCTTCTATGCAGTTTATTGTTTCAGGTCTTACATTTAGGTCTTTGATCCATTTTCAATTAATTTTGCTACAAGGTGACAGATACCAGTCTACTTTCATTCTTTTGCACAATGGCTTTCCAGTTCTCCCAACACCATTTATTGAAGAGGCTGTCTTTCCTCCATTGTATGTTTTTAGCTTCTTTGTCAAAAATTATCTGTCCATGCTTATGTGGATTTATTTCTGGGTTCTCAATTCTATTCCATTGGTCTGTGTGTCTGTTTTTCTGCCAATACCATGCTGTTTTGATTATTGTAGCCCTGTAGTACAAGCTGAAGTCAGGGAGTGTGATACCTCCAGCATTGTTCTTTTTCTTAAGATTGCTTTGGCTATTTGGGGTATTTTGTGGTTCCATACAAATCTGATGATTTTTTTGTTCTATTTCTTTTTAAATACCATTGGTATTTTGATGGAGATTGCATTAAATCTGTATATAGCTTTGGGTAATATGGCCATTTTAACTGTGTTGATTCTTCTAATCCATGAACACGAAATGTCTTTCCATTTCTTTGTGTCTTCTTCAATTTCTTTTTAAAATGTTTTACAGTTTTCAGTATATAAATCTTTCACATCCTTGGTCAAGTTTATTCCTAGGTGTTTTACTTTTTTTTGTTGCAATTGCAAAAGGAATCATTTTTTTCTGAGATTTATTTTTACTATTAGGAATGCAATGGACTTTTGTACATTGATTTTGTAGCCAGCAACTTTACTGTAGTTGTTTATTGTTTTTAATAGCTTTTTGGTGGAGTCCTTAGGGTTTTCTTTATATAGCATGAAGTCATCTGCAAAAAGTGACAGTTTAACTTCTTCATTCCCAATTTGGATCCTTTTTATTTCTTTCTCTGGACTGATTGCTCTGGTTAGGACTTCCAATACTATGTTGAAAAGCAGAGGTGATAGGGGACACACCTGTCGTATTCCTGAACATAGAGCAAAGGACTTCAGTTTTTCACCATTGATTGTGATAACAGCTCAGGGTTTGTCATATAGGGCTTTTATTATGTTAAGGTATTTCCCTTCTAACCTTTTATTAAGTGTTTTAATCGTAAATCAATGTTGTATCTTATCAAATGCTTTTTTAGCATCTATTGATAAAATCATATGATTTTTGTCCTTTATTTTGTTTATATGGTGTATCATGTTGATGGATTTGCCTATGTTGAACTATCCTTGTGCCCCTTGGATGAACCCCACTTGGTCGTGGTGTATAATATTTTTAATGCACTGCTGCATTCGATTTGCTAGAATTTTGTTTAAGATTTTTGCATCTGTACTCATCAGAGATATTGGTCTATAATTTTCTTTTTTGTGTTGTCCTTACCAGGTTTTGGTATCAGGGTAATGTTGGCCTCATAAAATGAGTTAGGGAGCATTGTCTCTTTTTCAAGTTTTTGGAAGAGTTTGTGCAGAATTGGTATTAGATCCTCTTTGAAGGTTTGGTAGAATTCACTAGTGAAGCCATCTGGTCCCGGACTTTTGCTTTTGGGAAGGTTTTGGATGACTGATTCAATTTCGTTACTAGTGATCGGTCTATTTAGATTTTCCAGTTCTTCATGATTCAGCCTAGAAAGGCTATATGTTTCTAAGAACTTATCCATTTCTTCTAGGTTGTTGAATTTGGTGGCATATAGTCCTTCATAGTATTCTTGGATGATCCTTTGTATTTCTGTGGTGTCCGTGATAAGTTCCCCTCTTTCATTTCTGATTTTGTTTATTTGTGTCTTTTCTCTTTTTATCTTACTTAGTATAGCAAAATTTTTGTCAATTTTATAAATCTTTTCAAAGAACCAGTTGTTTGTTGCCTTAATTTTTCCTATTGTCTTTTTGTTCTTTACTTCATTCAGTTCTGCTCTTATTTTTATTATTTTCTTCCTTCTTTTGTCTTCGGGTTTCATTTGTTCTTCTTTTTCTAATTCTTTAAGGTGTAACATGAGACTACTTATCTGGGATTTTTCTTCATTGTTGAGATAGACCTGTAATGAGATAAATTTCCCTCTTAAAACTGCTTTCACTGTATTCCAAAATTTTAGGTAGGGTATATTTTCATTGTCATTTGTTTCTATGTACTTTTGATCTCTCCTCTTATTTCTTCTTTGACTCAGTCCTTCTTTAAAACTATGTTGTTTAATCTCCACATATTTTTGGTTTTTCCTGCTTTCTTTTCGCAGTTGATATCCAATTTCAAAGCCTTGTGATTAGAGAATATGCTTGGGATGATTTCAATCTCCTTAAATTTGCTGAGGCTAGTTTTATGTCCCAATATATGGTCTATCCTTGAGAATGTCCATGTACACAAGAAAAGAATGTATACTCTGATGTTTTAGGATGAAGTGCTCTATAAATGTCAATTATGTCCATTTCATCTAATGTGTCATTTAGGGCCGTTATTTCTTTATTTATCTTCTGTTTGGATGATGTATCCACAGCTGTCATTGATGTATTTATGTCATCTGCTATAATTGTGTTTTGGTCAATTTCTCCCTTTAGTTCTGTTAATAGTTGCTTAGTATATATCAGTGCTCCCTGATTGGGGGCATATATATTGATGATTGTTATGTCTTCTTGTTGTATAGTTCCCTTTATCATTATGAAATGGCCATCTTTGTCTCTTGTTACCTTTTTTATCCTGAAATCTGCTTCATTTGATATCATTATGTATACACCTGCTTTTCTCTGAATACCATTTGATTGGAGTGTCAGTTTCTACGTTTTCACTTTGAGTCTATGTTTGTCCTTGTAACTGAGATTTGTCTCTTGGAGACAGCATATGGTTGGGTTTAGTTTTTTGATCCAATCTGCTACTCTGTCCCCTTTTATTGGTGAGTTCAGTCCATTTACATTTAGGGTAATTATTGATATGTGAGAATTTCCTATCATTCTATCTCTGGTATTCTGGTAGGATGGAGTCCCCTTTGTTTTTTTGCCATTTTGTTGTTGTCTATTATTTCAGTGTATTCAGGTGGTATTCTATGATTTTTCCTTCTATTTCTTCTTTTTTTAGTTATATATTTCAGTTCCGGGTTTGTTTGTTTTTTGAGTGGGTACCGTTAAGTTTATATAAAAGAAAGTTTCATATTTAGAGTATTCCATTTTCTTCATTATGCTTCCCTTGTGCTTGTTCAGACCTTTACTCTCTCCTCTTTGATGTTTTTGTTGTCACAAATTGTCCCTATTTATGCTGTGAATTGATTTCTGTGCTAAATTAGCAAGTTGCCTTTTTCCTATTTTTTTAAGTGTTTTTTCCCCCTTCTTTACCCTGTATGTTATGGTTAAGTGTGTATTGCCCCATTGGGTGGAGGGGTTGCCATTTCCTGCTTCTGTGTGTTCGTAACACTACTCAACGGTTTTGTATTCTTTTACTTTTTTGTTTCAGGTTGAATAGCCTCCTTCAATATTTCTTGCAGTGCAGGACATGTGCTAGAAAATTCTCTCATCTTCTCTATGTCTGGAAAGGTCTTTATTCCTCCTTCATATCTAAATGATATCTTTGCTGGATATATTATTCTTGGCTCATAATTTCTGTCTTTCAATAGTTTGAATATTTGATTCCACTCCCTCCTGCCTTATAGAGTTTCTGCTGAAAAATCTGATGATAATCTAATGGGTTTTCCATTGTAGGTTACATCTCCTTTTCCCTGGTTGCTTTGAGGAGTCTTTCTTTGTTGTTAATTTTTGACAGCTTCAATACAATGTGCCTTGGAGAAGGCCTGTTGGGATTGAAGTAATTAGGTGTTCTATTTGCTTCTTGGATTCTAGGATCCAGTTGTTTCCACAAGTTTGGGATGTTCTCATTGACTATTTGTTTGAATTTACTCTCTGTTCCCTTCTCCCTTTCTTCTCCTTCTCCCTTTCTTCTCCTTCTCCTATTTCCATTATTCTTATATTGCTCTTTCTGATGGAGTCAGAAAGTTCTTGTAGAGTTCTTACATTTCTTTTATATTTCAAGGTTCTCTCTTCTTCCAGCCATGTCATTTCTAGATTTCTATCTTTGATGTCAGTGATTCTTTCCTCCATCTGGTCAACTCTATTACCTAAGATGGCTATTTATTTGATTGAGTTCTTAATTTCCAGAAATTCTATTTGGTTCTTTTTTTAAAATTTCAATCTCTTTGGTAAAATGTTCATGTTTTTCTTTGATTGTGTTTCTGAGTTCATTAAAGTGCTTTTCTGTGTTTTCTTGCATCTCGTTGAGTTTTTTCAGCACTGCAATATTGAATCCTCTGTCATTTCAGTCACATATCTCCATGTCTTTAACTTCATTTTCTGGAGAGTTTTCATTTTCTTTCTGAGCTCTTTGTTACCTTGGTTATTCATGGCAATTAATGAATTATTATTTCTCTTCTTAGGCATCTACAAAAGTGGGTTTTACAAGTTGATAGGAATAGGTCTTTCTTTTGTTTTCCAGTAGGTGTTGGTAGAGTGTTTTATTTTCTCTCTGAATACAGCCTTTTATTTTCTCTCATGCTGTAGTGTTATATTTTCTATGCACTGTTCCAGCTTCTCACACAATGGGGGGATTTCCTGGAAGGTGGGCTTCCTCTCCGTGAACAGGTCACCTGGGTCACAGGACACCACCTCCATGAGGGAATGTGGAGAGCTTCTGAAGTTCCAAAGGTCTTACTGCACCAGTTTCCGAGCCTGTGTATTTCAATGGCTCTGTTTACTCCTGCACAGATCTGCCCATATAGGTGGGCACAGGGGTGGGGTGGGTTGTGAGAGGTGGCCCACCAGCACAGCCAGTCCTGTACTCAAGTCTCCTTCCTCTTTAATGGAACTGGCTGGGCTGTGAGCCCATGGCTGTGGGCTGCAGTTCTCAGAACTGTGAATAATCTGTTCTTTTGATCTGACACTGCTACCGTTCCGCTTCTCGCACTGGGAGGGTGGGAGTGCAGTGAGCTCTGGGAAGGTGGGGAAGGGGCAGCTAGGTTCCATGCCTAAGCCTTCCATCCTCTGCTCAGCAGTGTGGGCTTAAACCACCATTTTCACCCTTTTTCCCTCAGTCTTTGCTCCAAGGTCTCTGCTGTGAGTGTTGAGTTCAGTTGTATTATATCCCTCAGGCAGGACTGTGGCCCACAAGAGGAGCCACAGTCTCCTCTTATGGGTTCTTCTTCAGTCTACTCTGTCTGAATTCTTCTGTCTTCCATGACTGTGGTAGCTCTGAAATGCAGAGAGCTCGGAGCTCCCAGCTGTGGTCTGCTCCTGCACCCATGCTGCACGCATCTCTGCACTTCCTGCTTCCCTCCTCCCCTGCTCTCCCAATTTGCCCACCTTTAGATGATTTCAATTGTCCACCTCGTAGTCATACCTGTCTGCTGCACAGGGAGTCCTTTGTGGTATTACAGTTGTTCAATTTGTTGTAAATTCCAGGGGAGATTTCAAGAGGGTCACCTCACGCCGCCATTTTTATGACGTGATTATATGCTGTTTTGAGGGTGTTTTTTCTTATTTGAAAGATGTGTTAACCTAGATGCATAAGAACAATGGACAGGGCTTGCTTAAAACATTTTACCAAAGAAGTTATAGGGCTGAAGCAGGACTGCCCACCGTGTAAGGAATTTATGATCAGATCACCCTGTGAGGTTACTTTCCACAGAACTTTTTTTCTTTATTGTCTACTTTACGAATGTTCATTGTAAGTTAATTCAGAATAGTCAAAAACTAGAATCAGTCCAAACAGCCATAAGTAGGGAAATGATAAACAAAGGTGGTATATCCAAACAATAAAATACTCCATGGCAATAAAAAAGAAGGAAACTACTCGATGAAGGAAGCAGGTCACTAATTTGATTACCTTGAAGCACCACAAGAGAACTTTTTAAATGCTGCAAATATCTATATTTTGATTGTGGTTGTGGCTATATGGTGTGTACATTTGCCAAACTTATTAAATTAGTTTTACAATGGATACTTTTTAATGACATAAAATATACCTCAGAAAATTAAAAATAACTTTGAAAGGAAAATGTGAGAATTAGGGTACTTCTCACCTCCAGTCTCAACCCCCAACCTTATGTAAAACTGTAGCCTTGATCCATCCTTGCCTGCCTGGGTAGTGCACCCCAAGCATGCCTGTGCTGATGTCTCCATCCCATGCTGGAAGAGTCACAGTTTCATTGTCAGGTTTGCAGACGAGGCAGCTCCTGCCTTATCAGTCTCCCAGAGTCCAATCTACGAATGGGTTCAAGTCCAGTATCTCAGTCATGCACACCTGGACCTCCACAGCCAATCCTGCTGGCCTTCCCAAAGTCAACAACTACAATCCTTTGTAGCTCTGCCCTCAAACAGCTGTGTGGCCCAGGTAGATTATCCAGCTCTCCACAACACAGACTGTGATTCTAAGACCAGCAGCACCTATACCACCGGGGTGCTTGTCAGACAGAGGCCAGCCCTGCCCTAGAACCACTGATTCAGAACCTGCATTGTAATGGGATCCTTGGGTGACTTGGAAGTACAGCAAAGTTTGAGAAGCTAACTTTTCTGAGGTTTGAATTTCTCTCTACCTTTTGAGTTTTAGGAGGACTAAGTGAGGTAACCAAGGCAGCGAGCTCAATGGCTATCACTCAGTAGGATTCGATGCATGTTTCCTCTTTCTTCCTGGTCCTGGGTGCTGGTGATTTTTGGTTATCCTCAAGTCCGCCTTTGTGCTGGGCTAGTAAAGAGGTTTGGTGGCAAATGACTGCTGGGTAACTGACTTAACAGAGCTGGAAACATCACTGGAACTACCAGAGCATGCAGCTGGGAGGGAGGAATGTGCCTGCTACGGTATCTGTCAGCATCTCATTGCACACTGCTCGGCCCACCGTATGCTAATAATAGCAAACACATTTCCATATTAATCAAAACATGGCATTACCAATTGGGTCATTTTCCCCAATGTGTCATCTCTCGCTTAGGATGGAAAATTAGATCTTTGTCCCTGAAACGTATCGTTATTCATCTGTCTGCCAACACTAAGATCCTCAGATGGTACACAGATATGTGTCAGATAAAGAAAAACATTTACACCTCCTCCTTTTGCTGTCTTCTCCAATTTTTATTCCCCCTTCTCCTCTCCCTTTTCATCTTCATTCTGTTCCAGCTCCCTCCTCTCCCTGAGGAAATGGCTTCCCCTCTGGGCTGTTGCTGTTAGCTCGCAGACAGTATAAGAATAAGACCCCAGCTGTTTCTCGGGGCCTCTGTGTGCATCCACACTTGTGCCAGGGCCTCACAGGCCTCCTCTGCTCCCTCTGTGGTCCTCACTGTCACTGCAGCCCAGGGAAAGCCTCATGTGCTGATAGAGAATGACAGAAGCAACAGTAATTCCCGTAGTGCCCACCATTGCCCTCTTCCTATTCCTACCACTCCCCGAGTACTCCTGCACCACTTCTTTTGTGCCAGGTAACTCACTAGATTATGCATGGTCTCCACTGAATCCTCAAAACCACTCTAGGGCACGGTGAAAAGATCTACACTGTTCAGATGAGACCACAGGGAGGAGAGAGGTTAAGCACTCGGTCCAAATGCATAGGGTGGCAAGAGGTGATGTGGTGTCTCACTCAGCTCTGTCCCACTGCACTGGGCCTCCAACCTGAAGCTCCAAGCTGAGGGACAACCTACACCAGGCTGTGCAGATCAGCCTACTTCTTCTGCCCTCATCTCACACCTTCCCCTAGCAGCCTCTCTGTGGTAAGTGGAAATGGATGGTGGGTCTGAGATGGGGGTGCAGTCAGGGTGGTAGTGCTGTCACTGGAGAGCTGGGGCCTGTGGCAGGGATGGGGATGCCCTGGGACTCTCATGGCTCCCTTGTCTCTCTCCATTTCCAAGTATCTTGGGGTCTGCTTGGGGTGTCAAAGTGATCACCAGCATGACGCTATTCTCTGGGCCTTTAAAGAGCTCTCCCTGACCAAGCCTCACTGAAATACCTCTGCCTCCTTGTGTGCAAGAAGGACCAAGGGTTGACACAAATGATGGCAGTGCTCTCCATGAAGATGAAGCGAGATAGAGCCCATAAGAGCAAGTTACTGCTCAGAAATCGGCATCCAATGACAGTGTCGCCAGCAATCCAAGCAGTAATTGCATTAAGAGAGGCTTGGAACTGAAAACTAGTGATTTTCAATTGGAATAAAAAAGTAATTGACAGTAAGTGCTGTTTGGAGCAGCAAACTAGTGATTTGCAAATGGTATTCAATAAGAAATCATTTATGTCTATTGATATTAAAAAGGCCCATGCTCACAGTAAGCAGTGGGGGCAGTAGGGCATGGAGGAGGCAGCTGAGAGCCCAGTAGGATCCAGAGGTTTATGTGAGATCCAGCCTTACACTCAGCAGCCCTTCCTTCCAGCCCTGCAGATGCCAGAAGGAAGTGTTTACCCAGGATCAGGCTGAATTGCCCACCCTACAGCCCCAGGTCTGCTCTCTCCCCTCCCTTTCTCCCCACCGTTCTCCTCCCAGCTGCATCACATGACTTCCTGAAAGGAGAAGATGCTCTCACTGATGCCTGCTCCACTCAGCTGTGGCTCCCTTGCCTGGCGGCTCCCAAGTCTCAGGTGACGCCACCTGCCTTTGGAAGCCCCCTGCTCCTGGACCCTGCCTGGCACCCTCTGCTGCACTCCCTTACATCACCCCATCTGATTGCCTGGGGCCCCCTCCAGGGAGTGACTGGGAAGTCAGTGCACAACGTGATGAGCCAGCACACACATTATGGACCTTGTGGTTGAGGGATTCTATGAAAGAAAGTGAGCAAGTGCTCCACAGATGACCCAGGAACAGGAGGACCTGCCCATCAGTGGACAAAAGAGGCAGCCCACCCTCCCAGCCCGGAGTGGTGATGTGGCTAGTGCAAATATTGGTCCAGGCTCCCAGGCAGAGCAGGAGGTACCATAACTGTCATCTACTGGGTGCAGCTACGAGGAGGAAGCCCAGTGTCCCACAACACTGCCAGGTAGCCTGCTGCAGTGCTGATAAGGCTAATTTATTCTGTGATGGACAAAAAGGAGCCTTGTAGGCTTCAGAGCTAGATTCTCAGGACACCCACTAGTGCCAGGGGTATATATGCCCACAACGACAATGCCCACAAATACACCTTGAGTGCATATTAATAGTCACATGAGAGATGAGGACTTACAAGGAACATAGAGTGAAAAAAGCACAGCAGGACTAAAGCCTGCTCTCTCTGACCTTGCGAAACCAGGGCACTTTTCACCACAGCACAGCCCCTGTTAAACTTGACACCGATAGAGGGTCAGTGTAACTTAGTCACCAGCTATTAACTCCTTCCTGGAACTTGTGCAAGCCTTTCCCACCAGGCAGCTGCCTGGGGCAGGTTTTGGAAGGGGCAAACAGGTAGACCAGTGCTTTTTCAGGCAGCACTGCTGAGGAGACCAAGTAGACAAAAGAGAGTTGGATGCCCCAGAATCATATGGGATGTCCAAATAGAGAATGATATTTGCCCAGAAAAAGGAATGCTCCTCTTCTTCCTATTAACCTGATTTCCCCAAATAGTGCTCTTTTGGAATCCATTAGAATTACAGAAAAAGAAAACCAGATTCCTTTGGTCCAGGGCAAAGGTGGAAAGGAACCATGGGTGAAATAAATGTGAAACATTCCCTTTTCTTTCTTGCTAGAGGCACACATCACCTGGGCTTAGGGCAATCAGTGGCCAGTCATTGGCTCAGTTTTCACCTCCAGCTAGAGACCTGAAGACCATCAGGGAGCTCTGGTGATGACAAAAATGAAAGGCCTGAACCGTGATGGGAGCTGAGGAGATGCAGAGGAGGGTCTGCATCAGATGCATCGTGAATGTCAGAGTTGGAAACAGAATATACGGAGTAAGATGAAGAATTAAGAAAAGGAAATCATGAGGTGAACAAATAAGGAAAAAGGAAAATAGTCTTCTTCCTTAAGAAAATTACTTGCTGAGGTTAAAAACAGCAAATAAAGTATCCCCACAATGTCCATTATTATTTAAACATCTTGTGAAAGGGCCAAATATAGCAACAGGGATAGTAACAAAGTAAAAGCACATATGTTGCAGGAAAAAAGGAGACAAATTATCACTACTTATAAATTACATGCTTTTATACGTGGAAAATCAAAGAGAATCAAAAGAAAACCATAGACGGTAAGACTTGAACTAAGTAGCTGGTTAAAAAATAAGTATAGAAAATTGCTTATAAATGATGTCTTCTTATGAACCAACAGTACAATGAGAAATAGAGTCAGAAAATATGACAAATAGAAATCATTCACAACAGCAACCTGACCTCTACCATACCTAGAGATACCTTAAAAATATTAAATACCTTAAAATATGGTGTATACCTGTATAAAGATGCTAAGGTGAAGAAATGGCTTGAATAGGTGGAGGAATTCACCTTGTTCCGGGAAAACTGAATATTATAAACATGTAAATTTACCTTAAATTAACAAGTTCAATAAAAAAGCAAATTACAACCTTTATGTTTTTTTTTTTTAATTGTTTGATTTTGTTTTTTGTTTTTTTTTTGGAGCTAAAAAAGTGATTCTAAAGGTCTTCTGGATAGTCAACATTAAAGAAAATACTGAAGAAAATTTCAATTATATATGGAAGGACTAGCTTAGTTAGATATCAAAACATTTTATAAAATTATAGTAAGAATATAATATGTTTTGGGGAAAAAATTTATAAACACATCAAAAAACAGAATAAAGAGACCAAAAATATAAAGAAATGTATTATATAGTGACTATATCATTTTATTTTCAGAGCTACACATAGATCATTTACTACACAATGTCAAGAACACTGAATAATCATTTTTTTTTTTAAACATAAAGTTGGAACCCTAACTCAATTTCTTGTTTCACCAACACTAATCACAGATATAAAATGAAAATAAAAATGGAGAAAAGTATGGGGAGGGAAAAGAGAGGAAAAAAATAAAAGACTCTAAGAATACTAAAACTATATGGGCTCTATTTAAAATGTTGGAGTTGCAAAAGCTTTCCTTAAAATGGCATTTAATTTTCAGCTTGCACAGAACCAAGCCCCCAGAAGAAGCTTGAGAGAGAATGGATTCAGTGCCAGCCTAATATCTCTTGTTGCCATGGGTGAGCTTTTGGACTGCATCTGTTTCAAATCAACATGGGCACCCTTGACAGGCCTTGCATGCCACTCTAGGGAGTCCTTGCATTAGGTCGAAGGCAAGGGCCAGGGAGCTGTGAGACATTACAAGGGCATGAGCAGTTAAGATTCATGTTACTCTGATGTCTCTGGTGTGGGAAATAGGCCTAGGGCTGGACCCTGCTACAATTATCTCCCGGGACTGTGTTGTATACAAGGATACAAGGAAATTATGATAGATAGAGATAATAGAGATACAGAGATGAAAGAGAGATTTTTTCCAGTTAGACATAAGACATAAAATGACAAGTCTTGAAAATACTCAAACCTGTGGGTGCAACTGGGCCTCTGATGAGATTATCATGTGTGATGCCCTAAAGAGACAGAACCCAAAGTTCAGAATACTTGCCTTCAACATAAAATCCTCTTTTATTTTCATAGCAGGAAAGAAGAAAACCATCACATTCAGGGGCTCCTTAAGAATGGATGAAGGGCATACCACTGATAACCACATAGATGGAGGACTGAGAGTTTCCTGACTACAGTACATAACCTGGGAGTGTGGAGGCCCAAGAAAGATTGAGGTTCAATTTCCTGACTTCTTGGTAGAAAAAAAGCTGAGTAGATTTTCATTTGAGTTAAAGCAAATAAAGAGTTGCAAATCCCTGAACAATTTTATGCCAACATTTAACAATCTAGAAGAAATGGACACATTTCTAGAAACATACAACCTACCAAGACTGAATCATGAAGAAACAGAAAATCTAAACACACAATGGGATTTATGGATGATGTAATACAGAATTGTACACCTGAAATCTATGTAATTTTACTAACAATTGTCACCCCAATAAATTTAATAAAAAAAAAAAAAAAGAAAATCTAAATAGACTGATTATTAGAAATGAAATTGAAGCAGTAATTAAAATCTCCCAATAAACAAATGTTCAGGACTAGATAGCTTCACAGGTGAATTCTACCAACATTGAAACAAGAATTAAACCTTTTCTTCTTAAACCATTTCAAAAACTTGAAGAGAAAGCAATGCTTTCAAACACATTCTATGAAGCCAGCATTGCCTGGATACCAAAACCAGACAGAGACAATACAAATGAAAAAGAAAATTACAGGCCAATATCCGTGATGAATATAAGTGCAAAAATTATCAACAAAACATTAGCAAATCATATTCAACAAGACATTAAAAAGATTATATACCATAACTAAGTGGAATTTATCTCAGGATACAAGGTTGGATCAACATCTGTAAATTAATTAATATGATAAATCACATCAACAAAATGAAGGATAAAAATCATTTGATCATCTCAATAGATGCAGAAAAAGCATTCAACAAAATTCAACATCTTTTTATGATAAAAATTTTCACTAAAATGGGTGTGCAAGGAACATGCGTCAACATTAATTAAGGTTATATATGACAAACCTATAGCTAATCTTATAGTCAATTGTGGAAAACTGAAAGCTTTTCATCTAAGATCAGGAAAAAGACAAACATTCCCACTATCACCACTTTTATTCAACACAGTATTGGAAGTCCTAGCCACAGCAACCAGACAAAGAAAAATAAATAAATAAAATGCATCCAATTGGAAAAAAAATACTATATGCAGATGACATGATACTAGATATAGAAAAATCCTAAAATGCCACCACAAAACTATTAGAACTAATAAATAAATTCAGTAAAGTTTCAGTATACAAAATCAAAATACAGAAATCTGCCGTACTTCTATACACCAAAAATGAATAATCAAATAAGAAAAATCCAATGTACAATTGCACTGAAAAGCATAAAATACCTAGGGAAAATTTAACCAGACGTGAAAAACCAACACCATGAAAACTATAAGACACTGAAAAAAGAAATTGAAGAAGATACAAAGAAATGGAAGGATATACCATGCCCATGAACTGGAAAATTAATATTATTAAAATGCCCTTACTACTAAAGCAATTTATAGATTCAATACAATTTGTATTAAAATACCAATAGCATTCTTTTCAGAACTAGAATAATTCTAAAATGTATATGGTACCACAAAAGACCCCAATAGCCAAAGAAACCTCGAGAAATAACAAAGTGGGGAGTATCATGCTCCCTGATTTCAAACTATATTACAGAATTACAATAATCAGAACAATATGGTACTGACATAAAAACAGATATATAGATCAATGGAATAGAAATTGCCCTCATGATAGCTCACTTGTAGAAAAGAGATTCTAAGCCCTACAGGAGATGGAAGCCAGGAAAACCAGCAGCTTCCACTCCCACCCAGCACCCTGCATGTAAATCAGGGATGTCACTCTGAGATAACTGGGCTGTTGTCCTCCCCTCAGATCTAGGGCAGTAGCAGAGGTTTTTCTCAGGGGAAAGACAGGTCATAAGAACAGAGAGTTCTGAAGAATCCTTCAAAGGAATTGACTTTATTTAAAGATAGTGTGGGGAATTTAAGCCTAAGGGCACTCTCTAAAACAATAGAGACTTTGGTTATAAGTAATAAGAGGACTCTAATAGCTCCACAAACACAACAAGCTAAACTAGTAGAATAGAGAGAACCAGGAAAAGTGACAGCTAAGCAAGATCAGAACAAACCTCAAAGGCTAACTGGAAACTGATCCAAAAGGCTGAGATGTCAGATTTGACTTCAAAGCAGCTCTTATACATATATTCAAATAATACAGAAAATGATGATTGGAGAAGCAGAGCAAGGTATGACGACAATGCCTCATCAAATAGAGAATATCAACAAAATGATTAAAATTACTTTTAAAACAGAACAACGGAAATTGCAAAGTTGAAAGTAAAAATAAAATATTAAGTAGAGGAACTCAAGAGTATATTTAATGGGTAGAAGAAAGAATCAGCAAACTTGGAGGTAGATCAATTAGGATTATGAAATCAAAAGAACAGGAAAAAAGAATGAATAAAAATAGACAAAACTTCAGGGAAATGTGAGGCAACATTAAGCACATCAACATACACATAATAGGAATAACATAGGTAAAAGAAGGAGAGAAAAGAGCAGGAAAATGTTTGAAGACATATGGTTTAAACTTTCCAAATTTGAAGAAATGCATTAATCTACTTATCTAAGAAGTTAGAGAATGCCAAGTAAGATAAATTCAAAGAAATTCACATCCAGATACATAACAAACAAAATTTTAAAAGAAAAAAATCTTGAAAACAACAGGAAAAGTACCAACCATTTAACACGAGAGAACCACAATAAAATTAAAACCATATTGAAGCCACAATAAGATTAAACATGGATTTATCATCAGAAACCATGTAGGCCAGAAGGCAGTGGGATAACATATTCAATGTAGTAGAAGAAAAATTAAAATTTTGACGCACAAATCTTACATCTGGCAAACTACCTCTCAAAAATGAAGGGAAATAAAGAAATTCCCAGATAATCAAAACCAGGAATAATTTGTTGCTAGCAGATACACCTTACAGGAAATACTGAAGGAAGTTCTTCAGGCTGAAAGTAAATGATCCCAGATGGTAATTCAAATGCACATAGAAAACAAAGAATATTACTAAATTATGTGATTATAAAACACAGCATGAATCTATATTTATTGTCCTTTCTTGTATTAAATGATTTCAAAAGCATTTGTACAATTGAACATGTATACAATTGAATGATTGAGCACCTAGAATATTTAGATGTGCGATTATGTTTAAAAATAACAGCACAAAGGAAGTGGGGAGAAGCAAGGTTGCATTAGAGTTAAAATGACAACAGATGGTAACCCAAATTGACAGAAATAAGAGAATCAGAAATGTTAGATAAGAAGGTTAATATAACAAATGCTACTACTATATGTCTGCTTTCTGTACCTCTGTCAGCTTCTTTAAAAGACATAAAATTATGTAAGATAATACACATGTATTATTTTAGTTTCTAACATATATTAATATAATATATAACAATAATACAACAAAAGAGGGGAAGAGGAAATCTATATAGGAGTAATATTTTTATACTTCAGTTGAATTAGTTTGTGTAAATCTGAAATGGATTCTGTTAAGTTGAAATGTATACAATTAGCCCTAGAACAACCACATAGTGAAAAAAAATTATTAAAGGAATTAAATGTTTACCTTAGAAAATATTAACAATACAAAGACAGCAGTAAAGGAAGAATAGAAAACCAAAAAAGACATAAGTCATACAGAAACAAAAAGATACAAATCTCACTGTATAAATAATCATGTTAAATGAGAACATATTAAACAATACAATTAAAAGGCAGAGATTTTCAGACCGGGTATATGAGTCATGGTTATGGTTTATTTCAGTGAAAGGATACAGATTAAAATCAGCCAATGGAAGAGATATATAGGACAAGGTCTGAGACGATTCCAAATGCAAAGTTTCTGGTGTCCTCTCCTTGTAGAGTCAAAATGTGTTACTCTGCTAGTAACAGAGTATAACAATGTGCACAAAGTATTGCCCACTAGGGAAGCTCACCAGAGCTCAGTGTCCAGAGCTTTAATTGTGAGTTCATTATGCAGGCATGATTGATTGATTGTCCACATGGTGGAACTCAGTCTCCAGGATGACTGATAGCCTAGATAATCCAAACCTCCCACCCTAAATCACATGGTTGGTCTTTCTGGTATGGCCAGTCCTATCCTAATATTGTCAGCATAGCCAGACCATCCTAAGATCTGCAGTGAGTAGCTCTCACCCTAAATAAAGACAGTTCTATCAAGTTCGACATAAATTACTTCCCAGAAAGCTTAGGGCAAAGACAGATATCTCTCCAGGCATATTAAAATTCTTTACATTATATATATAAACATTCAAGCATCTAACAACAAAGTCCCAAAATATGTGAAGCAAAAACTAGTAGAATTGCATTAAAAATTGACAATTTAACAATAACAGTTGAAAACTTCAATACCAAGCATTCAATAATGGATAGAATAAATAAATAAGCAGAATATTAACAAGAAAATAGAATAAATAGACAACAATGTAAGCCAACTAACAGACATCTGTATAACAAAAGAATAAACATTCTTCACAAGGGTACATGGGACATCTCCAGAATAGATTACATGATAGGGTAGAAAACTAGCTATAATACATTTTAAAATATTTAAATCACACAAATCATGTTATTCCACAATGATGAAATGAAATTAGAAATCAATAACACTAAAAAATTTGGAAAATATACAAGTATGTGAAAAGTTTAACAGCACACTCCTAAATAACCAATGTATCAAAGAAGCAATCACAGGAGAAATTAGAAAATTCTTTGACATGAATGAAAATGAAAATACAATGTACTAAAACTTATGAGATGCAGCTAAGGTAGTGCTCAAATGGTAAATTGCAAACGTAAATGCCCATATTTAAAAAAAATAAAATCTCGGGTGGCCAGTTGACTCAGTGGTTAGAGCACAGTGCTCATAACACCAGTGTCATCAGTTCAATTGCCACATGGGCCAATGAGCTGCACCCTCCACAACTGAAAACAACGACTTGACTTGGAGCTGATGGGTCCTGGAAAAACACACTGTTCCCCAATATTCCCCAATAAAAAGAAATAAAATAAAATCTCAAATCAGTAACTTAACCTTATAATTTAAGACACTTTAAAAAACAGAACAAACTAAATATAAAGCAAGCAGAAGACAAAACAATAAATGTTAAAGCAGAGTTTAATAAAATAGAGAATAAGAAAAACGATAGAAAAATTAAGAAGACCCAAAAGTTGGATCTTTGAAAATATCAATGAAATGAATAAACATTTAGAATAAACAAGAGAAAGAGAAAAATATTCAAATTAGAAAAATCAGTCATGAAAGTGGGAACATTACTATCAAATTTATAGAAATAAAAAATACAATAAGAGAATACTATGAACAGTGGTATGCCAACAAATTAGATAATTTAGATGAAATGGAAAATTTCCCAAAGACATAAAGTACTGAAACTTAAAAAGGAACTAGAAACTCTGAATAGATCTATAACATGTAAAAAGATCAAATTAATAATTTTAAAAGTTCCCACAAAGGAAAACCCAGGTCTACATGGTTTCACTGGTGAATTTTATCAAACATTTTTTAAAAAGTGATGCCAATTCTTCACAAAATATTTCCAAAAAAATAGGAGAGGAAGGTACAGTTTCCAACTCATCCAATGAGACAGTATTACCACAATACCCAAAACACAGAAAGTCATCTCAGTTAAAAAAATAATAATAATGGACAAATTTTTTAATGAATATAGACACTAAAATCCTCAATAAAATCTAGCAAACTGAACCCAGCCACATATTACAATGACTATATACCATAACTAAATGGGATTTGTTCTAGGAATGCAAGGTTGATTTCACAAATGGAAATCAGTTAATGTAATACACCATATCAAGAGAATAAAGAACCAATGCAAAAAAATCATGCCAATACATAAAGAAAAGAAAAAAAATTTGCAAATATTCCACATACTTTCATAATAAAATCACTCACCACCTCACAATAAAGGGGAATTTCCTGAACCTGATAATGAACATTAATTTAAAAAACCCGCAGCAAACATTTTATTTAATAGTGAAAGATTGAATGATTTTTATCTAAGATCAGGAACAAGACAGTATTGTCTGTTGTCACCACTACTATTCAACTTGTGTTGAAAGTCTAGGTAAGGAGACATAACACAAAATGACAGAGGTTCAAAACAGCTGAATAAATAAATTTTTTTAAAAAGAGGAATCAAAGTAGAATTGTGATCAAAGTTGGGAGAGTAGATAAATGCTGCATTTGCCTCCTCCCAGGACCACATTAAATTGCAACTAAGTTATAAAACAATCAACCTGGAGAACCATCTGGTCTAGCTGAACAAAATTTTTTTTTTTAATTTTTTTTTTAATTTTATTTTATTACATTTATTGGGGTGACAATTGTTAGTAAAATTACATAGATTTCAGGTGTACAATTCTGTATTACATCATCTATAAATCCCATTGTGTGTTCATCACCCAGATTTTATAGCTAAGGATATAAACAAGTAACATTGAGACTGGTAGGAGGGGAAGAGATGTGTAATGGGCCAGCCTCACATTTGCATATGGCAGTTAAGAATTGGGAGAAAGATTGCAGCTGCAGAAATCCTCCCCATTGGAGTTAGGGACCCTAGCCCCATACTGGGTTTCCCAGCTTGGAATACAGGTGCTGGGAAGAGGAGCCCCCACAACATCTGGGTGTGAAAAACAGGGGAGATTCTGACTAAGTGGGACAGAAGCTGCAGGAAACCCAGATGTCCTTCTCAAAGGCCTGTATACAGATTCACTTGCTCATAGGCACTCACCCTGGGGTCCTGCAGAAGGACAGTGATTTGGGAGGTGTCAGAGACGTGCAGGGAGAGAATGAGTTGTGTGTCTGCAGGGCGAGGACTAGAGGGGTAATTGCCATTTTCCCTGTGTAAAAGCTTTCTCCTATGCAGCTGGCAGGCAGACACAATCTTTCCTGTATTGAGCCCTTACCCAAATGGCCAAATATGAATCTGCATTGGTCTGGTGAACACTGTTCGCTCCAACCTGGTGACTCCCTGGGACCCCACTTCACTTAACTTGCATAATGCTGGAGGCACTTTCTCAGTGAGCAATAAGCCCTGCTCACATTGCATTCTTTCTTAGATAACTCTAGGGGGTCCATCAGCCCCAGGTAGGTAACAGCTATCCTCAGTGTGCTCTGAGATTTTTGCTGAGCAACCCCAGGCTCAGCAAAGGCACCAAACCAGAATCTGCATTAACCTGGTGAACACCACTTGTCGCACCCTGGTGACTCCCTCAGACACCACTGGAGCACCTCCCCACGGGCTTCACAACCAATATACCTGGAGGCTGGCTTCAGATCATAGCAGAGCACCACCCAATTAGCTCCACATCTGGCACACCAAAAGGGCAGACTCAATAGCACCAGACCCCACTGGGGTGAATTCCACCTACAGGGTAAGCCCACACACAGCAGTCTGTAAGCTATGGGCATGGCCAAGCTCCACAGCCAGACAGCTTGAGGGTCAATCCCACCCACTGATATGCCATTAGCAATCAAAGAGCAACTGTAACAGGAAGGTACACACAACCCACACAAGGGACATTCCTTGGGTATCCAGTGCAGGAGTCTATGTCACTGGGTCCCACAGGGCACCTACCTACCACATAAGGACAGTGGGCCCAGGCCAGGAGACAGCAGATCTAACTAATACATAGAAATAAAGAGAGAGGCAGCCAAAATATGGAAACAAAGAAATATATCCCAAAAGAAAGAACAGGAGAAAACTCTAGAAAAAGAACTACACCAAATGGAGGCAAGCAATCTATTAGATATAGAGTTCAAAACAATGGTTATAAGGATGTTCAAGAAACTTTGAGAGAACTTCAACAAAGACATAGCAAGCACAAAACAGGACATAGAAACCATAAAAGAGAACCAATCAGAAGTGAAGAATATAATAACTGAAATGAAGAATGCACCTTCTAGGTGTAAACAGCAGAATAGATGAAGCAGAGGATCAAATCAATGATTTGAAAGAAAAGGTACATAAAAACACCCAATTGGAATGTCAAAAAGAAAAAAGAAATTTAAAACTGAAGATAGTTTAAGAGACCACTGAGACAGCATTAAGCATAGCAACATTCACACCATAGAAGTACCAGAAGGAGAAGAGAAAAAGAAGGGATTGAAAACACATTTGAAAAAAATAATGGCAAAAGCTTTCTTAAACTGGTGAAGGAACTAGACATACATTCCCAGGAAGCACAGAGAGTCCCAAAAGAGATGAACCCAAACAGGCCCACGCAACAGAACATTATAATTAAAATGGCAAAAGTTAAAGAAAAAGAAAGAATCCTAAAACCAGCAAGAGAAAGGCAACTAGCTACTTACAAGGGAGCTCCCATAAGATTATCAGCTGATTTCTCAACAGAAACTTTGCAGGCCAGAAGGGATTGGAATAAAATATTCAAAGTGATGAAAAAGCAAGGAACTACGACCAAGACTACTCTACTCAGCAAAGCTACCACTTAAAATCAAAGGTGATACAAAGAGCTTCCCAGAAAAGAAAAAGCTAAAAATGTTATTACCATCAAACCAGTATTACAAGAAATGTTAAAGGGAATACTTGAAGAAGAAAGGGGCTGGGGAGGCGAAGAGGGTAACATAAGGAGAAAGAATAAAATGGCAATAACTATGTATCTATCAATAATTACTTTAAATATAAATAGATTAAATGCTCCAATCAAAAGACACAGGGCAGCTGAACAGATAAAGAAACAAGCCCCATGCACATACTGGCTACAAGAGACCCACTTCAGATGAAAAGACACACACAGACCAAAAGTAAAGGGATAAAAAAAAGATATTTCATGTGAATGTAAACAAACAAATAAACAAAAAGCTGGGATAGCAATACTTATGTCAGGCAAAATAGACTTCAAAACGAAGGATATAATAAGAAACAAAGAAGGAAATTACATGATAATAAAGGTATCAATCCAACAAGAGGATATAAACCTTATAGACATGTATGCACCCAATATTGGAGCACCTAAATATGTAAAGCACATATTGACTGACATAGAGGGAGAGATCAGCACAACACGATCATAGTAAAGGACTTTAACACATTAACACCAATGAACAGATATGCCAGACAGAAATTCAACTAGAAAAAAGTAGTGTTATGTGACACACTAAATTAGATGGATTTAACTGATATTTTTAGAGTATTTGACCCCAAAGTAGTAGAATAAACATTATTTTCAAGTGCACATGGAACATTCCACATGTTAGGCCACAAAACAAGTCTCAATAAATTTAACAAAATCAAATTCATACCAAGCATCATTTCTGACCAAATGGTATAAAACTAGAAATTAATTACAAGAAAAAACTGAGAAAGACACATACACATGGAGGCTAAATAAAATGCTACTAAATAATGATGGGTCATAAACAAAACCAAGGAAGAAATCAGAAGATACCCTGAAACAAATGAAAATTAAATCAACACAACCCCAAATCCATGGGACTCAGCAAAAGCAGTCTGAAGAGGAAAATTTATAGCAGCATAGGCCTACCTCAAGAGATAAGAAAGATCTCAAATAAACAACTTAACTTACACTTAAAGAAACTAGAAAAAGAGCAGCAAACAAACCCAAAGTGAGTAGAAAGAAGGAAATTATAAAGACCAGAGTAGAAATAAATGCAATAGAGTCTACAAAAAATACAAAAGGTCAGTGAAACCAAGAGCTGGTTTGTTGAAAAGATAAACAAAATTGATGAAACTTTAGTTAGACTCAACAAGGACAAATAAATAAAATCAGATGAAAGAGGAGATGTGACAACTGACACCACAGAAATACAAAAGATTATGAGAAAATGCTACAAAATATAATATGCCAAAAATTGGACAATCTGGAAAAAAGGGTGAATACCTAGAAATATACAATCTTCCAAGACATTTTCAGCTTTCTCTTTTCTGGGAAGCTCTTTGTATCTTCTTTGATTTTAAGTGATAATTTTGCTGAGTAGTCTTGGTGGTAGTTCCTTGCTTTTTCATCACTTTGAATATTGTATTCCAATCCCTTCGGGCCTGCAAAGTTTCTGTTGCGAAATCAAGAAGAAACAGAAAATGTGAATGGACTGATTATTTCTAATGAAATCAAGTTAATAATCAAAACACTACTAAGAAACAAAAGTACTGGACTGGATTGCTTCACAGGTGAATTTTACCGAACATTCAAAGAAGAATTAACACCTATTCTTCTCAAACTATTCCAAAAAATTCAAGAGGATGGAAGGCTACAAACATCATTTTATGTGGCCACCATTACTCCGATTCCAAAACCAGACAAAGGCATGACAAAAAAGGAAAACTATAGGCTGCTATCCATGATGAAAATGGATGCAAACATTTTCAACAAAATATTAGCAAACTGAATATAGTAATACACTGTAAAGCATAGACTATGATCAAGTAGGATTTTTTTCCTGGAATGTAAGAATGGTTCAATATCCACAAATGAATTAACATGATACACCACATAAACAAAATGAAAGATAAAAATCATATGAGCATATCAATTGATGGAGAAAAAGCACTTGACAAAATTCACCATCCACTTATGATAAAAACTCTCATTAAAGTGGGGATAGAGGGAACATACCTCAACATAATAAAGCCATATATGACAAACCCACAGCTAACATCATACTTAACAGAGAAAAGCTAAAAGCATTCTCCTTAATACCAGGAACAAGACGAGGATGTCCACTTTCACAATTTTTATTCAATATAATATTAAAAGTCCTAGCCACAGCAATCAGACAAGAAAAAGAAATAAAAGACATCCAGATTGGAATGGAAGAAGTAAAACTATCATTATTTGTAGATGACTTGATACTATATGGACAGAACCTGAAATATTCCATGAAAAAACTATTAAAACTGGTAAATGAATTTAGTAAAGTAGCAAGATACAAAATTAATATTAAGAAATCAATTGCATTTTTATACACCAATAATGAAATCTCAGAAAGAGAAATTAAGAAAACAATCCATTTACAATTGCATCAAAAATAAAATAATGTAAAATACCTAGGAATAAATTTAACCAAGAAGGGAAAAGACCTGGACTTGGGAAACTAAAAGGCACTGAAGAAAGAAATTGAAGAAGATACAAATAAATGGAAGTATATGACATGCTCATGGATATAAAGAATAACATTGTTAAAATTTCCATACTACCAAAGAACTCTATAGATTTAATGCAATCCCTATCAAAATACAAATGGCAGTTTTTACAGAAATAGAACAAATAATTTTAAAATTTATATGTAACCACAAAAGAGCCCAAATAGCCACAGCAATTTTGAGAAAGAAGAACAAAATTGGAGGTGTCATGCTATTTGATATCAAACTACACTACAAGGGTAGAGTAATCAAAAGAGCAAGGTACTGGCATAAAAACAGACACATGGATCAATGGAAGAGAATAGAGAACCCAGAAATAAATCCAAGCCGGTATGGTTATTTAATCTGTGACAAAGGAAGCAAGAATTTACATTGAGGTAAAGACAGTCTATTTAATAAATGGGAAAACTGGACAGACACATGCAAAAAAAGAAAAATGAAGCTGGACCACCTTCTTAAACCATATATAAGAATAAATTTAAAAACGGATTAAAGACTTAAATGTAAGACTCAAAACCATAACACTCTTAGAAGGAAGCATAGGCAATAAACCCTGTGACATTGCTCTTAGTGATATTTTTTTTGATATGTGTTCCCAGGCAAGGGAAATGAAAGAAAAAATAAACAAACAGGACTGTATTAAACTAAAAAGATTTTGCACAGCAAAGGTAACCATCAACAAAATGAAAAGACATCCTATTGAGTGGGAGAAGATATTCACCTATGATACATCTGATAAGGGGTTAATATCCATAATTTATTTTTTTTAAAAACTTCATACAACTCAACATTAAAAATACTAACAATCCAATTAAAAAATGGCACATGACCTGAATAGACATTTCTCCAACGAGGACGTACACATGGCAAATAGACATAAGAAAAGACGTTCAATTATCACTAATCATCAGAGAAATGCAAATTAAAACCAAAATGAGATATCACCTCACACCTGTCAGGATGGCTATTATCAATAAAACAGCAAACAAGCTGTTGGTGAGGATGCAGAGCAAAGGGAATCCTTGTGCAGTGTTGGTGGGATTTCAAGGTGCATCCACTGTGGAAAACGTTTTGGGGTCCTCAAACAATTAAAAATAGAACTACCTTATGACCCAGCAATTCCACTTCTGGATATTTATCCAAAGAAATCCAAAACACTAATTCAAAAATATAACATGCACCTCTATGCAAATTGCAGTGCTATTTACAATAGCCAAGATATGGAAGCAACTCAAGTGCCCATCAATAGACAATTGGATAAAGAAGAAGTGGTACAATGACATCACAGAAATGGCAGGAGTGCTTCTTGAAATCTCCTCTGGAAGTTAAAAACAAATTGAACAGCTATAATTCAACAAAGGACTCCCTGCACATCCATCACACAAATACTCCTGAGAGACTCCCACTGATAATTAACAGAAGGTGGGCAAATCACACTAGTGGGAGAGGAGAGAAGGGGAAAGACACAGGCTGCGAGCCACAGGGCCCCAGGACACAGACCGGAGTCGCAGCCTTGGAGAGGGAAGAATTCAGGCTCCCTTGTGACCCACAGTCCTGCCTGAGGGATAAGCATACAAGATGGCTGAATCCAGCATTTGAGGCAGAGACCACAGGTGAGAACGGAGGTTTAAGCCTGCATGGCCAGACTGAAATAAAAAAACAAAGACACAGTGCCTGACTGCCTACCCCCCACCCTCACAGAGCTCACCCCACCCCCGCCCCACTCAGAATTAGAACTGGGCTTCAGAAGAAACACGTAGCAGTGTAGGATTAAAGAACAAAATATCTACAACCCTCAGAATTGCACCAATAGTCAGTCTACTCAGGCGACAGGGAAGGAGCTGGGCGGGGTGGGACAAGACACTTCTGGGTTGGTCAGAGTCACATGCTCCATCCGCCTTTCCACATCTGACCCATCTCCACCTTCCTGGGCAGGTCCCTGAGGGTAATCAGAACAACGGAGACACACAGGCTCAGCATTTGGCTGAAGGGGAAGCTTTGGGATTTCAGAAGATCCGGCCCTGGTGTTCTCAGTACATTTTTGTGCTGAGACTGCACTAACTCTGTAGAAATGACTGACCACACCCCATAGCACAATGGAAGCCTACCCCACCCACCTAAAGCTGTGTTGCCAGGGGCACTCTGGGCACATGGTGATGGGTCCCACCTCTGTAAGCCGTGTGGAGGTTTTTTTTACAGCAGAAGACAATGTGTTTGTTGTGTCCAGGGGAGACTGCTAGAAACAAGACCTGCATGGTGGCTGGACTTAGCGTTTTGTTTTGTTTTTTAAATTGTCATCCTTCTTCTTCCTTTCTAAAAATTCTTTTTTAATCTTTTTCATTCTCTCTCTCTCTCCTTCTCTTTCTTTTTTTTCTCTTCTGTTTCTTTCTTTTTCTTTTTCCTACTCTTTTTGTTATTGTTCTGTTGTTCTTTTGTTTATTTAGTTTCAGGTTTTTTTATGTTTGTTAGTTTTTCCTGTATTTTGTTTGTTTGTTTGTTTGTTTGTTTTGCTTTTGTTTTTTTTGTTTTGATTTTTTTTGTATTGATTGTTTGTTGTGTGTGTTTCTTTTTTTAGTTTGTGTATTTGTTTTGTGTTATTGTTGTTTTGTTTGCTTTGTTTGGTTTTCTGGAGTCATTGAGGGTCCAGAACCTGTCCAGGAGCCAAGACTATACCACATTTGTAGAAACCACTGACCACACCCTGAAGCCCCCTGTAACTCCACTTTGCCCACCTACAACTGCATTGCCAGGGTCACTCTGGACACCAGGGTGACCAGCCCCACACCTACAAACTGTGAAAGAGGTTTTTCACAGCAGCAAACAATCCATAACGGCCTTGTAAGATTTCGTTGGTGAACAGTGACCCAAAAACTACACCGCAACAACTTGGGAGCAGCACTTGGGAATTTGTGAGCCTGTGGCGGAGGCTGGCAGCAGTATCCTCAGGGTGCAATACAAGGTGGTCACAGGCCAGGTATAGGCATGAGATCTGAATCTGCATTAATGTGAAAACCACCAGTCACATTTTGTGACTCGCTTGAACTCCATCCTACCCAGCTAGCGCCGCATCATGGAGGGCAATCTCAACACCAGGTCAACCAGCCAGATACAGGCATCTAAGGAGTCTCTTTCAACAGTTGAGCCTTACAGGCAATAGACAGGTGACAACAGGCATAGGGGGCGCTGGGCCTTTTGATAAGCTGCCTCAGGCCCAATGTTTGTAGCAGCCAGCCTCAGTTCATAAAGAGGCCACCTTCACATGCCTCCAGATCCAGCAAAGGTAATAACCAACCACATACAGCTTTAAGGTACCTACCAGGTAGCCACAGGCTGGTAACAGTCAGGGCTGAAATTGCCCTGCATGGGAACCACAGCCAAGAAACACCAGAACCAATACACTCAGGGGCCAGCTTCATCCCAAATCAGAGCACTACCTGGGTTGACCTACAAGAAGCACACCCAAAGGGAATTCTCTACAGGCACAAGAACCCACAGGGACATAGCCTCTAATAAGGGGGTCAGCCCTTACGCAGCAGCTCATACACTGTGGGCATTGTCAATCCTCATAGATAGTCAGCCTGGTAGTCAATTCCACCAACTGACATGCCAAAAGCAATCAAGGCTCAACGATAACAGGAGAACACTCACAACACAAGGGACACCTCTGGGACACATGCACAGGAGATTAGAGAGATTGAGCAATTTGACTACAAAGGGCATATATGACATAAGTCCCCCAGCAAAGACTGAGAGACTTAGGTGATCTACATAATACATACAAGCAAACACAGACTGACAGCCAGAATGAGGAAACAAAGAAAATTGTCCCAGATGAAAGAACAGAAGAAACTTCCAGGAATGGAACTAAATGAAATGGAGGCAATCAACCTACCAGCTACAGAGTTTAAAAGATTGATGATAAGAATGATGAAGGAACTTAATGAGAATTTCAACAAAGAGATAGAAAGCATTAAGAAAAATATAGAAACCATAAAAAATAACCAGTCAGAAATAAAGAATACAATAGCTGAAGTGAAGAATACACTAGAAGGAATCACTAGCACATTAGATGAAGCAGAGGATTGAATCAGCATTTAGAAGTTAAAGTAGTAGAATTCACCCAATCGGAACAACAAAAAGAAAAAAGAATAAAAAGCAATGAAAATAGTTAGAGACCTGTGGGATAACATCAAGCACAACAACATTTGCATCATAGGAATGCCAGAAGAAGAGAGGGAGCAATGGATCGAGAACCTATTTGAAGAAATGATGACCTTTGGGTCCTTAACCTGGTGAAGGAAGTCAACATACAAGCCCAGGGAGTGCAGAGAGTTCCAAACAAGATGAACCCAAACAGGCCCAGACCAAAACACATCATAGTTAAAATGGCAAAAGTTAAAGACAAAGAGAGAATCTTAAAAACAGTAACAGAAAGACAGCTAGTTAATTATAAGGGAGCTCCCCATAACAAGATCAGCAGACTTTTCTACAGAAACATTGCAGGCCAGAAGGAATTGGCAGGAAATATTCAAAGTGATGAAAAACAAGGGCTTACCACCAAGATTGCTCTACCCAGAAAGGCTATCATTTGAAATTGAAGGAGAGGTAAAGAACTTCCTAGACAAAAAAAGCTAAAGGAATTCATTACCACCACATCAGCATTGAAGGAAATGTTAAAGGGGCTGCTTTAAGCAGAAGAAAGGTGAAAACAAACTAATTAACAAAGACCAGAGATAAAAATAATAAAAAGGCAGTTAGTGGTGACATAAAGTACTATGAGAGGACGTCATAGGAATGGCGGCAGCGGGGCACACTTTTTGAGTTCTCCGTTGGATCTTATCAGAAACGGGAAGCTTATAACCCATCAAAGGACTCTCTGCTTATCATTAAGAAGAGCGAAGAGACTGCGCAGGGATTACTTGCAGGTGGGGAAAATTGGGCGAGCAGGGGAAGAAGGAAGGGAGCGTAGTGGAGACACGCCGCACCTGCGGCGGTGGGGACTCGGCGGCTGTAGAAATTCGTCCTGCACACTCGGGTTGTGGAAATCTGCCCCGCACCTGTGCCTGTGAAAATCCAGCCCACACCCACGGCTACAGATATGCAGGGGATCCCAGGACAGAGGAGAGCGCGGAAGCCAGGAGATAGGCTCTTTGCCCTGCATCCCAAGCGGACCTCTCCCGCCACGGGGGCAGCATATCCAGCATTTGAGGCAATAACTTCAGCTGATACCTCCAGTTAAGCCTTAGTCCGGACAAAGGACACAAACTCCATACCTGGGCTCCTCCCCCCGCTCTTCCAATCCTACCCCCACCCTTCCAGAGACTTGAACTGGCCCCTGAACTGAGGAGCAGTGTCAGATTACAGAGGAGCCTTGGTGCTCGGGCTCTGGGAAGACTGGAGGGCGGCTCTGGCCCAGGGAGGAGGCTGAGAGGAGTGTGATTTTCGCTGGGCTAGGAGAGAGGGGACTCCTCCATCCCCAGCCACCACCTTTTCTGGCCTATGGGAAGGGTGTGACACAGCTGGGCTGGGAAAGAGAGGACCCCTCCTTCTGTACCCAGCCCCCACCCTTTCTGGGCTGCTTAGGGCGCAGCAATTACATCGGCAGAGGCACTCCCAGGGATCAGCAGTAAGCTGCAGATGCAGCTCTCAGCTTTCAGCAGCTGAGAAATCTCCCACCCGCCACACACACACACACAGGGAAGAGGTGCCCTAAGACTCAGGAGAACTGGACACAGGGCTGGTGGTGCTACTCTCAGTGTGCATATGTGCAGACAAGGGCAGAAACTGCACTGGCTTTGTAAAAACTACTGTCCAGACCCCTCAGCCCCACGCATCTAAAGCTGCAGTCCCAACGTCACTCTGGACAGGAGGTGACCAGCTCTACCTGCACAATACGCAGGGACTCTGTGCTGCAGCAGAGAACAACCTGGAGATTACTTGGTGGGCTTAAGCCACGACTGGCGCTGCTTTTTGTTCTGTTTTGATTTGTCTTTATATCTTTGACATTTTTGCCTGTATTGAGTGGGGGTTGTCGATTGTTTTTTACATGTGATTGTATTTGATTTTTTCTTTGTTGTTGTTGTTGTGCTTGGTAATTTGCTTTGTGCTGAAATTGCCCTACCAGGGCCCAGATTAAGAGGCACAAGATTCAACATACCCAGAGGCCAACTCCAGACCAAACCAGAGTACTACCGGGTTTGACCTAAAAGTGACACACCCAAAGGGGATTCTTTACAGGCACAAGAGCCCATAGAGGCCAAACCACATCTAAGCGGTCAACACTCACGCAGCAGAACACCCAGCAGTGGGCAGAGCCAAGTCTCACAACTAGTCAGCCTAGGAGTTAACCCAACCTACTCACAAGCAAAAAGCAATTAAAGATCTTCTTTAACAGGACAATATACACAACACAAGAGTCACTTTTGGAGCACACGCAGGGGAGAAGAATGAAGTAGTGCAAGTCAAATATAAAGGACACATACTACATACTAACCCAGCAAGAACTAAGAACTCCAGGGCATCTACCTAATACATCGAAGCAAATACAGAGAGTCAGCCAGAATGAGGAAACAAAGAAACATATCCCAAATAGAAGAACAGAAGAAACCTCCAGAAATGGAACCAAATGAAGCAGAGGTAACCAAATTATCAGAGACAGAGTTCAGAATGCTGATGATAAGAATGTTTAAGGAGCTTAGAGAGGACATCAAGAAGGATGTAGAAATCATAACGAACAACCAGTTAGAACTAAAGAATACAATTACCGAAATAAAGAACTCACTTGAAGGAATTAACAGCAGGTTAGATGAAGCAGAGGATCGAATCAGCGACTTAGAAGACAAGTTAGCAGAGATCAACCAAACAGAACAACAAAAAGAAAAAAAGAATAAAAAACAATGAAGATGGTTTAAGAGACCTCTGGGATAACATCAAGTGCAACAACATGCGCATCATAGGAATACCAGAAGGTGAAGAGAGGAAGCAAGGGATCGAGAACATATTTGAAGTAATAATGTCCAAAAACTTCCCTAACCTGGTAAAGGAAACCAACACACTAGCCCAGGAAGTGCAGAGAGTTCCAACCCAGATAAACCCAAACAGGTCCACACCAAGACACATTACAGTTAAAATGGCAAAGGTTAAAGACAAAGAGAGAATCCTAAAAGCAGCAAGAGAAAGACAGCAGCTTACATACAAGGGAACTACTATAAGACTATCCAATAACTTTTCTACAGAAACACTGCAGGCCAGGAGGGAGTGGCAGGAGATACTCAAAGTCATGGAAAACAAAGGCCTACAACCTAGTTTGCTTTATCCAGCAAGGCTATCATTTAAAGTTGACGGAGAGATAAAGAGATTCCCAGAAAAGAATAAGCTAAAGGAATTCATTACCACCAAGCCAGCATTGCAAGAAATACTAAAAGGAATTCTGTAAATAGAAGAAAGATGAAAACAACCTAACTACAAATTTAAAAATGGCAATAACTATGTACCTATCAATAATCACTTTAAATGTAAACGGCTTAAATACTCCAATCAGGAGACATAGGGTGGTTGAGTGGATAAGAAAGCAAGACCCTTGTATATGCTGTATACAAGAGACTCACCTCAGATCAAAAGACACACACAGGCTGAAAGTGAAGGGTTGGAGTAAGATATTTCATGCAAATGGAAATGAGAAAAAACCTGGAGTTGCAATACTTATTTCTGACGAAATAGACTTTAAAATGAAGAAAATATTAAAAGACAAGGATGGGCACTATATAATAATAAAGGGATCAATTCTACAAGAGGACATAACCCTAGTAAACATTTCTGCACCCAACATAGGAGCACCTAAATATATAAAACAGATATTGGCTGACATAAAGACAGAAATCAACACTAACACTATCATAGTAGGGGACTTCAACACACCTCTGACTACAAGGGACAGGTTTTCCAGACAGAAAATCAATACGGAAACAACAGCCTTAAATGATACATTGGACCACTTGGATTTAATCGATATTTTCAGAGCATTCCACCCCAATGCTGCAGAATACACGTTCTTCTGAAGCGCACATGGAACATTCTCCAAGATACCATATGTTAGGCCACAAAGCAAGTCTTGATAAATTTAAGAAAATTGAAATCATACCAATTGTCTACTCTGACTACAGTGCTATGAAATTAGAAATGAACTGCAGGGAAAAAACTGGAAGACACACAAATTCATGGAGGCTGAATAATATGTTACTAAATAATGAATGGGTCAAGCTGGAGATCAAGGAAGAAATCAAAAGATATCTCGAGACAAACGAAAATGAAAATACAACGACCCAAAATCTATGGGATGCCGCGAAAGCAGTCCTAAGAGGAAAGTTCATAGCACTGCAGGCCTACCTAAAGAAACAAGAAACATCACTAATCAACAGTTTATCTTCACACTTAAGGCATCTGGAAAAAGAACAACAAAATAAACCCAAAGGGAGTACAAGGAAGGAGATAATAAAGATCAGAGCGGAAATAAATGAAATAGAAACCAGAAAAACAATACAAAAGATCAATGAATCCAAGAGTTGGTTCTTAGAGAAGATAAACAAAATTGACAAACCTTTACCCAGACCATTAAAAAAAAAGAGAGAGTGGACCCAAATTAATAAAATCAGTAATGAAAGAAGAGAAGTGACAACAGATACCGCAGAGATACAAAAAATTTTAAGAAATTAGTATGAGCAACTGTATGCCAACAAATTTGACAACCTGGAAGAAATGGACAATTTCCTAGAGTCGTACAACCTTCCAAGGCTAACTCAAGAAGAAACAGAAAACCTGAATAGACTGATGACCACCAAGGAAATTGAATCAGTAATCAACAATCTCCCAACAAACAAAAGCCCTGGACCAGATGGCTTTACAGGTGAATGTTACAGAACGTTCAAAAAAGAATTATCACCTATTCTCCTCAAACTCTTCCAAAAAATCCAGAGGGAGGGAAGACTCCCAAACACTTTTTACGAAGCCACTATCACCCTGATCCCCAAATCAGACAAAGACACCACAAAAAAAGAAAACTATAGGCTGATATCGCTAATCAACATAGATGCAAAAATCCTCAACAAAGTATTAGCGAACAGAATTCAGCAATACATTAAAAAGATCATACACCATGATCAAGTGGGATTCATCCCTGGTATGCAAGGCTGGTTCAACATCCGCAAATCAATTAATGTGATACACCACATTAACAAAATGAAAAATAAAAATCACATGATTATATCAATCGACGCAGAAAAAGCATTTGATAAAATTCAGCAGCCATTCATGATAAAAACCCTTAAGAAAGTGGGAATAGAGGAATCATACCTCAACATAATAAAGGCCATATATGATAAACCCACAGCTAACATCATACTCAATGGGGAAAAGCTAAAACCATCCCCCTTAAGATCAGGAACAAGGCAAGGTTGCCCACTTTCTCCACTTCTATTCAACATATTGCTGGAAGTTCTAGCCACAGCAATCAGACAAGAAAAAGAAATAAAAGGCATCCAAATCAGTAAGGAGGAAGTAAAACTGTCATTATATGCAGATGATATGATACTATATTTAGAGAACCCTAAAGACTCCACCAAGAAACTATTAGAGCTGATAGATGAATTTAGTAAAGTAGCAGGATACAAAATTAATATTCAGAAATCAGTTGCATTTTTATATACCAATAATAAAACATCAGAAGGAGAAATTAAAAAAGCAATTCCGTTTACAATTGCTCCAAAGACTATAAAATACCTGGGAATAAATTTAACCAAAGAAGTAAAAGATCTGTACTCAGAAAATTATAAGACACTGAAGAAAGAAATGAAAGAAGATACAAATAGATGGAAACACATACCATGCTCATGGATAGGAAGAATTAATGTAGTTAAAATGTCCATACTGCCTAAGGCAATATACATATTCAACGCAATTCCTATCAAACTACCAATGACATTTTTCACAGAAATAGAACATATAATCCTAAAATTTATATGGGACAACAAAAGACCCTGGATAGCCTCAGCATTCTTGAGAAATAAGAACAAAGTGGGAGGTATAACAATACCTGACATCAAATTATACTACAAGGCTATGGTAATCAAAACAGCATGGCACTGGCATAAAAACAGACCCATAGATCAATGGAACAGAATAGAGAGTCCAGAAATAAATCCATGCCTATATGGCCATGTAATCTATGACAATGGAAGCAAGAATGTACGGTGGGGTAAAGACAGTCTATTCAATAAATGGTGCTGGGAAACCTGGACAGACACATGCAAAAAGATGAAGCTGGATCACCTCCTTACACCACATACAAAAATAAATTCAAAATGGCTTAAAGATTTAAATGTAAGATCTGAAACCATAAAATTCCTAGAAGAAAATATAGGAAGAAACTTCACAGACATTACCCGGAGTAAGATTTTTACTGATATATCCCCTAGCGCGAGGGAAGTAAGAGAAAAAATAAACATGTGGTATTACATCAAGCTAAAAAGCTTTTTCACAGCAAAGGAAACCATCAATAAAACAAAAAGGGATCCTACTGAATGGGAAAAGATATTTGCCAATGATATATCTGATAAGGGGTTAATATCACAAATTTATAAAAAACTCACTCAACTCAACTCCAAAAAAACAAACAACCCAATTAAAAAATGGGCAGAGGACATGAAGAGACATTTTTCTAAAAAGGACATATAGATGGCAAACAGACATATGAAGAAATACTCAACCTCACTAACCATCAGAGAAATGCAAATAAAAACCACAATGAGATACCACCTCACCGCAGTCAAGATGGGTATCATCAATAAATCAACAAACAACAAGTGCTGGCATGGATGTGGAGAAAAGGGAACGCTGGTGCACTGTTGGTGGGAATGCAAATTGGTGCAGCCACTATGGAAAATAGTATGGAGGTATCTCAAAAATCTGAAAATGGAACTACCTTATGATCCAGCAATCCCACTCCTAGGTATCTATTCGGAGAAATCCAAAACTCCAATTAAAAATCTTTATGCACTCCTATGTTTATTGCAGCACTATACACAATAGCCAAGACCTGGAAACAACCGAAATGCCCATCAGTAGATGACTGGATTAAGAAACTGTGTTACATTTATACAATGGAGTATTACGCAGCCATAAAGAAGAAAGAAATCTTACCATTTGCAACAACATGGATGGACCTAGAGAACATTATGTTAAGTGAAATAAGTCAGACAGAGAAAGACAAATACCATATGATCTCACTTATATGCGGAATCTAAAGAAAGAATAAGTAAATGAACTAATCAGAGACAGTTTTGGAAACATGGAGGAAAAACTGAGGGTTGCTAGAGGGGCGGGGGGGTGGGGATAAGGGGAAGGTGAGAGGTTTAGAAAAATTAGAAAATAGTCGGTAACCACAAGATGGTCACGGGGTTTTGAAAATTAATTTGGGGAACTTACAGAAGGATAGTGGATGGGGGTAGGGGGTTTCACACAGTGTGAGGGATATAAATGATAAACGTCTAAGTTTTACTTTGTCTTATGCACCTGAAACTAATAAAATAATAATAATAATAATAATAATAATAATAATAATAAAGCAATAACTATGTACCTACAAATAATCACTTTAAATGTAAATGGATTAAGTGCTCCTATCAAAAGACATAGGGTAGTTGAGTAGATAAGAAAACAAGACCCATGCATATGCTGTTTACAAGAGACCCCGACCTCAGATCAAAAAACCACATAGACTGAAAATAAATGGAATGAATAAGACATTTCATGGAAATGGAAATGAGAAAAAAGCTGGGGTAGTAATACTTATACCAGACAAAATAGACTTTAAAATGAAGACTGTAATAAAAGGCAAAGAAAGACATTACAGAATAATAAAGGGATCAATCCTACTAAACATCTATGCAGTCAACGTAGGAGCACCCAAATATATAAAACAGATATGGACCGACATAAAGACAGACATCAACAGTCACACTATCAGAGTAAGGGACTTCAACACCCCACTGATACCAATGAACAGAAGCTCCAGACAGAAAATCATATGGAAACAGTGGCCTTAAATGGCACATTAGACCAGTTGGATTTAATTGATATTTTTAGAGTATTTCACCCCAAAGCAGCAGAATGTACATTCCTCTCAACTGCAAATAGAACATTTTCCCAGAAGGACCACATGCTTGGCCACAAAACAAGTCTCAATAAACTTAAGAAGATTGAAATCATATCAAGTGTGTTCTCTGACCACAGTTCTATGAAACTAGAAATCAGTTACAAGAAGACAACCAGAAAACAAACAAACACATGGAGGCTGAATAGCATGTTACTAAATAATGAATGGGTCAACAATAAAATCAAGAAAGAAATTAAAAGATACCTTGAGTCAGTTCTCCTTCCATCACCATATATTCGATCCCCCTTACCCTCATCTCCCACCCCCCACCCCCCGCCCCCCTGACTCTGGGTGATGAACACACAATGGGATTTATAGATGATGTAACACAGAATTGCACACCTGAAATCTATGTAATTTTACCAACAATTGTCACCCCAATAAATTTAATAAAATAAAATTAAAAAAAAAAAAAAAAAAAAAGATACCTTGAGACAAAAGAAAATTAAAACACAATGACCCAAAATCTATGGGATGCAGCGGAAGCAGTCCTAAGGGGGAAATTCATAGAATTGCAGGCCTACCTAAAGAAACAAAAAAAAAATCTCAAATCAACAGTCTATATTTACACCAAAGGGAAGTGGAAAAAGAACAGCAAAATAAGCCAAAAAGGAGTACAAGGAAGGAAATAATAAAGATCAGAGTGGAAATAAATGAAATAGAGACCAAAAAAAAAAAAAAAAAAAGAAGCAGAAGAAAACAAAAAAAAGAAATAATACAAAAGATCAGTGTAACCAAGAGCTCGTTTTTTAAAAAAAATAAACAAACTTGACAAACCTTTAGCCAGACTCATCAAACAAAAGATAGAGAGGGCCATAATTAATAAAATCAGAAATGAAAGATAAGAAGTCACAACAGATACCACCGAAATACAAAAAAAAAAAATTAAGAAAACACTACAAGCAACTATGTACCAATAAATTAGACAATCTGGAAGAAACTGATAAATTTCTGGAAGCATACAATCTCCCAAGGCTGAATCAAGAAGATTCAGAAAATTTGAACAGATCGATTACTATCAATGAAATAGAATGAGTAATCAACATGCTCCCAAGTAATAAAAGCTTGGAACCAGATGGCTTCACAGGTGATTTTACCAAACGTTCGAAAAAGAATTATCACCTATTTTCCTCAAACTATTCCAAAAAAATCCATAAGGAGGGAAAATGCCTAAACTCTTTACGAGGCCACTATCACCCTGATCCCCAAACCACACAAAGACATTACAAAAAACAAAACTATAAGCCAATATCCCTAATGAACATAGGTGCAAAAATCCTCAAAAAAATATTAGCAAACTGAATTCAGCAATACATTAAAAAGATCATACACCAAAACCAAGTGGGATTCATTCCTGGCATGCAAGGTTGGTTCAATATCCACAAATCAATTAACGTGATACATCACATTAACCAAATGAAAAATAAAAATCATACTAAGGCAGGTTAGTCAGCATGAATTCAGGCAGTCAGGAATTCCCTGGTAGAATGGACAGGAACAGTCATATCTTCAAAGCCACAACCCTAGCACAGGACAGCTGGTTTGTTTCAAAAAGCCTTCCCAAAAGCCTCCTCAGGGCTGAGAATTAGATAAAACTGTACCAGTAGATGTCAGCTTTCCTACTTACATATACAAGAAAAAGTATAAAAACAGAAGTCTTTGCTTTAGCCAATGGGCATCCTAGCTTCAGGTACTCCCTCCTCCATGGGAGCTGTAACTCTTTGCTTTAATAAATTATCCTCTTCGGCAACCTCTGGCCTCTCTGATCCATGCCTCCATTCTTCAGTTTCACAAGACTACGATCCTGGTGCACACACAGACACTAGAAATCCTGTATCAATATGGTCATATCAATAGATGCAGAAAAAGCATTTGACAAAATCCAGAATCCATTTATGATAAAAACAAAACAAAACAAAACCTCTGAGCAAAGTGGGAATAGCGGGATCATATCTCAATATAATGAAGCCCATATATGATAAACCCACAGCTAACATCATACTCAATGGGGAAAAGCTAAAAGCATTCCCCTTAAGATCAGGAACAAGACAAGGTTGCTCATTTTCACCACTTTTATTCAGCATAGTTCTGGAAGTTCTAGCCACAGCAATTAGACAAAAATAAATAAAAGGCATCCAAATCGGAAAGGAGGTGATAAAATTGTCATTATATGCAGATGACATGATACTATATATAGAAAATCCCATAGACTCTATCAAAGAACTTTTAGAACTGATAAATGAATTTAGTAAAGTAGCAGGACACAAAATGAATATTCAGAAATCAGTTGCATTTGTATATACTAATAACAAACTATCAGAAGGAGAAATTAAGAAAACAATCCCATTTACAATTGCTTCAGAAACAGTAAAATACTTAGGAATAAACTTAACCAAGGAAGTCAAAGACCTGTACTCAGAAAATTATAAGACATTGAAGAGAGAAACTAAAGAAGATACAAATAAATGGAAAGATATACCATGCTCATGGATTGGAGGAATAAATGTAGTCAAAATGTCCATACTACATAAGGGAATATATAGATTCAACATAATCCCTATCAAATTACCAATGACATTTTTCACAGAATGAGAAACAATAATCCTAAAATTAATATGGAACTATAGAAGACCTCAAATAGCCATGTATTATATATTTACTGGATGTGGAGTTCAGCGTTAAAGAATAGTGTCAATAGAATTGTAACAGCTATGTACAATGTCAGAGAGGTAGTAGATTGGCAGGGGTTATCACTTTGTGGGGGGTGTAAATGTCTAACTATTACATTGTTTTGTACACCTGAAACTAATAATAAAAAAGAATAACATATGACCTAACTTTTAAAATAAATAAATAAATAAAAACCTGAAAGAAAAAAAAAAGTGGGACTTCCGGAAAAATGGCGGATTGAGGTGAGCCTCTGTAAAGCTCCCCTGGAATTTACAAAGAATCGAACAACAAAAACTCCACAAAGGACTCCCTGCACAGCAGACAAGCAACACGAAGAGGCCCACTACCGACTGAAATCACCTACAGGTGGGAGATTCGCGCCAGTGGAGGGAGGAGGAGGAAAGGGAGAAGCGCGCGGAGACAGAACCGCGCGGGCGCAGGACGCAGACCTCGCTCAGTGCGCCGAGCTCGCAGCTTCCCGGAACTACCGCAGCTGTGGGAGATCGGACTGCTAGGGCTCCGCCAGGGCTCCACAGGGCTGAGGAGACAGCATATAACACGGCTGAACCCAACGCTCACGGCAGAGACCTCGAAGAAAAGACTGAGGGAAAAAGGCTGAAAATGGTGGTTTAAGCCCGCACTGCCGAGCAGAGAACGGAGCCTTAGGCACTGAGACTAGCCGCCCCCTCCCTCCCCTCCCAGAGCTCGCCCCACCCCCACCTGCCCGGGGCTAGAAGCGAAACAGTAGCAGTCTCAGATCAAAACAACAGAAAATTTGCTGTTTTGAGATCTGTGGACCGCAAACACAAATTCACAGCCCAACTAGTTCCAGCAAAGGGGAGAGAGCTGTGGAAGCAGGACCGGCTGTGGTGGTGGTCGCCGCCATTGCTCTGGGCCACCTCTCGCAACTCACCCCGCCCCTGACCCCACCTATCTGGGCGGATCCCTGCAGGAGTAAACAGAACTGCTGAAATATACGGGCTCTGAATCAGCAGCTGGAAGAGCTTTTGAACATCAAAAGCTCTCCGCATACCCACCGGGACACTGCGCCCTGTGACCTAGACGAACTATTAATAGAGGAGAAGCCCGTCTCCCAGGGAATCCCCCCATTGCGTGAGAAGTTGGAATACTACAGAGAAAACATAGCACTACTGTGCGGGAGAAGAAAAATAAGTTGCAGTTGGAGAAATAATAAAACATTCTACCAAGTACTGGCAAACAAAAGAAAGACCGCTTTCTATCAACCTGTTGCAGAAGTCACTCCTGTAGATGTCTAGGAAGAGAAATAGTAAACCAGTAATCGCCATGAATAACCAAGGCAACAAGATAGCTCAGAAAGAAAGTGAAAAATCTCCAGAGAAGGCACTTAAAGATACAGAAATATGTGACTTAAATGACAGAGAATTCAAGATTGCAGTTCTGAAAAAACTCAACGAGATACAAGAAAACACAGATAGGCAGTTAAAGGAACTCAGAAACTCAATCAAAGAACAGCATGAGCATTTTACGAAAGAGATTGAAATCTTAAAAAAGAACCAAATAGAATTTCTGGAGATTAAGAACTCAATAGAAGAAATTAAGAATGAAATAACCAGCTTAGGTAATAGAGTTGACCAGATGGAGCAAAGAATCAGTGACATCGAAGATAGAAACCTGGAAATGACACAAATAGAAGAAGAAAGAGACTTGAGACTTAAAAGAAATGAAAGAACTCTACAAGAACTTTCTGACTCCATCAGAAAGAACAATATAAGAATAATGGGCATACCAGAAGGAGAAGAAAGAGAGAAGGGAACAGAGAATATATTCAAACAAATTGTCGATGAGAACTTCCCAAATTTGTGGACAGAACTGGACCCTCGAATCCAAGAAGCAAATAGAACACCTAGTTACCTCAATCCCAACAGGCCTTCTCCAAGGCACATTGTATTGAAGCTGTCTAAAATCAACGACAAAGAAAGAATCCTCAAGGCAGCCAGGGAAAAGAAGACGGTAACTTACCAAGGAAAGCCCATTAGATTATCATCAGATTTTTCAGCAGAAACTCTACAAGCCAGGAGGGAGTGGAACCAAATATTCAAACTATTGAAAGAGAGAAACCATGAGCCAAGAATAATATATCCAGCAAAGATATCCTTTAGATATGAAGGAGGAATAAAGACCTTTCCAGACATACAGAAGCTGAGGGAATTTTCTAATACACGACCTGCACTACAAGAAATACTAAAGGCGGCTATTCGACCACCATCAACAGGGACAATTTGTGGCAACCACAACTCAAAAAGGGGGAGAGTAAAGGCCTGAACCGGAATATGGGAATGGAGAAAGTAAGCGTGCTGAAGAAAATGGAATACTCTAAATATCAAACTTTCTTTTACATAAACTTAAGGGTAACCACTCAAAATAAATCCAGAATTGAAATATATACTGAAATAAAAAAAGAAACAGAGGGAATCATCATAGAATACCACCACACAGAAATAATAAACAACAACAAAAAGGCAAAGAAACAATGGAGACACAACCTTACCAGAAAACTAAGGATAGAATGACAGGAAATCCTCACATATCAATAATCACCCTAAATGTAAATGGACTGAACTCACCAATAAAAAGGCACAGAGTAGCAGATTGGATCAAAAAACTAAACCCAACCATATGCTGTCTCCAAGAGACACATCTCAGCTACAAGGACAAGCATAGACTCAAAGTGAAAGGGTGGAAATTGACACTCCAAGCAAACGGTACCCAGAGAAAATCAGGTGTAGCCATAATGATATCAGATGAAACAGACTTCAAGGTGAAAAAGATAACAAGAGACAAAGATGGACATTTCATAATGGTGAAGGGGACTGTACAACAAGAAGACATAACAGTCATCAATATTTATGCCCCCAATCAGGGAGCACCGAAATACACCAAGCAACTACTAACAGAACTAAAGGGAGAAATTGACCAAAACACAATTATACTAGGGGACTTAAATACATCATTGACAGCTATGGATAGATCATCCAAACAGAAAATAAATAACGAAATAGCAGCCCTAAATGACACATTAGATGAAATGGACATAATTGACATTTATAGAGCACTTCATCCTAAAACATCAGACTATACATTCTTTTCTAGTGTACATGGAACATTCTCAAGGATAGACCATATATTGGGACATAAAATCAGTCTCAACAAATTTAAGAAGATTGAAATCATACCGTGCATATTCTCTGATCACAAGGCTTTGAAATTGGATATCAACTGTAAAAAGAAAGCAGGAAAAAACACAAATACATGGAGACTAAACAACATACTTTTAAAGAAGGACTGGGTCAAAGAAGAAATTAGAGGAGAGATCAAAAGATACATAGAAACAAATGACAATGAAAGTACATCCTACCAAAATTTTTGGGATGCAGTGAAAGCAGTTTTAAGAGGGAAATTTATCTCATTACAGGCCTATCTCAAGAAACAAGAAAACTCCCAAATAAATAACCTCATGTTACACCTTAAAGAACTAGAAAAAGAAGAACAAGTAAAACCCAAGGTCAGCAGAAGAAAGGAAATAACAAAAATTAGAGCAGAACTAAATGAAATAGAGAACAAAAAGGCAATAGAAAAAATTAATATGACGAAGTGCTGGTTCTTTGAAAAGATTAACAAAATTGACAAACCCTTGGCTAGACTTACTAAGATAAAAAGAGAGAAGACACTGATTAACAAAATCAGAAACGTAAAAGGGGAAGTTATCACGGACACCACAGAAATACAAAGGATCATCCAAGAATACTATGAAGGACTATATGCCACCAAATTCAACAACCTAGAAGAAATGGACAAGTTCTTAGAAACATATAGCCTTCCAAGGCTGAACCATGAAGAACTGGAAAATCTAAACAGACCGATCACCAGTAACGAAAATGAATCAGTCATCCATAACCTTCCCAAAAGCAAAAGTCCGGGACCAGATGGCTTCACTAGTGAATTCTACCAAACCTTCAAAGAGGATCTAATACCAATTCTGCACAAACTCTTCCACAAAATTGAAGAAGAGACAGTACTCCCTAACTCATTTTATGAGGCCAACATTACCCTGATACCAAAACCGGGTAAGGACAGCACAAAAAAAGAAAACTACAGACCAATATCTCTAATGAATACCGATGCAAAAATCCTAAATAAAATTCTAGCAAATCGAATACAACAATGCATTAAAAAGATTATTCATCACGACCAAGTGGGGTTCATCCCCGGGGCACAAGGATGGTTCAACATACGCAAATCCATCAATGTGATACATCACATAAACAAAATAAAGGACAAAAATCATATGATTATATCAATTGATGCAGAAAAAGCATTTGACAAGATACAACATCCATTTATGATTAAAACACTTAATAAAATGGGTATAGAAGGAAAATACCTTAACATAATAAAGGCCATATATGACAAACCCTCTGCTAATCTCATAATTAATGGAGAAAAACTGAAGCCATTTGCTCTACGTTCAGGAACACGACAGGGATGTCCCCTATCACCTCTGCTTTTCAACATAGTGTTGGAAGTCCTTGCCAGAGCAATCAGGCAAGAGAAAGAAATAAAAGGCATCCAAATTGGGAATGAAGAAGTTAAATTATCACTCTTTGCAGATGACATGATACTATATATAGAAAACCCTAAAGACTCCACCAAAAAGCTATTAGAAACAATCAACGAATACAGTAAAGTTGCCGGCTACAAAATCAACGCACAAAAGTCCATTGCCTTCCTATATACTAACAATGAAATCTCAGAAAAAGAAATACAAAAAACAATTCCTTTTGCAATTGCAGCAAAAAGAATAAAATACCTAGGAATAAACTTAACAAAGGATGTGAAAGACCTATATGCTGAAAACTATAAGACATTTTTGAAAGAAATTGAAGAAGACACAAAGAAATGGAAAGACATTCTGTGCTCATGGATCGGAAGAATCAACATAGTTAAAATGGCCATATTACCCAAAGCAATATACAGATTCAATGCAATCCCCATCAAAATCCCAATGGCATATTTTAAAGAAATAGAACAAAAAATCATCAGATTTGTTTGGAACCACAAAAGACCCCGAATAGCCAAAGCAATCTTAAGGAAAAAGAACAATAATGGAGGTATCACACTTCCTGACTTTGGCTTGTACTACAGGGCCACAATCATCAAAACAGCATGGTATTGGCAGAAAAACAGACACATAGACCAATGGAATAGAATTGAGAACCCAGAAATAAAACCACATAAATATGGACAGATAATTTTTGACAAAGAAGCAAAAAACATACGATGGAGAACAGACAGCCTCTGCAATAAATTGTGCTGGGAGAATTGGATAGCCACGTGCAAAAGAATGAAACTGGACTGCTATTTGTCACCATGTACCAAAGTTAATTCAAAATGGATCAAAGACTTAAGCATAAGAGCTGACACAATAAACTGCATAGAAGAAAACATAGGTACTAAACTTATGGACCTTGGGTTCAAAGAGCATTTTATGAACTTGACTCCAAAGGCAATGGAAGTAAAAGCTAAAATAAACAAATGGGACTATATGAAACTTAAAAGCTTCTGCACAGCAAAAGAAACCATTGACAAAATAAAGAGGCCACCAACTGAATGGGAGAAGATTTTTGCAAACAGTGCCTCCGATAAGGGGCTAGTATCCAGAATATACAAGGAACTCATGCAACTCAACAACAAAAAAACAAACAACCCAATTGAAAAATGGGCAGAGGACTTGAAGAGACATTTCTCCAAAGAGGACATACAAATGGCAAATAGACATATGAAAAAATGCTCAACATCACTAATCATCAGAGAAATGCAAATCAAAACCACAATGAGATATCACCTCACCCCAGTCAGAATGGCTATCATCAACAAGACAAATAATAAATGTTGGAGAGGCTGTGGAGAAAAAGGAACCCTCATACTCTGTTCGTGGGAATGCAGACTGGTACAGCCGTTATGGAAGGCAGTGTGGAGGTTTCTCAAAGAATTATGAATAGAATTGCCATATGACCCAGCAATCCCTCTTCTGGGTATCTACCCAAAAAATTTGAAAACATTTAGAGATAAAAACACGTGTGCTCCAATGTTCATTGCAGCTTTGTTTACGGTGGCCAAGACATGGAAACAACCAAAATGTCCTTCGATAGATGAATGGATAAAGAAGTTGTGGTATATATACACAATGGAATACTATTCAGCAGTAAGAAAAGATGATATAGGAACATTTGTGACAACATGGATGGATCTTGAGAGAGTAATGCTGAGCAAAACAAGTCAGACAGAAAAAGCAGAGAACCATGTGATTTCACTGATATGTGGTATATAAACCAAAAACAACAAAAGAACAAGACAAACAAATGAGAAACAGAAACTCATAGACACAGACAATAGTTTAGTGGTTGCCAGAGGGTAAGGGGGGCGGGGGGTGGGGGGTGGGAGATGAGGGTAAGGGGGATTGAATATATGGTGATGGAAGGAGAACTGACTCTGGGTGATGAACACACAATGGGATTTATAGATGATGTAATACAGAATTGTACACCTGGAATCTATGTAATTTTACTAACAATTGTCACCCCAATAAATTTAATTAAAAAAATAAAAATAAAAATAAAAAAAAGTGGTACATACATCAATGGAATATTAGCCATAAAAAAGAATAAAATTTTACATTTTTGACAATATGGGTGGACCTAAGGGGTATTATGCTAAGTGAAATAAGTCAGATTGAGAAAGACAATACCATATGATCTCACTTATATGTGGAATCTAAAGAACAAAATAAACAAACAAACAAATGGAAATAGAGTCATAGATACAGAGAAGAAACTGATGGTTGCCAGAGTGAAGAGGTTTTGGGGAGCTGGGTGAAAAAGGTGAAGAGATTAAGAAATAGAAATTGGTAGTTAGAAAACACTCATAGTAATGGGGATATAAAATACAACATAGGAAATATTGTCAATAATGTTCAACAACTATGTTAAGTTTCAAGGGGCAATCTAGACTAATCAGGGGGATCACTGCATAAATTATATAAATGTCTGAGTATTATGCTGTACACTTGAAACTAATATAAAATAATGTTGAATGTCAAGTGTAACTAAAAAAAAGTAAATAGGAAAAAGAAAGTCTCGGTAAGGTAATTAGCCAAAATAAAATAAAATAAAGTAAAATAAAATAATATAAAAGGCATCCATACTGGAAAAGAAGAAGTAAAACTATTTTCATTTCAGATTACATAGTCTTATATGTAGAAAATCCTAAGTGAATTCCCCCAAATAAATCTATAGAACTGAAAGGTCAATATACAAGTATTATTTATCATTCTATATATTAGCAATGAACATACCAAAAATGAAATTAAGAAAAAAATTCCATTCACAATAGGTTCAAAAAAATACTTAGGATTAAAGAAAGTACAATATTTATACTCTGAAAAATACAAGATATTGAACAAAAATTTAAAAAGATGTAAATAAGTGGAAAGATATCCCACATTCATGGATCTGAAAATATAATGTTATTAAGATGACAATACTTCCCAAATTGATCCAAGATTCAGTATAATCCCTTTCAAAATCCCAGCTGTCATTTTTGCTAAAATTGATAACTTAATCCTAAAATTCATATAAAATTTCAAGGAACCCAGAATAGGCAATTCAATCAGGAAAAAGAAAGCAAGGAAGTTGTAGGACTCATACTTTCCTATTTCAAAACTTACTACAAGGCTAATTAAGACAATGTGGTATTGGCATAAGTATGGACATATATAGATCAATAGTATAGAATTGAGAGTCCAGAAACAAACACTGACTGTTAAAGTTAATTGATTTTTGACAATGATTTCAAGAAATTTCAGTGGAGAAAGAGTAATCTTTTCAACCTATGATGTTGGGTCAACTGTATATCAATATACAAGAAAGAAAAAAAGAAGAAGTTGCATGTCTTTTTCACCTCATACACAAAAACTAACTCAAATGGATCGTATACTTAAAAATAAGAGCTAAAATTATAAAATGCTTAGATGAAAACACAGGAGTAAATCTTCATGACTTTCGGTTAAGCAAAAGTTTTTAGCTATGAAACGAAAAAGTACAAGAAACAAAAGAAAAAAATAGATAAATTGGATGACATCAAAATTAAAAACTTTTGTGTTTCAAAGGACATCATCAAGAAAATGAAAAGACTATCCACAGAATGGGAGAAAAAAATTTCAAATCATGTATCTGATGAGGTATTTGTATCTAGAATATAGAAAGAACTATTACTAATCCATAATATTAAACAAATAACCCAATTAAAATATGTGGAAAGGACCACATTTTAATTTACAATATATAAAAATGGTGCTCACTTCAGCAGCACACATACTAAAATTGGAACGATACAGAGAAGATTAGCATGGCCCCTGCGCAAGGATGACACACAAATTCATGAAGCGTTCCATATTAAAAAAAAAAAAAAAAGACATTTCTCCAAAGACATGCAAATGACCAACAAGCACATAAAAACATGCTCAACATCACTAACTATTAGGGAAAAATTAGGTTCAAATCAAAATACAATGAGATACCACTTCATTCACACTAAGATGTCTACAATTAAAACAAAGAAATGGCCAAACAAAAGAAAACAAAACAAAACAGAGAAAAGCAAGTGTTGATAAGAATGTGAAGAAATTGGAATTCTCATACATCACTGGTGAAAACGTAAAATGGTTCAATCACTTTGGAAAACAGTTTGACCATTCCTAGAAATGTTGAACATAGATTTACCATATTATCCAGAAATTCCACTCCTAGATATATACCAAAGAGAAGTGAATATATGGGACACAAAAAACCTTGTATACCAACGTTCATAGCAGCATTACTCATAATTGCCAAAATGTGAAAACAACCCAAATGCTGTCTACCGATAGATAGATAAAATATTGCATATCAATACAGTGGAATATTATTTGATAATAAAAAAAATGAAATACTGATACATGCTACAACATAGATGAACCTTAAAGATATTAGGCTAAATAAAAGAAACTAAGCAAAAGGATGACATATTATATGATTCAATTTATATGAAATGCCCTGAATAGATACGTTTTTGGATACAGAAAGTAGGTTACTGATTGCTTAAGACTGGAGATGATTGGGAGGAAATGGGGAGTAACTTCTAATGAGAATGGGATTTCTCTGTGAGCTGATAAAATTTTTCTAATATTGATTGATATGATGATTACACAACTCTGGGACTATACTAAAAATGATTGAATTGTACACTTCAAGTGAACAAATTGCATAGCACGTGAATTATATATCAATCAGGTTATCTTTTTAATAAGATAGGTATACGGAGGCCAGCTATTCAATTATTGACCCATCACAGGTAGAATAATTGTTTCACTATTATGCAAGATCACTCTGTTTAAATTGCCTCAATGAACTAATTTTTCTTGATATGTTTGAAATTATTCAGATATAATGTGTACAGATACAACAGTCAAGCTGTACAAGCAAGGATTCTGTATTCTAGATAATGTTAAACAAAATAACAACATAAAGGCCTCACTGTATCTCACCATCACGGAGTAGTTTTTTCATTGTTGCTTTCTAAACCTTTGTTAACTTACTAGGTAAAAAATAATTACTTTTTGGGGTCCGCCCCATTGGCTCAGGCGGTTGGAGCTCCATGCTCCTAACTCCGAAGGCTGCCGGTTCAATTCCCACATGGGCCAGTGGGCTCTCAACCACAAGGTTGCAGGTTCAATTCCTCGAATCCTGCAAGGGATGGTGGGCTGCACCCCCTGCAACTAGCAAATAGCAACGGCAACTGGACCTGGAGCTGAGCTGCGCTCTCCACAACTAAGATTGAAAGGACAACAACTTGACTTGGAAAAAAAGTCCTGGAAATACACACTGTTCCCCAATAAAGTCCTGTTCCCCTTCCCCAATAAAATCTTAAGAAAAACAGAAGCTACCTATAATTTCATATATATTTAAAAAATAATCTTTTTTTTTTACATTTTTTGCATTTCTTACTAGTGAGCTAAACCATTTTTCCCTAATGTCCATTAATAGATTATTTGAATGTCTTTTTGCAATTTGAAATGCTATATAGTCACAGATTTTTTTCTTTAAGTTTCTTTGTAGTTGTGCTTTTATCATATATTTAATATTGCATCTTTTAAAAATGTAATAGACTACCATAAAGACTATTTTTGTATGCAGTTTCAAATAACCTTAATTTTAGCAGCTATATAATAGCCTTCTAGTGACTATATAATAGTTTACTGAGTGATTTCCTTGATGCTGAATACTTAGATTATTTTTGTTATGTTTTCAACACACACACACACACACACACACACACACACACACACATCAGCAATGCTAATAACATCCTTATATGACATCATGTTCACATTTAGGTTATTTATGTGGAAAGATGACCACAAACAGAAATGTTGATGCTAAAATATGAGCCATATCTTGGTGCTTAACACAACTTATTTTCCAAAATGCTTGTACTAATTTATACTTCTTCGTTTCACAAACACTTTGAGAATTTTGTGTACTATCCCTTATAAAGGAAAACCTATGTCTATTCATGCACAAGAAAATCAGCTAGTCCAAGAAAGCTGTGAAAGAAGCATGTGGTACTCAGCTCGGTCTGGCCGCTGAGTGGTCTGCATTTTCACAACATGTCTTTGCCTGATATGGTGCCCACACTGCACTGCCCCCATGCTTAAATGGCCTGGCGTCTGGGAACCATGTGCCTTCTGTGGGGTGTGGGTCCTGGACACCTGCTTCCACGGGGGTGTTAGAAACAAGGGGCACATTTTCTAGGGGCTGGTAGCTCGAGGCGCCAAACAAGTCCTTGTATTGCCCAAAGCCAGACCTGCACATAGAAAATGAAAGTTAGAGACACAGGGACCTTCTCCCAGTATTCCTAAATCCATATTTGGCATCTCCTGCCACATCCCTTGCCTGTCAAGGAATAGAGAGAAAGAAAATCCGACCACACATTTCACTGCAGAGTGGCCCTGGAGACTGGGCCAAGTCAACGGTAACCAAAGGGAAACAGTCTTCTACCCAGAGAAAGAGTTTACACTAAGAGAGAGTTCACCCCACTTGCTGCCAGAGTGATGCTCGCTGCAAGAAGGCTGAGAGCATCTTCAGATGAAAGAGCAGCAGGGCTGAGCACTGCCCGCAGTGTAACCGAAAGAGTATTTCTGGAGGAGCTCCCCATGTGCTTCACTTTGCATCCAGCCTATAAATACCCCCAGTAACAACCTGAGTCAGTAAACGCTGTGTTCACAGTGCTTTGCTGGAGACATCTGTCACTACTCACAGTCGTCTGTTCACCAGGGTGATTGTTCATTGCCCTGTCCATTGTGCAGAGTTATCCCCATGCTCAGGGTCATGTTGGGAAATGAGTGAGTGCCCACAGATCTAGGAATGCTGGCAGCCTGTCCTCTGTGCCATGTGCTCTGACCTCCCTCCACCTGGCTCTCAGGCAACCTCAAGGCTGACAGTGACATGCGGCACTTCTTTAGTAAAGGCCTAGGTAGGAAGGCATGGAACCTTTAACAAAACTCTGAAGAGACTGCAGTAAAGGAAGGGCCACGTGCTTGTGCAGAGCTAACCTTTATTCAGAGTATTCTATGTGCCAAGAACAGTATGGGAACTTTTTGTCCATCTTCACCACAAATCTACATTGCTGCTATTATCTTTATTCCACGAATAAGAAAACCAGGGCTTAACAAAGTTAAGAAGATAACCCTGTGATCAAGCCAGGATTCTAACCTGACATTTACTAACACCAGATCCCACTGTAACAGGAGTAAGGCAGACAAATCCAAAGCATTGTCACCCATCTGCCAAAGGATTAGAAATGCCAACCACCTGCTTTCTGAATGCTAAACAATCACATTTACAAAGTGATTTCACACATACACTCATTTTCTACTTAGCTTCTCCTGAAAGATATTTACATGTGTTAATGGCTCTATTTTTCAGATAAGAAAAGTGATACTCAGAGAGGCTAAGTGATTTTCTCAAAGTCACACAGCCAGTGGAGAGAAGATTCAGGAGTAGAGTTCCGATGTGCCAGTTTTTATTTCAGAATTCTTTCCACACACTTAGGACATAAATGTTACTTAAGGAGACTTAAGGAGACTCGAGCCATGACTAGCAGAAGCATCTCAGAATGTGCCCAGGAGTCAGATCAGCTTTCAGGTCCTGCGCACTGTGGGTTGGGCATCCAGGTCCTGGCTGCTATGGTAGTAGGCCAAAATGTGTGCATCTAGTTGTATCAGGAGCCCGCAAGCCCGGGAGGAGCCTTGCAGAGGAAACTCACCAAGAGTTCTCTAAATGCCAGGGAGGAGTCCAAGTGACAGAAAAAAGGAGACTCAAGTAAATCCTTGTCTAGCTAACTGTGTAGCATTTTCTTCTCCCCACAGACTGTAAGCTCCAGGAGGGCAGCAGACAGCATGTTGCCTGCTGCAGAGTTTGCTGGAAGTGTGAATGAGAACGAGGTGCCAGACACAAATGCCTTACTAATGGCTGTTGGGCACTACATCTAAACATGGAGTGTGAGAACTCATGCACAGTCGTACACACAGGGCAGGGATAGCGTGAAGTCCATGGCACAGGGCAGCAGCATCCCTCGGGATGCCAAGGCCAGCACACACTGGGCCAGGAAGAGTCTCAACTGCTTTTGGAAGAGTAAACAGTGAAGCTAACAGAACCCATCCACACCACCATTCCACACTCAAAGGCCAACTCTACCCCACAGTGAGCAGAGGTGGGTCTCTGTCCACACAGTCTGACATTCTGGGAGGAAGTGGTGAGGAACAAGAAACCAGGAAATCTATTTTACATGGACTTAGTGCCACAAAGAAAAGCAGAGTTCTGTGTTAGAAAATGCCTGGTGGGCGTGGTCCTGTTAGTAATGTTGATGGGCATGGCCTCTCAGAAGGGAACAGAGAGAGGAATCCCAGAAGTCAGCTGACTGCTAAAAACATTCAGAAGTTCAAAGTGGCCAGATAGAGTGAGTGCGGTGGAGAAAAGATTAGGCTGGGCTTGCATCACGCTGTGCCTTGTCAGCCATAGAGCAGAGCTAGACGTTTATTCTGAATGTGGTGGGAAGTGTGGGGTATCGGGGTGACATGACCTGAATTTTCTTTGCTGAGACCATGCTGACCTTCCCCAGGATATAGGCCCAAGGGAGCCACGTGGGCCAAGCAGCCTACAGCTCCCAGCATTACTGAGCATCTTAGGTCCTGGCTGGCTGTCTCCCAGGTCTTTTTCTGTCCAGCTTGATGACTTTAACCACTTGCCAGGAAGTTATTCTGATGGAAAACCCAATTATTCTAATGTTCTAACCCAACCTGAAATCCCCAGAGTCCAAAATGTCCCATGTTCAGTTAAAAAAACAAGACGGGGTAGTCGACATATAAAAAGGATTGCAAGACACTAATTTACATTAGTAAAACACCAGGGGAAAATGGATGGACATGGCTATGGGACGTGAATCAGAGGGAAAGCCTGGTCCCGGATGTGCACTTAGTCCCCATGGGCCCCTCACCTGAATTCTGGCTGTGGTGTACTGGCCCAGCAGCTGGGACAAGCCCCACTTGGTAGAGCAGATGGCCACCAGAACTTCAGCACAGTGATGGCCCACACAAATGAGAAGTCAGAGGTGTGCTCAGAAGATCAGGGGATCGAGATGTTGGGCGGATTGATAAAATGTGCCAGTGGGAATGTCAGTCCACCATGGGCCTGGCATCCCTGCTGTTGCCTAGAGTGACAAGCTGCGTGATGGATCAGTCTCTGGAACTGAGTGGTTTCTGAGGCACCTAAGGAGCTTGATGCTCCGGCAGCATGACCACAACTACCACGCCATTGCTGCCTGCTTTCGTATTTGCTATTTGCTCAAAAAACCATGGGCCCTTGGCCTTGGTTCCTTGGCTGCAGGATAAGCCCACTGCAGGCACAGCAGGGATCTGGGCCCATTGCATCCCCCATGGAATTTGGGGCGGAGTGGGGGGGAGGGAAACTATGTTGACACTCTGTTTACTGCTTTTACTATGAGTGATACAATCTTTCATCTCTGGTCCAGGAGCCTGTTTTGTTTTGTTTTGTTTTGTTTTTCTAGTAGCATCCATGAAACTAACTTACTAGCATGTAAGAAAGATAAAACCGCAGACTTTTGCAGGTCTTGACAGGGACCCTCTCAGCTGCACCTTAACTGCATCTTTTGAAAGAGTCCAGAAGACATTCCTATCACCAAGGCAAACTGAAGAGGACAGTGTTGAAATCTTTGAAAAGCACTTTAGTGGTTCTTCTCTGTAGGACAGGATGCAGGTTGGAGGAGGGAGAGGGATATGAGGTCCCTGATTTAAATAGAGGTGCCAAGATGCAAGCATGGCAAAAGCCAAGTCACAGTATTGATCTGTCACAGGCAAGGAAGGCATGAAACCATAATAAGCAATAGCATCTGTGGGCACATCAGAAAAGTCTGCTGTGGCTAGTTAATTGTGGGCATGCAAGGACAAAAACAGATCAATTAACCACTGAGGATGCACCTGTGTAAAACAAATAAGTAGCACCCTCCGAGTCCAGGTAAAAGGAGCCTAAGTTGAGCCCCAAATCACAGTCATGGCTTGTATCTCAAACCCCAGATGTGAGTCTGTTTACTCATATGCCAGACGTCAGTTTGCTTCTCATCTGTATCCCTGAACTGAGTCTCTTCTAAACAGACATTGGAAGAGCGTGGCAATCACCAGGAGCCAGAGGGTAGCACAAACTGTACCGTGATCTTTTCTCTTTCCCTCTCGGTAGTTACCAAGCTGGTACCTGTGCATTCATTCACGCTGTTTTCTATTCTGTAACTGGCCAGGTACTAGAAATATAGAGGTGAATGAACCAATCCTCTGCCCTTATTGGGCTCATATTTCTAGTTGGAAATTAAAAATTTAGGATTACTTACCATGGACCTTGTCCTGGTATTTTAGAATTTTGGCAAAACTTCAAATTCAGGCCAATAGGTGTAACTGTAGCCATAGTCCACAGATAAGCATTAGACAGTCCCAGTGCGTCTATTCCCAACCCTTCACCCACATCTAACCCCTGTGAGAGAAGCCTAGGGATTCTATTTGGGCAAAGAGTTCTTTGAAGATTATAGAGACAATTTTGTGGCCTCTTCCTTACCTTAAGCCAGACCAGATGAGAGGGCCCCACACACGCACAAAAGACTCATTTTTAGATCATTTTTAGAGTTTGAGACTATCAGACAATAGGGACACTGCATCCTGGCTGGGCAAGAGCCGTGTTTAAGTCTTCTGGGTCCCATACTGTCTTATGAGAAGAGCTGTCAATAGTCCTTGGGGGAATATGACAGCTGTCCCCTGGATTGTGGGCAAGAGCATGACTAGAAGCACCCCAAGGCGGGGCACTTCTGCTGGGGTCAGCAGGGCAGCAGGGAAGGGTTGTCCTGGCAGGGAGGCTCTTGGTGCGGCGTGTGGAGCTCTAAACGGTCTTGGTTCCAGTCTTAGTGACCATCCTCCAGGACGGCTTCGTACTATAGTGAGAAGACTCCTGGATGAAGGCTCTGCTTTTCATGAGGTAAGTCATGAAAAGCACATGGGAAGAGTGCCCTGCCAGGGGCTCCCAAAGGACCCAGGACTCATCGTATGACCAAGGGCTTTGACAAGAGAGAAGTATCCAATGAACAGTCAAGCCAAAGCCCTCCGTCTCTTTCCTTCCAGGCCTTTCACCTGCCCCACACTTAAAGAAATTAGAATGGGGTGTGTGCAAGGAGGAGACAGAACGAAAGTTTAGATGGATGGTACATCCTCTCTGCACTGCTGAATCCTAACCCGCAAGTATGCCTGAGAGGATGAGGGTATGTGGCTTTAACTGTGCTGTGTGATAACAATGTCAATTTAAACTGGACCAATTTTTTTCTTTCCTGAAAGTTACAGGATCTGAGATGCCAGTGAGTGGTGAGGAAGGGAGAAGTGATGAGTTCGAGGACCAGTAGGAGAAAACGAATCTCTTTATTAGTTATAATCTAGCAAATGTAATTCATTGAGTAAACCAGTGTTACAGAAAATGTGATGTAACATGACATGAAATGACTGATATGACATAATGCCAGGTACTGCTCAGTGTTATGCAATGAACTAAAGCAGGCTCAGGGGGCGTGGGGCATAACCAAGGAAGGCTCTCTGCAGACCTGAATGAGGGAGTGGCCATCAGGACCCGGGGAAGGCTTCTCCATGATGAGCATCTCTGGACCCCCTACTCTCCCCACCGCCCAGCACCACTCTCACATGTTGTCTGCATCACCGGCTGGACTGGCCTCCCTGGTTCCCACCTTGCAATGTGTTTTCCACAATGTCATGCTTCAGGAACACATTCGGACATGCTATTCTTCTGCTTAAAATCTTCAGAAGCCTCTGTTCAACCTTAGAATAACTCTCTAAATCACTAATGAGGTTTAAGTGGCCCCTGAGTGCTCTGGCTTGGACTGACCCATATGATCTTCCTCCTTCCCTCCCCCTCATTCTGTGCCCCACTCTGGTCCAATGCCTTTCAGTTTTCTCAAAGAGCCCAGCTCCCTCTTACTTTCAGGCCTTGCATATTCTTCCAGTATGCACAGAACATTTTTTCTACCTCCTTCATAAAGACAGTTCCATCATTCTTCAGTAGCTATCGGGAAACGTTGACATCAAGAAGCCTTCCTGGGCCGTTGCACAGTCATCTGCTCCAATCGCGTCTTGCAAAGCTTGATCACTCTTTATTGTAATCATGTCTCTACTACTTGACTCCCCTGCACCATTACTTCCTCTAGGCTAAGAACAGTGTCTCTCTGGTCATTTACTCATCCCCTAGTGATGAGCATATGGCTGCACTTAGTAAATATTTGATGCACAAATGACTGAATAGATGGATGTAAACTGTCAGAGGGAGCAGCTCACCCAGATGAAGGCATAGGTAAGAAGGTCCATGGCTGAGGCCAGTCTTCACCTGGAGGTCAGAGGAGAGTCTGCCCTTGTTTTGTGGCTGACACAGTCAGTGGTGGTCAGAGCCTCGGCACTCTCTGTCTCTCTTGCTCTTTGGGCTTCACCTTACTATGACATGGAGGGTGAATGTTGGCCCCCATTTCTCCTCAGAAAGGTCCAGAGCAGAATGCTGGTGGTAGAAACAGATGCTCAAAGAGCTCTACCTTGGGCCAAGATAAGTAGTGGTGAGGGGAGAAGCTGAGGGATCTGAACCTCAACACAGAGGTATGCAGACTGAGGTTTTCCCTGGATCTGGGCCTCTGCAATATTTGAGCTTGTTTGAATATTAGTTTTGAGAACTAGAGGGCCCAGATCTCTCCAGTCATGTACTAAGTGCATAAGAACTTAAAGCCAAACAGGCAGGTATCAAAAATCAGCCAATGGTCTGTTGTATAAGGTCAGCAGGACTCGTTTGGTCTCAGAGTGCTTATTCCTAGGCTCCCAGCTGTTGCTCCCATCCTGCACCTCAGCTTTGCTAAGAAAACAGCACCAAGTTCTGTAAGACACCAAGGAGTCCATTTCAAAACAGAAGTTCCGGGACTTGCAGCGTCAGCTCCAACCTGAGAAGAGCCTGGAAGACGTCATCCTTGTCCTTTTAGCAAAAGAAACCCAGGCATTGTGAAAATCAATAACTTTTCTAGGATCTTCACAGAACCAAGGTTGCAAGGCAAACAGTCACCCCAAAATGTAGAGAGACAGGTACTTCCAGAGAGACAGAGCTGAGATCTGCTTACCTAAGTGGAGCAGAAGCCACTAGAGTCATAAAGTGGTAGGAACACTTACATGGTCATTTTTACAAATTACTGGAGGCTAAGTGACAACTAGCATGAAAGAGAGAAACTCCCAGGGACATAGTCTTAAGGGGGACCCTATAATTTTGTGGCTTTTGCATCTAGGGACCCCACCAATTTCTCCTGGTAAAGATCCTAGGAAGAATCACCCCCAGGCTCTGGTAGGGAAGGGAAATGTAATCATTGTGAAATATGCCCAGAAATTTCTCAATAATAAAGGTCTACATCCAGTAGAGGATATAAATCCAGAGCCTTATCTCAACTGGGGGAAAGAAATTCCTCTCACTCAATCTTTCCCAGCTTTCCTATATCATCTAAGGGAGAAAACAGTACACAAAAGTGAGCTTCAAGGATTGTAAGTAAGCTTACAGATTGTAAGTGCTGCATCCAGTGAAAGGAATAGGGTGCAGGGGAAAAAAAGCTAAAATGTATACCAAAGTGACACACCAATTCCTCCAAAGACACAAACTTAGCTAAGGAGAAATGGATAACCTGAATACCCTTATTATCTATTAAGTAATTGAATCTATTTTGAATAACATTCAAAAAAAAAAAAAAAAAAACCCATCAGGAAGAGATGTTTTCACTGGTAAATTCCAACATTTGTGGAAAAAAATAATACTAATTCTGTACAATTCCTGCCAGATACAAGAAGCAGAGAGGACACATCTTAAGTCATTTATGAGGCCAACATTGCCCTAATAATGAATCAGACAGTGACATAACAAGAAAAGAAAACTATAAATCAACATCTCTAATTTATTTGGGGAAAAAACCTCAAATATCCTCAACAAAATATTAGTAAATTAAATCCAACCATGTATAGGAGATATCCAAGATGGTAGAGTAGATAAACACTGTGCCAGGTTCCACCCATGACCACATTAAAATCACAATTAAATTGTAGAACAATAAACCTGGAGAACCATCTGAAGTCTGGCTGAACAGAAGTTTTATAACTAAGGATATAAAGAAGAAGCCATGTCGAGGTTGGTAGGAGGGGTGGAGATGTGAAATGAGCTGGCCCCAAACCTCTTTGTGGTGGTTGAGAGTCAGGAGGGATATCTCAGTCATGGAGGTCACCCTGGGGGAGATAGGGACCCAAACCCTACACTGGTCTCTCCATCCCAGAGTACTGGTGCTATAAAGATGTGCCCCACAACATCTGGCTGTGAAAAATAGTGGGGATTTTGACCATCTGGGTGGGGCAGAAGGCTGTGGGGAAACCCAGACATCCTCTTAAATGGCCCACACACTGACTGTCTCATTCCCAGGTACTCACCCTGGGCTCCAGTGGAGGGATGGTGACTCAGCAGGTCATTGGAGGCATACAGGAAAGGGCTGGAGAAATTGTCATTTTCCCTGTGCGAGGTCCTCACTAGTACAGCCTGCAGGTAGGCACCATCTTTCTTGAGTTTAGCCCGCCCCCACATGGCCTAATCTGAATCTGATTGGTCTGGTAAACGCTGCTGGAATGCCACTTCACCCAACTCCCCCAATGCCAGAAGCACTTTCTCCAATGCAGCCAGCCTTGCCTACAATGCACTTTTTCCTGGAAAACTATCAGAGTCCACAGGCCCCAGGCAGATGGCAACTGGCCTTGGTGTGCTCTGAGACTTTTGCTGGGTAGCTCCAGGCTCAGCACTGGCACCAACTCAGAGTCTACATTAATGTGGTGAACACAACTCTTCCCACTCTAGTGACTCTGTGAGACCCTTTCTCACCCAGTTTGCTTACTGCACCATGCTCTATCAGTGGCTGAACCTTACAGGAGCCAGCAGGTGGTAGGAGGCCTCAGGCAATCCTGGCTTTTTGCAGAGCTACCCCAGGCCCAGTACTGGTGGCAGCCTTCCTCAGTTCACAGCGTGGCCTCTCCCACATGCCTCCAACTTTAGCACAGGCAGTGAAAAACCATGAATCACTTTGTAGCTCTTACCAGGTAGTCATTGGCTAGACACAGACTCATGCCAACAACCTTCACTCTTCATTGTGTAATCCATGATCTTCACTGACTGTTTGAGGCCTTTGTGTTAAGAACATTGTAATAGCAGACTTGGTTTTAAGCAAACAGAAAAGTATACCTTGTATGGTGGACAGATGCAGGGCTGGTTGGTGGGGATAGAGTATGGACACCAGGTTCTTGGCTCCAGGAAATCTCATTTCATAGATAAGAACCCCTGGACTTCTGGGTATTAGCAGCTCTCTTTTCCATCTTGTTTTGGCTATTTTAATACTGGAAAATAATTGAGAAGAGTGGGAAGGGCCTGCCTTTTTAGGGGGTAGGGAAAGATTTTTATCCTTTTTCTCAAAATTTTTTCACATTTAGAATTGTTTTCAATTCACAGAGAAGTCATTTAAAAAGTACAGAGAGTTCCCATATGCACCACACCCAGTTTCTCCTATTATTAAGATATTTGTCACAATAAGTGAGCCACTATCAACACATTAAAATTAAGTAAAGTTCATGTGACTAATTTATTTCAGTTTTCTTAGTTTTAACCGAATGTCCTTTGCTGCTCCAGGATCCCATCCAGGACCTCATATTCCATTTAATCGTAATGTCTCTTTAGGCTCCTCTTGGCTGTGACAGGTTCTCAGATTTTCTCTGGTTTGGGCCATTTTGAGACATAATGTCCAGACATTTTGTAGAATGTCCCTCAGCTGGGATTTGTCTGATGCTTTTCTCACACTTAGATAGAAGTTGTACGTTTTGGGGAATACAACCACAGAGATAAGCACCGTTCTCACTGCATCACACCAAAAGTAGATACTATCAATATAATGCATCTGTGTTGAGGCTAATTTTCATCAGCTGGCTAAGGTCATGCTCCTCCAGTTCCCCCAGTGTAAGGTGATTCTTTTTTTCCCAAACTGTACATTCTGCAAGAAAGTTGGCTCCTGTATCATTTCGATATGTCCCATCATTGTGTGTGTGTGTGTGTTTTAGCATGCTATTACTTTCTGGCACTAAAAGATTCTCCAGGGTCATCTTTATATTTCCCAGCATCATTAATTTCTTCAAGGAGTTTTGGTTCTTTTTACTGAAGAATGGTGCTAGAAACTACCGTAAGATCTGGGTGCTGGGTGTGCTCTCTGCTGCTGGGTTGTTCCTGCTCCTAGGCCTTCTCAGCTGACAGAGCAAGGAAATACATGCACGTATACTAACTCTTGTGTATATATATACATATCTATATATTGCTCTATATGTATCTATATTAAGCTAAACATGAGTTCATATTCATGTCTCCAATTTTAATGCATTATCATATGAATTGTTCTAGCTTTTCTCCTTGCTCCTCCAAAACCTCTCACTCCAAAAGTTGGACACGTGGCTCACACCATTCACCATCCATCTACTTAATCTTTAAGGAAAAAAATGTAGTCAGCTAAAGTGCAGGGCTTATGTACAGTTCCTCTGCCTTTAATCTTAGAAACTCCACTAATTTTAAAAGTTACATAGACCAGTACCTTTTTCTCACTTCATGAGAGTGAGGTGAAAACTATCATGAGGTGGTTTCATACATTTGTATTACAATTGGATTTTTTTCTCATAGTCTGTTTTCCATCCTGTGCACTGCCTCCTAAAAATTTTTTTTAAAATTTGCAATCATTATGGTTTACTCTTCATGTTGTAAAGTTCTATGATTTTTCATAAATACATAGTGTCATGTATCCACCATTACATTATACAGAATTTACCACCCTGAAAAATTCCGTGCTTCACCTATTTGACCTTCTTTCTCACCTCTGCTGAACTCCTGGCAACCTCCTATCTGTTTAATGTCTATATAGTTTTGCCTTTTCCAGAATGTTATATAAACAGAAACAGAGAATGTAATATTTTCAGATTGACTTCTTTCACTTAGTAAAATGTATTTAAGATTTACTCATGCTTTGCTTGGCTTGATAGCTCATTCCTTTCACAGTGATGAATAATATTCTGTTATATGGGTGTTTATCAATTCATTTACTAAAAGATCTTTCACTTTCTTCAAGTTCCTGGACATTATGAATAAAGCTGTCATACACATGCACATGAAGGCTTTGCATGTACGTAAGGTTTCAAGTCAGTTGGTAAATAGATGAGAGTGTGATTATTGGATCTCATCATAAGATCATGTGTAGCTTTGTAAGAAACTGACTAACGTTTTCCAAAGTGGTTGTGCCATTTTGCATTCCCACAAGCCGCAAAATGAGAGTCCCTGTGGCCCTACATCTCCACCAGCAATTGGTATCATTAATTTTTGGATTTTAGCTATTCTAATAGCTATGCAGTGATATCTCATTGTTTTAATGTGCATTTCCCTAATGACAAATGATTTTGAGCATCTTTATACACTTACTTCCCACCTATATATCTTCTTTATGAGGTGTCTGCTCAGATATTCTATTTATTAATTGGGTTGTTTGTTTTCTTATTGTTTCTTTTTTTTTCCTATGTATCATGTTTTAGATGTTTTATCTAAGAACTCATTACTAAACCCAAGGTCATATTGAGTCTCACCTGTGTTTTCTTCTAAAAGTTTTTATAGCTTTTCATTTATATTTATATCTATAATCCATTTTTAATAAATTTCTGTGTAAGTGTAAGATCTGTGAGTAGTTTCTTTTTTTCTTTTCTTTCTTTCTTTTTTTTTTGTTTTGCATATGGACAGTTATTCATTTTAATGCTATTTGTTGAAAAGACTATCCTCTCTCTACTGAATTGCCTTTGTGACTTTGTAAAAATAAGTCAACTGTATTTCTGTGGGTCTATTTTGGGGCTCTCTATTCTGTTTCATTAACTAATATACTTCTTCTTTCACCAGTACCTCACTGTCTTGAGCACACCATGGGATAGCTATGCAATCTTTGAGAAGCTTCTTTAAGACTATTTGCTACTTTGAGAAATGATGAGTAAGAGACTTACCTTGCTGGACAGTTGTGATGATGAAATGAAAGAACACACATAAAAGTGGTCAGCACACATTAGATGCTGATACACTGTCATTATCAGCCATGCATTCATAACTCATTCCAAAGGGCCAGGACACACACTACTGGGGCCACACAGAGCAGTTATAAAATAAAGGTTATCAGGCCATACATGGACGGTCTCATGCTTTATGGCCAATGTCATAGAGAAGAGGGATCCTGTCCCTGTGCTGTTCTCTATCCGTATTGGGTCATGTGGGCATGGATCAGCTATGGGAGTATGTAAAAGTGTAGATGTGACCTTGTGAAACGGGTTTGGGCCCAGTATCCTAGTTCCCACACGGTAGTAATCAGGGAGCTCAAGAGAAACTGAATTAATAGAAGGTGGTGGAGGGGGATGGGTAATTGGCTCACAGTAAGGTGGAGGCTGGCAAGTCCAAAATCTGATAAGGTGGGCTAGCATGATGGAGACCGAGGGAAAAGTTGATGTTGCAGCTCAAGTCCAAAGCCAGTGCGCTGGAACAATACCTTCTTACCCGAGGAATGTCAGTCTTCTTTTCCAGAAGGCCTTCAACTGATTGGATGAAGCCCACCCACAATATGGAAGGTGATCTGCTTTATTCAAAATCTACTCATTTAAATGTTAATCTCATCTAAAAAACACCCACTGACAACATTTGGCGCGTTGGACCAAATATCTGGGTACCTTAGCCCAGCAAAGTTGACACATAAAGTTAACCACTATGTAACTGCCGAGCCAGGTCTGTGCTAAGCATCCAGAAGAAAAGGGGAGTGAGATGCCAGACCTCCTGATGTCTATCTCCTTAGGGTGGTTAATTTATTCCTCATAATGCACAAGATTAAGCTTAAAATCAAAGTTGTGAAACAAGAATTTGAATTATTATTACAGATTTTGCCCTTGGGCTCCAAAGAAAGCCACTTGGGACTGAATGGACAGGGTGCCAGGTCCCTAAGGACCATGTCACAGGACAGGAAGAATCTGGGTCTCCAAATGCCTGCCCAGAGCAGAGCGCTCTGACCACAGTATGTGACAGGTCTGAGCAAGTAAGCTTCCACTGCACTGCATTACACCTTTCAGATTTTGGTGTTGTATCCACTTTAATAACACAAACAGGTTGTAGGCAGACAGTAAGAAAGTGTTGGGTGCATAGAAGATGGAAGGTACAAAAACTAACACATAATTAACATTTGCCTTTGACCCATGCTGTATTTAGAAGTGTGTTGTTTCATTTCCAAGTGTTTAGATGTTTTCCTGTTATCTTTCTGTTATTAATTTCTAGTTTAAATCCAATATGGTCAGATAACATAGTCTGTATGATGACGATTCTTAGAAATGTGTTAAAGTTTAGTTTATGGCCCAGGATATCTTATTATTTCATGAGCACTTGAAGAGAATCTGTATTCTGCTGTTATTAGAAGAAATATTCGGTAAATGTCAATTCAATGCTATTGGTTGATGTTGTTGCCAAAATCTCCTATGTACTTACTGATTCTCTGTCTAGATATTCTACTAATTGTTGAGAGAAGACTGTTGAAGTATCCAGAATTTGTCTATTTCTCTTCTCAGTTCTATAATTTTTGCATCATATATTTTCAGTTCTGTTGTTGATACATACACATTTAGAATTACTATATCTCCTTTTTTTTTTTTTTAGATTCTCATGCCCTCCTCCTTGCTGCTGTCTGCCTATTCTTGTCAGTGACTTCATACTCCATCACTGCCAGTCTGGTCAGAAAAGCACACTATTAATCCTCATTCAGGACGGTGACTAGAATGGCTTGCCAGGAATAGCTAAGGCCAGCCTAGGGAGGCCAGCAACTTGAACACTCTCTTCCTTCACTGGCCTCTAAGTTCCATGGTGTCATTAGCATTCTGTCCCCTGCCCCATTGTTACTGGATTGTGGTCAGATCCTTAACTGTTGATTCCCAGAGACCCTTCAAGTTTTAAAACACTATGGAAAGAAACTTGTCCAGTGCTGAGAAAAGATTGTATTTGTTGGTGGGAGCTCCCAGCACAGCCAAAATTAACTTCTTCCAATCTGATAATTGAATGATTTTGAATGATGTTCTTGCTACAATTTGATACAAAAAGTACCTCCTCAGAAAATAATTTGGAAGAGAAAATTAGGGGCAACATTTGTAGCACTTTCCTGGCAATATCAAGATCATGTAATGGTATGGATGTATCTCATTTGGCTTAGCTGTGTCCCTACAAGGTTTCACATTAATGGAAAACAAAAAACTAAATCACTATCAGTTCACAGGGAAAAATTGGGAGGTAAAGAAAGCCTGGAGTGCCCTACTTTAAAAAGTGCATTATCTGTTTTTTTCATATGCATTCCTCCACCCTCCTCCCCTTTGGCAATCATCAGCTTGTTCTGTTTATCTATGGGACTGTTTCTGTTTAGTTCTGTCCCTGGATTTTTTGTTTTGTTTTGTTTTTTAGATTTCACATATAAGTGAGATCATATGGTATTTGTCTTTTTCTGTCTGACTTATCTGACTTAGCGTAATATCCTCTAGGTCCATCCATGTTGTCACAAATGGTAAGATTTCATTCCCTTTTATTGCTGAGTTATATTCCACTGTATATACACCACATCTACTTTATTCATTCATCTATCTATGAACACGTAGGTTGCTTCAATATCTTGCCTATTGTAAACAATGTTGCAATAAACACAGGGGTGCATATATCTTTTGAAATTAGTATTTTTGTTTTCTTTGGTTAAGTACCAAGAAGCGGTATTGCTGGGTCATATGGCAGCTTTATTTTGAATTTTTTGAGGAATCTCCATACTGTTTTCCATAGTGGCTGCACCAATCTACAATCCCACCAACAGCACATAGGAGTTCCCTTTCTCCACACTCTCACCAGCGTTTGCTATTTGTTGTTTTTTTTGCGTGTCATCCTTGCACAGGGGCCATGCTAATCTTCTCTGTAGCGTTCCAATTTTAGTGTGTGTGCTGCCGATGCGAGCACTATTTGTTGGTTTTTTGATGACAGCCATTCTGACACGTGTGATGTGGTGTCTCATTGTGGTTTTGATTTCCCTGATGATTAGTGAAGTTGGTCATCTTTTTGTGTGTGTGATTTTTAACAGCTTTATTGAGATATCATTCACACCATACATTCATCCATTTAAAGTATATAATTCAACAGTTTTTAGTATTTCAGAGTTGAGCAACAATGATTACAATCTAATAAGGAACATTTTCATCAACCCAAAAAGAAAGCCCTAGTGGATGGGGGGAGGGGAGTTCACACAGTGTGCGGGATATAAATGATAAATGTCTAAGTATTGCTTTGTCTTGTGCACCTGAAACTAATACAATTTAAAAAAAAACACATTATGTTAAGTGAGAGAAACCAGACACGAAAGATCACATATATGCGTTCATTTATGTGAAATGTTCAGAAAAGGCCAATTCATAGAGATAGAAAGTAGATTAGCAGTTGCCAGGGGCTGAGGGAAAGGGAAAGTTCATCTTATCATCTGTCTTTTGGACATCCATATGTCTTTTTTGGTGAAATCTCTATTCATGTTTTCTGTCCATTTTTAATTGGATTATTTGTTTCCTGGTGACCAGCTATATGAGTTTCTTATATATTTTGGATATTCACCCCTTATTAAATGTAAAATTTACAAATATCTTCTCCCATTCAGTAGGTTGTCTTTTCATTTTGTTGATGGTTTCCTTCACTGTGCAGAAATTTTTAATTTGATGTAGTCCTATTTTTTTATTTTTGCTTTTGTTGCCCTTGCCCAAGGAGATATAGCCAAAAAGATACTCTAAGAGTGATGGCAAAGAGTTTATTGCCTATGTTTTCTTTTAAAAGTTTCAGGTTTTACATTTAAGTCTTTAATCCATTTTGAGTTTACTTATGTATGTGGTATAAGAGAGTAGTACAGTTTCATTTTACTACATGCATCCGTCCAGTTTTTCCAACATCACTTATTAAGGAGAATGTCTTTACCTAATTGCATCTCCTTACCTCCTTTGTTGTAGATTAACTGACTATACGAACAAAGATTTAGTTCTGGGCTCTGTATTCTATTCCATTGATCTACATATCTGTTTTTATTCCACTACCATATTGTTGTCATTACTGTAGCTTTGTAGTATTGTTTGGGTGCATTATATCTCCCACTTCGTTCTTTCTTAAGGTTTCTTTGGTTCTTGGGGGGTTTTGTGCTTTCATATAAATTTTAGGATTTGTTCTAGTTCTAAGAAGAATGCCATTGGTATTTTCATAGAGACTGCATTGAATCTGCATATTTCTTTAAGTGGTAAAAACATTTTAACAATATTAATCCTTCCAATCCATGAACATGATATGTCTTTCTATGTATTTTATCGTCTTCAGTGTCTTATAGTTTTCAGAGTACGGCCTTTTCACTCTTTGGTTACATTTATTCCTAGATATTTTATGCCTTTCTGATGCAATTGTAAATGGGATTGTTTTTATAACGTCTTCTCCTGGTCATTCACTTTTGGTGTATAGAAACACAATAGATTTCTGTATATTGATTTTGCATCCTGCACCTTTACTGAATTCATTTATTAGTTCTAATAGTTTTGTGGTGGCATTTTCAGGGTTTTCTATGCATAGTATCATGTCATCTGTGACAATTTTACTTCTTCCTTACCAATTTGGATGCCTTTTATTTCTTTTCTTTGTCTGATTGTGGTGGCTAAGACTTCCAATACTATGTTGCATAGAAGTGGTGATAGTGGGCATGCTTGTCTTGTTCCTGATCTTGGAGGAAAAGCATTTAGTTTCCCACAATTGACTATAAGATTAGCTGTAGGTTTTTTATATATAGCCTTAATTAATGTTGAAGTATGTTCCTTCTATACCCACTTTAGTGAAAGTTTTTATCATAAAAAGATGTTAATTTTGTTGAATGCTTTTTCTGCATGTTTTGAGACGATCATATAATGTTTATCCTTCATTTTGTTGATGTCATGTAGCATATTAATTGATATACAAATTTTGAACCGTATTTGCATCCCGGAGATAAATTCCACTTGGTCATGGTGTATAATCTTTTCAATGTATTATTGAATCCAGTTTGCTAATATGCTATATCATCTTGGTGCATTGACCTTTTTATCATTACATAATGTCCTTCTCTATAGCTGATAATTTTATTTGCTCTGAATTTGACTTAATCTAATATTAATATAGTCATTCATACTTCCTTTTAATTAATGTTTGCATGATATATATTTTTTCGTTTTTTATTTTCAGTCTACCAATATCAATATATTTAAAGTGAATTTCTGGTAGCATGTATTTGGGCCATTTTTAAATCTACTCTGCCAATATCTGTCTCTTAATTGATATATTTGATCATCTATATTTAATGTAGTTGTTATATGTTAGGGCTTAAGTCTAGCATTTTAATTTTTATTTTCTGTTTCTTTTCTTTTTACTTTATTACTCTGTTTCTTTTGATTTGCCTTCTTGTGGACTACTGTGCCTTCTTTAAAATTTCATCTTGATGTATCTGTGTAGTATTTTGAGTGTGTATGTTTGGATAAATATTTAATTGGTTGCCCTGATGTTAACTTATACATACATAACTTGTCACAGTTTACTAGTATCAATAGTTTACCAATTCCAAATTGATGTAGACATTTTACTCCATTTAAATCCTTTTACTTTAACCCATTTGTAATATAATTGTCCTAAATACTTCCTCTACATAGTTTGAGGATTTTATCAGAGAGTATTTTAATTTTGCTTCAATCATTAAACATAATTTAGAAACGGAAAAGTGATTTTGAAAAAAGTCCATTGTATTGACCTATATTTTTACTCCTGGTTATTCTTTCTTTATGATATTCTAGATTCTTGTTTATATTATTTTATTCTGTTTAAATGACTCCTTTTAGCCATCCTTTTAGGGTAGGTTTGCTGGTGACAAATTTTTTGTTTTCCTTTTCCTTTATCTGAGAATGTTTTGATTTCCCCTTCATTCCTGAAGGTCGTTTTCACTGGATATAGAATTTTGGATTGACAGTTCTTTTCTGTTTCAGCACTTTAAAGATGTTGTGCCACTTCCTTCTGATCTTCATGGCTTCTGATGAGAAATCTACCATCATTCTAAAGGCTTTTCCCCTAAAAATAAGGTGTCACTTCTCTCTTGCTGCTTTAAAGATTATTTCTTTGTTTTTAATTTTCAAAAGTTTGATTATAACATATTATTGGGGTTCATCCTTGTATTAGTCATGGTTCTACAGGGAAATAGAATGAAAAGTATATATAAATATAGATGCATACAAAGATATGTATTATGAGATATTGGCTCATGTAATTTTGGATGCTAAGAAGTCCCCACATCGGTCACCTGCAAGCTAGAGGCCCAGAAAAAAATGGTTATATAGTTCCAGTACAGACCCAAAGGCCTGAGAAACATAGGAACCATGGTATAAATCCCAATTTGAGTCTGAAAGCCCAAAAACCAGGAGTGATGATGCTACTTTCTTCTAGAAACACTCTCAAAGACACACCCAGAAATAATATATTACCAACTCTCTGCGGCATCCCAGCCCAAGCTGACACATAAAATTTTAACCATCATAATCCTGGTTGAGGTTTGCTCAACTTGAATCTCTAGGTTTATGTCTTTTGCTGAATTTGGAGACTGTTCAGCTATTATTTCTTCAAATACTTTTTCAGCCCTGTTGTCTTTCTTCTTTCTTCTTGAAACTCTGATGACATAAATGTTTGATCATTTGCTGAAGTCCGACATGTCCTTTATGGTCTGTTAATTTTTTTTCAGTCTACTTTTTTTCTCTGTTGTTCAGGTTGGGCAATTTCTATTATTCTATCTTTAGTTACTGATTGTTTCCTTTGTAGATTCTATTCTGCTGTTTAGCCCATCTACAGTTATTCTATTTTTCTTTTTTTGATCAAATTTATATGTCATTGTCTTTATTTTTTTTTTAATTTTATTTTATTAAATTTATTTGTTTACTGTGGCCAAGACATGGAAAGTTATTCTATTTTTCAGTTGCAAATGTCTGTTTCATTCTTCATTTCTACTATTTTTTTTCTGAGACATTCTATTTTTATTAGTTTCAAGCATGTTTGCGGTTGCTTGTCAAAGGATTTTATAATAGCTGCTTAGAAAATTATTGTCCAATAGTTCCAACACCTGTGTCATCTCAGTGTTTGTACCCTTGAATTGTCTTTTCTCATTCAAACTGAGACGTTTCTAATTCTTGGTATGAAAAGTATTTTTCAATTGTATCTTGGACATTGCGTATTTTTCTATGAGACTCTGGAAGTTATTAATTGCTCTGTTTTAACAGGTCTCCTCTGACATTGTGCCTGTGGTGGAATGGGAATCTCTCAGTGTGTGGAGGTGAAAGTACAGGTCCCTACTGTCTGTACTGATATCACAGGAATGGGCAACCAAAAGGAAGGTGTCTTGTGGCTGCTGTGTGCAGATAGAGGCTCTCCACATGGTCTCTGCTGGGAGTGTGGGGAGAATGAAGTTTTTTCTGTGCCATTTCGCTAGGATGGTGGGTTATTGGATAAAACTTTTTTGTCTTGGTAGGAGTGCTCTGTTCTGGTCCTTTACCTAAAGACACTAGGGTTTATAGGTTTTTCTTTTTCTTTCTTTTTTTTTTTTTTTTTTGGTGTCTGTGTCCCTTGGCATTTATGGTCACTGGCTTCTCCAGCACCCAGTCATCAATCTGGGATATATGAAGAAAAAAAACAAAACAAAACTCACCACAATTTTGTTCCTCAAGGACTCTTACCAGTTTTCCTTGTTCTATCCATCTTTACAGCCTTCTTGATGAGACAAGTAAAGAGTTCACAGGATTGGGCTTGTGAGCTGGCAGGAGTGAGCTTAAACATTAACAGCTTGACTCTGACTCCCCTGGCCAACACTGTACCTGCAGGCTGAAAAGCACCTTACATTCATCATAGGTGGAAACAAAATAGTTCCCAATCACAACAGTAATCCCCGACTAACAATCACCCATCATAGATGGGAACAGAACAGTTCCCAATCACAACAGCAACCGCCTACAAGCTGACATCCATCATAGATGGGAACAGGACAGTTCCCAGGAAAAGGCAATTGTAATGGCAACTGCCTCCCCAAGCTGACAAGCACCCTACATCCTGCTTAGAAAAATATAAAATCCCATCACTCCTTCTAGTTGGGGCAGCTGTCCTTATCGGGCTCTGTCCTGAAAAAACTTCCCTTTGCCACAACTGTCTCTTTTTGACTTTCAATACATCTTTGCTTATTCTTGTAGAGTCTCATAAATTATTTTTACATTCTGTGAATGACCATGGGTTAATTCTACACCAAGATACTCCTTATGTTTGTTTTACATGTAATGTTCAGGATTTTTAGCTGTACTTAGCAAGAGAGTTGGGGAGAAGTGTATCTATTATCCAGAACCAGAAATGCCACAGCCTTTGTTTCAAAAGGTGACCCATGTGGGTGACACATCCCAAAGCCCTGCCTGAGCTTCCTCCATAAGTTCCCCACTAGTCCAACCCCTGGCTGCCTCCTTGTAAGTCATTCCCATGGACCGAATCCTTAAGGACATGATTGTGTCTTCTTCTCCATCTTAGATTCCTCAGGGCTTGGGAACATGTTAACAGAACCAGTAGCAGCACCTTTGCCCACAAGACTTGTTTATAAAAATCCTGTCCTAACCTCTTACTGACTAGGGGGTGTGAGGCATAATATGTTTCCTGGCTCCAGCCCTTCTTCAGGCTCCCTCTGGAGATGCACATGACCAAGAGCAGCATCTCGGTCCCTAGAGTGGCTGAGACCACCTGGAGAACTCACTTTTTCATGTGAGGTCCTGAGCCCACCTCTAGACGTTCTCATTCTGTAACTCTGCCTTTTAACCAGCACCCCAGGAAACTTTTGAGAAACCCAGATCCAAGAGGTCACTGAGTGTAAAGGATATTAGAGTATTTCACAGACGAGAAATGGACTCACTGAGTGCTAGTGGGCACCCCCAGAGCCCAGTGCAGCCCCTGAACACAGTGAAGGTACCCAGGAAATAGTCGTTGAATGAATTTACAAGCCACGTCATTCTTCTATCATTTCACGAGCCCAACAACCTTGTACTGGCACAGTAAGTCATGCCCACAAAAGACAGAGGGCAAAGAAGTTAAGTAATTTGTCCAAAGTCACTCAGATTGGAACCTAATGAACCATCTAATACTGCTTCCTAATCCCATACCTGAGCAGAATTTACCACCCTTCTCTTCCAAAAGTGATTTGGGATCATTGTAACAAAGAGATACAGACACCCTGAGTAAACGGAAGCGTACAAGAGAATAAGTGTGAAATGACTATGTTAACTTGGAAAGACATATAAACCTAGGACACATTTTAAATCTAGGGTGATATTTTGTAAATATCTTCATTGTTATTTTAATTATAACTATGATTACTGTTAATAGTAATACACTTGTGCATATGTGAGATTCATACCAACAGCTCTGTGACATTTGTAATCCTCTATTTTGGCACCCAGTCATTATGTCCATCAACTTGTTGTTGTTTTCTATTTTCCTTCTTCCCCTCACCCTTCTCTCTCTCTCTGGATTAAATTCTAAAGTTTAATTTCTAAAAATTAGCATGTTGCTTAATACCTGGCCCAAGTCATGACCATTCCAAATGAAGAATCTCTAAAATATGTAAGTTTATGACTGTAAAATCTTCCTCATTAAACATTAAATTAAATAAAATGTACACTCTAAAATGGTACATTTAGATTTTTAAAATATCTCACTGAAAGAGTCCTTTATTATTATTTACCATTTTTTTATTATTAAAATTTATTGGGGTGACAATGGTGAACAAAATTACATAGGTTTCAAGTGTACAATTCTGTATTACATCATCTATATATCACATTGTGTGCTCACCACCCAGAGACAGTTCTACTTCCAGCACCATATAGTTGACCTCTTGACCTCCTTTACCCTTTTCTACCACCCCCTTACTCTCTGATAACCAGTAAACTGTTGTCTGTGTCTATAAGTTTTTGTTTCTTTATTTTTTTTCTTGTTTCCTTGTTGCTTTCAGTTTTATATTCCACATATGAGTGAAGTCATATGGTTCTCGATTTTTTTCTGTCTGACTTATTTCACTTACCATGATAATCTCAAGATCCATTCATATTGTTGCAAATGGCAGTATTTCATCTCATGGGAGAGTAACATTCCATTGTGTGTATATAAATACATACACACACACACACACACACACACACACACACACACACACACACCACATTCTTTGTCCAATGATCTATCAAAGGATGTTTTGGTTGTAACATTTAGATTTTTAAATTATGAATTTACACACACACACACGCACACACACACACACACACGCGCGCACACACAGATGTAAAAGCCAGGGAAAGTAGAATTGAAATTCAGCTATGTTGATAGAGCATAACTAACTACACAATTATGTTGATTTTGAGTTTTCTTTTCTTTTTTTAATTATTATTATTATTTTTTAAATTAAAGTTTATTGGGGTGACAATTGTTAGTAAAGTTACATAGATTTCAGGTCACCTGAGTTTTCTAGTGGCCAAAGGGTAAAGGAAAACAAGTGTTAGTTACAGAGAAGGAAACTGTTCCTCAGAATAAACAAGCAATTCTTAATGCTCAACTTGGGGAAAGGGTGCATGGATGGATGGATGAATGGCGTTGTTTGGGGATTAATTAATTTACGGAGTGTTTTTCTCCGCAAACACCCTTCAGGCACAAGGCAGGCGGCCCTGAGCCTCGCCCGTTGTTCTCATCCCCAGCAATCATGGCCGCATGCTTCCCATGCCCACAGTCACCTTCAGAGTGAGTCCTGGACTCCTTCATCTGCTTCTCCAGTCCTCATGCTGGGGCCTCCACCTGCCTGCTTGGCTGCTCCATCTGGGCGTCCTGCAGTGATCCCAATCGGCAGACCTGCCCAGAAACCTGGAGTTTCCCTGTCTCTTCTACATCTCCCATATCAGCATCTCCTGCTGCCCACCAGTCCCAGTGTGGTCATCTCTCCCAGGATGCTTTACCAGACCCTGGAATCCATTCTTAACACTGCAGCCCGGGTGACCCACAAAACTGAACATCTACCCTTGTTCATCCCCTGCTCAGAGCAGATCAGTCACACCACAGGGTCCTCAGAGAAAGCCCAGCCCCTTGACGTGGCAACAGAAACCCCGCAGGCTATGGGCAGCACAAAGCATGCACAACGTCTTCTCCCTGGAGCTGACTGCCCAGGTGGAAATCCTCTGTGTCCTTAGCCAAGTTCCTTGGCCTCACTGCCCCTTAAACCCCTCAACTCTAAACTGGGGTTATCAGGAGTATCCCCCTTATGGGGGTTTATGAGGATTAAATGAGATAATAGATAGACAGGTACATATACACATCCCAGCACCTGGCACATAGTAAGTGCTCATTATTTGCAGCTGTAAACAAGCTGCTGCATAACCTGGCCCCGTTGCCTCACTGGTGCACAGTCTACACTCTAACCATGCTGAGCCTCCTCTGCCACCTCGAACTTGCCGGGATAGCTCTGACCATTGGGTGGTTGTACTTCTCCACCTCCACCTCTCCCCATGCTCAGCCAACAACATTCCTCCTGTAGGTGTCATTTCAGTATTCCTGTCCAGAAGAGCTTCTGTGCTCACTCGGGCTCCCCTGACGCTCTTTCCCAGCCCCATCTCAGCACAGTCACATTGAGTCTCTATGTCTGTTTATGTGTCTGTGTCCCTACTGGTTGGGGAGCTCTTTGAGGGCAGGGCCTGTGGCTGATTCACCTTGACCCCAGCTCTTGGCACTGGGAGGAGTTGTGCTCAGGGAACTGCTGCTGAACAAGTGAGTGGACGAATGCATGCGTGTCCCACTAGCCCAGAGAGCCCTCCGGCAAAGTTGGCCCACCCTTCCAGGGAAATTGTCCTGCCTCCAGGTTCTCCTCGCCCCCAGGACACAGGGACCTCTTTTCCTTCAGTGGAGCTGATTTGGGAATTTTCTGTTGCTGGCAGACAAAGGCACCTGAAGTACAGAGCACAGGCAGTATCCCACAGCCCAGGTGTGGCCAGGGCTGCATGTTCCATGCCTTGGGCTCTCCCTGCAACAGCCTGTGCTGACCTGGTAAACACATAGGGAGGCCTCTTCTGGCCACAGCCTGCTATTGGAGAGAGAGAGACTGTCAACCATGGTCCCTGCCCTCAAGAAGTTACACCCAGCCTGCGAGGTGAGATAGGGAGCAGCAGGAAAGGATAGAGACCTTAGGGCATGGGAAGAGCTGGGAGAAGGAAAGGTTCATTTCCAGTAAGAGTGAGCAGGAAGCTCCTGTGACGTAGGTGGCGTTCAAGCTGAGCTCTGAAGGGTGAGGAGGGATTCATGAGTGGACTTGAAAGGCAAGACAGTTCAGGGAGGAGCCAGGACTGCCAGCGTGAGCTGCTCCCGGAGTAGCTCGGCATCGGGCTTCTGGGAGCAGCACACAGCAGACGCTGGTTCCAGCACGGTCACTTCCTGACGGTGTAGACTTGAGTCTCATCTAGACTGTTGGAGTCCCAGAGAGGTCTTTTTTCTCAAATAGGAATAATTTTAATAAAAATATCTCCCACACTATATTTTGGGAAGAACCCCATGAGATTCTGAATGTAGAGGTATTCAATGCAGTGTCTGAAAGGCTTCAGACGAGATGCCTAAGCAAGGTTTTAAAGAATGAACAGCAGTTTTCCAGATGGAAAAATGACAGGAAGACATTCCAAGACATGGTGGAAAGCGAGAGCAAAGCACAGAGGCACGAAGCAGCGCTGGGTGTGGGCTTGCCGACCTGGCATAGGAAGTTCACCACCAGGAAGAAGCCCACCGAGACATATGCTTTTATCAATAGGGATCTGGGGCTGCGTGGGCTCAGAAGTGTTTTGGTGAAGACAATGATGGTGAGGATGATGATGATGATGATGATGATGATGATGATCATGACTGAAAAAGAGGAAAAGGAGGCTGGAAGCCCAAGAAGCAGACGGAGCAGGAGAAGCAATGGAAAGAGAAGTAGAGGGAAATGTAATAGCTGTTGCTGCCGCCAGGCATGCTCGCACCTCAGAACCTTTGCACAGGCTGTTCCCTCGGCCAGAAGTGCTCCTGCCCCAGGTGACAATGTGGATTTCTCTCACAGTACCCAGGTCTCTATTTAATGCCTTTTGATCAGAGGGACCTTTCTTGCCCAACTAACCCAAAACAGCTTCATCCTCAGGACTGTATGTTCCCTCTCTATTTTTCTTACAGCACCAATGCCCACCTGACATACTTCACATTTCTTCATTTATTTCTTTGTGTTACTCTCATCCCACCAGCAGCTGCACTGTTTTATTCACAGCCCCATCCCAAGGGTCTTAATCAGTGTCTACCACAGGCAAGGATTTTAATAATTGTCTCTCCATAAATGGACGGAAGACGGAGGAAGAGAAAAAGGAGAAGGAGGAAGGTCATCATTGTCATTCAGAAGCCCACGTTGTGAAGACGTGATAGCCATCCAATCCAGACATCAGTGATACAAACAAACACCACCAGTTTCTGAAGGTGCTAAGTCTTCGGGAGGTGGTTCTAGTTCTGACAGAACACCTGAACTTCCAGGATGCTTGTATAAAATACCTGCATAAAATGCCAGGGCCCCACCCAGACCAGCTGCATCTGCAGCCCTGAGGGTGGGGCCTACACATCCATTTGCCAAGCTCCCCAGGATCTTCATGGGCAGCTGAGATTCATAACCCATAACCATACCTGGAAGGGAGGGGCCAGGTAGAGAGAAAGAAGGGCAAACCTCAGGAATCAAGAGAGGTGTCTGGGTGTCCAGCTCGCAGGGCTGTCCCAGGTAACTGTGAAGTGTCCTCTGGCATCCCAGCCCTTTAAACACCCTTTCTATCCAATACATGCTGGCCACCTCCTCCGCCCAGACATTTTTTTTTTTTTTCATTAGGGAGGTAAGTAACCTATCCAGAGACTGGAGAAATTGGGGCAACTCTCCCCATTGTCTGCACCCCCAAGACCACCATCTGTGAGATGGTTAATTTTATATGACAACTTGGGCTAGGCTGCTGGTAAGACATCTCTGTGTGTATCTGTGAAGATGTTTCCAGAAGACATTAGGATTTGAACTGGAGAACTGAGTTGTCAGATGGCCCTCCCCAATGTGGGTGGGCATCATCCAATCCATGGGGATTTGAATAGAAGGAAAAGGTGGAAGAAGGCAGAATTTGCTCTTTCATTTTCTCCTGCCCTCGGACATCAGCACTTCCGATTCTTGGGCTTTTGGACTCAGATCGGGACTTATACCATCAGCCGTCCTGTTCTCACTCCTTCAGATTCAGATTGAATTACACCACCGGTTTTCTGGTGGGTCTCCAGCTTACATACAGCAGATTGTGAGATTTCCTGGCTGCCATAACCTCATGAGCCAATTCCTAGAATAGATCTCTACACATATCTTCTTGGAGAAGATACACACTCTCTCTGGAGAACCCTGATTAGTATAATCTGCACAGTCCTGGAAGGAGAAGGAAGCACTGGTCCCAATGGGCATTTCCCTGAGCCCCTCAGGCAAGGCAGGCCTGGGTTAAGCTTGTGGGCACACCACCAGAGTTCAGAGCAGAAGCACCCTTTCCTCTGCCTGCCGGCACCTTCCCAGCTACTCTGCCCTGTGTAAAGGAGAAACAGAAGCTGTTTAACTTGTTCTTGTCTGTCTCTAAAGTAGAAACATTCAACCCACAGAAATGAGCCTGACTCTGCCTGGGTTGGGCACAGACAGAGGTCCAGGGAATGGCTGGGGAAAAAGAGAACATTGTGGGTCCCAGCAGTCCAGGAGGGCTTCCCGGAAGAGGGGGTGCTTATGCTGTGATAAGGAGGGATGGGGAGGGTACTTTAGGGGTAACTCCTTGCCTGCACTGCATCCTTTAATTGAAGCCCAACTTGTGTACTCAGGCAAGTTGTCCTTCCATTTCTCTCATGTGGGTGGGGAAATAGGAGGGGCCCTCTCCTGTGGGCAAGCAGCCCCCTTTCTCCCTGCCCACCTTCAGTGTGCACCCCTCTGTCTGAGGCTGGGAGGCTGCTCCGTTCCCTCACGGCCACTGCCTACAGCACTTCTTCATTCATCCCCAGTCCCTCCTCTCCCCGATTTGCCCTTTAAACTGCTAGCTCTTCAAAAGTGTCATGTTCTTTCCTGCTTCAGTATCTTTGAACACGTTGTTCCCTGTGCCTGGACTTCTCTTTTCACTTCCTTTTCTAGGTAGTGAGGACACATTCTCCAGATTTTTGGAGAAGGCTTCCAGGTGCCCCGATGCGTCAGCACTCCCTCTGCAAAGCCCGTGACGTGTGCATCTCCCTTCCGTGGGCCCTCAGCAGTCAGCTTGGTACTGTTTCCCAGGTACTGGGCACTCTCTGGACATGGAAACTGGGCTCCGGGTTCCCTGCTGTGTCCCACAGTCCCCAACATGCAGCAGGTGCTCAATAAATTACTATTGAATAAATCAACTACTGGTGGGTCTAAAAGGGCTGGAGCCTGGGAGAAAGATGAGCACTGAGAAGGCTACAGGCTGAGGGGCCAATAAAGACTTTGAGGCCAGGAGAACAGCAGGTCCAAAGGCCCTGCAGGGGGGCAGTTTTGCTGAAAAACAGCAGATGAGTGCAGGGTGGTGTGGACAAAGTAGGCAGGATCAGGCCACATGGGTCTTGGGGACCTGGCCAGCTGGCTCTTCATTCTGAAAACCGTGGAGCTAAGCCTAAAGTGTATCAAGCCAATGCAGTGACCTAGGCAATTTTGAGTTTTGCAGCCTTTCTCTGCCCTCAGTGTGGGAAATACTGGAGGAGGGAGCATGGATGTATGGACTCCCAGACATCGCTACTGTAGGCCAAGGAAGAGTACACAGACCCTTGGCAGGCCGTGATGGAGACGCACCTCTGTGGTCTGCTCTGTTCAAGAGTTTTCCATGTTTCAGGCCATTTAGCCCCCAATTAACCCGAGATGAAAACACTGAGGCATGGGCGTTTTAGAACCTGTCCAGAAAACAAGGCTGGCTTGTGGTAGGGCCTGGATTCCCCTGCATCTCAGGGTGGCTGTGCCACTGTGCAGCCTATCACTGGGCCCTCAGCATCAGAGAGGCAGGAAAATGCCAGACCCAGAAGCTTGCAGAAGGAAACAGATTAGATAGGGCAGAAGGAGAGGGAGATGGAGGATTTTAGAAGAAAATCTGAAGCAAGTGAGGAAAAATGGTAAGATTTGCTGAAATCAGATGACACATTCAGTGTGTGTTTGTGTGTGTGTGTCTGTGTGTGTGTGTCTACACACATACCACCACCACCACACACCATATTGTTGTTGCCTGCCAGATTTCATGACTTGGAGGCCATCACGTGTCTTGTCAATAGCTCTTTCTGTGTCTTCTGGGGACCAGACCTCAGATGAAAACAGGTTGAGGAATGCGTGAAATTTGAGAACACAGAGACAGAAATTCTAGACTATTCTTTTGAGAAATTCAACCATAAAGGGGAGGGGAGAGAAAGGTCAGTCGCTAGTGATGTGTGTAAATAGAGATTTCCTTTGAACTTTAAGAAATGAGACATTACAGACATACCTGAAGTCTCCTGTAGGTTCTCCTCAATCTCACTCCCTTTCTCCCTCCCCAACAGTAATCGCTTTCAGGAACTTGCTGCTTGTCATCATCATGTTTTCATGTCTTTGCTAGATATTTATTCAATCAGAAAATTTTAATGTATCATTTTGCTGGGTTTTCATCTGTATAACTGGTCTCATACTGCCTATGTCTTTCTGGAACATCTCCTTTTCCCCACATGATGATTATAAGATTTAGCAAGGTTGTTAAGTGTGAATCTATTTTAACTTCTCTACAGCATTCTACTATGTGTGCTTCTCCATTTATCTGCCTGTTTATTGTTGATGTGTGAGGCTTCTCTCTCGCAAAGATGCTGCAGAGAATAGCTCTGTGCTGTGCTGCCTGCCTGGTGCCCGTGACTGCTGTTTCTCCAGAGCAGAGACCTGTTGTGGGATGCCTGGGCTACAAGCATCTTCCTCCTTATGGGCATTGCCAGAGAGCATGCCAGCTTTCACTCTGCCAGCAGTGTGAAGTCCCCCATTCCCTCCTGCCCTCGGTATTGCCAGACTACCAGAAGGCAAGATTTGAGACTGCTGAATCTCCAACTGAAAGGAGCAGGAAGCATGTGTTTGAGTGGGAGATGGGAAGACCAAAGCTGGTCCCAGGGAGACATACATCCCTGGAGAATGGTCTACAGGTTGATGCAAGTATCCCATAGGATGCTCCCCTTCCTGCCTGGCGCAATGATCTGATACCAGACTTGCCGACTGTACATGACCGAATTCCTAGCCCCTCCACGCTGACCCCCTCCTGCTCCCTCTGCACTGGGTCCACCCCCTATCAAGGCACTGGCCATACTGCATAATTGCAGGGTGTCTATTTGCCTATTTCCCCACAGGACCCAAAGCTTCCTGAGACAGGGACTGTGTTACTCATCTCAACCCTCAGAACTTTGCAAGGGCCTGACACATAGTTGGTACTCAATAATTTTTTAATTGCTTTAAATTGTACTATTGTAGCTTCTACCTGTCACATCTCCTAAGTAAGCTGAAAAGAGGGTATTCTAGTTTCAGATACATGTACACTTTAAGGGGAAGGAGCACGGGGAAGCCAGGAAGAAGGGACCAAACAGAGTGACATTGAATGGCAGGCCAAGAAATTTCACTTTGGGTCTTCTCCTTCCCCTAGCCTTCCCCTGCTCTACCTTCTCTGGGCCTCAGCAAACTCAGAACCACTTCCTGTCCCATTTATCTCCTTACCAACTTGTAAAATAAATTTATATGCAGTAGCCTTTTTTTTGTAAGAAACTGATCTTAGTTCTCTATCCCTATTCAGAAAATTCCAACTTTAATGCATACTGCTTCCAATTTTATTCTATCATTCTGAGATACAAGGAATGGTCCTAAGACCAGGAAAGGGAGAAAGAGAACCCAAGACAGGGATAAATGAAACAGGTTCAAATGTCTAAACTACAACAGTAGGTACTGGGAAAGTAACATTAGCAGCAAGAAGTTCAAGAAAGTCTTGGGAAGATGACATAAAATTGATGACTGAAATGAGGAAAGAAGAATTCCCCAGTTCTTATTTCACTTCTGCCATGCCAGGAAAATGATGTCAGGAGTGAAGGGGTAGAAGGAAAGCCTAAATGAGTCAGGAGAACTACTCAGAGTCACCCTTTTTAATGGATCACTCATAAATATGGCCAGGGGAGGTTTCTGGCAAGTGTCTCCAGGCCCCAGCCTTTACCTTGTTCTCTTAGCCACTGAGTCATTGAAGACTTGTATGAAGTCACCCGAAACTGCTTTCAAGAAATATATAAGGGATGAGCTGGAGCTGGTGTTGGGGGTATGTAAAGATTAAAGGAAGAGGGTGGCAGCTACACATAAGAGAGAGGAGTCACAGGACTAGAACTTGGAACACTGGAAGATGGATGAATTGGAATGGACTGAAAGTCAGCTGGACTGATCAAGAGAGCCATGAAGAGATCTCAGAGAAAGTCTAAGTGACAAATCCCCTTTGACAAGTCCTTCCACCACTGATAACCTGAGGAGAAAACAAAGAAAGGATATGCTAGGAGCTGCTGAATAGGAGCTGACATTGATAGGAAAACCCATGGGAGCATTAGAGAGGAACACAAGGTGAGTAAATTGGCAGGTGGAAGAACCAAAAGTACTGCTTATTTCCATGGGCCTGGAGGGCTAGCAAAGAACTTGGGACAGGGCAGGCTTTCCTGAAGCCTTGAGGGGACAGTCCAGTGAGTGGTTGAAGAAATCCAGGCTGTCTCTGCAGGACCTCTAAGTCTGAGATTTGTTAGAGCGTGGATGTGTCAGCACAGCTCATCAGATCCACAGAAGGAGAGCATATGGTAGAAGACAGAACGGAAACCCAAAATAACTGTGATATGCTAGAGAAACAGGCTAAATCTAGCTAGGACAGCAGTCTATAAGGGATAAACATCAAATGTCCGTGGGGCTAAAATCTAACTGCATGAGTAAAACTGGGAGAGATACAGTTTAGCAGCAGTATGTTTGATACTTCATGCTTTTCTTAAAGAAGTCAGCAGAAATTTTGATTCCACAAAGGTTAGCACAAACCTGGGCTGCTGTGGTCTTGATAGAGAGCATGGGTCAGCCCTCATCTGGGAATCCCACCTGTTAGAGGGACTTGAGCAGAGGACATGTGGTGGCATGTGACTGTGGGCCAGGACATCCTGTCACATGAAGAAAAGTCAAAACACAATAGAAGTTTCATTTGAAAGCAAGAAGACTCAGAGAGGATGTAAGAGCTAGTTTCACATACATGAAGGATACACTGGTAACAGGGATTCAGATTAGCAGGTTCTGTCCCAAGACCTAGAGTGAGAACCAAAGAGTGGGAGCCAGAGGAAGCAGCCTCAGCCCAAAGAGAGAAGCCCCTATGACCCCTGAGAGCTGCTTGAAAGGGAAGAGCTGTCTCAGTAGACAGTGTGTCCACTGGTAAAGGACAGTTTTCAGGAGACACTGCAGAGGGAATCAGATGGGGCTGGGCCACAAGAACAACAATTTTACTTCCAACACCAAGGGCAGAGTTCAGTCCTCTGAAAATTCTCCCCAAATACATAAGAATGATGTTCATTCTTTGATGATGACAGACAAATTAGGCTACATTATTTGTAATAATGAGTTAACAGAAATGTTATTTAAAATAATCTCCATTTGTATAACATCCTTAATTCATTTCACTAGGGGTTAGAAAGCAGAGGAGAATAAAAATGTATTGTTTCATGGAAGGTGCTGCAGCTATACCTTTTTAAAACTTAATCCTAAACAACAAACTTACAATATAAATATTTCTATTTACCTTTATGAGACTGGAAAACGGTGGCTCATAGAGGTTATATAATTTAAATGCGATTGAGCAGGATATAAATGAGAGATCAAAGATTCAAAATTAACTTTATGAGATTTAAAGCTTCTGATTGGGGTATAAATTGTTCACACCTTACAAACAAAAAAATATGAATAATTTGTGAAACCACAACTTTTCTTGAATAAATGAAATCGGCGAATACAGACCAAACAACAAACCCAAAATCAAAGAAAAAGCAAACTCCTCCAAGGAGAGATAAGCCACAAGCACTGTTTTATTTGCAACAGACAATGGACACCGTTAAAAATGTTCAATGAATTGCTAAAGGGTGATTGTAAACTAATGTGACAACCCCCTCTATAAACAAGATAATGGCAGAAGAATTTGAAGTCAATATTACACTGAGAGTGACCACAACCATAAGGAAACCCAAACATAGCTCTATAACCAGATTGAAACAAAGCTTCATACTAAAAACTCAAAAAAAAAAAAAAAAAAAAGAGGAGAGCATATCCATTTCCAGGCATTAACATTAGTTACATCAGTCTCCACTGTCCTATAAAAGATGTCACCTTTCAAATAAAAAGTACAAGATCCACAGATAAGCAACGGAGGTGGGGGAAAAAAGAAAAACATATCAACATGATCATATTTCAATATGACACAAATATCAAAAATACCATAAGGAAATTTTAAATAATCATAATTAGTATATTAAAAACTCAAGTGGAAAAGATTGAGAGCATGTATTCAGATGGGGAATTACAACAGCATAAAAACTGTAAGAAAAAAGCAAATGGGAATACTAAAAATTAAAAACATGATAAAAGAGTTGAAAAATGCTTCAATTAGTTCAACAAAAAATCAATGCAGCTGAGGAAATAATCAGTAAACTTGAAGATAAGTCAATATAAATTATGCAGACTAAAGCACAAGAAGGAAAAATAGTGAAAACGATAAAGAGAGAGAGAGAGAGAGAGAGAGAGAGGGAGAGAGAGAGAGAGAGAGAGAGCATCCAAAAACCATAGGATAATATCAAACAATCTAACATACATGCATTTGGAATCCCAGAAGGAGAAGAGAGAGGAACAGGGCAGAAAACATATTTTTAAAAATAATGATCAAGAATTCTCCAAAATTAGGGCTGGCCAGGTGGCTCAGGCAGTTAGAGCTCCATGCTCCTAACTCCGAAGGCTACCGGTTCGATTCCCACATGGTCCAGTGGGCTCTCAACCACAAGGTTGCTGGTTCAACTCCTCGAGTCCCGCAAGGGTTGGTGGGCTCCGCCCCCTGCAACTAAGATTGAATATGGCACCTTGAGCTGAGCTGTCTCACGGATGGCTCAGTTGGTTGGAGCGCGGGCTCTCAACCACAAGGTTGCCAGTTCAATTTCTCGACTCCCGCAAGGGATAGTGGGCTGTGCCCCCTGCAACTAGCAATGGCAACTGGACCTGGAGCTGAGCTGTGCCCTCCACAACTAAGACTGAAAGAACAACAACTTGAAGCTGAACAGCACCCTCCACAACTGAGATTGAAAGGACAGCAACTTGACTTGGAAAAAATGCCTGGAAGTACACACTGTTCCCCAATAAAGTCCTGTTCCCCTTCCCCGATAAAATCTTTAAAAAAAAAAAAATGCTCCAAAATTAATTAATTCTAAAAGAAAACCAAACATAATAAATAAACCTACCCACCCCTAAAAATATTTAAACATGTTATACTTGAACTGCTGAAAACCAAAAATAAAGAAAAAATCCTGAGGTCAGCCACAGAGTAGGGGGAAAACTACATACAGAGAAAAAGATTAGAATTACAGAAGACTTTTTATCAGAAACTATACAAGCCAGAACAATACAGTGACATATTTAGAGGGTTGAAAGTAACATAGTTAAAATGGCCATATTACCCGAAGCAATATACAGATTCAATGCAATCCCCATCAAAATCCCAATGGCATATTTTAAAGAAATAGAACAAAAAATCATCAGATTTGTTTGGAACCACAAAAGACCCCAAATAGCCAAAGCAATCTTAAGAAAAAAGAACAATAATGGAGGTATCACACTTCCTGACTTTGGCTTGTACTACAGGGCTACAATAATCAAAACAGCATGGTATTGGCAGAAAAACAGACACATAGACCAATGGAATAGAATTGAGAACCCAGAAATAAAACCACATAAATATGGACAGATAATTTTTGACAAAGAAGCTAAAAACATACAATGGAGCAAAGACAGCCTCTTCAATAAATGGTGCTGGGAGAATTGGATAGCCACGTGCAAAAGAATGAAACTGGACTGTTATTTGACACCATGTACCAAAGTTAATTCAAAATGGATCAAAGACTTAAGCATAAGACCTGACACAATAAACTGCATAGAAGAAAACATAGGTACTAAATTTATGGACCTTGGGTTCAAAGAGCATTTTATGAATTTGACTCCAAAGGCAATGGAAGTAAAAGCTAAAATAAACGAAGGGGACTATATGAAACTTAAAAGCTTCTGCACAGCAAAAGAAACCATTGACAAAATAAAGAGGCCACCAACTGAATGGGAGAAGATTTTTGCAAACAGTGCCTCCGATAAGGGGCTAGTATCCAGAATATACAAGGAACTCATGCAACTCAACAACAAAAAAACAAACAACCCAATTGAAAAATGGGCAGAGGACTTGAAGAGACATTTCTCCAAAGAGGACATACAAATGGCAAATAGACATATGAAAAAATGCTCAACATCACTAATCATCAGAGAAATGCAAATCAAAACCACAATGAGCTATCACCTCACCCCAGTCAGAATGGCGATCATCAACAAGACAAATAGTAACAAATGTTGGAGAGGCTGTGGAGAAAAAGGAACCCTCATACACTGTTGGTGGGAATGCAGACTGGTGCAGCCGTTATGGAAGGCGGTGTGGATGTTCCTCAAAAAATTATGAATAGAATTGCCATATGACCCAGCAATCCCTCTCCTGGGTATCTACCCAAAAAATCTGAAAACATTTAGAGATAAAGACACGTGTGCTCCAATGTTCATTGCAGCTTTGTTTACAGTGGCCAAGACATGGAAACAACCAAAATGTCCTTCGATAGATGAATGATGAAGAAGTTGTGGTATATATACACAATGGAATACTATTCGGCGGTAAGAAAAGATGAAATAGGAACATTTGTGACAACATGGATGGATCTTGAGAGTGTAATGCTGAGCGAAATAAGTCAGACAGAAAAAGCAGAGAACCATGTGATTTCACTGATATGTGGTATATAAACCAAAAACAACAAAAGAATAAGACAAACAAATGAGAAACAGAAACTCATAGACACAGACAATGGTTTGGTGGTTGCCAGAGGGTAAGGGGGGTGGGGGATGGGGGGTGGGAGATGAGGGTAAGGGGGATCGAATATATGGTGATGGAAGGAGAACTGACTCTGGGTGATGAACACACAATGGGATTTATAGACGATGTAATACAGAATTGTACACCTGAAATCTATGTAATTTTACTAACAATTGTCACCTCAATAAATTTAATAAAAAAAAAAAAAAAAGAATTGCCATATGACCCAGCAATCCCTCTCCTGGGTATCTACCCAAAAAATCTGAAAACATTTAGAGATAAAGACACATGTGCTCCAATGTTCATTGCAGCTTTGTTTACAGTGGCCAAGACATGGAAACAACCAAAATGTCCTTCGATAGATGAATGGATAAAGAATTATGGTATATATACACCATGGAATACTATTCGGCGGTAAGAAAAGATGATATAGGAACATTTGTGACAACATGGATGGATCTTGAGAGAGTAATGCTGAGCGAAATAAGTCAGACAGAAAAAGCAGAGAACCATGTGATTTCACTGATATGTGGTATATAAACCAAAAAGAACTAAAGAACAAGACAAACAAATGAGAAACAGAATCTCATAGACACAGACAATAGTTTAGTGGTTACCAGAGGGTAAGGGGGGTGGGGGGTGGGGGGTGGGAGATGAGGGTAATGGAGATCGAATAGATGGTGATGGAAGGAGAACTGACTCTGGGTGATGAACACACAATGGGATTTATAGATGATGTAATACAGAACTGTGCACCTGAAATCTATGTAACTTTACTAACAATTGTCACCCCAATGAATTAAAAAATAAATTAAAGAAAAAAGGGTTGAAAGTAAAAAAGTCAACTATATAATAAAATATCTTTTTTCAAATGAAAGAAAATTATATATGTATATATTACATTATATATAATTTTCTTTCAATTCTTTCATTATATATATTACACACACACACACACACACACACACACACATAATACCCAGTACACCTGTCCTAAAAGAAATGTAAAAGGAAGTTCTTCAGATGAAAGAAACATAACACAAAAAAACTGGATCTATACAAATAAATGAAAGTACTGGGAATGTCATAAATAAAGTGTCATAAAATTTATACTGTTCTAAGTTAACTTATGTATAAACCAGACTCAACGAAATTTTTCTATAAAGTATCAAATAATAACTATTTTAGGCTTTGTGAACCAAATACGATCTCTGTCACATATTCTTTGCTTTTTGTTGTTATTTTTGTTTGTTATATTTTGTTTTGTGTGTTTTTTTACAATTATTTAAAATGTGAGAACCATTGTTAGCTTGCAGATCATAAAACAAAAACAAAAACAAAAAAAGAAACAAAAATAAAAACACCGGCTTCAGAAGCGTCGCTTTTGAGAAAATGGAATAAACCAATGTTTCCCTATTCTCCACACTAGGTTCTACTAAGCTCCCTGGACATTATATGCAAAATAAGTGTTAGAAGACTCTGGAAAGCGAAGAAAAGAGATAAAGAGAAGAAAAAAGGCCCCCCAAAAAGACATAGTGAGATATCTCTTTTTTGTTTTTCTTTTTGCTTCACATATCCCAAACGTATAGTAGAAGAAGCTGGCAACCAGAAACAAATAAGCACACATTTTTAAAACTCCCAGGAAAAGTCTGCTTTCTCTTTACTGCTTTCTCAAAGGCCAGCAGCAAAGGGGTTGCCCAACAAGACAGAAAACTTTTAGACAATAACCACCATCACTCAACTCCAGCCACACACTTCAAGAGAAGTGTAGCCCCACACCTATGGACATTAGCAGGGGCCAGTGGAGAGCCTGGACTTGAACCCAGCTAAAGTGAGACACTCTAACCTCCTGTCAGAGGGCTGTCTGAGAAGGTCGAATCTGACCCTGGGAATTTCATTGCCCTGAGCAGTAAGGTCTTACCACAGTGCCAGTGAAGACTATGTGGGAGACTGGACTTCTGCCCTTTACTGACAGAAACTAGGTGCCCTTCCCCCTCCTCTGTAATGTATCAGAGGTGATCTAGTGGAGGGTCCTAACTTTTACCACTTCCCAAGAATAATGAGACCAACACCCATGGTTTCAGTGAGGGCCATGTTGGGAGCAGTACTCCTCCCAGTCGGGTGGTATCAACAAAGGCCTAGTGAAGAGACACAATACCACTCACTACCCAGCAGTAATGAGGAGCCTCTTCCCCTCTAGGGTGTCAAATGAGGTTGGTAGCACACCTGGACTTCTACCCTCAATTGTTAGTAATGCTATGGCACTATTCTTCCATACCCTGATGGAGTTGTGTCACAAGAGCTCAATAAAAACAAGAGGTTTGAATAATATTCAGAGTTTCATAACATAATACCAAATATTTCTAGGTTTCAATTGGAAATCACTTGTCAGAACAAGAACAAGTAAAATTTCAACTTGAATAAAAAGAGGCAAGTAAAAGAAAAAAAAAAACCCTTAGATGACATAGATTTTTAAATTATCTTACAAAGATTTTAAAGTAGCTATCATAGAAATTTCTGGTCAAGATGGCACAGTAGGTAAATTCTGTGCTTACCTTCTCTCATGACCACATCAAAATTACAACTAAACTACAAACAATCATCATTGAGAATCACCTAAAATCTTGCTGAAGTCCTACAACTAAGGATATGCAGAAGAAGACACCTCAAGACTGGTAGGAAGGGCAGAGATGCAGAACAAGCTTGTCCTATACCCATGTGTGACTGTTAAAAATTGGGAGGGATATCTCAGCTGCAGATGTGCCCCCTCCCCCAGAGAAGTGAGGGTTCCCAGCCCCTACCCAGCCCAGGGTTTCAGTGCTGGGGAGAGAAGTCCCCATAATTTCTGGTTGTAAAAACCAGTGGAGACTGCGATTGAGTGATACTCCAGGGTGGCTGGAGTCCTAAGTGTTCCTCTTAAAGGAACCACACAAGGACTTACTCACCTATGGAATCACTGGCTCTGAGCTCCAGGTCTGGGGCAGCTGCTGGAGAGGCGGCAGGGATATACGGTGGGGAACTGATTTGTCTGGCTTCAGGATTCGGGCAGGAGGACCAGCATTCTCCTGGATGGAGGAGCTGACAGAAGCCATTGTTTCTTTGTTGAGCGCTCCCTCTTCTCAGCAGGCAGATGTACGCAGCCACCATATCTGAGTTTCCATCAATAACTGTTCCTTTGCCAGCCTTAGTAATTCAAAACCCCATCCCACCCAACTTTCAGGCACACACAAGCTGCTTCCAGTGTCTTTTTTGTACATATCACCTGCCTTGGCTCATGCTGCAGACTTTTCTAGGGTCTCTCAAAGGTTCACAGAACCCAGACAAGCAGCATCTGGCTTGAGCACATCCCATACCTGAGCAGCCCTAAGCCCAACACTAGTGGCAGCTGGTCTTGGTTCACAGCTTGGTCTCTCGGGGCACTTCCAAGCACAGTGCATGTGGTGGCCATCTGTGGATTTCTTTGTGGCTCCTACTTGGTGGCCCCCAGTAGGGCACGGGATGCAGCTGAACTTGACCTCTGGTGGGTTGCCTCCCAGGTGGTCCTGGGGCTAGTATCCCCAGTGGCCAGATTCAAAACAAGTTGGAGCATCGCCCAGCCACCTGCAAGGATGATACATCCAAGGGGTGAATTGGGCAGGCACCAGAGCCCTGCTGAGGCAGATCCTCCTCTGTAGAGTCAACCCCTGCACCACAACTCCTCCACTGTAGGAGTTGCCAGTCCTCACAACCAATGAGCCTGAGGGTCAGTCCCTCCCATTGATGTGCAAATAGCAACCAAGGATCAACTACAAGAGGAGGGCACACCCAACACACAGAAGGGAAACACTTGGAGTGTGTGGCTCAAGTGACCAGGAAGACTGCACCACTGAACTCCACAGTGCACCTACGACATAAGGCCAATCTACTAAGACTGGAAGACATAGTAGCCCTACCTAATACATAGAAACAAACACAGAGAGATAGCCAAAATGGAAAGACAAAGAAACATGTCCCAAATAAAAGAACAGAACAAAGCCCCAGAAAAAGAACTAAACAAAATGGAAACAAATAATCTACCAGATGCAGAGTTCCAAACACTGGTTGTAAGGATGCTCATGATCTCAGGGAGAACTTCAACAAAGAGATAGGAAACATAATAGTGGAGATGGAAAACATTTAAAAAACAGTCAGAAATGAAGAATACAATAATAGAAATGAATAATACATTGCAGGGAATCAACAGTATATTAGATGAAACAGAGAATCAAATCAGTGATTTAGAAGACAAGGTAGCAGAAAACATCCAATCAGAACAGCAAAAAGAATAAAAGAATCCAAAAAATTTGAGGTGAGTTTAAGGGGCCTCTGGCACAACGTCTACCAACTTTCACATTCTAGGGGTACCAGAAGGAAAAGAGAGACAGTGAGGAATTGAAAACCTATTTGACAAAAACTTCCCTAATCTGGTGAAGGAAAGAGATAAACAAGCCCAGGAAGCACAGGAGTTTCAAACAAGATGAACCCAAAGAGGCCAAAAACAAGACACATCATAATTAAAATGCCAAAGGTGAAAGACAAAGAGAACCTTAAAAGCAACAAGAGAAAAGCAGGTAGTTACCTACAAGGGAGCTCCCATAGACTATCAACTGATTTCTCATCAGAAACTTTGCAGGCCAGAAGGCATTGGCAAAAAATATTCAAAGTGATGAAAAGCAAGGACGTACAACTAAGGTTACTCTACCCAGCAAAACTGTCATTTAGAATTGAAGGACAAATAAAGAGCTCCCAGACAAGAAAAAGCTAAAGGAGTTCATCACCACCAAACCAGTATTACAAGGAATCTTAGAGGGACTTCTTTAAGATGAAAAATAAAAAATAATAATATATACTACATCTTCTTTATCTAATCATCTATCAAAGGACACTTTGGTTGTTTCCGTGTCTTAGCCACCATAAATATTGCTGCAATGAACATTGGAGTACATACATCTTTACGGACAAATGTTTTCAGAATTTTTGGTTAGATACCCAGGAGAGGGATTGATAGAGCATATGGTAAATCTGTTCTTATTTTTTAAAGGAACATCTATACTGTTTTCCATAGTGGCTGTACCAATTTACATTCCCACCAACATATTACTGTGCCATATGAAAAGATGAAACACTGCCATTTGTGACAAGATGGATGGATCTTGAGATTATTATGTTAAGTGAAATAAGTCAGACAGAAAAAGTCGAGAACCATATGACTTCACTCACATGTGGAATATAAAATTAAAAGCAACAAAGGAACAAGACAAACATAGAAAACCAAAAACTCATAGACACAAACAACAGTTTAGTGGTTACCAGAGGGTAAGGGGAGAGGAGGGCTGGTAAAAGAGGATAAAGGGGGTCATACTTACTGAGTATAGTAAGTATAGTAAGGTGATGGAAGGAGAACTGACTCTGGGTGGTAAGCACTCAACGTGATATATACCAGGGGTGCCAAAAAATGTATGCACATTTTAAGAGATGTTATTTATGGATTGCTTTTTGAAGTTGAATTGAATTATGGTAGCAATGTGTAGCATGACGTTCACTCAAAAGATGGCATTAATCAAATGAATGCTAGCGTCACCATGCAACAGGCAGTACAGTCAAAGAAAATGGCGGAAGCATGGTTGTCCTTCAAGGAATGCAAGACTATTTTGAAGTGGTATTTGAAATTCGAGAACGTTGTGAAAGTATGATAACAGAACCTCCAAAAGCCTAACAATTGCACACATTCATGATAAGCTTGAGATGCATGGTACTATGTGTTGTGCACAAGGGAAGATCTGGGAGGCCTCACACAGGAACAAGTCTGCTTTTTCTGCTATGGTGTTGGAACAGTTTACACGTTTGCCACAGAAGTCTACCAAACAATGTTCACTGTAATCAGAAGTGTGTGGACACTGATGGTAACCACTTTGAGCACCTCCTGTAATAGCAGAAGTCAAACGTGACTTGTATTCATCTTTTGTTATTGGTATATATTGATACAGTTTTTTCCTTTCTTAAAATGTGTATACATTTTTTTGGCACCCTCTGCAGATGATGTATTATAGAATTGTACACTTGAAATCTATGTAATTTTATTAACCACTGTCACCCCATTAAATTCAATTAAACATTTTTTTAAATATGAATAATAAAATGGAAATAACTACATGCCTATCAACAATTACTTTCAATGTAAGTGGATTAAATGCTCCAATCAAAAGATAAGGAGGCTGAATGGATAAGAAAATAAGACCCTTACATATGCTGCCTACAAGAGACTCACTTCAGATGGAAAGACATACATAGACTGAATGTAAAGGGATGGAAAAGATATTTCATGAAAATGGAAACAAATGAAAAAATGGGGTCGCAATATTTATTTCAGATAAAAAAGACTTTAGAACAAAGACTATAACAAGAGACAAAGAAGGACCTAATAGTTCCACTTCTGGTTATTTATCCAAACAAACCCAAAATGCTACTTTGAGGGGATGTGCTCATCCATATGTTCATTGCAGCATTGTTTGCAATAGCCAACAAATGAAAGCAACCTGGGTGTCTCTGAATGGTGAATGGATAAAGAAGAGGTTGTACATATATACAGTGGAATATTACTCAGCCATAAAAAGAAGGAACTCTTGTCATCTGTGACAACATGGATGGGCCTAGAGAGTATTGTGCTGAGTATAGTAAGTCTGACAGAGAAAGACAAATGTCATATGACTTCACTTATAAGTGGAAGCTAAAGAACAAAATAAGCAAATAAATGAAACAGAAACAAACTCATAGATGCAGAGAACATTTTGATAGCTGTCAGATAGTAAGAGTGTTGGGGGGTGGGTGAAAGAGGAAGGGAATGAAAAGTATAAATTGGCTTTGCACAGTAGTCATGAGTATGTAGGGTATAGCATAAAGAATATAATCAATAATATTGTAATAACTATGTGTGGTGTCAGATGGGCACTAGATCTAATCGGGTGATAGATGGGAGAGGGCTGGGAAGCTGGGTGAAGAAAATGAAGGCATTAAGAAATACAAATTGGTGGTTACAAAGTAGTTATAGGGATGTAAAGTGTATGGAGTATAATTAAAAATATGGTAATAACTATGTATAGTGCTTAGTGGGTACTAGTCAGGGAGATCACTTCCTAAATTACATAAATGTCTAACCACTATGCTGTACACCTGAAATTAATATAAAATAATATTGAATGTCAATGCTAATTGAAAATTTTTAAAAGGGGAGAAAAGATAGAGAAGAGTAAGGTGTTCAAAGTTCCAGATATAAAACAAATAAGTCTTGGGAATGTAACATACAGCACAGAGGATATAGTCAATAATATCGTGATAGCTTGGTATAGTGCCAGATGGTTTCTGGACTTATCATGGTGATCAGTTTTTTAGCATAGGGAGTATAATCAATAATGTGGTACTAACTCTCTGTAATGCCAGGTGGGTATTGTTGAATAACTATGATGTATACCTGAAACTAATATATTGTATGTTAGCTGTATTATAATAAAGTATCTTAAAAATATAAAATAAAATAAAGTGCCTATCAAAAAAAATATAATTCAATGAGTAATTATAAACCTGCTTGAAACAAATGAAAAAGATAGAAAGTTTCAGCAGAAATAAAAGAAACAAAGAACTGAAGAGGAACTATAGAATTGAAAAATACAATACCCTAAATAATAAAATTAGTGGGTATGCAGCACAGCACAATAGAGGGGACAGAGGGAAGAATCACTGCACCTAAAAGTAAAACAATAGAAATTGCCCAATCAGAACAACAGAGAAAAAGCAGACTGAAAAAAAAAAAAAAGAAAAGAGGCATACAATATTATTTTTAAAAATCTGATATTCATGTCATTAAAGACTGAAAGAAGAAACAAAAGAGAATGAGGTTGAAAAAGTTGAAGAAATAATGGCTGAAATTCTACAAAGTTGGAAAAAAAAAAAAAAGATTCAAGAAGCTCAGAGAATCCCTAACAGGATAATATCAAAGAAATTCACTCCAAAATGTATCATAGTCAAATTTTTGGAAAATGAAGACAAAGAAAAAAAATTGAAACGAGCATTTTCTCTTACCAATAAGAGAAAAACAATTCAAATGACGGCATATTTCTCATAAGAAACCAGGGACACAGTATGGTAGTATATTTTCCAAGTGATGAAAGAAAAAATCCAGAGTTATATATCCAGAGAAGATATCCTTCAGCAATGAAAGGGAAATCAGACATTCTCAGATGATGGAAAACTCAGAGATTTGTCACCAATAGTTCTATCTAAAAGGGATGGCTAAACGCCATTCAGTAAACAGAATGGAAGTGCTAAAAGAAGGACTTTTGAAATAGTAAGATGGAAGAAAACACAAAGGAAAGAATCAAAACAGTGGTAAGTACAATACATTTTTCTTCTCTTTTTAAATATTCTAAATTATGTTTGACAGTTGAGGCAAAAACTTTAACGTTGTCTCTTGTGGTCTTAAATGTGCATAGAGAAAATATGTAATACAATAATGCTATAAACTTGAGAAGGTAAAAGAACCTAAAAGGTTTCTATACTTCACTCAAAAAGGTAAAGTGTAGACAACTGTAGGTTGTGATAAGTTATGTATATAGCATAAGGAATATAGTCAACGGTATCATAACAGTTATATAAGATGTCAGAGAGGCACTAGCTTGGGGGAGGGGAGTTATCACTTTGTGAGGGGGTGTAAATGTCTAACTGTCATGTTGCTTTGTACACCTGAAACTAATAATAAAAAAAAAATAGACACAGAAATACAGAGAAAAAAACTGATGGTTGCTAGATGGGACAGATTTGGGGGAATGGGGAGAAGGTGAAGGCTTAGAAAGTGCAAATTACTAGTCATAAAATAGTCACAGGGATGTGAAATATACTATGGGGAACATAATGAGTAATGTTGTAATTATAGATATAGCACTAAAATATGTACCCAAAGATACACACTCAAAAAAAAAAAAAAAAAAAAAAAAACACGAACAAAACACTATAGGTAAATTAAATTGAAATTCTAAAAAAAAGTTCATGTAACCCACAAGGAAACAGAGAATAAAGGAAACAAACAAAAAACAAAAATTAACCTGAAATCTACATAACTTTACTAATAATTGTCACCCCAATAAACGTCAATTAAAAAAATAAAATAAAATAGACTTAAACCTTAAAATATCAATAATTACATTAAATATATATATATTTTAAATTCATCAATTAAAAGGCAGATATTTACAGAAGGAATAAAAGAGTAACCCAATTTTATGTTGTCAATAAATAATTCACTTCAATTATAATTGTAAAAGGAGGTTGATATTAAAAAAATAGAAATCATAAAGTAGTTCTGTTTTTAATTTTTTGAGGAACCTCCATACTGTTTTCTTTTTTGTTTGTTTTGTTGTTGTTGTTGTTGTTTTAAATTAAAGTTTACTGGGGTGACAATTGTTGTAAAGTTACATAGATTTCAGATGTACAATTCTGTATTACATCATCTATAAATCCCACTGTTACTGTTTTCCATAGCAGCTGCACCAATTTGCAATCCCACCAACAGTACACAAGGGTTCCCTTTTCTCCACATCTTTGCCAGTACTTGCTAGTTGATTTATTGATGATAGCCATTCTGACAGAGGTGAGGTTGTATCTCATTGTGTTTTTTATTTGCATTTCTCTGATGATCACTGATGCTGAGCATCTTTTCATACGTCTGTTGGCCATTTGTATGTCCTCTTTGGAGAAATGTCTCTTCATGGTCTCTGCTCATTTTTTAACTGGATTGTTTGTTTTTTTGGTATTGAGTTGTATGAGTTTCTTTATAAATTTTGTATATTAACCACATCAGTTGTATCATTAGCAAATATCTTTTCTTATTCAGTAATTTTACTCCTGGGTATTTATCCAAAGAAATCCAAAATACTAATTTGAAAATATATGCACCCCTATGTTTATTGCAGCACTATTCACAATAGCCAATATTCACAATATGGATTCAACTGAAATGCCCATCAGTAGATGATTGAATAAAGAAATTGTGGTACACTTATACAACGTAGTATTACTCTGCCATAAAAATGGATGGACCTAGAGAACATTATGCTAAGTGAAATAAGTCAGACTGAGAATGATCTCATATCATATGATCTCACTTATATGTGGAATCTAAATAACAGAATAAATGAGCAAACAAAATAGACACAGGAGGTGGAGTACAGCACAAGGAAGATAGTCAATGGTATCATAACAGTTATAGAAGATGTCAGAGGGGTAGTAGCTTGGGGGAGGGGGGTTATCACTTTGTGAGGGGTGTAAATCTCTAAGCATTATGTTGTTTTATACAGCTGAAACTAATGAAAAATATGAAGAAAAAAATGAAATAAAAATAAAAAGACAAGAAAAGATATGCCATGAAAACTTTAATGAACAGAAAGCATGAGTGACAATATTAACCACACAAAGTAACCTTCAGAGAAAAGGAAATTACCAGAGACAGAGAGGGACATTAATACAATCATAAAGGGTCAAACCACCAAGAAGATGTAGGAATCCTAACTGTGTCCTTATTAAACAAAGAGCTGCAAGATATTTGAGGCAAACATTGACAAACTGAAATGAGAAATAGACAAATCCTTAATTTTTAAGTTATATAATTCAACACCCATCTCTCAAGAACTGATAGAACAACTAGACACAAAATCAGCAAGGAATAGAATTCAGCAGAACTACCAACCAAAAGCATTTCATCAAAATGCACAGAAACCTCCACCCAACAACAGCAGAGTACTATGTACCAACTTGGATGAATACCCAGAGATTTGTGCTCAGTTTATATACATATATATATATATATATATATATATATATATATATATATATATATATATATATATATATTAGATACTGTAGGTTCCACTTATTTAACATTCTTGAAATTACAAAACTACAGAAGTGGAGAACAGGGGTTGTCAGGAGTTAGGATCGGGTGAGATTCTCAGGAGGGAAAGCAGTTCTGCCCTAACCCACACCTCCTTTCTTGGCACTGTCTCCTTCGACATCATGGTATACATGGGACAGACAAGGACTCCTCTCAACAGAACCAAAACTTGTCTCTGGCCAAAGAGAATCTCTAAAGAGATGTCTCTAGAAATAGAATAAAGAACGGTTTGGTTTTAGCATACAAGCATTTCAATAAATTACTTTCCATGAAAATGATAAAAGTTAAGATTTTTAAAAAATTATCAAGTGTGACCTGGGATGTAGATTGAATTCAATAGGCTATGTCTACCAGGAAATTGCTAAATTCAGGTTCTTAAAAGAGCTTAGGTCTTTCCAGGGAACACTGGGAGAGGGGGCTGCAGCCCTGGATGCCGAGATGAGTACCAATTCTTTTTCTAAAAGAATAGCAGTCCTATCATGCCAGATCCATTTACCAAAAGATTAGGAATGGGAAAGAAACAATGCTTCAATTCTGTAAAACGTAGTAACTTGTGTATTGGTTTTAAATTGTAGGGGTGCCTTTGCACTCTGTTGACTGGAAATCAGAAAAGCAAATTCTCTCCCATGAAAGGAACCCCCACAGTGGAGCCTGGATGCAAGTGCAGGAGCTCCCCCCACTGATGGGCATTCAGACCACAAAGCCTTAGAAACGCAGGTTAGGGTGGCTTCAAGTATCTCTTACCCACTTACCTGATGGACGGGGAAGTAGTAGCCCATTGTTTCTCAGCCAAAGCATGCATTTGTAAATCTCTTTATAAACTTGGGCTCTCCCACTTGTCTTCTCACTGCTGTCATGCTGCACAGCTCCAACTCCAGTGATGTCAGAGTTTAGGGACTTTGACAGGCCCTGTAGGAGATGGAGAGGAGGAAGCAGCCTGGGCCTTGTTCACACAGAGCTGGCCTCTGAGATGGGGAGAGGGGCTCCAAACGTGACCAAAAAAATGATATAAAGTCATCTGCCTGCAGTAGGAACAGGTGCTGTAGTAGACCCTGGACTGCAGGGTCTCTGGAAAACCAACCTGCAGGAATTCACAGAGCAGCTGTACAGGTATGGGTGGGGGAAATATGGGCAGGGTCAACTGACCTTTTGTGGGAAGACAGGCTGAATCCAAGCACCATCAACTAAGAGCTGGTGATGTACTGGCTATACATCATCTCTCTTTGCTTCGGTTTCCTTGTCTGCAAAATAGGGATCATTGTGGTAGGATGCAACATGATGTTTACCATGCCAGCACCAGACATTGAGGAGAAAGCAGACAGAGAGAGGCAGAAAGCCCAGCTGCTCCACAGTGCCCAAGCCCAGCCTCGTCACAGGCCTGAAATTCCCATGTTAGCCTCATTCCTTAGAAGATTTCTGGAGCCACGGGCATTTTAGTTCCAAGAATTGGTATCCCTTGAGAAAAGAAACAAATGTGCCAGTCATTTCTACATCTGATGAATGACCCCACAACTCCCTGAAGGTACTACTCAAATCAAGGGCCCCCAGATGGGATGTCTAGCCTCTGTGGAAATGCAGGAGTATCAGACAGAGCCCTCCCCCCCCCCCCACAGGCTGCCCGAAGCAGGCCTGGAAGGGCTCAGTGCAGGAGGCTAGGGGCCAGAAGCCTGTAGGTTTGGTGGCCTTGACGTTAGCAGGAGAGAATGTGTGAATCTATTCATTCCAACTCCCCAGTAAACACTTCCTGAGAGTGGATGCAGTTCCATGGAAATTTCCATCTTCCATGAAGCCCATGGATTTTGGTGGGGATGAGGGGAACTTGCCTGGGTGTTCATTGTTATTCTGTCACTCACTAGTTGTGTGGCTGCTTTTCTCAATCTCTGTAAAGCTCCATTTCTTCATCTTTAAAATGAGGAGAGAAGTCAGCATCTCTTCTCAGGTGTTGAAAGTGGTGAATGGTGCGATTTCTGATTGAGGGGCCAATGTAAGCCTGGTACTGAACAAGGCCAAGTGTTTCCTGCTGGGACAATAATCAGAGACAGAAACAGAACACACCCATCCTTCCTGGCTCCCAGCAACCCCTGACCTCTTTGTTATTCCAACCTGACTTAAACCAACCCAGCTAGCCCTTAGACTTCCAGTCTAAGTCCCTGTAAGTCTCTTTTCCACATGGCCACGAAATCTGACCATGGTTCTCTGCTCAAAATCCTTCAGTGGCTCCCTAGTACCGTGAGATAGGGTGCAGGTGCCTCCTGCTGAACTATCAAGGTCTTCTGCAGTTGGAGCCAGCCAGACTACCCAGCCTCATCCCATAGCTTCCTGACCTGAACTCCTACATCCCCCACTCCCCATCTATCGGGCACTCTGTGCACTCCTCCCAAAGACCCTCCCTTTCTGCCCACCCGGAGACAGACACTCATATCTTAGGCTCAGCTATGGGCACCTTCTAAACCTAACCCAGGTACACTGGGTCCTTCCCACTTCAGGCCCCCACAGCTGCCAGGAAAATACCTGCCTCCCTCACAGCACTTACAGCTTCTTATCCTAGGCGTATCTTTTCATGTTCATGTCACATGAAAGTGGTGAAGTTTGAGATCAAAGCTTGTGTCTTCTTTATGTATCTCTGTGACCTCAGCTAGAGCAGGGCTCAGCACAAAAGTGTTGAGTGGGTATTTGTGGAAGGAAGAAAGAAAGAATTGGAGGAGGAAAGAAAAAGGGAAGGGAAAGGAAGAGATCAAGGAAAGGAAGGAGGAAGGGAACAAGAGGGGAAGAGGAGAAGGGAGGGAAAGAGGGCAGGGAGAGGAAGAGGGGGAAATAAGGGATAAAGTAAGTAAGTTAGATAGTTAGTTAGTTGCTAAACTGAGACCAAGGAGAGCAATTTGACCTATAGGTATAGAATCAAACTTGACTTTATGAGCAAACTATTGAATACTTGAGCAAACTATTCACAGCTGAAGAAGCAAGTTCATGCTCTGACCATGATGCCAAGAAATGAAATGACTGCATCCATCTGGTGCCTCTCTTTTGTTACCCAAATTACAACATGAGAGGTAGAAGCAGCATAATGAGGTGCTGTGCATTACTGAAGGGGGAGGAGGGAAGCAGGGAACAAAGGCCCCCAGCCTTCCAGGAAGGAGGCTCCCTCCTTTTCTTGAGCATCTCTGCTTCCTTTGAAAGCAAAAGAGAAGCAGGAATCTGCTGCCATGACAACCACTTCTAAACTGCACTGGGTGGTGACAACTTACTGGAAGTGCTCCAGAGGCCAGGCTCCTCCAATTCCAGGCTGGACAGGAACAAGAGTGCATTACAAGGAATGATAGACAGATCACACCTTCCAGGCCTTGGTCTGTCTATAGCGATGGATGAGAATGCCACCATCCTCACCCACCACCTGCTCCATCACAGGATGTAATTTTCTTGTCCTGAACTCCAACTTAAGAGACGCTTATAACTAAAACCCAAAGACTTATGCATAAGTAGACGAAATAAAGACTTATGTGTAGATGAAAGGAGACATCACCTCTTGGCTGACACTGAAAGCTGAACTTACGACTGTCAGAGGGAGGCAGCAGGTGCAGGCACATCTGGCAGATCCTCCTCCAGGAGATGACATTTACCTGACAGTCACTGGGTCCCACTGAGGATAGGTCCGGTGTGAACACTGGGTGTACAACCTTAATTGAGGGTTTCTTGGTACCAGGCACTGTGATAAGAACCTAATGCATATTCAAATTTACTCATTGCTGCCACCCTACAAGGTAGGTATCATAAGTGAGTTATGCACATTGCAAATCTTATTTGGCAGAGATGGCAATGGATCTGCCAAAATTCATTCTTCCCTTCCTCTTTAATACCAGAATTATTGCCTTCCACATGGCTCAATAGAAACACCACAGCTCCCCTGCAGTCAGGCAGGGCTCAATGAGAGCAGAAGAAGTGGGGTCACTAGTAAACCAAAACCTTAAATGAGGGGATTGCCTCCTCCAGAGTCTCATTTCTCTTCATACAAAACTGTATCTGGAAGGACTTAGGACCCAGCCTTGATCATACAGATAAGAATAATGCCTGAGGAGTTGGGCAGGAACAAAATGAAAGGAATCTGGGTCCCTGAATATGCATGTGGAGCAGAACCATCTGCTGTCCTGGAACATGGGCAGTTATATGAGAGATAAATGACTTCTGTCTAACTTGAGCCTTCATCTTCTGGGGTCTACTTGTTGCAGCAACAAGTATCACAGCTATTTAGTAGCAGAGTCCAAACACAAACAATTCTGTCTAATTTCAAAACCCATGATTTATAGTGGTTATGTCACTCAGTGTCCAATCAAATGAACAGGACAGAAATTTAATATGGAGCGCCAGTCATGGAAGTGTTGGAGCCTCGAAATTAAGGAGGAGAAGCTGAAGGTACACAGAGACTACAGTTAACCTAAAAATTAAAGGGCTTTCAAAGTGAGAGGCAGTAAGCATTTATTGAGATCAATAAGAATAGCTGTTCAGGACACACTGACTCAGGTAGAAGCACAAATAGTTTTCCAATTAGGAAACAAAGTCAATGGATACTTATGAGAAGGGGAAGGGAAAAATTACATCAATAGAAGAAAGCCATTTTTATTGGTGCAGATACCGTAGCGATGTTAATTCTAAACAATGTTTTTAAATTGCAGTCCAGTAGTCATCAGTCCAGTAGTCATATCTGCTTTCTTGTTGTCTTTGCAAACTGTTCTTTTGGACACAAGATTTCTTTAGGCCCAGTCCAAAGGTTATTGTTCCCTGTTTTAGCATTCCAAAGGTTTGAGGCATAAGACATGCAAGGCAGCTTATGGTAGCCCTGACTTCATTTTAAAGTAGATCTATTTATATTATTGTTTACATTCCCCCCTTTTGATCAAGGTCTTTCATTGGAAACATCAGTGATCACTCTTTAGAAAGCAGCACTGATCAGTTATAAAAAACATCATTGGAGCACACGTGTCTTTATCTCTAAATGTTTTCAGATTTTTTGGGTAGATACCCAGAAGAGGGATTGCTGGGTCATATGGCAATTCTATTCGTAATTTTTTGAGGAACCTCCACACTGCCTTCCATAACAGCTGCACCAGTCTGCATTCCCACCAACAGTGTATGAGGGTTCCTTTTTCTCCACAGCCTCTCCAACATTTGTTACTATTTGTCTTGTTGATGATCGCCATTCTGACTGGGGTGAGGTGATATCTCATTGTGGTTTTGATTTGCATTTCTCTGATGATTAGTGATGTTGAGCATTTTTTCATATGTCTATTTGCCATTTGTATGTCCTCTTTGGAGAAATGTCTCTTCAAGTCCTCTGCCCATTTTTCAATTGGGTTGTTTGTTTTTTTGTTGAGTTGCATGAGTTCCTTGTATATTCTGGATACTAACCCCTTATCGGGTGCTCCAATGTTCATTGCAGCTTTGTTTACGGTGGCCAAGACATGGAAACAACCAAAATGTCCTTCGATAGATGAATGGATGAAGAAGTTGTGATATATAACACAATGGAATACTATTCGGCGGTAAGAAAAGATGATATAGGAACATTTGTGACAACATGGATGGATCTTGAGAGTGTAATGCTGAGCGAAATAAGTCAGACAGAAAAAGCAGAGAACCATGTGATTTCACTGATATGTGGTATATAAACCAAAAGCAACAAAAGAAGAAGACAAACAAATGAGAAACAGAAACTCATAGACACAGACAATGGTTTGGTGGTTGCCAGAGGGTAAGGGGGGTGGGGGGTGGGGGGTGGGAGATGAGGGTAAGGGGGATCGAATATATGGTGATGGAAGGAGAACTGACTCTGGGTGATGAACACACAATGGGATTTATAGATGATGTAATACAGAATTGTACACCTGAAATCTATGTAATTTTACTAACAATTGTCACCCCAATAAATTAAAAAAAAAAAAAAAATACCTGGGAATAAATTTAACCAAAGAAGTAAAAGATCTCTACTCAGAAAATTATAAGACCTGAAGAAAGAAATGAAAGAAGATACAAATAGATGGAAACACATACCATGTTCATGGATAGGAAGAATTAATATAGTTTAAATGTCCATACTGCCTAAGGCAATATACATATTCAACGCAATTCCTAGCAAACTACCAACGACATTTTTCACAGAAATAGAACATATAATCCTAAAATTTATATGGGATAACAAAAGACCCCAGATATCCTCAACAATCTTGAGAAATAAGAACAAAGTGGGAGGTATAACAATACCTGACTTCAAATTATACTACAAGGCTACAGTAATCCAAACAGCATGGTACTGGCATAAAAACAGACCCATAGATCAATGGAACAGAATAGAGAGTCCAGAAATAAATCCATGCCTATATGGCCATTTAATATGATAATGGAAGCAAGAATGTACGGTGGGGTAAAGACAGTCTATTTAATAAATGGTGCTGGGAAACTTGGACAGACACATGCAAAAAGATGAAGCTGGATCACCTCCTTACACCACATACAAAAATAAATTCAAAATGGCTTAAAGATTTAAATGTAAGATCTGAAACCATAAAATTCCTAGAAGAAAATATAGGAAGGAACTTCACAGACATTACCCGGAGTAAGATTTTTACTGATATATTCCCTCACACGAGGGAAGTAAGAGAAAAAATAAACATGAGGGATTACATCAAACTAAAGAGCTTTTTCACAGCAAAGGAAACCATCAATAAACCAAAAAGGGATCCTACTGATTGGGAAATGATATTTGCCAACGATATATCTGATAAGGGGTTAATATCACAAATTTATAAAAAACTCACTCAACTCAACTCCAAAAAAACAAACAACCCAATTAAAAAATGGGCAGAGGACATGAAGAGACATTTTTCTAAAAAGGACACACAGATGGCAAACAGACATATGAAGAAATGTTCAACCTCACTAACCATCAGAGAAATGCAAATAAAAACCACAATGAGACACCACCTCACCCCAGTCAGGATGGCTATCATCAATAAATCAACAAACAACAAGTGATGGCGTGGATGTGGAGAAAAGGGAACGCTGGTGCACTGTTGGTGGGAATGCAGACTGGTGCAGCCACTATGGAAAACAGTTTGGTGGTATCTCAAAAATCTGAAAATGGAACTACCTTATGATCCAGCAATCCCACTCCTAGGTATCTATCCGGAGAAATCCAAAACTCCAATTAAAAATCTTTATGCACTCCTATGTTTATTGCAGCACTATACACAATAGCCAAGACCTGGAAACAACCGAAATGCCCATCAGTAGATGACTGGATTAAGAAACTGTGGTACATTTATACAATGGAGTATTACGCAGCCATAAAGAAGAAAGAAATCTTACCATTTGCAACAACATGGATGGACCTAGAGAACATTATGTTAAGTGAAATAAGTCAGAAAGAGAAAGACAAATACTATATGATCTCACTTATATGCGGAATCTAAAGAAAAGAATAAGTGAATGAACTAATCAGAGACAGTTTTGGAAACATGGAGGAAAAACAGAGGGTTGCTAGAGGGGCAGGGGGGTGGGGATAAGGGGAAGGTGAGATGTTTTGAAAAATAGTCGTTAACCACAAGATAGTCATGGGGGTTTGAAAATTAATTTGGGGAACGTACAGAGGGATAGTGGATGGGGGGAGGGGGGTTCACACAGTGTGAGAGATATAAATGATAAACGTCTAAGTTTTGCTTTGTCTTGTGCACCTGAAACTACTTAAAAAATAAATAAATAAATTTGAAAAAAAAAAAAAAGACACATAGAAACAAATGACAATGAAAATACTTCCTACCAAAATTTTTGGGATGCAGCAAAGCAGTTGTAAGAGGGAAATTTATCTCATTACAGGCCTATCTCAAGAAACAAGAAAACTCCCAAATAAATAGCCTCATGTTACACCTTAAAGAACTAGAAAAAGAACAAGTGAAACCCAAGGTCAGCAGAAGAAAGGAAATAACAAAAATTAGAGCAGAACTAAATGAAATAGTGTACAAAAAGAAAATAGAAAAAATTAATGTGACAAAGAGCTGGTTCTTTGAAAAGATTAACAAATTGACAAACCCTTGGCTAGTCTCACTAAGATAAAAAGAGAGAAGACACTAATTAACAAAATCAGAAACAAAACAGGGGAAGTTATCACGGACACCACAGAAATACAAAGGATCATCCAAGAATACTATGAAGGACTATATGCCACCAAATTCAATAACCTAGAAGAAATGGACAAGTTCTTAGAAACATATAGCCTTCCAAGGCTGAACCATGAAGAACTGGAAAATCTAAACAGACCGATCACCAGTAACGAAATTGAATCAGTCATCCAAAACCTTCCCAAAAGCAAAAGTCTGGGACCAGATGGCTTCACTAGTGAATTCTACCAAACCTTCAAAGGGGATCTAATACCAATCCTGCTCAAACTCTTTCAAAAAATTGAAGAGACAGTACTCCCTAACTCATTTTATGAGGCCAACATTACCCTGATACCAAAACCTGGTAAGGACAGCACAAAAAAAGAAAACTACAGACCAATATCTCTGATGAATACCGATGCAAAAATCCTAAATAAAATACTAGCAAATCGAATACAACAATGCATTAAAAAGATTATTCATCACGACCAAGTGGGGTTCATCCCTGGGACACAGGATGGTTCAACATACGCAAATCCATCAATGTGATACATCACATAAACAAAATAAAGGACAAAAATCATATGATTATATCAATTGATGCAGAAAAAGCATTTGACAAGATACAACATCCATTTATGATTAAAACACTTAATAAAATAGGTATAGAAGGAAAATACCTTAACATAATAAAGGCCATATATGACAAGCCCTCTGTTAATCTCATAATTAATGGTGAAAAACTGAAGCCCTTTGCTCTATGTTTAGGAACACGACAGGGCTGTCCTCTATCACCTCTGCTTTTCAACATAGTGTTGGAAGTCCTAGCCAGAGCAATCAGACAAGAGAAAGACATAAAAGGCATCCAAATTGGGAATGAAGAAGTTAAATTATCACTCTTTGCAGATGACATGATGCTATATATAGAAAACCCTAAAGACTCCACCAAAAAGCTATTAGAAACAGTCAACGAATACAGTAAAGTTGCTGGCTACAAAATCAACGCACAAAAGTCCATTGCTTTCCTATATACTAACAATGAAATCTCAGAAAAAGAAATACAAAAAACAATCCCTTTTGCAATTGCAGCAAAAAGAATAAAATACTTAGGAATAAGCTTAACCAAGAATGTGAAAGACCTATGTGCTGAAAACTATAAGACATTTTTGAAAGAAATTGAAGAAGACACCAAGAAATGGAAAGACATTCCATGCTCATGGATTGGAAGAATCAACATAGTTAAAATGGCCATATTACCCAAAGCAATACACAGATTTAATGCAATCCCCATCAAAATCCCAATGGCATTTTTTAAAGAAATAGAACAAAAAGTCATCAGATTTGTTTGGAACCACAAAGGACCCCAAATAGCCAAAGCAATCTTAAGGAAAAAGAACAATAACGGATGTATCACACTTCCTGACTTTGGCTTGTACTACAGGGCTACAATAATCAAAACAGCATGGTATTGGCAGAAAAACAGACACATAGACCAATGGAATAGAATTGAGAACCCAGAAATAAAACCACATAAATATGGACAGACAATTTTTGACAAAGAAGCTAAAAACATACAATGGAGCAAAGACAGCCTCTTCAATAAATGGTGCTGGGAGAATTGGATAACCACGTGCAAAAGAATGAAACTGGACTGATATTTGTCACCATGTACCAAAATTAATTCAAAATGGATCAAAAACTTAAGCATAAGACCTGACACAATAAACTGCATAGAAGAAAACATAGGTACTAAATTTATGGACCTTGGGTTCAAAGAGCATTTTATGAATTTCACTCCAAAGGCAATGGAAGTAAAAGCTAAAATAAACGAAGGGGACTATATGAAACTTAAAAGCTTCTGCACAGCAAAAGAAACCATTGACAAAATAAAGAGGCCACCAACTGAATGGAGAAGATTTTTGCAAATAGTGCCTCCGATAAGGGGCTAATATCCAGAATATACAAGGAACTCATGCAACTCAACAACAAAAAAACAACCCAATTGAAAAATGAGCAGAGGACCTGAAGAGACATTTCTCCAAAGAGGACATACAAATGGCAAATAGACATATGAAATAATGCTCAACATCACTAATCATCAGAGAAATGCAAATCAAAACCACAATGAGATATCACCTGACCCCAGTCAGAATGGCTATCATCAACAAGACAAATAGTAACAAATGTTGGAGAGTCTGTGGAGAAAAAGGAACTCTCATACACTGTTGGTGGGAATGCAGACTGGTGCAGCCGTTATGGAAGGCAGTGTGGAGGTTCCTCAAAAAATTACGAATAGAATTGCCGTATGACCCAGCAATCCCTCTCCTGGGTATCTACCCAAAAAATCTGAAAATATTTAGAGATAAAGACATGTGTGCTGCAATGTTCACTGCAGCTTTGTTTATGGTGGGAAAAACATGGAAACAACCAAAATGTCCTTCGATAGATGAATGCATAAAGAAGTTATGGTATATATACACAATGGAATACTATTCGGCGGTAAGAAAAGATGATATAAGAACATTTGTGACAACATGGATGTATCTCGAGAGTGTAATGCTAAGCGAAATAAGTCAGACAGAAAAAGCAGAGAACCATGTAATTTCACTGATATGTGGTATATAAACCAAAAACAACAAAAGAACAAGACAAACAAATGAGAAACAGAAACTCATAGACACAGACAATAGTTTAGTGGTTACCAGAGGGTAAGGGGGGTAGGGGGTGGAGATGAGGGTAAGCGGGATCGAATATATGGTGATGGAAGGAGAACTGACTCTGGGTGGTGAACACACAATGGGATTTATAGATGATGTAATACAGAATTGTACACCTGAAATCTATGTAATTTTACTAGCAATTGTCACCCCAATAAATTTAAAATATAAATTAAAAAAAATAAAGAAAAAATAGAAAAAGATAGAAACTTGTGACACACTGTTAGTAAGGTTCAATGCATTGCTTCTCATATTGAAGATCCCTGCCTTTCCCTTGGATGGCACTCAGTAGAAGCATTCACTATATTTTTTATCACAATAGAAAAGCTCCGTGCCACATATCACTTCTGGTATGTCAATTTCTGTCAAATAAAAACATTACAGTGTGTCCTCATCCACCTTATTCATCAGATCTGTCACCATGTGACTTCTGGCTTTTTACGAAAGTCAAAGTGACCATGAAATGTAAACGTTGTGAATCAATTCAGGACATGGTGGCAGCCACGACAGCGCAACTAAATACACTCATGAAAAAGGACTTCAGAAAGTGGCAAGAACAACGGGATAAGTGTATTCAAAACAAGGGGGAGTATTTTGAGGGAGATTAATGGCAACATGTCTTTTACTATAACAATTGGTTTTATTTAAACATTCACCATATTATTTGATCACACCTTGTATATGGGCAAATAATTTTTGGCAAAAGAGCCAAAAACATACAATGAAGAAAAGAAAGCCTCTTCAATAAATGGTGCAGGGAGAATTGGATAGCCACGTGCAAAAGAATGAAACTAGACTGCTATCTGTCACTATATACCAAAGTTAACTCAAAGTAGATCAAAGACGTAAACATAAGACCTGAAACAATAAATTACACAGGAAAAAGCATAGGTACTAAACTTATGAACCTTGGGTTCAGAGAGGATTTTATGAATTTGACCTCAAAGGCAAGGGAAGTAAAAGCAAAAATAAATGAGTGGGACTATATCAAACTAAAAATCTTCTGTGCAGCGAAAGACACCATCAAAAAAACAGAGGCAACCAATTGAATGTTTGAAGATATTTGCAAACAACACCTCTGATAAGGGGCTATTATCCAAAATATATAAAGAACTCATGCAACTCAACAACAAAAAGGCAAAAATCCAATTAAAAAAACAGGGCAGAGGACCTGAAAGATACTTCTCCCAAGGAGACATACAAACGGTCAACAGAAAAATGCTCATTTTCACTAGCTATTAGAGAAATGCAAATAAAAACCACAATGAGATATCACCTCACACCTGTTAGAATGGCTATCATCAACAAAACAAATAATAACAAGTGTTGAGAGGCTGTGGAGAAAAAGGAACCCTCATACACTGTTGGTGGGAATGCAGACTGGTGCAGCCGTTATGGAAGGTGGTGTGGAGGTTCCTCAAAACACCTCCATACTATTCAAAATACCTTCTCAAAAGAATAGAATTACCATGTGACCCAGCAATCCCTCTTCTGGGTATCCACCCAAAAACTTGAAACATTTTTCTGTAAATATATATGTACCCCCATGTTCCCTGCATCATTATTCATGGTGGCCAAGACATGGAAATAACCAAACTGTCCTTTGTTAGATGAATGGATAAAGAAGATATGGTATATATACACAATGGAATACTATTCTGCCATAAGAAAAGATGAAATAATGCCATTTGCGACAACATGGATGGATCTTGAGATTATCATGCTAAGCGAAATAAGTCAGACAGAAAAAGTCGAGACCCATATGACTTCACTCATATGTGGAATATAAAACTGAAAGCAGCAAACAAATAAGACAAACAAATGAAAACTCATAGACACAGACAACAGTTTAGTGGTTACCAGAGGGAAAGGGGGGAGGAAGTGGTAAAAGAGGGTAAATGGGGTCAAATATACGGTGATGGAAGGAGAACTGACTCTGGGTGGTGAACACACAATGTAATATATAGATGACATAGTATAGAAATGTATACTTGAAACATATGTAATTTTACTAAACAATGTCACCCTATGAATTTAATAAAAATTTAAAAAATAATATAGATTACAAAAAAAGAAACTTTATAGGCCTTTGTGCAAAACTTAACAAGCTGACTTAAAATTTATATTGAAAAAGTAAAAAAATCTTAGAATAACCAAAACAAATTTGAGAAAAAAAAAGAAGATGAAAGTTGGAGGAATATCATGGCTGACCTAAATACTTACTATAAAGCTACGGTTATCAAGACAGTCTGGTATTGGCATAAGGACAGACATAAGGAGCATAATAGAATAGAATTGAGAATTGAGAAATTGCTGACACATTTATGATCAACTGATTTTCAACCAATGCTAAGCAATTTGACAGGGAAAAGAGAGTTTGCTCAACAAACGATGCTGGGACAATTACATACCTTATTTTTAAAATACATCATGACTCTTATCCTACGCTATATACAAAAAAGAATAATAATAACTGAGATGGAGCATAAACCAAAATACAAAATCAAAACCTAAAAAGAAATGTAGGAGAGAAATATCTGTGTCCTTGGATTAGGCCAAAATATTTTAAATAGGACTTAAAAATCAGACAACAAATGAAAAAAAAAAAAGATAAATTAAACTTCCTCAAAACAAAATCTGTTTTTGAAGGACAATGTTTTTTAAAACTAAAATATCAGGCCACAGACTGGGAGAAAACATTTTCAAAACACATATCTGATACGGGAACTTTCCAGTATATATTAAGCATACTGATAACTCCATAATAAGAAAACTAACACCTCACTTTTTTTTCAGATGGGCAAAATATTTGAAAAGACGCTACACCAAAAAATATATGTGAATGGCAAACAAGCACAAAAAAGTGCACAGTATCATTACTCATTAGGGAAGTGTATCAGTGCTCTCGGCTGCCATAACTAATAAAAAAAGACTGGGTGGCTTGAACAACAGAAATTTATGTTTCACAGTTCTGGAGTCTGAAAGTCCAAGATCAAGATGCTAGAGGGTTAGTTTCTGTTGAGTTTCTTTTCTTGACTTGCAGATGGCCACCCTCTCACTGTGCGCTCACACGGCCTTTCCTTTGTGTGTTCACATCCCTGGTGTCTCTTTATGTGCCCTAATTCCCTATTTTTATAAGGATACCAAGTCAGATTGGATTAGGGCCCCCACTCAAACCTTGTCATTCTAACTTAATCACCTCTTTAAAGGCCCTATCACCAAATATAGTCATATTTGGAGATACTGGAAGTTAAAGTTTCAACATATAAATTATGGTGGGGTACACAATTCAGTCCATAACAGGAAATGGAATTTAAACTACATGAAATGTCCACTACACACCCACTAGAATGGCTAACATTACAAAGAACGACCACACCAAACACTGGTGAAGATGCGGAGCACGTGGAACTCTCTCATTCATCGCTGGTGGGAATGCTAAATGGACAGCCATTTTGGAAAGAATTCGGCAGCTACTTACAAAGTTAAGCATACACTTACCGTGCAGCCCAGCACTTTCACTTCTGAGCATTTACTCTAAAGAAAGGAAACATGTGTCCACTTGGAGATCAACTTTACTCATCACAGCTAAAAATGTGAGCAATCCAAATGTCCATCAACTGATGAAATAATAAACTTCTGTGATATAGGCAAACAATGGAAAACTACTCAGCAATGTAAAGGAATGAGCCATTAGTACGTGCAATGATGTGGATGGATCTCACAAATCACATTATAAATGAAAGAACTCAAACACAAAATGACAATAGTGTAAATTTGCATTTTATGGCATTCCAGAAAAGGCAAAATATAAGGAAAGAAATCAGATCAGCAGTTGCCGGGGCCAGGTGGGAGGAGGGTATTGACTACAAAAGGGATTATAAAGGTTGTGGAGGGGGGGTGACAAAAATGTTCTGTATCTTGTTTGTGGTAGTGGTTCCATAACTGTATATATTTGTCAAGACTCAGGAAGAATTTTACTATATGAAAGTTATATATCAATAAGTCTGACTCCTAAAACTAAGCAAGTTGAAGTAAGACACACTTGGCATGTTCCATTTGCATAAACAATTATAAACAAATTTAATAAGCCAAATGCTCACCAAAGAGGTTAGAAAAAAATAATAGCAAAATATACCTAAAGGGGAAGAAAGAAAATAACAATAATTGGTGCAATAGAAAATAAATATAAAAGAGTATCTTAAAAAAAAACACAAAAGTTGTTTAATCGGAAGAGCTAATAAAATAGACAAATTTCTGGCTAGCCTAATCAAGAATGAAAAAAGGAAACATAAATAATGTCAGGATTGGTAATGGGATATTAACTACAGCTTCAACAAAAATCTAAAAATAGCAAAACAAATGAACGATTTACAATTCCTAGAAAAATAAAACTTAATAAAATAGACTCAGAAAGAATAGACAACCAAAAGAAAATCTGTACCACTGAAAAAGTGAAAACATTAGTTTAAAATTTTTCATTAAAAAAACAAAAGACAGCAGGCCCAGATGGTTAGAAACATGACACTGTGGGAAGCCCCTGCATGGAGGGAGGAGTGGGTCCACTGGGGAGGGTCCACACAAAGCCCCCCAGGCAGCCGGGGCCAGAGGTAGTGTGGGAGCTGCTGTGGGAATCCTTACCCACAGGCTGTGGTCGGGATTCTGGCCTTATTCCCGGGAACAACGAATCCTGGATGGTTTTAAGCATGAAGAGGAGGTCCTCAGACTGCACTTTCCAATGATGGCTCCAGGGACTGGTAGAGAAGGGCTGGTGAGACAAGGGCAAGGCACAAGGGCACCAACCAGGGGACTGTCGCAGACCTGGCCAGAGATGTCAGAGCCGGGACTAGGGAGGTGGCAGTGCAATGGACAGAGGGGCCAATGATTGGCTATAGCTGTGCACCCGGGCAGTAGAGAACAAAGTTACAAAGGGCTGGAACACAAGGTTTGAAAACAGGAAATATGAGGAAGAGAGGACATAGCTGAGGGAAAACATGGGCACTCCATCACCCAGGAATGTCTCCCAATAGAGACAGAAGGCACCAAACGGGTGTCCCTTACACAGAGTGGGCCCACAGTGTCTATAGCTGCCTCTGCTGAGGCAGGGATGGAGGGAGAGGTCTGTGTCCTCCGTAGGGGCGGGTCTAGGCTTAATCAATGCTCATGCTTAACACAGGGCTGGAAAGAGAGGACAGTGATGAGAAGGCAATGCACTTCATTTATGACTGCTTGGCAGTCCACTAATAGGCCAGTGATATTTATTTTAGCACCAATCCCCACAGCGACCCTATAAGTAGGCTCCCCATTTTCCAGGTGATAAAAAATAAAGCCCAGAGAGGTTCAGTGACTTGTCCAAGCGCACAAGTGCAGAATAGAGGAGCTGGAGGTCTAGCCCGAATCCAAAGCTCTTTCCATAATACTACACAGTGTGTCAGTCAGGGTTCTTAGGGGGACGGAACCGATAGAAGACAGATTAGGTAGAGACAGAGATAGAAATATATATTGAGAAAGAAAGAGAGAGAGAGAGAGAGAGAGAGAGAGAGAGAGAGAGAGAGAGAGAGAGAGAGAGATTTATAAAGAATTGGCTCATGTGATTATGTGAAGTCCCAAATCTGCAAAATGGAAATCGCTGCAAACCCAGGAAGAGCTGATGCCCTAGTTCCATGGCCATCAGGCAAGAAGAATTCTCTCTTACTTGGGGAGACTCAGCCTTTTGCCCTCTTCAGGCCTTCAACTGATTACACAGGGCCCACCCACATTTTGGCGGTCAATCAGCTTTAATGTCATCCAAAATGCCCTCACAAAAATACCTATAGTAATGTTTGACCAAACACTTGGGTGCTATGTCCCAGCCAAGTTGGTACACAAATTTAACCACCACACACAACCCCTCATAAACATTTTTAAATGAGTACATGAAGAATTGCTCATCTGGAAAAAGTTTCCATAATTTGAAAGCATTGCATTATGTCTCAAATAATAGCCAATTTTTAAAAAGTCTTACACTTGTTGCCATTAAAACTTGAACCTATATAACTTTACTAACCAGTGTCACCCCAATAAATTTAATAAAAATTAAACTTTATCTTCCCAAAAGTTTAGAAATGAAATGCTAGTTCAGCAAACTATGGAGAACAACCTCCCAACATGCATTCCATGAGGTTTTGTCTTCAGAAGGGAAGTAACAAGGCACGGTCCCCACGCCCTAGGCAACCTGCACAGATGACTCACAAATCACAGCACTGCATCCAGTCTTCCGATGAAGGCAGCAGGACTGTGCAGAACTGCTAGCTGTACCCGCCCTGCCTGGACCCCGTTGGAGACAGGGTGCAGGTTCCTTTCATCTCCACGGGCGGGCCGGTGCCTGCTTGGTGTTCAGAAGATGGCTCTGCTCTGAACATCCCAGAAAACGCCCTCTCATTAGGCCCCACAGTAAACTAGCCTGGCCCTGCTTCTCGGTAATCTTGTGAGCCACGCTGAGGTTCCTGTGGACGCGCACCAATGCAAGCATGGATCCTAGGAGGAAAGGGAGTTGTGTCTGTATGTAATCTTTGTAAAGAGACCTCCAGGGGTGTTGGGAAGGTCCTAATGAGTTCAGGTCATGGCCACTGAGGTGTGAAGCAGGCAAAGGGGATGGAAGGAGCCCTCAGAGGAAGCTGGCAGCACATGGGAGGGAGAAGGGCAGAAACTGTCAGCAAGCATACCTACCATTAAGGTAATTATTATTATTTATTAAACATTTAGGAATGTGCCAGTCATGTGCTAGCTATTGTCACAATCCAAATCTTAGACCCAATGCCTCTAGAAAGGCCTCCCCATCTATTTGGGCAGGATGAAAAGGCAATGGAGTTGTGTTACAGTGCTTCAGGTGAGGAAAAGACATGCCATCTAGCCAGGACCCAGCCTCACCTCCTGAAAGAGCCCTTCTCTTCTTCCTAGGGCCTCGGAAACTGAAGTGGAGGTCAGTTATATGGAGCGGCCCCCTTGGCTTTGGCCAACATCCCACCTGCCATGACCATGTACACCACAACCATTTTGTAATTCTTCTCATCAGGAAACTCATAGACTGGCACTTCAACTTGGCAACTGGGCAGGACCCAATAAGTGGTCCAGTGGTCAACACAGCATTCCTCCTTGGCCAGACCCTTGCTGGGGGCCAGGGTTTGGGAAACAGAACTGAAAACAGATGACCCTGCCCACAAGCAGCTCCCAGCTGACAGGGGACTCTCTCGGCTGCCCAGGGTCTATGCCAGGTCGATAAGCAAATAACCTGGGAGCTTCAATGATGACGACACCCCTCGGGGGTCATAAAGGATGTGCCACAATGCTGGCCTCAGTTATCTCAACTGTCATGTGCTCCTTCACTCATTTAAGGACTGACAAGACCCAGCGAGGGCTAATAGGTGGCTCAGGTTAATCCCCCGCCCCCAAGAACAGACTTTGTTTCTAGCTGCTTAACACAGATGACATGTGGAAACCTATTGCTCTGACGTGACACTAGTTCATTTCCAGAGTTTACCTATAAAACACAGACTGAGTAATGGTGTATTAGGTCTCAAGCAAATTCACACTGGCCTCCATTGACTTGTATCAGGGTAAGATATATATCAGATTCTGGGGGCATCTATTCTGCTAACCAAAATTACACCCCAGCCATTTGTCATGCCCACGTAGAAATTACTAAATCGTAGCTCCAAAGGTGGATGCAGTGGTTGGAATCATATCATCAGTGTCTCGATTACAGCACAATTCACCTGGGGCAGGATGAGGGGTCCTGATGGGTGGTGACTGTGAGAGGAGCATCTTCTCAGCTGTCTCCACAGGACAGCACACACTCAGGTGTCTGTTGTGAGGAAGCGTAGCAGCAAACAACTGCCATCACAGTAAATCATTTCACTTAATGATCCAAGCAAATTCCCGATAATGCAACATTAAAGGTATAAATGTATTCGCTGGAAAGCAGAAGGTGAGCAGGTTCCCACAGAAAAGGAGAACTGCTCAGACGCCAAAGAGCAGAAGGCAGGTAAGTGCCCCTCAGCCTTCCATCAACACTCACAGCTACATTCACTTGCTTTGTTCTGAGGCCCATTTTCCCAACACGCATGTATCTTTTAACACCCACACAACATCCACAGCAGAGCAGCTGGCAGGGATCAGAGTCCAAACCTGTAATTTTTCAGACTGATACACTGAGGCGTGACCACAGCAGTGGGGTCCTCCGCTTTCCGCTCCATGGAAAAAGTCACACCATGTACCCTCTCCCTGCTTCTCTAGTTCTCCGTGAAATCAGTTGGAATGGATGGCTGAAGCAGCTTTGAAAGAGGAGAGGAATGATTGTTAGGAAGAAATTCTTCTGTCCAAGAGTAAGGGAATTGCCAGGCCTCTCCTTTTTCTCCTCCTCCCCCTCCTATCTCCACCTCCTCCATCTTGTTGGGAGTTCAGAGAGACATGGAGGCTGCTTCCTAGTACCAGACCTGCGAAACGGCTTACTCAGGGGGCTCAGTGCTGCTTCCATGTTTCACAGCTCATATGGGCACCACTGTAAGCACAGCTCAAACACAAACACACTTGCACACACACTCACACACACACAGGCTCTGTCAGGAGCACGTGTGAGCCTCTCATGTCCTCATATCTTATATTCCCTGTAACTTACTTTAAAACACCTGAGAAGAGATGGTGTGATTGAGACACGTGCCAGAGGTACCCTCAGTCCACACCACTGAGTCAGCACTGCAGGACCCTAATCAGGACCCGAGGCCTCAGAAACAGTTGCAGCAAGTTCTTCAGGCATCACCAGGTCCAAGCAGAGGAAACTTGGTAAAAGGGAAACTTGGTAAAAATAAAATGAAAGCTTAAGTTATATAACTAGCTGCAGAAAAAAAGCACAGGTCACACCACCTTGGCCACAGATGAGGGAGCAAAAGCTGGGGGTATCAGAGGATGTCAGAGGACAATGACCAGACAACAGCAGACCAGACTTTCTGGCACAGTACAGACAGGGGTGAGGAGACTCTCGAAGTCAAAGCAGCAGCAGGTGCCTGGTCCCCTGTCCCCGTCACAGCCTGAGGCAGTGGCCCACAGTCAGCAGAGCTGGGACCAGACTCCTGGAGCAGGCACAGCCCTCAGTCTACAGGCTCTTAGGCTGCTTGATCAGAGAAGTGCCAGACCCTCCCTTTGCAAGATCAGGAGCCTGCCAGCGTGTGGGTTACAATAGATTGACACATAGCCCCTTGACCTTCAATGTGTTCTGCCACTACAGCATCCACAGTCACACAGCCCCCAGCTCCTGCCCTGACAGGAGTGGGGCTAGAGGCCAAAGGTAGTGGTGCGGCTGCTTGGGGAGGAAGAGTGGCCTCCTGACCCATGTCTTCTCCTTCTGCCAGAAGGAGGCTGTAATTCGTTCTCAGCTGATTTCCTCACTGGAGAGCAGCCTGCAGGAGACTAGCCTGGGGAAGTTTAGCTTACCTCTCAGGGAGGTGAGAAGAGCAGAGAAGCCCTGTAGGAAAGGACCTGAAGATGTTGCATGAGTGCCAAGCAGCTCTCAGGATTAATAAACTTAAAGTGAGAACAGCCAATGGGTCCTGAGCTTCCTCCAACACTTCTAGCTGCTCAAGACGTAGCACAAAGTGGGTGGAGAGCTGGATGTATCAGGGCTGTGGATTTTCCGATCAGCAGAAGGGAAATGCCGGCTCAGCATGGGATAATAGGGGGCTGTCTGAGCAGGGGTGAAGCCGTGCTGCCCACTGAGTATGTTTTCCAGCGATGCCAAAGAATATCCCCCCACATCCCTCTTCCCACCAGGAGCAGAGGACCATGGCCCTCTCTTGAATTGTTTAGGGAGTGGGACTAGGTAATCATAGAATGCAGCAGATAAGCCTTCCCAGCTTGCTCAGAAAAGGAATGGCACCCAGCCTATTTGGCATGACAGCCCTTAGGGCAGCCATGGGAAACACCTGCCATGGGGAGGCCCTACTTGGAGGCCGCCAGAGGATGACAGCCCCGGCCTCTTAGTCTCCCTGCCCTTTCCTGCAGCAGGAATGCAGGGCCAGACTGCTTGGGGATGGAGAGGGGTAAGCAGTGCGCTGGCCAGCGGGCTGCCCTGCCCTCCGCCTGGGCAAGCTCACAGCTGGTACACTCCTGCAATGGATGCTGGGTCTGCTGTAGCACCTCCCCAGGTGGACCACACAAGAACCAAAGGGCCGAGGCAGAAGGCAGTAATTCCAACAGATCATGAGAAGCTTTGCTATTGTCATCCTAAAACGTTTCCTGTGTGTCTCTACATTTGTCTGGGAGCTTGGGTCTCAGATACCTTATTTCCACAGATGACTGACACTCTGCAAGGGTGGATTGTGCCCAGGCTTCAGGTCCAGGCCAGCAACCAGAGACACATCCCTAAATCGGAGAGGATTTCCTACATCTGCCTGCTCCTTCCCTTTTCCTTCCTGCCATGAAACTAAGGAAGACTTCCTGTCCCAGGGGCTCCCTAGAGAGGCTTCCAGCCTGGACACACATGGCGGGCGCTTCATCACCTGGACACCTGCACCTGGACACCTGGCTCAGGCTCCAGTCAGTGACAAGCCCGGCGCAGGGCTGTTCGCCCAGGACAAGACCCAGAGCCCCGTAGAAGGAGTTCCACCTGGGGTTCACTCCTTGTTCTCCTATACGAAGAAACCAGAGGCTGACCTTAGGGCCACTCTGGGCTCTAGCTCTTCAACACCAAAGAACAAGGGGACCAAAAAGCAGATCTTTTCTGAAAAGCTTCTGTCCTTCCTGCTTTTGTCCAAACCAGTCCCAGCATGTCCACCTCTTCCATCAGGGTGCTCCTTACAATGAACAATTGGAGCTAAAACAAACTACCATTTTACAAGTTAACCATCACATTCTACATTTGGAGAATTCACCTGGAGGTGGAACTGTTTCTTTGTTCTGGGCAACACACACACACACACACACACACACACACACACACACACACTCTCTCTCTCTCACACATGGTCTGACGACTAAGTTTGCAAACTCATCCTAGAAAAAGTGCTACATACCTCATTGCTGAATGTCTCTATGGTCACCTCTGAAGCACTCCCCTTGGGAAGCTATGCACTGACGCCAGTGCCTAGTCCACCCTTCAAAGCAATTTTGGATTCTTTTTCTGGAATGGCCATCAGAGCTGTCGTCATATTACCCTTGATGTCCTGAATGTCATCAAAATGTCTTCCTTTCAATATTTCCCAAAGAAAGAAGTCATTGGGGGCCAGATCAGGTGAGTAGGGAGGGTGTTCCAATACAGTATTTGTTTGCTGGCTAAAAACTCCCTCACAGGCAGTGCCGTGTATTGTCATGATTCAAGAACCATGAATTGTTGGTGAAAAGTTCAGGTCATTTTTGTCTAACTTTTTCACGCAGCCTTTTCAGCACTTCCAAATAGTAAACTTAGTTAACTGTTTGTCCAGTTGGTACAAATTCATAATGAATAATCCCTCTGATATCAAAAAAGATTAGCCACATCGTTGCAACAAAGTTCACGAACTTAATTGTCAGACTACACACACACACACACACACACACACACACACACAGACACATACACACACGCACACACGCCCCTCCCAGGAGTTTCTCAACAAGCCTTTGTGATGCCCCACCAGGCCTGTGGGAAGAGAGGGGCTTTTATTAACAAGAAGGCAAGCCCCCTCTTCTATCTAGGAATGAGCTGGGGCCAGAGGTGAGTATTGGCAAAAATGAGTAAGAGGGAAGAACTGCCATCACTAAGAAATGGGTTAGTTTACTCTGAGACAGGGTTAGCGAGCTCTGCCCTGAAGTAGGGAGGTCAAGTCTCAGCTAGAAGACCTAGCAGGTCAAATCAGATCTGGCTAAAGACAAGAGAGGAGGCTGATTTCAGCCCCTGCTCAGCCAGCAACTTGTGCAGTGAACAGACTGCCCACCAGGACTGGACAACCCTGATGGCGAGGAGACACAGAGTTAAGAAATTCCTTTGGAGTTAAACCATAAGAGCCTTTGAAAGCCAGGGCCTCTGCCTGCTCCTCACCAAAATTTTCGGTGGAAAGGTAAAGGGAGAAAATATAGCACAATTCTGACATTTTCCTCCACAAAACTACTTATCTCCACTGCATAATTTTCCCTGGTGACTGACTCCTGCCCGATTCATTAGCATTTTTGCAGTAAACCAACAAGTTCTTAGCAAACAGAGAAAGTGTGTGTGTGTACACAAACAGGGCAGGGGGTATGGAAGATGGGGGGAGAGGAGGAGCCTGGTGGCTGGGTGAGTCAGGCACAGAACCGAGAAGCATGGGTTTGTTTAATTCTTATTCAGAGGCAGAGTGGGAAAATCCAAGGAGAAAAAAGAAACAAAGAACAGATTTCCCACTTGGGTATGCAAGCACAGGAGTTCCACAATGATTAATGATGCAATCAGACCACAGAGGCTTCTCAGGTTTCCATTCAAATAAAGAGAAAAAACTGAAAATGTGGCTGAAACCCAAGCCCTAAATGTCAGTGTAATCTGAGGAGCATCTGCTCAGAGCAGGAGAAAAATCAGTCTCTGGGGGAAGTAAGTGGCCATCCTGGCTGCAAATGCCTCATTGGAGACTGAACTAAGGGATTTAGAGAATGGATCTCCCACTGTGGGAGGAGCGAGGGCAGCAGCTGAAAAGGTTCTAGAAAGGTTACTGAGCACACTCAGCACCAGGCAGGCACTAGGAGCTCAGGGTATGCCCTCAGGAGACCTTAACCTGGGTATCTGAGGATATTATTCAGGGGAGCCCTGAGTCTGGGAGGGAAAACACGACATCTGCGTTTTCGCCGACCTCTAGCTGAAACTAGCTCTTCCTCCATGATGAATATGAGCATCAAACTGCAGTAGATTAGCAGCCCTGTGACTGTCACTGAAGAAACCACAGGTATTTTCCTCTTACATCACAGGTGTCGCAGACACCTCAAAATATCCTTCGCCTCTTCACTACTCTGAAATTAAAGCAGTCACCAGAATTGTGCTAGGTCTTGCTATCTAATATGTTAATGAAGAAACATGCTATTGAAACTCAAATTTGCCTTTTAAATGTTTTGATAACTGCATTTCAATATAATGGGCTTCATTGATAACTCTATGAATTTTATGTGATGTACTTATAACCATTATTTTGAGAATGGGAACACAGACTTCACCAAACTACCAAAGGTAATTGCAACTACACAAAGTAGTTGCAAAGCCTGGCTTATGTGGAGCATTATTTAATCCTCAGGACATGTTTTTCAAACAAGATGTGATCAAGCTGACGCTGACGACCTGTGGTGGGGCAGAGACACAGATTCTGTTTTCTCCGACCCAAGACCAACTCAAGTGGGTCCACTGCAGCTCTGGGGCGCAGGATTCTACATGCTGGCTCTTCTTCTCCCCTCCTGTGGGTCATCCATGCTCCTACTTCCCAGGCCAGCTCTGGTTCCCCCAAGGACCCAACCCAGAGCTGGCAGTATATAGGCTGAGTGGGTGGCTTCAGTGGTGTCAGGGTTGTGCTGAGGACTCTTAGCCTGTGGGTCCAGGCAAGCTCTGGTCTTAGTCGCTCCATAGCTTCTATCCTTACACTGTGTCTGGCCCAGAGAAAATGGCTGATGAATGTGTGTTGAAAGAGAGACAAAAGAATACCCAAGCCTATAGAAAAATTTTCTAAGAGCTTATTTGAGCCAAAATCTGAGGACTGACCCAGAAGAAAAATCTGAACAGATTAAGACAACGCTCTGGAGAATGGCAATTTGGCAAGTTTTTGTTGTTGTTGTTTTTTAATGTGTTTAAAATCAAAGGTGAAAACGTAAGGAAGGTTACACGAAATCTACTGGTGGTAGATCAAGGAGGTGGGAGAAATCTCTAGGACTAGATAAAAAGCAACATGGAGAGACACATACTTCTATTACACCGGTGGGTACAGGATAGTTAACACAGCACATAGAGATGGTATGCGGGAAAGAAAACAATGAGGGGTTCCGTGGTCTTGTGCTCCGGTGCCAGTGGTTGTGCCTCGAGGGGTCTAGGAAAGAAAATTACTCTGACAGTTCTAACTATGTTACGCTAGATGCACAAGAACAATGTGCATCTAGGTAAAGACTGATCCTTGCTAAGGAAGCTAAAGTCCTGGGACGTGAACACTCACCATGACCTGCCAAGTTAGGAATTTAGGATCAGAGCATCCTGTGTGGTTACTGAGCTTGTCACGCCTGCCAAGTAGCCCCCTGAACTTGTAAGTTTGTCTACATAGCCCTTCTTTTCCATTTACAAATGCATGAGTGAGTGTAGTACAAGAGAGGATGAGAGCGTGACTGAGAGATAAAGAGAGAGAGAGAGAAATTGAGAGTGAGAAAGTGTGAGAGTGAGTGAGAGAATCGATCACCAAAGTTTTCTCCAGTCTGCTCTGTGGGGGATGCCAGGGAATCTGCCAAAGGATAAGCCCTGGGCCTATCCTTTGAGGTTCTTCCAGTCTAAGAACCAGGAATCCAATGCAAGCATGCATGAGAGACAGACAGTGTGTGTTGAAATTCCTGGTCCAGTTCCATGTCACGGATTCAGCGTCACAACCCACCAAAGCCCTTTGCAACTGGCAGACTTTTTTTTATTTTATTTATTTTTCAAATTTATTGGGGTGACAATTGTTAGTAAAATTACATAGAGAATTGTACACCTGCAACTGGTAGACTTTTAACAGTGTCCTATTAGGGGAGACTTTTAATAGTGTCCTATTAGGTCCTCACCGACACTGAACTCTGCTCTGTTTTCTCTCAGCCTCCCCCACTAGACTGCACACTCCAGGGTGGCTAGGACTGTGTCTGTGGGGTTTTGCTGCTGTTTCCCAGTGGCTAGCAGACGTCTAGCATGCCTGAGCAGCTTGGACAGTGGATGAATGAATGAGTGAATGAACAAACCAACTTATTTCATCCACAGGTAATGTAGCCAACTGTATTTTTTTAAATGGCACCACAATCTCTCTCATCCCACATCCTCTTCTCCCAGTGTGATTCTGGCATTCCTCTATCAACAAGGGCGGAGGGGAAGGGGAGGCCTGTGTTTCCGTTGTCTTGAATCTAGGAAGGTCTGTGACTGTAGGGAAGTGACACTATGTAACTTCAAAAGCTATACCACTTCCACCTGGTTCTGTTGGAACCCAGACATCACGCTGTGAGGAAGCCCAGACGAGCCACACGTAGAGGCCGTGCACAGGGGTTATAACGAGCAGCTTTAACTGAGGTCCCGCTGACAGTCTGCATCATGCACAAGGTATGTGAACCTTCAGATGATTTCAGTCCCAGCCTCAAGTCTTCCCAATGAGACCACAAACATCATGGAGCAGAGACAGGCCACCCCCACTGTGTCTTATCTGAACTCCTGACCTCACAGAATTATAGGCATGTGATGGGGGTCATATGCCACTAGATTCAGGGGCTTGTTATGCAACATGGGAAACTGGCTCACAGATGAGCTCAACAGGTTCAGAGGTGAGAAAGATGTCACTCACATTAGAACAGCCAGAGGACCAGGCCCAGAATGACTGCAACTGAAAGAAGTGGGAGGGGCCACAGGGGCCTGAAGAGGGCGTACATTGACATTTCTGCCTGGGCTCCACATGCTCAGTTGTCTAGAGATGGTGGCTAGGCAGAAGAGGACAGTTCTGGAGAAGAGAAGAGTGGTGCTGGCAAGGCAGTGGAGGCCAGGCCAGGCCCCTCCTGTACCTTCCAGGTCACGGGCAGGGACCTGAGCCCAGAGTACCTGAGTGGCACTGACTTGCTCCAGAGCAGAGAGAGGCTCAGCACACAGGTCCAGGGGCATATGGCACTGCCACGCAAGGAGGGGTCTCAGAATGCAAAGAAGCCCTGAAGAATACCCTGGGGAGGATAGTGGAGAGGTCTGTAACCTCCAACACCCCTGGGCAGGCGGCTCTTTCCTACCCCTTCAAGGGTGCACATCCCCGCACCCACAGGGGATAGCAGGAGCCTCTGACACAGGCACCAGCACATTCATGAGGGTCCTGTGAAGTAGGCGAAACTGAGCTCATCCTGACTTGTTGCACTGCCTTCTCTGAACCTCAGCAGCTTACCAGCAAAGGGGTGCTGGCACCACCTTACAGAGATTAGAAGAAACATGTGTGTCCAGTCACCCTCATAGGGCCTGACTGGCATTCAGTGCACGTTTCTTTCCTTCCCTTCCTGAGAACAAAAGAAATGGGGAAAGGAGAAGAAAAACAGGAGCCTAGGAGGTCCTGCCTTAGGGGGTATCTGCTGGGAACCTAGTGGCAGTGCAGCCTTCTGGGACAGGCCACCCGCTGGGAAGCAGAGCGAGGAGCCTCCAGGATGGAGCATGAGGCAGGCACCCCACCATCTACAAAGAGAGCAGCTGAGTGTGTAGTCGGCCAGGCTGTGTGTTCCTAACAACTAGTACCTTTCCACACTTACAGTCTCTGACACTCTGCTGGGAAAGTGTCCCCACGCCCCTTCCATCCTCTCCTCATGCGTCTCTGAGCCCTGGGCACTATTTCGGGGTAAGGTGATGGAGGCATTGTCCACAGACCATTGCTCACCTGGGGGAACTTCCACTGCAAGGTGACCCTGACAGGCTGGGGGGCAAGTAGTGAGGACAGGGCTCCAGGACCGTCTTATGTGGAGGAGCTCAGAGCGAAAACAGTGAAGGCTTACTTTAAATAAGAGTAAAAAATGGTGTGTGCATGTGTATTGTCTATGCTATGTGATGCACCTGGGTGCTGTCATGACAGGCACGGACTTATGCCTCCACCAAAAGAGTTAGGATCTACAGTCAGGAGGTGAAAAAATAAGCCTGGCTACGCCGAGTTAAAATAAACCCACGGTCATAAAAACAGACACATAGATTAATGGAACAGAATAGAGAGCCCAGGAATAAATCCATGCCTATATGGTCATTTAATCTATGACAATGGAAGCAAGAATTTACATTGTGGTAAAGACAGTCTAGTCAATAAATGGTGCTGGGAAAACTGGACTGACACATGCAAGAAAATGAAGCTGGACCACCTCCTTACACCATATACAAGAATAAATTCATAATGGATTAAAGACTTAAATGTAAGATCCGTAACCATAAAATTCCTAGAAGAACATATAGGGAGTAAATTTGCAGACATTACCCTTAGTAATATTTTTACTGATACATCCCCTTGGGCAAAATGAGTAAAAGAAAAAAATAAACATATGGGATTACGTCAAACTAAAAAGTTTTTTCACAGCAAAGGAAACCATCAATAAAACAAAAAGGCATACCACTGAATGGTAGAAAAGATTTGCCAATGAAAAAAAAAAAAAAAAAAAACTCATGCAACTCAACACCAAAAAAATCCAAACAACCCAATTGAAAAATGGGCAAAGGACATAAAGAGACATTTCTCTAAAGAAGACATACAGATGGCCAATAGATAAATGAAAAACTGCTCAACCGCACTAATAATTAGAGAAATGCAAATAAAAACCACAATGAGATACCACCTCACTCCAGTCAAAATGGCTATCGTCAATAAATCAACAAACAACAAGTACTGGGGAGGATGTGGAGAAAAGGGAACCCTTGTGCACTCTTGGTGGGATTGCAGATTGGTGCAGCCACTATGGAAAGCAGGATGGAGGTATCTCAAAAAATTGAAAATGGAACTACGTTATGACTCAGCAATTCTACTCTTGGGTATCTATCCAGAGAAATCCAAAACACTAATTCGAAAAAATATATGCACCCCTATGTTTATTGCAGAGCTATTCACAATAGTCAAGACATGGAAATAATCCATGGAAATGCCCATCAGTAGATGACTGGATTAAGAAACTGTGGAACATTTATACAATGTACCATAAAGAAGAATGAAATCTTACCATATGCAATGATATGGATGGACCTAGGGAACATTATGCTAAGAGAAATAAGTCAGACAGAGAAAGACAAATACTATATTATCTCACTTACATGTGGAATCTAAAGAACAGAATAAATGAGCAAACTAAACAGAAATAGTCTCAAAGATATAGAGAAAAAACTGATGGTTGCTAGATGGTGGGGTTGGGGGAGGGTGGGTTTGGGGGAGAAGGCAAAGGTATTAGAAAGTACAAATTAGTAGCCACAATATTGCCATGGGAATATGAAAGACAGTTGGGGGAATATAATCAATATATATGGGTTGTGGGGTATATATACTATATATATGGAATATATATATATATATATATATATATATATATATATATATATTTATGGGATGTGGAGTACAGCAAAGGGAATAGAGTCAGTGGAATTGTAACAGCTATATACAAGGTCAGAGGGGTAGCAGATTGGGGGAGGGGGTTATCACTCTGTATGGGTGTAAATGTCTAACTATTACATTGTTTTGTACACCTGAAACTAATAAAAAAAATAATAAGCTCAGTATCCGTCCAGGATACTGTGAGCACTAAATAAGACTATGCACGTGAGTCCCCAGAATAGCACCTGGTACACACTCAGAACATACCGTATTTTGCCACGTATAATGTGCACTTTTTTGCCCAAATTTGGGAGGGAAAAATAAGGATGCACATTATACATGGGAAGGACTAATTCCATATCTATACAAATGTTTTCAACTGTTTTATTTATGCTTATGATTAAAAGTGTAAATCTAGAAAACAATAATGATATCCGTATGCAAAATAATATCCTGGAATATGATCATTGGTTATGTTGAACATATGACGAATCTGCAATGACAAAGAGTTCTTAGCCTTCTGTGGTGTGTAAATTTGTTACCGGTACATAAAATTTTTTGCAACTTGTATCTGTTCTTGTGTTTTGTAATTATTTGTTACACAAAATTTCTTGTACTATAATATGTTAAAAAAATTAATGCTCAGATTCATTTGTAATACAAAAAGCAAATAACTAAACATAAACAAATGAAAATTTGAATTAAAAATTAAAATGAAAGATTTTTTCCCCTGAAAGGTTAGGCCAAAAACATCGGTGCACATTATACACAGGAGTGCACTATACATGGCAAAATACAGTATTCACCACACTCTTGCCATCTGGAAGATTACCTAACTAGGAGGGCCACTCTGGTGTCCCCATGTCTCTGGGGAGGCGGGTGGGCAAGAATCTCCGAGAAACCCTGAGCATGGTTCCACCTCTCTCCCTTATAGTGAAGTAGCAGAAAAAGCAGGGAGGCTCACAGTAGAAAGGGGGGCCCTGGTAGCCCCTTCTCCCGTCTGACACGTCCCTTCCCCTTGTTAATCTGAGTCCCATCATTATTCACTTACGCAGGTCTCCCCAGCCTGGTCTCAGAACACCTGAGGAGTGATCTGTCAAGGAGTCCAGGGTGTCCAAGCTGGCAACGGGAGGACAGAGTGTCTTAGAGCCCCTGGGGCCTGGCCCTGTGCTAGTAGATGGCACCTGCTGGGTGAGGGAGCAGGAGGCAGGGAAGGTGGTGTTTCCTCTCTGTCCACAGAACTTCACCTGGCCTCTGTCTTCCTGCCTTGCCAAATTGTGCTTCCTGCCTCTCAGCATTAAGCATAGAACAGCTTCAGGTACAAACATGAGAGGTCTCGGCACATATACCTTGGAGGTGGCATGTAAATGGCTTCATTCAATTTTCTTGATTTCACTGGACCCTTGCAAGGAGGGCCCTGTTAGCAACCTCTTCTGGCTGAGAATGAACTCCAAAAGAGCTCCATCTAGGCTCACCTGGGTGAGCTCTGCCTTCACCTCTGTTTATGGTTATTGACCTTCCCACAGCACATAGGTCCCTCTATGCTGTTGTTGTAAGGACACATTGCTGTGGAGTTTGGTTGTGGGGACCCTGAGAAAGAATGTACCTGTGGTTAGGACTCCCTGTGGTTAATTGAGCTCAAATTTATAATCAGAATATAGCAGCCATTGTTTATGAGGGCCATTCTGCATTTCAGGAAAAAACCACAGACTTGGGCTTCCAAGCCTCCTGCACTATGGTCCTGCCATCTGAGCCAATCCTTATAAAGGAGTCCCTGGAATTGTATTTTGACCAATAGGACTGGGACCTTCCCTTTCCAATTGGAGCTGTGCAGCTATAGCCTCTTCTGCATCTTTACTAACCAATCAGAACTACTCTACAACAACCAATCAGAACACATGGGGCTGGCCAATAGGACAGTGCTATTTGGGCCAATCAAACTGTGTGAATTTGGAGTCCTCATTTGCATAGAAATGAACCAGTTAGACACTAGGGGCAGAAACTTCTCTCCATAAAAGCTAACCTCTCTTTTATCTCAGTGGGATGAACTTTTAGGTTCCAGTGAAGGCTGTGTTTCCCCGGTTTGCAAATTGTTCACCTGAATAAATTCTCTCCTTTTACTGTACCCCAGATTGGGGACTCCTGTTGGCATCAAATTGGTGGCAGTGAACTTTTGTTGACAGTGGTATGATATGGCCCAGCCCCTCTTGTGAGCATTCCTTCCATGCACGTGTCCTGTGTGGCTGTAGCTCACAAGTGCAGAGCGTTCTCAAACTCTATTTTCCTTTCTTTTGTCCCTATGCCCACAAACAGGTATCTGTAAAGTACTATGTCATTACTTCTTAGTTATCCCAAGTCTTTGTGGGGTATTCACTTTGACTTAATTGTTTTAACATCTGGGCTGCATGATGTGTGGAAAACCTGAGAACCTCTGTCATCAGGAATGACTTGGAGCTACAGTTTCTGGGCACAGCAGAGAAAAGGGGGCTATACAACCAATTAGAAGAAGGAAGGAAAGAACAGGTGCGGAGAGCAAAACCGGTGCAGGAAGGACCAGGTTTCATAAAGGAACGTGGCCATGGAGCAGTGGGGCAACGCACTGTGTCCTCTCCTAGGTGGCATCGTCTGCTACTCATGAGCTCCTAGCAAAGAAACATCTCAGCTCACACACAGATCACCCAGCAAGGCCTGACAAGGAGAATTGGGGTAGAGGGGGAGTTATATTACTCCCGAGGATGGCTAAGAGGCAGCAGGATCAGTACTGCAGACCCCGCCTCTTTTCCCAAGGTTCCCTGATGCTGGCAGAACAACTTACAATCATGAGGACTTTGGCCACTTAGCTTCAAGGCTCCTCAGGAAAGGGTACTGGGTCTGTCTCAAAGAGTTGGATTCAGATTCATTTTAGAACATATTTCCTTAAAAAAGAAGCAAGAACTTAGCTGGTACTAAGAGGTGTGATGGTGCATATAGCAGGGACTAGACCCCTACCCACTCTGCCATGGTGCCTGGCACACTCCTCCCTCAGAAGCTTCAGTCACTTATGAGGGTGAAGCCCTAGAACCATACCCATACCCAGAGTTCTCTGGGGAAGGCCACATTCTAATTAATGAGTTAGGGTTCCCATTGCAGCTTGCTTCACTTCACATGTTGACTTTCTTCACAGGTGTATTAATTTTCTGTTGGTGCTTCTGTTGGGAGTCCCCAAGACCTTCCTTAGCTGACTACCCACTGGAAGAACTCACAGAACTCAGAAAAGCTGTTAATACTCACATTTATGGTTTATTATAATAAAAGGATTGGCGTAAGTGCCTGTCAGGCAGTTGCCACATTTCAGTCTCTTCCTGAAATACAAGGGGACATTTACCACTTGGCAAGGCCCTATGTCCCTGCATGGTATTTGTGACGTGAGTGGGGCACAAAGTCCTGACACACAGGTTCAGATAGAGTAACACAGCTTTATTTGGGAACCAATGTCCCTCCAGAGGCCAATGCTCTGGTAAACACAGAAGGTAGAACAGAATAGAATAGAATAGAATAGAATAGAATAGAATAGAATAGAATAGAATAGAATAGAATAGAATAGAATAGAATAGAATAGAATAGAATAGAATAGAATAGAATAGAATAGAATAGAATAGAACTTAATAACGAACCAAGTCTCAGAGTCAATTGAGGTGAGGAAGGTCCCTTGTCCAGGAGAGGCGACTGGGCCCACGATGGGTCTGAGGTGAGCTGGTCTTGAGAGGAAGAACTTCGGAGAGTCCCGATGTCGTGGCTTGCACCTGGAAGAGGGGCTTAGCTGGATCGCCCAGTCGGACTACTCATGGCCTTGCTCTGGAGCTCTGCTTTTATCCTCTTTTCCTTGGACTTTTTATGTCGCAGGTGATAACCAGAAGCGGTTTTGGTGAATGTGTTCATCACTCAATTTTGTTACACTCAGTTTCACACAAAAACATGCTTTTACTTTCATGTATATGCTCTATGTAAAAGTAAAGTAAAGTTTACTTTCACTTTACTCTTATCAGTCTCACACATGTGTGGCCATAGTCCTGTCCCTACTAGTAAACAACTTGTTTTGCAAACCTCAGTCCAACATAAATAATGCATTTTATATGCTCTACACAAGGATATACGTTAAAATCAGCAAAGGAAAAAGGTGTCTATGGCAGAACCCAGAAGAGACCAGGCACAAGCTTTCAGGTGTCCTCTCCCAGTGAAGTCACATGGATAGCACTTAATTCCCCCAGAAAAGATGTGTGACCATATGTGTGTCATGTGGTCATCCAGGGTTTTTATTAGAGGTCAGTCACACAGGCATTGAGAGCCCATGTGACTGAGCTTACTCAGCCCCCCAGCAGACGCACTACAGTGTTTCCCCGAAAATAAGATCTAGATGGACCATCAGCTCTAATGTGTCTTTTGGAGCAAAAATTAATATAAGACCCGGTCTTATTTTACTATAAGACCAGGTCTTTAATATAACATAATATATAATATAATATAATATAATATAATATAATATAATATAATACATAATACGGGGTCTTATATTAATTTTTGTTCCAAAAGATGCATTAGAGCTGATTGTCCAACTAGGTCTTATTTTGGGGGAAACAGGGTATATATGACATGGTCCAGGGCCCAGGCAAAGGAAAACAGGAATTATTATTATTATTATGAGTTGAACTGTGTCCTTCCCCAAAATTAATATGTTGAAGCTCTAATCCCCTTAGATTGTGACTGCATTTGTAAATAGGGATGTTAAAGCAGTGATTAAACTAAAACAAGCCCATTAGGATGGGCCCTAAGGACACAGTGAGAAGATGGGCATCTGAAAGCCGAGGAGAGAGGCCTCAGGAGAAGCAACCTGCTGACATCTTGATCTTGGGCTTTCAGCCTCCAGAATATGACAAATAAATTTCTGTTGTTCAAGCCACCTAGCCTATGTTATGTTGTTATGCAAGCCCCAGATATACAAAAATATACAAAGACCCTCTCGTCAGGTGGAATATTTCAAGGACTCAGAACTTATCTCCCAGAAGCTTGAAAAGGCCAGTCCTGAAGGTCTTTGAAAAGTTCAGGGTTTGGACAACCCAGGCCTGCTGAGTGTACACTGCTGTAACAAAGCACCACAAATTTAATGGTTCAGAACAACACAAATTCATTATCTTATAGTTCTGGAAGTCAGAAGTCAAACCTAATGGTCTTAATGGACTAAAATCAAAGTGTTGGCAAGACCGTTTTTTGTTTTTTTGTGTGTGTTTTTTTTAACTGGAGGTTCTAGGGAAGACCTATTTGCTGTGGTTGTTAAGTCTCCATTTTTCTGCTGGTTGGAAATTTCTAGAGCTGCCCACATCCCTTGGGTCATGGCCCCTTTCCTCTATCTTCAAACCAGCATCAAGTCAAGTCTTCATGTGGCATCTTTCTGACCTTCCTCTTTTGTCTTCCTGTTTTAAAGACTCATGTGATTAGATTGGGCCTACCTGGATAATCCAGGATAATCTTCCCATCTCAAGGTGGCTGGTCAGCCAATGACAAGTAAAATTCCCCACGTGGGGGACAACTCAAGCCAAGCGCAGTCGAGTGGGGACCAACAGGGGAACCCACAGGGTTCGTAGAGGTGAGCAAAGCTCCCCACCTTCCCCAGGCTAAGAAAAGCCTCTGCCTCTGTGGCTGCATTCCTTCCCAAAACCTGCAAGGGAACAGATTCAATTATGTGCTCTCCATCTATTCATATGTATATAGGGTTCATCCCTTGGGGAAGTACAAACATCCTGAGACTTACAGTCCAGCTGCCTGCAGGCAAGGGTGACTGGCTTGAATCAGTTTCCTATTGTGGTGTATAGGATTCACAGATCTTGAGATTGAGTAAGTCCATGCATGGGCCCTTTAAAATGAACACTGGGGACTCAGCCACCATCCATCTCACTCAGCCACAATCTCCACTGGTTTTCACATACAGAAGTTATGGAGACTTCTCTTCCCAGCACTGGAACCCTGGGCTGAGGAACCTGCTGTGGGGCTGGACCTTTCACCCCTCAGGGCTGATTTCTACAGCAGAGATATCCCTCCTGATATTTAACTCTCCCACCTGGGTGTGGGAACAACCCGTTTCACATGTCCTCCCATTCTGTTACTCCAATACATCACAATTCTGGGCCATTTGCCCTTTTCCTCATGAGCACAAAATGGCTACATTACATCCTCACAAAACAGGAAGCAGGAAGAAGGGCAGACAGTGGCAGAGAGTCTTATTCCTGTGAGGCTCAGTGGTTTTATGAGGGAAGAAAATATTTTTCCCAGAAACCACCAGCTGACTTTCCCTCAGGTTGCATTAACCAGAACTGAGTTAGCTACATACTCATCATTAAACTAGTCCCTGACTGAGAGAAGTGGGATTATGATTGATGTGAACCAATCACAGAGTCCCCATCAGTCTGGGGATTCACCTACCCTGAGCATATCTCCAAACCTGACACCTGAACAAAAATTAAAGATCTTCTGGCAAGGTAAAATGGCTGTGGGTAGGCAGCCAGCAGTTCTTCAAGTCTGAAAGCAAGGATGCAACAGCCACTCACTGAATAAATATTACTTGTGCCCTTTCCATGGGTCCTCTGATCTAAGGGCTGGAGACACCACAGTGAACAAGAGACACACTTGGAGCACTCAGCTCAGGTGACCAGGGAAAATGTGCCACTGGATACCACAGGACACCTACTACATAAGGCCACTCTACTATGACCAGGAGACATAGCACCTCTACACAGAAACAAATGCATGGATGCAGCCAAAACGGGGAGACAAAAAAAAATTTCCCAAATGAAAGAAAGCTCCAGAAAAAGAACTAAACAAAATGGAAAAAAGCAATCTACCACATGCAGAGTTCAAAGCACTGGTTATAAGGATGCTCAGTGATCTCAGGGAGACCTTCAACAAAGAGATAGGAAACATAAAAATGGAGATGGAAAACATAAAGAATCAATCAGAAATAAAAAAATACAATAACTAAAATGAAGAATATATTAGACAGAATCAACAGTAGATTAGATGAAGCAGAAAATCAAATCAGCAATTTGGAAGATAGCATAGCAGAAAACACCAAATCAAAACAGCAAAAAGAAAATAAAAATCCAAAAAGAGAGAGGATAATATAAAGTGTCTCTGGGATGACTCAAATGTACATTCACATCCTAGGAGGAGAGCGAGAGAGGTATTGAAAACCTATTTGAAAAAATAATAATGGAAGACTTCCCTAATCTGGCTAAGAAAATGAAAATAGAAGCCCAAGAAGCACAGAAAGTCCCAAACAAGATAAACCCAAAGCGGTCCACACCAACACCCATCATAATTAAAATGTCAAAGGTTAGAAACAAAAACAGAAACCCAAAAACATCAAGTGGAAAGCAGTTAGTTACTTACAAGGGAATTCCCATAAGACTGTCAGCTGATTTCTCAACAGAAACTTTGCAGGTCAGAAGGCATTATCAGGAAATATTTAAAGTGATGAAAAGCAAGGACCTACAACCAAGATTACTCTACCCAGCAAAGCTATCATTTAGAATTGAATGGGCAGATAAAGAGCTTCCCAGATAAGAAAAAGCTAAAGGAGTTCATCACCACCAAACCAGAATTACAAGGAATTTTAAAAGGACTTCTTTAACATGAAAAAATAGATAAAAAATATGAATAGTAAAAGGCAAGTCCTACATATCTATCAACAATTACTTTAAATGTAAATGGCTTAAATGCTCAAATTAAAAGTCATAGGGTGGCTGAATGGATTAGAAAACAAGACCCTTACATATGAGGTCTGACAATTAGGTTAGCAAACACTTCCTAGAAAAAGTGCTACATACCTCCTTGCTGAATATTGCTATGGTCACCTCTGAAGTACTCCCCTTGGGAAGCTATGCACCACCACCAACACCTACTCCAGCCTTCAAAGCAGTTTTGGAACTCTTTCTCTGGAATGGCCATCAGAGCTGTCATTGTTACCCTTGATGTCCTGAATGTCATCAAAATATCTTCCTTTCAATATTTCCTTTATCTTCAGGTAAAGAAAGAAGTCATTGGGGGCCAGATCAGGTGAGCAGGGAAGGTGCTCCAATACAGTTATTTGTTTACTGGCTAAAAGCTCCCTCACAGACAGTGCCGTGTGAGCTGGTACATTGTCATGAACTGTTTGTGAAAAGTTCAGGTTGTCTAACTTTTTCACGCAGCCTTTTCAGCGCTTCCAGATAGTAAACTTGGTTAACTGTTAGTCCAGTTGGTACAAATTCTTAATGAATAATCCCTCTGTTATCAAAAATTTAGCTACATCGGTGCAAAAAGTTTGCAAATTTAATTGTCAGACCTTGGTATGCTGCCTACAACAGATTCGCTTCAAAAAAATAGACACATACAGAAGTAAAGGAATGGAAAAAGGTATCTCATGGAAATGGAAATGAAACCAAAAAGCTGGCATAGTAATACTTATACCAGACAAAATAGACTTTAAAACAAAGACTATAACAAGAGACACAGAAGAACCCAGTAATTCCACTTTGGGGTATTTATCTGAAGAAACTCAAAACACTACTTTGAATGGGCCTGTGCATCCATATGTTCATTGCAGCATTGTTTACAATGGCCAAGATGTGAAGGCAGCTGGATGGAAGAAATAAGATAAAGAGTAGATGGTACATATATACAATGGAATATTACTCAGCCATAAAAGACAATGAAATCTTGCTATCTGCAACAACCTGGATGGACCCAAAAGGTATTGTGCTGAGTAGAGTAAGTCAGACAGAAAGGCAAATGCCATATGATTTCATTTATATATGGAATCTAAAGAACAAAACAAACAAATCAGAAACAAACTCATAGATATACAGAGAACATTTTGGTGGCTGTAAGCTGGCAATGGAGTTGAAGGATGGGTGAAAACGGGGAAGAGATTAAGAAGTACATATTGGTAGTTACAAAGTAGTTGGGGTACAGCACAGGGAATATAGTCAATAATATTGTAATAACTATGTACAATACAATGCCAGGTTGGTACTAGATTAACAGGGGTGATCACTCTGTGAGTTATATAAATGTCTAATCACTATGTTTTATACTTGAAACTAATACAATATTGTATGTCAACTCTCATTGAAAATTAAAAATTATTTTTAAAAAGAAAGAAATTTAACTCTAAAACTCTCTTTCTTAGAGAGTTATTATTATTGTTAATAGATTGCAGCAAAGAGAGTGAAAACCAAGAAATATGAAGATACAAGATCAGATAACAATGCCCCAACCCAATAGAAAAGTCAAGGTCATCCAGGAGGACAGCTGTGCTGCAGGCCAGAAACAGGCCCTTGGGAATAAGGGTACAAAGGATGGAGAGAGGGCGCTGGAAAGGGGCCTCAGATCAGACAAAGGAGGAGCTTTTAGACAGTTGCTATATTTCTATGAAAAAGCTATAGAAATCTTGGAAAATCCTGAGGCTATAACAGACATATGCCAAAAACTAAAAATGACTACACAGCAATAACAATAAACAAGCAACTGGAAGCTGCAAGAAGAAATAAACTTAGAAGAAAGTTATGGTGAAAATATAAAACAAACTAAAGGTGGCGTGATCTGAGCAAGCAGAGAGGGAAGAGAGGGTCTCACTTGGTCTCAGTGCTTGGCCTCCCTCGGCAGAGTTGCAAAGGATCCTGACACAGCCAAGGAGCAGGGACACCTCAACCCCGCGGCCCAGCTGGCAGAGCCGAAAAGCACAGCGGGTATTGGTTCTCAGTTTAGAACCCACTTCTGGACGTAAATCCCAGGAGTGTCAGCTCTAAGTCGAGCACTGAATATAAAACACGTGAAGACTGAGGAGACAGAGGCTGGGGGCCGCCCTGGGGCAAAGGGGCGCAGGGAGACAGCTCGTAGCCTCGGCTTCCCTCAGAGCAGTGTGAGGGACCTGCTTAAGGACAAGGGCACCACCATGGAGGCTCCAGGCTGTGGTCTGAGGCTGTGGATGACAGGAAAGAGGAGCTGAGGACAGTCATGCGATGTCACGGGGAGCAGGTCTTAGAGCTGGGAGTGCCCTGAACCCTTGGCAGGTGAGGCTGAGAAGTGCTCGGCTGAAGAGGCCATATCGCCTAGCATGAGAACTGGAGATGGGTGGCTCAGCACGGCCCCCCAGAGCAGGCATGTTCCTTCTCTCTCCAGCCTCACATGATGACTCAGGCAGGCATGACTTGCAGTGCCATGACTTCGCCCACCATCGCAGGCCAGCCTGGATGCCCCAGGAACACACACTCATACACCCAGGCTGCTTCCAGCTTCCTCCGCCCTACCCCCATTGTCCACATCTATTTCCTCTGAGAGTGCTCCCACAGCCCTCCCCAGACACAACCTGGAAATCGGACTGGATTCCCACTTTTCTCTCTCACTCCTCAAGCGCTCCAACAGCCAATCAGATGTCTCTGCCCTTTGAATATTGTATATCCGATCCAACCACTTTTCTGAGCTTCCCCTGCCCCCATCCCAGTCCAAACCCACCTTCATCTCCTAATGCATTTCTGTGTGCCACCCCTGCCCAACATTTTCCCATAAAGCAGCAGCCAGAGCGGTGCCTCTACAATGTAGGTCAGACCAGGGACCTCCTTGCTCGAAGCCGCAGTGGCCACCATCACTCAGACTAATGACAAAGTCCTCAGGGCTGTCTGCAAGACCCTGACAATCTGCCCTGTCCTGTCTGGGGCTTCTGAGTAGCATATCCCCTACACTTCTCCCCAGATTTCACTCCCTTCTGAATTCCTTGTTGCATCTCAAACAAGCCATGAGCATCTCTTCTCAGGGTCTCTGCATTGGCTATTCTCAGATCAGATAGCACTTATCCAAATATACCATTCAGGCCTCATTCCCCACCTCCATTAGAAGCTGGGAATGTATCACGTAAGTAGGCGCCAGCTACCATGGGCCTTGGTGATTCTTTGCAATGGAAATGATTCTGAGGTTAATTGAAATGAGCACATCTTTATTACTTATTTGGTCCACTTTGAAATGGAGCTGCCATCCCAGAGGAACTGCCTTGCTCATTTTATGCCTCAAAACTCAGAATGTTAAAACAGGGCAAAATAACCTTTGGACTGGGCCTAAAGCAACATTGTTTCCCAAAACACTGTTTGCAAAGATAACAAGAAAGCAGATATTATGAATACCGGTCTGAAAATTAAATACCTTGTTTAGAATTAGTATCACTGTCACTGTGTTAGCTTATTTGCACCTATAGCAATGCCTTCCTTCTGTTGATGGAATTGTCCCCCTTCCCTTCTCGTAAATACCCCTGGCCTTTGTCTTCTCATCAGAACACTACCTGGGCTCCTGCTTGAATCAATGCTTCCCAATAGCTCTTCTTATTGATCTCAATAAATGCTTTTTGCCTCTCATTTTGAAAGGCCTTTTATTTTAAGATTAACAGTTTCCAGTGCAAAATATGGGAGCTGTCAGGAACTAGCGGCTTCTCACACCCAGGGGTGTCCATACCCACCAGGAAAGTCTGATGCCAGCTCACCTGAGAACCACCGCCCTTTCTTCCTTTGAAAATCTGTGGTTTACATGCTCATGTTGGGCCCCGAAAGGCCTCTCCCACAAGCATTCCTGCACCCCCAGAGGGCACCAGAGGAGCAGATCTCTGTTTCTGTTTGGGCAGAGCTCTGGATGGGAGGGTGCTCTGCCAGCTCTTGGAGATGCTGTGTAGGGCAGGCTGATTACACTTTGAGTGCCTGGGAGGCTGGGACTCCACGCCTCCAAGAGAAATGTCCTTGCCTCCAACACTGCTACAAATGCTTGGTTTTATCAGGGCCTCCACATAGCACTGGGAGGCAAAGATATTCTCAGCTGAGCAATGTCTGCAGCAAGCACCAGGAGGAAAGAAAACAGAGCAGCTTCAGACAGTCTCCCACCTCCCCCTGCCCTTCCCCCACACAGCCACTTCACCTTATTCTGTCTGCCTTTGGGGCGTCCTCATTTCCCTCTAGTCCTTCCCTCCCCCTTTTCTTTTTCACCTTCTTCTCCTCCTGCTGAATTTCTTAAAACAGAAGAATTTTGAGAAACAAATAACAGATTAATGGCAATTACAATTCCCATGAGCTCAGAAACATTTAGAATTTAATTTTAAGTCTGAGAGTGTATTCACAGAGTGTCTTTTCCCTTCAGGCCCCAACTTCATTAAGGAGCTTACAATGCCCGAGGAGCCTCGCAGTGGAGGTGCTGGCACTGCCCAGTTTTTAAAAAGCCATTTCTTCTCCCTCAGTGGGTAGCACAGCCCTCTCCCCCCACTCACTGGGGTCAACTTGGCACCTTCCCAGGAAGTCGTGTGCTTGAGGGAGAAGGAAGGCAGACCGTTATCTAAGCAGGAATCCCAATCCAGAGCCTTCCTTTCCACCTCGGTGATGTTGGACCTCATGTTGTGTGAGCTTTCCCCCAAAGTGTATGGCATTCATTCATTCATTCATTCATTCATTCATTCATTCATTCATTTGATATTTACCAACGCTTGTACTGTTTTAGTTCCTGGGGATACAAATTCCTCAGCAGCTTAGATTCTCTTGGAGTGACAGAAGCAAAGCAAATAGCTAAATAAATGTATGTCAGTTGCACTGAAGCATCACAAAGAAAAACAAAGAGTGGAGGTGCAAGCCAGTTCAGAGAGGTCAAAAAGGAGGGACCCATCAATCACAGAAACTTGAGCTGAAACTTGAAAGAAGAGCCGGATGTCTGGGGATGGGTGTCTCTGACGGAGAGAACAGTACATGCAAAGGTCCTGGTAGGACTGTGCTTGGAATGTTCAGGAAACTCCAAGTGTCCAGTGGGATAAAAGCAGGACTGAGTGGAGCCCAGGAGGCTTCTGACAGAGATGGGAGTCACAAGAGGGTTGGAGCTGAGGGGTCAGGTCTGACTGGGCATTTAGTATGGAGGAGGAAGATGGTGGGTACTACCCAGCCCTCCCCTAGATGCCAGTGTCAAGGCAGTGGCCTCTGCCCTTCCCTGGTTCCCACAGTGCCCCTGTCCATGCAATTGGGAAGGGACCTGGTCATCCCACCCTGGGAAGGAGGATTTGGACAATACCGCTGTCGTGGGAGGCTGTAAATTGGTCCCCAGAGATGTCCACGCCCCTGGAACCTGGGTCAAAGGGGCTGTGCAGAAGTGATAAAGTCTAGTGCATTAAGATGGGGAGATCATTCAGGTTATGAAGGGAGCCCAATGTGACCACAGAGTCCGTATCACAGGGACATGGGAAAAGCAGAGAGGAGAGGTGGTGACAGAAGAAGTTGGAGTAAGGCTCTGTGAGGACAGAGGAAGGGCCATAGCTTAGGAATGTAGGGCCTCTAGACACTGGAAAAGGCAAGAAAAGGGATTCTGACTGAGCCTCCAAAAGACATGCTGCCCTGTGACACCTTAATACCCAGTGAAACATTTCAGCCTTCTGGCCTCCAGACCTGTAAGCTACTAAATCTGTGTTGTTTTACGTCATTCCCAGTCTGTGATGCTTTGTCCTAGCAGCCACAGGAAGTGACAGCAGTCTTGGGTTGGGTCCCTGGAAACAGAGCCTGGGGCTCAGATGTGGGTGCCGAGAAGCATTCAGGCAGAGCTTTACAGGAAGCTCTGTAAAATAGCCCAGACCAACTTCCATCTGGAAAGAACCAACTAGAGTGACCTCAGGTAAAGTTGTGTCACCCTGGTGGGGGGCTCTGAGCAGATTGCTGGGAACTATGGAGCTCCCCTGGGGTGGCAGTTGTTGGTCTTGCTGCTCCTGGGGCCACAGGTGTGGCACCCCCATGTGTAGCAGTTTCTGTTCCCAGAGAAGGGAACACAAAGCAGCTAGAGAGTAGGGGACACTGAGCCCAAAAAGGGACTGGTAAACACCGGCTCATAGAAAATTGTATGGACACCAGTGTTCATGCAGTGTCCACCATGTCCCAGGTTCAATTCTAGCAGTAATGAGTCCCAGAAACAACCCTATGAAGCAAGGATTGTTATCCCCATTTCAGAGCAAGGAATTGAGGCATAGGGGTGTGATGTAAGCTGTCCAAGTAAGCTGCTTGCAGCCAGTGGGGGAGCAGTCTTTATCCCAAAAGACTGACACTTAGAAAAGTTAGACGGAAGTTCACCAGGCTGTATGTAACAGAGGTTGTCTCCCAGTGGGAGGACGGCAGGAGATTCTGCTTTTGCTGTATACTTTTCCATATCTTCCAAATTTCCTTCAGGCAGAAATGAGGAATGCGGGTGATTATAAGGCACATTTTCCAGGGCCTCATAACTGAGCAGGGCAGAGGAAGAGAGAATGGAAAGACTCTCTTTGGCTCCTTCTCTGGGTCCTCCCAGCCCTCACTCAGGGCTGAAGGGGGAGCAAGCTCCAGCTGGACCCACCCCTGGCCTCAGGCAACAGGCCAAGCTGGGGTCGGGCATCTTTCCTGTGTCAGGGCCTTAGAGTTGGGCCAGCCTCTCTTTGGGTGTCTGGGCCATGAGAGAGAGGGAGGGAGGGAGAGGGAAAATAATCTCAGGGGCTGCCTCCCCATGTGCCTCCATGTGGGCCAGAGAGAGAAACTGACATGCAAACAGAGGAGGAGAGAAGGGAGAGGCATTTTACACTCCTCTCATTGGACCTGTTGTGAGCTGTATTCCCAGCCTGAGGCCTCCTGACACCTCAAAACTCACTCCTTTGTGCTTTTTCTCAGCCTGCCTAGGGTCCTGCTTTCTCCTTTTGCATGGGGCCCCCCAGATTTGCAGCTGGGCCTGGATGCGGGGCTCAGACATGGACAGTCTGCTTTAGCTCCTCCAAGGATCACTTGGGTAAATAATACAGCAGATAAAGTGTGGTTGCTATTGTCATTGTTTTCCTCTCTTCCAAAAATGGATACAAAGATTCTTTTTACTACAGCTGCTTTTCACCTTCCAGCCCTGAAGTTCCCTGACAGGTTCTACTTCCAAAACTGCTCTGCACTCCCTCCCAAGATGAAGATTGTCTCCATGGAAAGGTCCAGGTAGGCCAGCCTCTGAACCCTCCTTGGCAAGTTGCTTAATGTCTCTGGACCTCAGCACCTCACCTGAAAGGGCTGGAGAATCTCTGGAACATGCCTGTTTGTGAATGGGATGCAGCAATGGAACTTCAAAACACTCAAAGCTCAGATGAGAGCAAGGTGCAATCATTCCAAGTTGCCCAGGAGTGCATCGTGCTGGGAAGAGCATGGTGAGAGGAGCAGGGTGGGAGGAGCATGGTGGGAGGAGCAGGGTGGGAGGAGGAGGGTGGGAGGAGCAGGGTGGGAGGAGCAGGGTGGGAGGAGCAGGGTGGGAGGAGCACGGTGGGAGGAGCACGGTGGGAGGAGCAGGGTGGGAGGAGCACGGTGGGAGGAGCACGGTGGGAGGAGCAGGGTGGGAGGAAGAGCATGCCTTTGGATTTGGAGCACACTGGAACAGACCATCCTCTCTCCCTGTATAAACACTCTCTGAGATCTCTGCATGGCTGAGCTTTCTTGCCTTCCACTCCCCATGATCAAAATAGCTACAAGCCAGCCTAGACTCAAAGGGATATAATGCAGGCCTCCTTCCTAGGGGACAGGTAGTAGGGAAGTGGCAGTCATCTGTCACCTTCCACACCTGCCTGCACAATGCCCCCAAGGGAGTGGGCCTCAGAAATACATATCAAATGAATTATCACAGTCCAAATAAATGGAGCTCTCAGTCACATCACAGAGAATTGGCATTGCCTCCACCTCAGATACAAGAGCAAGTCTGGGGCATGCTCAGGCCTGATTTTTTCCCTCTGAGGCTCGAAGCCCAGCACCTGGGCCCAGAACATGCTCTTTATCCACTCCAGACACAGCTACCATTTATTCCAAGCATCTCTCAAGGTAAGGGCACGCAGCCTGACCCATGTGCCCAATTTCCCATGTCACAAGAGCTGTCTCAGAGACTCACAGGCTTTGCAGCTGCTGGTGCTTACCATGGTTGACAGCCAGAGCGAGGGAATCAGCTGCCACGGCCAACACACTGGGTGACAGTGAGCTGTATCTTTGTTCGGTAGCAGCATAGCTGCTGTTCAGCCGGGGGGCCTGCGATGGTGTGGAACCCCTGTTCCCCAAAAGCCCATGCAGGGAAGTGCTCTGAACCAGTGGACCAGGGTGCCACGGTAAACATGGCTCGCTCAGCCATCAGAGGGCTCGTACACCTGTATTGACTCTGAAATGCTCGTTCCCTTTCAAATGCACCCTGTCCTGTTAGCGGGTCCCTGGTCCTCTGTAGCCATGTATCTAACTCTATCAGTGTGTGTGTGTGTGTGTGTGTGTGTGTGTGTGTGTGTGTGTGTACGCACACAGCACATATTCACACAGCATACATGCACGTGTATGGTATGTCCGTCCATACTGGGGGAATGAATTGATCCCAGGAACCCCCAGTGAACACAAGGCATGTCCCTCTGTGTAGTCCTGAGGGCCACCTACTAAAGTACCTACCAGGAGCTACTGGAGTACACCTGACTAAACCTCACCCATACCCTGGCAGGTAAATATTCTGATCTCTACTTAGAAGATGAGGAGACTAAAGCGGAGAGATTTAGTAACCGTCAGAGTTATGGGCAAGGTGCAGCTTTAACCTGCATTCATCTGACACAAAACAACACACTTTCTAAGATATCACACCACCAGCAGGGTTCTCTTCTCCCCCAAAATTTCTTGACCCTAACTTCCTTCCTTTTGTTCACTTTCTTTTTTAATAAAAATATTAAGAAGAAAAGAAGGGTATAAGGATACATTTACAAAATATTAACAAAAAGTTTGTCTTTGGGTGGTAAAACTCTGACTTGGGTTATGAAAATAATTTTGACCCTTTAATGAAGTGAATTAGACTAACCCAATAAGAAAAAGACTCCCTTTTCTGTCTGTTTTCCCCTTTGCCAAAAGCACAGTAGATGCCTATACGCCTAAAGTGACCCTTCACTACATAAAATAAATTATGCAGTGGGCTGGAATAATTATAAGGCCCTTCCCTCCCTCCTTCTGCCCTTAAAATGCATTCTGTAGTGTGTGCTTTATTAAAGTAATCAAAATGTATTTAAATTCATGAGCCGGTTGCTCTCAAAATGTCAAAGACCAATTCTCCTTTTCAAGTTATTTCTGCTGACTACCCAAGGCCTGGATGCAGCGACCCAGTACACATCTGGGCACCTGAGCAGGAGCCAGTAGGCCTTTGAACTCTGATGACACCACTGCAGTCACTGACCAAGGTCCTCTCTACCTCTGTCTTTAGGACATGACACAACAGCCACTGGTCAGTGGCTCCCTGAGCAGTAGGCAGAGGGAGTCTCCAGTGTCTCATGCAGGCTAAGCACCCCCTTGGCCAGGCTGCAGATGTGAAGATGTGCTTCTTGGTGCTTGTCTCAAGGGCCACATGGCCTGGTGTTTCCTGGCACATTGCCCAGCCCATAGGAGGGTCTCCAAAATATCTTCAGACTTTGTTTATGTTTAACATGGCTCAACCTGACCCATGCTACCCCTGGACAAAGCCACAGAACAACTGCCCTTCACTAACTAAGACACATGCAACAAGAAGCCCCATGTAATGAGACCTGTTTCACACTAGCAATGAATAAACCTCACTGTATTTAATGCTCACAAAGACACTCAACCCAGACATGTATACTGTAAGGTAGAATGACTTTGCCACTTACTAGTTCTTGGTCAACTTCAGCCTAATTTATTATGCCTCAGTTTCCTGAATTGTGCCATGAAATATATAAACAACAATCTATAATGATATTCTTGTTTGCAGAAATAGATCAGTTCACAGGTAATAAAAATGATAATAGAGTTCTAGTCAATATTACAAAGTAGGTAAACACGTGCTTGCCTTCTTCTGTTACCACATTAAAATTACGACTAAATTATAGAACAATCAACCTGGAGAATCATCTGAAGACTAGCTGAATAAAAGTCCTATAACTAACGATATAAGGAAGAAGCCACATCAAGACTGGTAGGAGGGGCGGTGACACAAAACGGATTGGCCCCATAATCATGTGTGGTAGACAAAAATCAGAAGGTATATCTTGGCTGCAGTGATCCCCCTTGAAGAGTGAGGGGTCACAGCTCCACACAAGGCTCTCTAGCTCTGAGTACAGTGCTGGGAAGAGGAGCCCTCACAACATCTGACTGTGAAAATCAAAAGATGTTTCATCTGACTGGATGAGATGGAAGGCTGTGAGAAACTTAAGCATACTCTTAAAGGGCCCGCACAAAGACTCTCTCACTCCCAGGCACTTATCCCAGGCTCCAGCAGAGGGACTGTGGCTTAGGAGTTGCCAGAGACATACAAGGAGAGACTGAGTTGTGTGGCTTCAGGCAGAGGGCTGGAGGGAAACCTGCCATTGTTCCTGTATTGAGCCCTCCTCCCATGTGGCAGACAAGCAGACATCATCTTTCCTGTGTTAAGCACTCCCACCACATGGCTAAATCTGAATTTTCATTGACCTGGTGAATTCCACTCACTCCACTCTGGTATCTCCCTGAGACTCTGCCACACAGAACTTGTGCAAAACACCAGAGACTTTTTTGTGGCTGGCAGGAAGCCAGTGTTGTTCTGCACCACAGTCATTCTTGGACAACTCTTGGGGGTTTGCAGGCCCCAGGTGGGCAGAAGCTGGCCTTAATGTGTTCTAAGACCTTTACAGAGTAGAATCTGCATTAATGCATTGAACACCACTTGCCCTATGCTGGTGAATCCCTGGGATCCTGCCCTTCCCAACTCACATACCACCAGAGGCTATTTTGGTGGTCTGTGGGCAGCCAAGGTTGGCCCATGCTGTAGCCTTTCTTGGATAGCTTTTGGGGGGGCTCTGTCCACTTCAATACAAGTCAGATGGTGGCTGGCCTTGGCCTGCTGTCAGCCTTTTGCAGACTGGCTCCCAGGCTCAGAACTGGCATCAAACTGAATCTGCTTTAACCCATTAAAAACCACTCACACCACACTGGTGACAACCTGAGACCCCGTCCAACCCAACTCCCATAACACCCAAAGCTCTTTCAGCAGCTGAGCCTTATGGGCAGTTGGCAATTGTGGCAGACCTTGGGGTGCCCTGGGCCATTTGCTGAGATACCACAGTCCCAGTATGGGTGATGGCCAACCTCAGTTCCCAGTGTAGCCTCTCTCATGCCCCTCCAGGTCCAACACAGGCCCTGAACAACTATAGATCACTATGTAACTCCTACTATGTAGCCCTGAACCAGTCACACAGTAGCTGACCTTAACCTGCACAGGAGCCCACCCCAACAGACCCCAGAACAGCAAACCTTGTAGCCAGCTTCAAACCACAAAAAGAACACCACCCAATTAGCCGCACAAGTATCACACGAAAAGAATGGCCTCAATAAGTGCCAGAGCCTGCTAGAGAAAATCCTGTTCCATGGGGTCAGCTCCCACAAAGCAGTTCCTATACTATGATCCTGGCCAATCCTCACAGTCATTAAACCTGAGGGTCACTCCCACCAACTAACATACCAACAGCAATCAAGGCCCAACTACAACAGGAGGACACACACAACCCACACAAAGGACACTCTTAGATCACCTGGAGCAGGTGACAAGGGAGACAGTGCCACAGGGCCCCACAGGACTCCAACCACATAAGGTCACCTGCAAGACTGGGAGACATAGCAGCCCTACCTAATGCATAGGAACAAACACAGCAAGGCAGCCAAGATAAGGAAACAAAGAAATATGTCCAAAACAGAAAGAAAAAAAAAAAAAGGGAGAAGAAAATTCCAGAAAAAGAACTAGACAAAATGGAGGCAAGTAGCCTACCAGACACAGAGTTCAAAACGATAGTTATAAGTATGCTTAAGGAACTTAGTGAGAACTTCAACCGAGAGAGCAACCATAAAAAAAAGGACATAGAAACCATAATAATAAACCAGTCTGAAGTAAAGTGTGTAATAACTGAAATAAAGACTGCACTAGAGGGAATCACCAGCAAACTAGGTGAAGCAGAGGATCGACTCAGTGATTTGGAAGACAAGGTAGCAAAAAATACCCAATCCAAACAGCAAAAAGAATCTGAAAACAATGAGGACAGTTTAAGAGATCTCTGTGACAACATCAAGCATGGGACAACATTCGCATCATAGGAATACCAGAAGGAGAAGAGACATGACAAGAGATCAAGAAACTATTTGAAGTAATGACAGAAAGCTTCCCTAACCAGGTGAAGGAAATAGTCATACAAGCCCAGGAAGCAGAGAGAGTCCCAAATGAGATGAACCCATAGAGGCCCACACCAAGACACATTATAATTAAAATGCCAAAGGTTAAAGACCAGGAGAATCTTAAAAGCAGCAAGAGAAAGGCAGTTACCTACAAGATAACTCCCTTAAGACTGTCAGCTGATTTCTCAACAGAAACTTTTCAGGATAAAATGTATTGATAGGAAATATTCACTGATAAAAAGCGAGGAACTATAACCAAGACTACTTTATCCAGCAAGGCTATCATTTAAAATTGAAGGAGAGATAAAGAGCTTCCCAGATTTAAAATAATAATAATAATAATAATAATAGGAACATAAATATGAAAAATAAAATGGCAAAACTACATACACATACCTACCAATAACCACTTGAAATGTAAATGGATTAAATGATCCAATAAAAAGACACAGGGTAGCTGAATGGATAAGAAAATAAGACCCATACATATGCTGTCTACAAGACACCCTCTTCAGATTAAAAGAAACACACAGACTGAAAGTAAAAGGATAGAAAGAGAGATTTTATGCAGATTGAAAAAAAACAAACAAAAAATAATAAGTAAACCGAAAAATCTGGGGTAGCAATACTTATACCAGATAAAATAGACTTTAAAACAAAGGCTATATAAAAGACAAAAAAGGACATATAATAATGATAAATGGATTGATCCAAGAAGAGTTTATAACCCTTGTAAACATTTATCCACCCAATATAGGAACACCTAAGTACTTAAAGCAAATATTAACAAACATAAGGAAGAGATTGGCAGTAATACAGTCATAGTAGGAGACTTTAACTCCCCATTGACACCAATGGATAGACCTTTCACATAGAAATTAACAAGGAAACAGTGGCCTTAAATGACATATTAGACCAGATGGATTTAATTGATATTTTTAGAGCATTTTACCCTACAACATCTGAATTTACATTCTTTTCAAATGTGCATAGAACATTTCCAAAATAGACCACATGTTAGGCCACAAAGCAAGTCTCAAAGCATTTAAGAAGACTGAAATTATACCAAGTATCTTCTCCAACTACAATGGTATGAAACTAGAAATCAATTACAAGAATAAAACTGAAAAACACATGAACATATGGAGGCTAAATAACATGCTACTAAACACTGACTGGGTCAAAAATGAGATCAAAAGAAACCTTGAAACAAACGAAAACGAAAACAAAAACTCAATGACCCAAAATCTGTGGGACAGTGAAAGCAGTCCTAAGAAAGAAATTCCTAGCAATACAGGCCTACCTCAAGACAAGAAAAATCTCAAATAAACAATCTAACCTTACACCTAAAGTAACTAAAAAAGAAGAGCAAACAAATCCCAAAGTGAATAGAAAGACATAATAAAGATCAGAATAAAAAAAAGCAATAGAATCTAAAAAAACAATAAAAAATCAATGAAACCAAAAGCTGTTTCTTTGAAAAGATAAACAACAGTGATAAATCTTTCATTAGTCTCATCAAGAAAAAAAAAAAGGACCCAAATAAACAAAATCATAAATGGAAGAAGTGACAACTGACACTACAAAAATACAAAGGATTAAAAGAAAATACTATGGACAATCTGGAAAAAAAAAAGGATGAATTTCTAGAAACATACAATCTTCCAAGACTGAACCCAGGAGAAACAGAAAATCTGAACAGATTGATTCCTGTAACAAAGTCAAATTGGTAATAAAAAAAATTACCCACAAACGAAAGTCCTGGACCAGATGGCTACATGGGTGAATTTTGCCAAACATTCATAGAAGATTCAACACTTATTTTTCTCAAACTATTCCAAAAACTTCAAGAGGATAGAAGTCCCCCAACCTCATTTTGTGAGGCCACATATACCCTGATTCCAAAACCAAAGACATTACAAAAAAGGATATTTTTAGGCTAATATCCCTGATGAACATGGATGCAAAAATCCTCAACAAAATATTAGCAAAGCAAATTCAGGAATACATTAAAAAAATCATACACCGCGATCAAGTGGGATTTATTCCTGGGATGCAAAGTTGGTTCAATATCCACAAATCAATTAACATGATACACCACAGAAACAAAATGAAGGATAAAAATCATGTGATTTATCAACAGACATAGAAAAAGCACTTGACAAAATCCAGCATCAATTTATGATTAAAAACTCTCAGCAAACTGGGAATAGAGGGAACATACCTAAACCTAATAAAGATCATATATGACAAACCAACAGCTAACATCATTCTCAATGGGGAAAAGCAAAAAACATTTTCCTTTAGATCAAGAAAAAGACAAGGATGTCCACTTTCACCACTTTTATTCTTCGTAGTATTGGAAGTCCTAGCCACAGCAATCGGACAAAAAATCAATCAATCAATCAATCTATCAATCAATCAATCAGTAAAGGCATCCAAATTGAAAAGAAAGAAGGAAAGACTATCATTATTTATAGATGACATGGTACTATATATACAGAACCCTAAAGGTTCCACCAAAAAACTATTAGAACTGATAAATGAATTCAGTAATGTAGCAGATTACAAAATTAATATTCAGAAATCAGTTGCATTACTATACACCAATAATGAATTATCAGGAAGAGAAATTAAGAAAATAATCCTATTTACAATGGCATCAAAAAAAAAAAAGAAATATCTAGGAAGAAATTTAACCGGAGAGGCAAAAGATCTGTACTTGGAAAATTATAAGACACTGAAAAAAAATTGAAGAACATAGAAATAAGTGGAAGCATATACCATGCTTATGGATAGGAAGAATTAATATCATCAAAATGTCCATATTACCCCAAAAAATCTATAGATTCAATGCAACCCTTATCAAAAATACCAATGTCACTTTTCACAGAACTGGAACAGATAATTCTAAAATTTATATGGAACCATAAAAGACCCCAAATAGCCACAGAAATCTTGAGAAAGAAGAACAAAGTTGGAGGTAACACAATACTGGATATCAAACTATAGTACAAGTCTATAGTAATCAAAACAGCATTGTACTGGCATAAAAACAGACACATAGATCAATGGAATCGAATAGAGAGCCCAGAAATAAACCGATGCTTATGTGGTCAGTTACTCTATGACAAAGGAGACAAGATTATACAATGGGGTAATGACAGTCTATTTAATAAATGGTGCTGGGAAAACTGGACAGATACATATAAAAAATGAAACTGGACTTCCTTCTTACACTATATACAAGAATAAACTCAAAATAGATTAAAGACTTAAATGTAAGACCCGAATCGACAGAACTTTTAGAAGAAAACTCTGACCTTGCTCTCAGTAATATTTTTTTCTGATATTTTGTCTTAGGCTAGGGAAACAAAAGAAAAAATAAACAAATGCGACTATATCAAACTGAAAAGTTTTTGCATATCAAAGGAGACCATCAACAAAATAAAAAGACAACTTATTGAATGGGAGAAGCTATTTGTCAATGATATATCCAATAAGGGGTTAATATAAAAAATGTATAAAGAACTCATGCAACCAACCCCAAAAAGAACAACCCAATTAAATAATGGCAGAGGACCTGAATAGACATTTCTCCAAATAGGACATACACATGGCAAATAGACATATGAAAAAGATGCTTCAAAGTTACAAATCATCAGAAAAATGCAAATTAAAACTGCAATGAGATATCACCTCACACCTGTCAAAATGGCTATCATCAATAAACCAACAAACAACAAGTTTTGGCGAGGATGTGGAAAAAAGGGAACCCTCCTGCACTGTCGCTGGGATCGCGAATTGCTGCAGGCACTATGGAAAACAGTATAGCAGTTCCTCAAAAATTTAAAAATAGAACTACCTTATGACCCAGCAATTCCACTCCTGGGTATTTATCCGAAGAAATCCAAAACACTAATTTGAAAGATATATGAACTCCTATGTTCATTGCAGCATTACTAACAATAGCCAAGATATGGAAGCTACCAAAGTGCCCATCAATAGGTGATTGGATAAAGAAGACATGGTACATATATACCATGAAATATTACTTGGCCATAAAACAAGAATGAAATCTTTCCATTTGCAACCACATGGATGGACCTGGAAGGCATTATGCTAAGTGAAACAAGTCAGAGAAGGTCAAATACCATATGATCTCACTTATGTGTGGACTCTAAGGAGCCAAATAAATGAACAAACAAAGCAGATGCAGGGAAGAAGCTGATGGTTGCCAGGTGGGAGGTGGTTTTGGGGGTGGGGTGAAACAATGAAAGGATTAAGAAATACAAATTTGTAGTTATGAAAACGTCATGGGGATGTGAATTAAAACATAGGGAATGTAGTCAAGAAAATGATAATCACTAAGTATGTATAGTGCCAGGTGGGTACTAGACTATTCAAGGGGATCACTTCTTAAATTATATAAATGTCCAACCACTATGCTGGACACCTGAAATTAATATAAAATAATATTGAATGTCAACTGTAATTGAAAAAAAATTTAAAGGGGAATAAAAGGTTCAAATCTCCAAGTATAAAACAAATAAGTCACAAGGATGTAATGTACAGCATAGGGCATATAGTCAATAATATTATGACAGCATGGTATGGTGTCAGATGGTTGCTGAACTTATCATGGTGATCACTTCCTTAGGTATGTAAATATTGAATAACTATGGTGTACACATGAAACTAATATAATATTGTATCTTACGTATATTTTAAGAAAACCTTTATAAAAGGAAAATGATAATGATGAAGGTGACGATGGCAATAATGTTGGTGATGATGATGGGCTGATGATGGTGGTGATGGTAGCAATGACGGTGATGGTGATATGATGGTTGTAGATCATGTTATTTGTACTTCACAGAGTCCAGAGGTAGTAACACATTTTCTCAAGTTCTCAGTGCTGGTAAAAGGATGAAGGTCTGTCTGATTCCATAGTCGATACTCTTTCCAAACACCCCGTTGCCTTTTCCTGACGTTCATTTCAATTCTCAACTCACTTCTCTATTGGTTATTCCTTCAGCAATTTGACACAGGTCCTCGCCCTGTCCATCACAATATCATTCACTTTTTTTTTCAAGTATCTTTGCATCTGACCTTCCTCACACAGCCCAGAGTAATGAGCTACTGCTGGGAGGAGCATTGGAGTGACTTGCCAGAACTCCTTGCACCCAGAACCTCTGGTCCCTCAGCACTCTGAGTTAATGAAATATGCAGAGGCTGGGCACTACACATTGGGATTCAGAGGTCCAACCCTCCCTTTCCTTTCTATTTTCCTTTTGAGAATTTAGTTCTCCAACATCAACTTATGTTTGTAATAAGTAGTATTTAAGCACTTTGCCTGCCAAACTTGCATCGTGGGAATGTTCCAAGCTGGCAGACCAAGAGCCGTTGGCTGCCCCAACCAGTCACCCTGGGTCCCACCCAGGCTTAGCTTGGATGTTTCTGGTGTCCTCTATTTCCATAGCTGCTGCAAAAGACTCCTCCTTTTGGCTTGTTTTCTGTCTCCAATCAAGAACCACATCCCATCTGACTGAGACTACCACCACAACCTCCTTCTTGGTTTCCGTGCCTCCAGCCACGCCCCCTGCCCCCACTATGTCAAATCCAAATTTGACCCTATCACTCACCAGCTTAAAACCCTACAGTGGCCCCACTCTGTCTGCAAGATAAAGTCCACACTTGTTAACACCCTTCTCCAGCCCATGTGATATCTCCCACCTCCCCAACTCCCACCTTCCCTCTTGCTCAGAATTGCACGTGCAAACACACACACAGACTGACTGCACTTCCTGGCTTTGCTCCTGTCCTCCTCCCTCTCTCTGGGCCCCTGCCCTCTGCTGCCTGCCATTTAGGGCTGGCTGAGCTGTGCTCATGCTCCAGCTCATCCTCAGCTATCAGCTCCTCAGGAAGTCTCTCTAGCCTGCTTCTCCTGGACCTCCCTGAGACGGGGCTGGGTACCCCCATCCGTCTGCAGCCTCCCACTCCGTGTCTTCCATCACAGTCTCCATCACACAGCACAGCACCTGTCCAGCTGTTTTCTGTCTCCCTCACTGGCTAGGCCAGGGCCCAGTGGGAGATACAGGAGCAGAGTGGCCAGCTGCAAGGATGGGAGAAGGCGCTGCAGGAGCTCAGCTGCAGCAGAGCCTGGTCTGGAGCCTAGCTCCATCCTCTCCCCACCACCCTGTGCCTCTTGGCTGCTCGGAGCTCCCTAGCCTGGACCTGCCCCTTTCAGCACCTCTTCAGTCTTTCTGAAATATGTGTGCGAGGTTCTCACTCTTTGGAATATGCTCCTGGGTGTCACAAGGCCCTAAGGAGAAGGGCCCAGGGGCCTGGGGACTGACAATGACTGGAGGTTTAATGAGTGACACAGGAAGTGTCTGCATCCATGTCCCTCCTATGCAGTGGATCTCCAGTCCCAGCTGCATCCCAGTCAGGAGTCTGTTGTTCTGAACAAAGAAGCCAAAAGCCCCTCTGAATCACAGCTGAATGATCGCGGAACAGCCTATACGAAGCTCAGACCATCAGGCTCAGAGGCCAGGGCATTTGTCCCACAGACAGAATGGGGCTGCCTTCCAAAGTGGGCGAAGGAGGCAGACAGCCCCTTTTAGAGGACACGCCCAGCCACACTTGCTTTGTGTGAGTGTGGAGCATTCCACCATGGGTGCAGGCGGTAAAGGGGTGTTTTAAAGAGCAGCAGCACCCAGCCTGTAGGGAGGCCTCTGTGTGAGTGCTCCCATAAATGGACAGAGAAACTCGGAGTCCCCAAGTCCTTCCCAGGACGTCACCAATCCTGCAGAAACGCTGGACACATCCTCCTGAGCTCGGGCCTCAGAGCTCTTCATTCTCACTCCCACCTCTCCACACAGGCAGCCTGAAAATGCAGCTGAGGGCTGGAAGAACATCAGTTCTCAGCAGGCCAGGCCTCCACATGCCCTGGGAGGTGGGGAGGGTTGGTGGTGGCATCCTGAGGAAAGAACTGAGGCTCAGGCCCACCCCGTCAACAGGGCAAGGAAGGCAGCCCAGCCCCGGAAAGCAGCTGGGCCTGAATCCCTGCTCCCTGCAGGCCCCAGGGGCGAGGGAGGAGTCCCCAGGACCATCTTGCCCCTGGTCCTCTGCAGCTTGGACCAGTGGAACAAGTGCAAAAGACAGCCAGCCTCACCGGCACATGGTGGAGATGCCAGCCCCTCTCGCTCTCACTTCCCTACCAGCTGTGAGCTGGGAGGTTGCGTAAGGTCAGCTATGAGTCTGTAGAAAGTTGATTTTGCACATCCCATCCCGCCTCAGCTGAGTTCATGAACAGATATGCTCAGGCACACTTGCAAACCAGACTGTCAGGCAGCCCAGGGGCCAGGGGTCATGGAATTGTTGACCCAGAACCCAAAAGAGAGACCCAACAGGGCAATGGCACTTGAGGACTGCTAGTCCTGCTGCCCCATCCATGCTGGAGGTCTGCCATTAAGCACTGCTATTACTGAGAGAGGTACATGCTCATCCCTTTTACAGATGAAAACACTGAGGCTCAGAGAGCTTCGGTAAGTTGGCAGAGGAGCCAGAGCCCCAGGCTTAATCAGGAAAGGCAGCTGGCTGGCAGTGGGGAGCTGGTCCGCCTTCCTGGCAGTCGGCCTGAGGCTGCAAAAATGGCTTCCCACAGTTTGGACTGTAGAGCTGGAGGTGACCTCTCAGGGCTTCTGTGGGGCTGGTGCAGGAAACCTACACAGATGCCCGTGGTGAGGATTCAGTGATGTGGCACTGCTGTGGGAATGACATGCATCTCTGGCCCACACATGCCAAGGGTATAAGCACAAAGTACAGTGTGACTGAAACAAATTAAATCCTGTCCAGGCGTTGTCCATCTTCCAGTGGAGGGAGACCCACAAATGCCAGTGAACAAATACGTATAAACTGAGTCAGCTAATAACAAGTGCATTGGGGCAAAACAAATAGGGGAAGCAAGTTGGGGTGGGCTCACTACTCAGGTCTGGAGAGCAGAGAAAGCTTGGGTGTCATTGGAGACCTGAGGGAGTGGGAACAGAGAGTGCACATGTCCCTGGCAGGGGGACACAGGGTAGAGGCCCTGGGGCAAGGTGAGCTAGGCACCCACAAAAAAAGGATACACCTCTGGCTGGGGCAGAGCAAGGGGTAGGCTGTGGGGAAGGCTGGTAGGGCTGGGAACATGTATTTGGGGACTGTGGCTTTCACTCTGGAAGTAATGGAAGCCACCTGGGGTGTGCACAGAGATGGGATCTGATCTGATTAGGTGTAACAGGGTCACTCAGCTGCTGTGCCACGTATAGACAGAAGGGAAGGGGGGAGTAAAGCAGCAAGACTGTGTATGTAGCCAAGCAGTCAGCTAGGCCAGGTTGGCTGGATGCCTGGACCAGGGCAGATGGGGAGGTGGGAGGAGAGGCCCAGTATGGGTCTGTTGCTGATATGGGATATAAGAGAAGAGGGAGGCAAGATGACTCCAGTCTTCTCACCTGAGCAACTAGAAGGTCGGAAATGACATTCACTGGCAAAAGATCCCTGTGATTCACCGTTAGCATCTAGGAGAGCCTGCTTTCTTCTCTCCAGAAACACCACGGATGGGAGTCATGTGGGGCATCAGGGTCTGCTTGTCAGGTTGAGTCCTCCTAGGCCTTAGAATCAGTGAAACCAGGTTTGTATGCTGGGGGTGCTTTGGGAAAGCGGGTTCACCTCTCTGAGTGTTCCAAAACGGGCAGCTGGCCAGATGAGCTCTGAAGGACCTGCCAGGTGTTCTTTCTTTTGCCAGGCCCACATTGCCCACATGTTTTCTTACGTGAGATGATGCTTGGAGAGAGCGGCTGCCAACCCAAGCCGAGCACGTGCATACCCGGGTTCTGCTTGTCAGGGACCACAGATGAACAGGGTTCAAGGGCCTCAGTGCAGTAAGACAGAGAATGCTGAGTTCACATCACACTGAACCTTGGCTTACCCTTATCACTACTGAAAATTCTGCAAAAGCATTCATGTTCTGTACTTTTCCATAATCAGCTTAGCGCTTTGCAGCCACTGTCTGGGTAGCTGAAATGCTCCAGTGATTAGCTGCACGCCCAAGGTAAAATATAATGGTCCTGCCTGTGTCGAAAACACAGCCATCTGCAGTCCAGGAAAAGCTCAAGCCTTAACCAGCAGCTGCTTCAGTACCTAAGGAGTATTCAGTGGCAGAGCAGCACCTGCCGCCTTTGGCGCGGGGCTCTCTCCTCCATGCAGCTGCCCTGGGCCTGGTGGCTGGGGTGGGGTTACCACAGAGAAGACCTACACAAGCCACAGAGCCAGGCAGGGTGGGCCATTCTCAGGCTATCCTCAAAACTTTTGTCCAGTTCTTACATTTCCCAGTCCCACCCAACCCCCCCCTCCATTCTAGAGCCTGTCTGGAGGTTTGTACAATAACAGATGGTGATTAGCTTTCAGCTCTCTGAGGTGAGCAAAGCTGCTTATCCAGCCCCTTCTAGCTTCCAAATGCTCTGACCTCCTCTTGTACAATATTACATCCTTCCTGGCTCTCTATTTGTTCTTCTGAGCTCATGCTCTTTTTACTCCTTACTGTTATTTAAATGAAACTTTGACTTGAGACATAACACTGCATATGTTCAATTTTCCTTGTTTAAGAAGCCCCTTCTTGCCTTTTGATGAGGTTTCTCTAAGGTTTTTAATTGCTGTACGGGTCCATTCAGCACACACGTGCCAGGTGTCTGCAGGCCCTGTGCCAGGGCCAAGGGGATGCAGAGGAAGCCAGACATGATGGGACTCACAGCCGGGGAAGAACAGACAGACAGACAGGGACAGGCAGCTCCACGGGCAGAGCAGAGCCCCATCGGGGTGGGGGCGGGGCACCATCACTTCTTTCAGGTAGTCCAGGGACTGGGCCAGGGATGAGCACACCCCACCCTACCTGGCTGCAGGGTGGGCGGACTCAGACACCGGGAGTGCCCACCCTGCCTTGGGATGTGAGCCCCACCTTCCCAGTCAGCTCTTCCTCCGCCAAGCTTCCTCTCACCTCCAGACCTCTGCCCTGCTTCTCCAGAGCCTGGAATCATTTCCTCTCCCCACCCCCACCTCCCCTTGGCCAATCGCTCTCCCATTTCTTTCATGACCAACTAGGAGGATGCCACAGCTCTGCCCTGGGCACCCTTATATCAGTCCCCACAGGCCCCTGTGCTACATTCTGCCTAATCATTAGCCAGCAGTGCCACCCTAGTCCATCCACATCATCTTCACAGCAGAACTGATGTTTTCCAGGTCTCTCCAGGACACAGACCGCTGCAAGGCAGAGGTCAGCAACTGGCTTATGTGTCCAGAGGACAAGGCATGGCTGGCTAGTGCTGAGCATGGGCGACTATGGGACTGTAGGGGCCAGAGCCCAGGGCAGCAAGCACATGAAGGGTGGATATGTCTCCAGGCAGAGCCACACAGACAGTACAGAGCCTCCCCGAGGAAGGCTGAGAAGAGTCGGCACCTTCTCACACTTCCAGATGGGGAAACTGAGAATGAGAGTGGCTGAAATTGTCCAGGTCCCTGCCATCTGGCTTGCCAGCCTCTCCAGCACTCTCTGGAAGGAAGGCAGTGACTTCCTTCCCTCACTCTCTCCCAAACACCCACAACTCTCTTTTGTCTCTCTGCTCTTTCCTCTCTTTCCCTGGTTTCTCCTTGTTTGCACAGTGAGGTTTGGGCCAGGGAATTGCACAGTGGGGCTGCATTCTGGGGGGCCCTGGGGTCTACAATCTCACTGCCATGGAAGACCCAGAGGGTCCTAGAAGGTCAGCATCTCTAACTGGAACCGTGATGGCCTCAGCCTTCCCTCTGCTCTTATTTCAGCTCCCCCTACCCTTTCTACCCTGCCACCTACCTTCTAAATTGATTCACTCGCACTTCCTCCTCTCCCCCATTTTCTTTTAAACCAGCAGAGTGGTACCTCCCTCTTCCTCTGGAAGGAAAAAAAAAAGCATCTGTAGGCGAGGTAACCAATTCCTCCAGACTCCCAGGCAAAATGCCCGGGGCTCCTGTCAAATGTGATTTCAAGAGATAATTCTATTTTGAGTAAAAGAATAAGGAAAAGCCATCCCCAGCTGTCCTGGAAATAACTCAACTCTTCCTTGCCAACCAGGTGCCCAGGCCACACCCTGCGCTTCTCCACGCAGTGGTCAGACTTGCTACTTTCCAAGCAGTCACACATTGCACTGCCTGGAACTGCTCTCTCCTCCTTGGCAACCTCCAGAGGCTCCTCCTACCCCTCTTTCCTTGTACAAACTTATGAACACTGAGGAATGATGGCAGGTGCTGGTATCCCATGGGGCCTTCTCTGTGCAGCCCGGGGCGTACACAAACAGGGCCAGCACATTCAGTCAACATCTACTGAATGCTGAGCTGGCCTGGTGCTGGGCACAGCCACTCGGGAGGAAGGCAGGATCTCCTGTCACACAACACGGTTTGGTGGGTGATTTGAGGACTGAAGTGACAAGCTAGTGGGGAAGGCCTGGGACCCAGTCTCTGCCTGTGCTGATAACGTCCCTGCAATGCTGAGAGGCCAGGAGGGTGGTAAGGACCACCTGCCAGCCAGTGATGCCACAGTGACCCAGTCCCTGCTCACCCCTTTGTGGTCTGTACCCACCAGGGAAGAAAAATTCATCCTCCTTCCTTCCAATGCAAAAGGAGCCCAGGCAGAGAACCCCCCACCCCAGAGGCCGAGGGGTTTGCCTGGGGCCTCCTGCAGCAGGTCTTCAAGTGAGGAACCCAGTGCTCACTGATGCCCTCCTCACCCTCTGCCCTCCATGCCTTCCTATAGCGCCTCGTGACAGCTTAGCACACATTCCCCTTTCACTCATCACCACTGTCGGCTTACTGCTACCCCAGGACACCACATGAGCTTCTATGTGCAGAGATGGGGATAGGAGGAAATAGTGGAAAAGGTACAGACCTGGAGGGAAGGACAACTGGCAGCAGGGAGGTGGGACCCCAGGGAGGACAGGATGCAGGCTGGACCCAGCCCTTCATTCCCAGCCCTTCTATTGTTCATTTTTCTCCATCACACTCACCACCTTCAAATACACTGTACAATTGATGGCATTGATTTTTCTTATTATTTGCATTCCTCTAATGACTTCCAGCTCCTGGAAGGCTGGGATTCTGTCTCTTTTGTTCACTTCTGGGTCCCCAGGGCCTAGAAAAGTGAGGGAAAATGCAGAAACAGGCCCTCCATGTGGACATGGGAGGCAGGATATGGATGCCCACACAGCCTTCTGGAAGTCATGGCCGGCCAAGGTGAGGATTCTGCTCATCACAAGGAGCCCCAACTTTTTGTCAGGCTTTGCCCTGGCCACTTCCCATACATTCTCTTGTGTGAGCTCTGAGGGGGAGGTGTTATTCTACCAGTTTTTAGACAACAAGCCGAGGCTCTGAGTCACTGAGACTCTCCCTAGCACACCACAGCCAGCAGTGGAGGAGGCAGCTGGAGCTGCTCTGGACCCCAGGGCTCATCAACAGGTGGATACCCACTGCTAGCAGCCCTCTGGGAGCAGCCTCCTCAGAGGGAGCCTCCAACCCATCTACACCACCCCTAAGAAGGAGGGAGGGCAGGGGGAAGGAAACACTGCCAATATTTCCTTAACCTCGTGCAAATGGATATTTCCTCCAGGAGCGTGAGACTTCCAAATGACCGGCAGCAGGAGAACATGGCCACTGTCCCTCCCACTCGCCATACTTGTGGTTGGATCTATTATGTTGGGAAGCACATCTCACAGGCTGCAGCCACAGAGCAGGGGTGTTTGTGTCCCACCTTCTGAAATGTACAACATTGGGCTGCTGCTTCTCCTACTCGTGGATTTTCAATTTTAGTGCAACTCTGCTTACTGCAGCTCCGAAATCTCAGGTCAGTAGCTACTTCACTGAAATCTTAACAAAATGTAAATGTCATTAGCCCCAGCATGTAGAGAAGTAATAGATATCAAGAAATTGAGAATGGGGGTGGGGGCCGGCCCAGTGGCTCAGGGAGTTGGAGCTCCGAAGGCTGCCGGTTCGATTCCCACATGGGCCAGTGGGCTCTCAACCACAAGGCTGCCGGTTCAATTCCTCGAGTCCCGCAAGGGATGGTGGGCAGCGCCCCCTGCAACTAAGATTGAACAGGGCACCTTAAGCTGAGCTGCCGCTGAGCTCCCGGATGGCTCAGTTGGTTAGAGCGCGTCTTCTCAACCCCAAGGTTGCCTGTTCGACTCCCGCAAGGGATGGTGGGCTGCGCCCCCTGCAACTAGCAATGGCAATGGGACCTGGAGCTGAGCTGCGCCCTCCACAGCTAAGATTGAAAGGACAACTTGACTGGAAAAAAGTCCTGGAAGTACACACTGTTCCCCAATAAAGTCCTGTTCCCCTTCCCCAATTAAAAAAAAAAAATCTTAAAAAAAAAAAAAAGAAATTGAGAATGGGAAATAGAAAAGGAAGATGGGAAAAAGAAAAGGGGTGCACATTTCCTCCTCGTGTATGATGCAGTCATAAGAACTCATAGAACGGATGGCCCAAGAAATACAGGTGTGAGTACATAATTCAAATTTATCAAAATAACGAGGAGATCTCAGGTGATAACACAAAGATTAAAAATTGAGATAATGAAAAGGTAAGGAGACGTACTGAATACTTTAAGTGAGCTAAATTCCTCAATATATTATTGAGGACTGAATACATAATTTTAGTTCATAAATAAAAATAGAAGGAATAGAAGCATGCTGAACTTCAGGTTTATTATAAGTCTTTATAAAAACAATTTTAGTGGCTGCATCATACTCATCTGAGCAATGTATTAGGGTACTTAGCTAGTTGTACATAGAACTCTTGCTGTTACTGAATACAAAGACTAAAATTACTAGAGAAAGGTTTAGAATGTTGACAACTCTTTACAGTTAGAGAGGCAATTTCCAGAAAAATTAAAATTATAAGTTAAAAAGAAGATACTGGGCTAGAAGGTAGGTACTGAAAGTGGCGAGGTGAAGAATTTTGCTTTTCATTTTCTGTTCTCTTGGTCATTTGATTATTTGCTTTGTACATGTTTTTACAATGTTCATTTATTACTTTGATATTGAAAACTATGTTATCAAACATTCTAGACCTTTTCCTAGTAATTTCAGTTCCAGAATTCAGTTTCAGTAAAAGTGATATGTCCAATTATTAAATACCTTAATATGTTGACTGGTAAGATATTCTGTAGCCACTAAAATTATTTTATAAAGAATTTACAATAACTATGGAAAAACCTCTGTTATAATGTGGGATAAAAACTGCAGAATATGGAATTATATATGGAGTGTGGTCACAACTATGTAAAAAAAAAAAAAAAGGCAAAAATACCATGCATAGATTTACTTTTAATTGGAAAAGTATCCCAAAATGTTAATGGTGGTTGTCTTTGGTAGGATGCACTATGGGAATTTGAAAATCCCTCTTTCTATCTCTGGCTTTCAATTTTTTTGTTGATAGAAAAAATGGGTGACTTTTTTTTAACAAAGAGGAAAAGAAGATATTGAACTGAGAATTCATAGCAGCAGGGACTGTGGGTGTAAGTGGCAGATTTTGTCTTACGCATGAAATGAGAATGGACACAATCAGGTGATTCTGCTCATCCTCTTTGCTGCCAACAGAACTGAGATGATTCTAAAAGCATTTTGAGTCCTTACTACTTGAGTCACAGTCCAAGTGAATTCCAAATGATCATAATAATCCTTTGACATTTGTGTGAAACACATCTCCACGAGCATAGAACTCTTCTTAATGTAAGAATAACCACAGCATCAGGACCAGGAGAAATGGGCTCCAAGTCCAACTTTGTCACAACCAGCCCATGCCTCTCAGCCCTCCCTCTAGCAGGCAGCCGAGCTGCACCATCTCTTTATTCCCTGCAGGTCTTTGCTGCCCTGAGGAGCTCTGGCTGCAGGGATGTGCTGGTGATTCAGAGCCTCCACTGGACAGAACATTCCCTGAAGCAAGTGGCTCCATACGGCAAAACACTACCCCAAACCTGACTACAGGCACCCAATGCTGGCTTCAGAAAGGGATCTCAAGGTCCTTCAGAAACACCCTGATGTCCTATTATTATTCATGGCTTATTCCAACCAAAATAAATTACATAAAATGGTGGAGAGGAAGTAGACTGCAGTGAACATAGGGGGAGGCAGGGGGAGTAGGAGCTGCTGGCACCTGCTACGTGCTCTAGAACTTCACATGCCTCATTTTATGCTTACAAAATAGGGATTGAGGGGAAAGGAAAGCTGGGATGACATGGCTGGATTCAAAAAAGTCAAATCGGTCCTATTCAAACTTTAAGGCACTTTTCATTCTATCTTTCAACATTCCTAAATATGATGTGTTATTATATGTATGTGCATGCATGGCAGAAGTGAGCAGTTAAATGTATTTACAGTTTATAAATAAAACATTTACAAAAGTGATCATTTTTATTCATGGATGATGAAACCACTATTTGAAATTTTTAATGACTCATTGACAAATTATGCTCTGACTTTCAAGTAACAAAATTAGAGTTTAAAGGACTTTTGAAGATGAGAACTTATTTCTGATGGGATGAACCGAAGAGCATGTAAATTTGAACTTCTCCACGAAGTTCTTGCAAGTAGATTTTAGATTCAAGTGGTATGTATGCTTAAAACTGGGCTTTAATATGGGTAAAATAGAGATTTCTGCTTACAGCCAAGAGGAGGTACCAAGGATTGGATTTGTCCTCCCACCTAAAGAGAACAACAGAGACTGATAAAATAAATGAAGCAAACCTTTGTAAAACACCATTCTTAAGGCAACAAAAGATGACTGCTGACAGATGGGGAAAAAATGAGGTAAGCCTTAACATTGCCCGAGTTTATCATCCTGGAAAAGTTTCCAGGCCAAAAGCACAGGGAGGGAAAATTCAGGAGGCAACTCATGGGCTCCAAGTTGGGGAGGCGGAGCTGAGAGCCCAAGAAGACCACGTCCACTAGAGTCCACAGATCAGTGCTCAGCAGGGGAGAACTGCTGAGAAAGAAAACTCAGAGGACCTGCCTCAGCTCTTCAGCTGAGAACTAACCAGTGCATGCTGGTGAGGAAACTACTCAAGGCTAGGGGAGAACAACCCCAAAAGATTGGAGGCAAACAATGCCTGACACCAAAACAAGGCTGGGAATAGTGCTTGTTCCCATGAACCATACTGAAAAGCTTGAGATTCATGGGGCCTCAGTAACAGTGAGTACTAGGCTTAGGATGAGCACTGCTCCTAAAATGGCTTCAAAGCAAGGCCCAACATGATTAAATAGTTTCCAAGTACTTAACTGTGTCCCAAAACAAAGCTCAAGAATATTTAAGGGGTACAAAAGATATTTAGCACCCAACAAGATAAAACTCACAATATCTAGCATAAATCAAAATGAGCAGTCATGCAAAGAAACAAGAAAAGAGAACTGCTAATGAAGAGATAAATCAATCAATCAAATGTGACCCACAACAGACATAGATGTTAGTAATTAAGACATAAAGACAGAAAAAACAGAGCCAGAAGTAAGGTGAGGCAGGAAAGGAATTTAGGGCACAAAATTTTAGGAGACACTGACGCTCAAGCTTGTGCAAGTGCAGATCAGACCAAGATAATTTAGAGATGTAAAGCTCAAGGCAACCACTAAACTTACAAAATAAAGCAAACAAAGAAGATAACATAAAATCATTTTTTAAATTATTAATAAATCCCTAAGAAGGCAGAGAAATAGGAAAAAGGGACAAGAGATCAATGAGACAAACAGAAAACAAATAGCAAAATGATATATTTAAACCTAATAATATCAAACAGATCCAAGATGGTAGAGTAGATAAACACGGCCTGCTTCCTTTTATGAACAAATTAAAATTGCAACTAAATTATAAGACAATCAGTTTGGAGAACCATCTGAAGTCTGGCTAGACAGAAGTTTTTTAACTAAGGATATAAAGAAGAAGCCACATTGAGGTTGGTAGGAGGGGTGGAGACGTGAAACGGGCGCCTCTGTGTGGCGGCGGTTGAGAACCAGAAGTGATATTGGCCACAGAGTTTCCCTCCAGAGGAGTGGGGGACCCACACTGGCCTCTCCAGTCCAGAGTACTGTTGCCAGGAAGAGGAGCCCTCACAACAGCTGTCTGTGAAAAACAGTGGTGATTTGACCATCCGGCTGCAGGAAACCTAGACATTCTCTTAAAGGGTCCGCTTATAAAGTCTTTCACCCCCAAGCACTAACCTTGGGCTCCAGTGGAGAGACAGTAACTTGGTGGGGGAGGAGGGTGTCAGAGACATATAGGGGACAGATGAGTTGTGTGGCTTTGACACAAGGGCTAAAGGATAGTCAGCATTTTCCCTGTATAGGGTCATCCTCCAGTGCAGCTGGCAGGTAGGCACCGTCTTTTCTGTGTTGAGCCTGTCCCCTAACTTACAGCCAAATCTGAATGACTGGTCTGGTGAATGCTGCAGCTCTGACCTGCTGACTCACTGGGACCCAACCCTACCCAACTCCCCCAATGCCAGAGTCACTTTCTCCAAGAGCAGTCAGACCTGCCTGCATTGCACTCTTTCTTGGAAAACTATCAGAATCTGACAGACACTAGGTGGGCAGCCACTGGCCTCAATGTGCTCTGAGACTTTTGCTCCAGGCTCAGCACTGGCACCAAACCAGAATTTACATTAACCTGGTGACCTCAATTCTTCCCATTCTAGTGATTCCCTGAGACCCTGCCTCACTCAACTTGTGAACCACATGAGGCTTTATCAGTGGCTGAACCTTAAGGGAACTGGCAGGTGGCAGCAGGCCTCGGGATGTCCTGGCATTTTGCAGAGATACCCGAGGCCGGGTACTGATGACAGATGTCCTTGGTTTGCAGCATGGCCTCTCCAGTGTGTCACCAGGGTTAGCACAGGCAGCAAACAACTGCAGATCACTGTATAGCTCTTACCAGGTAGACCCCAGCCGGTCACAGGCAGTAGCTGAACTGGGCCTGCACCGGGGTCCCTTGCAAGAGGACCCAGAACCAACATACTTGGAGGTTGGCTTCACACCACAGCAGAGCACTGCCCAATTAGCCCTACAAGCGCCACACCCAAAGGGCAGTCTCAACAGTTAACAGAGCCCGCTGGGGCAAATCCTGCTCAGTGGGGTAAGCCCCCTGCACAGCAGCCTGTAAGCTGTGGATGTGGCCAGACTCAACAGCAGATCAGCCTTGAGGATCAACCCACTGATATGACAATATCAACTATAACAGGAGGACACACACAACCCATACAAGGGACACCCCTAGAGTACCTGGCTTAGGTGACTGGGGAGTCTGTGCAACTGGGCCCCACAGGCTACCTACTACATAAGGCCAACAGGACAAGCCTGAGGGATGTAGCAGATCTACGTAATACACAGAAACAAACAGAGAGGCAGCTAAAATGAGGAAACAAAGAAATACACACACACCCCTAAAAAAGGGAAAACTCCAGAAACAAGAGCAAAATGGAGGCAAGAAACCTACCAGAGACAAGAGTTCAAAACAATGGTTATAAGGATGCTCAAGGAACTTAGTGAGAACTTCAACAAAGAGACAGCAAGCATTTAAAAAAGGGCTTAGAAACCATAAAAAATAACCAGTCAGAAATGAAGACTACAAGAACTGAAATGAAGAATGCACTAGAAGGAATCACCAGCAGACTAGATGAAGCAGAGGATCGAATCAGTGATTTGGAAGACAAGGCAGTAGAAAGCACCCAATTAGAACAGCAAAAAGAAAAAAGAATAAAAAATAAAAAAAATGAAGATAGTTTAAGAGACCTCTGGGACATCATGAAGTGGAATAACATTCACATCATAGGGGTACCAGAAGGAGAAGAGAGAAAGCAAGGGATTGATAACCTATTTGAAGAAATAATGACTGAAAACTTCCCTAACATGATGAAGGAAATAGGCATACAAGCCTAGGAAGTACAGAGTCCCAAATAGGATGAACCCAAAGAGGTCCACACCAAGATACATCATAATTAAAATGGCAAAGGTTAAAGACAAATAGAGAATCCTAAAAATATCAAGAGAAAGGCAACTAGCAACTTATAAGGGAGCTCCCATAAAATTGTCAGCTGATTTCTCAACAGAAACTTTGCAGGCCTGAAGGGATTGGCACAAAATATTCAACGTGATTAAAAGAAAGGACCTACAACCAAGATTACTCTACCGAGTAAAGCTATCATTTAGAATTGAAGGACAGATAAAAAGCTTTCCAGACAAGAAAAAGTTAAAGGAGTTCATTATGACCAAGCCAGTATTACAAAGAATGTTAGAGGGACTTCTTTAAGATGGAAAGAAAAAAGTTCAAAATTATGAATAATAAAATGGCAATAGCTACATCAATAATTTTTTTCAATGTAAATGGATTAAATACTCCACCCAAAAGACATAGGAGGGCTGAATAGATAAGAAAACAAAACCCTTACATACGAGGTGTGATCAAAGAATATGGTGAATGCTGCTGCCAAGTGCCATCCAACAGAAAGGCAAGGATATTCAATACAAGAAGTAGTTCATCGAACCTTAGTAACAGTCTGTGACAAGTTTCAACTTGTTCAGTGCAGTCAGTCAGGTGTGAGCTATGGTTGAGAGAAAGTGTATTTTAAAGTGTACCATAAATCATGAGCCACAAAAAGTGCATTAATCTGAAATGGGCAAATGGTTTCATCCTCCATCATGACAACACTCCGTGTCACACATCACTTCTGGTACGGCAATTTCTGTCAAATAAAAACATTACATTGTGTCCTCATCCACTTTATTCACCAAATGTGGAACCATGCAACTTCTGACTCTCCCCCACAGTCAAAATGACCATGAAAGGTAAATGTTTTGAATCCATTCAGGACATCGAGGCAGCCAAGACAGCACAACTAAAGACACTCATGAAAGAGGACTTCCAGAACTGCTTCAGAAAGTGATAAGAACGATGGGATAAGTGTGTTTGAAGTGAGGGGGAGTATTTTGAATGGGATTAATGGCAATGTGTCTTTTACTGTAATAATGCTTTTTAATTTAAACAGTCACTATATTTGTTGATTGTACCTCATATCTGTCTACAAGAGACTCACTTCAGATTGAAAGACACACATTGATGGAAAGTAAAGCAATGGGAAAAGATGTCATATGAAAATGGAAATTTAAAAAAATAAAATTTTAATTTAAAAAATAAACTGGGGTTACAATATTTATACCAGACAAAATAGACTTTAAATAAAGGCTATAACAAGAGACAAAGAAGAACCCAGTTATCCCACTTCTGGGTACTTATCTGAAGAAACCCAAAATGTTACTTTGAGAGGACACATGTATCCATATGGTCATTGCAGCATTATTTACAATGGACAAGATGTGGAGGCAGCCTGGGTGTCCATCAACAGAAGAATGGATAAAGAGTGGGTGGTGCATGTATACAATGGAACATCCCTCAGCCAGGGACAGAAATGGGTTCTTGCTATCTGCAGCATTATGGAAGGACTCCTGAAGGGTATTGTGCTGAGTGGAGTGTCAGGCAGAGAAAGACAGATGCAATGAGATTTCACTTATATGTGGAGTCTAAGAACAAAATAAACAAACAAAACAGAACAAACTGATTAGGTCCAAGATGGCAGATTATGTAAACACTATGCCTACTGCATTTCAGGATTACACCAAAATTACAAATAAATTATAGAACACTCAACGTCAAAAATCATCTGAAGATAAACTGAACAGAACCCCTATCACTAAGGATATCAAGAAGAGGCCACATCAAAACTGGTAGGAGGTGCAGAGACATGAAAAGGGCTGACAATAAACCCACACATAGTGGTTGAACACCAGGAAGGACACTTCAGTGGCAAAGGTACTCCTGGAAGAGGGAGGGTTCCAAGCCTTACACAGGTTTCCCTAGCCCCGGGGGCCTATGTTGGGAAGAGTAGTTCCCACATCTGGCAGTGAAATTGAGCAAAAACTCTGTTTGCCTGTCCCAGTGAGATGGAAGATGGCTGGAAACCCAAATGCCCTCTTAAAAAGCCTGCATACAGACTCACTCACCTGTAAACATCTGGTCTCTGGTGGAGGGGTGGCAGCTTGGAAGGCCCAGGGATATAGTGAGAAAAACTGAGTTGTGTGTCGTCAGTATGAGTGCTAAAGGGACAGTGACCATTATCCCTGTAGGAAGCCCACTTCATGTGTAGCCTACAGGAGAGAGCCATCTTATTTATGGTGAACCCTCCCCCAAAGGGCCAAATCTGAGACCACATTGGTCTGGTAAAATTCGTGTGTATGCACCACCTTGGTGATGCCCTCGTCCCACACAATTAGTAATGCATCTCTAGGGCACTCTTCGCTACTGAGTGGCTGGCCCCACACCACAGCTGTGCAAGACTATTACAGCAGGAGACAGCCCACAGAGGGCCCAGGGTAGCACAGAGAACATTTGCTGGTGGGCACTGAGTCACAGCCTGCACCACAGCCTCTCTGGGATAGCTCTTGGGAAACGTGAGCCTAAGGAGAATAGGGCTTGCCATGGTGTTCTCAGGGCATTTTTGCAAAGTGGTCATGGGCCAGGCACTGGCACAACAACTGATGCTCCATTAAATTTGTTTAAAAAACACCAGCCATGTCTCATGACTCCCTAGGACCCTCACCTGCCCAGCTAGTGCTGCATCACTGAGAACATTCTCAACACTGGGTCAACCAGCCCAGCCCGTGCACCTAAGGAGGATCTAAGAATGGCTGAGCCTTACAAGCAGCTGACAGGTGGCAACAGGCCTAAGGAGACCTGGGCCTTTTGCTAAGCTGCCCTATGCCTGATAATGGTGGCAGCCGGACTCGGTTCACAGAGAGGTGACGCCAAACACCTCCAGATCCAGCGCAGGCAGCAGCCAACCACATCTAGTTTTGTGGCTCCTAGTGAGCCATGGCCGGTAAAAGTCAAAGCTGAACTTGCCCTGTACAGGAGCCCCTCCCAAGCGACAACAGAAATAACACAGCCAGAAGCCAGGTTCAGACCACATCAGAGCACTACATGGCTAGCCCACAGGTAACACACCCAAGGGGGGGGGTCACAACAAGCACAAGAGCCCACTAATGCAAATCGTCTCTGAGGGGTCAGCCCCACACAGCAGCTCATACACTGTGGGCATAGCCAGTCCTCACAGTCAGTCAGCCTGGGAGTCAATCCCACCCACTGACATGCCAAAAGCAATCAAGGATCAACTGCAACAGGAGAAAACACACAATACACTCAAGAAACACTCCAGGAACACCCAAACAGGAGATCAAAGTGATTATGCCATTGGACCACACAAGACACTTACTTCATAAGGCCACCCCAAAAGACTGAGAGACATAGGTGATCTACCTACTACATAGAAACAAACACAAAGGGACAGCCAGAATAAGAAAACAAGGAAACATGTCCCAAAGGAAAAATCAGGAGAAAACTCCAGAAAAATAACTAAATGAAATGAAGGCAACCAACCTAACAGAGACAGTTCAAAACACTGGTTATAAGAATGCTTAAGAAACTTAGTGAGAACTTCAACAATTTTACTAACAATTGTCACCCCAATAAATTTAATAAAATAAAATTTAAAAAAAAGATAGTAAGCATAAAGAAGAACCCGAAAAAACATAAAAAGGAACCAATAAGAAATAAAGAATACAATAAATGAGATGAAGGATACACTAGAAGGAACAACACCAGATTAGATGAAGCAGAGGATCAAATTAGCTATTTAGAAGACAAAGTAGAAGAAAACACCCAATCAGAACAGCAAAAAAATAATAATAATTTTTCAAAAAATAGTTTAAGGGACCTGTGGGACAACATCAAAAGTGTAAAAATATGTGCATCATAGAACCAAAAGGAGAAGAGAGAGATCAAGAGAGCAAGAACTTATTTGAAGAAATAATGACTGAAAATTGTCCTAAGCTGGTAAAGGAAATAGACATACAGCCCAGGAAGTACAGAGAGTCCCAAAAAAGATGAACCCAAAGAGGCCTATACCAAGACACATCATAATTAAAATGGCAAAGGTTAAAGACAAAGAGAGAATCCTAGAAGCAGCAAGAGAAAGTCAGCTAGTTGTTTACAAGGGAGCTCCAAAAAGACTATCAGCTGATTTCTCAACAGAAACTTTGCAGGCCAGATAGGAGTGGCAGAAATATTCAAAGGAATGAAAAACAAGGGCCTACAACCAAGACTGCTCTACCCAGCAAGGATATCATTTAGAATTGAACAGCAGATAAAGAGCTTCCCAGACAAGAAAATGCTAAAGGAATTCATTACCACCAAGCCAGTATTAAAAGAAATGTTAAAAGGACTCCTTTAAGCAGAAAAGAAACACACAAAAAAACAAAGACCAAAAATATGAATAATGAAATGGCAATAACTATGTAGCTATTAGTAATCACTTAAAAGTAAATAGATTAAATGCTCCAATCAAAAGACATAGAGTAGCCGAATGGATGAAAAAAACAAGACCCATGCATATACTAGCTAGAAGAGACCAACCTCAGATCTAAAGATACACATAGAAGGTAACTAAAGAGAGGGAAAAAAGATATTACACACATATGGAAATGAGAAAAAAGCTGGAATAGCATTACTTACATCAGACAAAATAGCCTTCAAAACAAAGAGTATATAATAAGATAGAAGAACATTATATAATAATAAAGAGATCCATCCTACAAGAGGACATCACCATAGTAAACATTTATGTACCCAACATAGGAGCACCTAAATTTATAAAACAAATATTGACTGACATAAAAGCAGAGATCAACAGTAACACAATCATAATAGGGGACTTTAACACCCCATTGCCACCAATGGCCAGATCTTCCAAACAGAAAACCAGCATGAAAACAGCAGCCTTAAATGACACACTAGACCAAATGGATTTAGTTGATATTTTTAGAGCATGTCACCCCAAAGCAACAGAATATACATTCTTTTCAACTGCACATGGAACATTTCCCAAGATAGATCACATGTTAGTCCACAAAACAAGTCTCAATAAATTTAAGAAGATTAAAATCATATCAAGAGTCTTTTCTGATCACAATGGTATGAACTAGAAATCAGTTTAAAAAAAAAACAACCAAAAACCTGAAAATACAGAAACACAGAGCCTAAATAACATTCTACTAAACAATGAATTGATAAACAATGATAAAAGATTAAACTGGTCCACCTTTTTACACCATATACAAGAATAAACTCAAAATGGATTGAGGCTTAAATGTAAGACCCAAAACCATAAAACTCCTAGAAGAAAATATAGAAAGTAAACTCTCAGACATCACCCGTAGTAATATTTTTACTGATATATCTCTTCAGGCAAGGGAAACAAAACAAGGAATAAACAAATGGGACTACATCAAACTAAATAGCGTTTTCACAGCAAAGAAAACTATCAACAAAACAAAAAGAAATCTTGCTGAAGACTCCTCCACCCCCAGCCACTGCCTTTTCTGGCCTGCAGGAAGAGTGTGACACTGCTGGTCTGGGAGAGAGAAGACTCCTCCATCCCCAGCCCCCACCCTTTCTGGCCTGCCTAGGGTGGGGCAATTACATCTGCGGGGACACTCCCAGGGATCAGCAGTAGGCAGCAGACACAGCTCTGGGCTTTCAGCAGCTCAGAAATTTCCCGCCCTCCACACACACACACACACACACACACACACACACTCACGGAAGAAGGGCCCTAAGACTCCAGAGAACTGGGCACAGGGCTTGTTGTGTTACTCTTAGTGCACATATGTGCAGGCAAATGCAGAAACTGCACTGACTTTGTAGAAACTACCATCCAGACCCCACAGCCCCACTCATCTAGAGCTGCAGTCCCAGGGTCACTCTGGGCACCAGGTGACCTTCTCTGCCTGCACAATACGCAGAGGACTCTTTGGTACAGCAGAGGACAACCTGGAGATCACTTGGTGGGCTTAAGCCAAGACCGGCGCTGCTTTTTTTGTTTTGTTTCGTTTTTATATCTTTGATATTAGTGCCTGTGTTGAGTGTGGGTTATGTTATTTTTAAATGTGAATGTATTTGGTTTTTTCTTTGTTCTTGTTGTTGTTCTGCTTGGTGATTTGTTTTGTTCTGAAATTGCCCTACACCAGGGCCCAGTTCAAGAGGCACAAGATTCAACACAGCCAGAGGTCAATTCCAGACCAAACCAGAGTACTACCAGGTTTGACCCACAAGTGGCACACTCAGAGGGAATTCTCTACAGGTACAAGAGACCATAGGGGCCAAGCCTCATTTGAGCAATCAACACTCACGCCGCAGAACATCCTGCTGTGGGCAGAGCCAAATCTCACAACTAGTCAGCCTAGGAGTTAATCCCACATACTAACTAGCCAAAAGCAATTAAAGATCAACTTTAACAGGACAATATACACAACACAAGAGTCACCTTTGGTGCACACGCACAGGAGAAGAAGGAAGTGGTGCAAGTCAAATATAAAGGACACATACTACATAAGATAACCCAACAAAAACTAACAACCCTAGGGGATCTACCTAATACATCGAAAAAAACAGAGAGTCAGCCAGAATGGGGAAACAAAGAAACACGTCCCAAATAAAAGAACAGAAGAAACCTCCAGAATTGGAACCAAATGAAATAGAGGTAACCAACCTGTCAGAGACAGAGTTCAGAACACTGATGATAAGAATGTTTAAGGAGCTGAGTGATGACATAAAGAAGGACAGAGAAATCATAACGAACAACCAGTTAGAACTAAAGAACACAATTACTGAAATAAAGAACACACATGAAGGAATTACCAGCAGGTTAGATGACGCAGAGGATCGAATCAGCGCCTTAGAAGACAAGTTAGCAGAGATCACACAAACAGAGCAACAGAAATAAAAAAGAATTAAAAACAATGAAGATGGTTTAAGAGACCTCTGGGATAACATCAAGCGCAACAACATGTGCATCATAGGAAAACCAGAAGGTGAAGAGAGGAAGCAAGGGATCGAGAACATATTTGAAGTAATAATGTCCGAAAACTTCCCTAACCTGATGAAGGAAACCGACATACAAGCCCAGGAAGTGCAGAGAGTTCCAAGCAGTATAAACCCAAACAGGTCCACACCAAGACACATTATAGTTAAAATGGCAAAGGTTAAAGACAAAGAGAGAATCCTAACAGCAGCAAGAGAAAGACAGCAGGTTACATACAAGGGAACTACTATAAGACTATCCAATAACTTTTCTACAGAAACATTGCAGGCCAGGAGAGAATGGCAGGAGATACTCAAATGATGGAAAACAAAGGCCTACAACCTAGATTGCTTTATCCAGCAAGGTTATCATTTAAAATTGAAGGAGAGATAAAGAGCTTCCCAGAAAAGAATAAGCTAAACGAATTTATTACCACAAAGCCAATATTGCAGGAAATATTAAAAGGGTTTCTGTAATCAGAAGAAATACGAAAACAATCTAACTACAAATTTAACAAATATCAATAACTATGTACCTATCAATAATCATTTTAAATGTAAATGGATTAAATGCTCCAATCAAAAGACACAGGGTGGTTGAGTGGATAAGAAAGCAAGACCCTTGTATATGCTGTACACAAGAGACTCACCTCAGATCAAAAGACACACAGGCTGCAAATGAAGGGTTGGAGTAAGATATTTCATGCAAATGGAAATGAGAAAAAAGCTGGAGTTGCAATACTTATATCTGACAAAATAGACTTTAAAATGAAGAATATAATAAAAGACAAAGATGGGCACTATATAATAATAAAGGGATTGATCCGACAAGAGGACATAACCCTAGTAAACATTTATGCACCCAACATAGGAGCACCTAAATATATAGAACATATATTGACCGACATAAAGACAGAGATCAACAGTAACACTATCATGGTAGGGGACTTCAACACACCTCTGACAACAAGGGACAGGTCTTCCAGACAGAAAATCAATATGGAAACAACGGCCTTAAATGACACATTGGACCACTTGGATTTAATCGATATTTTCAGAGCATTTCACCCCAAAGCTGCAGAATACACATTCTTCTCAAGCTCACATGGAACATTCTCCAAGATAGACTTCATGTTAGGCCACAAAACAAGTCTTGATAAATTTAAGAAAATTGAAATCATACCAACTGTCTTCTCTGACCACAGTGCTATGAAATTAGAAGTGAACTACAGGAAAAAAACTGGAAGACACACCAATTCATGGAGGCTGAATAACATGTTACTAAATAATGAATGGGTCAAGCAGGAGATCAAAGAAGAAATCAAAAGATATATTGAGAAAAACGAAAATGAAAACACGACGACCCAAAATCTATGGGATGCAGTGAAAGCAGTCTTAAGTGGGAAATTTATAGCATTGCAGGCCTACCTATAGAAACTAGAAAAATCACTAATCAACAGTTTATCTTCACACTTAAGGCATCTGGAAAAAGAACAGCAAAATAAGCCAAAAGGGAGTACAAGGAAGGAGATAACAAAGATCAGACCAGAAATAAATGAAATAGAAACCAGAAAAGCAATACAAAAGACCAATGAATACAAGAGTTGGTTGTTAGAGAAGATAAGCAAAATTGACAAACCTTTAGCCAGACTCATCAAAAAGAAGAGAGAGGACCCCAATTAATAAAATCAGTAATGAAAGAGGAGAAGTGACAACAGACACCTCAGAAATACAAAAAATTTTAAGAAATTACTATGAGCAACTATATGCCAAAAAATTTGACAATCTGGAAGAGATGGACAAGTTTCTAGAAGCAAACAAACTTCCAAGGCTAATTCAAGAAGAAACAGAAAACCTGAATAGACTGATTACCACCAAGGAAATTGCATCAGTCATCAACAATCTCCCAACAAACAAAATCCCTGGACCACATGGCTTCACAGGTGAATGTTACAAAACATTCAAAAAAGAAATATCACCTGTTCTACTTAAGCTCTTCATAAAAATCCAGAAGGAGGGAAGGCTCCCAAACACTTTTCATGAGGCCACTATAACCCTGATCCAAAAATCAGACAAAGACACTACAAAAAAAGAAAACTACTGGCCGATATCCCTAATGAACATAGATGCAAAAATCCTCAACAAAATATTAGCGAACAGAATTCAGCAATACATTAAAAATATCATACACCATGATCAAATGGGATTCATTCCTGGTATGCAAGCGTGGTTCAACATCTGCAAATCAATTAATGTGATACACCACATTAACAAAATGAAAAATAAAAATCATATGATCATATCAATAGATGCAGAAAAAGCATTTGACAAAATCCAGCAGCCATTTATGATAAAAACCCTTAAGAAAGTGGGAATAGAGGGATCATATCTCAACATAACAACGGCCATATATGATAAACCCACAGCTAACGTCATACTCAATGGGGAAAAGCTAAAACCATTCTCCTTAAGATCAGGAACAAGGCAAGGTTATCCACTTTCTCCACTTCTATAAAACCTGTGCTGGAAGTTCTAGCCACAGCACTCAGACAAGAAAAAGGAATAAGAGGCATCCAAATCGGTAAGGAGGAAGTAAAATTGTCATTAATATGCAGATGATATGATACTATATGTAGAGAACCCTAACGACTCCACCAAAAAACTATTAGAGCTGATAAGTGAATTTAGTAAATTAGCAGGATACAAAATTAATACTCAGAAATCGGTTGCATTTGTGTATACCAATAATAAAATATCAGAAGGAGAAATTAAGTAAACAATCCCATTTCCAATTGCTTCAAAGACTATAATATAGCTGGGAATAAATTTAACCAAAGTGAAAGATCTGTACTCAGAAAATTATAAGACACTGAATAAAGAAATTAAAGAAGATACAAATAGATGGAAACATATACCATGCTCATTGATAGGAAGAATTAGTATAGTTAAAATATCCATACTGCCTACGGCAATATACATATTCAACACATTTCCTATCAAACTACCAAGGACGTTTTTCACAGATATGGAACATATAATCCTAAAATTTATATGGAACCATAAAAGACCCCGGATAGCCACGGCAATCTTGAGAAATGAGAACAAAGTGGGAGGTATAACGATACCTGACATCAAATTACACTACAACCCTACAGTAATCAAAACAGCACGGTACTGGCATAAAAACAGACACATAGATCAATGGAACGCAATAGAGAGCCCAGAAATAAATCCATGGCTATATGGTCATTTATCTACGACAATGGAAGCAAGAATTTACGGTTGGATAAAGATAGTCTATTCAATAAATGGTGCTGGGAAACCTGGACAGACACATGCAAAAAAAATGAAGCTGGACCACCTCCTTATACCATATACAAAAATAAATTCAAAATGGATTAAAGACTTAAATGTAAGATCTGAAACCATAAAATTCCTAGAAGAAAATATAGGAAGAAAGTTTGAAGACATAAGAGAAATAAGATTAAAAGAGTAAAATTTTTACTGATATATTCCCTCGGGCAAGGTAAGTAAGAGAAAAAATAAACATGTGGGATTACATCAAACTAAAAAGGTTTTCACAGCAAAGGAAACCATCAATAAAACAAAAAGGGATCTTACTGAATGGGAAAAGATATTTGCCAATGATATATCCGATAAGGGGTTAATATCCCAAATTTATGAAAAACTCACTCAACCCCCAAGAAACAAACAACCCAATTAAAAAATGGGTAGAGGACATGAAGAGACATTTTTCTAAAAAGGACATAAAGATGGCAAACAGACATATGAAAAAATGCTCAACCTCACTAACCATCAGAGAAATACAAATAAAAACCAATGTGAGATACCACCTCACCCCAGTCAAAATGGCTATCATCAATAAATCAACAAACAGCAAGTGCTGGCGCAGATATGGAGAAAAGGGAACCCCTGTGCACTGTTGGTGGGATTGCAGATTGGTGCAGCCACTATGGTAAACAGTATGGAGGTATCTCAAAAATCTGAAAATGGAGCTACCTTATGATCCAGCAATTCCACTCCTAGATATCTATCCAGAGAAATCCAAAACATTTTTTAAAAATTCAAAAAAATTACAAAAACTCTAATTCAAAAAAATGTATGCATCTCTATGTTTATTGCCGCACTATACACAATAGCCAAGACAAGGAAACAACTGAAATGCCCATCGGTAGATGACTGGATTAAGAAACTGGTACATTTATACAATGGAGTATTACGCAGCCATAAAGAGGAAAGAAAGCTTACCCTTTGCAACAATATGGATGGACCTAGAGAACATTATGTTAAGTGAAATAACTCAGTCAAAGAAAGACAAATATCATATGATCTCACTTATATGTGGAATCTAAAGAAAAGAATAAATGAATGAACTAATCAGAAACAGTTTCAGAGACATAGAGGAAAATCTTAGGGTTGCTAGATGGGAGGGGGGTGGGGATAAGGGGGAAGGTGAGGGGATTAGAAAACAGTCAGTAACCACAAGATGGCCATGGGGTTACGAAAGTTAATTTGGGGAATGAAATCAATAATGTTGTAAAGATTTTGTAGGGTATCTGATGGACACTTGTCTCATTAGGGAGACCACCCCAGGGATGATGTAGACAGTGGAAAGGTAATGGCTGTGTGCGATGTCAGAGGGATAGTGGATGGGGGGAGGGGGGTTGACACAGTGTGAGGGATATAAATGTTAAATGTCTAACTATTACATTATTTCATGCACCTGAAACTAATTTAAAAAAAGAAGAAAAAGCAGTACAATGCCATGAGAAATAAGATTAAAATCAGTTAATAAACGTACTGAAAACGTGAAAAAAATATATATGGTTGTAAACAGAAAACAAAAACATAGTCATGGGGATAGAAAGTATAGTATAAGGAATATCATCAATAATATTGTAATAACTATGTATGGTGCCAGATGGGTACTAGATTTATTGGGGTGATCACTTCCTAAGTTGTATAAATGTCTAGTCACTATGTTGCACACTTAAAATTAATAAAATATCATACGTCAAGTGTAATTGAAAATAAAAAATTGTATAAAAAACTGATACTTTTTGCAACTCAGGATCACCTTAATACAGGAGATATTTGGATGCTGATGCAAATTTGCACAGTATTCTATGAGCCTTCATTTCAACTGTTTGATTTTTTTTAATGTATAATCCCATTGGTATCCTTAACTGACTGTATATTAAGGAATTATAAATGCAAACTTGTAAAATAATTATACACTAATTAAACACTGTTTCTACTTTTAAAAAAAAGATTTTAACATCATACCCAATAATATAAAAAGAATAATACATCATTACAAGTGGGATTTATCCCAGGAATGCAAGATTGGTATACACTTCAAAACTCAACCTATGAAATCTACATTAACTAAAACAGAAAATCCGTATGTTAATCTCAATAGATGTAGCAAAGGCACTTGAAAAACTCCAACTTTTAAATCCATTCCTGATTTAAAAATAACAAAAAATACTAAGCAAATTATGAATAAAAGAGAGCTTCTTCAACTTAAAGGATACACACACACATACACACATACACACACCCTACAAAGACAACATACTCAATGATGAAAGACAATACATTCCCTCTCAATCAGGAAGAAGATAAGGATCTCCTCTCTCAACACTTGTATTAACATTGTTAGTACAATTAGGCAAGAAAAAGAAAAAAAAAGGCATCAAATTGGAAAGGAAAAAGTAAAACTATATATTTACAGGTGACAGGACCATCTATTAGGCTGGTGGAAAAGTAATTGCAGTTTAAAACAAAAATGATTGCAAAAACCGCAATAACTTTTGCACCTATCTAATATACAGACAATCCAATAGAAATTTGTCTTAATCACTAGAATGAGTTTAACAAGTTTGCAGGTCACAGAGTACACACAAAAAAAACGAACTGTATTCCTATATATATTTGACATTCGAACAACATGGATTTGAACTTCGCAGACCAATTTATATGCAGATTTTTCTCAATAAATACTGCAAATGTATTCTCTCTTTCTCATAATGTTCTTAATAACATTTTCTTTTCTCTTGCTTACTTTATTGTAAGAATACAGTATATAATACGTATAACATACAAGACACGTGCTAATTTACTGTTTACATTATGATAAGGCTTTCGACCAACAGTAGTCTATTAGTAGTTGTTAGGAGTCAACAGTTATACTTGAATTTTCTACTGCACACAAGATGTTGGTGCCCCTAACCCCCAAGTTGTCCAAAGTCAATAACAATCGCAATAAAGAAAATCATAAATTGAAAATTTTAAAAATACCACTTATAATAGCATTAGTAAATATGAAATAGTTGGGGATAAATCTGACAAAAAATATTTGAAAATTATGAAACACTTTTGAGAGAAATTAAGGTAAACATTTATCATGTTCACATATTAGAAAGATCAATATTGTTAAGCTGTCATTGTCTCCAAATTGATTCACAGATTTGACGTAATCCCAATCAAAATCCCAACAGAAATTTTTTCTGCGTATAGACAAACTGATTGTATAGACAAAATTCATATGTAAATGCAAAGGACCTGGAATATCCAAAGCAACTTTGCAAAGAAGGACAAAGTCAGAGGACAACACTCCATGATTTCAAGACATTAAAAACTACAATAATTTCAAGGCAATATGGTATTATCATAAAGTCAGGCAAAGAAATTAATGGAACAGAACAGAGGTAGAGCCCCATTTTGAGCACCCGTGAAGAGTGCTCATGGGATGAATGTGAAACACTGCTTGGGTTCAGCCTACTCCAATCAGCCACTGACCCAATGCAGCTCAAACACCTCAGCATCCTCCTTCCACTTGGCCAAGGGCAGTAACCGAACTCCCCTCTCCCTCCCTTATTTGAGTCACCTCTCAAGGGAACCAGGGACTTGACTTCCCAGTGCCATTAACCAGCTCTTGGTCCTAAAGTCCTCTGTATGCACGTGGCCAGAGGCCTCCCTGGGCCCCATGTGAGTAATATGGCTCTCAGTAGGCAGGCCTGGTCTTGTCTGCCACAGCCCCTGTGATAGCCATAAGGGTGAGCAGCTGGCCCCTTTCCCAGAGAACACAATTCATGTAGTAATGCACAGGAAGGGGAAACTGAGGAATCATGACTGAGGCCCTACTCACAGTTATGCAGCTGGAAGCAGGTCACTGATCTCACAGAGCCTATGGTTTGGTAGGGGAGACAAACGATTCAATAAGCAATTGCAATGAAGGCATTACAGAATGGTAGCTGTGTGTTGCTGACATGGCACACTGCCAGAGGCCTAACCTGGCCAAGGTGGGTCGTGAAGGTAGCTTGCAGGAGGTGGCAGTAAACTGACTCTTGAATAACAAGTCTGAGTCAGATCAAACTGCATTTATGTTCTTTGGGCTGAGTGTTGCTTTATGGGGCTAATAATAAGGATAAAGCAGAAGCCAAGGGAGAGGGAGTAGACAGCAGAGCAAGGTGGCCTAGTTCCAAAGTAAAAGGTGTCCTCACCCCCATGCCAAGGAAGATGTGGTGTAAAAGTGGAGAACTATCCAAAGAAAGAACCAAGTGGCCTGCAGTGCTGTCCAAAGGCACTCGATAGCGATTCTCACATGACCCAGCTTCTGATTGCTGCCCCCACCTTGGCAGCCACCCTGTGTTCCCTGCAGTCGGAATTGGCACCAAGCCATGAGTCGGAGTTTGCTTCTGGGGTGTGTGACCTCAGGAAGTGTTCTCCTGGCCCTGCCAAATCAAAGGAGCTTTCAGCTAACCTAGCAGAATTTTGAAAGTCCCCAACCCCTTCACTCCTTGCTTAGACCTTGGGGAAGACAATCTGTATAAGGACAGCTCCCTGCACTGAGCCCACCCGTTAGATTCTGGGTGCAGTGTGCTCCCTGGGGAACATGGGAACAGTTTCTAGGGCTGGAGCAGGATTCCTCAATTCACTATCTCCTAGGCTCAGACACAAACCAGGCTCTGGTGGGAGACTTGGACCAAGGAGCACCAATAACACAATGCTTAAAAAAACAAAGCAAATGCCTCTGCTTCCTGATGCCATCAACCTCAATCACTTATTTACAGCCTTTTCCCTTGGAGTCTTGCATGGATGCTCTGAAACCCAGAGGAAACCAGTTTCCTAAACCCCATCTATTTTCTTGGACTTGATTAATGGTGCTATCAGTGGCTTTATTTGATGTTCATTAAATTTGGGAATTGAGCTTACCAATTTGATTAGAAATATGTTATTTTTCTTCTTTATAAAGTTCCTTATAATAATGATCCAGAATGGAATCTGGGATTTCCTCCCCATCCATTTCTCATATTGGATTTAAGTTTTGGGAGAGTGAGTTGATTTGTTTGCCTTAGAGTAATGGACATTCTTTACTATTAAGTATTATGCATGAGTGGGGGAGGTTTCTCTGTCTCAAAGACTATGTTATTTATGGATACCACTGTTGATAATTCCTTGCATATGGTAGTTCTTTTTGTAGACAGCTTTTGTGTAATATTTTTGTGATCCTTGTTTGTTATTAATTGATGGAATTATTGTTTCTCACTTTGCAAAGGTGTCTGGAATTCTTCCAGTATAAATTATAGAACAAGCTTGGAATTTTACTTGCCAATTATTGCTGGCATTGAGGTGACCTGGATATTGTGATGAAGGTGGAATTCACCCAGCATCTTTACCTATTTGTCAACACAAACTGAGATGTGGGGACCAGTTTGGGTCAGCCCTGGCTTTCCCTGAGGTCCTGTGGCTGAAACAGAACCATTAATGCCTTGGCTTGACCCCACAAACCAGGTGTGTAGTCCTGCCTGGATCTTATCACTGGGTCGTAGTAGAGGGAAACAGAGTAGCAGTGGATTGGTAGGACATGGAGTAGGACTGTGTCAGGGAACACTCATTCAGTCAAGAGAGTTGATAATAACTTCAGATTTCTAGACTGAAGAGTAGACAATGGGGTCACTGGACTCATACCAACTTAAGAAAGCAGATGATGGTTCAGTTTTGGATAACTTGGGTCTTTATTGCTTGTGAAGCATCCCAGGGATGCCAACTAGGATAGGAGCCAACAAGAAGAAGAGGTCAGATTTGAGAGTCAATTGGATACATTCACCAAACAAATGTTTATTGAAGGCCACCTGGGCATGAGGACAGGAATAAGAAATTCTTGAATAAGAATAAGCCTTGAATAAGAAATCAGTCCTGATCTTCTAGAACTCACAGTGGAGGTGAAAATGGGGTGGAGGGGGTGGTTATAAATATATTCTCACAAGCATCAGGGGTCTGAGACCAAGATACAAGAAAATGTAGCCTTGAGTGGAGCTGGGAAGTCATGTCCTCTCAGAAGGATGCAGGATGAGTGTCATCATGAGGAAGTGGGAGGGAAGGGGGTTGGAAGATGAGGGAGAGGCCCTGATGTTCCCAATTAACACAGTGACAAAGCACTCAGTATCACCATGGATGGAAGATGACTAGGATCATGAGGAGAAGGGATGTGATGGATACGGGCAGGCAAGAACACCAGGAAGTGGGAGAGCCTCGCTGAACAGGTCACTAAACTGTCGGGATCCACATTGTACAGAGGTGGTGTGATTTCTTGAGAGGCCCTGTAGCCCCACTGAGGATATGAGCAGGCCCCCAGCACTGCTCTGGAGGAGGAATCTCATGGGGTGACCATAGCAATGAGAGAAAGTGCTTGTGATGGAGGAGATGGGGTGATCCACCATGGGTCAACTCAGGAAGGCAGGACAGGAGGAACTGGCAGGCTAGATCACCAGGAGATGCAGACCCATGAGGATGGGCTCTGGAAGGCATCAGGATACAGAGGGAGGCAAGTTTGGGCACTGAGGAAGCGCGACTCCCAGGGCTGAGGAGTCTGGGGTACCACGCCAGCTTTGGGGGAACCAAGGTCTTGGAGTGTGCTGTGGGCATATCTGGAGATGGTTGAGGTGATCTAGGGCTAGTGAATTAGGAGGAGGAGAGGCAGAGGGTAGGGCCTCTAAGGAGGGAACCTTACACAAGGTGGAGCAGGGATGACCTGGAGGCTGCCCCCACTCTAGGGTGTGCGGTGTGGGACAGCAGTGAGGAGTTCAGGAACATGTTCTGGAAGGGGATAGGTCAGAGGAAGGACACTAGGGGAGGACCAGGGCTCTGACCAAGGTCTTCAGCCACCTTGATCTCCAGATGAGCAGGGACACAAGGGGATGGAGTGGGGACAGGGGAGAATCACTTTTCATTTCACTGCCTCAGGACAATTGAAAACCAGGCAGCAATTTGGGGGAGGGCTGCTTTGCTTTGGGGTTTCTATGGGCTGGGAGGACAAGGGGAGAGGAAGTGAGGAAACAAACTCCCTTCTCCCACTCCCCCCTCCAGTGTACATGGAAAGCAAGGATTTTATTCTCTCCCTGAGTCTCTTCCTTTTTTAACGTGGATATTGTAACATCTCAGCACAATCTTCGTCTTTTAATATCCACAAGTTAGATTTGTTCTTCTGTGTTTAGTGATCAAAAAACCTTCAGGTTATTAAATAATATCAAAAAATTTACTGAGTGAATCCAGTTTAAGTAAAATTAATCATTACTGTCAACTGATGGTCATTGGTGCCAAATGAACGCCAATAGGAATCCTCACTTTAGGGTGTGGTGAGGAGGGAAACTATTCGGTGCAAACAGCACAACTGTGGTACAGCACAGCTGTGAGAATTGCACAGCTGTGGAGCAGCTCAATCGTTTTACAGCTCAATTAGGAAACAGCACGGCTGTGAGGCGGCCCAAGGGTGGCTCGGAAGGCCAGACAGCTCACCTCTGCTCTGCTCTGCCCTACCCTGGCCTGCCTGCTGTTCTCCACTCTGGTCCAGCAAAACGTCTTTGGTGTTTCAACTTCAGTGTTTCACCTTCGGTGCTTCAGCCACAACCGGGAAACAAGTCTTCAGTCTTTGACGGAAAGAGAAAGCAAGTACTCCAAGCCACAGGGGAAGTGACTTATCTAGAATTAGTCTTTGCCCTGGTCCCTGATTGGTTTGTCCTTATGCAAATGAAGACTCCAATCCTTGTAGTTTGATTGCTCTAAAAAGAACGGTCCTGGTGATTAGTCAGAATGGAGCCTCTCTGATTGGTTGGTGAAGATACTGACGGGGATATAGCTGCACAGCTCCAATGAAAGCTTCAGTCCTATTGGTTGAAATCCATTCCAGGAACTCTTTTAAGAGGTCTAGCTCAGATGGCAGGTAAACAGTGCAGCCAGGCAGTTCAGTGCAGGAGGCAGGCAGTTTAGTGCAGTTTGCATGAGAGGCCCCTGTGTAGAAATGGCTGCTAGGCTCTGCTCTTAAAAATGAGCCCCGTTAGCCACCAGGAGCCCTTCTTGATAAGTGTCTTCTTTCCCAGGATCCACATTAATAACTCAGGACAGGATAACACACCTTAATATCAGTTTTCTTTTCTATTTATCCCTGATTGCAAAAATTAATAGGAGTATTGAGTACTTCAGTATACTCCATTTAGGAGTATTGCAGAGGAAAACAAAAAGCTCCTCTTTGGGACTTCTTTGTCACCACAATGACAATGAAAGCACCTGCACTCCTCAGCAAACTGAAGGCAACAGGAGAGTCCCAGACCTCCCTCTGGGAAAAGCAGAATGGAGGGAAAGTGTCTTCTTGTGGCCTCAGTTAACCACAGCCTTGCCCACATGCGGCCACCACAGATGTGAGAGAAGACGAGAGCCCTGAGGAAAGTGAGCCAATAGGAAGAGGCCAAAGTGATGCAAACCCTTGTACTAATCAGACCAGCAGCATCAACACCCACTCAGAACTGCTAAGAAATGCAGGGTCTCAGGCACCACAGCCCTGCTGGTCGGAATCTGCATTTCCATGAGAGCCCAGGAGACACTTGTGAGCCTTGTTGTTGAAAAGTTTTGGCCTACACTACATGTGTATCCCCAAAACACAGTGCCCATAACTGCAAATCTCCCAGGAGAAAATTAGTCCAAGAGAGCAAGCCTGATTCTCAGCAATAACGCGAGTTGTAGCAGAGCGGTGTTGGTGGATGATTGTCTGGCAGCGCACTAAGCACGTTACCGACATGTAACCTGCCCTGCAGCCCTAAGAGCTGAGTGTATGATTATGGTCCCCTTTGCACAGGTGGGAATTTGGAGGCTCTCAGAAGGTAAGTAACTTGCTAAGTTCACCCAGCTTGAAAGAAGCAAAGCTGGAAATCTATCAAATGTCAACCTGAACCCTAAAGATGCCACAGATTCCCTCAAATTCACATTTATTCATATGGGTCCACAGAATTGGATGGTTCGTTGAGTCTCCTGAATAATGCTAGACCATACAATTCATGGCTAAATAAAATTGCCACATTCATAAAATGGAATAATATTCAATATTCAAAAATGATATTTTAAGAATTGTCAATGATACAATGGAATTTTCATTATAAAATATTTATTGAATAAAATATAATGTAAATACACATACACACAGTCTCTCATCTCTACCACTGACACAATGGATAAATAAAATATGGAACTCTATTCAGTACTTAAAAGAAAAACTATATCTCTATGTATCAACATTGCTATTTCTCAAAAATATAATTTTTAATCACAAAAGAGTTACAAATGAAACATTTAGTATGACATCAATTATACACCTATTTAGAAGCAGAGAAAACTATATTCTCAGTCACTCTTTGATACCTGTATACAGTTGACTCTGGAACAAAGTGGGAATTAAGTGCACTGACACCTGCACAGCCAAAAATCCACATGTAACTTTTGACTCCCTCAAATCTTAAATGCAGTTGTCCCTTGCTGTCTGCAGGGGCTTGGTTCCAGAACCCCTGCAGATACCAAAATCCAGAGATGTTCAGGTCCCTTATATAAAATGCTGTAAAACAATGCAGTGAGCCCTCCACATCCACACACTCCCAACCACAAGTTGAAAATACTGTTTCCGATCTATGGTTAGTTGAATCCAAGCGTGCACTGGAAGGAGGGGGGCGCAGCAGGTCCTCATGGGTCACACTCTAAATCAGCCCAATCTCTCCCCTCGTCTCTGTCCCACCTCCAGGGTCAGGGGGAATAAATGCCTGTGCTGCCCAGGTCTGGGGGTCCTGGCAGTGAGTCAGTCTGTGCGGCCCTGACTGGGGGCAGCCTGAGCTGCCTCCCACCTGAAAGAACCATGCACAGTCCTGACTCTTTCAAGGTCCAGGCCCTTCTTTACACTGCCCTTCCCCTCCACCCCAGTGGGCCCAACCTTGCCTGCCTGGCCTTGCTGTGTCCTGATGGACTGCTCTGCCACAGGAGACAAGCCAGCCTCCTTGCCTGGGACAGGAAAGTCCTCCAAGCTCCGCTCCCTGCTCACCTCCCTCCCATCTGCTTCTTGCACACCCCTCCTGAACACACGCACACTCATGCACACAAGCACGTGTGCACACAGATACATGCAATGCCCATATGCATGTTTGCACACAAGAACATGTACACACACTCCGAAAGCTTGCAGCTCCCTATGTGCACCATATTATCTCAAGCTTCCTGCCTGTACACACAGGCTGCTGCTGAATCTGCCTGGATCCCTTCCCTCCAATCGTTGTCCAGCTCTTTGAACTAGTCTTCCAGCTCCCAGCTGAGACATCCCTGCTTTCTCCTGAATCACACACAAAGGGAGGGAGCTTTGGGAGGGCTGGGACCCTGGTGATTCCTTCCAGCCCTCCCAGCACCCAGCACAAGACCTGACACAGCGTCGACCCAGAATAGAATTCTCCTTCATGAACTAAGGAGTCAGTAAGACTCAGGACTATTTATTTAAAAAATTAGAACCCATTAATACAGAACCCAAAATAGTAGGTTTTCCTCCCATCTTCCCAGGTGCCCAGAGCCAGCCTGTCCAAATACCTGCCCACACCCTTCTTCAAGGGCTCTAGGGTGAAGGCACCAATATCTTTACTTTCAAACTTCAAGCAAAGGCACCCATTCTTTATCTTTGGCTAGGTGATGAAATGAGCTACTTGGCAGAAGAGAACCAGGTACCTTGCAGATATGAACATTCTGCATCTGAATCCCAGTGTTGTGCTATGGTGGCTGTACCTGCTTAGCCCTCCTTCACAATGTACGAGGTCTGACAAGGAAGTGTGCGAACTCATGCTAGAAAAAATGCTACACACCTCATTGCTGAACATCACTATGGTCACCTTCGAAGTACCCCCCTTGGGAAGCTATGCACCGACGCCAGCGCCTAGTCCACCCTTCAAAGCAATTTTGGAACTCTTTCTGGAATGGCCATCAGGGCTGTCATCATATTACCCTTGATGTCCTGAATGTCATGCAAATGTCCTCCTTTCAATATTTCCTTTATCTTCGGGTAAAGAAAGAAGACACTGGGGGCCAGATCAAGTGAGTAGGGAGGGTGTTCCAATACAGTTATTTGTTTACCGGCTAAAAACTCCCTCACAGACAGTGCCATGTGAGCTGGTGCCTTGCCGTGATGCAAGAGCCATGAATTGTTGGTAAAAAGTTCAGATTGTCTAACTTTTTCACGCAGCCTTTTCAGCACTTCCAAATAGTAAACTTGGTTAACTGTTTGTCCAGCTGGTACAAATTTACAATGAAAAATCCCTCTGATATCAAAAAAGGTTAGCAACATTGTTGCCACAAAGTTCGCACACTTAATGATCAGAACGTCATCTGCCCAGGCAGGCCCTGGGACCATCCTGAACTTTTGCTCCTGTGTCCCTGAGGCAGGGAGAGAGATGAGGACATGTGGTCCTGGGACTGCACCCTTTCAAGGCGTGGCTCAGCAGTCTGGGCAGAGGCAGAAGCCAACACCTTCCTCCGGACCTCTACACAGAATTGGTGCCCACTCCTTCCCTGGTCAAGCCCACTCTGGCTGGGTATCGTAGGGTGAGGCTGGGGCCCAAGAGGAGGCAGCTGACCCTCTGCAGGACACTGCCCCACACTCAGCGCCTCATGGCCTGTCCATTCAACAGGCATGTGTGGATGGCCCTTGAACCAGATCCTGTGGTGGCACGGGCAGGCTGGAGAGATGCCACCTTCTCTGCCCCAGGAGATAGTCAGGGAGCAAGGACACCCCACCACTCTGCTCCTTCCAAATAAGATGACCTGGACAACTGTCATTCCTCCTGAGCCAGGTTAGGAAATCAGAAAGGAATTACCCCAGCCCTGAGTCATAGGCTCACAGTCCCCTAAGCCTCACGTGGTTACCCAGCCACTAAGCCAGTTCTGATGCCCAGGCTTCCGTGCACTGTCACCTACCCCACCAGGGCCTTCTCAGGGAAATGAAACAGAGGGAAGTCAAATGAAATATTTTAAATATAAAACATTACAAAGAAATATTATTGCCTATGTACCTACCACCCAGAATTTACAGACATTAATATTTCTGTAAGTGTCTAGGAGCTTTCTAAAGAAATAAAGTAATATAGCTACGACTGAGTCGGCTCTGGATGCCGCCTAGTCCCGTCCCCCTCCTTGGCCTGACAGGCAAACCTAATCTGCTGTGGAGATGTTTCTTCCCATCCTGAGTATCATAATTTACCCTATTGATTCACATCCAAAAAGAGGGCAGCAGTGCTTTGTTTTTACTATTCACATGAAGTCATACTGAATTTATAATTCTGAAACATGTTTTCTTCACTCATTCTACTCGTATTGCACTTTTAAGCTTTCTTGCATTTGATTCATACATAATCTAGTTCACTTATTTTAATTGTTGTTAGAGTATGTGGGTGTGAATATAGCTTGATTTATCTAACCAGTTCCTTCCTGGTGATCATTTTGGTTTTTCACTACTGTAAACAATGCTCCAGCTAACTGCTGTGTTCACATCTTCACACAAAAGAGTCTCCCTCAGGAGAATACCTTGCAGGAGTATTTCTGGGTTATAGGTTTTCTGCTTATTCAGCTTCATTAGGGCTCACCTGACTGGCCTGCAGCGGCACAGCTGAGGTGCATGTCTGCCAGTGGGTATGAGCATCTGTGCCCCCCCCCACACACACACACAGACACCACCCTTTTCAGCATCACACCTGTTCTAATAGTGTCTCCTGGTCATGTAAATTGGCATATGTTCCTGTGCTCATTGACCACTGGGGATTTTGTCTTCTGAGAAATACAGAGTCCTGCCTATGACCATTTTTCTCTAGGGTTGTCTTTGTCTTACATGGTTCTCTCCTTGGGTGAGAGCCGAGGACAAACAGTGCTTTCTCTTCTCCTTTTCTTCCTCTAAGCAGGTCCCACTGTGAACATAAATCCCCTCACCACACTGACGTGCACACTGAGTGGGCTTTGGAGTCACTTTCCCTGAGAAAAGGGGTGGATACAGCCTGATCTGCATTTGTGCTTTTGGGACTCAGACTGGTTTCCTGTCCCCTGGCTCTTCAGATAAAGTGGACTGGTGGACTGTCTGGACAACTATGGGGGAACGTGAGAAACTGAAACAGGCAGAGCGAGCAGTGAGCCCCACCAGCCATCCCAGCCCCGCTTACCATGAGTGGCTTGTATCACATCTAATAACTATTAAGCAAACAAAACTTGGTTTAACTTATTGTGAATTTGAGACAGCTTCAACATAAATGTCTGTAATGGTGAAAAGAGAGGAGACATGAGCTGGAATGGCATGGAGGCACAGCTTAGATGGGTGGTTCCTTCTCTGTAAGAAATTAAGTGAAAAATCACACAGTAGGGGTTAGGGCACAATAGAAGATGGAGGAGTGCTGAGTGCTGAAGTGGGGACCCCTCTGGAACTCCGGTATACCTAGAACCAGAGCCAGGAGAACACACTGTGGGTGCAGCATCTGCTCAGCAATCTGGAGGGGTTTCCACCAAAGGTTGATTTTCTCTAATAAATAAGCATGGCATTAGCAAAGCAGAGGACGAAAGGAAGACGAGGTCCTCAGAGGAGCTGGAAGGCCTGGGAGGAGACGCCAGGAGTGCACAGGGCACTCTTACAGCCAGGGCATTGCCTAGAGCTCCTGTCTACCCAGGGAGCTGCTGGGGGAAGTGAATGTCAGAGCAGAGGAGGCAGCAGTTGAACCTCAGGAGCAAGCGTTCTGATCTGAATTAAAGCCAGGGGAGTCTCCCTCAGGGTTAAGCCATGCTCCTCCCAGAAGAAGAGAACCTGTAATAAACCTCTTAAGGAAACTGGCAGGGCAGAGGCAAACATAGATAGGTCCACAGCCTCAACTGACCGCAGCCCAGCACCCCATCTCCTTACCATCCACCCCTAGATCCTGCTACAGGAAATCATGGAGAACACGACATATCCAGCTCTCAAACTGAAGCTCTGAGGGGAGAAGGAAAGAGTCTCAAATAGGAAGAGAAAGGGCAGAGAGGTCGAAGGTGGCAGATTAGGTAAAGGCTATGCATGCTGCATCCCAGGATCACACCAAAATTACAAATAAATTACAAAAAATCAATCTCAGGAGTCACCTGAAGACTAGCAGAACAGAATCCCTGTAATTAAGGACATAAAGAAGAGGCCACATCGAGACTGGTAGGAGTGGCAGAGACACAAAGCAGGCTGACCCCAAGCCCACAGATGTTAGTTGAATGCTGGAAGGATCACTCTGATGGCACAGGTCCCCCCTGAAGAGGGAGGGGTCCCAGCCCCATGCCAAGCTCCCCAGCCCTAGTTTCCTGTGCTGAGAAGAGCAGTTCCCACAGCATCTGGCAGTGAAAATCAGTGAGCACTCTATCTTCCCTTCTTGGTGGGGTGCAAGCAACTGGAAAGCCGGGCACCTTCTTGTAGAGCTGGCACACAGAGTCACTCACTTACAGACACTCACCTGATCTCTGGTGAAGGCGGGGGAGGCAGCTTGGGAGGGAGGCCCAAAAACATGCAGGGAAGAACTGAACTGAGTGTCTTTGGTGCGGGAACTGGAGGGTGGCAGCCATTACTGTCGCTGTATGGAGCCTGACACATGTCTGGCCTACAGGAATAAGCCATCTTTTCAGTGTTAAGCACTCCCACAAAGGGCCAAGTCTGAGACTGAATTGGTCTTGTGGAATCCAGGCCTGCGCACTGCCTTGGTGACACCCTGGGTTCCCAACCCCTCACACAGCTGGCGCTACATTGCCCAAGACAATCTTGATTGCTGGGCTGCTGTCCCTGCCCCACAGGCTGCAAAGCCTTTCGGCAGTGAGCAGATGGCCTGCAGCAGCCCAGGAAACATTTGTTGGTGGGCATAACGCAAAACCTCTGCCACAGCATCTTTTGGGCCAACCTGCGCAACTGAGACAGGCAGTGGCTGGCTATGGAGTTCTTGGTGCATTTTTGTGAGGTGGTCGTGGGCCCAGTACCAGTGCAGGAGCTAAGACTGCATTGACTTTGTACAAACCACCAACCACACCCTTTAGCTCCCTGGAACCCCACCCTGCCCACCTAGAGCTGCATTGCCAGAAGTACTCGGCACCTGGGTGGCTGGCCCCACCTCACAAGCCAAGGAGGAGTTTTACAGCAGCAGATGGCTTGTGATGGCTGGGACAGATTTTAGTGGTGAACAGTGACTCAAATCTGCGCCACCGTGACTCTAGGGAAACTCTTGAGATTTGCAAGCCTGAGATAAGCACTGGCTGGCTACAGTATACAGAGTATTTCGTGAACTGGTCATAAGCCAGACACTGGCATAAGAACTGAATCTGCATTAACTTTGTAAAAACCACCAACCATGTCTCGTGTATCCCTGGTACTGTACCCCGCCCAGCTAGTGCTGCATCACTGAGGACACTCTCAACACCAGGTCAATGAACCCAGCCTGTGCACCTAAGGAGGCTCTTTCAATGGCTGGGACTTATGGGCAGCTGGCACGTGGCAATAGTTCTAGGTAGTCCTGGGCCTTTTGCTGAGCTGTCTCAGGCCCACTACTGGTGGCGCCCGGCCTTGGTTCATAGCAAGGCCACACCATGTGCTTCCAGGTCCAACACAGGTAGCAGCCAACTAATATATCTTTGTGGTTTCTACCAGGTAGCCATGGGCCAGTGTGATATTGCCCTGCATGGAAACCCCTCCCAAGAGACACCAGAAACAACAAACCCAGAGGACAGCTACCTAGTTAGCCCCACAAGTGACACACAAAAAGAGGGGCTCTCAACAGACACAAAAGCCCATGGGTGTGAATTCTCTGAGGGGTCAGGGCCCACACAGCAGCTCATACACTGGGGGTATAGCCAATCCTCAGTCAGTCAGTCTGGGAGTCATTCTCACACACTGACGGCACCAACAGCAATCAAGGCTCAACTACAACAGGAGAACACACTCAAGGGACACTCCTGGAACACACACACATGAGATCAGGGAGACTATGCCATTGGACTACACAGGACACATACTACATAAGTCCATCCAGCAAAGACTGAGAGACATAGGCGATCTACCTAATATGTAGAAACAAAGACAGAGTGGCAGCCAGAATGAGGAAAGAAAGAAATATGTCCCAAATAAATGAACAGGAGAAACCTCTAGAGATAGAACTAAATGAAATGGAGGCAACCAACCTACCAGAGAGAGAGTTTAGAACACTGATTATAAGAATGCTTAATGAACATAGTGAGAATTTCAACGAAGAGATGCAAGCATAAAGAACGACATAGAAACCATAAAAAAGAATCAGTCCGAAATAAAGAATGCAGAAGATGAAATAAAGAATACGCTAGAAGGCATCAACACCAGATTAGATGAAGCAGAAGATCGAATAAGTGATTTAGAAGACAGGGTAGCAGAAAACACCCATTGGAACAACAAAAAGGACAAAGAATAAAAACAATGAAGACAGTTTAAGGGACCTGTGGGATAACATCAAGTGTAACAACATTTGCATCATAAAAGTACCAGAAGGGGAGAGAGGGAGTAAGGAATTGAGAACCTATCTTAAGGAATGACTGAAAACTTCCCTAACCTGGAGAAGGAAATAGATATACAAGCCCAGGAAGTGCAGAGAGCCCCAAACAAGATGAAAACAAACAGGCCCACACCAAGACACATTATAATTAAAATGCCACAGGTGAAAGACAAAGGCAGAATCCTAAAACCAGAAAGAGAAAGATAACCAGTTACTTACAAAGTAGCTCCCATAAGACTATCAGTTGATTTCTCAACAGAAACTTTGCGTGCCAGAAGGAAGTGGTATAAAATATTCAAAGTTATGAAAAACAAGGGCCTTCACAAAAGATTAATCTACCCAGCAAGGATATCATTTAAAACTGAAGGAAAGATAAAGAGCTACCAGACAAGAAAAAGCCAAAGGAATTTATTACCAACAAGCCAGTATTACAAGAAACATTTAAAAATTTCCTTTAAACAGAAGAAAGAAGAAAACAAACAAACGAAGATCAAAAATATGAATAATAAAATGACAATAGCTATGTACCTATCAATAATCACTTTACATGTAAATGGATTAAGTGCTCCAATCAAAAGACATACCGTAGCTGAGTGGATAAGAAAACAAGGCCCACGCATATGCCCTCTACAAGAGACCCACCTCAAATTGAAAGACATTCATAGAAAGTAAAGGAATGAAAAAAGATATTTCATGCAAATAGAAGTGAGAAAAAAATCTAGAATAGCAATAGTTATATCAGATAAAATAGATGATAAAATGAAGGCTATAGTCTATAAAACGAAGACCATACTAAGAGACAAAGAAGGACATTACATACTAATAAAGGGAACAACCCAACAAGAGAGCATCACCCTAGTAAACACTTATGCACTAGACATAAGAGAACATAAATATATAAAACAAATATTGACTGACATAAAGGCAAAGAAAAACAGTAACACAATCATAGTAAGGGACTTTAACACCCCAATGACATCAATGGACAAATCTTCCAGACAGAAAACTTTACAAAGAAATAGTGGCCTGAAATGACACACTGACCAAATGACTTTAATTGATATTTTTACAGCATTTCACCCCAAAGCACCAAATATACATTCTTTTCTAGTGCACATGGAACATTTTCCAAGATAGATTACATGCTAGGACGAAACAAGTCTCAATGAACCTAAGAAGACTGAAATCATATCAAGCATCTTCTCTGACCATAGTACTATGAAACTAGAAATCCATTACAAGAAAAAAAAAACAAAAATCACACAAACATATGCAGACTAAATACATGCTACAAAACAATGAATGGCTCAACAATGAGATCGAGAGAGAAATCAAAAAAATACTTTGAGACAAATAAAAAGGAAAATACAATGACTCAAAATCTACGGGACACAGTGAAAGTAGCCCTAAGAGGGAATTCATAGCAACACAAGCCTACCTAAAGAAGCAAGAAAAATCTCACATCAGCAGTCTATCTTTACACCTAAGGAAACTGGAAAAAGAACGAAAAACAATGCCCAAAGTGAGTACAAGGAAGGAAATAATAAAGATCATAGCAAAAATAAATGCAATAGAGACTAAAAAAGCAGTACAAAAGATCAATGAAACCAAGAGCTGGGTTTTGGAAAAGATAAACAAACCTTTAACCAGACTCATCAAGAAAAAAATATAGAAGACCCAAATAAATAAAATCAGAAATAAAAAGAAGTGGCAACAGACACTACAGAAATACAAAACAATTAAAGAAAATACTGTGTTACCCCAAAAATAAGACCTAACCAAAAAATAAGCCCTAGCATGATTTTTCTGGATGCTCGTAATATAAAACAGGCCCTACTGTATTTCCCCAAAAATAAGACCAGGTCTTATATTAATTTTTGCTCCAAAAGACACATTAGGGTTTATTTTATATTGCAAGCATCCTGAAAAATCATGCTAGGGCTTATTTTCAGGTTAGGTCTTTTTTTCGGGGAAACACGGTACTATGAGCAACTGTACATAAACTGAACACTGAAAAAAATAGATAAATTCCTAGAAGCATACAATCTTCCAAGGCTGAATCCAGAAGAAACAGAAAATTTGAACAGACCGATTACTACCAAAGAAATTGAATTAGTTGTCAACAAGCTCCCAACAAACAAAAGCCCTGGATGAGATGGCTTCACAAGTGAATTTTACAAAACATTCAAAAAAGAATTAATACCTATTCTACTTAAACTATTCCAATAAATGCAAGAGGAGAGAAGACTCCCAAGCTCATTTTACGAGGCCTTCATCACCCTGATTCCAAAACCAGACAAACCAGACATTAATAATAATAAGAAGAAGAACTACAGGCCGATATCCCCAATGAACATACATGCGAAAATCTTCAACAAAATATTAGCAAACCGAATTCAGCAATCCATTAAAAAGATCACACACCACAATCAAGTGGGAATTATTCCTGGTATGCAAGGTTAGCTCAATATCTGCAAGTTAATTAACATGATACACCATATAAACAAAATGAAGGATAAAAATCATATGATCATATCAATAGATGCAGAAAACGAATTTGACAAAATACAAAATCCATTTACAATAAAAACTCTCAACGAAGTGAGAATAGAAGGAACATATCTCAACATAAGAATGGCCATATATGACAACCCTGCAGCTAATATACTCAATGAGGAAAAGTTAAAAGCATTCTCCTTAAGATCAGGAACAACATATGAATGCTCACTTTCACCACTTCTATTCAACATAGTGCTGAAGTCCTAGCCACAGCAATCAGACAAGAAAAAGAAATAAAAGGCAACCAAATGGAAAATGAAGAAGTAAAACTGTCATTGTTTGCAGATGACATGATACGATATAAAGAACCCCAAAGATTCCACCAAAAAGTATTAAAACTGATAAATGAATTTAGTAAAGTACCAAGATACAAAATTAATATTCAGAAATCAGTTGCATTTTTATACACCAATAATGAACTATCAGAAAGAGAAATTAAGAAAATAATCCTATTTACAACTGCATAAAAAAATACTTAGGAATAAATTTAACCAAGGAAGTAAAAGACTTATACTCAGAAAATTATAAGACATTGAAGAGAGAAATTTTAAAAGATACAAATAAATGGAAACATATACCATGCTCATGGGTAGGAAGAACTAATGTAGTTAAAATATCCATATTACCCAAAGCAATCTACAGATTCAATACAACCCTATCAAATTACCAATGGCATTTTTCAAAGAACTAGAACAAGTAATCCTAAAATTTATGTGGAACCATAAAAGACCTTGAATAGCTACAGCAATGCTGAGAAAAAAGAGCAAAGCTGGAGGTGTCATGCTACCTGATATCAAATTATATTACAAGCCTATAGTGATCAAAACAACATGGCATTGGCATAAAAACAGACTCATAGATCAATGAAACAGAATAGAGAGAGCAGAAATAAGTCCATACGAAATGGTCATTTAACCTACGACAATGGAAGCAAGAATTTACACTGGGGTAAAGACAGCCCATTTAATAAATGGTGCTGGGAAAACTGGACAGATACATGAAAAAAAAAATGAAACTGGACCACCTTCTCATGCCATATACAAGAATAAACTCAAAATGGGTTAAAGGCTTAAATGTAAGACCTAACACCATAAAACTAGAAGAAAAAAGAGGAAGCAAACTCTCAGACGTTAACCATAGTAATATTTTTACTGGTATATATCCTCAGGCAAGGGAAACAAAAGAAAAAATAAACATGGGGGACTAAACTTTTTCACAGCAAAAGAAACCATCAATAAACCAAAAAGATATTCTACTGAATGGGAGAAGATATTTGCCAATGATATATCTGATAAAGTGTTAATATCCAAAATTTATGAAAAACACACAACTCAACACCAAAAAACAAAAAAAGTGAACAGTACAATTAAAAAAGGGGCAGAGGACCTGAATATACATTTTTCCAAAAATGACATGCAGCTGGCCAATAGACATATGAAAAGATGCTCAACGTCACTAATCATAGAGAAATACAAATAAAAACCACAATGAGATATCACCTCACACCTGACAGAATGGCAATCATCAATAAATCAACAAACAACAAGTGTTGGCGAGGATGTGGAGAAAAGGGAACCCTTGTGCACTGCTGGTGGGATTGCAAATTGGTGCGTTCACTATGGAAAACAGTATAGAGGTTCCTCAAAAAATTAAAAATAGAACTACTTTATGACCTAGCAATTCCACTCCTGGGTATTTATCCAAGTACATCCAAAACACGCATTCAAAACAATTATGCACCCCTATGTTTACTGCAGCTCTATGCAATAGCGAAGATATGGAAACTACTGAAAATGTCCATCAATAGATAATTGGATAAAGAAATTGTGGTGTATTTATACAACAAAATATTACTCTGCCATAAAAAAAAGAATGAAATCTTACTATCTGCACAATATGGATAGACCTAGAGGGTATTATGCTAAGTGAAATGAGTCAGACTGACAAAGACAAATACCATATGATCTCACTTATATGTGGAATCTAAAGAACAGAATAAATGAGCAAACAAAACAGAAATACACTCACAGATACAGAGAACAAACGAGTGGTTGTTAGGTGGGAGGGGGCTTGGGAGATGAATGAGAAAGGTGAAGGTATTAGGAAGTACAAATTGGTACTCATGAAACAGTTGTGGGGATATCAAATATGGCATGGGGAATATAATCAATAGAGTTGTAAAGACTACCTAGAGTGTCAGATGGATACTGGACTTAAAGGGGGGATCGCTTCATAGATTATATAAATGCCTAACCACCATGCTATGTACCTGAAACTAATATAAAATAACATTGAATGCCAACTATAATTAAATATATATATATAGTTATATAGTTATACAGTTATATATTTACATAGCTATTTAGTCACAAATACAGCATAGGGAACATAGTCAATGGTATTGTAATAGCTATGTAAGATTTCAGATGGGCAGTAGACTTGGTGGGGTGTTATCACATTGTGTGGGGTATAAATATTGAATCATTATGTTGTTGTGTACACCTGAAACTAATAAAAATTAAAATTAAAAAAAAGAAGCAGGAGGACAAAACAAGGAGAAATTTCCCGCACCATATTGAAATGAAGAGGAAGTCTTCATATTGAAATGAGAAGAAATCAAATGATAGCTATGGAAATTATAAGATCAAAGAAATAAATAAAGAAAAGAAAACAGGCAAAAAGGATGAATAAGCCACAGGAGGAAAGGGGGAGACAAGAAACAGTTAAAAATTCCCCAAGAGTGCTCGTTAAAGAACACCTTACACAGAACATAAAGGCAACGAAAGAAGAACTCAAAAAGAGATGACCTGCTAATGTATTTAGGGAGAAGTGTACTGATGTCTGCAACTTGAAACACATAAAAAACAAGAAGGATTGATGGATGAAAAGAAAGAGGGATGAAGAAACAGTGACAAAGCAAATATAGGAAATTGTTGATGAAATTAAGGTGGTGGATAGATGGAGCTTCACTGAAATTGCCATCTTTTATGTATGTGAAAAATATATAATAAAATGTTGCAAGGATGAAATAATACCTACTCTTCAACATCATCATAAGGATTCCATGAGATAATGACTGTGGTCATTATATAGAGCAGGGCTCTATATAAGACAGAGGATTTGATTTTCCGGAAAAATGGTGGCGTGAGGTGAGCCTCTGTAAAGCTCCCCTGGAATTTACAAAGAACCGAACAACAAAAACTCCACAAAGGACTCCCTGCACAGCAGGCAGGCAAGACGAACAAGCCCACTACCGACTGAAATCACCTACAGGTGGGAGATTCGCGTGAGTGGGGGGAGGAGGGAAGGGAGAAGTGCGCGGAGACGGAGCCACGCAGGCGCAGGACACAGACCTCGCTCAGTGCTCCGAGCTCGCTGCTTCCCGAAACTACCGCAGCTGCGGGAGAGGGAAGAACTCGGACTGCTAGGGCTCCGCCAGGGCTCCATAGGGCTGAGGGGACAGCATATAACACAGCTGAACCCAACGCTCACGGCAGAGACCTCGGAGTAAAGACTGAGGGAAAAAGGCTGAAAACGGTGGTTTAAGCCCGCACTGCTGAGCAGAGAATAGAGCCTTAGGCACTGAGACTAGCCGCCCCCTCCCTCCCCTCCCAGAGCTCGCCCCGCCCCCACCTGCCCGGTGCTAGAAGTGAAACAATAGCAGCGTCAGATCAAAACAACAGAAAATTTGCTATATTTGAGAACTGTGGCCCACAAACACAAATCCACAGCCCAACTAGTTCCGGCAAAGGGGAGAGAGCTGTAGAAGCAGGACCGGCTGTGGTGGTGGTTGCCGCCATTGCTCTGGGCCACCTCTCACAGCTCACCCCGCCCCTGGCCCCACCTATCTGGGCGGATCCCTGCAGGAGTAAACAGAACTGCTGAAATATATGGGCTCTGAATCAGGAGCTGGAAGAGCTTTGGAACATCAAAAGCTCTCCGCATACCCACCAGGACACTGCGCCCTGTGACCTAGACGAACTATTAACAGAGGAGAAGCCCGTCTCCCAGGGAATCCCCCCATTGTGTGAGAAGCAGGAATAGTGCAGAGAAAACATAGCACTACCGTGTGGGAGAAGAAAAATAAATTGCAGTTGGAGAAATAATAAAACATTCTACCAACAAGTACTGGAAAACAAAAGAAAGACCGCTTTCTAAAACCTGTTGCAAAGTCACTCCTGTAGATGTCTAGGAAGAGAAATAGTAAACCAGTAATCGCCATGAATAACCAAGGCAACAAGATAGCTCAGAAACAAAGTGAAAAATCTCCAGAAAAGGCACTTAAAGATACAGAAATATGTGACTTAAATGACAGAGAATTCAAGATTACAGTTCTGAGAAAACGCAACGAGATACAAGAAAACACAGATAGGCAGTTAAATGAACTCAGAAACTCAATCAAAGAACAGCATGAGCATTTTACGAAAGAGATTGAAATTTTAAAAAAGAACCAAATAGAATTTCTGGATTTAAGAACTAAATAGAAGAAATTAAGAATGAAATAACCAGCTTAGGTAGTAGAGTTGACCAGATGGAGGCAAGAATCAGTGACATCGAAGATAGAATGATGCAGATGACATGATGCTATATATAGAAAACCTTAAAGACTCCACCAAAAAGCTATTAGAAATGATCAACGAATACAGTAAAGTTGCTGGCTACAAAATCAATGCACAAAAGTCCATTGCCTTCCTATATACTAACAATGAAATCTCAGAAAAAGAAATACAAAAAACAATTCCTTCTGCAATTGCAGCAAAAAGAATAAAATACCTAGGAATAAACTTAACCAAGGATGTGAAAGACCTTTATGCTGAAAACTATAAGATATTTTTGAAAGAAATTGAAGAAGACACAAAGAAATGGAAAGACATTCCGTGCTCATGGATTGGAAGAATCAACATAGTTAAAATGGCCACATTACCCAAAGCAATATACAGATTCAATGCAATCCCCATCAAAATCCCAATGGCATATTTTAAAGAAATAGAACAAAAAATCATCAGATTTGTTTGGAACCACAAAAGACCCCGAATAGCCAAAGCAATCTTAAGGAAAAAGAACAATAATGGAGGTATCACACTTCCTGACTTTGGCTTGTACTACAGGGCTACAATATTCAAAACAGCATGGTATTGTCTGAAAAACAGACACATAGACCAATGGAATAGAATTGAGAACCCAGAAATAAAACCACATAAATATGGACAGATAATTTTTGACAAAGAAGCTAAAAACATACAATGGAGCAAAGACAGCCTCTTCAATAAATGGTGCTGGGAGAATTGGATAGCCACGTGCAAAAGAATGAAACTGGACTGCTATTTGTCACCGTGTACCAAAGTTAATTCAAAATGGATCAAAGACTTAAGCATAAGACCTGACACAGTAAACTGCATAGAAGAAAACATAGGTACTAAACTTATGGACCTTGGGTTCAAAGAGCATTTTATGAACTTGACTCCAAAGGCAATGGAAGTAAAAGCTAAAATAAACGAATGGGACTATATGAAACTTAAAAGCTTCTGCACAGCAAAAGAAACCATTGACAAAATAAAGAGGCCACCAACTGAATGGGAGAAGATTTTTGCAAACAGTGCCTCCGATAAGGGGCTAGTATCCAGAATATACAAGGGACTCATGCAACTCAACAACAAAAAAACAAACAACCCAATTGAAAAATGGGCAGAGGACTTGAAGAGACATTTCTCCAAAGAGGACATACAAATGGCAAATAGACATATGAAAAAATGCTCAACATCACTAATCATCAGAGAAATGCAAATCAAAACCACAATGAGATATCACCTCACCCCAGTCAGAATGGCTATCATCAACAAGACAACTAGTAACAAATGTTGGAGAGGCTGTGGAGAAAAAGGAACGCTCATACACTATTGGTGGGAATGCAGACTGGTGCAGCCGTTATGGAAGGCAGTGTGGAGGTTCCTCAAAAAATTACAAATAGAATTGCCATATGACCCAGCAATCCCTCTCCTGGGTATCTACCCAAAAAATCTGAAAACATTCAGAGATAAAGACACGTGTGCTCCAATGTTCATTGCAGCTTTGTTTACAGTGGCCAAGACATGGAAACAACCAAAATGTCCTTCGATAGATGAATGGATTAAGAAGTTGTGGTATATATACACAATGGAACACTATTCGGCAGTAAGAAAAGATGATATAGGAACTTTTGTGATAACATGGATGGATCTTGAGAGTGTAATGCTGAGCGAAATAAGTCAGACAGAAAAAGCAGAGAACCATGTGATTTCACTGATATGTGGTATATAAACCAAAAACAACAAAAGAACAAGACAAACAAATGAAAAACAGAAACTCATAGCCACAGACAATAGTTTAGTGGTTGCCAGAGGGTAAGGGGGGTGGGGGGTGGGGGGTGGGAGATAAGGGTAAGGGGGATCGAATATATGGTGATGGAAGGAGAACTGACTCTGGGTGATGAACACACAATGGGATTTATAGATGATGTAATACAGAATTGTACACCTGAAATCTATGTAATTTTATTAACAATTGTCACCCCAATAAATTTAATAAAATTAAATTTAAAAAAAAAGACAGCTCCTGTTTGCATTGATCTTTAGTATTTTTTTTTTTTTTTTGGTCTCTATTTCATTTATTTCTGCTCTGATCTTTATTATTTCCTTCCTTGTCCTCCCTTTGGGCTTGTTTTGCTTCTTTTTCGAGTTTCCTTAGGTGTAAAGATAGCCTGTTGATTTGAGAGTTTTCTTGTTTCTTTAGCTAGGCCTACATTGCTGTGAATTTCCCTCTGAGGACTGCTTTCGCTGCATCCCATAGATTTTGGGTAATTGTGTTTTCATTTTCATTTGTCTTGAGTTATCTTTTGATTTCTTCCTTGATCTCATTATTGACCCACTCGCTATTTATTAACATATTATTCTGCCTTCGTGTATTTGTGTGTTTTCCAGATTTCTTCTTATAATTAATTACTAGTTTCATAGCATTGTGGTCAGAGGAGATGCTTGATATGATTTCAATCTTCTTAAATTTATTGAGACTTGTTTTGTGGCCTAGCATGTGGTCTATCTTGGAAAATGTTCCATGTGCACTTGAGAAGAATGTATATTCTGCTGCTTGGGGGTGAAATGCTCTAAAAATGTGGGTTAAATCCAACTGGTTTAAAGTATCAATTAAGGCCACTGCTTCCATGTTGATTTTCTGTCTGGAGGATCTGTCCATTGGTGACAATGGGGTGTTGAAGTCCCCTACTACTATAGTGCTACTGTTGACCTCTGACTTTCTGTCAGTCATAAACTGTTTCATATATTTAGGAGCTCTTATGTTGGGTGCATAGAAATTTACCTGGGTTGTGTCCTCTTGTTGGATTGATCCCTTTATAATTATGTATTGCCCCTCTTTGTCTTTTATTGTAGTCTTCATTTCAAAGTCTATTTTGTCCAAAATAAGTATTGCTACCCCAGCTTTTTTCTCCTTTCCATTTGCGTGAAATATCTTATTCCATCCCTTTCCTTTCAGTCTGTGTGTGTCTTTTGATTTGAGATGAGTCTCTTGTAAACAGCATATGCCTGAGTTCTGTGTCTTGGTGTGGGCCTGTTTGGGTTCATCTTGTTTGGAACTCTCTGCACTTCCTGGGCTTGTGTGTTGATTTCCTTCACCAGGGTGGGGAAGTTTTCGGTCATTATTTCTTCAAATATGTTCTCAATCCCTTGCTCTTTCTCTTCTCCTTCTGGTGTTCCTATGATATGAATGTTGTCACACTTCATGTTGTCCCACAGTTCTCTTAAACTATTTTCATTTTTTTTTATTCTTTTTTCTTTTTGTTGTTCCAATTGGGTGATTTCTGCTAACTTGTCTTCTAAATCGTTGATCCAATCTTTTGCTTCATCTAATCTACTGGTGATTCCTTCAAGTGTGTTCTTCATTTCAGTTATTATATTCTATAGTTCTAACTGGTTGTTTTTTATTATTTCTCTTTCCTTCTTTATGTTCTCACTAAGTTCCTTAAGCATTCTTATCATCAGTGTTCCAAACTCTGTCTCTGATAGATTGGATGTCACTGTTTCATTTAGTTCCATTTCTAGAAGTTTCTTCTGATCTTTTGTTTGGGACATATTTCTTTGTTTCCTCATTCTGGTTGTTGCTCTGTGATTGCTTCAATGTATTAGGTAGACCACCTATGTCTCCCAGTCATTGCTGTATGTGTCCTTTACATGTAATATGTGTCCTTTATATTCAGATTGCACAGTCTCCTTATTCTCCTGTCCAGAGGTGTCACAGTTTTAGTTGATCTTTAATTGCTCTTGGCTTGTCTGAGGGTGGGATTGACCCTCAGGCTGATTAGCTGGGAGAACTAGCTCTATCTACTCACAGTGTATGAGCACCTGTGTGGAGGTTGACCCCCTCAGAGGAGGCATGGCCCCTGTGGGCTCTTGTGCCTGTGGAAAATTTCCTTTAAGAGTGCAATTTGTAGGTTCAACTGGGTAGTGCTCTGGTTTGGTCAGTCACTGGCCTTTGGGTGTATTGGTTCTGGTGTCTCTTGGGCGGGACTCCCTCTCAGGTCTGTTTCAGCCCTGTCTGTTACCGGGCCATGGCTACTTGGTAGGTGCCTCAAAGCTGTATGCATTTGGTTGCTGCCTGTGCTGGACCTGGAGTCATATGGGGGTGGGCTATGTGAACTGAGGCTGGCTGCCACCGATATTGGTCCTGAGGCAGTTTAACAAAAGGTCAGAGTCCCCTAGATCTGTTGCCACCCGACAGTTGCCCATAAGGCCCAACTATTGAAAGAGGCTCTTTAGGAGCATGTGTCTGGCTGTTTGACCCAGGGTTGAGGGTGCCCTCGGCGATGGGGCACTAGCTGGGCAGGGTGGAGTTCAAGGGAGTTATGAGACATGATTGGTGGTTTTTAAGACCTTAGTGCAGATCCAGTTCTTACACCAATACCTGGCCTGTGACCCCTTTGTACAGTGTCCCAAGGGTACCATAGCCAGCCTCCACCTCACGCTCACAAATTCCACTGAAGCTCAGCCTCCACCTCAAGCTCACAAAAGCCACTCAGGAGCTGCTTCTGAGTGGCTGTGGTGCAGGTTTGGGGTCATTGAACACCACAAAGGTGACCCCAGGGTTCTGTGGACCATCTGCTGTTGTAAAAACACTTTTCCACAGTTTGTGGGGGTGGGTCCAGTCACCCAGGCACCCAGAGTGCCCCTGGCAATGCAGCTGTATGTGGGCAGGGTGGTGTTACAGGTGGGTAAAGGCTGTGGTCAGTGGTTTCTACAAATTCAGTGTAGTCTCAACTCCTGGACCAGTGCTAGGCCCACGTCCACTTCACAAAACAAAAACAAAGCAGGGCAAATCAACAATGCCAAGAAACAAATACAGCCCCACAAAAACTCGATAAACACAATCAGACAGGAGAAACAAGAAGAGACAAAAACAGCTGAACAAGATGGAAAAACAGCAATAACAAGACAAACAAACCCGGGAAATGACAACAACAAAAAGATAACAGACAAAAGAAAAAGAAGAAAAAGGAAGAAAACGATGAAAGAGAAAGAAAAGAAAAAAAGGATAAAAAGAAAAAGGGAAAAACAGTAAAAATTTTTAAAAATTTAAAACATTAAAAAGGGGGGGGGGAAGAGAAAAGAGAAGAACCAAAAGAAAAAAGAAATACCACAAAAAAAAAAAAAAGGCTTCCCGCCACTTTAATCTGCAGGCCGCTTGCTCAGCACTAGTCTCCAGGCGCCTCAGCACCAGCTGTGTTGAGGGGAGGGGCCCAGCACGCTGCGCCGGCCTCCCTCTCAGGCTCCCAGTGAGCTGCCTGCAATTGGCTGCGGTGGGCTGTGGCGCCACGCTCACCACCAAAAATCCCCACAGGTTGCTGCAGGCTGTGCGCTGCTGCAAAAACCCTCTATGGCCTGTGGAGGTGGGGGCCAGGCACCAGGAGCCCAGGGTGTGCCCCCCAGTAACGCAGCTTTAGGTGGGCAGGGCAGGCCCCCAGGACACCACGGGGTGTGGTCAGTAGCCCCACAAAGTCCGAGCAGCGTGCGCTCGTGCCCGCCAACCAGCCTGCACAATCGCTCCACGAATGCCTTGGCCAGATCACAGGCGCTGCACAGCTCCTGGCTGGACACTCTCAGGAAAACTCTCAGTCTCTGCCGGTCCCAATAGACAGAGCAGCCCCACAGCCAGGCACCATCCTGGCCATGTTGCACACGCAGTGTGCAGAGCCAGGACCCAAGGTAGCGTAGGCACACGTGCACGCCTACGCCCATTCCACCAGACCAATGTGGTCCTGAACCTGACCCTCTGAGGGAAGACTTAATCCTGAAACAACGGCACCCTCCTGTACACCACTCCTGTGTAAGCTTCACACAGGGGAACAATGGACCCCAAACCTCCAGCTCCCGCACCACAGGTGCTCAGTTCAGTCCTTCCCTGCAGGCTCCTGGGCCCCCACCCGCAAAGCCACTCCCTCCGCCAGGGACCAGGTGAGCGCTGGCCAGTGAGCGAGTCCGTGTGCCGGATCCACAGGAGGGCGACTGGGTCTCTAGTCGATTTCTACTGCCAGCTATTGTGGAACTGTCCTTCCCGGCAAAGGGACTCTGTGCTGGGGAGCCCGGTCTGGGACCGGAGGGTGCCTGCCCAACAGAGGAAGCCTCTGCCACTGAGGTGCCTGTCATGCAGGGTGCCATATGGGGTCTCAGCTCCTGCTCCCCACATAAGAACGCAGGACATGGTGAGGCCAAAAAGGAACATCCATGGAGCCATAGATAGGGAAGTCATACCACTATGTTCTTGCTGGTGGCTGGGTTGGAGACACAGAAAGCAGGAGCCACACTATCTGCAACCTACCATTCACTTCTCTACAATCCAGAATCCGCTCTTGCTAGCTCAGCCACCATCTTCTTGCTAGCCCCCATCTGCTGCTAGCGTAGCCACAGCAGTTATATTAGTGGCCAATGGCTCACTGGTTACAATTGACGGCCAACTAGCCACAGTTGATGGCCATTTACTACCTGAGCCAGCACCTTTCCACGTGAAGCTGAGAGCCTGGAACTGCACTCCTGGCTCTGTCCTCACAGTGCCCCTCACCGGGTTCGCCCTCTCTCCTTGGGCCTGGAGTCAGCCCACCTCACGTCTTCACCCCTCCTACCAGTCTCAGCGTGGTGGCCTCTTCTTTAACTCCTTAGTTTAGAGGTTTTCTTCAGCTAGTGTTCAGATGAATTCTGAGGTTGAATGTTGTATAAATTGTTTGTAATTTTGGTGTGATCCTGGGGGGCAGTTGGCACAGCGCCCATCTATTCTGCCATTTTAGCTCCTCCCCGACAATGACTAATCTTGAGCTAAGAAGATTCAGACACCATTTCACATACCTCATTTTTTGATGCTGCAACTCAATTCTTATCTTTTTCCCCATCTTGTAATGAAACACTCAGTTGTTTTTTCAAGTCACAGGGAATGTGTGAAGCTAGTGCCTTTATTGAGGGGGCCTAGAAACTCTGAGATCTGCCCCAGAGAGCTGGGGCCCAGAGAGGTGACATAACCTGCCCCCAGTCACACGTGTGGGAGAGACACAGTTCCAACCAGTCTGCCTGAATTCCAGCTTGCACTCATTCTACTCTGCCATCTCAACACTGGGTGCATCTTGAACTTTATAAAGTCTTGGGGGCAAGCTAAATAATGCCCGCCACCCCCCATTGAGGTCCGTGTCCTGGGAAGCTGTGAACATCACTTTATGTGGCAGACGAAACTATGCAGGTGTGATTGAATTAATGCTCTTGAGGGGGAACATTTTGCTGGATTATCCAGGTGGGTCCTAAATGTAATCACCAGGGTCCCCAAGGAGGCAAGAAAGTCAAATGTGGGAAAAGCACTGTGATGATGAAAGCAGGTTGGAGTGATGAGGTCAGGAGGCAAGGAATGCTGGCAGCTTCTAGAAGGAGCTGGAAAAGGCAAGATTCTCCCTTCTTGTTGCCGAGGAGGGAAATGTCTTATGCCTGCGGCCTGGGTCTGAGCCCCCAGTGTCACCATGTGGGTTCACCATGAGCACCACCGGAAGGGGTTTCTAGCAGAAGTGTCGTGTTTGTGCCCCAAGCTCACAGCTTCTGGAAGACAAGGAGACAGAGTGGGGAGCAGATACTTTTTGGGAGGTGTGCGGGAGGCAGACCCCAGCAAGACCAAGGACACGCCAGCACAACAGCAGTGAGGCCCAGGCACGCCACTCACTGGGCTTCCATATGCACAATAGACATGCCCTGCACGAGGGGCCTGCGGGAGGGGCAGCAAGCTGTGCTAGACCCAGTTGGAGAAGGGACTGGCCAGGCTACTGCAGCAGGCTGAGGGCCCCTCTGCTGACCAGGCCCGAGGACTCCAACCAATGAGGAGGAGAAGACCACACACTTCCTGAGCAGCTGCCCGAGGTGGCTGTCTGCCTGGATTTAAGCTTTAAACATGGAGACATTGACATACAAAGAGTGCAGGAGAGCTGGCTGGGCAGAATCTGGGGGAAAGCGCTGGAAGGTTTTGGGTTACCTCATTTTTTTGTTTCCTACCAACATGTTCTTCGGTACCAATACCATGTATATATTTGTTCATGCATTTAGCAAGTATTTATTGCATGCCCACCATGTATTCTTAGAGCTGGGGGTATTCACGTGATCAAAGCATGCAAACCCCCTGCTTTGGGGTGACCACTAGGGTGGGTTCAAATGCAGGTCAGCTCTGTCCAAAGGTCTATGCTCCTTCTCCCTCACCTGACTGCTGACCTCCTGGTTGAGCCAAAGGGCAGGGTAGGACAAAACCAGCAGATTTTGTAAGAAGATTGCCGCAGAAATACAAAAGGGCCTTCTACCAAGAAGAGCCTTTCCAACAATGGGCCAGGTCTTTCTTGAGAGGAAGGTGAGCACTGACCTGGACCCTGATACCTGGGGCACAGGAAGATTTCCCACCCTGAGGGAGGTGCTTCCATTATCTTAGGTTCAAGTTGAAAAAGTTGAGGTGACCAGATGAGTCAGCACCCAAGGCCCAGCCTGGCAGGCTGTAACCTCCACTCTGGTGGTCTTTCTTTCTACACCAGGTAAGAAGGCATTTCACCTGGGCAGTAAGGACAAGCTCCTGCTCTGCCCAAGGAAGGTTGCAGGTTCCCACTGAGGATGTGGAAAGAGATAACAAACGGGAATAGGGTTCCCTGGCAGGTTTGTGCCCCTCCCAGAGGATTTGTTCCTGACAAGCCCAGTCCTACTTCCTGCCAATGCCCAGGGGAAATGCTCCAGACCTGCAGTGTTCTCTGGCTGGGCCACACCCTTTGTCGAATTGAGCCCCTCCTGGAAGGAGACAGGGGTCCTGGCATGGCAGAGGGCAAACCTACCTCAAAGGGGGAAGTGGGGGCCTGGAGGTGTCCCCCATCACAACAGCAAGCACAGCCAGACCTGCATGCCACACCTGGGGAAATTGAGGCCTGGAGAAAGGAAAATCCAAAGTCAGCCAGTTCCAAACTGAGCCTAAAACCTGTGCCTTTGGCCCAGGAACAAGAAGAGAGAAATCAGGATGCTGGAAAGGAAACTGCAAGTAAACGTCTCACGTGAGTTCCAGGTACTGTCCCCCGCATCTATGTGCAGACACTGGGGCCCCTGCCCAATCTGATTAAGGAGTTATTACCCTAAAAATAAAAGGCCTTTCAAAGTGAAAGGCTGCAAGCATTTATTTGAGATCAGTAAGAATAGCTATTCTGGAAGCAATGATTCAGAAAAAAAGTACAAACAGTGTTCCAATTAGGAGACAAAGACAAGGGGTATTTGTGAGAAGGGAAGGGGGACAATTCCATCAATAGAAGGAAGGCATTGCTGTAAACGCAGAAAAGCTAACACAGTGACACTAATTCTAAACAAGGTTTCTAATTTTCAGCCTGGTAGTCATAATACCTGCTTTCTTGCTATCTTTGCAAAGAGTTCTTTGGGATATAATGTTGCTTTAGGCCCAGAACAAATGTTATTTTGCTCTGTTTTCACATTCCAAAGATTTAAGGCACAAGATACGCAAGACAGTTCCTCTGGGATGGCAGCTCCGGCTCCAATTTTAAGTGATTCCTTTTTTTTTTTTTTTTTTTAATGACTAATAATGGTCCTAAGGATATTGCAATTTAGGGAAGGGAGGGAAGGGTTTCCTTCCAGAAACTTAGAGAAATAATAAAAATAATAATGCCCAGATTTTGAAGGTAAAATAACTTTCTCTGGGGGAAAAAGTGTGTTTTCAAGATATAAAAAGGACAGAGACAGACAAGCTGATGTATACTAGGCAGACCCCGAGTAGTCAGAGCCCTGCTGGAGAAACGTGCTCCTTCCCTAATGTCTGAGCACACCCTCAGCACCCCTCTGTGTGCCGGTCTAGGTTCAGGCTGAATATTCCATGGTCCATGCCCAAGCCTGAAGAGGTCCCTAGGTCTGTATTTCAACACTGCTGCAGGGAGTGCTGACACAGGCATCTTGGAGCGAGTAACTTCCCGTCACACCCTGCACATCTGCCAGCTGGAGTAAATGCCAGGACAGGAGAGCGGTCCCTGCTGTGAGCGTCGCCTGCATATAGACTGCACTGGCAGGTGGCACTGCTTTCTTACCCATGGGGACCTGGTCACAGTGAAGTGAGTCCTGGAAAGCACAGAGCTCTAACTGCCCCTCAGAGCAGGGCCTCAGGATAAGGACCTGGGACACGTGGCTCATGCTGGATCCCAGCACCTCGAAGAGGAAAAGTAAGTGCAGTTCTCCAGTTTCTCACCTTTTGAGAACCTGACCCTGTGCTGTGGCCAGGTGACAGCCCGACACCCCCTTGGCCCAGCCCTGGTGTCCAACCTGGGAGACCCGTTCATCCAGCACTCACTCCTCTGTCTGAACCCCTCCCCCCAACCCCTCTTTGCTCTTCTCCACCCACCCTTCTGCAGCTGGGACCCCACTCTTCCCAGCTGCATCACACCCCTTCCAGGCACAGCCACTGTATGTACCTGCAGCTGGCACCCACACATGACAGTGGGCATGAGCCCCTGCCACGCCTTTCAGCTCTCTGTCCCAGCCCTCCCAGGGGAGAGTTTCCCTGCAGCATACACATCTGGCCCTTCATGGGGCCTCCTCAGCTGTTTAGACACCATGCCAGGTGATGCGTAAACAGAGCCAAGGAGAACAGCTTTGTAGATTGAGAACTGGATGCAAGGAAACTGCTCAGGGAAATGCTGGAAGGCACAGCAGGGGAGCCTACAGCCATCACCACTGCAGAGGACACCTGAGGCCCAAGAACAGCTCACCCACCACACAGAGCCAGCTGCCAAAGAGGAACGGAGCCCCCTGTGCTAGAGCCAGCGGCAGCCTGTGCTCTTCTTCCAAGGCAGGGCTCAGGCCTGTCACTGGGCACTTCTGGTCAGCGCCATGGTGATCCACTTACTGTGAAGGGGAAGCTGCCAGACAGGGACAGATAGGGAATTGTGGGAAGGGAGGGCAAGCCTGAAATTTTCAATGGCTGTCTCTTGCCCTCTTCCTTCCTCAGCCCCTCTACATCCTCTCCCAAAAGTAAGAGGGGTGGGAGCGGCCCTAGAAACTGATTTCCACTGTAACTCATAGAGAAAATATCTTTCTGAGCAGACAGCCTCGGTGCTGAGCTGTGTCTGCAGGGGATTTTTCAGCTGGCTTTGTCTTTCATTAAGAAGCTGAGGAAACGCTGACAGAGCAGTTTTACCTACCCCAGCAGGCCACCAAGGGTACCATTAGACCCGCTCTCTGCAGGCGGCAGGGGAAGCAGTGGGCGGCAGGGGACAGGTGGAGTGCGTCACAGCCCTGTGAAGGGGCAGTGCTCACAGAGCCCAGCTCGCAGGACAGCAAAAGTGACCATGGGCTCTGCACAGCTACCTGCCCACTCAGGTCACACCAGACTTGGGACAGGAGGCCGAAGGACAGACAGGTGGGAAGACTGAGAAGAGCCCACAGGCCCACAGAGGCAGCTGGTCTTAGAATCTTTCCCACCTCTTTGGTTCAGCTCATTTGTTCATTTTACCCCAGAGTGGATAAGGAGAGTCCTTCTCCCCTCAAGATTCCCGCTGTTTGAATTTTTCCTGATTAATGATATAATCACATTCTCTCAGTCATCCAACTTCCATAAGTTTTAATGTCTTTTTAAAAATGAATAATAAGCTCTCCAATTGACTGAGGGCTCAGCATGCTGCAAGCCCCGAGGGGCACAGGTAGCTGCACAATCATATGTTACTGCCACCCCTCGTCAGAGCAGCCTCTGAGTGAGTGCTGCACAGGAAGAATCCCCAGATCAGAGACACTGAGCAACTTGGCCGAATCACACAGCCAGTAAACAGGGCCCATGTTTAATCACTGCTCCAGGGTGTGTTTTTAACTTAGCGGAGTACTTTTACATTCATTCCTTTCTGTGCTTCTTATAATACCTAATAAAGTAAGCAAGGAAATAATTACCCCATTTAGCAGATATGAAAACTGAGACATACATAGGGCCTAGCCTGGAGCTGCAGAGCCAGGTAGAGACAAAACCAGCTGGAACCTAAATGTCTATGTCTTGGCCTGTCACTCTATCCTGCCACAGGTAACCTTTTCTATGAAAGCAATAAAAAAAAGATTAAAAATTAATGGGATAATATTATGCTGTGACTGGATCAAGGCTGGAGTGAGGACAAATCATTTAGTTGGAGGGAGTGGTGTGGGGAGGGGGAAGGAAAATGAAAGTCTGAACTTGGTTGGAGGAAAGCAGGAAGGCTGCTGCGAGCGGCGTGAGGCCGGACCGAGAGGATGGCATGGAGCCTGGGTGGCATGTGCTGTGAGCTGGGCGGCTGCCTGCACAGATGGCTGGATGGTGACCACCTTCCCAGACACCTCCCTGAACGGGGGGCCTGCTGGGACCTCCCCCAGGGAGAGAGCCTTGTACTGAATGCAGCCATGTCTTCACTGTTATCCCTCATCCTCTCACACCCATGGAGGTCTGATCACCCCTGCACCTCCCCGAGGAAAGAGCCTCTCCTCAGGATTTCCCCAAACACAAGCAGCTGATTTCCTCTAGCCATCGATGACTCATGTTTTTAATCTCCGAGTCATAGTACAGTGACCGGTTCATCGTGTGTGCATGCATGTGCCTGTGTTTGTGTTTGTGGCATGTGCATGTGTCTGTGCTGTCCCGGGGGTGTAGAGTGTAAGGAAGGGGTCTGCTCAACACAGCTCCCCTGACAAGAGCCCCTTAGCAAGCCTGCAACATCTCACTGCCTTCTGGTAAAAGAATAATCACCACGGCAGCTAGGTTTTCCCCACAGATTTTGATACTAAATAATATATCCAGCAAATGTCACGTAAATTGATTTGTAGAAAAGGCAGGAGGTGAAGAAAAATGGGGAGATGCAGACGTTGAATTCAATACAAAATAATCTAATATGCCCAATTTCATTTTATTTTCCTACTTTTGATGCTTGCAAGCAAATCTTTGGCTCTTTAAGTTTGCATATATATCTCAATGCAAAACAGTCAAGCAGCAATAAACACATTATGCAGATAAATGGCTGTTGGTCAGGGTGAAACTGCAAAAAATAGTCTGTGCTCCTGTGGTGATTTAGAAGCAGGAAATTCACTTATTCTCCCCTGACCCTTGGCTTTTGTCAGCTCTCATAATTCTAGAAAAGGGAAGGATAGGTCAGGGGAAGCAAGGATGGTAGGAGAAGGAAGAACTGAAAGGCACCTGGCCTGGGAAAATAAGAGAAACCATTTACCAGGCAATCATAATATCTTGGCCTCCAGAGCCCCTAAAGTACCCAGAGCCACAGCCTGGTCTCTGCTTCCATGCTACAAAATATCCATCAAATCCATAATATCAGACAGAACAATCCCCAGCCTGAAAGTGCATCAGCAGAGCATCTTGCCCAATAACCGTTCTTGTTCTTTTTCCTTCTATTCCCTAGGGCCGCATCATCCCTCATATGGATTGTTAGAACAACCTGCCAACCAATCAGCCTCTCATCACTCCCCTGTAATCCGTCCCACCCAGATATTCCAAAGAGATGGTCCTAAAATTCAGATTTTGCTATGGTGGGACTTCCTTCTGAGCTCCTTGGTCACTTTCCTTTTCACCCGTCACTTGACTCCAAAACCCTCAAGTACAAACATTCTTTTTCTCACATGATAATGCCCTCTCTGATTCTCTTTCCTTCATTTTCCCTCTCAAACCCATGCCCACCCATAAACAGGCTGTGAACTTTTTAAAACTAGGAGCTGCATCAAACTCATCTGTTAGCTCCCCAGCACCTGGTACAGCACCTGAACTAGAGAAGGCATTTGGTGGGTGCTGCATCCAGGAGGATGGATGGATGGATGGATGGATGATGGGTGGATGAATAAGTGGGTTAATGGGTGCATGAGTAAGTAGATGGATGGGTGAATGAATGTATAAGTGAACCTCCCATGATTTAGGTCATTGAATAAAATTAACTGTCTCAGCCACAAACAGAGCCTTCAGCCATGGTACAGAAGATGTATCTGAGGGAGTTCAAGTCAAGATGGTGGAGTAGGTAAATGCTGTGCTCACCTCCTCCCATGACCACAGCAAAATTACAACTAAGTATAAAATAACCACCCTTGAGAACCACATGAAGACTAGCTATTAAGAACTATAATCAAGGATATAGAGAAGAACCCACATCAAGACTGGTAGGATGGGCAGAGATGTGAAACTGGCTGGTCCAACACTCATGTGTAGTGGTTGAGAATTTGGAGGGATATCTCAGCTTCAGAGGTCACCCTAGAGGAGCGAGGGGTCCTGGCCCCATGCCAACATACCTAGTGCAGGGCCCTAGTGCCAGGAAGAAGAGTCCCCACAACATCTGGCTGTGAAAATCAGCAGAGATTTCAAACTGGAGGGCTGCTGGAAACCCAGATGTCCTCTTAAAGGGCGCAAGCACAGACTCATTCAATCACAGACATTCACCTTAAGATCCAGCAAAGGGACAGCAAGCAGCCTGAAAGGCACTAGAGACATACAGGTTGAAACTGAATTGTGTGGCCTCAGGGCAAGAGCCAACATTGTCCCTGTGTTGAGCCTTTACCTACACAACCTGCAGGAGCAGGTTGGTGCCAAATATGAATCTTTATTAACCTGGGGAACACTGCTCCCCCTCCCCACCCTGGTGACTCCCTGAGACCCTACCCCAACCACTGGGGCAATGCTCTTAGTGCTTTCAGCAGCTTGTACCTCACCGGCAGCTGGCCTAGGCCCATGTGACAAATTTTCTTTAAAAAGCTCGAAGGTCTGTAAGCTCCAGGTAGGTGGTTATTGGCCTTGGTGTGCCCTGTGCCTCTTGTTGAGTGGCGCCAGGCCCAGCACTGGTGGCAGCCTGCCTCAGGTCATGGCATGGCCTTGCCCAAGTGCTGCTGGTCCCAGCATAGCAAACTATCAACCACAGATCACTTTGTAGCTCTTCCCCAGTGGCCCTGGGCTGGACACAAGTAGCAGCTGACCTTGGTCTTAACCAGGGCCCATCCCAAGATGCTGCAGAACCAACATATCTGGTGGCCAGCTTCAGATCACAAGAGCACCACCCAATTAACTCCACAAATGACACACACAAAGGGTGGTTTTGGCAGGCACTAAAGCCTCACTGGTGTGAATCCCACTCCATGGGGTCAGCCCCCACTGTGGTCAGGGCCAGTCATCACAATCAGTCAGCATGACAGTCAACCACAATCGACAATGTGCCAACAGCAATAAAGACTCAACTACAATAGACGGGCATGCACAACACATGCAAGGGACACTCCTGGAGCACCTGGCTCAGGTGATCAAGGAGACGTCTACACTGGGTCTGACAGGACACCTACTACATGAGGCCATCCTGCCAAGACTGGGAGACATAGTAGACCTATCTAATACATAGAAACAAACACAGGGAGGCAGCCAAAATGAGAAGACAAGGAAAGATATCCCAAGTGAAAGAACAAGAAAAAAACCCAGAAAAGGAACTAAACAAAATGAAGGCAAGCAATGAACCAGATACAGAATTCAAACACTACTTATAAGGATTCTCAGCAAACTAAGGGAAAGAATAGATCAACTCAGTAAGAACTTCAAGAAACAGATAGTAAACATTAAAAAGTACATAGACACCATATAAAAAAGCCAGTCACAAATGAAGAGTATAATAACTGAAATGAAGAATACTCTAGAAGGAATCAACATCAGATTAAATGAAGCAGAGGGTCAGGTCAGAGATTTGAAAGACAAGGTAGTAGAAAACACAAAAGCAGGACAACAAAAAGAAAAAAAGAATTTTAATGAGGATAATTTAAGGGACTTCTGGGACAACATCAAACATACCAACATCCACATTATAGGGGTACCAGAAGGAGAAGAGAGAGAGCAAAGGACTGAAAATGTATTTAAAGATAATGACAGAAAGCTTTCCTAACCTAGCAAAGTAAATAGATATACAAGTCCAGGAAGTGCAGAGAATCCCAAACAAGATGAACCTAAAAGAGGCCTACCCCAAGATATATCACAATTAAGATGCCAAAGCTTAAAGACAAAGAGAAAATCTTAAAACCAGCAAGAGAAAAGCAGTTAGTTACCTAAAAGCTAGCTCCCCAAAAGACTGTCAGCTACTTTCTCAACAAAAACTTTGTAGGCTAGAAGGAATGGGCACAAAATATTCAAAGTGATGAAAAGCAGGGACCTAGAAACAAGATTACCTACCAAAGCTATCATTTAGAATCAAAAGACAGGTGAAGGGCTTCCCAGACAAGAAAAAGCTAAGGGTGTTCATCACCACCAAAGTAGTATAACAAGAAATCTTAAAGGGACTTCATGAAGAAGAAGTAGTGGGGGCCGGCCGGGAGGAGAACATAAATGGAATAATAAAATGACAATAACTACATATGTATCAATAATTATTTTAAATGTAAACAGTTTAAATGCTCCAACCAAAAGACATAGGGTGACTGAATGGATAAGAAAACAAGATGCAAATATATACTGTCTACAAGAGACTCTGTGTGTCAAAAGACGCACAGAGACAGAAAGTAAAGGAATGAAAAAAGATATTTCATGCAAATGGAAAGAGAACAAAAAAACTTGGGCAATAATACTTATAGCAGACACAGTAGACTTAAAGGCTGTAACAAGGTACAAAGAAGGGCATTACATAATGATAAATGGATCAATCCAACAAGAGGACATAACGCATGTAAACATTTACGCACCCCACATAGGAGCACCTAAATTTATAAAACAAATACTTATGGACAAAAAAGGAGAAATCAACAGTAATGTAATAATACTAGGAGATTTTAACACCCTATTGATATCGCTGGATAGATCTTCTAGACAGAATATCAACAAGAAAACAGCGGCCATAAATGACGCATTAGACCAGACGGCTTTAATTGCTATTTTTTAGAGCATTTCACCACAAAGCATCAGAATACACATTCTTTTAAAGTACACGTGGAACATTTTCCAGGATAGACCACATGTTAGGTTTGTAGTGTTTCAATAAACAAGTTTCAATAAATTTCAGAAGATTGAAATCATGTTAAGCATTTTATCTGGCCATAACGGTATGAAACTAGGAATCAATTACAAAAAGAAAACTGAAAAACGCACAAACACATGGAGGCTAAATAACATGCTACTAAACAATGAACGGGTCAAGAATGAGATCAGGAAGAAATAAAAAAAAATACCTTGAAAGAAAGGAAAATAAAAACACAATGACCCAAAAGTCATGAGACACACCAAAAGCAGTTCTAAGAGGGAAATTCATAGCAATACAGGACTACCTCAAGAAACAAGAAAAATCTCAAATAAACAATCAAACCTTACACTTAAAGGAACTAGAAAATAAATAGCAAAGTCCAAAGTAAGTAGAAGGAAGGAAATAACAAAGATCAGAGCAGAAATAAATGAAATAGAGCCTAGAAAAACAATATAAAAGATCAGTGAAACCAAAAACTGGTTCTTTGAAAAGATAAACAAAATTAATAAACCTTTAACAGACTCTTCAAGAAAAAGAGAGAAGACATAAATAAAATCAGAAGTGAAATTGGAGAAGTGACAACTGACACCACAGAAATACAAAGCATATAAAAAACACTACAAACAATTACATGCCAACAAATTGGACAATCTGTAAGAAATGGATAAATTCTTAGAAAAATACAATTTTCCAAGACTGAGTAAAGAAGAAACGATCTGAACAGACTGATAACTACTGATGAAATTGAATCAGTAATCAAAAACTCCCAAAAAACAAAAGTCTTAGACTGGGTGACTTCACAGATGAAGTTTATCAAACATTGAGAAAATAATTAATGCCTATCCTTCTTAAACTATTCCAAAAAATCTAGAAGGAGGAAGGTCCTGAGCTCATGTTATGAGGCCACCATTACCCTGATACCAAAATCAGACAAAGACATTACAAAAAAGAAAACTACAGGCCAATAACCCTAATGAATGCAGATGCAAAAATCCTCACCAAAATATTAGCAAAACAAATTCAGCAATATATTAAAGATTATACACCATGATCAAGTAGGATTTTTTCCTGGGATGGAAGTTTGTTCTGTATCCTCAAATCAATTGATGTGATACACCACATATACAAAATGAAAAATAAAAATCATGTGATCATATCAATAGATGCAGGAAAAGCACGTGACAAAATCCAGCATTCGTTTTTTATAAGAACTCTCAGCAAAGTGTGAATAGAGGAAACATACTTCAACATAATAAGGGCCATATATGAAAAACTCACAGTTAACATCTTACTCAATTGTGTAAAGTCAAAGCTTTTTCCTTAAAATCAGGAACAAGACGAGGATGCCCACTTTCACCACTTTTATTCAACATTGTACTGGAAGTTCTAGCCACAGCAATCAGAAAAGAAAAAGAAATAAAATGCATCCAAATTCGAAAGGAAGAAGTAAAATTGTCATTATTTGCATATGACATGATACTATAAAGAGAGAATTCTAAAGATTCCACCAAAAAAAATTATTAGAACTGATAAATTAATCCAGTAATGTAGCAGGATACAAAATTAATATTCAGATATCGGTTGTATTTTTATACACCAATAATACACTATTCGAAAGAGAAATTAAGAAAACAATCTCATATACAATTGAATCAAAAAGATAAAATAGCTAGGAATAAATTTAACCAAGGAGACAACAGACTTATACTCAGAAAATTATAAGATATTGAAGAAGATGTAAATTAATGGAAGTATATACCATGCCCATGGATAGGAAAAATTAACTTTCTTAAATTGCCCATATTGCCCAAAACAATCTACAGATTCAATGCAATTCCTATCAAAATACCAATGGCATTTTTCACAGAAGATGAACAAATAATCCTAAAATTTATAGGCAACCACAAAACAATCTGAATAACCACAGCAATCTTGAGAAAGAAGAACAAAGTTGGAGGTATCACGCTACCTGATATCAAACTATACTATAAGGTTATAGTAATCAAACCAGTATGGGATTGACATAAAAACAAACACATATATCAATGGAACAGAACAAAGAACTCAGAAATTAACTGACACCTATACGGTCATTTAATCTATGACAAAGGAGGCAAGAACATACAGTGCAGTTTAAAAAAAAAAAAAAGCCTATTCAATAACTGATGTTGGGAAAACTGGGTGGATACATGCAAAAAAAAAAAAAAGAAAGGAAGGAAGGAAAAAAGAAAGAAAGAAAGAAAGAAAGAAAGAAAGAAAGAAAGAAAGAAAGAAAGAAAGAAAGAAAGAAAGAAAGAAACTAGACCACCTTCTTATACATATTCTTGTTCATATACAAGAATAAATATTCAAAATGGATTAAAGATTTAAAAGTAGGACCCAAAACCATTAAAACTCCTGGAAGAAAACATAAGAAGTAAATTCTCAGACGTTACTCTTAGTAATACTTTTTTGATATATCCCCAGGTCAAGAGAAACAAATAAAGAGTAAACAAACGGGACTACATCAAACTAAAATGTTTTTACACAACAAAGGAAACCATAAACAAAACAAAAAGACAACCTATCAATTGGAAGATGATATTCACCAATGATACCGTGTTTCCCCAAAAATAAGACCTAACCAGAAAATAAGTCATAGCATGATTTTTCAGGATGACATCCCCTGAACATAAGCTCTAATGTGTCTTTTGGAGCAAAATTAATATAAGACCTGGTCTTATTTTCGTGGAAACACGATACATATGATAAGGGACTAATACCCAATTTTATTTTTTTTTAAAATCATACAACTTAATACACACACACACACACACACACACATACTCACACAAAGAAATTTTAAATGAGCAGAGGACCTGAATAGACATTTCTCCAAAGAGGACATACAGATGGCCAATAGACATATGAAAAAATGCTCAATGTCACTAATCATCAGAGAAATGCAAATTCAAACTACAATGAGATATCACCTCACACCTGTCAAAATGACTATCATCAATAAATCAACAAACAGGTGCTGGTGAGGATGTGGAGAAAAGGGAACCCTCGTGCACTGTTGGTGGGTTGCAAATTGGTGCAGCCACTATGGAAAACAGTATGGAGGTTCCTCAAAAAATTAAAAATAGAACTACCTTATGACCCATCAATTCTACTTCTGGGTATTTATCCAAAGAAATCCAAAACACTAATTCGAAAAGATATATGTATCCCTATGTGCATTGCAGCATTATTTACAATAGCCAAGATATAGAAGCAATCTAAGCGTTGCTATATATATTTACACACATATATACATTTAATGGAATATTACTTGACCATAAAAAAGAATGAAATCTTTCCTTTTGCAGCAACATGGATGGACCTAGAGGGTATTAACTAAGTGAAATAAGTCAGACAGCGAAAAACAAATACCACATGATTTTACTTACATGTAGTATCTGGAGAACAAAACAAATGAACAAACAAAGCAGAAACAAACTCAATGACACAGAGAACAAACTAATGGTTGCAAGATGGGAAGAGGGTTGGTAAGCTAGGTGAAAATGATGAAGGGATTGAGAAGCACAAATTGGTAGTTACAAAGTAGTCATGGGAATATAAATACAGCACAGGAAATATAGTCAATTAGATGGTAATAACTATGTATGGTGCCAGATGGGTACTAGACTTATCAGAGGGATTGCTTCTTAATTTATATAAATGTCTAAGTACTATGCTGTACCCCTGAAGTTAATATAAAACAATATTGAATGCCAACTGTAATAGAAATATTTTTTTAAATGCATCTCAACCAAATGAGGCTCATGTCTCAAGCTGAGAATACAAAGCTTGGCCCACTTTGTGTCCGTCTAACTGCAGTCACTGTCACCCAAGCTCACGGGCCCATTTTGTCCACAATAACGTAACTAGAAATGTCAAATAATTTACAGAATTCATAATGTATTTTACTTAAGAGAACTGGGTCTTATTATATCTGTGTAATAAAACTGAATATCATTAAGCCATGACTTTTTTTTTTTTAATGAACCCATGCAGGCTCCCAGCAATCACTGTTTCTTTTCAAAAATATTTCTCTCTGAGTGTTTTCTTTTTTTTAGATAGTCATTAGCATTTACTAGATTGGAAAACAGTGAATTTTAAAGCTATAAGTATTCTGAAAAAAAAAATCTCTCACCCAAAATGATGTCATCCTTAATGATTACAAGCTACTGATAACACAAGTGGAAAAAAATGAACAGCTTTTGAGCATCATTTATAGTTAGACCTTATACATTGGTTATTTCGTTGAATCCTTGTAACAACCTACAATTTTTCTACTTTATAAGTAGAGAAACAAACTCATAGAAGATGAATAACTTTCTGAACTTTAATACAGCTAGTAAATGACTAAGATTTGATCTTAGGCCTGTGTGTCTCCAAAGCCCATGCTCATTTTATTTAAAGCCACAGTATTTACTGGAGCTTTTTGTATACTGTAGTTCTGACCAGAAAGGAAACGCAGTAGTTGCCTGCTATAGTGTTCCAAAGTCCCCAGTTTAATCATTTGGATACTAATTCTGGTATAACTAAACAATGGATTCAAATTGATTTCTTTTAATTTTTTTATAAAAGTATAGTTGACATACAATATTATATTCGTTTCAGGTGTGATTTTGCATTTATATACTTTATGATGTGATCACCACGATGTGTCTATTAACCATCTGTCACCGTACAAAGTTATCATGAGTGCTTATTTTGCCAAATAATTACTGACCACAGGGATGAACCAAGAATAGTTAGGTGAAGTGTTTAAGATGCTATAGATAACTCAACAATTTATTACAATTCCAATCATGAACACTCACACACAACTGGGGTTCTGTGGCCTTTACCTCTAACTTGTCCCCAAGATGCTTCAAACATTCTGAATGTGGAGTTAAGACTCATGACCCTTCCCAGTTCCCAGCTCTGTAATGTTAGACACACATTGGCCCACCTGATTGGGCCTGAGCTTCCTGATTTTGAAAGGAAAGTAATAGTAACAACTTTACAAGGTTACTGTAAAATATAAGTGAGAAATCTTGAGCACAAACATATGTTGACAAGAGGCACCAACTAATGCATGTGGGCAAGTGGTCTACAAGCACAGGGCACTTGACTACTGTTGGAGCCTCTGAACTATCGCTACATGCCTAAGCACCTCCTCACCCCACCTCCCCCCTCCTGGTTGGACAGATTCCTCTACACAGGTCAACCACAGACACCACCAGAAAGACACCCATGCAGCATGGTGTCCAGTCACAGGTCCCACGTGCTCATTTATGTGCCCTGTAGGCCCCAGCTGCAGCCCAGACTTGCCTGGCTCAGAGGGAGAAGAGCTGCATTGAAATTTGCCCAACTTGCTCCTCCAGGAGCTACATGGCCTCTGGAGGATAAAGAGACAGGGAGACTTCTGATTTAACGTCGCTAATTGAGCATGCATACCTAACTTTACCACCTCCCAAATCCATTTAAAAAACAAACAAACAAATGTGAAGAAATCTTTAAAAAGGCAGAAACCCACAAGGACAAGGAGAACAGAAGATGCAACACCAACAAAAAAATTTTTTGTACTGTACTTTTCCTTTTTTATTTTTTTATTATTAAAATGTATTGGGGTGACAATGGTTAGTAAAATTACATAGGTTTCAAGTGTACAATTCTGTAATACATCATCTATGTAACACATTGTGTGTTCACCACTCACAGTCAGTTCACCTTCCATCACCCTTTACGCTTCCATGACCCCCTTTACCCTCATCTACAAAATTTTAAAAGATGGAAAGTAAACTGAAAAAAAGACAAATCCAAAGTGAGCAATGGGGAAAGCAAAGAATCGATTTATACTGCAGAATTCTCAAAATGCTCAGGAATTGGCAGCACTGAGAACTAGAATCAGAAAGACAGGCCCACAGCTGTTTGAGAAGTATTTGGCTCCCTAGACCCCCTCTTCCTGTTTCCACCATGCAGGCAGAGGCTGCTCTTCCCCACCTCACACCTCCTCGCTCAGCAGAAGACTGGAGGTTGACTCTCTGACATAGTAAAGCGAAGACTCTTGGCCCAGGGACAGCACAGTGAGCCCATGAGTGTCGTTCCAAACATCAAGCTGTAACCAACTGCATGCACAATCTCCCCTTGTTGGCCCCAGAACACCACAATTGATGTTTTGCTCTCCAGGCAGGAGATGAGAAGGTTATTCAAGCTCTGGGGAGAACTATTTGTCCCAGAAGAAAGACCTAAAGATAAAGAAACAAGGGTCTCCCACAAGAACCCTTCCCACATAGCCCCACAAGCCCTGCCTACCCACTCACTGCTCCCAAACAGTGTTTTTTGTTTTGTTATTTAGGTAAAATTGTTATATAAGATTACATACATATTCGGCTATATGACATTATAATGACATCTGTGTACACTACAAAGTGATCTCCACCAAAAGTCTAGTTACGATTCATCACTATACAATTAACACTCTTCAATCATTTCACCCACCCCTGTTCCCCTTCTCCTCTGGTAACCATCAGTGTGTGCTCTGCATCTGTGAGTTTGTTTCTAATTTGTCTGTTTATTTTGTTTTTCAGATTCCACATATAAGTGATATCATATGATATTTGTCTTTCTCCAGGTGACTTATTTCCCTTAGCATAATACCCTCTAGATTCATCTTTTCTATGGCTGAATATTCCATTGTGTGTGTGTGTGTGTGTGTGTGTGGTGTGTGTGTGTGTGTGTGTGTGTGTGACATCTTCTTTATTTATTCATCCATCAATTATTTCCACTTAGGTTATTTTCATATCTTAGCTATTATAAAAATGAACATAGGGGTGCATATATCTTTTTAAATTACTGTTTCTGTTTTCTTCAGCTAAATACCCAGAAGTGGAATTTTGGGTAATATGGTAGCTCTATTTTTTTTAGGTTTTTGAGGAATCTCCACACTGTTTTGCACAGTGAGTGCACCAATTTTCATTCCCACAGCAGCACATGAGGTTTCCCTTTTCTCCACATCCTCACCAACACTTATTTCTTGTTTCCTTAATAATAAATATTCTAACAGGTATAAGATGATATTTCATTGTGATTTTGATTTGCATTTCCCTGATGATTAATGATGTTGAGTATCATTTCATGTACCTGTTGGCCATCTATATTCCTTCTCTGGAAAAAATGTCTATTCAGAGCCCCTGACCATTTTCTAATCAGATTGTTTGTTTATTTGTTGTTGAGTTGTATGAGTTCTTTATATATTTTGGATATTAAATCCTTACCAGATATATGATTTGCAAATATCTTCTCCCATTCAACAGGTTGTCTTTGCATTTTGATGCTGGTTATCCTATCTGTACAGAACCTTTCAAGTTTGATGAAGTCCCATTTATTTTGACTTTTGTTTCCCTTGCCTCCAGCATCAGATCTAGAACAAGTAATTCTAAAATTTATATGGAACCACAAAAGAACTTGAATAGCCAAAGCCATCTTTAGAAAAAAGAACAAAGCTGGAAGTATGATGCCCACTAACTTCAAACTATACTACAAAGCTACAGTAATCAAAACAGTATGGAATTCAAATAAAAGCAGTCACACAGATCAATGGAACAGAACTGATAGCCCAGACATATACCTACACATATATGCAAAATTAATATACAACAAAGGAGGCAAGAACAATGGGGAAAGGACAGTTTCTTTAATGAATGGTGCAGGAGAAAATTGGAAAGCCACATGCAAAAGAATGAAACTAGACCATTGTCTTACACCATACACAAAAATTAACTCAAAATGAATCAGAGACTTGAATGTAAAACCTGACACAATAAAATTCACAGAAGGAAACAAAGGCAGTAAGCTCCTTGGCATTGGTTTTGGTGATTCTTTTGTGGGTTTGACATCCAAGTAGCGTTTGATCCTTGGCTCTTAGGCCAGAGTGGGACAGACATCTGAGGAAAGTCTCCATTGTGAAAGAGAAAAAATGAGCAACTTGGAGGAGACTTACACATAAAGAGAAATTTCAATAAAGCCATCATCAGTAGCTTCTGAGAGATAAGAAAATATATTGCATCCATAAAATGTGAAAGGATACTTTTAAAAAAAGAATATTCAAAAAACAAAAGCAAGCTCTTAAACATTAAAAATGTAGTAAAATTTTAAAAATTAATAGAAGCAGTGGAATAAAAAGTGGAGGACATCTTCCAGGAAGGAGATAAAAAGGCAAAGGGCTAGAAAATAGGGCAGAAAAGATAATAATAAAGAAAAGAAAACAAGAGGCCATGTCCAGGAGACCATGTAGTGAGTGACCCCTGTCTATATCTTGTCCACATCCTGTCCAAATGCCCCACCTCACTTCTCCCCGCCCTCAGCATCAGAGTGCTTTTGCTCTCAGAGGCTGCAGAGGCACTTTGCTTGTATCCTCAGGGTTCAGGAGCACTAGAAGTCTAGATCCCCATAATTCCCTGGGTCAGTGTAAGGCAGGAATACAAGAGGCCAGCTTCCTCATCAGGGCAGGGCAGTTCTGAAGTTCAGCTCACACCTCAGAATCCCCAACTGGACCACTGAGCTCCATTCCACTCCATGGGGCCTGGCCTGAAGACTCACCCTCTGGCTGCTTCTCTCCCTCCCCTCTTCCCACTCCCTCACCCATGTCCCTTGGGAGCACTTCTTTAATGGATCAGTTGCACACAAACCTTCATCCCAAGGTCTGCTTCTTGGGGCCTGACTGAAGGCAATGTACATATCCAAGCAAAAAGAATTTCTGAAGTAAAGAACATAGAAAACAGAATGGAGGAAATCAAACAAACAAGAAAACTCCCTGAACTGAAAGACACACATTTCCAGGCTGAGAGGTCTATAGAGTAAACAGCAAAACAAGTGAAGACAGACGCACCCCAAGTCACTTGACTGGGAACAGAATCAGATTGTACACATTTCATAAAGGAAAAGCTAGGTCACATACAGTGGATTGAGACTTAAAATGCTTTTGGCCTTCTCAGAAGCACACAGGATACCAGAAAATAAGGTAGTACCCCCTTCTTGAGGAATAATTATTTCTGATCAGCATTCTGTATTCAGGTAACTATTAATCAGGCATGAGAGCAGAATAAAGATAACTGCAGATAAATCACATTTCAGAACACTTATCCCATGATTCCTTTCTCATAAATTACTGGAGGATATGCACCAATACGAGAGAGTAGGCCAGGAGACAGCAGGGCATGGGATCTAGGAAAGAGGAGGTTCCACAAGGAAGACAGTGAAGGGAATCTCAGGGTGATGGGAAGGAAGACCCAGACGGGCATCCAGTCCAGACTGGAGCTGATGGGGCTGTCATCACCATGCCCTCTGACAGTCTACCCTTTTGAACCTGAAGAAACACCTACAGAAGATACCCAACAAAGGGAATAAATCAAGAAAGAGGTCCCTGGGGCCCAGGATGCAGGGGCTCCAGCCCAAGACAAGTCCAAGTATAAGAATAAAGGAAACTCCACAGGAGACAGCTATGCAGCAGGACTAGACAGTAACTGTCTTCTAGTGACTAGAGAACTCCAAAACAAAAATTTGAACTTACAGACAACCTGATGTAATTGACCTTCTGGAAACTGTCATGGAAAAAACCTGGAAAGGTACGGAGAGTATAAGTACAGAGAAAATCAAGCAAATAAAAAGTAAAGATGAGGCAATTATTAGTTTCACTGAAAAAAGAAAAAGAAAAATATAATCACAGTATACTATATGGTTCTTCCTTGAGTAATATTTACATCAACACATTAAAGTAAATACAGAAAATTCATTGAAAAAATATGGCCATAACTATACTGTGAAAACGATAGAGGGTGTGGCTGAGATAGAAGAGAGAGGGGGAAAGAGCAAAGCCATCACCTTCCATTAGAGTAAGTCAATAGCAAAAGCCTATATTTGTCAAATGTAACAGTATACGCACGTTATTTAAAAAGACAGAGAAGTGTAAATGTTAAAACTAGCTCCCCAAAAAGCTCAAAGGGTATATAACATAGTTACGTCTGGAAGACTGGTGACAAGATTAACTCATGAAACCTTCACCACAATCAACATAGTTAACATAACCATTGTCCCCAAAAGTTCCCTCATGTCCCTTGCTCCCAGCCCTCCTTGTCCATAGGCAACCACTTGCCTGCTTTCTGTCACTATATATTAGTCTACGTTTTCCACAGTTGTATGTAAATCAAATAATACAGCATGTATTCTTTTCATTCTGGCTTATTTCACTCAGCATGTTTATTTTTGAGATTCATCCATTTTCTGTGTATATCAATAGTTCATTGTTTTATATTTTGAGTCACATTCAATAGTATATATGCATCATCAGCTTGTTCATCAATTTAGCTGTTGATGAACATTTGGGTATTTTGGATTTTAGCTATTACATATAAAGGTGCTATGAGTATTCATGAATAACAAAGACTTTATATGGACATAATGCTTCCCATTCTCATGGAGTGGAATGGTTGACTCGTATGATAGGTAAATGTTTCACTTTATTTAAAAGCTATTTAATATATTAATATATAGCATTTTATATTTCCACCAATAGTGTATGAGAATAACAGTTGCCTACAACCTTACCACAATTTGGTATAGCTGTTCTTTTTATTTGTAGTGGTATCACATTCTGGTTTTAATTTGCGTTTCCTACTGAATAATGAGTGACATTAACCATCCTTTCATGTGCATATTCACTATCTGTATATTTTATCCTGTAACTATCTATTCAAATCTTTTAGCCTGTTTTTTTAAACTGGATTGTTTGTTTTCTTGTTATTTATTCTGAGAATATTTCATATGTTCTGAATTCAAGTTCTTTATAAGATGTATTCATTACAAAAATGTTCTCCCACTTTGTGGTTTAATAGTTCTGTAAAGATCAAAAGTTAATTTGGATGAACTTAAATATATCTATTCTTTCTCTTATGCATTGCTTTTTGGTTTCATGTATAAAATTTTTTACCTAAACCTAAAGTTACAAAAATTTTCTCCTATGTTCTCTTTTAGAAATTTTATAATTTTACACTTTACAACTAAACCTATTATCCACTCTGAGTTCTTTTTTTAAATGCCATGACATACGAATCAAAGTTCATTTTTTCTTGTTTGCGTATAGATATTCAATTTAGTTTTTAAGTATTCGGGGATTTTCCAGATATCTTTATGTTATTGATTCAATTTCCAGTTTAAATCTGCTATGGTTTGTGAATTACTTTGTATAATTTCAAGACTTTTAAAGTTGTTGCAGTTTGTAATATGGTCTAGAATATCTTGGTGAATGTTCCACTGGGTATTTGAAAAGAATGTATCTTCTGCTATTGTTCAGTGGAGTGTTATATAAATGCCAATATGTCAAGTTTTGTTTTTCAATTGTGTTTTCAAGTTTTCTATATCCTTACTGCCTACCTACGTGTGTAGTAGGCTATACCATACAGATTTGGGTCAGTGCACTTAATGATGTTCGCACAATGAGAAAATCACTTAATGACGAATTTCTCACAATGTATCCCTGTCGTTAAGCGGCGCATGACTGTAGCTGATTTTTCTCCCATTATATATCATATTTTCCTGCTTTGATGAATGCTTACTAATTGTTTGCTAGATGGTAAACATTGTGAATTTTACCTTGTTGTGTATTGGATATCTTTGTATTTAAATACTGAAATATTCTTGAACTTTGTTCTGAGGCATGGTTCAGTTATTTGGAAACAATTTGATCTCTTCAAGGCTTACCATTAGGATTTGTTAGGCAGGACTAGAGCAGCCATTATTCTGGGGCTACTTAAGTTTATCTTCTGAGAAAATACCCTCGTAGGTACTCTGACCAGTTCCCCATGAGTTACAAAGTTTACCACTGGCTGATGAGAACACAATCTCTTCCAAACCCTTTGTGAGCTCTGGTGGTTATTCCCTCTGTTCCTTTCAAGTGGTTTCTTCCCTGGACTTGGATTGGTTCCTGACACATGTATGTTGATCAGTGCTCAGCTAAAGACTTCAGCGGACCTTCCATGTATCTCTGGATCTCTCTCCTCTCCATATCTGACCTGAAAACTCGAGTTGCCTTGGCCTCCCAGATTCCCAGCTCTGTCTCTTCAACTCATAAAGACCAGCAGGCTCTGCCTGGATTTCCCTTCGCTGTACAGTGGTTGAAACTCTACAGGCAGTAAGTGGGGTGATCTTAGGGCTCGTTTCTTTTGTTTACTTTCTTTAGGGATCACAGTACAATGTTTGAAAATCATTGTTTTGTACATTTTGTCTACTTTTATAGCTTTTTCAGATTGGAGGGTGAAGGGTAATAAAAATTTGTTATTTTGTTGCTTCTGTTAAATTCCATGTTTCCCCCGAAATAAAACCTAACAGGAAAATAAGCCTTAGCATGATTTTTCAGGATGACATCCCCTGAACATAAGCCCTAATGTGTCTTTTGGAGCAAGAATTAAGACCCAATCTTATTTTTCAGGGAAACACAGTAGACACCTAAATCTGGAGAACTTTTTAGAAAAAAGACAAGATCCTGAGCTCAAGATGGGTTCTCCTCCCTCATTGCAGTTTCAAGCAAACTATGAGCCCATAATTAATAGATGAAAATATCTTTCTACAACGCTTTCTAAAACTAATTCATGTAGTTGGAGAAAAAATAATTTGTAGGTCTGAGCTGAAGTCCTTTGGGACGGTCATCAGTGATCCTCAGAGATTCCAGTTGGCTCAGCAGGGCTGGGTAGGAATAGGAGATGCGTTCTGTGAAAGCTTCCCCACACATGAACACATGCATCCCGCTCCCAACCTAACAGGACCCTGCAGTGCTCCCTGCCTGATGACCAGAGGCATCTGCCCAAAGAACAAATCCCGTCATGCCCTCTCTGCTGCAGACTCCTCATGGATCCCCAGAGTCCTTGAGTTAAATTCCCAGGTTCGCTACTTTATAGTGAGGTTTCTCCATGACCAGACACTGCAAGACCTCCAGCCATTTTTTTTAATACCCTTTATTTTTAGAGCAGTTTTTGTTTCACAGTAATTTTGTGCAGAAGGTACAGAGATTTCCATTTTCAACTCCTTTGGGTAAAAATCAGAGTGTGATTGATGTATTGTATGATAAGAGTACGTTTAGCTTTTTAATAAACCACCAAACTGTCTTCCAAAGTGGCTGGACCAGTTTGCACCCCCAGCAGCACATGAGCGTTCCTGTTGCTCCGTGTCCTCATCAGCACTCGGTGTTGTCAGTGCTCCTGACTTGGGCCGTTCTGAGAGGTGTGTAGTGGTGTCTCCTTGTTGTCTTAACTTACATTTCCCTGATGACATATGTTTGTGGAGCATCTTTACATATGCTTATTTGCCATCTGTATATCTTCTTTGGTGACATGTCTGTTAAGGTCTTTGGCTCATGTTTTATTTGGATTGTTTGTTTTCTTATTGTTGAGTTTTAAGAGTTCAGTGTATGTTGTGGATAACAGTCCTTGATCAGATATGTGTTTTGCAAATATTTTCTCCCAATCTGTGGCGTATCATTTCATTATTTTGACAGTGCCTTTTACAGAGCAGAATTTTTTAATTTTAATCTATTGTTTATCTATTGTTATCCAGCTTATCTATTGTTTCTTCATGAATCATGTCTTTGGTGTTGCTTCTAAAATGTTATTGCCAAACCCAAGGTTATCTAGGTTTTCCCCTATTTTATCTTCTAGTTGTACTTTACATTTCGGTCTATAATCTATTTTGAATTCATTATTGTGAGGGAATTCATTTAAATGAATCTGCATCTAGATTCAGTTTCTGTATGTGGATATCCAGTTATTCCAGCATCACTAATGGAAGAGACTATCTTTTCTCCATTGAATTGCCTTTGTTCCTTTGTCAAAGATCAGTTGACTGTATTTGGGTGGGTCTATTTCTGGGCCCTCTATTCTGTTTCATTGATCAATTTGTCTATTCTTTCACCAATTCCACACATTGTCGTGATTACTTCAGCTTTATAGTGAGTCTTGAAATTGGGTACTTCATCCTCCAACTTTGTTCTTGTCCTTCAATACTGAGCTGGGGCCCCAGCCTTTTCTTCCATCCCTCTTGCATTACCCAGAGCATCAGCCAGACCCCCACAGTCTGCATACATCACAGGGTGCTCCTCACCTTGTGCCCAACGTCTTTAACCCTAGCTCCAATCCTGAACTCACGTCCTGTCCCCAGTAACCATCTCCCCATCCCTTAGGGCTCACACCAAACATTGCCTCCTGCAGGAGCTCCTCTGACTCTCTCCATATCTGGACTGAGTATTCTTCCTCAGACTTTGCCCCTACAACCTTCATTCCCCATGTCATAGTTTCCAATACATCATATTGGGTCCATCTGCTTATGTCTGTCTCCTCAACAAGATAGTAAGAGCCCTCACCAGAATCTAATCCTGTCATCCCTGTATCAGAATGACGTCAGGGATGTTTACTGAGTAAATGAGTGATGCAAGAAAATATCGCTAAATTCAGGATAAAGGGCCCCTTTCTAGTGATTCCATGCTGCAGTGATTGCCCATGGCACCATCCCCGTCTCTAGCTATGACAGCTCTGTGATGGAGCTGACTCTGCTGGAGCTCATTTCTCCTGAGTGGGGCTGTGTGGTTGAATTTCAGCAAGCATGGACATGATAGGGCACTCATCAGCTCCAAAGTGACCCAGGACAGCCCTGGTCACCGGAGCAAGCAGGACATGGCAGCTTTGTGGTGTTCCTCAGGAGGCCTGCCAGTGTCAGGCCCACCTTCACCTGCCATTCATCCACTCACACAGGCCGCCTCACACATGCTTCCAGCCAGCCTGCCAGCATGTACACTACTCCACCGTGCAGACAAGGAGCCTAAGGTTTGCACAGGGGATGCTGGGACTGCTGTGTCTTAGCACTCATCACCATTCTCATCACCACTGGTTGAGGGCCTACCATGTGCTAAACTAAGTGGAGGTCTCTGGAAGGTTCTCAAGGTCACAATTGCCATCACTACCTTACAGGTAGACAGGCTTCCAATGTAAAAGCAATGTATCCTTACTCACCCTAGAGAGGCACAGTGAGAATTCTGAACCCTTTGTGCCTTGCCCCCTGCGCCCACACTCTTTCCCTTCTGTGTCCTGCTAGGATCCTGGGGCAGCAGGGCTCTTCAGCACCCCACCTGCAAAGGCACTGCGCTCCTGGGCCTTCCAGCCATATGTGTGAGCCCAGGTCCACACGGCTGAGAGGGCATTCAGGCATAGAATTGTAGGTGGCATGATCGAGGATGACCCCTAACCTAGGAATCAAGGGATGCGGTTTCTGAAGCTGAATCTGTTGCTCCCCAGCTATGGGGCCCTGGGAAGTCATTTCCCCTCCCTGTACCTTCATTTCCTTGTCTATCTCTGTTGTCCCTTCTGGAGCTCACTTTTAGTGTGTAGACTGGGATTTCCCAGAAGCTGGCCCTGAGACAAGGATTGGAATGGGAGTCGTTTATATGGGAGGTACAGGGATCCCAGCGGGAGTAAGGTGGAGTGAGACAGAAAAGGGAAGGCAGGTCGTCATGCTGACAAGAGCTCGGTCCCAGGTGAGCTGGAGCTGCTCACACCTGCTCATGGAGTGCATCACCTCCCAGCTCTGCTCAGTGATGTCACACGGTAGCTGAAACAAGCCATACTAGGGGTTTTGCTTAATGAAAATTGGCAACCACTACAAACGTGGCTCTCTTCCCCCCAGAGAACTGGTGGATAAACATTTACCAGCACACCACCAGCTTACTCCCATTGGGAATGGTGTAAAACAAGCCTCAGAACCATCCACCCCAGGGTGGGAACTGGAGCATTTCTATAAAAGTCCTGACACTCATTAGCTGAGGGCTGCTTTGGGAGTGTTAATCCCCAGTACTCCTGTGGTGTCCCACACGTGGGGCAGAGCAGCCTATGTGGCTCAAGATAAAGCCCTCAGACACTGGCAAATAAAGTCCACCAGAGCACACAGGAGTGGGCAAGGCCTGAGGGACTTGGATGGGGTCTGATGACACCTGTCACATGTTCCAGATGCTTCATAAACCAGAGGAGAAGCAAGGCACCGGTAGGGCCAGGCTGGGTGGGTGGGGAGAGAAGGGCTCTGGGTACTGGGCTTGGACATGGCATAGAGCATGCTTGGCATTCTGCTAATTACCTGCTCCACAGCAGAACACCAGGTGAGCAGGTTAGCAGAGAACAGAGCCTGGTCAGGGATGGGAAGCATGGAACCGGGGACCCTCCTGGTTCAGATGTTTAGAGGAGACAGACAGACAGACAGACAGACAGACAGAAAAAGCTCCCTCATAGTGACATCAAGAGGCCTAATTAGCAGACACTCATGTTCAGCAGCTCTGGTAAAAGAATGTTGTTATGTGACCAGTGAGTGTTTTCCTAGTTGAGCACCCTGGAGGGTTCACTGGGGCACCCCTCTCAGGCCAGTGTGTTCAAGGCAGAAAAGACTAAGTCAAGCACTATTCATAGTCATCCACACAGCTTACCGTGTGCCTGCTCCACATCAGCAGACAGGGCTAGAGATGGTGTGATGAATCAGGAAGGTGCCTGCCCTCGAAGCCCGCGTTCAGTGGTATGGAACCACTCATGAAGTAAAACACTGACAACCACATACTCCCAGCATCAGATGTGTGTCTCCATAGTGCTCCGTAAGGGGAAGAGAGACATTGGAGTCAAGAGGGAAGCCACTCTGGTGAAGACTTGAGCAAGGATCTGAATGCAGTTAGAAGGAAGAGCTGGGAGAAGAATGGGCAATCAGTGCAAAGGCCCTGCGGACAGACAGGCAGCTTGAAGGGCAGCCAAGGAACCAGTGAATGGTTGCAAGGGAACAAGGGGGAGAGCAGGGGAGGTAAGAGAAGCCAGAGGACATGACATCAAAGGAAATTATCTCATCAGAAGAGGAAGAACTTGCGCTACAAATTGAAAAAGTAAAAAGGCCCCTGTGCTGCCCAGGAGTTGAGGCTGTCCCAGCAGGAGCAAAGCAGAGAGACCATGTGGCAGCCTGCTGCAGCATCACCAAGAGACCTGTGAGCCCAGGACAGAGCCATCACCCCAGGAGAAGTGGTGTCTGACCAACAAGAGCTGGGGTCCCCACATAAGTGACAGGATGGGAAGGTACTGCCTCCCCAGCTTTTCCCCTACAGACAGCAGATAGGTCCCTGGGCTGGGGGAGGAGATGGTCAGGGGAAAAAACAGTTCTGGGTACTGCTGAAGATCTCCTGCCCCTCAGCCTCCTACCCCGGTCAGCTCCAAAGATGGGCATGATAGAACCCCCAGCACACTCAGGGCACCCTGGCACCCCTTGGAGGCATCAGAGAGGCCTGAATCAGCACCCCCACCCTGGGTGTATGTGACGGGGCAACAACATATCTAAGGGGCTCTATGAGTCCTTGTGGTCTCAGAGTTCATATAGGGAGGACACAGGATAAGTGTCAGGTATCAGGTGACCACAGACCAAGGCAGGACCAGGAAGTCCCATCAGATGCCAGTGGGTTAGATGGCAATCACCAGGGCCCAGCCTGGGCCAAACACTCTTAGCAGAGGGCCCACTACAATGCTCCCTCCCCACTTCACCCCAGCACCTCAGAGCCTGGGAGGAGTGGCTCGAGTGGGATGGGGGGAGAAGAGACATTGGTGAATGATTTTAAATTTGCAACAACCTGAAGGAATTGAGAACACTTGGGATCAATGAGCTTGCCATCGTTATGTCTCAAATTTCAGAATCTGAGGACAGATAATCTTACAAGCTTTCAGAAAAAGCACAAAAATAAGTGAATATGGGTTAGATACAAACATCAATGGTCAGAATACCAGAAGTGTCTTATTAGTAATTCTGAGAACCAGAAGAAAATAGAGCAATACCTTCAAAATTCTGAAGGAAAATGATCTTGATCAAAGAATTCTATGCCAGCCAAACTATAATACCAGCAGTAAAGTAGAAGAAATTTTCAGACATGCAAGCACTCAGGTTGTCCTCCCCTGTACCCTTCCTCAGGAACCTCTCAGGGAATGTGTTTCTCTAAAAGGAGGGCATCACCCTGTCGGGGCTGTAGGAAACAGGAGCCAACAGGACAGGCAACTGAAGTGGGTCCCAGGACGAGCAATGAAGGAGTCCTGAAGAGCTCAGCAGCAGGGCCAGAAGAGCCAGGGCAGGTGTGTGTGGGGGAGGGATGAGGAGCAGGGTCAGAGGCTCCCAGCAACACTTTGCAGGAAAATGAAATTGCTAGAACAGCTAATGGATTGGAACACAATAAAAGGAAATGTATACTAAGGAAAGAAGCACGAGCAACAGGGAGGAATTAGGGTATTATTTAGGAACAAGAAAATATCACACAAATGTCAAATACAGAACAATTATTAACTCCAAGTGAGAGAGAAACTTATGCAAGAAAGGAAAAGAAAATTAAACAAATAAAAAGTATAGAGCAATCACTAACTCCAGGTAAAACAAAAAGTTATGCAAGAAAGGGTTTGGCTGTGAAAGGCCTTAGCATAGTCACACTGTAAACACAGAATGCTAATCTTGTCAAGAGTGATGAGGCCATCCTTCAATTCTAAAATAAAATGCAAAGCTGAACTTACTGCTCATTTGAGTAAGCAAGAGATTTGCTGCTCAGGCAATCTCCCAGAGCAGGAGTGGGGAGTGCAGGGATTGGTGGGCCATCAGACTGGGGGGGCCACATCCTTTATCCCTTGAAAGTGACTGGATGAGAGAGAATAAGGTTGACTGGCTGGCATTCAGAAGCTGCTATTCTAGTGTGTCCATCTCTGATTGGCTGAGTTTCAGCTGGGGCTGACACTGATTTGTTGTCTGCAAAGCATGTTCATTGAAGTCAGCTGGTGTCTATCCATTGACAAGGTTTAACGTTATTTGTTACCATGGCAACAGAACAATGGGTCTTTTCCTAGTAGTGTGGGAACTTTTGTTTTCTTAATCCATGCAGAATTAGGATGTAACTATTTTGTTGGGGAATGGGGATGGGAAGTATTCCAAAATGTGTATGGTGCTGCCCAGAATGAGTGTGGAGGAAAAATAATTCCCACCTTCCATGGTAGGTAGCAAAAGGATAATGACCCAAACTGGAAAATGAAAGTTAGCAATGTAAGCATTTTATTTAGATTTGTGAACATAACATCAAAAAAACTATTGAAAACTGGCTTCCTCTGGAGAGCAGGAAACTATGGGATGGGTCAAGGGGATTTCTATTTTGCATAACAAAACTTGCACTGTTAGACTCCTTAAACCCCATATTTTTGTAAGTTTGATAAAGGTTTTTATATTGAATGAGATTTAGAAATTTTCACCTAGAAGTTTTCAAAATACACATTGAAATGTTTTTGTAAAAAAAAAAAAAAGAAGAAAAAAAAAAGAGTTCTGTGTCTAGCACATCCGGATAAGATTTTTGTACCCAGTGTGCAGTCTCTTCATTGAGAATAAATGGAGGATGCACCCTCACTTCCCCAGCCACAAAATTTCCCCGTTCTATCATCCCTAACCTCACCATTACATCTGAGGAGAGGAAAAATCTTTGGGTGCCTGCCTCAAGACACCTCTACAGTGAGAGAGTGAGTGAGTGAGGAAGGGAGGGAGTGAGAAAGTGAGTGAGTGAGTGAGTGAGTGAGTGAGTGAGTGAGTGAGTGAGTCATCTCCATGTCTTATTCCACAACAGACTGCAAGCTTCTGTAGTTTTATGTGGCTTCTCGATGCCACTCAGAGCCCTCCCCGTGCAGAGCTCAGTCAAGGCCATCCCTGTAGCTCCCTACTTCTGAATTGCATCCTCTCCCAGAGCCCTCACCATGACCTGCCACCTGTTTCAGCCCCTTAGGCTGGGTTGGATGCCTAATACAGACATGTGGTGTCCAAATGGTGAGGTGTCCAATCCTACAGGCAGAAGCTAAGGTAGGTGAGGGAGCAGTCCGCCCCAAGTGAAGGCAGTGAGCGGCTATTGTCCACAGAGATTGTAACATCCACGATTGGGCAATTCTAAATATCACTGGTAAAATACTCCTCCCTCCAAAATTCGTTGTTTATCTAACTTCTAAACTATTGCAGTTGTTACTGTTGAATTTTATTAGTGCATCTCTAAACATCAAGCTAGCACATTTTATGATGTATCCTTTAGTCAGCAGTGTGCGCTGCACAGGGATCCATCACACCAAGTTCACATGGCTCAGAATCACATGAGCTAACTCAGGGCACCCGCCAGCTCTCCAGGTCCTGCATTTAAACAGTAGATTTGAAATAAACATTGATAGCACAGCACTTATGAAGACAAGGAAACAGAACGTGAGTTCTTCAACTCATCATTCTATGTGACTATTTTGGATGTTTATTTGTGTTTAAAATCTGAAACAGTAAAACAGTGCAAACTTTTGTTTGGCAAGTGGGTATTTTGGTTCATACGTGAACTATTACTGATTGTAAATAAGATCTTTTGTATTGAAATGTATCATTTTATAATTAACTAATTGTTTTAAAACTAAAGAATTAATAAAAGGATCAAAATGTCACATCAGTGATATCTTTTAGTGGTTGCCTAAACTGTACCTCTTATAACTCATTCTGTTTCACTAAAATTCACTTTTTTATGGGTATGATTATGTACACAAAGTTCAGTTAAAGAACTTTGCATTCTGCATTTATTTTCTGGACAGTATTTGTTTTATTTCATGACTATTACTGAAAATAATTTTGTCACATAGAACAGGGGTGTCAGTTAGTTCAAGCTGCCATAAAAAATGCCACAGACCAGATGGCTTAAGAAAACCTTTATTTCTCACAGCTGGAAGTCCATGATCAAGGTGCTGGCATGGTGGGGTTCTTGATAAGGGCCCTTTCCCTGGTTATGTCCTCCTCTTTTAAAATGGCACTAATCCTATCACGGGGGCTCCTCCTTCATAACTTAATCGCTTCCTAAAGGTCCCACTACAAACACCATTATAATGGCGTCAGGGCCTCAACATGTGAACTTGGAGACTTACACCAAGTTTTTAATAACAAAGAGGATGTTTTTTAAAAAGTCATCTTTGGGTGTTAAATGTTCTCAGAATGCCACTGGGATATGGGATGTATTCTGAGGTGGAGCCAAAGGTGAGGACTGACCAGCATGAGAGCGAGAAAGCAGCCAGTGGATGGTGGCCCCACAGCAGTGCCGCCTGAGCACAGGGATGCCCACCCACCCCACACCCGGGGCAGTGCAGGGGCACATCTGCCTGCAGCAGGACCCGGAATTTGGGTTTCAGGACGCTCCATGCAGAGGCAGCTGCTGGGCATCCCCATGGGGTTTTCAAGTGGACGGTCAGACATCCAGGCCGAGGACCCAGGGGAAGAGGCCAGGCTGGAAGCTCCAGTATTCCCATGGAATTTAAAACCAGAGACTGGAGGGCATTGCCTCTGACAAATCACACAAAAATCACACATACACTCTTCAACGTGCTCATGGGATATGCTTCTCTGAGCCCAGGCAGTAGTGAGGCCTGAACTCGGCTGAGGGCACAAGAAGGTGTCCTTGAGGAGAGACATGAAGGTGAGGCTGAGGGCAAGGTAGCCAGGCAGAGTCAGAGGACAGTGTGCAGAGGCCTGCAGGTCGGGCAGCACAGGACATTCAAGGACAGGAACAGGCCACATGGTGATTGAACTCAGGGAGCAAGACCGCACACATACCAAGGACCTAGGGTTGCATCAGCAGAGCCACAGGCAAGAGGGAAGGGTTCTAAGTAGCAACGTGATCCAATTTAAGTTTTTAAAGGATCACATAAGCTGCTTTGCAGAGAACAGATTAGAGAGGGAAAGTAATCCATCCAGGCAAGAAATTACAGGTTGGAACTAGAGTGATATCTGCAGAGATGGAAAAAGTAGATAGATCCAAGAAATATGAAGCAGGTGAAACGGCACAGAAGGTAATGGAGTATGCTATATAAGGAGAGGGAACTGTGTCTGAAGGATTCCTGGGTGTGGGGTGAAGGATCGGGCCCTGTGCCTATGGAAAGACTAAGCTGAGTCAGCTCCGTTTAAACATATTCAGTGGCAGCGCTCAGGAGACCCCAAGAGAAGGCATCAAACAGCCATAGATATTTCCATTGGAAGCTTAGGGAAATGGACAGAGCAGGAGAGGAGAATTGGCTGGGGACGGAGGAGTCACCAGTGAATGGCTGGCCGGTGATATGAAAGGGTGGAAAAGATCTCCTACAAGAGTCAACTCTGAGCAAGGAAGGCTGGGGACATATGCCAGTCCTTGAGGTCCAGTGAAAGAGAGACAGCCATCAAGAGAGGAGTGGAAAGAGAAGAGAAGGGAAACAAAAGAAGGGAAGGGAAGGGAAGGGAAGGGAAGGGAAGGGAAGGGAAGGGAAGGGAAGGGAAGGGAAGGGAAGGGAAGGGAAGGGAAGGGAAGGCAAGGGAAGGGAAGGGAAGGGAAGGGAAGGGAAGGGAAGGGAAGGGAAGGGAAGGGAAGGGAAGGGAAGGGAAGGGAAGGGAAGGGAAGGGAAGGGAAGCCAAGGGAAGGGAAGGGAAAGGAAGGGAAGGGAAGGGGAGAGAGGAGAGAGGAGAGGAGAGAGAAGGAAGAGAAAGAGAGAGGAGGCAAGAGAAGGGGAGGGGAGGAGAGGAGAGGAGAGGAGAGGAGAGGAGAGAAAAGAAAGTGGTGGTGGGGGGGGGTGTTGAGAAAAACTGGGAGTACCCTAGCCACCAAGGGCACGTAGCCAGATCCAGAGAGATGCAAGAACAAGTGTGCTGTACTCATGGCTGCAAGCATTCCTGATGACCCTGGGGAACCGCTCCCAGCGGAGAGGTGGGAGGACCAGATGGGAGTGGGCTGAGTGGGGAAGAAAAGGGGAGTAAACCAGCATTGCAGAGATGGTTGTACAGGAAACCCAGTGCCAAACTCCAGTGGGTACAACAGTGAACACCCAACCCCACTGAGTGTTGTCTGTGCTGGTGCCACAGTGCGCTCCATGCATTCATTCACTCACTCCTCACAACTTTTTAAAACAGTAGCATGATTCTTCAGGAATTAGTCAGAGAAACCAAGGCACAAAGAGCTAAGGCCTCAGCCTTAGCTGTGAGGTGATGGTGCTTGAATTTGAACCTCAGGTTTGACTAAACCTGTGTGCCTGTACTCTCCAGTCCACAGTACACTCATGATGAGAAGGTGGTGCACAAGCAGAGATGGAGCAGAAAGACTCTGGCAGGGAGCAGGATCCAGGTCCCACGTCTCTCCATCCACGTTTCTAAAATAAGGGTAACAACCCTTACTCTTCCTACTTCATGGATTTCCTTGGTAGATGAAATGAGGTTTAGTCATTCTTTTAACAAGTGGAGCTCACAACTCATCAGGAAACTCAGACAACATGCGGGGAGATGTGGACAGATTTGGGGTCCATGTGAAGGCAGAATCAATGGGACTTGATGGGTTAGATGTAAAGTGTGGGAGGCTCAGAAGGAGCAGGGTGAGTTCTAAAATTCAGGATTGAGCAACTTGGTGGATAGAAATGTCATTTACAGCTGAAAAAGACCCGGAGAGAACAGACGTCAAGAGAAAAATTACCAGTTGAGTTTGGGGCATGTCCGGATTGAGAAGTGAAGGGATCGAGTAGCCCCTGAGCTGTGATCTACAGAGGAACCCAGCCTACAAATACACGGATGGGATGCCTGGGCCTTGGTGATGGGTGAGCTTGGGCGGGCAGTACGGGGACCTCAGGAAGATGGGAACAAGCCATAAAAAGTCTGAGAAGGAAGTGGGAAAGGCAGGCAGAATGGGATCAGAGGCCCAGAGAGGGGAGGGTTTGCAGGAAGTTGGTCACGTGGTGTGATGTCTCTGAGAGCATAGGGAGCCTGGATCTGACAACCTGGGGACTCAAGGCCAGGATCAATGGAGGTGGTTAGGGAGAAAGCCCAGCGAGTGGGCTGCGAGATGAACGGGTGGTGAGGAGTTAGGGACAGTACCAGAAACATCTCTGATAATGATAAGGAATAATAATAAAACCAATATGGAGCCCTTTTTATTTTCAACACTCAACTTTCAGGCTATGCAAAATGTTGCTACTTGCAAAAAGGCAACTCAAGACAGGAGAGAGCTGTGAGAAGCCCAGTGCAGGACAGGGAATGGAGTGTGACCACGGAGCCACATTCCACTCAGGGCTCATCCTTCTTTTGGGGTTGCCCTTGGCTAAGCACCAAGGTAACTGGAAACTTGGGAACCTCAGGGCATTTCACACCCAGAGAGGGCGCCCCAGCTGTGAGCCCCTGGCTCTGATTTTCTCCCCTGAGCTGGCTGTTACTCAGGGCTCGTCTGCTCCCTCACTCATCCAGACACGCATCCATTTGTTTAAAATGCCTTTGGGTCTGTTGTCAGACCTGTGCTGGATCCAAAGACTTCGGTCTAAATTGGATCCCAGTCTTCCCTGGAAGGACAGATGAGGAGGCAAAGCAGAGAGTGATGAGCTCTGGGGTAGAGAAGGGCCTGGGGACTGTGGGTCACAGGGAAGGGTCCAAACCTAGTCTTGTTGGGGGGAGATGGGCCAGGGGACTCTTGAGGGGAGGTGACACATATGCTGGCTCTTGGCAGCCAAATGCAGTCGTCTGAGTAGAGGGCACAGCAGATTCCAAGGACTCAGAAGGTGGAAACCCCATTGTGGGGACAGAGTCTGCTGTGGCTAGGTGGCCCTGAGCTGTTACCAGTTAGCCATTAGCCACTAATATAACTGCTGTGGGTATGCTAGGGGGTTGGTTGGTTGGTTGGTTGGTCGGTTGGCTGGTTGGCAGAGAAGCGGAGGGTGGATTGTGCACCCTGTGGAGCCTGCTTCCTGTGTCTCCAACCCAGCTGCCATCAAGAATATAGTGGTATGACTCCCCTAGCCATGGCTCTGTTGTTGTTCTTTTTTGACCTCACCATGTCCTGTGTTCTTGTGTGGGGAGCGGGAGCTGAGTCCCTGCATGACACCCGTTCAGCCCGGGGAGTTGGGGGCCAAGTAGGGATTCTGTGCGCCAGGCTCCGGGACTGGATTAAGCTTTTTTCGAGTCTAGTCTTCGACTTGTTTCTTTCACTAGTCCAGAGAGGTTAGGAGAATGGGAATGATTAACTCTGTTCAGCAGCTGATTAAACAGAGACCTAGCGCCTGACTCGGCTAAAATCACACGCAAAGGTGGTGACAGGAAGGAGAAGGATCCTTAGAGAGGGCTTGCTGTGTGCCAGGCTCTGCACAAGACCCTGTCCACATGGTCTTATTTACTTTCCTGACTTGGCCAAGAAGGGGTTCCCATGGGACCGGGAAGGCACCTGAGACGGGAGGTTGAGCACTGCTCACACAGTACACCTGGTGAGGTCGAGGGTTAGTTCAGTCAGCCTGTGTGGGTCAGGTGGCCCCTGGGAAAGCTGCCCCAACTGCTTGCCACAGCTTAGAATGGAGGCCCAGGGCTTTTTGAACCTCATCAGCTGAGGGGAACGACAGTGAAACTCTGGCGCACTGCAGATGTCTGGAGCCTTGGTGCTGGCAAGACAGAGCTGAGCTGAAGCAGTGGCAGGGGAGCAGAATAACGGCAGGTCCACAGCCTGTTTTAAGGGCCGTTTACTCCTGCCCCTGGGAGTTTACATCCCTCTCACTGAGCCAGGACCTCTCCTCTTACCTCTCTGCCCATCTCCGGCCACTTGATGGCCCTCAATGCCAGGGCCGGTCCAAGGAGTGTCCGATAAAGGCCCTCTACATTACATTCCTCACCTCCTCTTGGGTCCATTAGGTAATGCTATGCCTGCGAGGCGAGCTCACCTTCCTGCAGACCCCAGAGGTCTGGCAACAGCAGGGAGAGTAGGTCTTGTCGGGAGACCAGGTGAGCACAGGCTCTGACTCCCCTGATTCTTTCAAGGATGACAAATGGCCTGAAGAGCCTGGGCCCTTTCCTGGCCCTTCCTATTCTTGCCCCCCGCTCAAAAACACGAGCTTCCCATGGAACAGCCTGCAAATCTCTGCAGAGCAAAGAGAGAAAACCAAACACCCAGAGTCATCCTCAACACCATTCTCTGTGATGCCGCCATGCCATCTGCAGCCTGCCAGCTCCAGCTTGAATCATGCTCCATCCCTGGGAGTTTCTGAGGGAGGCAGTGACCTGAGGAAGGGTTCTTTCCAGATGGGAGTCATGACAACACATTTGTATGCTCACAGGAATAATCCAATAGATAAGGGGGAGATGATGATGTAGGAAAGAGGGGAGAATTGAGAGCCTGTCCTAAAATCCCTGGCATGTGTGTTCAAGATTCATTCTTTCTCAGGGCAGAAAAATGAACCAGGGACAGCATACACTACTGCTGAGACTCTTCCAGCTTATATAATTTTTGAAGGTCCCTGAACAGCTACTCTTTTTGGAGGTGAAGAAACCACAACTGGAAGATGCAATAACCTTGGGACCAAGTGAAATGACTCATCAAAGCATAAGGCTTACTCTAGTTTGTGAGAGAAAACATTGCTTCTCATCGAAAAATGTCTTGCTGTGTTCTTAATGAAAAGAAAAAGTGGCAGTCACTCAATAAAGATATAAAACAATAATAACAATGATGACTAATGTGGGAAGGATAAAATAAGCAGACTTCATGAATAACAATTTCCCTTCCTTCAGCATTCTACTGAGCTCCTGCTATTGTGCCAGTACTGCTGTAGGCATTGAGATTACAGCAGAGAGCCAGAGACCTACTGCCGGGAAACCTGTTGGGGTGAGAGGGATAATAAGCCATAAGTAAGTTAAGCAGAAGGAGGATGATCAGAGCTAAAGCACACAGGGTCATCGTAGTATCTGGGGCAGTGTGCAAGGCTGAATGCTTTTAGATTTGTTAAATTGACATGTTAAAAGTGTATGTGTTTAATCCATTTTGAGTTACTTTTTTGTAATTGGTGTAAGTTAGAGGTCTGGTTTCATTCTTTTACATGTGAATATTCAATTTTCTCAGCACCATTTATTGAAGAGACTGTCTTTTCTCCATTGAGTATTCTTAAATGTAAGACTAGAAACCATAAAACTCCTAGAAGAAAACACAAGAAAAAAGTTCCTTAACATGGATCATGTCAATGGTTTTTTGGATGTCACCTAAAGCACAAGCAACAATAATCAAAAATAAACTCATGGACTACACCAAACTAAAAAGTTTCTGCACAGCAAAAGAAGTAATCAACAAAATGAAATCACAATCTACAGAATTGGAAAAAAGGGGAAAATCATTTGCAAACCACATATTTGATAAGGGATTAATATCCAAAAATATGAAGAATTCATACAACTGAATAGCAAAATAATAATTAATATTAATAATAATAAATAATCCAATTAAAATATGAGGAAAAGACATGAATAGACATTTTCCCAAAGAAGATATGTGAAAGGCCAACAGGTATATGAAAAGGTGGTCAACATCACTAGTCATTAGGGAAATGCAAACCAAAATCACAAGGAGATATCACCTCATGCCTATTAGAATAGCATCATCAAAAAGACAAGAGGTGGAAAAGGTCCAAGACGGTAGATAAGGTAAACGCTATGCCTACTGTCTCCCAGGATCACACCAAAATTACAAATAAATTATATCAATCTCAAGAATCATCTATAGACTATCTGAACAGAACCTCTGTAACTAAGGATCTAAAGAAGAGGCCACATCGAGACTGGTCGGAGGGGCAGAGACATGAAACAGGCTGGTCCCAAACCCACAGGTAGTGGTTGAACACTAGGAGGGACACCTCCTTGGCAGAGATTCTCCCAAAAGAGGGAGGGGTTCCAGCCGCACACTGGGCTCCCCAGCCCAGGGGTCCTATGCCAGGATGAGGAATTCCCACATCTGGCAGTAGAAATCAGCAAGGACTCTGTCTGTCTGTCCCTGTAAGACAAAAGGTGGCTGGAAACCCAGACACCCTCTTAAAGGGACTGCACACCGACTCATTCACTTGCAAATAATCACCTGGTCTCCGGTGGTGGGGTGGCAACTCGAGAGGCACTGGGACACATAAGGAAAGACTGAGTTATGTGGCTCTATAGTGAGGGCTGGACGGCCCAGCCATTCTGTTTGTCTGGAGCCTGCCTTATGTGTAGCCTATCGGAGGCTACACCTTTTCTATGTTGAACCCTTCTCCAAAGGGCAAATTTGAAACTGCATTGGTCTGGTAAAATCTGTGCATGCACACAACCTTGGTGATACCCGGGGTCCATGCCCCACACAGCAAGTTTTTCATGGAGGCACTCTCAGCTACTGAGTAGCTCCACCCCATGAGCTACAGAATCATTTTGCAGCAGCAGACAGCCTGCAGTGGCCTGGGCAACCTTTGGTGGTGAACAGAGAGCTATACCCTCCACTGCAGTCTCTCATGGGCAGCTCTTGGGGACCTGCAAGCCTAAGGCAAGTGGTGACTGGCTGTGGTATTCTCAGAGTGTTATTGCAAAGTGGTCGCAGATCTAGCACTGGTGCAAGAACCCAATGGTTAAGAACCATTAACTTTGTAAAAACCACCGTCCACACCCCGTAGCTCCCTGCAACCCCACACCTAAGTGCATTGCCAGAGGCACTCTCACCACTGGGTCAACCAGCCTGGTACACACACCTAAGGAAGCTCTTTCAATAGCTGAGCATTATGGACGGCCACTGGGTGGCAAAAGGCACAGGGAGCACTAGGCTTTTTGCTAAGCAGACCCAGGCCCAGTACTGGTGGCAGCTGGCCTTGGTTCACAGCAAGGCCACCGCCCCTACACGTTTTCAGGACTAGTACAGGCAACAACCAACCACATATAGCTGCATAGCTCCTACTGGGTAGCTCCGGGCTGGACACAGGCAAGGTGGAAATAGGGCTGCATGGGAGTCCCTCCCAAGAAACACCAGAAACAACACACCTAGAGGTCCGCTTTAGACCACACCAGAGCACTACCCAGTTAGCTCCACAAGCTGCACACCCAAAGGGTAGTCTCAACAGGCACAAGAGGCCCCTCGGGTGAACACCCCTCTGAGGAGTCAGCGCCAACACAACAGCTCATACACTGTGGGCATAGCCAGTCCTCATGGTCAGTCAGCCTGTGAGTCAATCCCACCCATTGATGTGCCAAAATAATCTAGGCTCAACTGTAACAGGAGAACACACACAACACACTCAAGGGACACTCCTGGAACACATGCACAGGAGATCAGGGAGACTGCACCACTGGACCACATAGGACACATACTACATAAGGGACACAGGAGACCTACCTAATACATAGAAGCAAACACAGAGAGGCAGCAACAATGAGGAAACAAAGAAACATGTCCCAAATTAAAGAACAGGAGAACCCTCCAGAAATAGAAATAAATGAAATGGAGGTAACCAACCTACCGGACATAGAGTTTAAAACACTGGTTATAAAAATGCTTAAGAAGCTTAGTGAGAATTTCAACAAAGAAATAGTGAGTATAAAGAAGGACATAGAAACCATAAAAAAACCCAGTCAGAAATAAAGAATACAATAATTGAAATGAAGAATACACTAGAAGGAATCAACAGTGGATTAGATGAAGCAGAGGATTGAATCAGTGATTAAAAGACAAAGTAGCAGACAAAAAACCATTGGAACAACAAAAAGGACAAAGAATAAAAAACAATGAAGATAGTTTAAGGGAACTGTGGGACAACATCAAGCGTAACAACATTCACATCATAAAAGCACCAGAAGGGGAGAGAGGGAGCAAGGGATTGAGAACCTATTTTAAGAAATAATGGCTGAAAACTTCCCCGACCTAAAAAGGAAATAGACATACAAGCCCATGAAGTACAAAGAGTCCCAAACAAGATGAACCCAAACAGGTCTACACCAAGACACATTATAATTAAGACGGCAAAGGTTAAAGTCAAAGAGCGAATCCTGAAAGCAGCAAGAGAAAGACAACTAGTTACATACAAGGCAGCTCTCATAAGATTGTCAGCTGATTTCTCAACAGACATTTTGCAGGCCAGAAGGAACTGGCAAGAAATATTTAAAATGATGAAAAATAAGGGACTACAACAAGGACTACTCTATCCAGCAAAGTAATATTTAAAATCGAAGGAGAGATAGATTCCCAGAAAAGAAAGAGCAAAAGGAATTCATTACCACCAAGCCAGTATTGCAAGAAATGTTAAGCAGAAGAAAGGAGGAAACAAACAAACACAAAAGAAGATAAAAAATACGAATAATAAAATGGCAATGACTATGTAACTATCAATAATCATTTTAAATGTAAGTGGATTAAATGCTCCAATCAAAAGACATACGGTAGCTGAATAGCTAAAAAACGAGACCCATGCATATTCTGTCTACAAGAGACCCACCTTAGATCGAAAGACACACATAAACTGAAAGTAAAGGGATGGAAAAAGATATTACATGCAAATGGAAATGAGAAAAAAGCAATATTTACATTGAACAAAATAAATTTTAAAACAAAGACTATAGTAAGAGACAAAGAAGGACATTACAAAATAATAAAGGGTTCAATCCAACAAGAGGACATATTCCTAGTAAACATTTATGCATCCAACATAGCAGCACCTAAGTTTATAAAACAAATATTGACAACATAAAGGCAGAGATCAACAGTAACACAATCATAGTAGAGGATTTTAACACCCCACTGACACCAATGCTCAGATCTTTCAGACAGAAAATCAATACAGAAACAACTGCTTTCAATGACACACTAGACCAGATGGATTTTATTGATATTGTAGAGTGTTTCACCCCAAAGCAGCAGAATATGCACTCTTTTCAAGTGCACATGGAACATTTTCCAAGACAGATCACATGTTAGGCCACAAAACAAGTCTCAATAAATTTAAGAAGACTAAAATTATATCAAGTGTCTTCTCTGATCACAGTGGTATGAAACTAGAAATCAATTACAAGACAAAAAAAAGTGAAAAACATATAAATACATGGAGGATAATTAACATGCTCCTAAATACTGAATGAGTCAACAATGAGATCAAGGAAGAACTCAAAAGATATCTTGAGACAAATGAAAATAAAAACACAATGACCAATGACCCAAAAATCTATGTGACAGTGAAAGCAGTCCTAAAAGGGAAATTCATAGCAGTGCAGGCCTACCTAAACAAACAAAGCAGTCTAAATTTACACCTAAGGGATCTTGAAAAAGAACAGCAAATAAAACCCAAAGTGAGTACAAGCTGAAAATAATAAAGATCAGAGTGGAAGTTAACAAAACAGAGGCTAAAAAAAATACAAAAGATCAATGAAAGCAAGAGCTGTTATTTTGAAAAGATAAACAAAATTGACAAACTTTTAACCAGACTCATCAAGAAAAACAGAGAGGGCCTAAGTAAATAAAATCAGAAATAAAAGAGGATAAATGACGACTGACACCACAGATAGATAGATAGATAGATAGATAGATAGATAGATAGATAGATAGATAGATAGATAGATAGATAGATAAACACTATGAGCAACTATACACCAACAAAGTGGACAATCTGGAAGAAATGGATAAATTCCTAGAAGCACACAATCTTTGAAGGCTGAATGAAGAAGAAACAGAAAATCTGAACAGATGAAATACAACTAATAAAATTGAATCAGTAATCAACAAGCTCCCAACAAACAAAAGTCCTGGACAAGATGGGTTTGCAGATGAATTTTACCAGACATATTGCTTGGCCATGGAAGGGAATGGGTTCTCACCATCTGCAGCAGCTGGGTGGACCTGGAGGGTATTGTGCTGAGTGTGGTAAATCAGAGAGAGAAAGACAGATGCAATGTGATTTCACTTATAATCTAAAGAACAAAATAAACAGACAAAACAGAAACAGACTCATAGATACAAAGAATATTTCAATGGTTTCCAGATAGGAGGAGGGTTAGAGTGGTGGGTGAAAATGGGGATGGGATTAAGAAGTACAAATTGGTTGTTACAAAATAGTCATGGGGACATAAAGTAACGCATGGAGAATATAGTCAATAATATGGTAATAACTACGTATAATGCCAGGTGGGTACTAGACTAGTCAGGGGAATCACTTCTTAAATTATATACATGTCTAACCACTACGCTGTACACCTCAAATTAATGTAAAATAATATTGAATGTCAACTGTAATTAAAAATTTTTAAAAGGGGGGAAAGGTGAAGGGGAATAAGAGGTTCAAAGTTCCAGGTATAAAACAAGTAAGTCCTGGGGATGTGATGTACAGCATGGGGAATATAGTCAATAATATTGTGATAGCGTGGTACAGTGTCAGACGGTTGCTGGACTCGTCATGGGGATCACTTTATTAGTTATACAAATGTTGAGTAACTATTGCTTCTCTGGGTGACATCAGTCATTCACTGAGTATCTGCTGTAGGCCACCTCAAGAGCCGCGCACAGGGAAGCTAGAGATGACAAGTCCAGTCCCGCCTTCTAGAACCTCCAGTCTAAAAGGAGAGAGGGCAGCATGAACAATTACACCAGGCACAGAGCAGGCAAATGGATGTTGCCCAAACTGTGCAGCACCATGTTGGGAGCTGCTGGCTCCACCCAGGGCGTTCAAGGAAAGGTCCTCTGGAACTGGGAAAATTCTGGCTTTCAAATCCAAAAGCAAATATGACAGTTGCTGCACAAGTCCCCTTCTGTTGTCTAGTTCTCAACTATGGAAAGAGAAAATTATCATGGAATAACAGACAGAGGTTTGGACAGAGAGATGTGGGAAATCTAACTTCCTCCACCAGCCCCACCACTAATATACTCGGAGACCTTGGGCTGCCCCCTACCTCACAGTCCCCTGGGACATGTCGAACTCAGCTGTCCAGGACTGAACTCATGACTCTTCCCCCGACTTGCTTGACCTGCACCTTCCCAACTCTACTCCAATCACTCAGGTAAAAGGCCTGGAGGTCATTGTTGCCTCATCTGTTCCATAGCACCCCACTCCCAATGGATCAGTAAATCTTGATGGCTCAATATGCAAAATATATCTAGCATCTGACACTTCCCTGTACTCCTATCATCCTGGTGTGAGCCGTCATCAACCCTCACCAGGATTACTTCAGTAGCCCCCCAAGAACTCCACCTGCTCCTCCCTACTCCCCCCCCCAACACAAAGCCGCAATGACCTTCTGAAAATAAAGGTCTGGTCATTTTATTCCTCTGCTCCAACCCTCCATGGTTGTATTTCAGAGTAAACGCCCAAGTCCTCACAATGACCTAGGTAGGAGGTCCTGCCTGAGGCGGCCTCACTTCAGCTACTGCTACCCCACACCACTCTGCTCCAGCCACACCAGCCCCCTGGCTGTTCTGGGAGCACCCTAGCATGTCTCATCTCAGGGCTTGGCCGTGCCCTCTGCCTCCAGGGTACTTCACCCAGATATCCTCATGGCTAACTGCCTCACCACCTGCGAATCTGTGCTCATCATCACCTTGTCAGTGAGGCTTGCTCTAGCCACTTTATATGACCTTGCTTTCCGCCTCCTGCCCTCACCTACCCAGGCCTCCTAATCCCACTGACTCGTCTCTAATTTGTTGAAGTACATGTCCTCCTAACATACTTGGTAACGTCCCTGATTTATTATGTCTCCTCCCTGCTAGAATGCAGCTCTGCAAGGGTAAGCATCTTCATTTATTTTGTCCAGTGCCTAAGACAATAGTTGGCACAAAGCAGGCACCCAGTGAACACTCAGCTTTGCCATCCTTTAAAGCATGAAATCTTAAACACCCCTCAAAATGCTTATTGCTTCGAGGATCTAAGGAAAACACTGTTAAAATATCTAACCTTATGCAAGGAACAGGCAGGAGGAGCCCAGTCCCTCACTTCAAACGGCTCCTTGATAAAACGCAGAGGTCTGGCCAGTCCTGCAGGGACTAGCGGATGAGGAGTGTGGGGCTCAGGCCTGGAGGACAGGGTGACAGGCTCCTGGTCCCTGTGGACAGTCCCTGCTTTGTTTATAGGCATTGCCTGCATTTCATTGAGCTCTTATTTGCTGCCTTAGCCCAGGCTGCTGTAGCAAAATATGCAGACTGGGTGACTTAAACAACAGACATTCATTTCTCACAGAGCTGGAGGCCGAGAAGTCCAAGGTCAAAGCGTCAACCAATTCAGTCTCTGGTGAGGCCTCTTCCTGGCTCACAGATGCCACCTTCTCACTGTGTCCTCTCACAACAAAGAGAAGGTGAGCTCTGGTCTCCCTCTTATAAGGAGCTTACTCCCTCACGGGCCTACCTCGTGACCTCATCTAAACCTAATCACCACGCAAAGGCCCCACCTCCAAACACCATCACACTGGGGACTAGGGTTAGATGAATTTTAGGGGATGCACACAATCAGGCCATAACACTTGTCAGTGTTTCGGCAAAGGTAGGAAGGTCCTTTGCTGAACAAAGCAGCACTGGGCTGTGACTTGGCTGTTGCTGCTTCCTCTGCGGAGCTCAGGCCTAGTGATGCAGCCTCTTCTCTCATGTCATCAGGAGATGAGAGGGATGTTTCGTCCTCTGCAGTGTAACTGAATCCCTGCCACAACTCTCTTGGCAACATACAATGTAATTACATATTACATACTTGAATGGCAGCAGGCTGGGTACAGCAATCGGGGTGTCATCTTTCCCACATCAGACATTTATCGTCATCTCCACAAGGAGCCAGAGCTGCTGCCCCCATAGCTGTGCTAATCAGAAGTCATGTCTCTAATCCATGCCCCTCTCCTCTTTGTCTCCTCTGTCACATTCGGGGTGGGTTATAGTTTCCAGATGGAATCCTGGGCGCTTGCATGGATAAGTGAAGTGTACCCCAGTGCTGCCATTGGCTCCCCAAGGGTAAATCTGTGTTTTCTCAAAGAAGGATTTCTGAGAATCATAAAGTGGGATTGTGCCAGCGCCTGGGGAGGTCCTGAGGCCCTGCTGGGCTGGGGCCTGAAGTTTTCATCACCATTCCAAGCCAAGGCGGTCCTCCAGACACTGTGGAGGCAACTGCCACCCAGACTGCCGCCCCAACACAGAAGGAAGCTGCTGCCTAGAGCAAAATGTGGCTGTCCCCAGGACATCTGAGCCTGAGGGCAGCCTTGCAGCTGCATGAGTGGAGGCAGCCTCCATCCTAGAGCCCTGCTGCTGCAAGCACTGCATGCATAGAGCACTGAGGCCTGTCCCAATCTCATAGCAACCCATCTCCCATTGTCACAGATGGTCACGGTACCCAGAGATGAGAGATGACAGGCTCGGTCACCCATCTGGTCAGCAACTGAGCTGAGACACAACCCCGGCTTTCCCTTCTATTGGGAAACTGGGCCCCTACATAGGTCAGATAAGGAGATGCCTTGACCACCCCCCAGCTTTGCAGGCTGCACGATGGATAAAAGGCCTGGAGGTCTGAGGAGGGCCTCACATGAAGGCGTACCGGGACAGACGACACGTGAAAGCTCTGCCCCGGGCACACGTCCCATCCATACTCACTCAGGGTACAGCTCCACCCTAGCTGGCAGTAGACATGGCTCCAGCACCCCCAGAATGCTGAGCTCATCTCACCATCCTCCCCGCCCATTGCATGGATGAAGGGAGCTGCCTGAGTTCACAGGGTAGCAAGGTCCCGCCATTCCCTAAGACTCAGGATCCAGTGTCGCATTCAGCCTCCCAACCTCAGAAGTGGGCACACATCCCCTTTCCTGGCAGGGATGGCTCCACAGCCAGTGCATGTAGCACCAGGTGGACAGGTGAGGGTGGGGGCAGCACCCCTGGGCAGACACTGGCCCTGGCCCTGCCCGTGTTGTCTTCTGGGTGTGAACTGGTGTTGGCCTGGCCAGCGTCACCCTAGCTGCAGATTAGGGTCACATTGTACCCAGCCCCAAGGCTAAAAATAAACACACCATTCTTGTAGGAATTAGTTAAGTTGCCTCTGCATGCGCCAGAATTACCTTTTCTTTCCACAACAGATAATTTTACAGGAAAATTTGAAATATTTTTCATGCATCAAAATGCTAGGGTGCTGCACAAGGAGCCCATGCCCTAAGCCTGGAACTGGCCCTACTTGCTGGAGGTTTAATCCTGAACCTAATTTCCAGTGTGCCAGGGAAGGAGCGGCTCTGGCCCCACCTGTGGCCAGGGGCGCTGCAGGTGACAGCATTGCAGGCTTCAGGAGCCAGCAGGGGCCAGACCCAAGGGGCTTTGTGTGGGAACTCCAAGTGTGGTGTGGGGTCAGCACTGTGGCTTGCCAGATGATCCCCTATTGCTCAAATTCTGGCTCTGCTCTCGGTGACCTTGGGCAAGTCACTTCACCTCACTACATCAGACACCTCATCTGTAAAATGGGGACACCTAAGTGCAATAATGCATCTAAATAACACAAAGATAAAGCGTGTGTGTGGATGACGTCTGTGAGGCCCCTGGTGCTCAGTGAAGGAGGGTAATCTCTGGTGCCCTAGTCCACTCAGCTGCCACAGCCAAAACCACAGGCTGGGTGGCTGCAGCAGCACACTCTTTCCTCACAGTTCTGGAGGCTGGAAGGCAGATCAAGGTGCCTTCGTGGCTGGTGTCTAATGAGACCCTCTTCCCGGCTTGCAGATTGCTGCCTTATTGAGGTGACCTCACATGGCCTTTCCTCTGTGGGGAGAGGTTGGGGAGGAAGGGACTGGCTGGTGTTTCCTCCTCTTTTTTTCCAAATTCATAAACAGTTTTGTTATTATGTATTTAGATTTACATCTCACCTGTCCGCACTTCTTTTCTACCCTCCTGCTGTCACCCTCCTCCAGACTTTCACCGTATTTCACCAAGGTTACTGATCCTCCAAGGGTCTTCCTGCATGCATCAGTGCTCTCTGAGCAGCCACTCCCCAGGAAATGCTTCCTAAATGCAAATATTTAACAAGCAAAATCTTTCAGAATTCTTTTTTATTTTTTCTTAGGATGACACCGGTCCTGTGGGATCAGGGCCCCACCCTACACCTGGCCTCCAAACACAGTCACATTGAGATTCACAGCTTCAATATCCAGTCCATAACAATTGGAGTCCTGAAGACAGTCCGGGAAGAAGCCAAGGTGGGGCCCACTGGCTGTCCAGCACCAGCAACTGTGAATACTCGACAGAAGAAAGTGGCTTTAGGATCTACTGAGCCCAACAGTGAGCACACGATGTGTCCTCCATTTGAAAGTGGAGCCAGAATTTGACAAATTCATTGCATAGAAATCCAGATCTGCACATGGCTAGGAGCCCCTACAGCCAGACGCACCTGCCACAATCCCGCAGCAACTGCTCTTACTATGCAGGCCACACTTCCAGGACCCTGAGAGCACCCTACCAAGATGACACTAGAGCAGGCTCCTTCCATCAGTAGGGATTGAGCAGGTGCCTTTCCCCCTGCACCTCACATATCTTCTTGCATATCAGTGGCATTGCATGGAGAAGTGAGGGGGAGAGACATCTCAATACCAGCAGGTGCTTCATCAGTGACAAATCAGACTACACATAGGTGGCATTAACATCATCTGACCAGGGAGAAACTGGAACTCCAGAAGCTATCACTTATCAGCTGGCACAGACACGGGCAGAAGTGAAACCCCTGGGTCTGTGAGGAGATTGTGCTCCTTCTACCAGGCAGCACCGAGCATGTGCTTAGAGTGTAACAGCTGAGCAGGGCCAAAGAGTGACCCTACACAGCACACACGGCAGCTGTGCAGGCCTAGGGACCTCCAGGACACCTGAGACAGAGTGCGAGTGGACAGGTGGATTCTGGGACCTGAGCCTGGAAACACAGACAGCAGACTCAGGAAGTCTCCCCGTGGGACATCCACGGTGCTGTGCTGCTCCGTGTTAACAAACAGCTCACTAGAGGAAAAGAAAAGAAGCCCAGATACGCAGCACTAACAGATTCCCATGGCATAAATACCTCCGTGGTCAATTTCAAGCCACAGTTTGATAACCAGCTCACAAAACTTCTAAGAATGTGGCCTTGGTTCCTGGGAGTGAAGCACTGGTCATCTGTAACACAGGCAGACAAGGCCCGCGTGGGGCTCAAACCTGGCTCTTCCAGCACTCAGAGGAGACGAAAGGTGCCCATTTATAGGGCTGGGCCACACAGTGGTTATCTCCACTGCTGATAGCCTCCTTACCTGTTAAATGCATAACTTGCCTGGTGGAATAAGCAAAAGACAGCCACACCCTAAAACTCCAGGTTTTGAAATCACTCCTTCGCTCCAGGACATAATGTAACAAGGCCTTGAGCTTAATCATAAAATTCCTTTTGGCCTGACAAACGGAACAGATCTGATAGATAAGAGTGGGTTACTTTGCTAACTCCTTTAGGATGGGCAAGCAGAACAAACCTGGTAGACGAATTTCATTAGAAGGCACCAGTTCCCTTCTTCAAACAGTTCCTTTCTTCAAACAGTTCCCTTCTTCAAACAGGCAAGGGAAGGTATAAAAATAAGAGCTTTTGCCTCAGTCACGGGGCCACCCCCATTCGGGACCCCCTCCCGCTCAGAAGCTCTGACTCTTTGCTTTCAATAAACTATCCTCTTTTTAAATCTCTTTGCCTCTCCTGGGTCCCTGTTTCCATTCTTGGGTCTCACGAGACACGATCCCAGCCCACACCCAGAAACTGCCGGCAGATCCAACATCATCTACATCATTTGGGGAATCACAAGAAAATATTCCTCCATCACAAGCACTGCTCAGAGGCAGATAAAAATAGCTTTGGATAAAGAGCAGTTTCCTTATTTTGTCTCCAAGGACAGATCACAGGGCTGGACTGCAAGTGGGCAAATCAGTTTTTGCTCTTGGCAGGAGTCTCAATGCTTTTCCTCCACCAGCACAGAAAAATCTGCTAATGTTGACATCTAAAGCTGAGACGACAGGCTGAGACTGAAATTTATCTTTTGTTGACCCATTCCCACACTTCAAGATTTCTGCTATCATTTTGTAGACAGATGAGTTAAGCCCAGATATTCACAGCAATAGCAGGGAAGCCCACCAGGACAAGTGCGGCTGTGTAATAATGATGATAACCTGCATTACGACATCTGCTGCCTACAACTCTGCAGACCCACAGCAGCATCCCCATTTTATAGGTGGGAAAACTGAGGCTCAGAGAGATGATGCCCTTTCATCCAGGACCAGTGCTCAACCTGAAGTCCAGCTACACCGAAGGCCTTTTAGGACTCTAGATTTGGAATCAGAGAGCCTGGGTTTGACTCCAGTTGTCTCCACCATGTCAAAGAGCTTTGTAGTCTGCAAATTAACACTGATACACTAGTTGTTATACTTATTCTTGTAACTGAGCCCTTATTGAACACAAGGCACTCCTGGCCAGGCCTTTAGGAGGCAGGTATCAATAACATCCCACCTCACAGCTAGGAATGGAGGTTCAGGAAGGCTAACACACAGCTGCGCGGCTTGTCCACACAGCTAGGAGGTGAAGCCGTCATTGGAACAAGGGCAGCTGGCTCCAGAGTGGGAGCAGTGAAGCCTAAACATGGGAGGGTTGTCAAACATGTATTACATTTTCCTAAACTGAAGACTGTTTAGGAGGGATGCAAGAGAATCTTGGCTTCCTTTCAAATCTCCCAGAGGTCTAGTCTCTAGTACAGTCCTCAGCCTGGAGAAAAAAGGGCCTGATAAGGAAGTCACCCAAGGTGTTGCTGCTGACAATGATTCAGTTTGTAATCAAATCAAAGCCTGGAGGGACGAGGCTTAATGCAAAGAGCTTAATTTGACCCCAAAGGCAGGCAGGAGGTTGGTTACCATCAGCCGCCTCTGTGATGCAATCTCTTCGGCCCTCCACCCCAGGCTCCCTTTGCAAGGGGGGCTGGGAAAGAAGGCAGGCCCCTGCCCCCAATTGCGGGTCCAGGAATTCCAGGGTTTAGCTGGTGCACCTGAAAGCTCACCTGGACAAGGGGACAGGATGTCGCTGGAGAACCGGAATGCTCTCGGGCCTCAGACCATCCCCTGATTTGGGGGGGTGGGATGTGGGAGGGGCTGCGCAGGCCGACTGTGCTCCAGGGCAGAGGCCCCAGATCACCATCTCCTAGCCCCTCCCCCGCCCCTGCCACCCCCATTCCCCACCCCGCCCCCTAACTCCCCACCTTCCCCCACTGCCCAGAGCCAGGGAGTGCCCTTAAGGCTCAGAGCCCCATTCCTTCCACTGTGAGATGGTACCACCACCTGCTTCCCCCGTAGTTGTGAAGGTTTGATGAAATACATGTGTACAAGGAATGACTGAAGAGCAGATGGTCACAGGTGTTCACTGCCCCTTCCCCCCACGCAAACTCCCTCCCTGGGACCCCATCTCCCTGCCTCCCACAGGCTTGCATACTCCATGGTGTTCTCTCTGCCATGCTGAGTGGGTGCTACCCAGTGGGGGCTATCGTGTTTCCCCGAAAATAAGACCTAACCAGTAAATAAGCCCTAGCATGATTTTTCAGGATGCCATCCCCTGAACATAAGCCCTAATGTGTCTTTTGGAGCAAAATTAATATAAAACCTGGTCTTATTTTCGGGGAAACACGGTAGAACTGGGCCTAGTGGCCAGCACCCACTCCCTCTTGCAAAGGGCCTGCTTTAGGCCAGAACAGGAGGAGCAGTCCAGAGGCATCCATTCCCTGCCAGGCAGGACTATGGACCATGTACCCATGGGAATGGATGACAAAGCTGAGCAGACACATCTCAGAATTTAACCTGAGACCCAGAAGAAAGTTGCCTTTGAGCTGGACTTACCCAAGCAGTGGTCATTTGAGTCATCTTTTTGATGGAGTGTTGAATGAGGTAGCGATGCGTAAGGAGAGAGGAGGAAGGGGCCAGCAGAGCACCAGAGAGGAGCAGAGAACTCTGAGAGAGATGATGTCTCAGTCAGCTTGAGCTGCCATAACAAAATACCACAGGCAGGGGACTAAATTAACAGGTATTTTTATTATACAGTTTTGGAGGCTGTAAGTCCAAGATCAAGGTGCTGTCAGGGTTGGGTTCTAAGTAGAGGTCTGTTCCTGGCTTGCAGACATTTCCCTGGCCTATGGCCTTCTCACTGTGACCTCACACTGGTAGGGGTAGGGATGGGGATGAGGTGTGCAGCAGGAAAGAGGGATGCAGAGAGAGAGAGAGAAGAGAGATCAAGCTTTCTGGTAAGAAACAGCTCAGCACTAAGCCGGTCTTTCATGGACTGAATGTGAATGCTCCCGCCCCCCCAAAAAAAATTTGTATGTGGAAATCCCAATGTGACTATTTGAAGATAGGGCCTTGACTGAAGTAATTAAGGTTAGAGGGGGTTATGAGGGTGGGGTCCTCATGATGAGATTGGTGCCCTTATTAGAAGAGACACCAGAGAGAGAGAGAGAGAGCACGCGAGTATGCCCTCTTGCCACCCCCCACCCCCATTCTCTCTCTGTCCACCAGCCCCCAGCTAAAAGACTTCACCTTCCCTCTCTCCTTTCCTGCTTTAACCTGGATTGGGGGAGAGGAAAATCCAGCCCTACAAGCTTGTTTATATTTTGAGAATCTTTTCTCTGAATCTCTGTTTCTGCCTCTTTTTTCTCCTCAATATGAAGCAGGAGGGGAGATGGACTTTGGGGTCCTGCCAAGAAAGAAAGGAGCAGAGCCCAGATGAGGTCCTCTAGGAAGGGCAGAGATAAGGAAGAGAAAGGCCAGGTCAGAGCCCAATGCACCCACATTTCAGACTGTGCAGAGCAGCAGGACAGGCTGCGTGTGAAGAGGCAGCCAGTGAGAAGAGAGAAACTAGGGGTGAGCTAAGGTGCCGGAAAGCCAAGAGAAGAGAGCATTCTGAGAACAGGGTGGGAGCCAGGCTGTCAAACACCACTGAGTAGAGAGGAAGACAGAGAGTTTGCATTTGGCAACTTGGAGGTCACCTGTGGCCATGACAAGCTCAGTTTTGAGGAAACAATGGGAGGAAAGCCAGTTCCAATGGGATGAGGAATGCATAGGATGCATGGGAGAAGAGGCAGCCCAGTGGGAAAGTCATGAAAAGTGAGGCTTCAGAGAGGCGGGGGTGGACTCCCGGGGCCACATGTGCCCTGCTGAGGAGCCTGCAGCATTATGACGGAAAGATAGCAGCAGAGGTGGGAATGTCCACTTGCTATCTTTCAGCTGTTCCACAGTTGGCTGGGTCTATCATGATAATCCTTCTTGATTACGTGTCATCTCTCGTCAAAGAATATCTGCAAATAACAAGTTAATTAGGTCTCTATTTCTAGTTTGTTTTCTTCTTTTTTCTTTTCTAATTACAAAAATAACATGCTTGAAAAAAATTAAACGACATAGAAAAATCATAAAACTGAGCATAAGCTTCCTCTTTGATCCCTCCTTTGTGGTATAGATCCCTATGATTGGTGTAGATCCTTCCAAACTTTTTTTTCTACATCTTTCTATTTTTTAACAAAAATGGAATGATATCTTGTTCTGCACCCTGTTTTTATATCTAACAATCACAGACATCTTTCCACATAAGTGCATAGCGGTCAATTTCATTGTTTTAACAAAGTCAGAGGATTCCACTATCTGTCTCCTCCCAGCTCAGGGGGTCACTGAGCCACCCTGAATCCCAGGGTAGCACTGGCTCATTCACCACTACCCACGCTCTTCCCATCCCCTCTGATCTCTCCCATCCATTCACAAATGTTGGGTGTTCCTCTTGTGCTTTTCAGCATTTCATGACATTTCATTTGTGTCAGACCATATGCTGTTCCACACAGATTTCTAATATCTTCATGTATTTAACCACATCTCTCCCTAGCTAAAGTCCAGGACTTATTGACTGGAATTGAATAATGACCTTTTTGTTTCCTTTCTCCTTCTTTCTCTCTCCATTTTCTCCTTTCCTAATTATTAAAACTTTACTGATATTTGTTTTTAACAGCTTTATTGAGAAATAATCCACATACTTTGCAATTCAACATTTAAAGTGTACAGTTCAGATTTTTGGTCCAGATGGTGAACTAGGTAAATGCTGTGATTGCCTCCTCTCATGACCACATAAAAATTACAACTAAACTACAGAACAACCATCATTAAGAAACACCTAGAGTCTAGCTGAACAGAAGTCCTATAACTAAGGACATACAGAAGAGACCACCTCAAGACTGGTAGGAGGGGCAGAGATGCAAATAGGCTGGTCCCACACCAGAGTATGGCAGTTAAAATTCAGGAAGGATAACTCAGCTGTGAGGTCCTCCCAGAGGAGCGAGGAGTCTCAGTCCCATGCCAGCCTCTCCAGCCCAGAGTTCCAGTGCCAGAAAGAGAAATCCCCACAACTTCTGGCTGCAAAAACCAGCAGCAATTGTGGCTAAGTGAGGCAGAGGGCAGTTGGAGTCCTAGATGTTCCCCTTAAAGGGTACATGCTCGAACTTACTCACTAACGGACTCACTTGCTCTGAGCTCCAGCACTGGGACAGCACCTTGAAAGGTTTCAGGGACATATGGGGAGGAACTGAATTGTCTAGCTTCAGAACAAGGGCTGAAGGGGTAGCCTTCTCCCAGACAGAAGTGCTAGCAGAATCCATTATTTCTTTGTTGAGGCCTTTCCCCTCCCAACATGCAGACACAAGTGACAACCATAGCTGAGTATCCATCAACCTGGCTAACATTATTCACCCTTTCCTGGTGATTCCCTGAGCCCCCACCCCACCCAACTTTTAGACCAACCTAAACTACTTCCAGTGACTTTCCCATATAAACAGCCTGTCAGAGCTCATGCTGCAAACTTTCCTAAAATCTCTCAAAGGTTTACATCCCCAAATAAGCATAATCTGGCCTCAACATGTCCCATATCTCTTGCTGAGCAACTCCAAACTGCTATTAGAACCAGCTGGCTGCAGTTCATGACTTGGCGTCTCCCAGGCACCTCTAATGCCAACATGAATGGCTGCCATCTGTGGATTGCTTTGTGGCTCATGGGCAGGGTACAAGCTGCAGCTGAACATGGCCTGTGGTGGACTCCTCACAGGAGGCCCCAGGGCTGGGCCTCCCAATGGCCAACTTCAGACCAAGCCAGAGTAACACCCCTCTGCCTCCACAGATGACAAACCCAATGGTCAAACTAGGCAGGCACCAGAGCACTGCTAAATGAATCCTGCTACATGCGGTTAACCCCTGCATAACAGTTCTTCCACTGTAGTCATGGCCAGTCCTCATAACCAATCAGCTTGAGGATCCTCCACCCATTGACATGCAAATAGCAACCATGGCTCAAATACAACAGGAGGGCAAACATAACCCACCAAAGGGACACTGCTGGAGCACTCAGCTCAGCTGACCAGGAAAAGTGTGCCACTGGGCCCCAAAGAAAACATGCTATATAAGGCCACTCTACTAATACTGGGAAACTTAGTAGATCTACCTAATACATAGAAACAAACACAGGGAGGCAGCCAAAATTGGAAGACAAAGAAACATGCCCCAAAGGAAAGAACAGAGCAAAACTCCAGAAAAGGAACTAAACAAAATGGAGACAATCAATCTACCAGATACAAAATTCAAAACACTGGTTATAAGCATGCTCAATAATCTCAGGCAGAACTTCATCAAAGAAATAGAAAACGTAAAAATGGAGATGGAAAATAAAAAAGAATCAGTCAGAAATGCAGAATAAAATAACTGAAATGAAGAATACACTAGAAGGAATCAGCAGCAGACTAGATAAAGCAGAGGATCGAATCAGTGATTTGGAAGATAAAGTAGCAGAAAACACCCAGTCAGAACAGCAAAAAGGAGACCAAATATATCAGGATAGTATAAGGGGTTTCTGGAACAACATCAAGTATAACAACATTCACATCATAAGGGTACCAGAAGGAGAAGAGAGCAAGCAAGGAATTGAAAACCTATTTGAAGAAATAATGACAGAAACTTCCCTAAGGAAATTTCTATTTCCTGGCAAAGGAAATAGAAATACAAGAACAGAAAGCTCTGAGAGTCTCAAACAAGATGAACCCAAAGAGGCCCACACGAAGACATCATAATTAAAATGTGAAAGGTTAAAGACAAAGAGAGAATCTTAAAAGCAGCAAGAGAAAAGCAGTTAGTTAACTATAAGGGAGCTCCCATTAATAAGACTGTCAGCTGGTTTGTCAAGAAAAACATTGCAGGCCAGAAGGAACCGGTATAAAATATTCAGTGATGCAAAGCAAGGACCTACAATCAAGAATACTTCACCCAGCAAAGCTATCATCTTGAATTGAAAGACAGATAAAAAGCTTCCCAGAGAAGAAAAAGCTAAAGGAGTTCATCAAAACCAAATCAGTGAGTGTTACAAGAAATGTTAGAGGGACTTCATAAGAAGAAAAAGTAGAAAAATAAAAGATCAAAAATATGAACAATAAAACGGCAATTACTACATATCTATCAATAATTATTTTAAATATAAATGGGTTCAATGCTCCAATAAAAAGATAGGTGACTAAATGGATAAGAAAACAAAACTCTTACACTTACTGACTACAAGAGACTCACTTCAAATTGAAAGACACACACACAGACTGAATGTAAAGGGATGGAAAAATATATCTCATGAAAATGGAAAAAGGGGGGGGGGCATAGCAATATTTATCGTGGACAAAATAGACTTTGAAACAAAGGCTATATAACAAGAGACAAAGAAGGACCCAGTAATCTATTTCTGAGTATTTACCTGAAGAAACTCAAAACACTACTTCCAATGAATATGTGTTCATTGCAGCATTATTTACAATAGCCAAGATAAGGAGGTAACCCAGGTACCCATCAATGGATGAATAGATAAAGAAGAGGTCGTACATATATACAGTGGAATACTACTCAGCCAAAAAGAATGAAATCTTGCCATCTGCAACAACATGGATGGACCTAGAGGGTATTGTGCTGAATGTAGTAAGACAGAGAGACATGCCATATGATTTCACTTATATGTGGGATCTAGTTAACAAGGGTGAACAAAATAAAAGGGTAAAGAACAAAATAAACAAACAAAACAGAAACAAACATAGATATAGAGAACATATTGATGGTTACCAGCTGGGAGGGGGATAGAGAAGGTGGGTGAAAAAGGGGAATGGATTAAGAAGTACCGATTGGTAATTAGAAAATAGTCTTGGGGATGTAAAGTATAGCATAAGGAATATATTCAATAATACTGTAATAATGATGTGTGATGTCAGATGGGTACTAGATTTATCTGGGGATCACTTTTTAAGTTACATAAATGTGTTATCACTATGTTATACACCTGAAACTAATGTAATATTTATTGTATGTCAACTGTAATTGAAAAATAAAAAATATTTTAAAAATAATAAAATGTACAGTTCAGTGGTTTGATTTTTAACATATTTACAGATACATATAACCATCACCACAACCATCATTTAAAAATGTTAAGATATTTTCATCACCTCTAAAGCAAATCCTGTACCCTTTAGTTATCACTCCTCTATACCCCCAACCTCCCCTCTCAGCCCTAAGCAACCATCAGTCTGCTGTCCATCTCTGTAGATTTCTCTATTTTAAAGTCTCACATCATATAGAATCATATAGTATGTGGTCACTTGTGACTGGCTTCTTTCACTGAGTATAATTTTTCAAGGTTCACCATGTGTCAGTACTTATACTTTATCATGGCAGAAGACTTGCCAACTGGACCTCAGTAGTCCTGTGAACCACTAGAAGATCCAGATTGCTGTTCAGGAGGATGCCAGCAAGTGCTAATAACTAACCTCGACTACTGAACATTCTTTGCCAGTTATTGCTTAACTTTTATTATAGCTTTTATTTTTATTTTCACTTGTGCCGCTCCTGATACCTCACTACACGATTGTTTCTTACACAAGCGGACTAACTTATTAATATGATATTGATTTTTTAGTTTTATTACACTCCCAGCACCTTGAGGGGAATGGGAATCTAGCACCCACCCTTGTTAACTTTTTCAACACAAGTAGTTGCAAAAGGCAATGACCTCTCTGACTTCTGGATATGCCATAAACAACCTGGAAACGCTGCTCCTCCTCCTCCTCCTCCCCAGTTTCAACCTTCCCCCTCTAATCTCAGTCTTACCTTTCTTTCAGGGGTCCCCAAGGAGTTCCCTAGGAGCTCCCCTTTATTTGTCAACTAGACCCCTCAGCTGCAAACTTGGGCTGCATTCATCCAACCCCACTATTCAATCGGTCCAGTACAACTGGGGTCTGAATCGGTAACTACACGTCCATCTCCAGCCCTTGTCGCATTTGCATACTTCAGAATAAAGAGTACATCTCACCTGTCTGGTACTCCTACTACCCATGACCTTTAACAGAAAATGCACCCCCAATACTACCTTTTGGTGTCCAGCAGGCCACAAGGTCCATGACGGTAACCAAGAGATAAATCCCGAAATAGATACACATATTGGGGAGGACTTGAGAGCATATTCTAGAAACTTTACTATTTACCTCCCAAAGCCAAAAGTGTACCGACAGGACCCAGGGATGCTGAACTAATGGGAGGCCTCTTATCCCCCCAATGTAATACCACCCCCTACTTGAGGCTTAGGTCTAAATGCCTGGTTTAACTCCTCCTCTCTCCACACAAAGCTTCTCCCCCTCTCAGATATTTATTTCTCTGTGGCCCTCCTCAAAATTAACTACCTAGCAAAGTGTTGCCTTATGGAATATACCCCAACCACCGATAGCCTTAGCCTATCTCTGCATTGACAACTCTTAATTTGAAGGGCAGTGCACCCTAGGCCTTCTAGGACCCCAGGGCATTTCAGTTACCGTTGATAACATCCCCCAGCTCTGCCTTAAACGGCCATTGGATTGATACTAGTTGGTATAAGGCAGCCATTAGCCTGGCAGCCTCCTGGATAGGCTTTACCTACCATGAGGCCATGCTAACCAATTCCTCAAAGTCCCCAGCCAACTTAGCCCAGGAGACCAGAGATGCCCTCCAAAATCTTCAACGATCCTTAACTCATTAGCTAGTGTCATCCTGGACAACAGACTGGCCCTTGACTACCTCTTGGCAGAACAAGGGAGTGGGGTATGTGCCGTCACTAATAAGACCTGCTGTACTTATACCAATACCACCAATCAGGTCGAGGAAGACATCCAAAAGATTTAGGACCAGGCAGAATGACTTCTAAATTTGCAAAGGGCAGTCCCACGACAGATTCGATCTGACAAGCTATAAAAAGCACGTTATCATCCCTGACCTGGTTCTTCCTTTGCTTGGACCCTTAGTTAGTATCATCCTGTTGCTGATTTTCAGTCCCTGTCTTTTTAACCTTCCTGTCATATTTGTCTTTTTGAGATTACAACAGTTCCATATCAAGACAATGGTTCTTCAGGAAATTCAACCTGCCCCCTTGGACACAGAGACCCTAGAGATGTATGAGTCTCCCCTTGACGCTACCACCCCCGCCACACAGGTTTTGCCTCACTCTTGTCACACATACGGGGATAACACTTCCTGCATCCTGGCAGAGAGCAAGAGAATGAGTCCCTGAAGACAGCTCTGCCCCTTTTCAGCTGGAAATACATACAGAAGAGATACACTGCCCCTCTCCTAAAAGATTTCAGGGTCTCAGACTCTTGAGGGGGGAATGATAGAGTAGGCAGGAAGGTAGACACAAGCAGGTGGAGAGGGAGCTAGGAGGCCCCACAGGTAACCAGTGTTGTCATCAGCATCCTGTTACAGACCTACTGAAGCGAGTAGCCAGAACAAAGACCTGGGCTAATGCAAACACACTAGGAAGAAGGAAACATGCAGAATGAGAAAAAAAAAAAAAAAAAAAAAAAACAGGAAAAGGGGAGGAGGAGGAGGATAGCCCATCTATAGGATATAAGACCAGGGTCCCAGAGACGTTGGGCCGCTACCCACCCTCGGGTCAGTCTGCTCCATGCTCGGAGTATATTCGCTTTGGCTAATAAACTCTGCTGTCTGCTGCTTGCTTGACTCCTGCCTCTTGACTGAATTCTTTCCTTTAAGAAGACAAGAACCGAGGAAAATCGTCGTTCCTGTGTGTGTGTGTGTGTGTGTGTGTGTGTGTGTGTGTGTCTCCAACATATATAAAACATAAGTGATACAAAATCCTATTCAAAAACAGCAAATATTAAAAGTTTGGTGCATTTTCTTATTTTTTTCAAGATACATAGTTAGATACATGATAGATAGATAGATAGATAGATAGATAGATAGATAGATAGATAGATAGATGATAGATAGATAGATAGATAGTTTCTATATGCTACCCACTCTACAATACATTATAAACACATTATTTTATACAATTGTTTTTTAAATCAGATAAGAAAGGAAAAAATGAAAGTATGCACTTGTACTATCATTAATACTTACTCAAGTGCATTTTTTTTTTTAAATGCCCATCTATCTTTTTTCTGCCCTTGCTTTCCCTCACTCTTTCTCCCCTGCCTTGGCCCCATGTCAGACATCTTCAGACCTTCTTGTGATATTCAGGACTAGGAGTGCCCAGGTGCCTCCCCCAGCAGCTGTGGGAGGTACCCTGGAGGATGAGTCCCAGCAGAGCAAGAGAAACAAAGGAGGCCACAGAGAGCTGTGTGCCTGCTTGGAGGTAATCACAGCACAAGTGCCTCATGGCTGAGCTCCTACTGTGTGCCAGAACCAGACGAAGCACACTACATACATGATCATTATCTTCACAACAGCTTCCAGGAAGAAGACATTGTTCTCATTTTGCAGATGAGAAAGACTGAATGACTAGCTTAAGGGCAACAGCTGAGACAAGAATTTAAGTCGTTTGTCTGATTATGGCACCAGATTCAGGTAAGCTTCCCACGCGTTCAAAGGGGCGCATATTTTATCCATACTCAGGCATGTTTCTGGAATGAAGGCACCAGGAGGTACCCTGATAAATCCACCTGGTTCTGATGGAGGAATATTTTTCCTGTCAGTCCCCAAATGATGTAGATGATGTTGGATCTGCCAGCGGTTTCTGGGTGTGGGCTACAATCGTGTCTCCTGAGACCGAAGAATGGAAACACGGACCCAGGAGAGGCAAAGAGTTTTAAAAAGAGGATAGTTTATTAAAAGCAAAGAGTCAGAGCTCCCAAGCGGGAAGGGGTCCCGAATGGGGGTGCCCAGTGACGGAGGCAAAAGCTCTTACTTTTATACCTTCCCTGCCTTGGGGAAGGGGGAGCTGTTTGAAGAAGGGAACTGTTTGAAGAAGGGAACAGGCGCCTTCTAATGAAATTCGTCTACCAGGTTTGTTCTGCTTGCCCATCCTAAAGGAATTAGCAAAGTAACCCACTCTTTATCTATCAGATCAGCTCCGTTTGTCAGGCCAAAATGAATTTTATGATTAACCTCAAGGCCTTGTTACATTTTGTCCTAGAACTAAGGAGTGATTTCAAAACCTGGAGTCTTTTGTTTATTCCACCAGGGACCTCCCTGTCTACCTAGGGACATGCTAACTGTCCTGTATTAGTTCTACTCTGTTTCTCTGATAGAATGATCAGAAGAAGAAATGTGTGTTGTTGTTTTCAAGTTACAACTCCCTTTACCTCACCATTAAATAAGGAAACACTTGTCTAAAGGGGGACAAATTGAATCCCATCCATATTCCATCAAGCTGGGCAACATCACCTCAGAATACAAATGGTTTTGTTACTTTTCAATAATTTTTAAGAACTTTTTATTATTAAAATAATATAAGCATAAAAATGGAAGTAATATATAATCCTTGGAGGAAATTTGAAAATGCAGGAAAGTATAAAGAAGAAAATATAAATCATATAAAATCCCTCTATTCAAAAACAACAACTATTAAAATTTTGGTGCATTTTCTTGTTTGTTTCAAGTCTTCTGTATAAACCGGGAGTATATACAGAAAAATGTATACACATGACTTTTATTCATCTTTTGTTATTGGTATATATTATGACGAAGTTAGTGTAAAAGTAATTGTGCTTTTTGCAATTATTTTTAACCTTTTAAACTGCAATCACTTTTGCACCAACCTAATACAATTTTAATAGTTTTTTCCTTTCTTAAAATGTATATACATTTTTGTGGCACCCTAATGTATATATATATTTCTGTGTTAGGTCCTACTTTCCTTATTTAACATCCATGACTATTTGTCTATGTCATTAGAATTTCTTCATAAACATGAATTTAATGACCGTCTGATGTTTTCATCATGTGACTACACCTCATGTCCTTGAGCTCCCCACTATAGCAACCTCATTGCACAGATGTACACTTGAGCACAGTTATGGGTCCCTCTTCGGTGAAGGAGAGACAGTGGACAGAGTAAGATGTGTCCCCTGCCCTGGAAGAAACTGATGGCTAAGATGATGGCCTCCAAGGACTGGACTTGAACCTTTGGAAAGGATGGAGCGGGCAAAGTTTCAGTTCAAAACCATAGAGAAAAAACAAACCCAGAAGATAAAAAGTCTCAGTCCCTCAGGCACTCCAGTGTGGGGGCTCTCTGAGTGTGCAGGTTCAAGCAAAGTAAGATCCAGAGACTCCCCAAAGCAGTCTGCTCTGAGCCAGGCTCTGGTGGAGGGTAGAGGAGGGGCAGTGGCCAGCAGCTGTGCCAAGGATGGAGGTGGACGGGAAGGGTGGGACAGAAGTGGTGACAGGGGAGTAGTGAGCGGTGCTGAAGTCCCCCCCAAGGAGGTCAGGATCCTCCTCATCACCCCAAAGGCATTTTTAAGGAGAATAACAGGATGCAAGTGGCAACTGAAGATTGATTAAGCATTTGTATGCAAGTCAGATGGGAAGGAAATGATACTGGAAGTGGAGACAGGTGGGGGCCGTGCACTAGTTGTGACCTGCCTATGTCCACTCCTCTCCTCTAGGTAGCAGGACCCAATTTTTCTTGGGAAAAATGCTTCCTCACTAGACCCAGTCTTAGTGAGGCAGCCAACTAAGCAGCCCATCCTCCCCCAGACAGGAAGGAGCCTCGGACACTCTGGGACATGGATCTTCATGCAGGCTCACAGAGCCCAGTGCAAGCTGGCAATCACTCATCCTGCCAGGTCCCCAGCATGAGACTGTGCTGGACTCCTGCTCCGGCTCCTGTCCCGGCTCAGATCAAATTGTCTGTCAATTCTAGTGGCTGCCCCAGAGTCTTCGAAACTTTCCCTTTACCTTGAGTTGGCAACTCACACTTTGTTGCTTTTACCAAAGAATCCTGCCCGGTGCTACAGGTCCACAAAGGAATGAGAGTCGGGGCATGAGTGCCTCCAGGCTCTGGGCCCTGTGGACACCCTGTCCTCCTCCCCAGCTCCAGATGAGAGCCCGGAGCTGCTGGACAACACCCAGGTCTGGCTGGCTGCTGCCAGAGCTGTGACAGCTCCACTGTCTGCCCCAGAGCCTGGTGCTTTTCCGCACACTTGGCTTAGATCCTTGGCATGCTTAGCAGCCAACTGCCGGATGCACTGAAACCTCTGCGGCACCGAGCCCAGTACAGCCCACGGGCAGGACCAGACCTGGCCAGGGAAACACCCCGGCCAATCCCTGAAAGTGTCAGGGGCCCAGCGCCACCTCGAGGCACCCTCATTCAGAGCCATAGTGGTGACGTGGCTAAGTCGCCTCATAATGGCAGATGTGGACACAGCACAGAAACTTGCAGCATACTTTCTCTGCCTGAAAAATCGCCCCACTAGCACAAAATATTAGAACAAACTAAATGAGATTTGATTTAGGGGTGGAAAACGTCAGGGCCACTGTCTCAGAGCAGGTCTTCATTCTCCCGCTCCGGATGACTACTCAGAGCAATCGGAGAGGCGAGCATGTGCGCGTGCGTGCGTGCGTGTGCGTGTGTGTGTGCGCGTGTGTGCGTGTGTGTGCGTGTGTGCGTGTGCGCGTGCGTGCGTGCGTGTGTGCATGTGCGTGTGTGCGTGTGCGCGTGTGCGTGCGCGTGTGCGTGTGCGTGTGTGTGCGTGTGTGTGTGCGTGTGCGCGTGTGTGCGTGTGTGTGCGTGCGTGCGTGTGCGTGTGCGTGTGTGTGTGCGCGTGCGTGTGTGTGCGTGCGTGTGCGTGCGCGTGCGTGTGTGCGTGCGTGTGCGTGCGCGTGCGTGCATGTGTGTGTCCGTGCGTGTGTGTGCGTGCGCGCGTGTGTGCGTGCGTGTGTGCGTGTGTGCGTGTGTGTGTGCGCGTGCGTGTGTGTGCGTGCGTGTGCGTGCGCGTGCGTGCATGTGTGTGTCCGTGCGTGTGTGTGCGCGTGTGCGCGTGTGTGCGTGCGTGTGTGCGTGTGCACGTGTGCGTGTGCGCGTGCGCGTGTGTGCGTGCGCGTGTGTGCGTGTGCGTGCGTGCATGTCCTCTGACGTTATGACCCCGTAGGTGGGCCTGAATGACTGCAGGTGGGAAGTCACGGTGAGAGCAGAGCAGAGCCGAGTTCTGCTGGTCAGTGATGCTCCCACTTTCTAGAGGCTCAGCCTCAGTGTCCTCATGTGCCGCCCTCCAGGCTCTGGCGAACACGCAGAAATGAGTGAAAGCAATTTTTTTGAGAACATGCTCTTCTTGATGGCAGGAGCCATGCTACACCTCTTTATACCCCAGAGTTGAGAAGACTGCTTACCTGTGGCAGCTTCTATATGATTTTAGTTTTAAATGGTGACGATGATGATGATGTAATTTTAATACAGTGGTGTCCAAACTTTTTAAAAATGTTGCTATGGAAACGTTCATGTTCAATTTTTTTAACAGTTGTGTATTTTAAAGAAATCTTATCTAAAACTCAATACTTAAAAGCATTATTGAGGGGAGAGTGATAGAGCCCGCCCTATAGACTCCCTCTTGCCCCCAAAGCAGTCCCTGCAGCATCTTCCTGGAAGCTTAGGGCGTGATTTGAAAAACAGTTTCAGAAATAGTTTGCAAACCACTCTCTCAACCAGAAGATGTTATTTTAATGGAAGAATCAGAGCTTTGGTACACAAGACAATAGAGGCTGTTTCAGCCTTGCTCAGTAACAAAAGCACACGGAGGACCCAGGTGAGGAGGCTGGGCTGGGCACCTCAGCCCCCAAGGAGGAGGCCTTGCCACAATCTGAGAGCAGAGAATCACCTGTGTGAGGCAGGGGAGATGTAGCTCTCACCTTGAGAGTTGGCCAAGTGTCCACTGAAGGATGAGGGATGTTGCTGCGGACATCCTAAGGCTTCCCGACTTTCCAGCATACCCTCCACCCCTTTCCCTGCCCAAGTGATTGATGGAACCCCACCTCTTTCAATGTACTCACTGATGTATTTTTTAAATGGTGCCTACTATCTGCCAGGCACCCTGCTAGGGGCTGGGTCAACAATAGTGAACCAGCAAACACTACATGGAGGGCTAGACAAAGGATAGAAACACAACCAATGGGGAGCAGGCTCCAGAAGTTCCTGGGGTGCTGCTAGGAAGCTGGGGGAGGAAGGCCCTCTGGGAGACAGCACATGCACAGAGATTCCAGAAGAGGGCTCTTTGTAGCCACAAGTTTCTTGGCTTTTCCAGGCACAGTAAAGAGGTCATCAGACTCCAGAGATAAAGTGAGGAGCTGGCAGGACTGAGTCCAGGAGAAGGATCAGGCCCCTTAGCTTCCCAGGCCATCTGGGGATGGTCGGGTCAGCAACGACCCAAGGAGAGAGGGTCAAAGCGGGCCCCTGGGTGAGCATTTGGAGCATTCCCTAGCCTGAGTCAATGTATCAGCCCCTTGCCCAGACCTCCCAAGAGAACTGTCAGAATCCTTCGGAGATGCCCACTGACCTCAGAATAAATCTGCAGCTTGTCCCATGGCCGAGTTCCCCTCATAATCCTACCTGTGCCACACTCTGATAATGTATGCCTGCTGCCCAGTCCAAAACAGGCCCCTACGGATGTGTGTGCCCTTCCCCTGTATGAGCACTGCTCTTTCCTCCCTAACAAGGACGACGCTTGGGGAAAAGGAGTGTCCATCATGAGCATGAGAGCTCATCAGAGCTCAGCTCAGGTTCAACCCCTTTGAGAAACAGAGACCCACTGCACAGCAAGTGGGAGAAGGGGTCTGGGCCAGGGACCGAGGGAAACTCGTACTGTGAAAGCCACCCTTTCTGCTGGGCCCCTGCCCTCTCCAGCTGGTATGGCCCAGAGAGCTTCATAAGATGGGTGTGATGGTCTCTCTCCCACAGGTGTTCAGACTACGTGGGAATTAACTCATCCGAAGACCTACTCTGCACCCAGCCATCAGCAGGCACCTTGAAATGCACAGCCACCCATACACAAGGTCAAGCCAGCCTCTCCTCAGGCTGTTAAAGAGCCTGCAAATGCAGAGGCGACACCCCAGCAGGGACCCTCAAGGCTCTTCCACCTGGGTGCAGACACACAGGATGTTTTCTCCTGGCTGGGTATGGGGATGCGCACCTTTCCCCTGGTGCCACCCTGCAGCGGAGCCCTTTGCTGAGACAACAGTTACAGGAAAAGAACAGTTCTGTCAGCAGCAATGAGGCTGGGCATTCCATGTAGACAATAAAACAACCTGCAGAATCTGGTTTGGGTTTGCTCTGATGTAAATGTCCATGCTAATCATCAACTCTGTTTCAGGAAACCCAGTGATCTGTCATGTGCTTGGTGCAATCAAGAAAGATGACATCTCTTTCCGCCTTCCAGCACCACAACATCAATCTCCTGTAACGGCCCAGAGACAGAGAACACGTCTGGGGACAACGTGACTGCCCATCCACTGGTCTTCTCAACCACATCCGTCCTCAGATAGAGGAACGAGGGGGGCCAGGGTCAGCTACAAGGAGAGAAAACGGGGGAGGGGAGGGGAGGCTCACATCAGGAAGCATTTGACATCTCAGGGTCAACTCAACTGAAAATACCACACAGTGCAAAGGCTGACCGACAGCCCCATCCCATGAGCCCGCAGGTACTGTCCTGCAGAGGAGCTGTCCTCACAGTTCCTGGAAGTGAGTGGGGGGCTGGAGGAGGGAAGCAGGAGGACAGAGAGCAAGGAAACAGCCCAGCCAAGACCAAGAGGCCTTGCCGACTCACAGACGCCACTCTTCTGTGATGCCCAGAAGCTCCGAGCGGGAAGAAAACCTGGAGATAATTTCCTTCGGTAATTTGTTCTGTTTTCTCAGAGAAAATTGAGACCAGAGGGGGAATGACCTTCCTGCTTCACCAAGTGACAACACTGGGAGGGAAATTCTGATCCCTTCCCCAGCACCTTCTTTGATAGACAGAGTTGGAACTCTGATTCTCCACCCAGAGGCAGGTGCAAATGTTTAGTAAGATCATCTGTGGGCAAGACCCAGTGCTAGGTGCCCTGTTGGTTCACAGATGACAAATAGTACACAAATAGTTATTTAATATGAATTGTGGTAAAATGGGAAAAGCACGTAGGGCTGGAAGACCTTACAATCAAGGGATCTACTTGCTCTGGGACTGGGGAACAATGAGGGCTTGCCTGGGGAGGTAACATTTAAGCTGAGACTCGAAGGGTTAGCCAGACAGACAGTGGGCAGACAGTTCCCAGGAGAAGGGACCCCTCCTCCTCCCTCTTGTCTTCTCTCCCTCCTCTAAGCAAACTCTTTATCCATACCAGCTGACCACATTTCTGGCCTCCATACCCGGTACAGTCATTGCTTTCCCCAGCCCAAGCCTCATGCAGTCACACCCTCTCATCTGTTCCCATCAGCCAGCATTTCGGGTCCTGCCCTGCCCCTAGGATCCCAGCCTCTTCCAAACCCATCACCGTGTGTGCTGTGGGTTCGTCCTGCTGCAGTTCCAGACCCCATCCCCACAACACCAGTCACAGTACAGGGACAGTGACTTGCCAGAGATCCTCTGGCTAACCTGTGGCAGGAGTAGGATTCTGGTGTGGCCTCGGGCTGTAAGACCACTGTCCCACCTACCCAGTAACTGTCAGGACTGACGTCAGGGCTCTGCCCAGGCCAACTGGAGTTTCCCCACACCAAGTCAGAGAGCCTCCTTGTGCCCCAGGCTCAGCTTCCAGGTCCCTTACGTCTTGGCCAAATAGGGCACGCTCCAAGACAAGGGGAAAGAGCCATCTGTCTCCTCCATCTGATTCTCCTACAGGCTCCCAGGAGTACAGGCAACAGGATGGTCAATACATAAATATCCTGGACCCTGAGACACCCTGCAAGGGCCTCTGACACAACCTGTGACCTGCCAATCGCCTGGGTGGAAGGGAAAGGGAGTGGGTGATATTAGTGACAGGACCAATCACTTGAGCCTGGTGATCATCACATTTGAGGCAGTGCTGATGAGCTGGAGTTTTGAAAACCAAGACAGCTGCTTCTGTGTCTAGGAGTAGAAACAAGTCACCTCACAGTCCATTTTGTTTTCACAGGAAATCACAGGTGTGGTCCCTCTCCAGTTATGGCATCAGTGAAGCACTTTGCCCCAGGAAAGGCTATAAGAGGACCTTTCATTTTCTGGGTTGTACAATCTCTAACAAAGGATCCCAGGGCCGTCTTGGAGGGAAAGGAAGAGCATCACAACCCTGCAACCCAGGGCAGGTACAGCACAGCCTGGCGGGGCCCTGCAACGGAGCCTTGGGCCCGGCAACACACCAGCGTTCACTGGGCTGTGCAGAAGTAACAGGGCCTCTGCCTTGATTGGTTCTCCAAGTCTCTCTGCCCCGGTATTTGAAGCAGGACGAGCTCTTCATCCTTGGATAGTTCAGGGAGTTCCTGCCCTTCCCATTAATGAAGGCTGGTGAAGACTCTAGTAGCTCACCCCACATAACCACACCTGCATGTCCTACCGAGCTGGTCAGGGCGCCATTCCAGGCTTGCACGTGCCGTCCTGTGTAATGCTCGTAGGTGTGTGGGAGACACATACCCACACTGTTGTCTGAGTTTGCCAATGAGGTTCTCAGGAATTCATGACTTTCCCACAGTCACACACCCCAAATAAGTGGCAATGCTAGGATTCCAGCCAGGCCTGTCTGACTCTGGGGTCCACACTGCTGCCCTCCACTGGGCCATGCTCTGCCCACAGCGGAAGCCAGAAAATACACAGCAGCTCAGGTCCATGTCACCACCAGCTATTGTGTCCCTAAGAGCTTAGCTCGAAGTTTCCCTAGAAACCCACCCCTCCCCACACCTTCCCCAGTCAGTGTAATAGCGTCAGTATTTGGTTCACATGTGGCCCAAAACCCTTGGATCAAAGATTGCATGCTCCACGTGGCATGAGTCTTTTCCCCCCATTTTGCTTAGCGGGTGCAAGAAAAATGCCTAAGCAACCAGCATAACATTTGAAAATCAATTTGTATTCTGTCAGCCTGAGTGTCACTAACAACCTCTGCTAATACAGCAGTAATAAACATCTGGAAACTGCAGCTGTTGGGGGAATGAAGTATAAAAAACATTAAGATGACAGATTGTTTTTCATAAGCCAGATTGGCCTTCTGCAAATGGGAGAGACTAACAGACAAAATGGAAACCAGAGAAAGAGGAAGGAGAAGGGAAAGGGGTGAGCAGTTCTGTCCCGGGAATGAGTTCAGCGGCAGGGGCACTCACTGCCCCAGCACTGTTGGCCCACCTTCTCTGAGTCAGGCCCTCGCTGGGAGAAGGTGCCATCTGCAATCAGGGACCCTCTCCAATCAGTGACCCCCAGCCAGTGGGAGAGGCCAACAGCTCAGCTTACAGATATCTCCATACAGTGTGGACCAGATGTGGAAGAGCTCCCAGCAGGCAGGAAAGCTGGCTGAGCAGACTGGGAAGGTTTCCCAGGACATGAGACAGTGAGGCCTGGCCTTGAAGCCTGAATGAGAGTTTGTCAGGTGAGTAGGCGGAAGACGCAGCTCTGGGCTTTCAACAGCTCAGGAATCTCATGCCCTCCACACACACACACACACACACACACACACACACACACACACACGGAAGAAGGGCCCTAAGACTCAGGAGACCTGGGCACAGGGCTGGCTGTGTTACTCTCAGTGCATGTATGTGCAGTCAAGAGCAGAAACTGCACTGACTTTGTAGAAATTACCATACAGACCCCACAACCCCACTCATCTAGAACTGCAGTCCCAGGGTCACTCTGGGCACCAAGTGACTGGCTCTGCCTGCACAATACGCAGAGGACTCTTTGGTACAACAGAGGACAACCTGGAGATTACTTGGTGGGCTTAAGCCAAGACTGACGCTATTTTTATTGTTTTGTTTTGTTTTTGTATTTTTGATATTTTTCCTGTGTGGAGTGTGGGTTATCGGTTGTTTTTACATGTGAGTGTATTTGGTTTTTTCTTTGTTGTTGTTCTTGTTGTGCTTGGTGATTTGCTTTGTTCTGAAATTGCCCTACACCATGGCCCAGCTCAAGAGGTACAAGATTCAACACACCCAAGGGCCAACGCCAGACCAAACCGGGTTTGACCTTCAAGTGACACACCCAGAGGGAATTCTTTATAAGCACAAGAGCCCTTAGAGTCCAAGCATCACTTGAGTGGTCAACCCTCACGCAGCTGAACATCCACTGTGGGCAGAGCCAAGTCTCACAACTAGTCAGCCTAGGAGTCAATCCCACCTACCGACAAGCCAAAAGCAATTAAAGATCAACTTTAACAGGACAATATACACAACACAAAAGTCACCTTTGGAGCACACACACAGGAGAAGAAGGAAGTGGTACAACTGAAATATAAAGGACACATACTACATAAGATAACCCAGCAAAAACCAAGAACCCTAGGGGATCTACCTAATACATCAAAGAAAACACAGAGAGTCAGCCAGAACGGGGAAACAAAGAAACATGTCCCAAATAAAAGAACAGAAGAAACCTCCAGAACTGGAACCAAATGAAATAGAGTTAACCAACCTATCAGAGACAGAGTTCAGAACACTGATGATAAGAATGTTTAAGGAGCTTAGTGATGACATAAAGAAGGACAGAGAAATCATAACGAACAACCAGTTAGAACTAAAGAACACAATTACTGAAATAAAGAACACACATGAAGGAATTACCAGCAGGTTAGATGACGCAGAGGATCGAATCAGCGACTTACAAGACAAGTTAGCAGAGATCACCCAAATGGAACAACAATGAAGATGGTTTAAGAGACCTATGGGATAACATCAAGCGCAACAACATGCGCATCATAGGAATACCAGAAGGTGAAGAGAGGAAGCAAGGGATCGAGAACATATTTGAAGTAATAATGTCTGAAAACTTCCCTAACCTGGTGAAGGAAACCGACATACAGCCCAGGAAGTGCAGAGAGTTCCAACCAGGATAAACACAAACAGGCCCACAGCAAGGCACATTATAGTTAAAATGGCAAAGGTTAAAGACAAAGAGAAAATCCTAAAAGCAGCAAGAGAAAGACAGAGGGTTACATACAAGGGAACTCCCATAAGACTATCAAATGACTTTTCTGCAGAAACATTGCAGGCCAGGAGGGAGTGGCAGGAGATACTCAAAGTGATGAAAAACAAAAGCCTACAACCCAGATTGCTTTATCCAGCAATTTGATCATTTAAAATTGAAGGAGAGATAAAGAGCTTCCCAGAAAAGAATAAGCTAAAGGAATTTATTAGCACCAAGCCAGCAAAGCAGGAAATATCAAAAGGGCTTCTGTAAACAGAAGAAAGATGAAAACAATCTTACTACAAATGTAAAAAATGCCAATAACTAAGTACCTATCAATAATCACTTTAAATGTAACTAGATTAAATGCTCCAGTCAAAAGACATAGGGTAGCTGAGTGGATAAGAAAGCAAGACCCTTGTATATGCTGTATACAAGAGACTCAGCTCAGATCAAAAGACGTACACAGTCTGAAAGTGAAGGGTTCAAGTAAGACATTTCATGCAAATGGAAATGAGAAAAAAGCTGGAGTTGCAATACTTATATCTGACAAAATAGACTTTAAAATGAAGAATATAATAAAAGACAAAGATGGGCACCACATAATAATAAAGGGATTGATCCGACAAGAGGACATAACCCTAGTAAACATCTATGCACCCAACATAGGAGCACCTAAATATATAGAACATATATTGACCGACATAAAGACAGAGATCAACAGTAACACTATCATAGTAGGGGACTTCAACACACCTCTGACAACAAGGGACAGGTCTTCCAGACAGAAAATCAATATGGAAACAATGGCCTTAAATGACACATTGGACCACTTGGATTTAATCGATATTTTCAGAGCATTTCACCCCAAAGCTGCAGAATACACATTCTTCTCAAGCGCACATGGAACATTTTCCAAGATAGACTTCATGTTAGGCCACAAAACAAGTCTTGATAAATTTAAGAAAATTGAAATCATACCAATTGTCTTCTCTGACCACAGTGCTATGAAATTAGAAGTGAACTACAGGAAAAAAACTGGAAGACACACCAATTCATGGAGGATGAATAACGTTACTAAATAATGAATCGGCCAACCATGAGATCAAGGAACAAATCAAAAGATATATTGAGAAAAACGAAAATGAAAACACGACGACCCAAAATCTATGGGATGCAGTGAAAGCAGTCCTAAGAAGGAAATTCATAGCATTGCAGGCCTACCTATAGAAACTAGAAAAATCACTAATCAACAGTATCTTCACACTTAAAGCATCTGGGAAAAGAACAGCAAAATAAGCCCAAAGGGAGTACAAGGAGGGAGATAATAAAGATCAGAGCGGAAATAAATGAAATAGAAACCAGAAAAACAATACAAAAGATCAATGAATCCAAGAGTTGGTTTTTAGAGAAGATAAGCAAAATTGACAAACCTTTAGCCAGACCCATTAAAAAAAAGAGAGAGGACCCTAATTAATAAACTCAGAAATGAAAGAGGAGAAGTGACAACAGACACCTCAGAAATACAAAAAAAATTAAGAAATTACTATGAGCAACTATATGCCAATAAATCTGACAATCTGGAAGAGATTGACAATTTTCTAGAAGCATACAACCTTCCAAGGCTAATTCAAGAAGAAACAGAAAACCTGAATAGACTGATTACCACCAGGGAAATTGAATCAGTCATCAACAATCTCCCAACAAACAAAATCCCTGGACCAGATGGTTTCACAGGTGAATTTTACAAAACATTTAAAAAAAATTATCACCTATTCTCCTCAGGCTATTCCAAAAATCCAAAAGGAGGGAAGGCTTCCAAACACTTTTTATGAGGCCACTATAACCCTGATCCCAAAATCAGACAAAGACACTACAAAAGAAGGAAACCACAGGCTAATATCCCTAATGAATATATATGCAAAAATCCTCAACAAAATATTAGCGAACAGAATTCAGCAATATAGTAAAAAGATCATACTCCATGATCAAGTGAGATTCATTCCTGGTATGCAAGGGTGGTTCAACATCCGCAAATCAATTAATATGATACACCACATTAACAAAATGAAAAATAAAAATCATATGATCATATCAATAGATGCAGAAAAAGCATTTGACAAAATCCAGCAGCCATTTATGACAAAAACTCTTAAGAAAGTGGGAATAGAGGGACCATGTCTCAACATAATAAAGGCCATATATGATAAACTCACAGCTAACATCATATTCAATGGGGAAAAGCTAAAACCATTCCCCTTAAGATCAGGAACAAGGCAAGGTTGTCCACTTTCTCCACTTCTATTCAACAAGTGCTGGAAGTTCTAGCCACAGCAATCAGACAAGAAAAAGAAATAAAAGGCATCCAAATCGGTAACGAGGAAGTAAAATTGTCATTATATGCAGATGATATGATACTATATAGAGAGAACCCTAAAGACTCCACCAAGAAACTATTAGAGCTGATAGATGAATTTAGTAAAGTAGCAGGATACAAAATTAATATTCAGAAATCAGTTGCATTTGTATATACCAATAACAAAATATCAGAAGGAGAAATTAAGAAAACAATCCCATTTACAATTGCTTCAAAGACTATAAAATACTTGGGAATAAATTTAACCAAAGAAGTAAAAGATCTGTACTCAGAAAATTATAAGACACTGAAGAAAGAAATTAAAGACACAAACAGATGGAAACACATACCATGCTCATGGATGGGAAAAACTGATATCGTTAAATGCCCATACTGTCTAAGGCAATATACAGATTCAACACAATTCCTATAAAATTACCAAAGACCATTTTCACAGAAATAGAACATGTAATCCTAAAACTTATATGGAACCATGAATGACCCCATGGTTCTTTAAGACTCTTAAAGATTCTGCTGCTATTAAGATTCTGCTGGTATAAAGATTCTTTCTTTGTCTTGGCAATCTTGAGAAATAAGAACAAAGTGGGAGGTATAACGATACCTGACATCAAATCATTCTACAAGGCTACAGTAACCAAAACAGCATGATACTGGCATAAAAACAGACCCATAGATCAATGGAGCAGAATAGAGAGTCCAGAAATAAATCCATGCCTATATGGCCATTTAATCTATGACAATGGAAGCAAGAATGTACGGTGGGGTAAAGACAGTCTATTCAATAAATGGTGCTGGGAAACCTGGACAGACACATGCAAAAAGATGAAGCTGGATCACCTCCTTACACCACATACAAAAATAAATTCAAAATGGCTTAAAGATTTAAATGTAAGATCTGAAACCATAAAATTCCTAGAAGAAAATGTAGAAAGAAACTTCACACACATTACCCGGAGTAAGATTTTTACTGATATATCCCCTCGCGCGAGGGAAGTAAGAGAAAAAATAAACATGTGGGATTACATCAAACTAAAAAGCTTTTTCACAGCAAAGGAAACCATCAATAAAACAAAAAGGGATCCTACTGAATGGGAAAAGATATTTGCCAATGATGTATCTGATAAGGGGTTAATATCACAAATTTATAAAAAACTCACTCAACTCAACTCCAAAAAAACAAACAACCCAATTAAAAAATGGGCAGAGGACATGAAGAGACATTTTTCGAAAAAGGACATACAGATGGCAAACAGACATATGAAGAAATGTTCAACCTCACTAACCATCAGAGAAATGCAAATAAAAACCACAATGAGATACCACCTCACCCCAGTCAAGATGACTATCATCAATAAATCAACAAACAACAAGTGCTGGCGTGGATGTGGAGAAAAGGGAACGCTTGTGCACTGTTGGTGGGAATGCAGATTGCGTGCAGCCACTATGGAAAACAGTTTGGAGGTATCTCAAAAACCTGAAAATGGAACTACCTTATGATCCAGCAATCCCACTCCTAGGTATCTATCCGGAGAAATCTAAAACTCCAATTCAAAAATCTTTATGCACTCCTATGTTTATTGCAGCACTATACACAATAGCCAAGACCTGGAAACAACGGAAATGCCCATCAGTAGATGATTGGATTAAGAAACTGCGGTACAGGGATGTTCCGGAAAAATGGCGGAGTGAGGTGAGCCTCTGTAAAGCTCCCCTGGAATTTACAACTAATCGGACAACAATAACTCCGCAGGGGACTCCCTGCACAGCGGACAGGCAGGACGAGGAGGCCCACTGCCGACTGAAATAACCTACAGGTGGGAGATTCGCGCGAGTGGAGGGAGGAGGAAAGGGAGAAATACGCGGAGACGGAGCCGCGCGGGCGCAGGACGCAGACCTCGCTCAGTGCGCCGAGCTCGCTGCTTCCCGGAACTACCGCAGCTGCGGGAGAGGGAAGAACTCGGACTGCTAGGGCTCCACCAGGGCTCCACAGGGCTGAGGGGACAGCATATGCCACGGCTGGGCCCAACGCTCACAGCAGGGACCTCGGAGTAAAGACTGAGGGAAAAAGGCTGAAAACGGTGGTTTAAGCCCGCACTGCCGAGCAGAGAACGGAGCCTTAGGCACTGAGACTAGCCGCCACCTCCCTCCCCTCCCAGAGCTCGCCCCGCCCCCACCTGCCCGGTGCTAGAAGCGAAACAGTAGCAGTGTCAGATCAAAACAACAGAGAATTTGCTATTTTGAGAACTGTGGACTGCAGACACGAATTCGCAGCCCAGGTAATTCCGGCAAGGGGGAGAGAGCTGTGGAGGAGGGACCGGCTGTGGTGGTGGTCGCCGCCGTTGCTCTGGGCCACCTCTCACAACTCACCCCGCCCCTGACCCCACCTATCTGGGCGGATACCTGCAGGAGTAAACAGAACTGCTGAAACATACGGGCTCTGAATCAAGAACTGGAAGAGCTTTGAAACATCAAAAGCTCTCCGCATACCCACCGGGACACTGCGCCCTGTGACCTAGATGAACTATTAACAGAGCAGAAGCTCGTCTCGCAGGGAATCCCCCCATTGTGTGAGAAGTTGGAATAGTGCAGAGAAAACATAGCACTACAGTGTGGGAGAAGAAAAATAAGTTGCAGTTGGAGAAATAATAAAACATTTTACCAACAAGTACTGACAAACAAAAGAAAGACCACTTTCTATCAACCTGTTGCAGAAGTCACTCCTGTAGATGTCTAGGAAGAGAAATAATAAACCAGTAATCGCCATGAATAACCAAGGCAACAAGATAGCTCAGAAAGAAAGTGAAAAATCTCCAGAGAAGGCACTTAAAGATACAGAAATATGTGACTTAAATGACAGAGAATTCAAGATTGCAGTTCTGAAAAAACTCAACGAGATACAAGAAAACACAGATAGGCAGTTAAATGGACTCAGAAACTCAATCAAAGAACAGCATGAGCATTTTACGAAAGAGATTGAAATTTTAAAAAAGAACCAAATAGAATTTCTGGAGATTAAAAACTCAATAGAAGAAATTAAGAATGAAATAACCAGCTTAGGTAGTAGAGTTGACCAGATGGAAGAAAGAATCAGTGACATCGAAGATAAAACCTGGAAATGACACAGATAGAAGAAGAAAGAGACTTGAGACTTAAAAGAAATGAAAAACTCTACTCCGCCTCCATCAGAAAGAGCTATATAAGAATAATGGGCATACCAGAAGGAGAAGAAAGACAGAAGGGAACAGAGAATATATTCAAACAAATTGTCGATGAGAACTTCCCAAATTTGAGGACAGAACTGGACCCTCGAATGCAAGAAGCAAATAGAACACCTAGTTACCTCAATCCCAACAGGCCTTCTCCAAGGCACATTGTATTGAAGCTGTCTAAAATCAACGACAAAGAAAGAATCTTCAAGGCAGCCAGGGAAAAGAAGACGGTAACTTACAAAGGAAAGCCCATTAGATTATCATCAGATTTTTCAGCAGAAACTCTACAAGCCAGGAGGGAGTGGAACCAAATATTCAAACTATTGAAAGAGAGAAATCATGAGCCAAGAATAATATATCCAGCAAAGATATCCTTTAGATATGAAGGAGGAATAAAGACCTTTCCAGACATACAGAAGCTGAGGGAATTTTCTAATACACGACCTGCATTACAAGAAATAATAAAGGAGGCTATTCGACCACCATCAACAGGGACAATTTGTGGCAACCAAAACTCAAAAAGGGGGAGAGTAAAGGCCTGAAAGGAATATGGGAATGGAGAAAGTAAGCGTGCTGAAGAAAATGGAATACTCTAAATATCAAACTTTCTTTTACATAAACTTAAGGGTAACCTCTCAAAAAAAAAAATCCAGAACTGAAATATATACTGAAATAAAAGAAGAAACAGAGGGAAACATCATAGAATACCACCACACAGAAATAATAGACAACAACAAAAAGGCAAAGAAACAATGGAGACACAGCCTTACCAGAAAACTAAAGATAGAATGACAGGAAATCCTCACATATCAATAATCTCCCTAAATGTAAATGGACTGAACTCACCAATAAAAAGGCACAGAGTAGCAGATTGGATCAAAAACTAAAGCCAACCATATGCTGTCTCCAAGAGACACATCTCAGCTACAAGGACAAGCAGACACTCAAAGTGAAAGGGTGGAAATTGACACTCCAAGCAAATGGTACCCAGAGAAAATCAGGTGTAGCCATAATGATATCAGATGAAACAGACTTCAAGGTGAAAAAGATAACAAGAGACAAAGATGGACATTTCATAATGGTGAAGGGGCTGTACAACAAGAAGACATAACAGTCATCAATATTTATGCCCCCAATCAGGGAGCACCGAAATACACCAAGCAACAACTAACAGAACTAAAGGGAGAAATTGACCAAAACACAATTATACTAGGGGACTTAAATACATCATTGACAGCTATGGATAGATCATCCAAACAGAAAATAAATAACGAAATAGCAGCCCTATATGACACATCAGATGAAATGGACATAATTGACATTTATAGAGCACTTCATCCTAAAACATCAGACTACACATTCTTTTCTAGTGTACATGGAACATTCTCAAGGATAGACCATATATTGGGACATAAAATCAGTCTCAACAAATTTAAGAAGATTGAAATCATACCATGCATATTCTCTGATCACAAGGCTTTGAAATTGGATATCAACTGTAAAAAGAAAGCGGGGAAAAACACAAATACATGGAGATTAAACAACACACTTTTAAACAAGGACTGGGTCAAAGAAGAAGTTAGAGGAGAGATCAAAAGATACACAGAAACAAATGACAATGAAAATACATCTTACCAAAATTTTTGGGATACAGCGAAAGCAGTTTTAAGAGGGAAATTTATCTCATTACAGGCCTATCTCAAGAAACAAGAAAACTCCCAAATAAATAACCTCATGTTACACCTTAAAAACTAGAGAAAGAAGAACAAGTAAAACCCAAGGTCAGCAGAAGAAAGGAAATAACAAAAATTAGAGCAGAACTAAATGAAATAGAGAACAAAAAGACAATAGAAAAAATTAATGTGACAAAGAGCTGGTTCTTTGAAAAGATTAACAAAATTGACAAACCCTTAGCTAGACTTACTAAGCTAAAAAGAGAGAAGACACTGATTAACAAAATCAGAAACGTAAAAGGGGAAGTTATTACGGACACCACAGAAATACAAAGGATCATCCAAGAATACTATGAAGGACTATATGCCACCAAATTCAACAACCTAGAAGAAATGGACAAGTTCTTAGAAACATATAGCCTTCCAAGGCTGAACCATGAAGAATTGGAAAATCTAAACAGACCGATCACCAGTAACGAAATTGAATCAGTCATCCAAAACCTTCCCAAAAGCAAAAGTCCGGGACCAGATGGCTTCACTAGTGAATTCTACCAAACCTTCAAAGAGGATCTAATACCAATCCTGCTCAAACTCTTCCAAAAAATTGAAGAAGAGACAGTACTCCCTAACTCATTTTATGAGGCTAACATTACCCTGATACCAAAACCTGGTAAGGACAGCACAAAAAAAGAAAACTACAGACCCATATCTCTGATGAATACCGATGCACAAATCCTAAACAAAATTCTAGCAAATCGAATACAACAATGCATTAAAAAGATTATTCATCACGACCAAGTGGGGTTCATCCCCGGGACACAAGGACGGTTCAACATACGCAAATCCATCAATGTGATACATCACATAAACAAAATAAAGGACAAAAATCATATTATTATATCAATTGATGCAGAAAAAGCATTTGACAAGATACAACATCCATTTATGATTAAAACACTTAATAAAATGGGTATAGAAGGAAAATACCTTAACATAATAAAGGCCATATATGACAAGCCCTCTGCTAATCTCATAATTAATGGAGAAAAACTGAAGCCCTTTGCTCTACGTTCAGGAACACGACAGGGATGTCCCCTATCACCTCTGCTTTTCAACATAGTGTTGGAAGTCCTTGCCAGAGCAATCAGGCAAGAGGAAGAAATAAATGGCATCCAAATTGGGAAGGAAGAAGTTAAATTATCACTGTTTGCAGATGACATGATGCTATATCTAGAAAACCCTAAAGACTCCACCAAAAAGCTATTAGAAACAATCAACGAATACAGTAAAGTTGCCGGCTACAAAATCAATGCACAAAAGTCCATTGCCTTCCTATATACTAACAATGAAATCTCAGAAAAAGAAATACAAAAAATAATTCCTTTTGCAATTGCAGCAAAAAGAATAAAATACCTAGGAATAAACTTAACCAAGATGTGAAAGACTTATATGCTGAAAACTATAAGACATTTTTGAAAGAAATTGAAGAAGACACAAAGAAATGGAAAGACATTCCGTGCTCATGGATTGGAAGAATCAACATAGTTAAAATGGCCATATTACCCAAAGCAATATACAGATTCAATGCAATCCCCATCAAAATCCCAATGGCATATTTTAAAGAAATAGAACAAAAAATCATCAGATTTGTTTGGAACCACAAAAGACCCCGAGTAGCCAAAGGAATCTTAAGAAAAAAGAACAAGAATGGAGGTATCACACTTCCTGACTTTGGCTTGTACTACAGGGCTACAATAATCAAAACAGCATGGTATTGGCGGAAAAACAGACACATAGACCAATGGAATAGAATTGAGAACCCAGAAATAAAACCACATAAATATGGACAGATAATTTTTGACAAAGAAGCTAAAAACATACAATGGAGCAAAGACAGCCTCTTCAATAAATGGTGCTGGGAGAATTGGATAGCCACGTGCAAAAGAATGAAACTGGACTGCTATTTGTCACCATGTACCAAAGTTAATTCAAAATGGATCAAAGACTTAAGCATAAGACCTGACACAATAAACTGCATAGAAGAAAACATAGGTACTAAACTTATGGACCTTGGGTTCAAAGAGCATTTTATGAACTTGACTCCAAAGGCAATGGAAGTAAAAGCTAAAATAAACGAATGGGACTATATGAAACTTAAAAGCTTCTGCACAGCAAAAGAAACCATCGACAAAATAAAGAGGCCACCAACTGAATGGGAGAAGATTTTTGCAAACAGTGCCTCCGATAAGGGGCTAGTATCCAGAATATACAAGGAACTCATGCAACTCAACAACAAAAAAACAAACAACCCAATTGAAAAATGGGCAGAGGACCTGAAGAGACATTTCTCCAAAGAGGACATACAAATGGCAAATAGACATATGAAAAAATGCTCAACATCACTAATCATCAGAGAAACGCAAATAAAAACCACAATGAGATCTCACCTCACCCCAGTCAGAATGGCTATCATCAAGACAAATAGTATCAAATGTTGGAGAGGCTGTGGAGAAAAAGGAACCCTCATACACTGTTGGTGGGAATGCAGACTGGTGCAGCCGTTATGGAAGGCAGTGTGGAGGTTCCTCAAAGAATTACGAATAGAATTGCCATACGACCCAGCAATCCCTCTCCTGGGTATCTACCCAAAAAATCTGAAAACATTTAGAGATAAAGACACGTGTGCTCCAATGTTCATTGCAGCTTTGTTTACTGTGGCCAAGACATGGAAACAACCAAAATGTCCTTCGATAGATGAAAGGATAAAGAAGTTGTGGTATATATACACAATGGAATACTATTTGGCGGTAAGAAAAGATGATATAGGAACATTTGTGACAACATGGATGGATCTTGAGAGAGTAATGCTGAGCGAAACAAGTCAGACAGAAAAAGCAGAGAACCATGTGATTTCACTGATATGTGGTATATAAACCAAAAACAACAAAAGAACAAGACAAACAAATGAGAAACAGAAACTCATAGACACAGACAATAGTTTAGTGGTTGCCAGAGGGTAAGGGGGGTGGGGGGTGGGGGGTGGGAGATGTGGGTAAGGGGGATCGAATATATGGTGATGGAAGGAGAACTGACTCTGGGTGATGAACACACAATGGGATTTATAGATGATGTAATACAGAATTGTACACCTGAAATCTATGTAATTTTACTAACAATTGTCACCCCAATAAATTTAATTTAAAAAAAAAAGAAACTGCGGTACATTTATACAATGGTGTATTACGCAGCCATAAAGAAGAAAGAAATCTTACCATTTGCAACAACATGGATGGACCTAAAGAACATTATGTTAAGTGAAATAAGTCAGAAAGAGAAAGACAAATACCATATGATCTCACTTATATGCGGAATCTAAAGAAAAGAATAAGTGAATGAACTAATCAGAGACAGTTTTGGAAACATGGAGGAAAAACAGAGGGTTGCTAGAGGGGCAGGGGGGTGGGGATAAGGGGAAGGTGAGAGGTTTTGAAAAATAGTCGGTAACCACAAGATGGTCACGGGGGTTTGAAAATTAATTTGGGGAACGTACAGAGGGATAGTGGATGGGGGGAGGGGGGTTCACACAGTGTGAGGGATATAAATGATAAACGTCTAAGTTTTGCTTTGTCTTGTGCACCTGAAACTAATAATATATATATATATATATATATATATATATATATATATATATATATATATATATATAAAATAAAAGAACAAACAACGGTAAAAAAAAAAAAAAAAGAGTATAGCATCCATGTGCTGACAGGAGCTCCTCATGTTCTTTACACGAGGAAGAAGCTCAGACTGAACCTGGGCTTCCCACACTATGCCCTGCTTGTTTATGCCGCCTGGCCAACCACTGCAGGGAAACCCTGGTTTCATCTTTCTATCAACGGACTGAGACCTGTCCCCTCCAATCAGAACTGCACAACGTGATGCCTCATTTACATGAGACAGACCTAATTGAGAACCTAAGCAGGAATTCTTGCTATAAAACGCGGCCTCCCCTTTGTCTCTGGGGAACACAATTTAGGCTGCTACCTGAATCTGTGTCTCCCAGACTGCAGCTCTTTTTACTCAGATAAATGCTTTTTATTCTTTATTACAGTCTAAAATTAATTTTGGTTTACAAGGACGTATGTGCTTCTGTCATGCAGGGTCTCAGCTCCTGCTCCCTGCATAAGAACACAGGACATGGTGAGGCCAAAAAGGAACACCAACGGAGCCGTAGATAGGGGAGTTGTGGGGACAGAGTCCCAGAGAGCAGTTTCCAGGCTCTTAGCCTCACATGGAAAGGTGCTGGCTCGGGTAGTAGATGGCCATGAGCTGTGACTGGCTGGCCATCAGCTGTAACCAGATGTAACCAGTTAGCTAATTAGCCACTGATATAACTGCCGTGACTGCGTTGGTTGGTCGGTTGGTTGGTTGGCAGGCAGAGAAGTAGACGGCGGATTGCAGATCGCATGGATCCTACTTCTTGTCTTTCACCCGGCTGCCAGCGAGAATATGGTGGTATGACTTCCCTATCTATGGTTCCGAGGGTGTTCCTTTTTGTCCTCACCATATCCTGCATTCTTATGTGGGGAGTGGGACCAGAGACCCTACATGACACCTCACATGACACCTCACATGACACCCCACATGACAGGAGTTGTGGGACCGAGCCCCAGAAAGTAGTTTACAGGTTCTCGGCCTCACGTGGAAGGGTGCTGGCTCGGGTGGTGAATGGCCGTCGGCTGTGGCTCATTGGCCGTCGGCTGTGGCCGGTTAGCCGATTGGCCGCTGGTATAACTGCTGTGGCTACGAAGGATTGCCGAGGAGCCGAGCAAAGCCGAAGAGAGCGGAAGAGGAGGGCCGAGAGAGAGGAACAGAGTCGAGAGAGTGGAGGAGAGTCGTCGGTCGGTCGGTTGGCGGAAAAGCGGTCGGCAGGTCGGCGTCCGGTGGGCCCAGCCTCCAGTGAGACCATAGTGGTATGACTCCCCTACCTATGGCTCCGTGGGTGTTCCTTTTCGGCCTCACCATATCCTGTGTTCTTGTGTGGGGAGCGGGAGCAGAGACCCCGCAGGCCGCCCCGCCTGAAAGATGGCGGGGTGAGAAGGGTCTCCTGCATGACAAACGGCGCAGCGAGCAGGGTATGGTACCGGCCAAAACTCACCGAAGGATGGTCGAGCAGTTTATGCATACAAAAGTTCAGCTTCGGGAGGCCCGCGAGGAGCTACACCGGGAGCGGGAGGCACGATCTGCCTGGAAGACTCGAGCCTCCAGATGGCACACCTCCCTCTTGGCCATGGACGGCATTGCCTTCATTTTGGTGATCTGCTGCGGCCTTAAGCTCCGAGGGTGGTGGACATCTTACACCGAGGCCTCCACCCACTCAGACACCTGGCAGGGTGAGCAAGATTCCAACCAGGTAGGAATGGCGTCTGACTCTGGGCAGGAGGATGTATGGCCCCCACACAGTATATGGTGTTCGGTGGCCACTGTTCTCAGGAGTTGGACCCCCAAGGAGGAGTGGGAGGACATGGACGGCTCTCCGGCCAGTGTGGAGAGGGCCCTGCAGGCTCTGGCTACGCGGTTGCCGGAGGAGGAAAAGGCTACAGCCAGCCACGTGGGCTGGATGTTCCTCATGGCCTTGAGTCTCAACACGGAAAATGGGCTTAATGAAGTGGCCCAGGTGCCGAACCAGGTGTCCAGGTTGGAAGCGCTGGAAGCCTGGGTCCGCCTGTTAGAACAGGGGCCCCAAGGTGGAGACTCTGAGACAGAGGCGGAGGAAGCAAGTGGAGACAATGTAGCTCCCAACCCCCAAGCCCAGCCAATCTTTAAGCAAAGGGTAAAACGTGAGCAACCTTTGGGCCCCGGGGGCATTGCTGCCGGCAACCCAGCTGTGACTGAGTTCACAGCCTACACCCCATACACTCCCACTGAGTTGCAGGAGCTGGGGAGGCGGTACAGACAGCGCCCTGGAGAGCCAGTCTCAGCTTGGCTGTTACGTTTATGGGATGAGGGAGCAGACAGCATTCTCTGCTCCCCAGGCGAGATGGAAAAGCTAGCCTTCATGACAGTGCATCCGTCCCTGCGACAAAAGTTACAAAACTGCCATAGGTTGGCCAACAACCAGGGCAACCACTCTCTAATGGCGTGGCTCACGGCTGCGGTACACACAGTATGGGGACAGCCTGGCGAGCTGCCAGACACTGTGAGTCAATGGCAGTCATATACGGAACTTACGCAAATAATCCGTGAAATGGGTATGAGACACGCTATTTTTAACCTCAACATGCAGGGCCCAGATGACGAGCTTTTTACTGCCAGCGTGAGAGATCTGGTTTTGGATACTGCACCTGCGAGTGCTTTTGGATCCTTGGTTGCTATTCTTACACCGTATGTAGGGCGTCGGATCCATGAAGTTACAACCACCATGGCCACACTAGGGGATGTTGAAAGCTGGAGGCGAAGGAAGTTAAAACAGGAGGTCCGCACAGTTGAGACCTGGAAGCCCACACCAAAGGTAAAGGGGCGAGGTCGCAGGCCTCAGAGAGTAACACGCGCACAGATGTGGCGTGATCTCGTGGCAGCAGGGGTCGATAGGAAGAAAATAGACTGACAACCCAATGCACTCCTGCTTGAACTTTGGAAACAGTTGCGTCCGGAACAACAATTCCGGAGAAGCATAAAGGAGGAGTCTGGGAAAGCGCGACCCGTGTCCCTCCAGGACTTCATGCAGCCGCTTGAGGCCGACTCCTTGCAGCTTGATTAGGGGTGGGGCCAAGGTACCCGGTCAGAGGGGACGAGCAGGGACCGGAGGCCCCACGTGGAACTGTGCATACATTGGTCCCCTTCGAATGTGCAGAGGGTTTTGGCTCTAGTTGACACTGGTGCTGACTGCAGTCTCGTTTATGGGAATCTAGAACTGTTCCCCAGACCAGCAATCTGCCTTGATGGCTACCGGGGAAAAACTGTGACTGTGAAAGCCATTTCCTTACCGCTGGATATAGGAAGGCTTCCTCCTCGTACCTACAAGGTTTATGTCTCCCCCGTTCCGGAGTATATTCTAGGGGTGGACGTGCTACAGACGTCGGTAGGAGAGTGGCCTCAGCTTACAGACGTCGGTAGGAGAGTTCCGTCTCCGGATCCGCGTGGTGAAAGCGGTGACACGTGGGCATGCTCACCACCCTCCTCAAGCGTTGCCACAGCCCTGGCGCATGGTTACAGTGCGACAGTATCGCCTGCCAGGAGGACAGGAGGAGATCGGTCGTACAATATTGGAATTGGAGAAGGCACATATTGTGAGGCCAACGCACAGTCCCTTTAACTCCCCAGTATGGCCTGTCAAGAAGCCAGATGGGACCTGGCGAATGACTGTGGACTATAGGGAGTTAAATAAGGTGATGCCACCCTTGCACGCTGCAGTGCCTTCAATTCATGATTTAATGGATCGTCTGACTGTCCGCCTGGGGACATATCACTATGCAATGGACTTGGCCCTGGCAGGTCAAAAGCCCCCACTGTCGGTGGTTGGGTCTGATAGCCCCATGGGGGGCCAGTTTGACTCATGATTTGCAAGTGACGCCAGGAGTGGTGGCTGAGTGGCCACCACAAGTGACTGTAGTATACAGAGGTCCCGATACCGGGATGATTTTGCGAGGAATCTATGTGCTCTCACTATGGCCTATTATGGGGTCCCCTGTTCTGTTACATGTTGAAACTATACAAGGGACCCCAAGCACTGCCATAAAGGTCTGGTACCACAAACCGGGAAAGGTGCCAGTGGCAGCAACCCTCCTTTCCCAGGACAAGAAGCTGACATGTATCCTCCCAGATGGAAGGGATTTGCCATTGTTGGTTCCTAAGACTACCGTTTCTTTTCGTCCGTAGGTGTCAGTAGACTAATATGGCACAGGGACCCTCGCGGAAGACGCTTGTTGCATAGATTGTGAGGCGAGACCCTGTAGGGGTGGAGTGTGGGGACCGAGCCCCAGAAAGAAGTTTACAGGCTCTCGGCCTCACGTGGAAGGGTGCTGGCTCGGGTGGTGAGTGGCCGTCGGCTGTGGCTCATTGGCCGTCGGCTGTGGCCGGTTAGCCGATGGCCGCTGGTATAACTGCTGCGGCTAACAAAGGACTGCTGAGGAGCCGAGCAAAGCCGAAGAGAGCGGAAGAGGAGGGCCGAGGAGAGCGGAAGAGGAGAGCCGAGAGGGAGGAACAGAGTCGAGAGAGTGGAGGAGAGTCGTCGGTCGGTCGGTTGGCGGAAAAGCCGTCGGCAGGTCGGCGTCCGGTGGGCCCAGCCTCCAGTGAGACCGTGGTGGTATGACTCCCCTACCTATGGCTCCGTGGGTGTTCCTTTTCAGCCTCACCATATCCTGCGTTCTTGTGTGGGGAGCGGGAGCAGAGACCCCGCAGGCCGCCCCGCCTGAAAGATGGCGCGGCAAGAAGGCCTCCGCGCACAACAAATGGCGCAGCGAGCAGGGTCTCCCGCATGACAGGAGTCACACCACTACATTCTCACTCGTGGCTGGGTTGGAGACACAGGAAGCAGGAGCCACATGATCCGCAATCCACCGTCCGCCTCTCTGCTAAGCAATCCACCAACAACCAACCCCGTAGCATAGCCATGTCAGTTATATTAGTGGCTAATGGCTAATTGGTAACAGCTGATGGCCAGCTAGTCATAGCTGATGGCCATCTACTACCCGAGCCAGCACTATTCCACATGAGCCCAAGAGCCTGGAAACTGCTCTCTGGGACTATGTTCCCAGTTTCCCTCTTCCTTCTTTCCAAGCACCTCTTGGGGACTTGGACCCCAAGCTGCACTAGATCCACCTTGTGTCCCTCTCTGGCTCCCATCTGTACAATTGGGCCAAGCTCAGCAGCCTCAGGGCAAACCCCTGAGACCCTGAGCCTGAGCCTCCATCAGGAACCACGGGGGATAGTCACTGCTTCGGGCCTGGCAGCGCTGTAGTCAGGGAAAGTACAGCCTCCATTTGACCCTGCAGACCACTTGCCCTGGAGCTTCCTGTTGAATCTGGCCAGTGAGAGGCCCTTGCAGGAGCTTGAAAATAAAAGAAGGTGGATCAGGAGCCGGCTGATGTCCTCCAGCTCGCTCCCTTACAGACCACAGTGGGCAGGGCTGTGACCTGTGAGCAGCTCCTTCCTACAGCCAGAGCTTCTCCAGGTTCTGGGCACCCCCACCTCAGGACCTCAGTGGTGACAACTCCTGGGTTGTCATCTCTCCAAGCTCATTGGTGCCCTCCTGGCTGTGCCATTCCTTGCTGGGACCCTTTTTGGGTAGAGTCTTTGCATTCTAGGCTGCCTCAGGCAAGGCTGTTTTGTTGTAGGGAGAAAAATATGCATAGGCCACTGTGTTGGGGGTCCTCAACACCACGCCCAGGCTTACTGATTAGCTAGGAGGATTCACAGGACTCAGAGAAAGCTGTTATACTCACAGGTACTCTTTATTACAGTGAAAAGATACAGATAAGAATTAGCAGAGGAAAAAGGCACCTGGGAGAAGTCCAGGAGAAACTAGGCTTCCAGGTTTTGCTCCCAATGGAGTCACAGGAGGACGCACTTTCCCCACAACAATGTGGAAAACAAAGTGTTCCCAGCCAGGGAAGCTCACCAGAGACCTGGTGTCCAGGATTTTATAGGGTCAATCATGCAAGCCAGAGGACATGTGTCACTGGCTTGTGGGGACAGAGTTTCAGAGAGCAGTTTCCAGGCTCTCGACCGCACGTGGAAAGGTGCTGGCTTGGGTAGTAGATGGCCATCAGCTGTGACCAGTTAGCCATTAGCCACTAATATAATTGCCATGGCTGAGCTAGCAAGCGTGGTGTCGTGCGGGAGACCCGGCTTGCTGCACCATTTTTCAGGCAGGGCGGCCTGCGGAGTCTCTGGTCCCGCTCCCCACACAGGAACACAGGATAGGATATGGTGAGGCCAAAAAGGAATACCCACGGAGCCATAGGTAGGGGAGTCATACCACTATGGTCTCACTGGAGGCTGGGCCCACCGGACGCGCAACCTGCTGTCCGCTTTTCCGCCAACCAACCGACCGACTCTCCTCCACTCTCCTCGACTCTGTTCCTCTACTCTCTTCCGCTCTCCTCGGCAGTCCTCGGCTCTCCTCCGTAGCCACAGCAGTTATACCAGCGGCCAATCGGCCAACCGGCCACAGCCGATGGCCAATCAGCCACAGCTGACGGCCATCCACCACCTGAGCCAGCACCTTTCCACGTGAGGCTGAGAGCCTGTAAACTACTTTCTGGGGCTCTGTCCCCACACACGGATTACAGTTAGCAAGTGAGGTTGGTTGGCAGAGAAGCGGACGGCAGATTGCGGATCATGTGGCTCCTGCTTCCTGTGTCTCCAACCCAGCCGCCAGCCAGGCTATAGTGGTATGGCTCCCCTATTTATGGCTCTGTTGGTGTGCCTTTTTGGCCTCACCATGTCCTGGGTCCTTATGCGGGGAGCGGGAGCTTAGAGCCCATATGGCATCCCGCATGACAGGCTTGAGCTGCTCAGACTCCAGCCCATTCCCAGAGAGCACGGGTATTCCTGTAAACCATTGTCTGACAGCTTTACTTGGTCAAACTGGGGTAGCCTGGCCCGGGGCTGCAGACATGCAAAACCACTCTTACAAGGAAGAACAGGCTAAGATTTCTGAAGACAGCCTTTTTATTTGGAATGTGCAGGGTTTGAGCAAGCCAGGTCTGCTCAGTTAACCCTTTCCTGACCAGCCACAGGAAGAGTAAGGATAGAGTACTTCAGAGCTCTGGGCAGGCTGACAGCTGGGCCTCTAGAATAGAGTAAGAAAGTTATTAGGCATCAGGCTCCCTTCCCACTCTTGCAGGGGCTGCCGGGGCTCTGGTTCCTGTTTCTACCTGTTCCTCTGTCTTCCCTTGTCTTCTCTCCGCCTCTTGTCCCCTCCCCTCTCCACGCCCCTTCTCTCCCTCCCTCTTTGCTTCACACCATCCTCCCCTCTATAGGATCAAGGGCCAAGGCGGCTGCCCCAGACCACCTGTGCTACATGTCCTCTTGGTCCTGGCGCAGTTGTCTGGGTCCAGTCCAAATGAGTGGAGGAGAGAACCTGATTTCACCAGCTTGGGTCAAGTGCTCACACCTGGTCCAGTTAACCATGGCCAGAGAGGGAGGTACAGAGATATGTTGTGTGGGCTGGGGAGACCCCTGAAAACACCTCCACTCCACAGGCAATGACAGGGAAGACACAGCGGCTCACAAAACAGTGGGGAAGACGTGCAGGAGGGTGGGGCTGCGGAGGCCACACTGCTGCTTTAGCCAGAGGAGCTGTGAGGACAGCATCCTGAAACTGACCTTCTTTTTCAGAAAGACCTGAACGAGTCTAAAATGATTCGGCTTCATCGCCAAATGAGGAACATTTTGGCCTGAGGCTGCACCTAAGTCTCCTAGATGACACAACTGGTCTCAGAGAAAGAGAACAGATCAATTTGGTCAGGAGCCAAAGAGGTACCCAAACAGAAGGGACAGGACTGCCGTCTTCTGATCCCACATTAGTAGGACCCCTCTGACGGATAGGGAGGCCCTGAGTGAGGTCCATGGTGCTGAGCAGGCAAGTCTGGATATGAAGGGCAGCCTCTGTGGCCCATCTGCAGAAGAAGCAGCACTGGGACCCAGCCACTGGAGCAGCTGTGAGTATACACAAAGGGAGGTGACAACAGGCAGACAAGCAGCCACTGGGCTGAACAGGACCAGCGTTCAGCGGTGACACTATGTGGTGGGGGGGTGGTGAAGGGGGCAGGAAGCACGTGAAGCACGTGGAAATAGGAGCACGTCCTCCAGGAAGCCCAGGACGGTCAAGGGGAAGTGTGGTCTCCTTCTGACAAGGTACGTGAAGGTTCAAGGCCATCGTCAGAAAACTGCAAGCGGAACATATTCGTATGTATTTGCTGGACAGGTGGGCATTGCAGTCACTAGCCTAACACCCCTCACAGAGGCGCCCTCTTCCCTTGCTCACTCCTACTTCTCCACTGTGGGAACCCAGACTCAAGAATCATCCCAGTACCTCTCACAATGGGGAGCTAAGCACGCTGTTGGATGAAAGTTTATTTCTTACAGGAAATGGATTATTGAACATATAGACACCGCAGGATAGAAGCTCTCAGGGTGGGCTGTCCAGACATAGAAACTAGGTGAGAATGTTGAGGGCTCTTCCTGCTGCCCACAGAAGCAGGGCTGGCCCCCCAGACACAGAGTAACGGGTGACATCCAGAGTGCCTACCAGCTCCCAGACGCCTCTGCACACATGACCCGGCCCCTCCAGCAGGGCTGCTGGGGCCTTCCAGGACCCAGAGAGGCCTCAGCCTCCATTCCCGCATCACCATCTTTCTCATCTCTTCCCCCAGGCTAGGCATGTAACTCTCCCGGGTTGCAGTTTATCCATCAGTAAAATGGATAGAATAATATCAATCTCTTCAGGGTGTTATTTAGACTTACTTATTAATGCTGGCAATATACTCAGAGCCCTTAAGATTCAAGCAATAGATCACCAAAAATAGTATCACATCCAGTTGCCGTAGAGATGGTTCCATTCACTGGCTCCTCCTTGGATCCCTGTGGGACCATTAGGCTCCCAGGGTCTGGGGAACACAGCTGTACCACCCAGGACACTCACTCTAACAGTGATAATTAAATGACGCAGAGAGGAAGCCCATGAAATATGTAGGTGAGAGAACTAGATTTGATTCACTAAGGCAAATGGGCATGTTTTCCCAGGAGAAATGGCTCCCCAGAGCCTGGGGCTGGCTCTGTGTGGCACTCATTTCTTCAGACAAGGCAGGGATCCGGGCAGTTTGGGAGGGACCTAAGTTAGGGGCAGGGTGGGCCAGAGATCTAAATACAATCTTCCTGACAGAAACAGCTGCCACTGGACCCAGAACTGGAGAAGGTGTCCCCTAGTACACCCTCATTCACCACCCACTTGAAACTTCCCTAACTTTCTAGTTGCCTCTTCTGTAAAATGGGAATGGCCTTAGGGGTGACCTAGGATTGTTGAAATGACCCAACGAGATAGGGACAAGGCACGGACTTCCCTCAGTGACGACTGGGGGAATGGGTCACCTAGCCATCTGTGCTGAGGTGACTGCAAGTTTCAGAACCGCATGTTCTTGGCTCTCCAATTCACTGTCCAGTGGCAGCAAGCCATGGCCATATGAACTGGGCCCGCAGCACAGAAGCATCAAAGCTAGCTCCCAACTCTCCCTCATCGGTGCCAGGCTGGCCCAGCCCAGGTCACCCCTTCCGGGCAGCCTTGTCTATTCCAAGTGGCCCTGCTCAGCACAGGCCCTGGGACCCCTCCATTCTGTGGACAGGGCCAGCTGTCTCTTGGCCTCCATGCTCCCTTATTATCCACTGAACCTGGGCTACAAATCTCTGATCCCAGAAAGAGATGTCACTGCCCTGTTCGGAGCTGTTGGCTAACCTGAGGGAAGTTTGATGCCAGAGACCTGAGTCCCTGAAGGCAGGGGCTGGAAACCCTGGCATTGAGCCAGACACACACTGGGTGCTTAGCAAGTGCATATTGCCAGAACTACCCTAAGAAGAATGCCTCATACTCCTCACCTCTGAAACTGCCTCCTGTCAAAGGCCTTACCCAAGCCAGCTTAGTTCAGGCCCTGAGGACCAGGCACAGCCAGTGCCCTGGCCACCTCCCTGGAGCTTCCTCTGCCCCACAGCAGGAAGGCCACAGGCACCTGCTGCCCCTGGTCAAGGTCACCAGGGTGGTAGCTGGATGTGCCCCAGGCCACAGCCTCCTTTCTTGTCTGTGGTCTCCTCTCAAGGTGTCTGTCCCCAAAAGGGCCTCAGGAACAGCTCCAGTACTGTCGCTAACACTGTGGTATGAATTTGAATCCCCCAGTAGTAACAAGAACAAGCAGCATCTGGTGAGGGTCCATTATGTGCCCAGTATGTACTCACGACCCCACATGAGCCCCTTGAAGTAGACGTTGTTACTGTGCCCATTTTACAGATAAAGAAACTGAGGTCAGTGAGCTTAGTCACAGCATGTCAGCAGAGGCACGATGCAGACCCAGCTCAGTCCCCTTCCAGGAACATTCGTGTTCTTAGTCACGTTGCTCAGCACCCAGAGAAGGATTCTAGTGCTAGAGTGGGGTGTGGGGTAGGACCCTGGTTTTATCCCTTGCTGCACCTCACAGATGTCACAGAGCCCTCTTCTACCTATGTATGCCCTGCGACATCCAGGGGAAAGCAGCTCTCGGTGCCTCGGGGGACCAGGTCTCCCTCACACACAGAGAGGACGTCAGGGAGAACCCTCCCCAGGAGCCAGCTGGGCTGCCGCCAAGCACCCCTCTGAGGTCCCCACAGGGCCTCCCTTCCCTGAGAATCACCTGACTCTGGTGTCATCCTGGATGGCCTCTGTTTAGGCCTGTGTACCCCTCAGCAAGGAGCTCCTGGTGGCCAGCACTTCGTATTTACCGTGTCCCTGGAGCACCACAGCCATCTAACAAGGATTAGCCCTGTTTTGCTGTTGAAGAACTGAGGCTCAGAGATCTTAGATGGCTTTCTCAAGGTCACATGCCAATGTGTGTGACGCGGTGACAGGTCTGCCTGGCTCCAAAGACTGAGCGTGTCCATGGGGCCTCCCCTTAATGCTGTCAGTCCAGCTCACCATGGACTCACCCCGCAGGCGTTCGCATTGACGTTCTTCCTGGGAAATGAATGAGTAATGAGTGAGTGAGTGAGTGAGTGAATGAATAAGTGAATGAGTGAATGAATGAATGAATGAATTAACGAACCAATACTAAGGCTCACCTTTGATGTGGCCATCTGCTGACCCACTGGCAGGCGAAGCAGTCTGGCTGGGCAGGGACTAGCCCTGGGGCATTCTCTGAAGTGGGCTGTGCCACTCACAGGGGCCATGGCTGCTTAAGCCCAGTGTCTACTGAAGCCACCCTGCTGCCAGGAGGCTTCCAGCCAGGCCTGAGAGAAGCCAAGCACTGAGCCCAGTTAACCCCGCCTTGCCCAGCTCTTGGGTGGGCATCTTGGGTCGACCTTCAAGGGCTGCACATCCACCACACTCTCATCTCCAAACGTATTCTGGACTGAAGGCGTGAAAAGTGGCAGCAAGGAAAGGTGTCAGGACCTCCAGGACCACAGCTGCCCACCTCTCCAGCCATCCCACCTCCCACCCTCACCCCATGGGCCCAGCCACTCCAGGCTCCTGCCCATTCCCTGCAAGGAGCAACTCAGCCAAGCATTGGGCGGCGTCCCTCTGTAGAATGCTCTTCATGGCTACTCCTGCTTCTGAGACTCAATTCAAATGCTGGCTCCCCCAGGTGCCTCCTGACCCCCAGGCTCCATCAGTACCCCTGGGTTGGAGGCCCTGGGTTGACCGCTTATTATGGTTACAATGCTCAGTGCAGACCTTGTCCAGGGAGCAGGGTCTGACAGTGCATCTTGCTGCCCTGTAGCCAGATAGCCACCAGCAAGCTCTCCATAAAGCATTTGGGGACAGAACCCAGCCGTCTTTCCCACATCTCAGGCAATGCTGCGAATCCATTTCCCTGACAGCGATGGGGATGGGCAGTGTCACTGGTAGGGAGAGCACGTTATGAATGACTTCACTTGAGTCCATTTTTAAAAGGAGGAAATCAATATACTCTTCCCGGCATACTCTCCCCTCACCTGACCTCTTTGCTCAAGCCCCAGCTGCTTCCCACTCTCACCCGTCTCCTTCTTCCTTCCCAGAAAGGACTATCCCTTTCTTGGAACTGCCCACAAAGCCTCAGGAAAAAGGGGGAAATGTTTGGTACAAGCACCCACACAAGTCACCAGGATAAAAGAACTTCATCTCCAAGGACAGTCTGTGCTTGAGAAACCTCCAAGACCCCACTAAATCCACCTCTCCAGCCCAGAGCTTCCAAAATCACAGTCAAGGGTCTGGCCTGCTTCCACATACGTTGTTTGCAAACCTTTGGGACCATCAGGACATCAGTCCCAGGATGTGCTCTAGGGCCTCCACCTGATACGGGCCGGCGAGGACACTGAGGCGCAGAGAGGCAAAATGGGCCCCAAGACAACACAGCTCAAATGTGGCAAAACGTGGAGCTAAGCGAGGCTTTGTGCTGCAGCCCCACCCAGCTCGGGGAACACACAGGTCCCAGGCCATGCCACCCAGGGTCAAACCCCAGCTTGTCACTCACAAATTATGTAAGCCTGGACATGCCACTTAACATTTACAAGCATCCCCGAAGATGTCACTTCCTTGATGCAGTATGTGAGGCATCCGGGGTCCCAGGTAGCACACGGCACAAATAAGGCCACTCACTGGGGGCCCCTCTGGTCTGTCCTGCATCTACTCTCTGCTTTCTTCCATCCTCATGGACCTCGGGCCTGTCTGTGCTCCTCAGAGCGGGCCACGCCTTCACCCAAAGGTGACCAGGGCCTCAGCCTCTGCCTCCCTGGCCAGGAAGCTGACAGCCTGTGAGGGAGCAGCTGCACACTCCGTCTCGGCCTCAGGACAGCTTTGGTAATGAGTTTCCAATAAGAATTCTTTCTGCTTTATTAACTCTCCCTCACCTCAAAGTCAGGCCATTCCTTTTCTTCTGCTGCTGTAGAAGCATTTCCACAAATCCACTCACTGGAGGCAACATGACTCAGCAAAAAAGAGGCTAACATGACTGGCAGAGACCAGGTTCCAGCAGTGCCACAAAATGGCGATGTGACCTGAGACACATCCTTCCATCCCAGCGTCAGTTTTCCCCTCTGCACAATGAAAAAGGTAAATTAGACAGATCACCAGGCCACTGAAGCTGGAGCAGCTCCTCCTGTCCAGGCAAGGGGCAGTTTCTGCTGGACCTGTGTCAGTCACAACTGCCACAACAGCCAACAGCACACATTTAGTCACTTTCAATTCAGACATGCAGCATTTCTAATACTGGCACCCACAGAAGTCCCGCATTCTTCCACGTCCCCTCACTCTGATACCCAGGAAGAATTTTAGGGCTGCTATCTGGAACATTATTGGTCACTGGGAGAAGAGAGAACTCTGACAGACCTGACAGCAGAGAGTAAGTGCCCAGCCTGGGTTCAACGCATCACATCCCCTCATAGGTAAGCCAGGACCCATCACTGGGTCCTACCCAACTACCCGGCAACCAGGAAGTTCCCCTCTCATGTGCCCAGAAGGTGAGAGCTGGGCCTAGCAGGCAGTACCCGCCGGCCACACCCACACCAAGTTTCCTGAAGCAAGGGCTTGGGTTGGGAGACTGCCTGGGGTTGAGATGAGGGGAGCAGACGGGTACCACCTGGCCTTTGGACCAGCTCTGAGCCCTGGGCAGACCTAAGGGAGAGCATCATCCAGGTGGCTGTCCTTGGGAGCTCTACAGGCCTAGTGAGGAGGGTGAGGCGTATTCCCTGACTGGAGTTTGGGGTCTCCAGGGCCTGTATCTGCGCATCCTCCCGAGGGTGCTGTGCACGGGAGAGAGCAGGTAGAAAGGACCACTGGCAGGCACCCAGGAACCCCAGGAATCCTAGTAATGCCGTGGTGTAGGGGTGGAGCTGGGGTGGGTCAGAGGGACAGTGGTGAAAGAATTAAACCCTGGGGGTTACTGCTGGTCAGGTAGCTTCATTCTCACATGCAGGGCCCTGCCCGGAGTATACTGGGGAGCTCCTCCTGACAGAGGCAGGAACACACAGGTATAGCAGAGATGCCCCCGTGCATGTACTGATGACCATCCCCGGGCCACATCCTAGGGCCAGGGTCCATGAAACATACCTGATGATGAGTTTGTTACTGGTTTGGAAACAAAACAAGGATGAGGAACATACAATGAGGAGAGTGGTCTCTGACTAGGATGGAGCCCCCACCATCACCGCGGGCCTGGGGTGCCCTGCCTGCTTCTAGGGAGAGGTCTGGGATGTCCTTCCTGAAAGAAGGCATGGCATGAGCTGGGCTACTTTCAGAAATACCACCGTGTGCCTTAGGCAAGACTGTTCCAGACTCTGGAGGTACCCCTGTCGCATCCAGCGCAACACAGGCAGTGAGCAAACGAGAAGGGGCGGCAAAGGGTTAAGAAGCTAAGAAACAGAACCGGGGAAAGGTGGGGGTCTATGCCCACCTCTATCAACCCCGTGGGTTCTCCTGCTGGTCCCCACTCGGCTGTCCCTGGCCTGAGTTGTCCCCCCCGTGGGAAACTTACCCATCATTGACAAACCGGCCATCCTCCGGGGCCAAACTGGGAGGCATAAGGTGTAAGCACAAAGGTGAAGCAAAGTCCCTGAAAGGATTAGTCTCACAGACTCTCCTTTCTTTAGAGGCAGGTACGAGGGGACAGGCGGGTTGGCTGCTGTGTGACAACATCTCCTCCTTTTTGTTTTTGAAATATGAAGAACACAGACCCTGCAGATTTTTCATTCAATACCCGTTGGAGGGCTGTTTGTCCACTTCTGAGGACTAAACAAAGTAAACATAAAACAATAAACAGAATAGCAATAGCACCAACAAACCCTCCACCCAAAGTCTTTATCCAATTGACAGGGTTTAAAGTGGAAAGTCCTTCTGCAGCCGCAGAAAGTGTCTCCTCTCCAGGGAGGGGTTGAAGCTTGGCCTTAGACATCTGGTCAACTTGTTGTAGTTGTAAAATGTCCACAGTGAGGTTGAGCCTATGTCCCAGGAGATGGGCTCGTACCTCAGACCAAGGGGTACGAGTTTGATTATAAGAGAAAGGGGTTACACAATAGGTAGATATATTCCAGTCATATTTTAAAGTAATCACAGTACGGAGATTTTCCAGTTGATCACCAAGAAATACAACAGTGGTTTCTAAATCAGCTAATCTACCATTAATTTCCTGATCTATCTTAACTTGTCTTTTCCAAGATTTACTAGCATTTCCATGCCATTTTTGTACAAATTCAGTGGTCTGTGCTGTTTGGTGTAGAGCTACTCCAGAAACGGCAGCTACAGTGGCTATAGCAATTATGCCAATAATAGCAGCAATTAAAAGTCCCATAAATCTTTTGGTTCTTTCCGCGGTTGACTGTCAGGCTGGTCTTCGGTGTGTTGTTCATGGTATGGTTTAATACACCGACTGGGCACCCACAAAGGATGTTCTTCTGGTCCTGGAGAAACACAAGCACAACCTCACCCCCATGTTAACAAGGTTCTTAACCGCCATTGATTAGTTAGAATATCTTTCCACCAAATGGGCACATTCTCCAAGGCTTTAGGACTATGGAGATTATTAAAATGTCTTTCTGCAGCTGTGCGTCCAAGGTTTGATTCTGTGCTAGAGCCAGAAGAATTAAAAAAATTTAAAGTAAACATGGCTTTAGCTAACTGTACTTGTGGAGTTGTAGGTTGGATCTTATCAGGAGCAATACAGAGACCGGCTGACTCGAGCTGTTCCTGGAGGAACGTAAAACAATCAGCTAAAATCTCTGTAGATGATGCAGCACAGAGAATGTCATCCATATAGTGAATGATATAACAGTCTGGAAATTTTTCTCTAACTGGCAAAACAGCTCAAGCTACAAAAAACTGGCAAATTGTGGGACTATTAAGCATTCCCTGTGGAAGAACTTTCCATTGATATCTTTTGATAGGTTCTTTGTTATTTATAGAAGGTATTGAAAATGCAAATTTAGGGCAGTCTTGAGGATGTAAGGGGATAGTATAAAAACAATCTTTTCCTACTAATGGCCAATTTTTAGGAATCATGGAAGGTTGTTGGAGTCCAGGTTGTAAAGGACCCATAGGTCCAATTAGAGCATTAATAGCTTGCAAATCAGTGAGCATTTGCCATTTTTCTGCATTTTTCTTTATTACAAACACTGGTGAATTCCATGAACTAGTTGAGGGTTCTATATGGTCTTGTTCTAGTTGGATCTGTACTGATTCTGTCAAAGCCTCGAATTTTTCTTTTGAGAGGGGCCAGACAGGTTTTTGCCAACACATTCCAATCTGTAGGAATCAGCCGATTGCCATCAGCAATGCCTCTAAGAAGGCCTACAGTATAAGGTGAAGTAGGTCCAAATTGCAAAACTGCCTGTTTTAATTCTTTGAGTAATTTAAAAGAAAAAGGCTTGTGAACTGCCTCATGAATCCCATCGGGGTGTTCTGCAGTAAGGGCTTCGCGGTCCCTAATGACTACAGGGAAGGCCAAGGCATCCACATCCCCTTCCACCCTGGCCTGGCGTATGCCGCGCTCTGTGGCTGATAATGAAGAGCGAGTGCCCTTCCTCAGCGTGGGAGGGACACTTTTGCAGAGAAAAGGATTGTTACTTCTTATTACTGATCTTGAAGGCCCACATGCCTGCTCTGTAAAGGAAGGCAGTGGTGAAGGTAAATGAGACAAGCGAGTGGGAGGGGGACAAGTCCTTTAAACAGTCTCCCAAGTTTGGATATAATGATTTGGGGATACTGTTGGCGTTGTCTCAGACTCTGTCTTCATCTTCTCTATCCTCCCTTTCCCCCATCTGGTCTTCTATCTCTCCCTCCGTCTCCTACTCCGAGTCAGTCTGAAGAGGTTCCAAAACTAAACGAACTAGTTCCCATGTTTCCCAGATTGAACCGGGCAAAGAGACCCCATTGGAATGTAACGTACGGAGGTCTCGACTTCTTCCCATTGATCTAAATCAAATGTTCCAAGGCCTGGAAACCAGGAACAATGAGTTTCAATCACCTTGAGAAGTTCCTCTACTTTCTTTTCTGAAGTTTTATGTTTTCCCTCGTTAAGAAGTTGTTTAAGCAGGCAAATATAAGGTCTATATTTACTCTCAGCATTGCCCATGTTAGTAAAAGAAAAGAGAAAAGAGAAGACCTTTCACTTCAAGTTCACGCTGATGCTTGTCTGGCCGGGTCCCTCGCTGAACTTTAAGGTCGGTCTTGGCTAAGGTGCACCCGAATAAACCCCGGGCCTGGTTAACACCGTCAGGCGCTAAGTCACTGTTTTGCCTTATGACCCAGACCACGGAACCGCAGATTAGAGCCCACACAAACTCCGCAGCTGAGGCCGTGGAGCTAAAATCAATCACTCACACAATCACACTCTCACATGTTTAGTAAGGTTTTATCCAATTCCCCCTTTCCTTGGTTAAATTCTCCAGGACCTTCCCTACCTCCTTACCAGGTAGCTGTCACGCAATGGTTACCCAGAACCCTCACCATTGCTCCACCGGTTAATTTCAACTCTTAGTCGTCCTTCCCTCCTCGAGCCCACAAGTGAGTCCCAGAATCGGGCCCCATGTTGGGCGCCAGATGTCGTGTCCAGTGCAACACAGGCAGTGAGCAAATGAGAAGGGGCAGCGAAGGGTTAAGAAAGTAAGAAACAGAAATCAAGAAAGTTATGAAACAGGGGCCAAAGGTCTCACAGCCTCAAAGGACTGAGAGCCCCGAATCAGGCGCCTTGTGGCTTTTATTGATGCACTTACAAGAAAGCAACATTGTATTCTCCAAGGTCTGTGAATTTCACACATTATGCTAAGAAACTGATTTGAACTAATTACCCCTGCCTGCAAGCAGCTGAACTGTCAGTTTCAGGATGTACCTCCCCAAGAGACAAAACCTTTATGCCTAAACCTACTGAAATGGATAGACGGAGAACTGATGTTATTACACCATTGAATCTCTTCCCAAGCAGGTTGTGGGAAGGAATGCAGCCACAGAGGCAGAAGCTCTCCTTAATCGGGGAAAGGTGGGGGTCTATGCCCACCTCTATCAACCCCGTGGGTTCTCCTGCTGGTCCCCACTCGGCTATGCCTGGCTTGAGTTGTCCCCCCCGTGGGGAATCTTACTCGTCATTGGCTGACCAGCCATCCTCTGGGGCCAAACAGGGAGACATCAGGTGTAAGCACAAAGGTGAAGCAAAGTCCCTGAAAGGATTAGTCTCACAGACTCTCCTTTCTTTAGGGGTAGGTACTAGGGGACAGACCGGTAGGCTGCTGTGTGACAACATGACCCCACCCAGCCAGCTGTTCCCTACTGCGTCTCCTTCTCTGCACCTCTGCTTGCTCTCTTCTCCCCTCCCAGGGGCCCCCTGCCACAATCACGCAGCTCCCCTACCCTCTCTCACCACAGCCCCTGTTGGCTTCCTGGGCTCACAGCCTCGCTTCCAGAACCTGACTGGCCCAACACAGGTGCCCGGGTCCTTTCCTTGGTGCCTAGGTGGCTGGGAGGCCACAAATAGGTTTCCCAGGTGAAATACCCTCCTCTGTCACTTAGCTCAGGAAGGCACAGGAGCAACCCTGAGGGCAGCCAGCTAGGACAGTGGATGTCCTCAGGAAGGGCAGTCACCACAGGTGTCATGGGAGGATTCATGACTCGAGGGCTAGCACTGAGGGCTGGGAACACACCACAGCCGCCTACCCACTGATGGGTGGCCTGACACGGAGCAGCCACTATGGAGGTGGCCAGCGCATGGTGCTGTTGGGGGGAGCAGGGAGGGGCCAGGCAGAATAGGGCCCAACCCAACCCACAGCACCAGTGACTGCACCAACATGTGGCATCAGCGGAGCACTGGCCCCACACAGCTGAGCAGGCACCAGCGGCCTTGGCCTCAGCACCTCTGGAGAGGGCCAGAGCTTGATGGGAGGAAGAAAAGGCAAGGTGAGCAGACGCCAGATGAGCTCCAGTTCCCAAGAGCCAGCATCTGCCCTGTGTCCCCTGAGGATCCTACATACTAAGGGACAGACGGTGGGGGCAAAATGTGTACATGTGTGTCCGGGGGGGGGGGGGGGGCTGAAGGAGCAAGGGGCAAAAGCAGGAAAGCCTGAGTGGTCACTCAGCTACTGGTCAGCCACTGAGGGCCCAGCTGCAGAGACAGGCCTGGCCTGAGGGCACACCCTCCTGGGCATGGTTGAGTTGGGAGCCTGAGGGCATGGCCATCTCAGCCTTCGGTGGGGTATCTCTGGAGGCCACCCCAGCCTAACGCTCTCTGGGCAGTGCCTACATGGCAATCCCACTTCTTCCTGCACACTCTTGCTTCACGCCAAGATTGCTCCTGAAGGGAACAAAAATTGTGCCACCCTGAAGCTGCCTTTAGGGTATTGATTTTAAACGATTTATTAAGAAGTAAAGACTCAGAAAGAAGCTTTGACCCTCCCCTTCCTGCCTAAGAGATTCCGATGGAAAGGCCTCCTCCAGGAAGGGAATCTTGGGATGTTGCCTTAGCCTAATTTGACTTAAGTGTGGTAAATAGGAGGCCTTCAGGCTGGGCCTGTTAGCTAGATCCCCCCTGGGTCCCATTGTTTCTGATGCACTCAGCAAGAATTTTCCTGCCACGTGTGTTCAGCTCTTCCTCACCTACCTGTAAACCGCCAGTTCTCACTTCTGAAATCTAATGCCCCACCCCCACCTTCTCCTTTGTCCAAAAATATGATATATACCCAGTGTTGCCTCACTGTCTTTGGAGTGTTCGTGCTTATGTGAATTCCCCATGGGCATGTATGAAAATTTTGATTTTCTCCTGTTAATCTGTCTCCGTTAATTTGGTTATTAGCCCAGCTAGAAGAACTTAAGGAGGGAAAGGAAACATATTATTTTTTCACCCCCACACTCCCCAGAAATCACCCTGCCTGTGAGCTCCCTCTGAGGCTGCTTGCAGGAAGCCACGCTCGAAGTCCCGCCTGAGCACCAGGGCAGCAGCAGTGCTGAGGGCGTTGGCCTGGCAAGCCCCTCCCCAGGGTCCTCAGCCACCCCGCTCCTGTCCCCCGGCTCCCTGTCACTGCACAGCCAAGCACACTGCCCAGGCCTTGCTCTCCTGGACCCTGGCCCTCGCCGGTGCCTCCTCCCCACACTCTCCTTTCTGCAGCCTCTGCCCTCTGCCAACTCCCCCCGCGGCTGCAGTCCATCAAGGCCAAGAGCCCTGCCAGGACTCACAAGAGGCACCTCCAAGTCTGCCTCCCCTGGGGCTCCACCCTGCCTCAGCAGTGGCTTCGGGGGATCCCAGGCGGAGCAAATGAAGGGCGGGTGTGAATGTGCACAGGGACACTTGGGATGGGCCATGAAGGGTTGCTAGTGGAGCTGTGATTTACAACGGACTGGGCTGTCCCTCTGGAGGACTTCTCATCCATGAGACACAGAGTGGAGGGACCCGGCTGGAGTTGTCACTCTTGTCTCAATCATGGAACACTCACATTAATGAAGACACAGAGTGTAGAAACCCACAAGTGACATAACGGGTCACTACGATAAGTGAAGTATGGCCCTGTGAGTGTCATCTTGGGAAGGAGTAGGGTCAAACAGGAAGGGGTTTGAGAGTCTGACTCACTGAGACCTGAGGAGCTGGGTGGTGAGTGATGGCCTCCAAACACGAGTGCCCAGTAGTATGGGCCAACACAAGCCTATAGCCGTCCCTCTGGTGTGGCTGTGACTGGTGTGAATACACCAAGTGTACGGGTCTACTTAGGTGGTCATAACAAAGTGCCACAGGCTGGGAGGCTGACACAGCAGACATGAGTATCACACAGGTCTGGAGGCCAGAAGTCCAAGGTCAGGGTGTCAGCAGGGCTGGTTCCATCTGCAGGCTGTGAGGGAGGGTTCTGACCCAGGCCTTCCCCTTGGCTTGTAGATGCCCATCTTCTCCCTGTCTTCACATCATCTTCTCTGTGTGTCCTGATCTCCTCTTCCTATAAGGACTCTAGGCACATTGGATGAGGGCCCAGCCCAATCACCTCCCTTTAACTTGACTGTCTCTGTAAGGATCCTATGTCCAAATACCGTGTTTTCCCGAATATGAGACCTAACTGGAAAATAAGCCCTAGCATGATTTTTCAGGATGACATCCCCTGAACATAAGCCCTAATGCGTCTTTTGGAGCAAACCTTAATATAAGACCAGGTCTTATTTTGGGGGAAACACGGTAAGTCACATGCTGAGGTGCTGGGGGTGAGGAATTTGACACATGAATGGGGGACATCATTCAGCACACGCCCAGCTCTGGTGGGCGTGCATCGCCCCGGTTGCAGCTAGGGAGGCACGGCCTCAGGATGGCAGGAAACCTGTAGGAAGCTTGTGAAGTGTCTGCGTCACTGTGGGCCTGAGGCCTCCAAGGCAGCTGGACACCTGCTGCTCCATGATGCCACCCCGGAGGCCCGACAGGGAGGCGGGGGAACTGGAGCCTGCCAGAGCCCTGGCAGTCCTGTCTCCAGGCACAGACAGCTCCCTGCCTGGTCTGAGCTGCAAAATAACACATTGATTTTTGAGCCAAAGCTAACTTTAGTTACTAGTGAAGCTGCTCACAGGGGAAAATAAGTCATCATCATCAGAACTGAATCCAAATGAATGAGCTAGCCTGGGTCTCCCTGGGATTTGGGCTTTTTTTTTTTTAATTGTCACAGTTTGCTGACATAATTCTTCCCAAACTGAAGCAGTATGAGAGCAACATTTTACCAAACATCACATGGTACCATTTGGGAAATATTAAAGGAATTGATTATTTCATTTATCTGTTGCTGTTTTACAAACCATCCCAAGATTTAGTGGCTTAGTGCAACACATTTTCTTCCATCTCACTGTCTTGTGGTTCAGGAATTATATAGCAGGCCTTGGCTGGCTGGCCCTTCTGCTCTGCATGACACTGACTGGCATTGCTCCCTGGTGCCCAGAGGGCAGCACAGTTGGTCCAGGATGTCCCCACTCACAAGTCCAGGCCCCATGCTCCCTTATGGTCTCAGGGCGCCCCACGCGGCCTCTCCGCTGGGCATTACACCTCTATGTGGACACTCAGGGCTCCAGGGGCAAGTAGTCTAGGCTGAAATGCTGAGACCCAGGCCCAGCCTGTCACCAGAGGTGGGACAGCGCTGGGTCCCCTTTCCAGTGGGGACATGTTGGAGAGAAGCCCCAGGAATAGGCAGCCTGGGCTAATGACTTTCTAGTCAACTCACAGGGAACACCTGGAGCACAGGCACGGACTCGAAAAGCAGCCCCAGCTCTGAGAGGATTTAGCACAAAGGTCACCCACACTCACCCCTGCTGGTACCCACACGCTCTCTTATACACACACTCACCCCTGCTGGTACCCACATGCTCCCTCGTACACACACTCATCCGTACGCACCCCTGCTGGTACCCACACGCTTTCTTGTACACACACTCACCCCTGCTGGTACCCACATGTTCCCTCGTACACACACTCATCCGTACGCACCCCTGCTGGTATCCACACGCTTTCTTGTACACACACTCACCCCTGCTGGTACCCACATGTTCCCTCGTACACACACTCATCCGTACGCACCCCTGCTGGTACCCGCGCACTGTTGTACACATACTCACCCACACTCACACCTGCTCGTATCCACACACATCTCTCATGTACATACTCACCCACCCTCACACATGCTTTTACCTTACCACTTTCTTGTATACACACTCATCCACAGTCATACCTCCTCATACCCACATGCTGTGTAGTGTACATACCCACACTCACCCCTGCTGGTACCCACACGCTCTCTCATACACACACTCACCCTTGCTGGTACCCACACGCTCTCTCATACACACACTCACCCCTGCTGGTACCCACACGCTCTGTTGTACACATACTCACCCACACTCACACCTGGATATACTTACACGTCTGTCCCCAGCATTGTTGTGAGGATAAAATGAGACACCCACGGGCCACTCCCTGACTCCTAGTAGGTGCTTGGCAGATGACAGCTGCTGGCACTGTTATCATCAAGGAAAGCTTCACAACCTCTTTATATTAGATTGCTGCAAAAGCAATTGTGGTCTTTGTAATTATTTTTAAAGTTTTAAACTACAATGACTTTTGCACCAACCTGATACTAAATTTGGCCAACAATGCAGAGTGCAGGAGAGTCAATAATTCTACCCTATGTCCTAATTGGACATATAGCCTGAACCACTGCCAAAAGAAAAAGAGAAAAAGGCAAACCAAAAGAAAAAAAAAGGTTTCTTTTGACTTCCTATAGACTGGAGCAGTTATTGGGTAAATGTCTTCCCTTGGAGCCTGGGATTTTCCTGATGGCTCCGTCATCCGTCTGCACTGGTTTCGGTCTCAGCAGTCATCCCACAGCCTGTAGACCCATGGGAATGTATTTGCAACCCAGCAAAATCTATGCACTAATGGTCATCTTCAGACGATGCACCACAGGACACAAGGCAATTCACTGAGCAGATCATCACAAAGCAACACCATGCAGGTGGTGGCAGGCACAGCAGAGCTGAGCCAGACAGCGACCCTGCCCCCGGCAACTCAGGGAAGACAGAGGTGCTGACAGACAGCAAATCCACGTGCGCAGCCCTGTCAGGAGCCCCCTAGCAAACACTCCAGCGTGACAGAAGTGCAAGCCTCTGAGACGGTGAGCTGCCAGGGCTTTTCTCTAAATGGAGTGCATGGAACAGCAGTGTGTAGAGCACGCCTCACTCTGCCTGCGTCACGGGGGGCAGGAAGCTCTGCCTGCACCATTTCAGAGCTCAGAGTCAATTGCTCGGAGCTGTCACGTTCAGAGAAAAAGGGTTACAGGTGTCTGGATGTTGAAGAAGTGGACTGAGAATAGTCAAATCATCGACATTAAGCATGACATTTTGCATGTGTTCAGGTAGTCAGCGAAGGAAAGAAGGAATGAGTGCCACTGACACTGCGAGGAGAGTTAGTGAGGGCGCCATTTCACATCCTCTGGCCTTGCCTGTCTCTTACTCCGTGTGGTCTCTGAGCAACTTCACACAGATGAAAATGAAGTCCCCTGCCCTTGTCCCTGACTCCCCTGCCACCCAAGCAAGCCTGCTGGCATCCAGGGGGAGGGCACACATGCATGCAGGAGCCAGGGAGTAACACCCCAAGGACAAAACCTCACCTAGTAGCATGCAGGAACCAGTGGGAAAGTTCCTTTCCCTTCCGTCCCTCCCCCACCCCAAGGACTCACCCTGATGCTCAGGGTAGAGCTTCTCAGGTCCAATCATGTCCAGCTTAGTGAGACACCTCCCTGAGCTCCCCCTGCTCTATAGTCTGGCCCCTCAAAGTTTCTCCTTGGGCATGCACATATATGAAAAGCATCCTTTGCACACACAGAGGCACCACACAGCATAGACTACACAGAGACCATATGGGAGGGGTGAGTCAAAGGACATCACCATTAGAAGGGTCTTTTTAAGGCCAACTTCTTCAATTCCAAACCTCTCCTTCCATTTTACAGATGAACAAACTGAGACCGAGTGGAAAAGGGAATTCTTCATCCAAGGCCACACAATTGGCAGCAGAGCTAAGGCGAAATTCACATCTTTCCTCTCCTCCGCCAACTCTTTGCCTTACACCCGGTTGTCTCTTTTAACATCCCTCATATACGTATTTATGAGCCATCCCAAGGAAGACGATACTGGAACAAAGTGAAGGCATTAGTTTAGATGCTTTAGGTACCTGGAGCTCCACAAGGTAAGGAAGTGTCCTGGAGCAAAGTGGGGGTCTTTCTGAACTTCTTGATTAAAATTCTGGCTACTGACTTCTAGTGTAGACCCTTTTCCCCTGATCCTCCCCGCCAAGTTCACCATGGACGTTGGAAATGGTGCAGCAGACAAACTGACAAAGGAGATTTCTGGAGAGAGGTAAGAAGGTGAGCTGCTTGGGACTCCAGGATCAAGGACCAGCACAGCAGCAGGGAGCTTTGCGTCCCACCACCCAACAGAAGAAGGAGACTCAGGCGCGGTATTTCCCAATCTAGCAACAGAAGGCAGCCCAGCTGGGTCATTCCTCCCCTGGGCCCATCAGGAGTTCCCATCTCATGCACACACACCTTCAGGCAAGCCCAACACTACCAGAAATACTGATCAATTGGGAGACCCATCAGAACCCAGTGTCAAGAGAAGCATTCTCTTTCACTGCTGAGTCTGAGACTTCCTTTTCTGCTGAGAGATACCAAGAAGCGTGATAGGCAAGGCCAGCACGAGAAGCTATCGTAGGCAGCTTGGTCCAGAAAGCTTTGTCCTTCTCTAATGTGAAACACCTGGGCAGGTGGGTAAAGGGCTCAGCTACAGCAAGTAGCCTAGTCTGGAGAGCCTTTCTGTCCCTATGGGACCAAGACTCCCCTCCCCAACTTGGAGACACCTGGACATCCATGGGACAACAGTAGAGTAGCGGTATCACTCCTCTCCCCCACCCAAAAACCCTTGGTAGTTCAGCCTTGGAAAACTCCTGTCACCCCCAGACAGCACCATCAGGGACCAGTGGGAGCCTCAGCAGCACAAGATAAACCAGGCAGATCAAAGTGACATCACAAAAGCTATGAAGTTACATGGGAACCACAACTGACAGCACCAAGCTAAACCTAAACAGGGTGACATTCTGCTAAAATAAAAGATTAAATAGAACCCTATCGAGTCTCTTAACATAGCAGACAAAATGTTCAGGATACAATTTAAAAAAACATCATCCATCATACAAAAAAACAAGAAAATCACAACTCAAATGAGAAAAGAAAATCAACTAACCCCAACACTGATATGAGTCAGATTTGGAATTTTCCATCAAGGACTTTAAAGCAGATATCATAAAAATGTTTTTATAAATTCTCTTGCAACAAATTAAAAAATAGAAAACCTCAGCCCCCAAAACAGAAATTATAAAAAGGAACAAATGGAAATTATAGAAATTAAAATGTAATAAATAAAAATATTGCTGGATGAGTTCAATATTAGTATGACATTTACAGAGAATAGAATCTGCTTGAGGCAGAACAATAGAATTCACCCAAACTGAACAAGAGAGAAATGACACTTAAATTTTAAAAATGAACAAAATTTTAGAAACCTGTAAAACAACAAAAATCTAACACTTATATCATTGACATCTTAGAGGGAGTTTATCACCACCAAACCAGTATTACAAAGAATCTTAGAGGGACTTATTTAAGATTTTTTTTTAAATCAAAAATAAGAATAATAAAATGACAATAACTACATACCTATCAATAATTACTTTCAATGTAAAAGGATTAAATGCTCCAGTCAAAAGATAGGGAGGCTGAATGGATAAGAAAACAAGACCCTTACATTTGCTGCCTACAAGAGACTCACTTCAGATCAAAAGACACACACAAACTGAAAATAAAAAGATGGGAAAAGATATTTTATGAAAAATGAAAAAAAAAAAATCTGGGGTAGCAATACTTATACCAGACAAAATAGACTTTAAAACAAAGACTATAAGAAGAGACAAAGAAGGACCTATTTACCTGAACAAACCCAAAACTTGATTTGAGGGGATGTGCTCATCCATATATTCATTGCAGCATTGTTTACAATAGCCAAGATATGAAGGCAATTTCGGTGTCTCTGAATGGATGAATGGATAAAGGAGAAGTGGTACCTATATACAATGGAATATTACACAGCCATTAGAAAGAATGAAATCTTGCCATCTGCAACAACATGGATTCAACTAGAGGGTATTGTGCTGGGTGTTGTAAGTCAGACCGAGAAAGACAAATGTCAAACAATTTCACTTGTAAGTGGAACAAAATAAACAAACAAATGAAACAGAAACAAACTCATAGATACAGAGAACATTTTGATGGTTGCCAGATGGGAGGAGGGTTCATGGTGGGTGAAAAAGGAGACAAGATTAAAAAGTACAAATTGGTTATTACACAGAAGTCATGGGGATGTAGAGTACAGCATAGGGAATAGAGTCAATAGTACTGTAATAACTATGTATGGTGTCAGGTGGGTACTAGATCTACCAGAGTGAAAAATGGAAGGAAGGTTGGGGAAAGGGTATAAAAGGTGAATGGATTAAGAAATACAAATTGGTAGTTATAAAATAGGCATGGGAATATAAAGTAAAGCATAGGGAATATAATCAATAATATGGTAATAGCGATGTGTAGGGCCAGGTGGGTACAAGTCAGGGGGATCACTTCTTAATTATATAAATGTGTAAGCACTATGCCATATGCCTGAAATTAATATAAAATAATATTGAATGTCAACTGTAATTTTAAAAATTTAAAAAGGGGGGGAAAGTAAAAGGGTAATAAGAGGTTCAAAGTTCCAGGGATAAAACAAATAAGTCTTGGGGATACAGCATAGAGAATATAGTCAAAAATACTGTGATAGTGTGGTACAGTGGCTGATGGTTGCTGGACTTATCATGGGGATCTCTTCTTTATCATAGGGCATATCACAGGGTGGGTACTGTGGAATAACTATGATGTACACCTGAAACTAATCTAATATTGTATGTTAGCTATATTTTAATTTAAATATATATATATATATATATATATATATATATATATATATATATAATTTTAATTAAAGTTTTTTGGGGTAACAATTGTCAGTAAAAATCTCTTTGAAAAAGAATACATTAGATGGTAGATTAGATGAAGCAGAGAGTCAAATCAGTAATTTGGAAGACAAGGCAGCAGGAAATGCTCAATGGGAACAGCAAAAAGGAACAAGAATTCAAAAAGTAAGGATAGTTTAAGGGACATCTGGGACAACCTGAAGCATAACAACATTCACATTATAGGTTTACCAGAGGGGAAGAGAGAGAGAGCAAGGTATTGAAAACCTATCTGAAAAACTAATGACTAAAAATTTCCATAACTTGGAGAAGGAAATAAACATACAAGTCCAGGAAATGCAGAAAGTCCCAAACGAGATGAACCCAAAGAGGCCCACGCCAAGATACATCATAATTAAAATACCAAAGGTTAAAGACAAAGAGAGAATCTTAAAATGCAGCAAGAGAAAAGCAGTTAGTAACCTACAAGGGAGCTCCCATACGACTGTTAGCTGATTTCTTAACAGAAACTTAGCAGACAAGAAGAGAATAGCAGGAAATATTGAAAGTGATGAAAAGTAAGGACCTACCACCAAAATTACTCTACCCAGAAAAGCTAGCATTTAGAATCAAAGAACTGATAAAGATCATCTCAGACAAGGAAAAGCTAAAGGAGTTCATCTTCCCAAACCAGTGTTCAAGTAATGTTAGAGGAACTTCTTTAAGAAAAGAAAGAAAAAAAAAAGATAAAAAATATGAATACTAAAATGGTAATAACTACATATCTATTAATAATTACTATAAATATAAATAGATTAAATGTTCCATCAAAAGACATAGGGTGGATGAATGGATAAGAAAACAAGACCCTTACATATGCTGCCTGCAAGAGACTCACTTCAGATCAAAAGACACATAGAGACTGACAATAAAGGGATGGAAAAAGTTATTTCATGCAAATGGAAATGAAGAAAAATTGGGATAGTAATATTTATATCAGACAAAATAGATTTTAAAACAAAGGCTATAAGAGACAAAGAGGGACATTTTATAATGATAAAGGGATCAATTCAGCAAGAGGATATAACCCTTGTAAACATTACACACCCAATATAGGAGCAGTTGAATATGTAAAGCAAATACTGCCAGCATAATTTACAATAACCAAGATATGGAAGCAACCTAAGTGTCCATCAATAGATGAATGGATAAAGAAGATAAAGGACATACATACGATGGAATATTACTGGTCTATAAAAAGAATGAAATCTTACTATTTGCAACAACATGGGTGGACCTAGTGGGTATTATGCTAAGTCAGTTAAGTTAGACAGAGAAAGACAAATACCATATGATTTTACTTATATGTGAAATCTAAAAAGCAAAATAAATGAACAACAGGAAAAAAAAACAGAGACAAACTCATAGATACAAAGAAGAAACAGGTGGTTGACAGATGGGAGGGCGCTGGGTGAAAAAGGTAAAGGGATTAAGGAGTACAAATTAGTAGTTACAAAATTGTCACAGGGATATAAAATACAACATAGGGAATATAGTAAATAATATTGTAATAACTATGTATAGTGCCAGGTGAGTACTAGATTTATCTGGGGGATCACTTTGTAAGTTATATAAATGTCTCATCACTATGTTGCATACCTGAAACAAATATAAATATTGTATGTTAACTGTCATTGAATTCTTTAAAAATTTTTTTTAAAAAAAGGAAATTAGCCAATAGAGCAAAATAAATGCAAAGCAAGCACAAGGAAGGAATAATGAAAATAAGAGAATCAATGAAATTGAAAATAGGAAAATCATACAGAAAAATCAATAAAACAAAAAATTGGTTCTTCAAAAAAAGTCAATGAAATTGATACACCTCTAGCAAGACTGACAAAAATGAAGAAGACACAAATCACCAATATCACTACAGATTCCACATTCATTAAAAAGTTAATAAGAGAATACTATGAACAGCTTCATGTTCATAAATTTGACAACTTAGAGGAAATGGGCCAATTAATTGAAAACTATAAAGTACCAAACTCAGTTAAGATGTAATAGACATATGAATAGCCCTATAACCATCAAATAAATTGAATTCATAATTTTAAAACTTCCAAAAAAGAAATACTCAGGACCAGATGGTTTCCCTGGCGAATCCTACCAAACATTTACAAGAAGAATTAACATTAATTTTATAAAATCTCTTCCGCAAACCAGAAGAGGGGATAACCTCAAAACCAAAGCAAAAAAAAAAAACTACAATCTAATCTCTCTCATGGGCTTAGATGCAAAAATACCCAACAAAATTTAAAGGAAATCCAACAGTGTATAAAAAGAATTATATACCATGACCAAGTGGAATTTTATTGCAAGGATGCAAGACTGATTCAGTAATTGAAAATCTATCTATGCAATCTACCATCTCAACAAGCTAAAGAAGAAAAATGGTATATCATATCAATCGATGCAGAAAAAGCATTTGACAAAATCCAACACCCACTTACAATTCTTAAAAACGCTCAGAAAACTAGGAATAAAAAGGAATTATCTCAATTTGCTAAAGAACATTTACCAAAAAAACTATAACTAATATTTATACTTAATGCTTAAAAACTGAATATTTCCCCCTAAGTTGTAGCCACTATAATTAGGCAAGAAAAAGAAATAAAAAGCATACAGATCAGAAAGAAAACAGCAAAAACATCTATAGACAGAAAGCCAAATTTAAAACACAGTACCATTTACCAGTGCTCCAAAGAAAATGAATACACAGTTAACAAAACGTATAGAATCTATATACTAAAATCACAAAATGCTGCTCAAAGCAATAGAAGAAGATTTAAGTGGAAATGGAGAGATATTCCACTGATTGGATATTCCATGGATTGAAAGACTCAAAATAGTAAAGATGTTTACTATTCTCCCTCAAGTTGTTTGATAGATTTAGTGCAATTCCTATCAAAATCCCAGCAAGGTTTTTTGTAGACATAAACTTATTCTAAAATTTATATGGAAAGGCTCAGGAACTAGAATAGTAAACAATCTTGAGATAAGAAAAATTAAGTGGGAAGACGCTCTCTACCTGATATTAACTTTAAAGTAATCAGTGTGGCATTTGTAGATGGATAAATACATAGACTAGTGGAACAGAATAGTGAACACAGAAATAGAACCACACAAATATGCCCAAGTGATTTTTGACAAAAGTGCAAAACCAATTCAGTGGAAAACTAGCCTTTTTAAAAAATAAAAAAAATGAACTTTGACCTAAACCTCACATCTCATACAAAAATTAATTCTAAGTGGATCATAGACTTAAATGTAAAACATAACACTTAAACTTTTGGGGAAAAAAGAAATATGAGAGAAAATCCCCTGGATTTAGAGCTAGGCAAGGAGTTCTTAGACTTGACACCAAAAGCATCATCTATAAAAGGAAATTTTGATAAATGGGACCTTATTAAAATATAAAACTTTAATTCTGCGACTAGTCACATAAAGAAGATGAAAAGACAAGTTACAGACTGGGAGAATATATTTGCAAACCACATATCTGAAAAAGAAGTAGTATCTAAAATATATAAAGAACCATGAAAATCCAACATTAAAAAAATCAGTCCAGTCTAAAGATAAGCAAAAGATATGAAAAGACATTTCACTGAACAGCATATACAGACAGGAAATGAGTCCATGAGAACACAGTCAACATCATCAGCCCTTCAGGGAAATGCAGATTAAAACCACAGTGAGATACCACTATGTACCTGTGAGCATGGTTAAATAAAAAGGATAACAGTACCACGTCAAATACTGGAGCAGCATGCAGAGAGCGCAGACCACTCATGCCCTTGGGTATGTCAAACAGTACAACCTCTCAGGGCAACAGTTTGGCAGTTTCTTTAAACATGCAGTTACCATACGGCTCTGAACACTATCCTAGAGAAATCAAAACCTGTGTTCACACAGGGACATAATACAAATGTTCACAGCAGCTTTATTTGTAATAGCCCAAGCTGGAATCAGCCTAGAGGTCCTTCTACAGGTGAAGGGTCAACAAAGGGCGATTCCTTGTGCCATGGGACCCTCCTCAGCCACAGTCACAAACTCACCAACACAAAGAACCTGATGAACCTCCAGGGAACTATGCTGAGCAAAAAAAGAAAAAAGAAAAACAAAGTCAACCCCAAAGGGATCATATGGTTCCATTCCTATAATATTTTTGAAATGACAATACTTTAGAAACAGAGGACAAGCTAGTGGTGACCAGGGCTTAGGGGTCAGGGGTGGCTGGTGGTGGCTGATAAAATACCAACAGGAGGGAAATTTGAGGTGTTAACACTGCTTGGTATCTTCAGAGCAGTGGTGGATATATAACTTACACAGGTGATAAAATTGTACAAATACACAGGCGCACCGGCACATGTGTGTACAGACCCAGTTGTATGAATGAGCCAATGATGGCCTGTGTGTGTTGGTCCCAAGGTTGTTTATTTCCTCCCTGCAGGCTGAGACCCGTTAGATCAAAAGCCCACAGGCACCAAATTCCAATTATCACACATCCAATGATTTAAAAAATAGCTCAGACGAGCACATTTTTAGCCATTCAGAGACTGCCTGCTTTATGTACCCCACAGAAACCCTCCCAGTAGCTGTTACTTGCTGATAAGACAAGGCCCAGATCTGTGGCTGCCCTTCTGAGCTCTGACCTAGACACACCTGGTATGCTGCTGGGTGACGTCACCTACACGCACGCAGACACACACGTGCGCACACACACACATACACACACGCGCACGCACACACGAGAGCCCCCTCTCCGGCCCCCTTCTCTACCAGCAGTTCCCTTGCCCGCCTCTCCATCTGAGTAGTGATGCCCCCATCCGAGGCTCTAGACAGAATCTGCTGGGAAGGGTTTCCGCCACGTGCAGCCCTGTCCCAGCACCACCCAATAAAGCGTGTTGTGTGTTCCTGCCCCTCATGGTCACATCTGCCCCTTGATCGACCCCAAGCCCCTCACCCCCTCCACACACATACATACACATTCACACACAAATGAGTGCAGGGAGAACTGGGGAAATCTAAATCAGGTCAGTAGGTTGTATCAATGGCAATATGCAATTTGTGATATTATGGTCTTGTAAAATGTTACCATGAGGAAAACAGGGTAAAGCATATAAGGGATCGCTATGATTTCTTCATATAAATTTACAAATTTCTCAATAAAAAATTTCACTTAAAAAAATTTTGGGAGGCGAGGAAAAATGGCGGCGTGAGGTGAGCCTCTGAAAGCTCCCCTGGAATTTAAAACAAATGAAACAACAAAAACTCCACAAAGGACTCCCTGCAAAGCAGACAGGCAAGACGAAGAGGCCCACTACCGACTGAAATCACCTACAGGTGGGAGATTCGCGCGAGTGGGGGGAGGAGGAAAGGGAGAAGCGCACGGAGACGGAGCCGCGCGGGCGCAGGACGCAGACCTCGCTCAGTGCGCCGAGCTCGCTGCTTCCCGGAGCTACCGCAGCTGTGGGAGATCGGACTGCTAGGGCTCCGCTTGTGGCCCGCAGGGCTGAGGGGACAGCATATAACACGGCTAAACCCAACGCTCATGGCAGAGTCCTCGGAGAAAAGACTGAGGGAAAAAGGCTGAAAACGGTGGTTTAAACCCGCACTGCCGAGCAGAGAATAGAGCCTTAGGCACTGAGACTAGCCGCCCCCTCCCTCCCCTCCCAGAGCTCGCCACGCCCCCACCTGCCCGGTGCTAGAAGCGAAACAGTAGCAGTGTCAGATCAAAAGAACAGAATATTTGCTGTTCTGAGAACTGTGGACCGCATACAAACATTCTCAGCACAACTAGTTCTGGGAAAGGGGAGGAAGCTGTGGAAGCAGGACTGGCTGTGGTGGTCGCCGCCATTGCTCTGGGCCACGTCTCACAACTCACCCCGCCCCTGACCCCACCTATCTGGGCAGATCCCTGCAGGAGTAAACAGAACTGCTGAAACATACGGGCTCTGAATCAGGAGCTGGAAGAGCTTTGGAACATCAAAAGCTCTCCGCATACCCACCGGGACACTGCGCCCTGTAACCTAGACGAACTATTAACACAGGAGAAGCCCGTCTCCCAGGGAATCCCTCCATTGTGTGAGAAGCTAGAGTAGTGCAAAGAAAACATATCACTACCGTGTGGGAGAAGAAAAATAAGCTGCAATCGGAGAAAAAACTAAAACATTCTACCAACAAGTACTGGAAAACAAAAGAAAGACCACTTCCTATCACCTGTTGCAGAAGCCACTCCTGCAGATGTCTAGGAAGAGAAATAGTAAATCAGTAATTGCCATGCATAACCAAGGCAACAAGATAGCTCAGAAAGAAAGTGAAAAATCTCCAGAAAAGGCACTTAAAGATACAGAAATATGTGACTTAAATGACAGACAATTCAAGATTGCAGTTCTGAAAAAACTCAACGAGATACAAGAAAACACAGATAGGCAGTTAAAGGAACTCAGAAACACAATCAAAGAACAGCATGAGCATTTTACGAAAGAGATTGAAATCTTAAAAAAGAACCAAATAGAATTTCTGGAGATTAAGAACTCAATAGAAGAAATTAAGAATGAAATAACCAGCTTAGGTAGTAGAGTTGACCAGATGGAGGAAAGAATCAGTGACATCGAAGATAGAAACCTGGAAATGACACAGATAGAAGAAGAAAGAGACTTGAAACTTCAAAGAAATGGAAGAACTCTACAAGAACTTTCTGACTCCATCAGAAAGAGCAATATAAGAATAATGGGCATACCAGAAGGAGAAGAAAGAGAGGAGGGAACAGAGAATATATTCAAACAAATTGTTGATGAGAACTTCCCAAACTTGTGGACAGAACTGGACCCTCGAATCCAAGAAGCAAATAGAACACCTAGTTACCTCAATCCCAACAGGCCTTCTCCAAGGCACATTGTATTGAAGCTGTCTAAAATCAACGACAAAGAAAGAATTCTCAAGGCAGCCAGGGAAAAGAAGACGGTAACTTACAAAGGAAAGCCCATTAGATTATCATCAGATTTTTCAGCAGAAACTCTACAAGCCAGGAGGGAGTGGAACCAAATATTCAAACTATTGAAAGAGAGAAATCATGAGCCAAGAATAATATATCCAGCAAAGATATCCTTTAGATATGAAGGAGGAATAAAGACCTTTCCAGACATACAGAAGCTGAGGGAATTTTCTAATACATGACCTGCACTACAAGAAATACTAAAGGAGGCTATTTGACCACCATCAACAGGGACAATTTGTGGCAACCAAAACTCAAAAAGGGGGAGAGTAAAGGCCTGAACTGGAATATGGGAATGGAGAAAGTAAGCGTGCTGAAGAAAATGGAATACTCTAAATATCAAACTTTCTTTTACATAAACTTAAGGGTAACCACTCAAAAAAAATCCAGAACTGAAATATATACTGTAATAAAGGAAGAAACAGAGGGAAACATCATAGAATACCACCACACAGAAATAATAGACAACAACAAAAAGGCAAAGAAACAATGGAGACACAGCCCTACCAGAAAACTAAAGATAGAATGACAGGAAATCCTCACATATCAGTAATCACCCTAAATGTAAATGGATTGAACTCACCAATAAAAAGGCACAGAGTAGCAGATTGGATCAAAAAACTAAACCCAACCGTATGCTGTCTCCAAGAGACACATCTCAGCTACAAGGACAAGCATAGACTCAAAGTGAAAGGGTGGAAATTGACACTCCAAGCAAATGGTACCCAGAGAAAATCAGGTGTAGTCATAATGATATCAGATGAAACAGACTTCAAGACGAAAAAGATAACAAGAGACAAAGATGGACATTTCATAATGGTGAAGGGGACTATACAACAAGAAGACATAACAGTCATCAATATTTATGCCCCCAATCAGGGAGCACCGAAATATACCAAGCAACTACTAACAGAACTAAAGGGAGAAATTGACCAAAACACAATTATGCTAGGGGACTTAAATACATCATTGACAGCTATGGATAGATCATCCAAACAGCAAATAAACAACGAAATAGCAGCCCTAAATGACACATTAGATAAAATGGACATAATTGACATTTATAGAGCACTTCACCGTAAAACATCAGACTATACATTCTTTTCTAGTGTACACGGAACATTCTCAAGGATAGACCATATATTGGGACATAAAATCAGTCTCAGCAAATTTAAGATGATTGAAATCATACCAAGCATATTCTCTGATCATAAGGCTTTGAAATTGGATATCAACTGCAAAAAGAAAGCGGGAAAATACACAAACACATGGAGATTAAACAACATACTTTTAAAGAAGGACTGGGTCAAAGAAGAAATTAGAGGAGAGATCAAAAGATACATAGAAACAAATGACAATGAAAATACATCCTACCAAAAGTTTTGGGATGCAGCCAAAGCAGTTTTAAGAGGGAAATTTATCTCATTACAGGCCTATCTCAAGAAACAAGAAAGAACCCAGATAAATAACCTCATGTTACACCTTAAAGAACTAGAAAAAGAAGAACAAGTAAACCCAAGGTCAGCAGAAGAAAGGAAATAACAAAAATTAGAGCAGAACTAAATGAAATAGAGAACAAAAAGACAATAGAAAAAATTAATGTGACAAAGAGCTGGTTCTTTAAAAAGATTAACAAAATTGGCAAACCCTTGGCTAGACTCACTAATATAAAAAGAGAGAAGACACTAATTAACAAAATCAGAAATGAAAAAGGGGAAGATATCACGCACACCACAGAAATACAAAGGATCATCCAAGAATACTATGAAGGACTATATGCCACCAAATTCAACAACCTAGAAGAAATGGACAACTTCTTAGAAACATATAGCCTTCCAAGGCTGAACCAAGAAGAATTGGAAAATCTAAACGGACCGATCACCAGTAACGAAATTGAATCAGTCATCCAAAACCTTCCCAAAAGCAAAAGTCCGGGACCAGATGGCCTCACTAGTGAATTCTACCAAACCTTCAAAGAGGATCTAATACCAATCCTGCTCGAACTCTTCCAAAAAATTGAAGAAGAGACAGTACTCCCTAACTCATTTTATGAGGCTAACATTACCCTGATACCAAAACCTGGTAAGGACAGCCAAAAAAAGAAAACTACAGACCAATATCTCTGATAAATACAGATGCAAAAATCCTAAATAAAATTCTAGCAAATCGAATACAACAATACATTAAAAAGATTATTCATCACGACCAAGTGGGGTTCATCCCCGGGACACAAGGACGGTTCAACATACGCAAATCCATCAATGTGATACATCACATAAACAAAATAAAGCACAAAAATCATATGATCATATCAATTGATGCAGAAAAAGCATTTGACAAGATACAACATCCATTTATGATTAAAACACTTAATAAATTGGGTATAGAAGGAAAATACCTTAACATAATAAAGGCCATATATGACAAGCCCTCTGCTAATCTCATAATTAATGGAGAAAAACTGAAGCCCTTTGCTCTACTTTTAGGAACACGACAGGGATGTCCCCTATCACCTCTGCTTTTCAACATAGTGTTGGAAGTCCTTGCCAGAGCAATCAGGCAAGAGAAAGAAATAAAAGGCATCCAAATTGGGAATGAAGAAGTTAAATTATCACTCTTTGCAGATGACATGATGCTATATCTAGAAAACCCTGAAGACTCCACCAAAAAGCTATTAGAAACAATCAACGAAGACAGTAAAGTTGCAGGCTACAAAATCAACGTACAAAAGTCCATTGCTTTCCTATATACTAACAATGAAATCTCAGAAAAACAAATAAAAAAAACAATTCCTTTTGCAATTAAAGCAAAAAGAATACAATACCAAGGAATAAACTTAACCAAGATGTGAAAGACCTATATGCTGAAAACTATAAGACATTTTTGAAAGAAATTGAAGAAGACACAAAGAAATGGAAAGACATTCCGTGCTCATGGATTGGAAGAATCAACATAGTTAAAATGGCCATATTACCCAAAGCAATATACAGATTCAATGCAATCCCCATCAAAATCCCAATGGCATATTTTAAAGAAATAGAACAAAAAATCATCAGATTTGTTTGGAACCACAAAAGGCCCCCAATAGCCAAAGCAATTTTAAGAAAAAAGAACAATAATGGAGGTATCACACTCCCTGACTTTAGCTTGTACTACAGGGCTACAATACTCAAAACAACATGTATTGGCAGAAAAACAGACACATAGACCAATGGAACAGAATTGAGAACCCAGAAAAAAACCACATAAATATGGACAGATAATTTTTGACAAAGAAGCTAAAAACATACAACGGAGGAAAGACAGCCTCTTCAATAAATGGTGCTGGGAGAATTGGATAGCCACATGCAAAAGAATGAAACTGGACTGCTATTTGTCACCATGTACCAAAGTTAATTCAAAATGGATCAAAGACTTAAGCATAAGACCTGACACAATAAACTGCATAGAAGAAAACATAGGTACTAAACTTATGGACCTTGGGTTCAAAGAGCATTTTATGAATTTGACTCCAAAGGCAATGGAAGTAAAAGCTAAAATAAACGAATGGGACTATATGAAACTTAAAAGCTTCTGCACAGCAAAAGAAACCATCGACAAAATAAAGAGGCCACCAACTGAATGGGAGAAGATTTTTGTAAACAGTGCCTCCGATAAGGGGCTAATATCCAGAATATACAAGGCACTCATGCAACTCAACAACAAAACAACAAACAACCCAATTGAAAAATGGGCAGAGGACCTGGAGAGACATTTCTCCAAAGAGGACATACAAATGGCAAATAGACATATGAAAAAATGCTCAACATCACTAATCATCAGAGAAATGCAAATCAAAACCACAATGAGATATCACCTCACCCCAGTCAGAATGGCTATCATCAACAAGACAAATAGTAACAAGTGTTGGAGAGGCTGTGGAGAAAAAGGAACCCTCATATACTGTTGGTGGGAATGCAGACTGGTGCAGCCGTTATGGAAGGCAGTGTGGAGGTTCCTCAAAAAGTTACGAATAGAATTGCCATATGACCCAGCAACCCCTCTCCTGGGTATCTACCCAAAAAATCTGAAAACATTTAGAGATAAAGACACGTGTGCTCCAATGTTCATTGCAGCTTTGTTTACGGTGTGCAAGACATGGAAACAACCAAAATGTCCTTCGATAGATGAATGGATAAAGAAGTTGTGGTATATATACACAATGGAATACTATTTGGCGGTAAGAAAAGATGATATAAGAACATTTGTGACAACATGGATGGATCTTGAGAGAGTAATGCTGAGCGAAACAAGTCACACAGAAAAAGCAGAGAACCATGTGATTTCACTGATATGTGGTATATAAACCAAAAACAACAAAAGAACAAGACAAACAAATGAGAAACAGAAACTCATAGACACAGATAATAGTTTAGTGGTTACCAGAGGGCAAGGGGGGTGTGGGGTGGGAGATGAGGGTAAGGGGGGTCAAATATATCGTGATGGAAGGAGAACTGACTCTGGGTGGTGAACACACAATGGGATTTATAGATGATGTAATACAGAATTGTACACCTGAAATCTATGTAATTTTACTAACAATTGTCACCCCAATAAATTTTAAAAAAAAAATTTTGGCTAGTTGCAAGCTCTTCCCACCCCACTCTCACCAAGATAACTGACAGGATCATTCATCACTTTCTTCAGCTGGTGAGCCACACCCTTAATAGAACAGCTCTATAGTACTGCTGGGTGATGGACCCCACACACGCACACACATGGGCACACACAGAGGCATGCATAAGCACACACATTCACATAAAGGCACACACACGTACACGCAGACACACGCACACACTTTGGCAAGATCTGTATGGGGTGGCGACCCTCTGCCCTCTCCTGCTGGGGAGAATGTGAGCTCAGAGTCCCATAGATCTGTGTTGGACTCCAGGCTCTGTTCCCAGCTCTCACTTTTGGGGCAAGCCATGGCTTCCCTCAGCCCAACAGTGTCATCTATAAAATGGGGTTATGGTTCTACCCTAATGATGTAGGTGATGTTGGATCTGCCCGCAGTTTCTGAGTGCGGGCCGGGATCCTGTCTCGTGAAGCTGAAGAATGGAAACACGGACCAGGGAGAGGCAAAGAGTTTTAAAAAGAGGATAGTTTATTAGAGGCAGGAGAAGAGGTTGCAGCTCCCAAGCGGGAGGGGGTCCCAAATGGGGGTGCCCATGACTGAGGCAAAAGTTCTTACTTTTATACCTTCCCTGCCTTGGGGAAGGGGAACTGTTTGAAGAAGGGAACGGGCGCCTTCTAATGAAATTCATCTACCAGGTTTGTTCTGCTTGCCCACCCTAAAGGAATTAGCAAAGTAACCCACCATTATCTATCAGATCAGCTCCATTTGTCAGGCCAAAGTGAGTTTTATGATTGACCTCAAGGCCTTGTTATATTATGTCCTGGAGCAAAGGAGTGATTTCAAAACCTGGAGTTTTAGGATATGACTGTCTTTGTTTATTCCACCAGGGACCTCCCTGTCTACCTAGGAACATGCTAACTGTCCTGTATCACTATGGGGTTCTTTCTGATAGCAGAGGTAGCATCTATATAGTGGCTACCATAATCCCCATTTCACAGATTAGCAATTTGTGGCCAGTAGTATTATTATGAAAATATGAGACTACACTCATGCAAAAGGAAGGCCCAAAAGTGGAGAGACAGGGGAGGAGGACTGACAGGGTGGGGAGGGGTCAGCGTCTCTGCCTGGCAGCTTCATCCTTTGTTCTCCTTCCTTCCCTGGGCCTGGGTCATCAATAACCACAAGGGACGTGTGTGTATCAGGATACACTTACACACACATGCATGTGCCCACACTCAGTCCAAATGGAGTTCAAACCTAGACTTTGTTAAATAAATGGTTTCATTTTTTGAAACCCCAGTCCCACATTCTACAACGGGTTCCCAGAGATGTCAGGGGAGGGAGGGTGACAGCTGGAGAGAGTCTGGGGTGGACCAGTGAGCCTGGGACAGAGGAGAGGTGATGGGGTCAGGGGGCTCACCAATGGTCCTGTCCTGCCTGGGCCCAGCGCTCACGGCCCCCGCCCCCAGCACACGGTGCTACACTGGGGCACCTCTGCCAGACCCATGGGTGGAAACCTCCACCCACCACCAAATGAACAGCAGCACTTCATGTGGCCAGGGCCTAGTTGGTGGGGAATGAAAATAGGCGGTACCGTGAAGAAATTCCAGGAGGGCAGCTTCTGAGACTCTCCAAGCCTGGAACACAGCAACTGGGACAAGGGAGGAGAGAGGTCACCGAGGCCCTCCAGGGAAGCTGGGGCAGAGCACGTCCTCTTTCAACACTTGAATCTAATCCCTCCTGTCAGCATGGGAAGACGGGAGGGCAGAGACCCCAGGGGGGCGGAAGCCCACCCCAGGTGCTCCTGAGTGCAAGAACCAGGCCCAAATCATCATGTGCCCAGCAGCCCTGGGCATGCTGTCCTCATCCCTGGTTGAGGGACTGTGTTAATCCGTAGGTCCACAAGGTGCCCCCAGGCCCCCGTCACCAACCCACTGTCCTCCAGACTCTAGAGAGAACCTGGGAGGGACTGCTGCTGGGTGATGTGGGGATAGGCCAGCTACACTGCCACCCAGGAGGGCCCAGTGCCTATACACAGACTAGAGACAGCTCCAGAGACAGATGTGGGGAGCTACCCTCATCCATTACTAATTAGCCCAGCAGGAATTACAGGGATAAGTAAGCGTCTCCACCCTCATCCGTGTTATCTGCCCCCGACACCCAGATGAGAGGAGGAAATCCAACCTTTGATCTATTAGCTGTCTGTGATGGGCTGCTCCAGGCCTCTCCTTTCCATGAAGGTAATCATGTTCATTCACAAGGCACCAGGGATTTTAAAAACGATTAGGAATCAAACCCAGGAGCAACCAGTCCCTGACCGCTCTGCTCTCAACTGCCTCAGTACAAAGGGTCTGTTTTCTCACTGCCTCCAGGCTCCTTGCCTGAAGCAGGATGAGCAGTTAGTGGGAACATGACTGCCAGGGCTGGAAGCCTGGGGAGGGGCGTCCTCTTGCTCTCCTGGGCCCTGTCTAACACCCCAATGCTAATGTTGTCAGAAGGGCCATGTTCTGTTATGTTTCTGCCCTGCTGTGTGGTCCCAGGTCAGTGATTTGAACTCTCTGAGACTTGGGGTTTTATTTATTAAAGGGGGAGACAGCATCCATCCAGCAGAGTGAGACCAAGGCTATGAGCAGCACGGATGCTAGGTAGCAGGCATCGAGGGATAATGGATGTAATGTCAGTTTCCTCCCATTCCTTCTTCTTATCCCCTCAAGACTGGGAACCCCAGTCTGGCAGTGGTGCTTAATGAGTCCAAGACTGGGAACCCCAGTGTTGAGTTCCTGTTACGCTACCCATCACAGTCCAGCTGAAAGCTTCCCTGCCCAAAAACCTCCTTGTAACTCACTGTGAACTGGGCAGTACCTTGGAGCACTGTGGAGAATGTGTCTCAGTAAATGGGCAAAGAACAAATGAGCTGGAACGGCTTAGAGGTCAGTCAATAGATAACATGAGAGCCCATCGAGTGTCCCTGGGAGACATCAATCACCACACGACTCCCTGCCAGACTCAAGGCCAACCCCACAGGACTCATTAAACACCACTGCCAGCCAGTCAGACTTGGCATCTGAGATAAAGCCCATCAGCTAATCCCAAATTAGCCATTTATAAACTGAGCCCCAGGAGAGGCAGCTGTAAGTGACAGCAACAAGAGTAGGACACGGCTCTCCTGAAACTGTCACACCCCAGACTGAGTTCATCAGTGGCACCTGGATGGAGTGTAGCTGTGAAGAGCTGAGACCAAGCCCTTCCCCACATGGAGCCCAGCTCAGGGCATGTGGCCCCCAAGAGTTTCAAGTCCCCAAGGTGTGCCCAGCCTGTGAATATGATGGGTGTTATTTCCATGATTAGGTTCTATCACATGGCACAGCTGACTTTGAGATTAGATTATCCAGGTGGACCTAACATAACAACATGAGCCCTTTAAAGGCAGAGACTTTATTCCAGCTGGTGGCAAAAGAGGAAGTCAGATTCCAAGCATGAGAAGGATTTAATGCACCTTTGCTGGCCATGTGGCAAAGAGTACAGGTGGATTTTAAGAGCCAGGAACAGTCCCCAGCTGATACCAGCAAGCAAGAGGGGACCTTAGTCCTATAACCACAAGGAACTGATTCCACCAACAAAACTAATGGCAAGCCAAGGCCTTAAATAGACACTTCTCAAGAAGAAATTCAAATGGCCGACAGGTATGTGCAACAATGCTCAACATTACAAATCATCAAACAAATGCAAATCAAAACCTCACACCTATTAGAATGGCCATTACCAAAAAGAGAAAAATCAAGAGCTGGCAAGCACTGGAGAAAAGGACCTCTGTGTGGGGTGGATGGGAATATACACTAGTACAGACATTATGGGAAACAGTATGGAGCTACCACAGAACTACCACATATATGATCCAGCAATTCCACTTCTGGGTTGTGGGGACAGAGCCAGGAGAGCAGTTTCCAGGCTCTTGCCCTCATGTGGAAAGGTGCTGGCTCAGCTAGTAAAAGGCCATCAACTGTGATTGGATGGCCATCAGCTGTGGCTAGTTGGCCGTCAGCTGTAACCAGTGAGCCATTGACCACTAACATTACTGCCGTGGCTGTGCTAGCAGCAAATGGTGGCTGGCAAGTGCTGATTGCACTTAGCACAGTGGATTGCAGTTAGCAAGGGGTTGGTTGGTTGGTTGGTTGGTTGGTTGGTTGGCAGAGAAGCAGAGGGTGGATTGCACATCCTGTGGAGCCTGCTTCCTGTGTCTCCAACCAGCACCAGCGAGAACATGGTGGTATGATTCCCCTACCTATGGCTCCGTGGGTGTTCCTTTTTGGCCTCACCAAATCCTGCATTCTTGTGCGGGGAGCAGGAGCTGAGACCCTGCATGACACCCCACATGACATGGGTAAAGGAATTGAAATCAGGATTTAAAAAGATGCTAGTCCACCCATGTTCACAGCAGCATAATTCACAATAGCCAAACATGGAAACAGCGGAATGTCCTTTGACATATAGATGGATAAATGAAAAGCAGTACATATATACAAAGGAATATTATTCAGCCTGAAAAAAGAAGGAAATCCTGCCTTTTGCTACAACATGGTTGGGGCTGGAGAACATTATGCTAAGCAAAATAAGCCAGACACATAAAGACAAATACTGCATGATCTCACTTACATGTGGAATCTAAAAGTCAAACTCATAGAAGCAGAGAGTAGAAAGGTGATTAGTGGGGCCTGAGAGAGGGGGAAATGGGGAGATGTGGGTCAAAGGGTACAAAGTTTCAGTTATGCGGGATGAATACCTTTGGGGTCTACTGTACAGCATGACTACAGGTAACAATACTGTACTGTACACTGGAAATTTGCTAAGAGAGTAGATAAATTAAACCTAACACACATGATAACTATGTGAGGTGAAGAATGTGTTAACTTGATTTTGGTGATCATTTCACAGTGTATTACATGTATCAAATCATCACATTGCACACCTCAAATATATACAACTTTTATACATTAAAAAAAAAGCAGACGAATGAGTGAGAAAGCAGATCTTCCCCCCAGAAACTCCAGTAGAAAACAGCCTGGCCAAAGCTTTTATCATGGTTATGAAAACCTGAGCAGAGAACTCAGCCACACCACGCTGAATTTCTGACTTACAGAACTGTGAGCTAATAAAGCTATGAAGTTTCTGCTCATTTGTTACACAGAATAAAAAAGTTAATATAGGGAAAATGTTCAACAGTGCTCAAGGAATTCATCTGAGGCAAATTAAATGGAATCACATTTGCTCTGGTGGGGCAGAGAAGGATCTGCCTTGAATTGAATTCTTTTTTAGATATTGGAAGAGATGTGTGAGCCACCGACATGTTCTTGTCATAGCTTATGCAAATCTTCCCTGATGAAAGAAAATTCTCCTTGTGTTCCAGGACCATGTGAACTAGAACTGGCCCTGAAGCGTTCACCCAAGGCTACTATAGATTTTCCTGAACAGACAGGAGGTGGCCCCCATGGTGTCTGCGGTCTAGTGGGTAACAGGGGAGAAGAAAAAGGGGAGGGCTTGCCTTCTCAACAAAGCTTCTTTGTATTTTCTTCATACTTTTTCCTTAATAAAGTCTCAAATGCCCTATCTTGAAGGTACCTGTTAAGCTTCATGCTTCACATCTCCTGTCTGGCCCTGAGTCATGGATGCCTCCCACCGGGCTCCTCAATAGCCCTCCTCTGGAGTCAGGCAGAACCTGCCCTGGCACCCACTGCCCCAGACCTGTCCTCTCCACCAGAATGTAAGTCCATGTGGTCAGGAATCTACCCACCATCTCACCCAGTCAGCAGCCCAACACCAGGCACTGCAAGGCAGCCAGGAACATCTTATGCACTGCAAACTCCTAGAGAGCCAGCAAATCCCACACACTAAATAATTAAACAGTAGACCTCTGAGCCGCCACAGCTTGGAGGGTTGGGGGGGGGGGGGGGTGTTTATCCAGGAAGTGTGGGGCAGCCCTGCATGTCCCTCAGGCATCCCCTCCAGACTTGTAAGTGAGCATAGAAGACTGGTCACACCTGTTATCAACTCTCCATCAACGGATATTTTAAAATATATAAACCCATAAGGACTGAGAGAATGACAGAGACAGCAGCAGACGCAACCTTTTGGAATCTGAAAAATGGATGGAGGACTGCAGCTGACCCAGGAGAGCCCAGGAGTTGCCCTGGGTGAAGTGCAGGGGCGACGTTGAGGGGAACTGATTGGCTGGCCCCAGGGGCTCAGGGCAGGAAAGCCCGGGTACACGTGAGGGCGAGGAGGAAGCACGGGGAGGGGGCCACAAGATTTATTATCCCAACAGGGACAATTTGGGGAAGGCCACCATTAATAATTATGCCAGGACAACAAACACAACCTGGACTGGCCTAGGGAGAAAAATCCTGGGACTGGTGAAAGTCAGTGACCCTAGGAAGTTCAGGAGCCCTCCAACATCTCTTAAAGCCAGTGACTCCTCTCCCTTCCAAAGTCAGGACATCAGAGGTTTGTTTCTGGAGAAATTAAGTTGGAGGCTTCAGACTGGGGGACCCAAGCACAATGGAGGGTGGGTGTGGGGTGCAGAAGAGAAACACAGAATGAGGGGAAGTCTACACTCTAAACTATGCAAGCACCACCTCCCAGCCCACTCCTGGCTCCCACCCAAGAGAAGATATAAGAGGATTATTGTGCAGAAAAGAGATCCCCAAGGCCTGATGTTTGGGGATCCCCGATGATAAGGTCTCGTTGCCACCTGTTCACTATATAGCAAAGTCTCTGGTGGACCAGCCCCACCCATATCCTAAGGGTTCCCTAGTCACTTTGTGCTTCATTCTTAAATATGAATTGGCAGCCAACAGTCACCAAGCAAAGGAAAAATTTAAATCAGAAAGATATTGTAGGCACAGAACAAGAATAGACTTCTGTGGAAAAAGTAACAGATGCACAAAGAACTCTTAGTAATGGCTGAAATAAGTAGAACAAAAAGACAAAAAGTGGAGCAAAAAGATGAAAAATAGAAGAGAAAGACAAGAAAATTAAAGGGTCATTCTGAACTAATGTACAATCTGGAAATAGAGAATGAAAAAGATAGGAGAAGAAAATTATCAGTGAAATGATACTAAAAATTTCCCAGGTTGTCCTGGTCTGTTCAGGCTACTATAACAAAAATACCAAAAACTGGGCATCTTATAATCAACAAACATTTATTTCTCACAGTTCTGGAGGCTGAGAAGTCCAAGATTACAGCACCAGCAGATTCAATGTCTAGTGAAAGCCCGCTTCCTGGCTTACTGACATCTGTCTTCCCACTGTAACTTTATGTGGTGGAAGGGGTGAGGGATCTCTCTAAGGTCTCTTTTACAAGTGCCCTAATCCCCTTCATGAGGGCTCCACCATCATGACCTAAGCACTGCCCAAAGGCTCCACTTCCTAATAACATTCCATTGGGGGTAGGTTTCAACATACGAGTATGAATTTGGGGGAGACACAAATTTCAGTTCATCACACAGGTCATAAGGTTCAGATTGAAAGAGCCCACTGAGTACCCAGTGCAATGAAAGAAACACAACTCACACCAATGTACGTCATCATAACATCTTAGAAAGCCAAGGAGAAGGGTAGATCCTCAAAGCTTCCAGAAGGGGGAAAAAAAGAGGGAGAATTGCTTGTAAAGAATTAGAATGATGTTAGGCTTTTCAACAATGAAACCAGAAATTAGAAGATAATGGAATAAAGCCTTCAATATTCTCAGGGGGAAAAACTGTTTACTCTAGAATTGTCTATCCAGCTGTACACTCTCTCAGCCTCCAATTTACCTTCATCCTATTTGTGAAGGTTGGATAGGTAAAACTCCATTTCACAGACTTGCTCACAGCTAGGGTCCTGGATGTAAATTAGGTTCTTCAGTAGGTGGAGGCAATTTTAATGCAACTTCCAGCAGTCAGTCCTGGTTAAGAAGGAGTCATTTTTCTTTAACACGTTCTGAGATTTCTTCTTGCTGCTTCCTTGGTGTGACATCAAGCAGAGGCAGTAGCTTCTTTCTATATGACTCTGAGCATGATTAGAAGAATTGAAGGTCTGTCCTTTATCTCCCAGGGGTCCAGAGGCTCCTGTCATGGTAGGAGGGACTCCATACCCAGTTTGCCAGAGTTCCTGAGGCTACCTACCTCAGGAGAAACAGCTTCCTGGTGGGAAGTTCTGAAAATCATTCCAAGAGGGCCCGCCTAGACATTGCTTCTTTAGCCCTTCTAACAATTGTGTTAACCCCACAATGATTTATATTACCTGCATTGAACATTGGACCTTGCTAATACAGCTGCAAACTGACAATCAAGCATGAGGCCTTGATGAAGATTTGGAGCAGCCCTGTGATGTTTGGTCCAGATCCCCCAGATTGCCACTTCCAATCCTATGCCACCAGCTGCTTGGCGACCAGTGGCTCACACCACAATGGTCTTCAGGTGATTACCCTCGGACCCAGAGAGAAGGCCAGGTAAGTGTCCCCTATACCCCACCCCTGCCTACAGGTGACCTACAGCCAATGACAGCCTCTTGCAAGACAAACTCTGCAGTGCAATTTCCACTCCAGGCTTCCTGATCATGCTGAGCCTGGCACTCCGCCTGAAATTGAACCTGGCCTAGTTTCTTCTTCCCTGTCCTGCTTTCCCACTGCCTTCCCAGTTTCTCCTGGGAGTATTTTATAAATGAATCATTTTCACACAAACCCATGTCTCAGACTCCTTGGGGGAAATATTTTCAAACACGCAGGGACCCTAAAAATTTACTCCTAATAGTTTAAGAAGTTATTAAAAGACATGCTTCAGCAAAATGATGGTGTAAAGCAAAACAAGAAGTTGTGAAACCTAGGAATTCAGCCAGAGCATGCTGAAAAGAGTAGTCCTATGATGACATGCTGTACAGGAGTCTGGAGAGCAACCAAAAGCCAAAAAGCCCACGCAGGAGGGTCCAAGAAAAAGAAACTGATAGAATGTCAACTTGACTATTTGGAAAATAAAATCAAGTCACATATAACTGATCAAGTGAAGCATTTAGAAAAAATAAATAGAAAACCAAATAAAGGGAAAATATGTACATATTAAGTCCAGGGAACATCATCATAGTCACGTCACTTATCAGTAAGCAAAGTCTACTGTCACAGTAGCATAAACACTGCACCGAAAGTTGTGATAAAAGTATATTGAGTAGGTAAATGCTGTCCTTGCACCCTCCCATAACCACATTAAAATTGCAATTAAATTATAGTACAGTGAACCTGGAGAACCATCTGAAGTCTAGCTGAACCTAAGTCCTAAAACTAAGGCTATAAAGAAGACACATTGAGACACGCTGGCCTTACATGCACATATGGTGGTGGACAATCAGAAGGGATATCTAAGGTGTGGGGGTCCCCCCTAAGGAGCAAGGGGTCCCAGCACTACATAGGCTCCCCAGTCTGGAGCACAAGTGCCAGTAAGAAGAGCACCCACACATCTGGCTGTAAAAATCAGCATGGATTCCATCTCTCTAGATGAGATGGAAGGTTGCTAGAAATCCAGGTGTCCTCTTAAAAAGCCCACACACGAACTCTTTCACTCATGGGCACTTGCTCTGGGCCTCAGCAGAGGAATGGCAGCGTGGGAGGCACCTGAGTCATACAGGAAGAGACTGAGTTGTGTGGTTTCAAGGAAAGAGCTGGAGGGACAACTGCTATTGTCTCTGTGTTGAGCCCTTCTCCTGTGCAGCCTACAGGCAGGCTCCATCTTTCCTATGTTGAGCCCTTCCCCAACATGGCCAAATCTAAATCAGCATTAGCCTGCTGAACTCCCCTTGCCCCACTGTGGTGACTTCCTAAGACACCCAACTCTAATATCACCAGAGGATCTTTTAGCAGCTGAGCTTTATGGGTACCCGGAAGGTGGCAGCAGGCTTTGGTGTGAACTAGGCCTTTCCTTAAGCTGCCCCAGGCCTTGATTCACAGTGTTACCTCTCCCACATGCCTCCAGGTCGAGAACAGGCAGTAACCAACTATAGATCACTTTGTAGCTCTTACCAGGTAGCCCAAGGCTGGTCAGAGGCAAAGCTGAAATTGGCCTGCATGGGAGCCCCTGAACCAAGAGGCCACAGAACCAACATACCCAGTGGCTGGCTTCATACCACAACAGAACACCACCCAATTAGCCCACAAACAGCATACCGCAAGGATAGTCTCAGCAGGTACCAGACACCTCTGGGACAAATCTTACTCTGTAGAGTCAGCCCCGACACAGCAACTTATATACTATGGTCAGGCCAATGCTCACAGCCAATCAACCTAGGAGTCAATACCTCCTACTGATGTGTTAACAGCAATCAATGCTAAACTACAACAGGAGAATACATACAACCTACACAAGGGACATTCATGGAGCACCTGGCTCAAGTGATCAGGGAGACTGTTCCACTGTGCCCAACAGGACACCTACTACATAAGGCCACTCTACAAAGACCAGGAAACATAGCAGCCCCACATAATACATAAAAACACAGGGAAGAAGCCAAAATGGGGAGACAAAGAAATATGTCCCAAATGAAAGAATAGGACAAAGCTCCAGAAAAAGAACTAAAAGAAATGAAGGCAAACAATCTGCCAGATATGGAGTTCAAAACACTGGTTATAAGGGTGCGCAAGGAATGTAGCAGGAACTTCAACAAAGAAATAGTAAGCATTAAAAAAGGACATAGAAACCATAAAAAAGAACCATTCAGAAGTGAAGAATACAGTAAAGAAAATGAAGACTTATGATATTTTGTATTATATTATATTATAGCAGATTAGATGAAGCAGAGGATCAAATCAGTGATTTGGAAGACAAGGTAATGGAAAACATCCAATGGGAGCAGCAAAAATAAAAAAAGAATAAAAAGAAATGAGAATAGTTTAAGGGTCTTCTGGGACAACATCAAGCATAACAACATTTATATCTAGGGGTACCAGAAGGAGAAGAGAGAGAGCAAGGGATTAGAAACCTATTTGAAAAACTAATGACTGAAAACTTCCCTAACTTGGTTAAAGAAATAGACATGCAAGCCCAGGAAGCACAGAGAGTTCCAAATAAGATGAACCTAAAGCAGTCCACACCAAGACACATCATAATTAAAATTCCAAAGTTTAAAGACAAAGAAAGAATCCTAAAAACAGCAAGAGAAAGGCAGTTAGTTACCTACAAGGGAGCTCCCGTAAGACTGTCAGCTTATTTCTTCTTAACAGAAACTTTGCAGGCCAGACGGGACTAGGACAAAATATTTCAAAGTGGTGAAAAACAAGGACCTACAACCAAGATTACTCTATCCAGCAAAGCTATCATTTAGAGTTGAACAAGAAATAAAGAGCTTCCCAGACAAGAAAAAAACTAAAGGAGTTCATTGCCACCAAACCAGTATTATAAGAAATCTTAAAGGGACTTATTTAAGAAATAGTGGGGGGAAAAAAAACATAAATATAAATAATAAAATGGCAATAACTACATACCTATCAATAATCACTTTAAATGTAAATGGTTTAAAAGCCCCAATTGAAAGATATAGTGTGGCTGAATGGATAAGAAAACAAGACCCATACATATGCTACCTACAAGAGACCCACTTCAGATCAAAAGACACACAGAGACTGAAAATAAAGGAATGGTAACAGATATTTCATGCAAATGGAAATAAAAAATAAGCTGGGGTAGCAGTACTTATATAAAGTAGACTTTAAAACAAAGGTTATAACAAGAGGGAAAAAAGGACATTTCATAATGATAAAGGGATCAATCCAACAAAAGGATATAAACCTTGTAAATGTTTATGCACCCAAGGAGCACTTAAATATGTAAAGCAAGTACTGAAAAGCATGAAGGGAGAGATTGACAGTAATACGGTCAGAGTAGGGGACTTTAACACCCCTATTGACATCAATGGACAGCTCTTCCAGACAGAGTATCAACAAGGAAACAGCAATTTTATATGACACATTAGACCAGATGGATTTAATTGATATTTTTAGAACATTTCACCCCATAGCAGCAGAATATACATTCTTTTCAATGCACATATGGAACATTTTCCAAGATAGATCACATTAGGCTCAACACAAGTCTCAACAAATTTAAGAAGATTTAAGAAATCACATCAAGTATCTTTTCCAACCACAATGGTATGAACTCAGAAATCAATTACAAGAAAGAAACTAAAAAATGCACAAACACATGGAGGCTAGATAACATGTTACTAAACAATGAATGGATTTAAAATGAGATCAAGGAAGAAGTCAAAAGATAACTTGAGACAAATGAAAACAAAAACACAATGACCCAAAATCTATGGGACACAGCAAAAGCAGCCTTAAGAGGGGAATTCATAGCAATACAGGTCTATCTTAAAAAAAAAAAAAAAAAAAAAAAAACAAGTAAAATCTCAAATAAATCATCTAACCGTATACATAAAGGAAGTAGAAAAAGTACAAACAAACCCAAAGTGAGTAGAAGGAAGGAAATAATAAAGCTCAGAGCAGAAATAAACAAAATAGAGTCTAAAAAATATACAAAAGATCAATGAAGTCAAGCGCTAGTTCTTTGAAAAGATAAACAAAACTGATAAACCTTTAGCCAGACTCATCAAGAAAAAAAGAGAGAGGACCCAAATAAATAAAATCAGAAGTGAAATTGGAGAAGTGACAACTGACACCACAGAAATATAAAGGAAATAAAAGAAAATGCTATGAACAATTATATGCCAACAAATAGGACAATCTGTAAGAAATAGATAAATTCCTAGAAACATACAAACTTCCAAGACTGGATCAAGAACAAACAAACTGATTACTATTAACAAAATCAATTAGTAATCAAAAAACTCCCAACAAACGAAGTTCTAGCTTCACAGGTGAATTTTACCAAACATTCAAAGAATAATTAACACCTATCCTTCTCAAATTATTACAAAAAATTCAAATGAGAAACAGAAACTCATAGACACAGACAATAGTTTAGTGGTTACCAGAGGGTAAGGGGGGTGGGGGGTGGGAGATGAAGGTAAGGGGGATCAAATATATTGTGATGGAAGGAGAACTGACTCTGGGTGATGAACACACAATGGGATTTATAGATGATGTAAAACAGAATTGTACACCTGAAATCTACGTAATTTTACTAACAATTGTCACCCCAATAAATTTAATAAAAAAAAAAAAATTCAAGAAGAAGAAAAGCTTCCATGCTCAATGTGTGAGGCCAGCATTACTGATTTCAAAACCAGATAAAGACATTACAAAAAAAAAAAAAAAAAAAAAAAAAACAGAAGAAGAAGAAAATAAAATTATAGGCTGATATCTCTGATGAAAATAGATACAAACATCCTCAAATAAGGATTAGCAAACCAAATTCAACAATACATTAAAAAGATCATACACCATGATCAAATGGGATTTATTCCTGGGAAGCAAGTTTGGTTCAAATCCACAATTCGATAACTATGATACACCATATAAACAAAATGAAGGATAAAAATTGTATGATCATATCAATAGATGCAAAAAAAGCATTTCACAAAATCCAGCATCCATTTATGATGAAAACTCTCAGCAAAAGGAGAATAGAAGGAACATCCTTCAACATAATAAGGGTCATATATGACAAACCCACAGCTAACATCATACTCAATGGTGACAATTTCAGTGTTTTTCTTGAGTTTAGGAAAGAGACAAAGATGTCCACTTTCATCATTTTTTTCAAGAGTATTAGAAATCCTAGCCACAGCAATCAGACAAGAAAAGGAAATAAAAGTCATCCAAATTGGAAAGGAAGATTTAAAACCGTCATTATTTGCAGATGACATGAAAATCCAAAAGATTCCACACAAACAAAAAAACTATTAGAACTGATAAATGAATTCAGCAAAGCAGCAGTATACAAAATTAATATTCTGATTTGGTTGTGTTTTTATACACCAGTAACAAACTGCCAGAAAGAGAAATTAAGAACACAATCCCAATATAACTGCATAAAAAATAAAGTAAAATAAAATAAAATACCTAGGAATAAATTCAATCAAAGAGGTAAAAGAGCTGTACTCAGAAAATTATAAGACATTGAAGAAAGAAATTGAAGGAGATACAAATAAATGGAAGCGTATATGGTATTCATGGATAGGAAGAATTAACATCATTAAAATGTCCATTATACCCAAAGCAATCTATAGATTCAATATAATCCTTGTCAAAATACCAATAGTATTTTTGCAGAACTTGAACAAATAATCCTAAAATTTATATGCAACCTCAAAAGACCCTGAATAGCTGCAACAATCTTTAGAAAGAACAAAGTTGGAAGTATCATATTACTTAACATCAAATTATATTATAAGGCTACAGTAGTACCTCAGTTTTCAAACATCTCTGTTAACAAACATTTCGGTTTACGAACTCTGTAAATTTTATGGCTCTATGGTATCATTATATAGTAAAATTCATGCTAAATTTACAGTTTTAGGGGTTGATTTTTAAAGGTCTGGAATGGATTAATCCATTTTGCATTCCATGGGGAAACTGTGCCTCAGTTTTCGAATGTTTCAGAACTCGAACGTTCTTCAGGAATGGATTACATTCGAAAACCGAGGTACCACTGTATTGTAATCAAAATGGTATGGTACTGGCATAAAAACAGACATTTAGATCAATGGAACGGAACCGAAACTCAGAAATAAGCCTACTCCTATATGATCAATTAATCTATGACAATGGAGGCAAGATTATACAATGCAGTAAACAAATGGTACTGAGAAAACTGGACGGATACAGGCAAAAATAATGAAACTAAACTACTTTGTTACACCATATACAAAAATATACTCAAAATGGATTAAATACTTAAATATAAGGCCCAAAACCATAAAACTCCTAGAAGAAAAAATAAGCAGTAAACCTCTGACATTGCTCTTAGTAATGTTTATTCTGATATACCTCCTTGGGCAAGGGAAATAAAAGGAAAAGTAAGTAAATAGGACTGACTACATCAAACTAAAACGTTTTTGCACAGCAAAGGAAACCATCAACAAAAGGAAAAGATAACTTACTGAATGAGGGAAGATATTCACCAATGATACATCTAATACAATATCCAAAATGTATAAAGAACTCATGCAACTCAACATGAAAAAAAATAAATAACTAAATAACAATCTAATTAAAAAATGGGCATAGGACATAAATAGACATTTCTCCAAAGAGGACATACACATGGCCAATAAACATATAAAAAAATGCTCAATGTCGCTAATCATCAGATAAATGCAAATTACAACCAAAATAAGATATCATCTCATACCTGTCAGTATGGCTATCATTAATAAAACAACAAGCAACAAGTGTTGGTAACAATGTGGAGAAAAGGGAACCACTGTGGGTGGGAATACAAATTGGTGCAGCCACTATGGAAAACTGTGTGGAGGTTCCTCAAAAAATTAAAAATAAAACTACTTTATGAGTTCCACTTCTGGGAATTTATCCGAAGAAATCCAAAACACTAATTCAAAAAGATGTAAGCACCTCTATGTTCACTGCAGCATTAGTTACAATAGTCAAGATATGAAAGCCACCTAAGTGCCCATCAATTGACTGGATAAAGAAATGGTACATATATACAGTGGAATATCACTCAGCCAAAAAACAGAATGAAATCTTAATATTTGCAGAAACATGGATTGGACCTAGAGGGTATTATAAGTCAGACTGAGAAAGACAGATACCATATGATCTCACTTACATGTGCAATGTAAAGAACAAAATAAATAAACAAAGCAGAAACAGACTCATAGATACAGAAAACATACTGATGGTTGCCAGAGGGGAGAGGGGTTGGGGAACGGGGTAAAAAATTTGAATGGATTAAGAAGTACAAATCGGTAGTTACAAAATAGTCATGAAAATGTAAAGTACAGCATAGAGAATATAGTCAATAGCATTGTAATAACTATGTATAGTGCCAGGCGGGTAGAAGACTAATTGGGGGAATCAGTTCATAAATTATATAAATGTCTAACCACTGTGCTGTACACCTGAAACTAATATAAAATAATATTAAATGTCAACTGTAATTGAAAATTTTTTTTAAATCATGACTTAAAAAAAAACTTGGCTATGCAACTCAACAAAAAACAAACAACCCAATTGAAAAATGGGCAGAGGACCTGGAGAGACATTTCTCCAAAGAGGACTTACAAATGGCAAATAGACATATGAAAAAATGCTCAACATCACTAATCATCAGAGAAATGCAAATCAAAACCACAATGAGATATCACCTCACCCCAGTCAGAATGGCTATCATCAACAAGACAAATAGTAACAAATGTTGGAGAGGCTGTGGAGAAACAGGAACCCTCATACACTGTTGGTGGGAATGCAGACTGGTGCAGCCGTTATGGAAGGCAGTGTGGAGGTTCCTCAAAAAATTACAAATAGAATTGCCATATGACCCAGCAATCCCTCTCCTGGGTATCTACCCAAAAAATCTGAAAACATTTAGAGATAAAGACACGTGTGCTCCAATGTTCATTGCAGCTTTGTTTACAGTGGCCAAGACATGGAAACAACCAAAATGTCCTTCGATAGATGAATGGATGAAGAGGTTGTGGTATATATACACAATGGAATACTATTCGGCAGTAAGAAAAGATGAAATAGGAACATTTGTGACAACATGGATGGATCTTGAGAGTATAATGCTAAGCGAAATAAGTCAGACAGAAAAAGCAGAGAACCATATGATTTCACTGATATGTGGTATATAAAGCAAAAAACAGTAAAAGATCAAGACAAACAAATGAGAAACAAAAACTCATAGACACAGACAATAGTTTAGTGGTTACCAGAGGGTAAGGGGGGAGGGGAGTGGGAGATGAGGGTAAGGGGGATCAAATACATGGTGATGGAAGGAGAACTGACTCTGGGTGGTGAACACACAATGGGATTTATCGATGATGTAATACAGAATTGTACACCTGAAATCTATGTAATTTTACTAACAATTGTCACCGCAATACATTAAAATAAATAAATAAAATAAAAAAATAAAAACTTGGCCGTTAAGTTGGCATACTATAATAAATGTAACATCTTAAAAAAAAAAATGTATGCAGAAGTATATAAACCAAAGAACGGTGGAAGGGCCAATGCAGGGAAGTCCATGGCGAACTAAATCACCACCTTCCATTGCAGTCATAAACAACATTTAAAACTGAAAAATCAAGAACAGAGCCATGGAGAAAGCAGATAGAGAGAGGGGTGATGGGGCACACAAGCACATAAGGGGCGCTTTATTCAGCTGCTCATGAGGGTCATAGCATCACAGCCAAGGAGGACTCCACAGCCACACAACAATAGATGCTCTCCGTACTCAGCAATTTAAAAACTCACCATCCATCCCCAAATTCCCACTCTTGATCAGCCATTGCTGCCCCAAATTCCACATTACAGATTTATTTATCTGAGTGGAGCATTGCTCTCTCTTTAAACGTGGAGGTTCTCTGCCATGGCTGCACACCACATACAAGCAGAGGCTAGGTTCCAGCTCTAGCCACTTACCCTTGGCAAGCTGTTTCCAGTCTCAGAAACTCAGCTCTTTCCTGTGGTGGATTACAAAAGTGGCCACTCTTCCCATCATCCTGGACTAGCCTAGCGGTTGGCTGTGACCAACAGGAAGTAGCAGAAGTGACATTGTGCCATACTGAGTCTCGACCTAAGAGAGGCCTTTCAGCTCTCATCCTTGCTACTCTCAGAACCCTCCGCTGACATGGGAACAAGCCCCAGCTAGCCTGCCAGTAGATGAGAGATACTCAGCCCCATCACCCCAGCCAATAGCCAGCAGATTTCCAGACTTGGGAATAAGGTCACTAAGGACTGACTCATCCCAATCAACCCACCAACTGTCCACAGACACATGAGCAAGTCCTGCCAAGATTAGTCTATCGAGCACAGGCCAGACCAGAAGAACCACCAGCAAAATCATGAGCTGAAGGCCATTGCTGTTTTCATAAGCCACTGAGTTTTGAGCAGGTTTGCTCTGTAGCAGGGAAAACTAATGGACTTTCTATGTGAAATGATGATACCAGTACTTAGTTCACAGGGTTGTTAAGATGTAATGGTAATATATGAATGACCATACGTACTCAAAAAAGTATTTCTTACCCTCATCTCCAACATCTAAATGTAAAAGAGTTTTCAGCAGCTACTTTTTCTACTGAGGAGATTAGAGAATGGGTTCAGGGCACCCTCCATCCACCCCTCCAGCCCTGCAGTGTGATGCAGCAACAAGCAACTCAGCTTGGCCAACAGCTTTGAAAAGGCAGACTTAACCGCCGTAATTAGTTTACTGATTTTGCAGTCACATTTTAAGATACATGATCTGCACCATCGACCTTGGCCATTACAGTGTCCTTCCAGGGCAGCTTTCCCCCACAACCTGTGCACCAGACCCTGAGTGAGGAGGCACAGAAAACCGCTCTCCCCAGTCATACCAGAGCTGTAGCAAGCACGGCTCATGGCAGGCTCACCACCATTTCTCATACTTCAGTGGTGAAGTAAATAATGAAACAGAACCCAGGCGCTCTCTGCAGTGACCTTGCAAGGCATGCCTCACTTACACACTGGGCCAAGGCTTGTCTACTTCACTCTAACTTACACTGTTCCTGGGGGTGGGTCCTGGGATTCACAGGAAGAACCCTGGGTTTGCAGTCTGAACACCCGGGCCAGGCCGTTCATTCTATAGCTGAAGAAGAACGTGCCCACATGACATACTCCCTGGGGAGCATTGAACTGCTCAGCCATCTACTGTCTGCCAAAGACCTAGGGTCCACCAAGTCAGTGGACCCACACAGGCCCCACTGCAGAAAACCAGCAGGGGTCCTGGATCTACTAAGATCATTCTAAGCACCTGAGCTAGGCCCAAGGGCGCGGGGGCGGGGGGGGCGTGGTCTCCACAGCCCAAGAGGAGCAGTCTAGAATTCAAGTGTTTCAAACCTGCAAGGTCCATGGGGTTCACGGAGTGCACTCAAGCCCCATTTTATGGGTGAACAAACAGCCACCCAGAGACAGACAGTGACCTGTCTGAGGAACCCCCGCTTCCGAGTGGCTAAACACAGAAACAAGTGCCTAACTGCCCACATTGTGCTCTTTCCAACTGCAGGGCTTTCTAATGTGCATGCTGCGAGAGAGCAAAGGGTCTCCATGTGAGAGCAAGAAGTGCCCCAGGCTTTGCCCACTCTGGGCACCATAATGTTGACTATGGGTGAGCAGATGTTTGTCTAGAGAGATTCTCTTTTATTATTTCTTTATTTTACTAAGTTTATTGGGGTGACAGTGGTTAGTAAAATTATGTTTCAAGTGTATATTTCTATAATACATCATCTATATATTATGTTGTGTGCTCACCACCCAGAGTCAGTTCTCCTTCCATCACCATATATTTGATCCCCTTTACCCTCTTCTACCACCTCCCTCCCCCCTTATCCTCTGGTAACCACTAAACTGTTGTCTGTGTCTATGAGTTTTTGGGTTTTTTTGTCTTGTTAGTTTGTTGCCTTCAGTTTTATATCCCACATATGAGTGAAGTTATATGGATCTCAACTTTTTCTGTGTGACTTATTTCACTTAGCATGATCATCTCATCGTGTCACAAATGGCACGGTTTCATCTTTTCTTGTGGCAGAATAGTAGTCCATTGTGTATATACACCACATCTTCTTTATCCAATTATCTATTGAAGGACACTTCTGTTGTTTCCATGTCTTGGCCACCATATATAAAGCTGCAATGAACATCAGAGCACATATATCTTTACAGATAAATGTTTTCAAATGTTTTAGGTATATACCCAGGACAGGGATTGCTGGGTCATATGGTAATTCTGTTCTTAATTTTTGAGAAACCTCCACACTGCCTTCCATAACGGCTGCACCAGTCTGCATTCCCACCAACAGTGTATGAGGGTTCCTTTTTCTCCACAGCTTCTCCAACGCTTGTTATTTGTCTTGTTGATGATAGCCATTCTAACTGGTGTGAGGTGGTATCTCATTGTGGATATGATTTGCATTACCCTAATAGCTAGTAAAGTTGAGCATTTTTTCATGTATCTATTGGCCATTTGTATGTCTTATTGGGAGAAGTTTCTGTTCGGGTCCTCTGCCCATTTTTTAATTGGATTGTTTGATTTTTTTGTTGTTGAGTTGTACGAGTTCTTTATATATTTTGGATCTCAGCCCCTTATTGGAGGCATCTAGAGATTTTTTTAACTCAGGACTAGATGCAGTTGGCATTGCTTTGAGACACACTATCAGATGAGATCTCTGAACAAGTGAGAGACATTAATAAGGAATGTGAAATAATTAATGCTTAGTACACAGAGAGCTCAGAGTGTGAAGCTGGATGTAATCAGGTGTCAAAACACAGACACCTAAGGAGAAAAATCTAACGGTGCGCTTGTTTAGGAAGGAGGTACTACTCCAGGTGGGTTATTCCTGGGAGAAGGGCACCTCACTGTGAATTCCCAGACTGTGTTACAATGATAAAAAGACTCCTTGAGAGGAGGCTAGAAAATGCAATGGTCCTGAGTTCAGATGGGCAGCTGGGTGGCTGAGCACCCAGTGGGGACCCACCACCCACAGGGATGAGATGTGCAGTGCTGAGGGCAGCCATGCTGAGCGGGTTATAGTCACAAAACTCTCGTGAAGTAATGCTCTCATTATCTTCAATCTAGCAGCGTGGAAACAGAGCCTAAGCAGTTACAGTTTGCTCAAGGATTCAAACTCAGGCCTGTTTAGGTCTAAGACATGTACATATCCTCACTCTCGGCAAGGGGACTAGGGTTCATCTGTATCACTTCAGGGGTCCTTGTCACTGCTTCACTGTCAGCAATAAGGCCCTCCTGGCCGTCTCTTGGTCTCTTGGCCTCTCTACCTCCTGACCTTTGACTTCCTGGTCCCTTAGCCACCAGTACACCTGACCACTCTGTAATTCCCCTGCTTGCAGCCAACCAGTCACAGACCCAGACTCCCTGGCTCCTCCTGCCACCTCCAGACTTAGAGATGAGATGCTGCCAAAGATCAGGTGGTGCAGCCCCAGGTGGTGGGTGACCTGTGCCCGGCTGCCATTCCTCCTTCCCCTCTGTCCCCTCATAAAGCATTAGCGTTTGTCCTTGCCTTGGGCTCTGATTTCTAGGGAACCCAGGCTGAGGCACTGCTCTAGTTTCTGCCTATATTTCCCCTTTGGTCCCTGACACTACTCTCCATTCTCCTTCCCATCTGAAATTAATCTTTGATTCCTCCGGGTTTTGCCTTTGAGCTCACGTTGCCGCAGGAGCACTGGCCCCCGAGGCTGCCACCCTCAGAGTGAGTTTAGGAAATGTAGGAAGGAGGAGGGGCACACATCAGGGCAGAGAGCCCCCTGGACCCAACTTCTCCCCAAGGGACCCCAAATCTTCCAGGGTGGGTTCAGGCTTTATGGGCCTAAAATTCAGAAAAAGAATCCTGACTAGCTCTGACTCAATACACTTCAAGTTTTATTTCTTCTTCATTCCTCACTTTATCCTCTGGTTCAGAAATATCAGATCAGGTCGTCTGTATGAAGGCCTGAATACCAGGATACTACAGCCACAAATGACCCCAGGTGTCGCTGGTCCCAAGCACTGCTGGTCTTCAGAGGCTCTCACTACACGAGTCCCGAGTGCAGGACCACCCGAGCCAGCCGGTGCCCCGGCATCAGTCATCCCATCCTTCGCAGGCCAGAACCCGGCCAGAGTGACTCACAGGTGACAAGGCACAGCCCGCTGTTTCCTCACCACCCCCAGCAGTATTTCCCAGAGTCTATTCCACAAAACCCATTTCTGTGTTATGTTAATACAAATGACATAACAAAAGCGTCTTGGTGGCCCTGTACCTGGGGGACATTTTTCATTAGGTGAAAAGCATCAGGACCTCCCAGAGCTGTGATTGTCTCACACACGCTTGATCAGCAACCGGGGTTTGCAGCCCAGTGGGCAGCACTTTGCAGACTGCCGTGACCACACAGCGCCTGCTGGCTGCCCACCCAGCCTTTGGAGTCCGCATTTCCAGATGCACACCTAGGAATGCCAGTCTGCGGGAGACAACACAAACTCCTCAGCCTGTCACCAGACAACCGGATCCCTCTCCCAGTGCTCCACCAGGCGCTCCAGATAACACTTTCCGTGGTCTCAGGAACTTCCATGCTCCCTGCTCGTCCTTCATCTTCCACCCAAAGTCCTCTCCTTCCAGAACCCTCTCTCACTTCCCTAGACAGTCACGCCCTTCTTCCCTTGGTCTTTGCAGCCCTGCAGACAGACAGGCCATTCTCCAGCAGTGCACACTCCCATGACATGAATAAGACACAGTGCAATTGATTGATTGGGAGATGCAGTGTGCATTCTACACGGGGCCCTGGTCCAACGCAGATGGCAGCCCGAGCTTCCCAGGTAGGTGACACAGGCAGTGCTGGGACCAGGTCTTTCTGTGCACCCAGGAGCTCAGGCCACTTCCAGACCTTTGCTTTGTGGTGGCTGTTGTAAACTGTGCTGCAATTTATTTTGATCTTCTAGAAACTCTACAATTTTAGCTTGCAATATTAAAATACAGCTGTTAAGACACTAGTACTAGCAACAGTCATACAGGAAAAAAATAAACTGTATTTCTGCCAGCAAGTTCTGGAGTCCCAGAGGATGGCCCTCCCGGGTCCTGTGGCCCCTGGTGTGGAAGGCCTCCCTCTACCCAGAATCAGGGCCCACTCCTTCTCACTCATGCAGTTGTTACCAGGAAATGGCCTTGAAACCTCAACTCTCATCTTCTTGAAGGAAAGACTTCAATCAAGAGACATAATTTGTGCAGAATAAAACAGCCAGAAATGTATAAGTGAAAGAAAGTACACTCCCAGACGTGGAGCAGGCTGACCCAAAAGAGGGAAGCAGCCTCTCCTTACAATGTGTGAAGGCTTTTACTTCTGTGGGTAGAATTGCCTCCCCCTCTCCCTTCTCTTATCTCTCTTTCTTCCCCTGGGTCGCCTAGTCTTCTGGCATTTAGAAATGCATTGCTTTGATTTGGGGGCATGTGTAAGCATACCGCTTTGGGGTATGTGAAAACCTGGAATCTTGTTGGGCTAGTGAGGTATTGATGGTCCTGACAAACAGGATGTGTTCCCTGATAAACAGGATGTCTTCTCTTCTAAAGTTTTTCTTTTATTTAGGGGCATGTGCAAACACATCCCTTAGGGGTATGTGTGAGCCTGGAATCCTGCTGGGCAACTGCAAGGGGCCTTGACCCAAGTAGGAGCTGCAGCAAGGGGCTTTCTAAGCAGGGCTAGATTTCTCCTTCTCCTGCTCATTTCTGTCTGTCTATCTGCCCTATCAGAGTGATGGAGCGTGCACACACACGCACATGTGCACACTACACACAGCATCTGATGAAGGAACAGCATAAACCCCAGCCAAAGGCCCAGATCCTCGCACCACCCACCCACCAACCAAGCCCAGCTCAGGTGCTGCCTGATCTTCAGGACACACTGCTCTCCCCCAGGACCACCACTCCTGCAGAAACCCCCAGGCCTGCATCAGGGTCCCGGCTGCACTCAGAGCACAGCAGCCTCTCCAGGGAGCCCTGCACGTGGGATGGTGAGAGCTTAGGAATGGAGATCCACGGGCCCCTCTGGCTGGGAGCCTGGCCAGTGAGGAAAGCCCTCTATACCCCAGACACTCCCCAGGGTAACCAACGACTGGGAGCCAAAAGTCGCTTCCCCGCCACACTGGGCTGCAGCACAGGGAGAACCACAGCCATCCTGATGTAGGTGATGTTGGATCTGCTAGAAGTTTCTGGGTGTGGGCCGGGATCGTGTCTCGTGAAGCCGAAGAATGGAAACATGGACCAGGGAGAGGCAAAGAGTTTTAAAAAGAGGATAATTTATTAGAGGCAGGAGAAGAGGCTGCAGCTCCCGAGTGGGACAGGGTCCCGAATGGGGTGCCTAGTGACTGAGGCAAAAGCTCTTACTTTTATACCTTCCCTTGCCTGCTTGGAGAAGGGGAGCTGTTTGAAAAAGGGAACTTATTTGAAGAAGGGAACGGGCGCCTTCTAATGAAATTCATCTACCAGGTTTGTTCTGCTTGCCCATCCTAAAGGAATTAGCAAAGTAACCCACTCTTATTGATACAGAAGAGTTAGCCTGTCCCTAGGTAGACAGGGAGGTCCCTGGTGGAATAAACAGAAGACAGCCATATCCTAAAACTTAAAGTTTTGAAATCACTCCTTCCTTCCAGGACATAATGTAACAAGGCCTTGAGGTTAATCATAAAATTCCTTTTGGCCTGACAAATGGAGCAGATCTGATAGATAAGAGTGGGTTACTTTGCTAATTCCTGTAGGATGGGCAAGAACAAACCTGGCAGACAAATTTCATTAGAAGGCGCCAGTTCCCTTCTCCAAACATCTCCCCTTCCCCAAGCAGGCAAGGGAAGGTATAAAAGTAAGAGCTTTTGCCTCAGTCACGGGCACCCCCATTCAGGACCCCCTCCCGCTTGGGAGCTGCAACCTCTTCTCCTGCCTCTAATAAACTATCCTCTTTTTAAAACTCTTTGCCTCTCCCTGGTCCGTGTTTCCATTCTTCGGCTTCACGAGACACGATCCCGGCCCACACCCAGAAACTTCTAGCAGATCCAACATCATCTACATCATTATCTATCAGATCTGCTCTGTTTGTCAGGCCAAAATGAATTTTATGATTAACTTCAAGGCCTTGTTACGTTATGTCCTGGAGCGAAGGAGTGATTTCAAAACCTGGAGTTTTAGGATATGGCTATCTTTATTTATTCCACCAGGGACCTCCCTGTCTACCTAGGGACATGCTAACTCTTCTGTATCAATCCCACATCTCCCATGGGCAAGCTCCAGGATGGACTTATCTGGACCCTCACTAAAGCTACCAGAACGTAGGAATACCCACCCCGTGTTCCAGGGCAGAGCTTAGGTGCTGGAAGGTACAGGATTTGCTCAGGCGGCCCTGCGTGTAACATCGACGAAAAAACATCCAGCCAAAGAGAAAGCTTATAAGAGTTTATTTGAGCCAAACTGACAATTGCTGGGAAGCAAAGACTCAACAGATTAAGAAAATGCTCCAGAAAATGTCTGTTTTGCAACTTATTTTATACATCAGAATCAAAGGAGGAAGGTTACATGAAATCCATTGGTTGTAGACTAAGAGGGTAGGAGAAAGGAAAGCAGGGAAATCTCTGGGATTGGATTAAAAAGCAAAATGGAGAGACAGGTACTTCTTTTACGTTGGTGGGTACAGGATAGCTAATAGCATTTTACAGCGCACAGAGATGGTACTTGGGGAACAAGGTAACAATGAGAGATTTTGTAGTTTCCTGCTCTGGTGTGGTGGGTTGTGCCCCCTGGAGGGTTCTGAAAAGGAGATCACTCTGACATTCCAAGGGTATGTTATCTTAGATGCCAAAAGATGACAGACAGGCTCACTTAAGGTAAAGACTGACCTTTGTTAAGGAAGCCACAGGCCGAGAATGTGACTTCCCGCCATGGCCCACCTTAGTTAGGAATT